>NC_137944.1:7237822-8461572 GCF_963969265.1 Rhamphochromis sp. 'chilingali'
AAATGATGACATTTTTACACACCTCCCTCCAGCTCATCTGGTCTAACAACATAGTTTATTTGAAATGTCTGACAGGATTTGCAGGCTGAAAACCGTAGCTTCAGAGTTTATGAAACAACAGTGGCCAACTTGTTTCAGATCTTCCCACAGAATCCAGATGTTATACAACCCAAATATGACCACTGCAGGACTTGTGCTGTGGTGGGTAATTCTGGTAATTTAAGGAGATCGCATTATGGACCGCTGATAGATTTACATGAAGTTGTCATAAGGTACTTTCTAAGCTAAAGCAATTTTTCTTTACCATTAAATTCAAATTCAAATTCAAATTCAAATTTTATTTGTCACGTACACAGTCATACACAGTACGATATGCAGTGAAATGCAGTGAAATATCCCCTCCTACACAAAAGATCCAAACTGATGTGAAATATATCCCTTTGTGCTTTTTAGAATGAACACTGGTATTACCAGAGGCTTTGAAAAAGACGTTGGAAACAAGACAACTCATCGTGTCATGTATCCAGAGAGTGCTGTGGATTTGGATGACAACACCCATTTTGTACTGTTTCCCTTTAAGATACAGGACTTTGAGTGGCTCATTAATGCCTCTACAACAGGATTTACTGGAAGGTGAGTTCTCTTTTTCAGGGCTACATGCACATGTATTTGACATTTATTTAACGAGACTCAGTGTCTCATTTACAAGAGAGACCTGTTTTAGACAACATAATTAAATGAAAATAATAAAATAGAAAAAATAAAATAGCAAAATCTGCCTCATTAAGATCAAGTTCCCAGTGATGAAAATCAGCACTGGGACATCTTTTAAATCTACAAGCAAAATCAGTTAAGCGAGAGAGCTCAAAGTCTTTCTGTAATGTATTCCACTAAGACAGACTTCAAATGACGGCACCTTTAAGCTCTCTACAAACTGATTATCCTGAAATCATACTATGACTACATTTTTATGCAACATGCAGACAGATGAAGTGTCCTCATAACAACTCATCTTACTGTAGTTCATTTACGTATGCTTTTGTACTGTTCTTAGGATTGTGACTTAATATAAAGTAAAAATAAAAAAATTAAATAAAGACTCTTAATGCTTGTTGAAAAGTTATTTTATGTGAACCATTTTTAGGCAGTTGTGCAGCCACTAATTTGGGCACATGAAAATCATACATTCAATCATACAATCATTTTGTACTTTATTTTGTTTCAGATAAAATATTCTGATTTCATCTGAGCTTGCCCAGCTTTCTTCTTGGTCCCACCAATGCCACCCCATTAAAAGAAAAAATAACACTCTAAGGTTTAGATGTTACAGTCAGCATACACTACCTTCTTCTCTCCCAGCTGCTAAAATTACCGACACCTGCTCCTAAGCAAAGTATCTCAAAAGATTTCCCCTAGATCGTCTTGCAGTACAGAATTTACATCAAATGCAAAAATAGAATGCCACTGCATGAATTCAACATGTACGCAGATTAAAAGGATTTGGCTGATGGATGTAGTGTGAGGTGATATAAGGTGAATTTCTGTATCAAACCATTACTCTGATCCTTCTCCATGTTCAAGACGGACCATGCCTTTTTTAGCTTTGTTTTTGTTAAACACCTACTTCATATTTTTCAATGTCATGCTGTTTCCAACAGGTCATATATGCCAGTGAAATCAAAGATCAAAACTAACAAGGATTTGGTGAGTAGCGTCAATGGCAAAGCTTCCTGGTGGCAATGGTAATATTTAAAAATAAAAGCTGTTTAAAGGCTCATTCTAATTTCTAACAGGTCATGGTGGTAAATCCAGCTTTTATGAAATATGTACATGAGGTTTGGCTTGGAAATAAGGGACGTTATCCATCCACTGGCTTTATGGCTTTAATTCTTGCTCTTCACATTTGTGATGAGGTAAGTACAAAGTTTTCAGTTTCTGAAGTGCCAGACGTACAAAATAAAATATGATTTTTATTGTCATACAAGCTGGTCCATTTGAGTCTTTGCTAATTTGTTCTTTTGTTCTTATATTGCTCTCCTAAATAGATGTGCATTTCAAAAGTTCAAAATGTCTTTGGTGAAGATCAGAGCAGGTTTACCCACCAGTACCACTTGATTAAAAAACTCTGGTTTAATCTGTGAATGGTTAAATTTCAGTTCACATGCCCTATGAAAGTGAAAGCTGTTGCAAGTATTTCTGATGTGTCCCCTTCTTAAATTGACTAGACTACAATCTAGAAGACATTCCTTCATGGAAAGCTTTTTAGCTAAACCTCTCAATAAGAGGTTTTGTCATTGTATACTCATGGTATAATCATGGTGTTTCCATTTAGTGCTCAGGTCGCTGTCCAACTGTTCATTTCATTTTTCAGCAGCCATTGTTTGGATTTTAGTTAAAAAAGGGACATTTTGTTCATGCATTTGTTTCCCATTCATTCATATGTTCATTTTTTGTCTTCCTAGGTTAATGTGTTTGGTTATGGCGCTGACAGTGATGGAAACTGGAGTCACTACTGGGAAATACTCACAAACAAAAGGTTAAGAACTGGAGTACATCCTGGAAATTATGAGTATAACATCATCCAGCAACTAGCTCAGCAACAAAAAATTAAGTTCTATGAAGGCCTAATGAAAAAAATGTGATTGAATGCCATACACTCAGTGGGGAAAGAACTGAAAGCCAAATGGATGTGTATCTACAACTATAGTAATTTCCTAACCCTCCTAACTGAAACTGATATTGGGAATCTTTAGGAAGGACTAGTAATCATGAAAGGGGTTACGTTAAAGAAGTCTTTGGATATGTGACATTTTGGTAGTTTCCCCCCCTAAACCATAGCTTAAATTAACCATGTAAAAAATGTACCCAGGGGTTATACTCTTTAGTAGTTTCTAACATCTATGGTTCTTAAGAAATGAAGTATTTTCTTACGAGTTGGCAGAATTACAAGAAGACAGACAACAGCAGTATTATTCTTAGTTAAAGTAAGCTGGTTGCATGAAAAGGAAAATGGTGCAGTAAAGTAACTTATAACATAGAGGGTGTTTAATTCATGTAATGAATATTGTCAGCATTTTCTAATACAGTCAGCAAATATTTAGATTTGTAGAATTTTACAGGGTTGATCTCCTTAAACTTGTGTTATTGTTATTATGCAAGTGGAGAGCTGTCATACTCTCAGAGTAGGAAGGACTCAAACACACAAACACAAACAGAGGCAGGCAGTCTTTTCGTTCAAGCTCGGGTCCTCTACCAGAGGCCTGGGAGTTTGAGGGTCCTGCGCAGTATCTTAGCTGTTCCTAGGAGTGCGCTCTTCTGGACAGAGATCTCCGATGTTATTCCTCGGATCTGCTGGAGCCACTCGCCTGGCCTGGGAGTCACCGCACCGAGTGCTCCAATTACTACTGGGACCACTGTTACCTTCACTCTCCACATCTTCTCGGGCTCTTCTCTGAGCCCTTGGTATTTCTCAAGCTTCTCGTTTTCCTTCTTCCTGATGTTGCTGTCATTCAAAACCACTACATCTATCACTCACATGTGGGCAGATGTTCCAATCAAATATTAATTATTGTCACAAAAGCATTGTGGTTAGACATGATCATGATTTCTAGTAAGGATAGTATGGATATATCAGCATTTTTCTGACAACCTAATTTTGTTCCTACTACTGCTGCCATAACCACCACATCAAATAAAATGTAAAAGGGTACACCACATAGCACTTATTAGTGAATGTATGTTTTGCTGGACACCTGGAGTGCATTCCTGACTATCCATTGTAAACAGTGTTTTTTTGTTGTTGTTGTTGTAGTTTTATGTATTTTTGGGAGAGGACAAAATAACACATATAGTATGTGTATTAATATGGTTACAGTTAAGCCTCAATTCTAACCCTTGGCTTGCAAGCTGCAGGTTACTAACACAAAGGTTACTGTCCTCAGGCAGTACAACACACACAAACACACACTCACACTGGTAGAGGAGAGAGAGAGAAAGGAAGAAAGGTAAACTGTATCCAGATAACCCAGGGACAATTTGCTTTCCTAAGCAGCTTAACAGTTCATTTCATGTTGAAGTTGCCACCTTTGGTTTCGAGTTTGATTTTAAAAGTGATGTTTTGAATATTTCTGAAATGCATTTTTTCCATTCATCATTCATCACCTCTTTCTCATATCTAAAAATGGGCATTTGCATCCTTTCAGATCCACATTTTATATAGGGTTGTAATAATTTAACTTTATTGCTTTTTTTAATGATTATGGGAGAAATAATATATTATAGCATTTGAAAAAAATGCTTACCTTTTATGATCTAACATTTGAACATTGAGCATTTAGAAATCAGATATTTGTAACTATGTTAAAAAAATATTTGAAAATTATGTAGGACATAAACAGCTGGTCAGCAGAAATGTGCACTACATTGCCAAAAGTATTAGCTCATCTGATCTGACTCATCTATCAAATTTCCAGATAGAGAAGCATGGTTTGTCAAACCAAAGAGCACTTATTGGTGAATTTGTGTTTTGCTCTTGCACCTGGAGTGCATTCCTGCTATATATATATATATATATATATATATATATATATATATATATATATATATATATATATATATATATATATATATATATATATATTGTATAAAGTATTAAGACTTTTTTGGCTTTGTATTTTTTGTATTCTAGAAGCACACACAGCAAATGGTAATTTTATCAGTTTGGTGTGGGATCACTGAATTTGGCAATGTACTTTACAGTGAGCAGCAGCATGCTCGCATTTAAGTATATAATTGTTTGCAATGTAACAAAGATTACCCAACTTTTTAAATGATCTGTAGACCTCTTGTCAAATTAATGACCCACCAATATGTTCCATTTATTTGTTTAGTCACCAAATATTTAAATATTACAACTTTTACAAAAATAATCTCAAAGTTTTATTATGACCCACCAATATGTCCCTTGTGTTCAGTAAAGGGCAATATAGGATTCATGTTTTAGTGGCCTTAAGAACTCATTAACCACTCATCAGTGTGAAAAGGATCACCCATTCAAATCTACTCAAACAGAATAACAAGGGTAAATAAAATGCTCTTAAGCAAAAAAAGTGTGTTTTAACATATATATATATAATATAGTTTGTTGAGTCATTCTTTAGACTAACTTGACAGTTCTTAATTTTCTGAAAATCTATAAAGGTTTTAACATTTTCTTTCTGTTAGCTACATATGAATAAACAAATAAATAAATAATTAAATGAATAAAAAAAAGGTTTGTATACAAATGAAACTGGACAGTTCCTCAAGCCAATTCCACAGAGAAAATAAAATGTAAAAATAAGATAAAATGGAAACAAAAACAAAAAACTCCATGGTCCTGCTCCCCAGTCGATGCCATACCTATTATATTTAAAACTTGCTCATTATGTAAGTGATCATTATCAAGTTACAGAATAGAACCAAACAGAGCACATGAAGTTGATTATGTTTTCTGTTGTGACAGGCATTTTCAAATGCAGTATTTCAAGCAGAGCTCAGAAATTAAACAAGGAATGGATTTATGAATCAATAAATGAATGTATCTACCAATTCATCAGTCATTCAATATTTTCACAACAATAAAGTGAAATGATTTTTGCAAATGTCTCCCCAGTATGAACTCAAAAACCACAATAAGGGCATTTGTGAGGTAAACTGGTAATATTTAGACTTGCCATTTGCCTTTTGAAGAAGTGCTTGTATTTGGCTTTTTCATGGAAGTTCTTGGCCAGATAACAACAACATAATACATAACAGTAAAAAGTCTGAGTCAGAAGAGACAAACTAATGTCTGACCAAAGACTGCTGGCCTGAAAGAGCAGGCTACAGTTTTTCCCTTTTTATGGGACATTGGCAAACACTGGACAGCCTCTTTTGAGCTCATCCTTCATCCAACCAAGGTTCACGAAACTCAAGAGATTCACATCTAGAACAAATAAAAAGGATTAGGCTTAAAACCAGACAACCAATTAGTCATTTAACTGATTAATGGTTGAGACATTTTTGTGTGATTGCATTTGTAACATCTGAATAAGTGTTGATTAATCACTGCTGTTAGTTTTTTTTTTTTTTTTGCTGGAGCACCACACAGCCCTTGGATCGGTTGAAGATGGTTTTGTTTTGGAGGCTGCAGACTCTTGTACTGGAAATTTCTTTAGTTTATGTATTAATTGATTCACTTTAGTAACAGTAGTAACACTTTTGTACTCAGTATAGAAAGCTCACTCTTGGCATCAGTTGTATGCATGTGGAATGTGATCAAAAGTGGGGTCCAAGTTTTATTGCACCTTCACAGCAGACTCATTTTCCTCTTGAGGGCTCTGGACATCCTGTTGCAGATGAGATGACGGTTGGTCGGAACTGTTCCTAGACTGAAGAGATAAGGATCTGTTAATAATTGATCTGCTGTGAAACGTTCTTTGTTTGGGAAGTATAAAGGGATCAGGGTGATGTCTTTCACTCAGAAAAACGGGTTAGGTGTGTGATCTGAACATTTTTCTCCACTGCAGTGTTTTTCTTTTCTTTTTTTAATAAACCTCACTTCAAAAGCCACGCATGCCTGTTGTTTGCAGTTTTATTCAATATTTTCCATAACACTCTCAACACTGAATATCCAGCAATGACGAGCTCACCTGAAACTTCACACCTTGGCTCATGTGATTAGGTAGAGCACATGTGTCAAACTCATGGCCCGCAAGCCACATCCAGCCCGGCGTACATTTATATCCGTACCTCTTGATGGATCTCAAGAAGAAAAGAAGAGGCTGTTGAAGGAGTGTATGGTGAAAAACAATTATATCCTTTCTCCTAACACTCACTCATCCCTTACTCAGGAGAAGCTAAGATGAAGCAGCATTAGCTTAATGAAAAGCACTCACCGAGACACAGATGCATAAACAGTCACCAGAGACAGTGAAAATATTTCACACCACATAACAAGATATATTACACTTTACAAAGCTCTTTAAAAAAAAATCTGTTCTTCACGTGAGCAAATAAGTAAAATCATCTGTGTGCCAACAGATAATCCAGTTTTCCCACTTAGACAGAACCATCAATGCTGTTTGAAGTCAGACGTCCTTCATCTTCCATCCATTCTCTTTTGTTGCGTTTGAACTGGAGCCTATCTCAGCGGTCACAGGTCAAAACACTCAGGTCACCACTCTGTCACAGATACTTGTGAAAGGCGCTATGGAAAGATAAAACTGATATTACTTTTGAAATGACCAAATATATTGAGTCATTATATTTGTCCATCCATCCATCCATCTTCATCTGCTTTATCCGAGGCCGGGTCGCATTACTGCAGCTGCAGCCCCAATCCGTCTGTCGATCTCCGGCTCCCTTCTCCCATCACTCGCGAACAAGACCCCGAGATACTTGAACTCCTCCACCTGGGGCAGGAACTCATCCCCGACCCGGAGTGGGCACTCCACCCTTTTCCGGCTGAGAACCATGGCCTCAGATTTGGAGGTGCTGATCCTCATTCCCGCTGCTTCACACTCGGCTGCGAACCGTTCCAGTGCGAGCTGGAGGCCCTCACCCGATGAAGCCAACAGAACCACATCATCCGCAAAAATCAGAGATGAGATTCTGAGGCCACCAAAGCGAAAGCCCTCCGCCACTTGGCTGCGCCTAGAAATCCTGTCCATAAAAATTATGAACAGAACCGGAGACAAAGGGCAGCCCTGGCGGAGCCCATCACCCACCGGGAACGAGTCCGACTTATTGCCGGCAATGCGAACCAAGCTCTTGCAACGGTTGTATAGGGATCGAATGGCCCGTAGCAATGGGCCAGACACCCCATACTCCCGCAACACCTCCCACAGGACACCCTGAGGGACACGGTCGAATGCCTTCTCCAAGTCCACAAAACACATGTAGACTGGTTGGGCAAACTCCCATGCACCCTCAAGTATCCTCGAGAGGATAAAGAGCTGGTCCAGTGTTCCGCGACCAGGACGAAAACCGCATTGTTCCTCCTGTATCCGAGGTTCGACTAGCGGACGAACTCTCCTTTCCAGCACCCTGGCATAGACTTTCCCAGGGAGGCTGAGGAGTGTGATCCCCCTGTAGTTGGAACACACCCTCCGGTCCCCCTTCTTAAAGATGGGGACCACCACCCCGGTCTGCTAGTCCACAGGTACTGCCCCTGATCTCCACGCAACATTGCAGAGGCGTGTCAACCAGGACAGCCCTACAATGTCCAGAGCTTTCAGGAACTCGGGGCGGACCTCATCAACACCAGGGGCTCTGCCACCAAGGAGTTGTTTACACAGTAGCATCCCCAGGCTTCTACCTTTCTACCTATAAAACCCGGAGAGCAGCCAAATGGCTGGTAGGCTTTTAGCTAAGCTTTAGCTTCAGCCAAGTGGAAGCTAAATTGGCTAGTCATTCATATGTATATTAGGTTGTTACCTGGGAATTCTGGAGGGAGGGGAGTGGGGGTGTGTCAATGAGGGAGTGGGGGAGCTGCTAAAAGCTGTGAACTTCCTTTTGTGTTCGTCTGATGCATTCTCAATCATCCAGGGAAATAAATCTCCAAAAGTCACCAACTTGGAGTGTTTCAGTTTGCCATCTTAGGGAGAAATCAACACACATGGGTGTATGTCCTTTGTTGCTGAGATTGCTAAGAGAGACTTTGGCGAGATCACGCAAAAATAACTCGGGATCTCGCAAAAGTTTTGCGAAATCTCCCAAAACAAACTCAGGATCTCGCAAAAGTTGAATTCCAACAATGGCGGCAGCTACTTAGTTGTAATATTACTCTTTCTGGGTCACAAAATACACTTTTAAGATATTTTGAGGCATGAATGTAGTTGTGTAAACGTCAGATATTTGCTCAGTTTACAAGACATCGCATATTTGCAAAAGTGCTCAGACGTTTTCGGAGATCTGACACCCACCATCTCAAAGCTAACGGGAGGTCAAGACCTACTACAGCCGGGAGGAACACCGCTCTCCCGGCACATCGTGCCTTGACCTCCCGGTCGGCTTCGAAGAGCTAAAACTAAAACGAGATGAGCACACTTTGTCTAGGGTGCATTTCTGAGATTTCACACAACCCAGGATTCAAATCATGAATACATAATGGTATTGGATTTACAACATTATAAATGAAATGTGCTCTATTTGGAAGCAGCAGGCCCCCCCCTCCCCTTTTGACGGGTTGTGTGCGAGACTTTAAATCAGGGGTAGGCAACCTTTCTGATGACGAGTGCCATTTAAAATTTCCTCAGAAGTCCTGTGCCATATGATTGTATTAGCAATAAATCTAATAACGCTCTATATGAACAGTTACACAATATATAGAACCACTGATAAGAGAAATAAACTGGGCCAATATGGCATGTTTGTTAATATTCAACCCAACCCTTGAACTCATTCATGTCACCTAAAAGGTAAAACTGTTTCTCCATCACCTGTTCAGCTCTGATGATTCAGTAAGGACATCTCCTGGTTTCATCTGCATGTTTCCCGCTCACCAGATAACCAAACCAACACCATGACCAGCAGGTTTGAGCTGTGGCTCCAGCAAACATCAGCTACTAAAAAGAAATATTAAATAAATTCTAACAACAGCTGATCAAGCTTAAACGTGCTGCTGTTGTTTAGCGCGACATCCGGCGGTTTCCTCTTTCTGGCGCAAAGTGGGCGATAAACAAACAAGAGAGAAAAGCCGATCAGCTGATCATTGATCAGTTTCATGATTAAAGTAGCAACAGGAGAGAGAGGGGAGAGAATGAGAGAAGAGGCAGCTGTGCAGCTCCAGCTTTATGTCTTTTTCATTGTAGCTGAAGTCCGGGACAAACTGCGTCCCTTCTCAGCTCAACACCAAACGTGTAATATTTTCTCTGGATGCGGGACGATTCCGTCTTTTTACGGGACGGTTGGCAACTCTACTAACTAACCTTATGAATAAAATAAAGTACAGTTATTGTAACTGACTATAAAAAGTCAGCACAACAAGAATAAACTGCACCTAAACTTGGTTTATATCTGACCCAGATAGACTGCAGGTCATAACTTCTTACCTGAAGTTCAGTTCACCTGACACTCGGACCGGCGGCTGCCTCGGGTCTCTTCTCCTGCCTCCCCTTTCTCTCATCCACCTGCTGGCACCCACCACTTATTAATGTTACTGAATCTGTGGAAGCTTAGCCACCACCAAACAACTGAGTTCGTTTTTTACACACCGACCAGCATCTGGCCAATCCACCACTTTCATTATATACCGTTACAAAAAAAAAAAAAAATCATCGGCCACCGACCAAAATAATGCCCAATGGCCAGTCCAGCTATGGTCGTGCCATCACTTAACCCTTCGCGTGCCAACTGTGGCACGGGTGCCCAGTGTTGCTGACCCCTGCTTTAAATCATCAAACTGTAAATTTTAAATTGTTATTGATCCCTTTACCCCTAGTCCTAAAGTGTATATTTATTTTCTTACTCTTCTTATATATATTGTTTGTTTACTTGCACTGCTGTAACTGGAGCCTCATCGTCTCGTGTCTCTATATACTGGACTGTATGTAGCGGAGATGACAATAAAGTTTACTTTGACTTCAGCAGCGAGCAGGTGCACCGAGGGCTCTCGCGCTCACTTTTCGTGTATAGAATTTCGAAAAAACATTGGTGCAAATTATAAGTCTGTATCATAATGTCTGGTGTTTTCGTGTTTGTTGGTTTGTTTTTATTTTGTTTTATTTTGCGAGTTGGTTTTTAGATGCCGCTCCAGCCGATCAGAGAATCCCCCACTGCCACGCCCTCTCCTCTCTGCGCCGCAAGCAGCAGGCGCACCTTGCAAACGAAGGGAGCCCTTACTCCCAGCAAATGGGCGATAGAAAACCGATCGGGGCCTATGCCATTCCCAATATGCGCTGGCATGACGTCGGGGCAGCATGAGTAGGAGCATTTTTTTTTTGCCGATGCCCGTGATGCCGCCCCCCACCACGATGCCGCCCCGGGCAATCGCCCGTATCTAAAACCGCTACTGCACATGACTGTAAAAAGGATATAAAAAGGATGATCTTCACTTAGCAAACAAATATTTCCATAACTGACAACATGACGGACATTTTACAGTGAAACATATGTACATCCATTCATCTCTCCATTTGCTACAGTGTGTCTTGTAGGGTGATGGAGTACCTGGAGAGAAAGCATGCAGGAGTACGGAGAATGGTTCCTATGTGGGAACAGAACACACAAAACATAACATAACTTATTTCCCCATCATTTATCTCATTTATACAACTAAGAGAAGCCTCAGTTGTTTTGTATATACCTCATGTTGGGGAATTGGGTATATCATTAAAAAAGAAAACTGGGACAGAAAAAAGGCAATATATCCTTGCTTCATATATTGTCTTTATTAGATAGATGTAATTAATTGCCAGGAAGGTAAGGAGAAAGAAGTAAGGTAAGTTTCTTTCTTTGTTAAAACACAGTAACATGCATATAGTGTTGCAAAGCTGTGACTGTGATTTCACAGTAACTCTAACTATTGTTTAATTCTTAATCCATTTTTTAAAAACTTAATCCCAGTAGCGGTTTTAGATACAGGCGACACGTTATGTTTTGTCCGTGTGTGTGTGTGTGTGTGTGTGTGTGTGTGTGGGGGGGGGGGGGGTTAGGGGCACCACAGGGAGTGTTCGCCCAGGGCGCCAAACAGGCTAGGACTGCCACTGCTTAATCCATTTATTTCAGTTCCCAGTAGTTCCGTTCTTTGGAATTGTAAGTCTGCTTCCATATTGATTATATTTATCGGTTCCTCTTGCTCTTGTACTACAATAAGCTGATTTTAGTTTGTGTGCCAGAGGAGGAAAATAGTGGCGCATTCACAGCAGGGATATGGATAATATTTTGTTTTTTCACCTTTTAACAAAGGGGGAAATTCTTCCAACATGTACAAACATTTGAACACACAGCATGCAATTAATTTGCATGTTAGTAATGTCTTTGATATGCTGCTTAGCGATGATGGAGCCAATGATAATCAAATGAGAATCGATAAAGATAATCAATAGGGTATCAAATTGCTGATATCGATATGCCAGAACAGCCCTTACTTGTCAAACCATGGACTCCACTAGACCCCTGAAAGAGTGCTGCAGTATCTGACACAAAGATGTTAGTAACAGATAGATAGTAGGTCCTGTGAGGTGTGAGCTGGGGGCTTCATGGATCTGACTTGCTTGTCCAGCATATTCATTGGCCCTTATCACACACACTCAAATCCTTACACTTGCCCATTTTTCCTGCTTTTAACAAATCAGTGGAGGATAAAATGTTCACTTGGTCCCTAATGTATGTATGTATGTAAACATGGTATTCCCTTCACTATTCCCACTTGTCTGAAGGCCTCCACCATTATTCCCATCCCCCAAAAGACTGGAATAGGTTCAAGGTTCAAGGTTCTTTATTTGTCACATGCATAGCTATACAAGTATAACACGTAGTGAAATGTAGCCTGACACACTCCTCGACATGTGCAAAAATTGGGGGGGGGGCTGTAGAGGAAGAACATAGGAAGAACATATATATATATATAAAAAAAAAAAACACCCAGCACGCCCCTGTGGGCGGTTTATCCTTCAAGCTCGGGTCCTCTACCAGAGGCCTGGGAGCTTGAGGGTCCTGCGCAGTATCTTAGCTGTTCCCAGGACTGCGCTCTTCTGGACAGAGATCTCTGATGTTATTCCCGGGATCTGCTGGAGCCACTCGCCTAGCTTGGGAGTCACCGCACCTAGTGCTCCGATTACCACGGGGACCACCGTTACCTTCACCCTCCACATCCTCTCGAGCTCTTCTCTGAGCCCTTGGTATTTCTCCAGCTTCTCGTGTTCCTTCTTCCTGATGCTGCTGTCATTGGGAACCGCTACATCGATCACTACGGCCGTCTTCTTCTGTTTGTCTACCACCACTATGTCCGGTTGGTTAGCCACCACCATTTTGTCCGTCTGTATCTGGAAGTCCCACAGGATCTTAGCTCGGTCATTCTCCACCACCCTTGGGGGCATCTCCCATTTTGACCTCGGGACTTCCAGGTTATACTCGGCACAGATGTTCCTGTACACTATGCCGGCCACTTGGTTATGGCGTTCCATGTATGCCTTGCCTGCTAGCATCTTGCACCCTGCTGTTATGTGCTGGATTGTCTCTGGGGCATCTTTACACAGCCTGCACCTGGGGTCTTGCCTGGTGTGATAGACCCCAGCCTCTATGGATCTTGTACTCAGAGCTTGTTCTTGTGCTGCCATGATTAGTGCCTCTGTGCTGTCTTTCAGTCCAGCTTTGTCCAGCCACTGGTAGGATTTCTGGATATCAGCCACCTCCTCTATCTGCCGGTGGTACATACCGTGCAGGGGCCTGTCCTTCCATGATGGTTCCTCGTCTCCCTCCTCTTTCTTGGGTTTCTGCTGCCTGAGGTATTCACTGAGCACTCGGTCAGTTGGGGCCATCTTCCCAATGTATTCTTGGATGTTCGTTGTCTCATCCTGGACTGTGGTGCTGACACTCACCAGTCCCCGGCCCCCTTCCTTCCGCTTAGCGTATAGCCTCAGGGTGCTGGACTTGGGGTGAAACCCTCCATGCATGGTAAGGAGCTTTCTTGTCTTTATGTCAGTCCCTCATCCTATCAAATAGGATGAGGGACCTATGGATATATATATATATATATATATATATATATATATATATATATATATATATATATATATATATATATATATATATATATATATATATATATTCACCTGCCTGCTGCTACTACTGCACATTCACCCAATGTGTGTATATATATATATATATATATATATATATATATATATATATATATATATATATACACATTGGGTGAATGTGCAGTAGTAGCAGCAGGCAGGTGAATTCTGTACATTAATATGAATAGACAATATAAACATGTTTAAAATTAAAGGAATTTGAAATGTACATTGTGCCTTGGTTTAGTGTCTGGAAGAGTCCTGCCTCAGTCAATTATAGATGATGTGAGATGATGTGAGCGGGCGGGTGTGTGTGTTTAGGGCACGGATGGCTTGGGGATAGAAGCTCCTCTTGAGTCTCTCTGTCCTTGCCCGGAAGATGCGGAACCTTCTACCAGATTGCAGAAATTGGAAAAGTTTGTTGCCAGGATGGGACGGGTCCTTCAGTATCTGCGCTGCTCTAGTCCGGCATCTCCTGGTGTAGGTGTCCTGAAGCGGGGGGAGAGCAATCCTGCAGCAGCGTTCTGCTGTACGGATCACTCTCTGGAGAGCTTTTTGGTCCTTCACACAGCTGTTCCCAAACCACGATGTCATGTTCTGTGTGAGGATGCTCTCCACAGCGCCTGTATAGAAAATCCTGAGGATCTTTGAAGAGACCCTGAACTTCCTCAGTTGTCGTAGGTGATACAGGCGCTGCCTAGCCTTTTTGGTCTGGACCTGAATGTGGGAAGCCCATGTCAGGTCTGAGGAGATGTGAACACCAAGATACTTGAAGGACTGCACCCTCTCCACTGGAGCTCCATTGATGATAATGGGCTTGTAGTCTCTGTGCTGACCCCTTCTGAAGTCCACCACCAGCTCCTTGGTCTTGCCGACGTTCAGCTGGAGGTGGTTGTCCTGGCACCATGATGCCAGATTCTTCACTTCATCCATGTAGGCCGCCTCATCGTTGTTGGAGATGGCACCCAACACCACTGTGTCGTCAGCAAACTTCACAATGGTGTTGGAGCCATGGGTGGCCACACAGTCTGAAGTGTAGAGGGAGTGGAGCAGTGGCGAGAGGACACATCCCTGAGGTGCTCCTGTGTTGATCGTGATGCTGTTGGAGAAGCACCTGCCCACCCTCACCACCTGAGTTCTGCCAGTGAGGAAGTCCAACACCCATGCACACAGACGGCTGTTAAGTCCCAGATCCCTCAGCTTTGTGAACAGTCTGCAGGGCACTATTGTGTTAAACGCTGAACTGTAATCAACAAACAGCATTCGCACATAGTTACCCTGTTTCTTGTCCACGTGGCTGAGAGTGGTGTGTAGGACGTGGGCGATGGCATCCTCTGTGGATCTGTTGGATCTGTAGGCGAACTGCAGCGGATCTGTGGTGTCTGGGATGGAGGAAGAGATGGTGTTCTTCAGCAGCCTCTCAAACACCTTCATTACTACCGAGGTCAGTGCAACTGGCCGGTAATCGTTCAGGGATGAGGGTTTGCTGTTCTTGGGCACAGGGATGATGGTGGATCTTTTGAAGCATGTGGGGACCACAGACTTCGCCAGGGACTCGTTGAAGATGTAAGTGAACACACCTGCTAGCTGGTCAGCACAGCAGACGGCCGGTGATGCCGTCTGGCCCCGCCGCTTTCCTTGTGTTCACTCTCCTCAAAGCCGCTCGGACGTCATGCTCCGCAATGCTGGTCACCGGTCTCTCGCTGATGACGTCACTGTCCTCGGTAGTCAGGCGGTAGATAGAATTAGCCGCCTGGCTAACCTCGAAACGGGCGTAGAACTGATTCAGCTCGTTGGTGAATGCAGAGTCGGCGTTGATCGGCGCAGTGTCCCTGGCTTTGTAGTCCGTAATGGTGCATAGTCCGTGCCACATACTCCGTGTGTCCCCCTGGTGGAAGCGGGACTCCACACGTTCCCGGTACCGGCGTTTGGCATCTCTCACCGCACGCCGCACGCCGTACGAGGCCGCTTTGTAGGCGCTCATATCGCCAGTGGCGAGACCCGCGTTGTAGGAGGCGGTCCTGGCGTTTACTGCAGTGCGGATCGATCTCACAGCCTCAATGACTAAAGACCCATAGCCCTCACGCCTATAGTCAAATTCAAATTCAAATTCAAATTTTATTTGTCACACACACAACCATACACAGTATGACATGAGGTGAAATGCTTGTAGCTGTGCAATGTAGTGCCATTAAATGACAGTGGTTTTACAGTATTTACAAATTTACAGGTTATACAAAATTTACAGATTTAACTTAGAAATTTACAGTAAAAAAATGTGCAAATAGCAGAAAGAGATTATAAATTATAGGAAGTGTGCATGAAGAAAAACCAGAGTGCGTGTGGTGATGTGATGTGTGTGAGAGTCCAGTCTTATAGTGATGAGATGTGTATGTGAGAGTCCAGTCCTACACCTGGTTCAGGGCCCGAATAGCCTGGGGGAAGAAGCTCCTCCTCATTCTCTCTGTTTTGGCCTTAAGGGAGCGGAAGCGCTTCCCGGACCTCAACAGTGAGAAGAGTCCATTGTTGGGATGGGAGAGGTCCATCATAATCTTCCTAGCTTTGGTCTTGCACCGCTTGGTGTAGATGGACAGCAGGTCAGGGAGCTCTGATTGAATGATGCGTTCAGCTGAGCGCACCACTCTTTGCAGATCTCGTCTGTCCTGCTTGGTGCTGTTCCCAAACCAGGTGCAGATGTTTCCCGTCAGGATGCTCTCGATTTTGCAGGAGTAAAAGTTCTTGAGCACCTTCAGTGGCAGATGGAAGTCTCTAAGTCTTCTGAGGAAGAAGAGACGCTGACGGGCTTTCTTAACCAGGGTGTTGATGTGACAGGACCATGACAGGTCCTGAGTGATGTGGACACCCAGGTATTGGAAACTGTCCACTCTCTCCACTGGCGTGCCACTGATGATGAGGGGCTTGTAATTCCTCGGCTGCTTTGTAGTGAAGTCCACGATCAGCTTCTTAGTCTTGCTGACGTTTAGGAGGAGGTTATTCTCCTGGCACCAGGTCTCCAGGTTCCTAATCTCCTCCAGGTAGGCCGTCTCGATATTGTCGGAGATCAGGCCCACAACAACAGTGTCGTCAGCAAACTTGACAATGGAGGTGGTGTCTGATGTGGCTACACAGTCATAAGTGTACAGTGAGTACAGCAGGGGGCTTAAAACACAGCCCTGAGGCGCTCCAGTGCTGAGTGAGATGGAGACTTGTTTTCCCACCCTCACTGATTGGGGTCTGTCTGTGAGGAAGTTGAGGATCCACTGACACAGTGATGAGCTGAGTCCTAGATCCGTCAATTTGGTGAAAAGCTTAGAGGGAATTATTGTGTTGAATGCTGAACTGTAGTCCACGAAGAGCATCCTAACATAATTGTCACGGTCCTGGGTCTCCTGACCCAGCGTTTTTAGTTTTTTGTGATGTTTGTATTATTGTACTTGTGTGTGAGTTATTCGATGGTTTCTAGTTTCGATCCCTTGCCCTTCATGTTTCTCTGTGTCCCCTCTGTTCTGTGTAAGTCTGTGTCTGCATGTTTGAGTTCCCCTCTGTGTCTCTCAGTTCTTAAAGTCCTCTGCCTTATGGTTTATGTCTCTGTGTTTCTTAGTTGCTGTCTCCACTGTGTCAAGTTCGCGTCTCTGTGTGATCCTTCCTGTTTTACTTTGAAGGTCCGTGTCTTATGTGAATGTGTCCTGCTTTGCTTGTCTCGTCAGTCCTGATTTCTCCCAGCTGTGCCCTCCTTCTGTGTCTCATTCCCCTCGTTACTCCCCAGTGTATTTAAACCCTGTGTTTCTCTGAGTCAGTGTTGCGTCGTCCCTCATGCTGTGTGGATCTCCCTGTGTTTCTCTGTGGGTTTAGTTTGTGAGTTTACAGTTTAGTTTGCTTTGTATGACTTTCTCCTGCCAGCGAATAAAGCTGAGTTCTTTGTGTTTAAACTTTGTGCCTGAGTGCCTGCCTTTTGGGTCCAACTCCTTCCCACCGCACAGCGATTCATGACAATAATTGCCTCTGCCAGTGTCCAGGTGACTCAGGGATGTGTGGAGCAGGTGAGATATGGCATCGTCTGTGGAACGATTAGTCCAGTAAGCAAATTGAAGTGAGTCGATGGTGGCAGGAAGTGAAGAAGTGATTTGATCTTTCATCAGTCTTTCAAAACACTTCATCACAATTGAAGTCAGTGCTACTGGACGGTAGTCATTGTGGCAAGCGGGCTGCTGTTTCTTTGGAACAGGGACAATGATGGACTGTTTGAAGCACGTGGGAGGGAGAGCCAGGGAGAGGTTGAAGATCTCCGTGAACACCGGTGCTAGCTGGTCAGCGCAGGCTCTCAGAACCCGGCCAGGGGTTGCATCTGGTCCTGCTGCCTGAAGGTGTTCCTCACGGCATGCTCTGTGATGAGAATGCATTGTCTTCACTGGTGCACTCCGAGTGTGCGCAGCCGTTTGTTGTTTTAATTGCCGCGGTGTCGAAGCGAGCGTAAAACGTGTTCAGCTCATCAGCCAGTGAAGCGTCGGCATTCATCATTGACGAAGTGTTTGTTGATGTGTGAGAGCCTCATGCAGCTCACATAAGGCAGTATCCGAGTCCGCGTGAGGCGGAATGTAAACAGTGCAGGCAATGACCGCAGTGAATTCCCGAGGGAGATAGAAAGGGCGACATTTAACGATCAAAAGTTCCAGAATGGGTGAGCAAGAGCGTGTGAGATGTTTGTGCTGTCGCACCATCTGTTGTTCACCATCAAACACACTCCACCACCTCTTTTCTTCCCCGACTCCATTGTCCTGTCCATGCGGTAAACCGAAAAGAACCCCGCCGGCTGCACGGTGCGGTCTGGTATCGCTGGGTTCAGCCAAGTCTCGGCGAAGCAGAGGAGGTTGCAGTCCCGAATGTCTCTCTGCAACTTAGTTCTGGCTCTGAGGTCATCAAGCTTGTTCTCGATGGATTGAACATTGGCTAGCAGGATACTGGGCATGGGTGCGCTGTGCGCGCGAGCCCATAGCCTGTTCCTGATGCCGGTTCGTTTCCCTCGAGGCCGTCGCTTAGGGTCGCGTCCTTTGTTCTCTCTTAGGATCTCCTTTGGCCAGGTTGGGTCCGGAGTTAAACATGGTGAAATGTTTGTGTATTGTAGACCAATAGAAACCAGAGTGTCTCTACTGTAGCGAATTTGTGTGTTTTGCATGATGCCCATTATGGCAGATATAGCCACGGTCTGAGTAACCCCCTTATTTAGGCCACTCACACACGGACTCTATTCAGACCAAAGTCTTTTTTTTGCACTACTTTCAAGCACTTTGCAAGTTGTCCTCTAATGTGTGGCTTTCTCTTATTTTTGTTCATATGTTTGTATCGTGTTTGTATATATATCTCCTATTTGCTATTCATCCCCACTGTCAACTATGAATATTTCATTCTGGCACACTTGGTGTAGAGCACCCATCTCTGTATTCATGGTCTCATTTACTGGTTTTATGTGCTCATTTTGATTTTGTGGTCATTAATTAAGCCTTTTTAACATATTCACTGTAGCTCTGAGCTTTAGACAATACTCAACCGAGTTGCGTGTGAGATTACAAATACCAGACACAGTAAAATTGGGCATTAAATGATCTTTAAACTTCCATTAACAAATGCGCTGGTGTGAGAATTGTTCATGGTAAGAGTGCTGAATTCCCAGCTTTTGAGTGGTCTTGTAATCTTCCTCCTGCTTTCCTCAATTACTTAGAACATTTTGGGCAGTAAGAATGCATCTGAAGCAGATTATCTCGTCTTATGTGAATGTATGTTTCTGAATGTGAAAAACGGCAAGTTGGAACAGTGTCCTGACCCTGGTTCATATGTAAAATCATCTAAGAGAGGGCCAACTCTTAGTACAGTTTGTGCCGACAGGACTGACAGGAAATTACATGCTTTTGCAGAGCATGCTTTTGCAGGCGAAAAGTGAAACTAAGCAGAGTGTTTGATCGAAACTTAAAGTGTGTGTGACGTCTATATAAATGACTATCCTTCCTGTTTTGTGCTTCAGACCTTGGGTTGTGTGTTATGAGAAAGGTCTCCATATCCAGATATGTAAAATAAAGATCATTTTTTGAGTTTGACCACTTTGAGCCTTGTGTCTTTTTGGCCCTAAGAATCTAAAAGAACCATTTTTAATAGGAGCTGACCGGGTGCCGCAGGAACAAAGGGCTGGCCAGTAGCAGTGAGAATGTGAATTCAATAGTCTTTCAGAAAATCATGCAGAAATCCACAAGAAAAAAGAATTAGCCACTTAATCTGACTGATTTCTTTCTCTGTGGTGAAAACAGGGTACCATCATCCTCAGAGCCTGATTGCTTAAAGCAAAAACTCAAAAGGCAGGGGAAGGTAAACAGGACCCAAGACACAGGAGACAACTTACCAATAAAACAAAACAGGAAATGAATTATAACCACATCTGATGTACTAAACATGGGTGAACTTTACAAAAGGAAAACACAAGATATTAAAGAGCGAAAACTGGTAATTTCAGAAAATACAAAAAACCCCACACATAATAAAGTCAAATTTAAACAGCAAACTGTAAAGACCTCAGAGAACATAAAAAGACAGTAACTTAAAACCTAAAAGAAAATTAAAGAAATAAAATTAGATTTTTTTTTAATTTTTTTTTTTACTATAAATCAGCCAAAGCCTAATCCAAAATGTAATCAGTAATTTAAAGCACTGGCTCCAGTCCCATTGATCATGATACCATAGCAGTACTTTTAAATGACTTGGTGGCAGAACACTGACATCTAAAGAGAGATTAAAAAAAGAATTCTCATGTAAGACAACTGACTTGAAAGCATGACAGAAGACTAACACACTGATGAAATCTTCAGTGTTACAAAATCCATGCGTACCAGTGCAGTCTGACTGGCCCATTGCTCATGCATAGGTGTTAAGGGACCCATGGACTCAGGTACAGGAGGCATCAGACCGTCAAGCTCCATGGCTTTTAAATCTATTTGTTTACTCTAGGGGCTTAGTTTTCTTCTCTCCAAAACAGATCGATCTACTGGGAATGCTACTGGTGTTGTTATGATGTTTGCCTGGGTGCTGCTCTGCTGGTAGCAACAGCTCCTTCAGATTCACAAGATGCTGACACAGTGATACAAAGTTCTACAATTAACTCAGCATGGGAACCACAAAGCACCAGCCACCTTGCCATACAAATTTGGATCTTGGAATGAGATAGTGAGTCATTGTAGTGTTCAGATAGTCTGAGCCCAGTCCAAAACAAGAGAAAAAAGTAGCACTGACCGTATTATAAATTTTATTTATTTAGTTATAATTCTGACCTTTTTTGTTTGCCATACTGAGAGAAAGAGGCAATCACTGTATGAAACATTAATTTTTACTGAAGCTATTTGAAATGGTCTAAAATACATTAAGGTGACATCTGTGTCCACATAGATAGATGTGTTAGATATTGCTAAATTAACTTGTATTTTATTATTATTTCATATGCATCCGATGAAGAGCCCAAAAGAAGAATTTTGCCCAGGAAACTCAAATCCAGTAAATTTGGCTATTAATTATAGTAATGATAATTACTCACTGCCATGGGTGGACTGGGACAAAAAATTGACCCGGGCATTTTGACTAGAGATCGGCCCACCAGGCATTATAGGAAAAACCATAAAGCCTTTGAATGAAAACAAACGTTGTTGTGACAATGATGTACACTGTCTTGTTGGTATATATGCACAAGTCTAATAAACTTAAACCTACACCATCCTCCATGGTATTCTAAATCGTACTTAGCAGAAACCAAAAGACTGCTTGGTCGAGTTAACCTCCTAAACTATCTACAACACATGGTGGAAACCTGACATTAAGGCTACGTTCACACTGCAAATCCGATTTTTTTGACCCTATGCGACCCATATCCGATCATGGTATGACAGTGTGAACGGCACAAATCCGATATTTTCAAATTCGATCTGGGTCACTTTCGTATGTGGTACTGAATCAGATACATATCCGATGTTCCAGAAAGCGACTGCTGTGTGAATGGTCAAGTCGCATTAAATCCGTCTTTTACGTCACTGACACAAGACAGACACCAATTATCAGCGCCAGAGAATCGCCTGATAAGACATCGCGAACGCTTCCTGGCCATCCAGTGAAACTGCTGGGAAGACAATGTTGGAGAAACGTTAACATTTTATTTGGACTGCATAATTTGCAGATTCTGACAGAAATGTGCAACTATCATTTGAAGCACCGCTCCTCTAAAACAGCAATAAAGATCATTATTAGGTTATCTACATTATTATGTAAATAACAAAATAACTTATAGCAAAAATTGGGAAAAGTAAAGTCCGAAGTCTTTACATTAAGGGCCATCAGTCAAACAATATTGTTTGCTCTGGGTCTAAACAGAGCGCGTTGTATGTGACGTCTTCTTTTGCGCATGCGGGCCGCTTTGAGCGTTCACACTAGAGCGCCTTTGCCGTCACATTTTATTTGTAGTGTGAACAAGCAGACAAAAAAATCGGATTTGATCAAAAAATCGGAATTGAGCATTAAGACCTGCAGTGTGAACGTAGCCTTTGACAGAGAAGACTAAAGGTGAGACATGACCATTACTGAATATTAAAAATAATAAATGACAGATTTAGTGATATTTTCATAAACTATTTATTTACCACATCAATAAACAGCATGGCAGGGCAAAATATTTTTTCTAACATGGCAACCTTTAAAAAGTGACATAACATGACTTTGGTTGTAAGATTCAGATAATGATTTATTAAAATCCAAACAGTTTAAATGAGAATAAGAAAGAAAAATATATTTTCTGCCCCCCTTTCCCTATTAATGCCCTACCTGGCCCCCCTGGCAAAACTTTGTTTGACCCGCCCCTGCACAGTTACCAGCTGCCAGCTACTTAGAAAAGGATCTTTGTGTTATTTGTCTCTCAGAAACAGTTCATAACTTCCCTTCAACTCATTCGTGTCACCTAAAAGGTAAACCTGTTTCTCCATCCCCTGTTCAGCTCTGATGATTCAGTAAGGATATCTCCTGGATTCATCTTCATGTTTCCCTGTCTCCAGATATCCAAACAATATCATGACCAGCAGCTTTTAAGGCTTTGGCTCCAGCAAACATCAGCTGATACTAGAAATTAATATTAAATACATTCTAACAACAGCTTATCAAGCTTAAATGTGCTGCTGTTGTTTATCCGCTGGTTTCCTCTTTCTGGGCAAAGTGGGCAATAAACAAACAAGAGAGAAAAGCCAATCAGCTGATCATTTATCAGTTTCATGATTGAAGTATCAACAGGAGAGGGAGTGGGAGAGAATGAGAGAAGTAATATTAATATTTTCTCTCAATACATGATGATTCCGTTTTTACAGAACGGTTGGCAACTCTAATAACTAATTGTGAATAAAATAAAGTTCACTATTAGTAATATCATAGCACCCGTCTAGCAGTATAAAAAATCCGTCATGCTAGCTGGTACGCAGTACGAGTTATTTTAACTGGGAGGAAATAAAAATGTGAAAATAAACTACAACTAAACTTGGTTTATATCTGACCCACTCAGACCAACTTCTCACCTGCCCCTCGGACCGGCCGCGCCTCATGTCTCTCCTCCTCCTGCCTCCCTCATCCCTGATCCACCTGCTGGCCTCCACCACTTGCTAATGTTACTGAAACTGTAGAAGCTCCGCCATAGAAAACAACTGAGTTCTTTTTACACATCTGCCAACATCTGGCCAATCCACCACCTGTCATTGTTTACAAAAAACAAAGCAAAACGAAACGAAAAATCCCCATCTGCCCACCAGGCAAATGCCCAGTATGCCCCGTGGCCAGTCCAGCTATGCTCACTACTGCTAGTACTGCTCACTACTGAATTATACTGCTAATTGGGAATAAAATTGATGAACGCCAGAAAATAATTTGGATCATGTCTTTATGAGACGTAATATCATCACCTGAGCTCTGTAAAGCTATTTAAATATTGCTAGATTATTGTCCTCCCTTAACAAACATGCTACTTCTATCTATACAGAAACTTGGTGGCTTACTGTGTAAGTCACATTTATAAGGAAAAGATTCATAATCAGGGAAGATCATAATCGGGGTATGTCCACATTAATAAGTGACAGAGAGCGGAACTAACAGCCCTCCCGTTGTTCAATAAAAATGATTTAAATATAGCTCATCCGAGGGTTACTCACACTTTAACGATGGTATGGAAACCAAAGGATCCACAGAGAAAATGTGTTTTCTTAAATTGTGTAATCTGTAGTCTATGAGGCAATAAACCAGCTTTGTCCCGGTGTGACTGATTTCGAAATGGGTGGTTTCCAAACTCGAACATGGGTACGTGAGGAAATCCGCGCAAACTACACCTCTCCACACCTTTGTCAGAGATGACGGTATCACGTTCCCTGGTAGCAAACGAGTATGTCACGCTTGTTACCTGTGAGTGAAACGGTGAAAAAGCTCTCACCGATAGAGTCTACGCATCGTTTGTACGTGTATTATATGAAACTGAACCAGAAAACGATTTCCTCGTAGCTCGGGTAAGTAATTTATAAAAGTATCATATTGTAGCGGGTCACGGCTGTTCGGGGTTCTGTTTGTACAGTTCTGTTTTGTTTATGTTGCCATGGTAACGGGTGACACACTCTGGCTGTGACGGTATGTCCTTCGTGCGCCACTGCGGTAAAGTGAGCCGTCATTTGTGAGCCGCGGTCAAGCCAGCCGCCTCCTATCCGCCGCATAAATTTCCTTGCGCTTTTACACCAGTCTTTACGGTAGCGCCTTTTCGCTTTATATCCTGATTGAAAGCCTAGACTCACGCACACATGCACGCGCGTGAACAATCACACGCACGCGCGCACACAAATTACAATGGAACAGCCCAATACAGCCATCGTGACAGTCTGGTTGCATATTCAAAAATTCATTAAAAAATCATTCTTAAAAGTTGATGCCAAGCTTTCAACACAATCCTCTTCTCGGACACCTACTTTACCTCTGGGCCAGTTTTTACCCAGATTTACTGTAATATTACTCAGAAATCACAGTAAACTCATATTCAGTGCAATACAGTCAATGCACTACAATTATGTTTATTTCAAAAATTCATTAAAAGTCATCCTGAATAGTTGAGGTCCAACTTTCAACACATCCCCCCTCTGGGACACCTACTGTACCTGTGTGCCAATTTTCATCCAGATTTACTGTAGAATTCCTCAGAAATTAAAGGGTACTTGTATTCAATGCAATACAGTCAATACAATAGAATTATGTCAATTTTCAGAAATTCATTAAAAATCCTCCTGAGTAGTTGATGTCCAACTTTCAACACATCCCCCCTCTGGGACACCTACTGTACCTGTGTGCCAAGTTTCATCCAGATTTACTGTAGAATTCCTCAGAAATTAATGGAAACATTTATTCAATCTAATACAGCCAATGCACTACAATTGTGTCAATTTTCAAAAATTCATTAAAAATCATCCTGAGTAGTTGATGTACAACTTTCAACACATCCCTCCTCTGGGACACCTACTGTACCTGTGTGCGAATTTTCATCCAGATTTACTGTAGAATTCCTCAGAAATTAAAGGAAACTTATATTCAATTCAATACAGTCAATACAATAGAATTATGTCAATTTTCAAAAATTCATTAAAAATCATCCTGAGTAGTTGATGTACAACTTTCAACACATCCCTCCTCTAGGACACCTACTGTACCTGTGTGCCAGGTTTCAGCCAGATTTACTGTAGAATTCCTCAGAAATTAAAGGAAACTTATATTCAATTCAATACAGTCAATACAATAGAATTATGTCAATTTTCCAAAATTCATTAAAAATCATCCTGAGTAGTTGATGTACAACTTTCAACACATCCCTCCTCTAGGACACCTACTGTACCTGTGTGCCAGGTTTCAGCCAGATTTACTGTAGAATTCCTCAGAAATTAATGGGTACTTGTATCCAATGCAGTCGGCCAATACAGTAGAATTATGTCAATTTTCAAAAATTCATTAAAAATCATCCTGAGTAGTTGATGTACAACTTTCAACACATCCCCCCTCTGGGACACCTACTGTACCTGTGTGCCAAGTTTCATCCAGATTTACTGTAGAATTCCTCAGAAATTAATGGGTACTTGTATCCAATGCAGTCGGCCAATACAGTAGAATTATGTCAATTTTCAGAAATTTATTAAAAATCATCCTGAGTAGTTGATGTACAACTTTCAACACATCCCCCCTCTGGGACACCTACTGTACCTGTGTGCCAGGTTTCAGCCCGATTTACTGTAGAATTCCTCAGAAATTAAAGGGTACTTGTATCCAATGCAGTCGGCCAATAAACTACAATTATGTCAATTTTCAAAAATTCATTAAAAATCATCCTGAGTAGTTGATGTACAACTTTCAACACATCCCCCCTCTGGGACACCTACTGTACCTGTGTGCCAAGTTTCATCCAAATTTACTGTAGAATTCCTCAGAAATTAATGGAAACATTTATTCAATCTAATACAGCCAATACACTACAATTGTGTCAATTTTCAAAAATTCATTAAATATCATCCTGAGTAGTTGATGTACAACTTTCAACACATCCCCCCTCTGGGATACCTCCTGTACCTGTGTGCCACGTTTCATCCAAATTTACTGTAGAATTCCTCAGAAATTAAAGGGTACTTGTATCCAATGCAGTCGGCCAATACAGTAGAATTATGTCAATTTTCAAAAATTCATTAAAAATCATCCTGGGTAGTTGATGTCCAACTTTCAACACATCTCCCCTCTGGGACACCTACTGTACCTGTGTGCCACGTTTCATCCAAATTTACTGTAGAATTCCTCAGAAATTAAAGGAAACTTATATTCAATTCAATACAGTCAATACAATAGAATTATGTCAATTTTCAGAAATTCATTAAAAATCATCCTGAGTAGTTGATGTCCAACTTTCAACACATCCCCCCTCTGGGACACCTACTGTACCTGTGTGCCAAGTTTCATCGAAATTTACTGTAGAATTCCTCAGAAATTAATGGAAACATTTATTCAATCTAATACAGCCAATACACTACAATTGTGTCAATTTTCAAAAATTCATTAAAAATCATCCTGAGTAGTTGATGTACAACTTTCAACACATCCCCCCTCTGGGACACCTACTGTACCTGTGTGCCAAGTTTCATCCAAATTTACTGTAGAATTCCTCAGAAATTAAAGGGTACTTTATTCAATTCAATACAGTCAATACAATAGAATTATGTCAATTTTCAAAAATTCATTAAAAATCATCCTGAGTAGTTGATGTACAACTTTCAACACATCCCTCCTCTGGGACACCTACTGTACCTGTGTGCCAAGTTTCAGCCAGATTTACTGTAGAATTCCTCAGATATTAAAGGGTACTTTATTCAATTCAATACAGTCAATACAATAGAATTATGTCAATTTTCAAAAATTCATTAAAAATCATCCTGAGTAGTTGATGTACAACTTTCAACACATCCCTCCTCTGGGACACCTACTGTACCTTTGTGCCAAGTTTCAGCCAGATTTACTGTAGAATTCCTCAGAAATTAAAGGGTACTTGTATCCAATGCAGTCGGCCAATAAACTACAATTATGTCAATTTTCAAAAATTCATTAAAAATCATCCTGAGTAGTTGATGTACAACTTTCAACACATCCCTCCTCTGGGACACCTCCTGTACCTGTGTGCCAAGTTTCAGCCAGATTTACTGTAGAATTCCTCAGATATTAAAGGGTACTTGTATTAAATTTCACCGTCAAATTAATAAAGCTTCTCTGGTTCTGATTTTTCTGTAGAATATGTATATTTTGGGCATAAATAAAATTACATTGAGGTGCAGAATAGCTTTCCAAAAGCTAATTTTGATAGTCTTTAATTACTCATTTTAATGTCAGATCCTTTAATCTGAGTTGCACAGTGGCATGGTGTTTAGCACTGTTGCCCCATAGCAAGAATGTTGTCAGTTCAATTCCACCATCATGCTGTTTTCTTTCTGTCTGGAGTTTGCATATTCTCCACATGTTTGCATGTGTTCTCTCTGGGTACTCTGGCTTCCTCCCACTGTCCAAAGATATGTGTGGAATTGATTAATCTAAGTTATAGGTGTGAGTGCTAATGGTTTTCTGTCCCTGTGTGTTTGCCCTGCGCCAGACTTGACCTGTCCAGGGTGTACCTCGCCTCTCGCCCTATGACAGCGACCTCACGCAAGCCTTTAGAGGACAAACGCAAGTGAATAGATGGATGTTTCAATGTAGTTGGTACATTATGACAAAAATGATACACTTTACTTAATTACTTAAGAATTGATTATCACAGTGGCAATTATCAGAATCGTTAAAATTCTGAAGTGATTAAAAATTTGACTTGGTCTTCTCATTTGCATTCTATTTTTTATCCTATTGTATATTTTATTCTATTTTTTCTAATATATGTAGTATTTTATTCTATTCTACTTTGTATATTTCTGTACAGTATTTTATTCTTATTGTATTCCAATTTTGGTATATAACTTTTGCACTGTCCACTTCCTGCTGTGACAAAACAATTTTCCCACGTGTTGGAATAATAAAGGTTATCATATCTTATCTCTTTTTTCTCATTGTTTTCTGTTTTTAATGTTGGTTGATTTTACACTGTAATACTAAAATGTACAGCATTGCTGAGTATCAAAATATTTTAGTTTTACTCACATTTTTCAACATTTAGCTTTCTAGGAGACTTTCTTTTAAAATTTATTTTCACAATAATAGTGAGGACCAGTTGTCAATGTTTTTCAAAAGTCCTACACACACTTTCCTATACTCAACCAATGTGTTATCATCTTCCAAAAATACTTCAACAAACCTGTATAATTTTTCCATAACACCAATTAACAAAATCACAAAACAGTTGCTCAAGAGTATTCACCCATCAGTGAAGTATGAAGGTTATTATACCATAATGGAACTTTACCAAAAAAAGACATTAATTATTTTGTCTAATTCATTTAAAATATCCATCCATCCATCCATCCTCATCCGCTTTATCCGAGGCCGGGTCGCGGGGGCAGCAGCCTAAGCAAAGAGGCCCAGACCTCCCTCTCCCCAGCCACCTCCTCCAGCTTGTCCGGGGGAATACCAAGGCGTTCCCAGGCCAGCCGAGAGATATAATCTCTCCAGCGTGTCCTGGGTCTGCCCCGGGGCCTCCTCCCGGTGGGACATGCCTGGAACACCTCACCCAGGAGGCGCCCAGGAGGCAGCCTTGTCAGATGCCCGAACCACCTCAGCTGGCTCCTTTCGATGTGGAGCAGCAGCGGCTCTACTCTGAGCCCCTCCCGGATGGCCGAACTTCTCACCCTATCTCTAAGAGAGAGGCCAGCCACCCTTCGGAGGAAGCTCATTTCTGCCGCTTGTATCCGCGATCTCGTTCTTTCGGTCACTACCCACAGCTCGTGGCCATAGGTGAGGGTAGGGACGTAGATCGACCGGTAAATTGAGAGCTTCGCTTTTACACTCAGCTCTCTCTTCACCACGACGGGCCGGTGCAGCGTCTGCATTACTGCAGCCGCAGCCCCAATCCGTCTGTCGATCTCCGGCTCCCTTCTCCCATCACTCGCGAACAAGACCCCGAGATACTTGAACTCCTCCACTTGGGGCAGGAACTCATCCCCGACCCGGAGTGGGCACTCCACCCTTTTATTATTTTATTTCAAATATCTTTAAATGCAATGTATTTAATTATTTTTTTAAGTGTCAAAAATATTTTTTCAATGTGACACTAAGTACTTTTACAAGTTTCAACCGTTTATCTACTGAAATGTCCATTTTAAAAACCTTTCATGGGTATTTTTGGGTTTAAGTACAATTGATGCATCAATGGGTTCGTTTTTTATGTGCCTGTAATACATTTTTGCGTTGCTTAATTGAACATCGAAAGTCAAAGGTCATCTGTAAACACTATTTATGTGTAACTAATATCAATTATCCAAATGATTAAAATTGAACAGGCAAGTATTAACATTTCTAAATCGCGCATTATTTTACTTTTCTGAAATGCGTCCGAGGATATCCGGTGACTATTGATCCGGGACACTGATTAAGGGTGAAGGTGATAGTAGCCTATAGCCCAATGAGTCAAGTACTTGCGGTGGCGGTGTGATGCGTGCACATGCTTCAACAACTGTAGGAACTACGGAATTACAATTTTACTTGACAGTCTTAAATACACTACGTTTGTAAACTTGGAAAAGTTACGAGTTCCCGTGGTTCTGCAACAGACAATAATGAGCTACGCAAAACGACAGATAAGGTAAGCATGCAATTAGCTTAAGCCACAAGTCATTACGTTTGCCTTATTGACAAAAAATTTTATGAAGTTTTCCTTATGGCTTTTTGCTTCATATGTTATTTGCTTCCTATTACTGTTTTCTAAGTTAAATTTGGTTTTAACGTGTTTTTAAGTACTATGTATTTAGGTAGGGACACATTACGTAATAGATGTGGTATGACCACGTGATGCTCTCGGTAGCTCCTATAAACAAACAACCACTTTTAAACAACTTTGTTAGAAATAAATTTGATATTAATACATAATTTAATAACTTTTCCTATGTAGGCTTATTTCCTTGAACCCGAAACACAAATCATAAGACTGTTGCTTTGTCCATATCTTTGACTGTAATGGTGCGTTAACAATAATATGATTAGTCTGTTTCCATCCGAGACCATTTCGCTCACCCCAGTGGTTTTAAATAGGTCATTTCGAGTAATACAGGAAATATGTAAATATAACAAGTGCATGACAAAAACTGAAAATGTTATTGTTTGGCAAATACATTGAAGCCTTTGTTTTTTAATTTCTTATTTGTGTTACAGAACCTCCACATTTTCATCCTTTGGAAAGGCAAGTTTTATCCTTAAACAATATTTAGAAGTTATATTGTGTAAAAAAATTGAAATATAATTTTATAGTTGTATAGTTCTCTCTATTTTATTTAATTGTTTTTTACTTGCATTTACAGACACCGTGGCTCAGGGGGTTGGGAAGCGTATCTGTAACCGGAAGGTCGCCGGTTCAATCCCCGGGCTCTCTGTCCTGGTCGTTGTGTCCTTGGGCAAGACACTTTACCCTACCGCCTACTGGTGTTGGCCAGAGGGGCCGATGGCGCGATATGGCAGCCTCACTTCTGTCAGTCTGCCCCAGGGCAGCTGTGGCTACAACCGTAGCTTGCCTCCACCAGTGTGTGAATGTGAGAGTGAATGAATAGTGGCATTGTAAAGCGCTTTGGGTGCCTTGAAAAGCGCTATATAAATCCAATCCATTATTATTAGTGGTTAATAATAACACCTAACATGAGACATATTGCATTAATGGATGGAGGCACAAAAAACATAAACCGTTGTTTTTTGAAGGGCAAATCAAAATCACAGCTTTATTTGTTGGTCACAGAAAATGAGCATACTAAACTAAACTTGGAAAATATAAACTCACACTTTGCAGAGAGGCACACAAGGAAACACACAGCTTGAGGGACGACACGACACTGACTCAGAGAGCTTTGAGTACTCTGGTTGAGCAGAAAAGCAATATATATAAATCAGTCCATTTATCATCTATATGTGTGTGTGTGTGTGTGTGTGTGTGTGTATCAATCAATCAATCTTTATTTATAAAGCACTTTTCATACAAAGATGTAGCACAAAGTGCTTTACATGGTTAAAAGCAGCCCACCCTGCCCTCCAACTCACCCCCCACACTCTCATTAACATAAAGGAAGTAAATTACTTGTATTATGTCCACACTGCAGAATACAATATTTTCATATAAAAGCCATATAAATATATATAAGGCTTCACAACACTGTGGTGTTCAACAAACATTGCTTCTTTACTCTACTAAAGAACTTGCTGTGACAACATGCAATACAGAGTAGTTGATTTCACATTTCTATTATACAGTTTCCATGCCTTTTTGCATAGGTTATATAAACATCTATTAAATTTGTAATATAGAGTAAGCTCTATGCTAAACCTTTTAAAATAAAACATGTAGTTCTTGTTTTACCTTACTATACTCATGAGTTAATAATTATTTCACACTCAGGATGAAGGAAACACTGGCGACGAAACATTGGAGATGTGTCCATCTGCAATGGAAGGAAATGAATCTCTCCATTTGCTCAAACAGGTTGGAATTATTTATTACATTAATTATAACTACTTTTACTCTATGAAAACAATGTCTCTATTTAAAAGTTATTTCTTTGTTTGACAAATAAAATGATATTCAAAGGATGTTGTGGAGGAGAGTGATGACAATGGCATTGTCCAAAACATTTCTCCTGAATTGAAACAACCCGGTGTGTCTCCATCACAATCGTCTACATCCCTCGAAAAGGTAAAGTATTTTCCACATAACATTTCTGTCATGAAATTACATCACCTATTTTTAATAAAGTCTTTCTGATGCATTATAGGACTGGAGTAGAAATTCATCAAACACAAGTGACAGTAGTAATGCTGAAGAGGAATTCTACAAATGCTCTTTGCCACAGCAGCCATGCTTTTTTTTCATTGATCAGAAAGACTGGCAAGACATAAAAAAACACAGAAAGGGAGGCTTTTCAAAAGTATGCAGTGGACTAATGTTGTAGCCACTGGCATTAAGTCAGTACACCCATTTTGCAGTTTTGGATTTAAGAGGCATACCATCAAGACCAGTCAGTCACATTCTAAGACGGCTGTATTCTCATGTACGGGATACTGCCGTTTTAAGGATTGTCCAGTGACTGTGAAAGTGGAGGTTAAAGATGAAAAAACCCTGAAGGCTGATGTGCTTTTCCAAGGAGGTGAGGTGTGCCACAACACAAAGGAAATAAAAACAAGACCTGTGCGTGGACAGTCCAGAGATGTTTTAGCAGAAAAACTTGAAACCAAATTGCCAAGAAGTCTTTATCTGGATTCTCTAAATCTAATACCAGAAAAAGCTTTCCAAGCAGGGTGTCGGGATGAGGCTCCATCTAAAGATGTCTTGAAAAATATTGCCTTGTCCCACAGAAAAAAACAGAGACCTCATTTAAATGAGATGACCAGTCTGCAAATGTTAATAGACAGACAGCAAGGACTTCCAAACGAAGTCCTTCAGAGAGTGCTCCTGCATCCAAAAGGTATAATGCTGTGGTCCACAAAAACACTTTCAGTGTTTTACCAGCGGTGCAAAGACGACATAGTATATTTTGATGCAACAGGAAGCATTATCTCTAAAGACAATGCTTCTGCTAATCCGTACTATGTGTATGAAGTGATAGTTAGAAATCCCTTCAAGGGATCATCACCTCTACCAACAGCAACTTTTGTAACATGTGACCATACCACTGCCTCTGTTACATATTTTCTACAAGCATTTCAAACAGAGCTTACACGAATGTATGGAAGCAGGGCAAACAAAAGGCCAGTAATGATCATATGTGATGGCTCACTGGTGCTTCTCCAGTCCATTGCTGTAACATTCTGCAGAGCAAGTTTGGAAGACCTTTTGGAGCAATACTTCCAGGTTATCACAGGACAGTTAGACACGGATAACTTCAACATACCCATTCTCCACCGGTGTTTGAGTCACATCATGAAGAACGCAAAGGATCTTTGCAAAAAGAGGTATTTGTGCTCGAGTCTGTGAGTACGATTGTTATTTTTCTGTTTTAAGTATTTCTCCGGTGTTAGTGTACTTGCCCTTGTAGTTATTGTTGACTTTCTAATTCATGTCTATTATAATTATATTTTGCAATTGTTTTTTCTGCTAATGATTAGACTTTGTGTTTAGTATGCATATTGTTTATATGCTTTTTTTCACTATAGACTACAGAAACACTACAAATTTGGCATGCACGTTTTTGGATTACTGGCCTGTTCTTCAAACTTGAAAGACATGGATGGCATCATTATAAGTGCAACAGTTGTTTTCAAAAGTCCATGCAGTGGACCAGAAGTGAAAAAACACCTGCAGAACCTCAAAATGCTGATCGATCAGACGGGGAATGGGGATGCTGAAGAAACAGACATCATTCCAGAGGATTATAAGGTAATTTTAAAATTCATCTTGGATTTCAATGTTTCAGATATTAATTGTGTTCATGATGTAGTGTGACACCAATAACATCGTTTTGTAGTATATTTATGTGTTTTTAAAAACGATTAAGACTTTCTTTAAAACTCAAAAGACATTGTAATCATATGATATTTCAATTTTTATTTCAGACAGATATTGTTCATTCATCACTTAAAAAGCACTTTGTCGAAGTAATTGCCAGTGCCCACCTTGATGTGACTGGACCACTGAATGTGTACTATGCACCAGCATTCATTTCAAGTATTTCAAAGTACTTTCTACCACATGCTACCTTGTGGTCAGGAATGCTGCTTGGTATGTCTTGTTTTGGTCAATCAACACTTATATGTTGTTATTTATGTGCTTTATTGATTAAAAATTCTGTCTTTTCTTTAGGAGACCTTGGACGGCATGGGAAAGGCTCAGCGTATCGCTTTCTCAGTAAACGGTACAATCATGTGTCGAAGTTTAAGAAGCAGGTAGAATAAGTTAATACAGTAAAAGAAACATTATGCTGAATTCGGCCAAAGTGTAAATGATGTAATTAACATTTTCAGAACTACACTGAAGACAATCGAACGCAAGGGATAATGGAAAAAAGTCAATGGGACCTGAAAAGGATTCGCTTTGAACGAAGGCGTCTCACTAGACTAAATGACTTTGTGCAAATATATCAAAGGAAACATGATGCTCTTCTCCGAGAATATGGCGATGTAGGCAAAAAAAGGATGAAGGTGAGGTTTAAATAGGATAATTTAAATTTTGGGACAGATTTTGTGCAGTTTTTACACAACAACAGTCATTCGCACTGCTGTTTTTGAATTTATCAAATCTGTAATGTATATTCACATTCACATTAGAAATGTTTTTTTCTTTTTGTGCATTCTTTAGTCTAAAATGTCTTTGGTACTGTCATTGTGACTTTGTGTTATTAACAAACATTTTCTCAAATGCATTACATGTGGTTAGAATGACATTTCAGACGTGATAAATATAGGAGCTTATTAGACTAACAACTGTAATTAAACAAAAGACAGGAAGCATTAAGCATTTTACGGTAACTAAATTTGGGATTACAGTAAATGTCCTTGACGGTTTGCATGTTTGTAATCTTTTAAACATGAAGATCAGATCTAAAAAGTATTGTTAATTATTTAAAAATTATACTTTTCAGTCTTACCGAGTGGAGACCGAGAAGTGGAAGAAAAAAAGTCGAAAACGAAAAGGCTTCTATGTAACTCCTCTGATGGGAAAACGAGTCAAACAGGTAAGGTATCATCATTTTTTCTATCATCTATGCATGTCACTAAAACATTTTCTATTAGAAAGGTTGTGTGTTCTAATCAAATTTAAATGTGTACTTTGCTTTTCTTTTTTTTACAATTGTTCAATTAGTTATGTAAAAAATACTGTAATCTTACTGTAATTCTCTTTATGCTCCTGTGATTTAATTCATTTTATGCATATTTATGAAAGTAAATAACGATGTTAACTATACATAAATGTACAGTAATTATAACTCATCTATGTGTTAAAAATGTTTTGTATACATCAAATAACCATGTTAAGTCCCATAATACATTTTCTAATTAAAAACATCATTAGTCTTTCACAGCTTTTAGGAAAACTTTGTTAATGAAAATCTTGATATTGTACACTCCACACATGGCAACAGCTACCCATAAAATACTTGATGTTAGTGAAATAATTATCATTATTGTTAGTTATTGCTGTTGTAGAAGACCATTTATATCACTTAAAATTTTGTTTGGAAAATGCAGTAACATATAAACACAGACAAAGACTGTATATTGTCTAAACCTATGTATGTATTAGAGATCAAGAATAATTTAAGTTCTGCTAAAGACATACATTGTCATGTGTGTTCTGTAATTAATCTGTGTTCTTCCATGTAAAGTAGTAATTATATTATTTTTATAAGGATCATCAAGAAGAACCACCACACTCAGATGTGCCCACAGAGCAGACTGAAGCTGTCACTAAACAGGTTTGATATATACATACACAACACCCAGCACGCCCCTGCGGGCGGTTATTTATTTATTTTTTTTTTGTATCCTTCAAGCTCGGGTCCTCTACCAGAGGCCTGGGAGCTTGAGGGTCCTGCGCAGTATCTTAGCTGTTCCCAGGACTGCGCTCTTCTGGACAGAGATCTCCGATGTTGTTCCCGGGATCTGCTGGAGCCACTCGCCTAGCTTGGGAGTCACCGCACCTAGTGCTCCGATTACCACGGGGACCACCGTTACCTTCACCCTCCACATCCTCTCGAGCTCTTCTCTGAGCCCTTGGTATTTCTCCAGCTTCTCGTGGTCCTTCTTCCTGATATTGCTGTCATTCGGAACCGCTACATCAATCACTACGGCCATCTTCTTCTGTTTGTCTACCACCACTATGTCCGGTTGGTTAGCCACCACCATTTTGTCCGTCTGTATCTGGAAGTCCCACAGGATCTTAGCTCGGTCATTCTCCACCACCCTTGGGGGCATCTCCCATTTTGACCTCGGGACTTCCAGGTTATACTCGGCACAGATGTTCCTGTACACTATGCCGGCCACTTGGTTATGGCGTTCCATGTATGTCTTGCCTGCTAGCATCTTGCACCCTGCTGTTACGGTGTGTTCACACCGAACGCGATGGACGCGAATAAAACGCCCCAAACGCCCCTAATTTGACGCGTGTACATTCGCGTCTCAACGCGTGTCCAAGAAAGATCCATCGCGCGTCAAAATTTTTTGACGCGCGTGAACCGGAAATGTGGGAGGAATGTGGGAGGGAGTTGTGCCAGACCGGTATCTTTGCAAGATGGCAGCTATCGAGCTAGCGCTTGAAGAGAGAGTCTCCCTTCTCTATGTACTGTGGAGAGCAGAGCAGCAGCGTAAAAGACGTCCTCGCCGTACCTGGGTCCATCAGGTCCTCCAGAGGCATGAGCAGTTTGGTGAGTTTCACCACTTGCTCCAGGAGCTGCGCCTGGATGACGGCCGATTCCAGCGCTATCACCGTCGGCCAGTTTGAGGACCTGCTTTCCCTCGTCGGTCCCAGCATCGCCCGCCTAGACACCAACTACAGACGCTCAATCCCACCTGCAGAGCGCCTGTCCGTCTGCCTGAGGTTAGTAAAACTATTTAATACGGTAGTCCTTTATTGATATCTGTGCTAATATGCTAATCCATCCAGTTATACACTGCTAACATGGATGTGCTATGCTAACAGTGAATGCTGTCGGTGTTTACTGAAAGCAAACTGTGGTACAGAGACGACTCTTTATAATATTTCTAGTGATACTCAGAAGCTCTCATCAAGTCCCGATTTAATTCGATTTATGCTGTTATCAGTGTTTGCATGATAGCATGGCTGTGGTGTCACATCAATGTATGCGCTCGGTGTTTGCTGATATCAAACTGTAGCATTAGGACCACTGAGTTAACCTTTGTAGTGATACTCACTCCTTTTTATTTAGACCTGGTTTGATTCTGGGATAGTTGAATATTTGTATATAATCCCTGCAGCTGTCAGACTCTATAGCAGGGGTCACAGCCTTTATTAAAACAGAGTTAGATAAAACTGTGAACAGTTTGGTTCATCTCTAGTTACATGGTTCTATCTTGATAAGCTGTCTTATCACAGATTAATTTTTCAAAAATATTAATGATTTAAGCAAGGAAAGGGCTACATGTCAACACACAACTCTTTATTTCTATTAATGTCTTACTTCATTCCTACCTGATTGACATGTTTAGGAATTATGAGTGATTGGCTCACTGTAGTTGTGAAAGTTGCTACCAATCAAATTATGATATGTTAAAGTTAAAACAAAACACAACTGTTTTAGATATTATCTAATATACATTTTGTAATTATCCTTATAATTACAAAATGTTTTATGTAAGATTTAAGTTTTGTGATTTATATCTGACATCACAAAAGTATTTTGGAATTTGAATAATGTATTTTGTAACTGCAGTACACATAATACTGATTTTGAACAATTTTGTCCAGGTTCCTTGTCACCGGGGACTCCTTCAGGACCATCGCGTTCAGTTTCAGAGTCGGTGTGTCCACGGTGAGCCAGATCACCCCCCAGGCAGCGACGTCCATCTGGGACTGTCTAGTGGACGACTTCATGGCTGTGCCTTCACCTGGAGACTGGCGCTCCATCACAGAGGGATTCCAGGAGCGCTGGAACTTTCCTCTGTGCTGTGCAGCTCTGGATGGGAAGCACATCCAGACAAAGGCACCCCATATATCATATAGGAGACACACACATTGATATACACTAAATATTCATTTCATTTCTTTTTTGTGGTGCCCAAATTGATGCACCTGCTTGATTTTGTTTAAACAATTATTGCACACTTTCTGTAAATCCAGTAAACTTCTTTTCACTTCTCAAATATCACTGTGTGTGTCTCCTGTATGATATTTAACTGACATTTTTTATTGTAACAACCAACAATTTATACAGGAAAATGTCTATTAACAAGGTTGCCCAAACTTCTGCATCCCACTGTATCAGTATATTTTGTCATTAGTATAATATGAAATAAATTCTACATGTGTCAAGTTGTGTGCCAACATTTGCTGTGTAGTAGAACTGAGACATTAGTCATTATAAACATTTATTTGAAATAATATTAAAAGTCTCAAACAGAAAAACATTAAACATAAATATATAAAATATAAGAATTTACAGAGAGACAGGAATAAAAAGGACCAGCTGCTCTCCAGAGCAGGAACAAGGCTGAGGAGGAAATGCTCCATTGGAGACTGGTGTGGCCTCTTCAGGGACTCCAGGGTGGCCAGCTCCACCGCCGATGGACCGTCCTGGGACCCGTCCCTCATCTGCCTCGGAGCCGTCCTCCTCTGTGGGCCTGTAAAACAGCACAAAACACAAAGAAATGAGAAGGCTGCTACTAGATTTTAATTTCAACATTGAAAAAAAAAAAAAAACAATAACAGGATATAATCAGATTGGTTGTAGATATTTAGTAAAGGTGATCACAAGGGAATCCCACCGACTAAAAAGGTATCAGTGCTTGCTGTACATATCTGTGGGTGCAGCAGCAGGAGCTCAGGGACTGGGGATGCTCTGCTGCAGAATCAGTTGGTTCTATCAATACAGTATTAAATGTTAACAGGTTGGATATAATAATCGTAGAGTAGACAGTGGTCCCTCATTTATTGCAGGGGTTCTCAGAATAACTAGCCCCTGGTCACAGTTCTCACAATTGATTCTCAAAGTGCAAACCTTTGTAGATTGCAAAACGTAAAAGTATTATTATGCCGCGGTTTGTCTTCATCTGCCCGCCACTTTCGTGCGCCTTTTTCCCTCACGGTGCAGGTGTCTATTTCCGAATGAGGCTCATAGTTATGGGTGTTTTTGTGCTGTTTTTTCTATTGGACGCGATGGTTATCAAAACCAAACGTGATAAATTTGGCAAGCGCAGGAGATTTGTCAATCAGGCTGCAGAATGCAATGCTGTACTGTGCAATAAAAAATCAGCGAAAAAGCAAAGCAGTGACGGATGATCAGCGGGACCACTGTGTGCTGTTTATTAATAAACAATAAAATATATTCCTAAATGACAACATGCATAAAAGCAGAACGGTATTTGTACGTCAGTGGGAAAATAGCGGTGGCTTGCTAGCTTTTGTGCGGCTTCCCCGGGTCAGTGAAAACTTTCAAAAGAGAAATGAATGAACTTACCAGGTTGCCCGATCTCTTCACATATCTTCCTCCAAGCTCGGTCCTTTTTATTCCTGTCTCGGTACTGAAAGCAGCTGGTGTTGTACAGCTCCGAGTTGTTTGCTACCGCATTGATTAGCCTTCCCCTCCATTGAAGTATGAAAGGCTTTGGCTGGATCTGCCCCTTTGACCTAGGTAACAGCCACGTCACCAGGCTCCTGATTGGTTGTCGCGGCGCGATTTGACGCTGGAGTTCAGATTTTTCCAACTCGAGCGGTAGACGCGAAACGCGCGTATGCACAAAATGCAACACAAAAACTCACGCGCGTGGTTTTATTCGCGAGTCAAACGCGCCAGACGCGCTACACTGACGCGCGTTTCACGCGTTTTGGCGTTTTCGCGACGCAAATCTGCTTCCGAATTTTCGCGGGACCCGCAATCGCGCGTCATCGCGCCTTTCCATTGACTTTACATGTAAACCTGACGCTCTATTCGCGTCCATCGCGTTCGGTGTGAACACACCGTTATGTGCTGGATTGTCTCTGGGGCATCTTTACACAGCCTGCACCTGGGGTCTTGCCTGGTGTAATAGACCCCAGCCTCTATGGATCTTGTACTCAGAGCTTGTTCTTGTGCTGCCATGATTAGTGCCTCTGTGCTGTCTTTCAGTCCAGCTTTGTCCAGCCACTGGTAGGATTTCTGGATATCAGCCACCTCCTCTATCTGCCGGTGGTACATACCGTGCAGGGGCCTGTGCTTCCATGATGGTTCCTCGTCTCCCTCCTCTTTCTTGGGTTTCTGCTGCCTGAGGTATTCACTGAGCACTCGGTCAGTTGGGGCCATCTTCCCAATGTATTCTTGGATGTTCGTTGTCTCATCCTGGACTGTGGTGCTGACACTCACCAGTCCCCGGCCCCCTTCCTTCCGCTTAGCGTACAGCCTCAGGGTACTGGACTTGGGGTGAAACCCTCCATGCATGGTAAGGAGCTTTCTTGTCTTTATGTCAGTGGCTTCTATCTCCTCCTTTGGCCAGCCTATTACCCCAGCAGGGTACCTGATCACGGGCAGGGCGTACGTGTTGATGGCCCGGATCTTGTTCTTACCATTCAGCTGACTCCTCAGGACTTGCCTGACCCTCTGCAGGTACTTGGTGGTTGCAGCTTTTCTAGCGGCCTCTTCATGGTTCCCATTTGCCTGCGGGATCCCCAGGTACTTGTAACTGTCCCCTATGTCTGCAATGTTGCCTTCTGGTAGTTCAATCCCCTCAGTTCTGACTACCTTCCCTCTCTTTGTTACCATTCGTTACCATATATATATGTATTTATATAAATTATTTAATTGTATCAAAGAAACTATTATTATAATTACTGATTTTACTTTACTTTATTTTATTTTTTTTTGTAAACACTAACACTTAATTATCATTTTAAAGATGTTGCTAGTAAATATTTATTAAGGGAACCTTCTAAAAGAAAAGCAAGCTTGCTTTTCATTTAAATACTTTGAAAGTAGTTCTCCCGGATGCTCCTCGAAGAAGCCTTGAAAACAACAACACCAATGGCCAAATTACATCCCTGAACAGTGACAATATATTTTTGTTTTTAATCATTGGCTATAGATATAAATATTGTATCTCTGTACTCATATTCTCATAACCTACAGATGACGATATGAATGAAAAAAATTTAATTTTACAATTCATCACCCATTAAAAAATGTGGCCGCTGATGTTTTTAATTTTTCATATCACAGTCAGTGATCCATATTTTGCTTCATTGATTATTACTTGTTGACAATCGTTCATATTTTTGATCCGATAATCTTGAAGGCCAGCCATAATACTGATTCATATCATGACTTATGTTCGTTGGTTCCTTTGTTCTTCGAGCAACTTAAAAGATCGAGTTAATTGGGTCGTCAAGAAGTCACTTCTTTTTCTAAGAATAATGTCAGTCAGTAGTATTCGCGTAAAAATGATTGAAAAAGTCCGGTCATGAAAGGCATTTAAACTGTTGGATTGATTGCTCAATACTGTTTAAAAAAAAAAAAGCAAGACATTTTAATATCTATCTATCGATCTATCGATCGATAGATAGATATACATAGAGAATGAGAGAGAGAGAGAGAGAGAGAGAGAGAGAGAGAGAGAGAGAGATAAATATGTGAGTGTGTGTTTTTAAATTTTAATGTTATTATGTGAGAACAATGAAAATTTGGATCTAATAGCACTAGTTCATGCTTTCTAATACAGCAGGTAATACAAAGAAAGGATGGCTGGCATCTATAGTAGTTTTGCCTAATCTAATTTTGAAATACATTGTTGTTGAGCTATACTTGGCCTTGAATAATATGTTTATTACAATCTCTGTATTCATCTTACTTAAATTTTTTATAATGTTATGAATTCTATATTTACTTTGTTATTTAAATTTTTTTGTTTTTCATTTTGAAAATTTTCTCACAAGGATGAAGAAGAACAAGCAGCAACACAAAAAAGGATAATGTCAGCACATCTCACGCAAGATGTAAACATTTCAGTGTGGATTGCTGATCTCTGCAAGTTTCAAGTGGACGCTGTTGTCAATGCAGCAAATACCATGTTACAACATTGTGGTGGGCTGGCATTGGCGATCTCAGAATGTGGTGGGACAAAAATACAGAAAGAGAGCAATAATTACATAGCAGAAAACGGACCTCTGCGGACTGGAGAAGCTATTGTAACAAGTGCTGGGAACCTGTCTTGCCAAAAAATTATTCACGTAGTGGGACCATGTCTGCAAAGCAAACCATCAGCCAAAGATGTCACACAAGCAAAACCAATGTTGCGACAGGCCATAATCAGTGTTTTGCAAAAGGCCGAGGAGCACAAAATGTGTTCTATTGCAATTCCAGCAGTAAGTTCAGGAATATACAACTTTCCTGCCAGGGAATGTGCTGATGTGATTGTTCAAACAATCTATGACCATGTAAAAAATAAGACTAAAAAATCAGCACCATTTACAATAAATCTTGTGGACAAGGAGGAAAAAAATGCAAAGGAACTGGAGAGGGCGTGCAAAGAACTGTTGAAGGACCCATTTCCAAACAGTGAAGGACAAGGAAATCAGAATGAGGATCCAACTCCAACTTCCATAAGTCAGGTGATCATGGTTTTTGTGATATTAAGGTTTTAATTATGGTAATGTATTTTTGATTTATATCAATTTGAAAATATTAAATGCAAGGCAAAAATTACACTTTAAAACAGTGAATTAGAATATAGTAGCACACCACACATATTAAACAATATTTAAATGGTAATGTGTTTTAATTTATGATAGAGCACAGACGATATAGAACGATGCGATGTGTGAAACACCTCCAGAAAAGTACAGGAGGAAAAGGGCAACACATTGGATAAATTACAGGTAAATCAATGTGTATTATACTGTCTTTAGCTTCAATGAAATCACAACAAAAAGTCATAACATCATGATCACTAGAGTTGCTGCTATGTCATTCAGACACAGTTCGGAAACATGCAGAGGGTTACATGAGAATAACATGTGTGTAGGGTAATTTCCAATAAACCAAGTTCAAAAAAGGAGAGTCTATGGCTGACGCGTGTTCCTGGTTTCCAAAAGAAATGCTTCCAGTTGCATTATGATTTGAAGACTGTTTATTTATTACAAACTGAAGATGTAACAATGAACTCCTTCCTAAAAAAGCATGAAAGTTCCAAAAAATAGCAGTTATCCATAACTAGCTGTGCACACGGTCAGAAAACCGTGAGACTCCTAACCTCTATGTCCATGCTCCTCCCCTTCCCTCTCACACACTCACACAGGGTTTCATGCTACTATTGCACTTACATACTTAGTGAGAGGTACCCCCTTTTAGGTTCCAATCCCAAAACAGTGATTTAAAATTACTTTATGTAAACACATATATTTTCACATTTATTAATCCTGAAAAGATGACTTATGTAATGAATCTATGAATTATAAAACAAACATGAACTCAATCGTAAATAAAAATATAAAGCAGACGTCTGGCGCTTACAATGTGAATTTTTATGTTTGAAATTTTTGTGCAAAACTAAGGCTTATGTATTCTGTTATGATGAAAACTTTTTCTGTTCCCTTTAAACTATTCATCCTTTTTACAGCTTTTCCAAGCTTATTGATTGTGGTAGGTAGACTGATGTCAAATTGAGTTATTAGTATTCACAAATTAAATTTGAAAGTAACAATCTTGTGCACATCAAACAACTTTTCAATAAATACTTAACTTGTCATAAAAAATGTATTAGGTCTCTATAATGGTATAACACATAGTCATTTATATGTCTTGATGAATTGTCAATCATCCTTTTTATGTCAAACTGAAAAACTTGATTCCATTCATCTGGACGTAGCTTTTTCAGTGGGAGAAAAGTTTCGTCAATCATCCAAGTGACTTCTTCAGTCTAATCTTACTGCAGTTTTCCCCCAAATTATAAAGAGAACATTATCATTCTAAGTTAAACCAGCAAACTGAAGTAATGATCAGTTGCGGGGTGAGTTGCTTCATCATAACTATGCAAATTGGTATGACCATTGATCAAGAACGACTCATCAAAGACCACTAATAAATGCCCATGAGTCAGTATGCAAATGTACATTTTGTAAGATGCGGTACATCTGGAGTTATTTGTGTACTTTTTTGACAATGTCAAAAGCATTACTTACTCTTGTGCCACAAATACAAATACACTGTTTATGTTGCCCATAGGTCACTGCACTGTGGAAAAGACAGGAAACCGAAATTGTTGTTGCTGTGATTCCATCACAAATAAAAGGGAACAACTTTATAGTTCACCACAGCGAGCTGAAATCACTGGAACCTCATCAATGGTTAACAGGCGAGGTACGTGGAAAAGACAGACTACAAAATAAATGAAGCTGTATTTTAATTACTGTGTTACATAACCTTTCAAACCAAAAATTTAATTTCCTGGTGTTTGTTTTGGTTTATTGCTATTCATAGAGCAAAAACATCACTGATCTTAATGCTGTTCCCATATCAACAACACATTTTAGCATCCACGTTACACAGTTGGAATGTTTTTATAGACAGAGCTATTGTTTATACATGCTTTAGTCTTAAATGGATTTGTTACTGTGCTGATGCACTTGAATCTTAAAAGGTTTTATACTGTTGTCAGTCACAACTCCAGATCGCTAACTTTCATGCGTAATGACCAGCATTGCTTTAATTTAAAATAAATAAATAGCCGTAAAAAATTAAAAAATATCTATCAAATTATTTAAAAAAGTGAAATTGTCTAAGACGAACTTTCAGTCTTGAGTCACATTTTGTTATCCAGATTTTCCATGAAAACACAACTAAAGGATTTAATAATGTTCTGTGATATTGTAACTTTGATATTTATTGGAGTATATTGTTTTTTAAATCTGTTTTTATTAAAATGTGAAACGTTAATAAGCACAAAATGTTGCTTCAATCTCCTGTTCATGGCTGACAGGAGTCACCCACAGTGTGGTCTTCGGTTGATATAAACCTTCTGCCTCGATATCTGCTTTGTTGTATTTTCATAATTTGTCTTCTGTGTACTTTGGTTTTATATAGTGTTTATTTGAGTTACTGTTATTATACTGTTAGCTCAATATATTCTTTCCTTTTGTAATGTTTGACATAAACTAGCTATATTTTGATAGAGAAAATCACATATAAAATCAGTCAGCCAATCAATGAAAATGAAAGTGCGTTTGAGTGCTTTAGAGAGTAAAATTCTTACATTGATAGCACTACATTATTAATTAATCATGGATTACATATTTTCTAAAATGTAACATAATTAGCAGTTTAAGTTGACCTCTCTTCATTATTCAATGTTTTTTTTGTACAAGATCATAGAGTGTGCCCTGCATGAAATTGCCGGAAAGTTGGATTTGGGCAGTAAGGTATACATACTGAACCACTACACTGCCGGTGTCATCCTGTTCGGGAAAAGAGAAATGATGAGGAGGCACTGTTTGTCAAAGGTAATAAATACATATACATATTTCAATATAAATATATTTGTATTTTACATTGTGTTAATGCTTTGTTAACAGGTCAACTTTGACAACTACCAGGCAATTGTTTCGTTTGTGAACGTTGGAAATGTTCACTGGAAGTTCCTGGTTAGTACTAACACAAATTTTCCTCCAGAAAATTCATATTTTGAATAAAAAAACGCAATATTATGGAATAATTAGGGTTTTGTTTTTCAAATTATGTACTGTTAGTGCCATAAAATTTCATCCCTGGAAACCTTTTTTACTTTGTGAGACAAATGGATTCATCAAACCCAGATTTGTGGTGTCTTTGATCTCCCACTATGAAGTCCTGCGCGTCAAATGCCAGTATACTGTAATGCTAATTGTTTCCTATCATTTTCCATTAAAAACTGAAATTTACGGTATTCGACTGTAGTAAATCTTGTGTGGACAAATAAGATAATAGCAAATGGAATCTGTAAATCACCTTGACTTGTTGTAATAGGGATTGATGGGGATTGATGTAATAATATCTTTTATAACTGCTTTTCCTGGGCTCATTTTAACAATCAGCTGTAATAACTGATCAAACTAGTTTTATTCAAACCTCTCAAGCATGATAAAAGACATATTTTTATCTGTAATTACTGGCTAGAGAATTAATTGTATTATCTTTTCTGTTACAGTACCTAAGTAAAGCAGACAGCTGTCTTTACCTTGTTGATCCAGCACGCAACAAAAGAGAGCTTGAAGAATCCAAAGTGGCAGCACAAAAATTCAGGTAAATGTTATTTTTCCAAAATTAAAATTAAAAAATTATCATTTACTTTTATAGTTGTGCAGTGTTTTCCAAATTTGTAGGCCAGGCCTTATCGGTGGGCTGGGATGGTAATGTGCCTCAGTAATTACATTTTAGCATGAAAAAGTACAAGTTGGTTGTTAGTTTATTATATTACTTAATATTGTGTTAAATCACAGTATTAAGTAAACTGTATGTGTCCCAATAGTAGATGGGTCAGTCATTGGCCTTAAGAACTTGCTTTAGCAGTTTAGATGCAGCAGCTTGTGTTTGTAATGTGATGGTTGATTTTTGTTTTTTCTTTAATTATATATGACTTTCCCTTTTTTTTTTTCATTGAATTACAGTTTCTTTTATTCTGTGTGTTTTTTGGTGGTGCAGCCATATTGGCGTTGGGACTGTGTAAATAATATCAATAGTGAATTGTGATTACTGTAGATGATTTAATACAGTACTCAAAGCCAGTGCTATTTTAGTTTTTGTCTAAGTGATATCTCTCGACCGTCTTTGTTTCCCATAAATAAAGAATGTGGCATAAAATTAAGCCACATGTTATTCCAAAATGTTTTATAGTAGAGTTTTTTTCAAACTGTGTGTGCTGACATTGAACATTCAAAATAAGGTAATGACCTGCCTGTCTGGCAGCGTGCCGAGCGGGCAGATTTTGTATTCTAGTTCAGAACATTTTTCTGTTTGCCGTCCAGCATTAAAGCTGTACTTAAGTTCAGAATTTTGTTTCCGTGAGTCTGCATTTTCTTAACTTTTCCTGCCTGGACATGATAGTATAACCCTTTCACAGGGAGTTCTTCAAAATGAGGCGTACTGCGATCAACAAGACTGACTGGGTGGATGTCAAGTTAAAAGGAGGAGTTTTGAAACACCCAGTACAGAAGGACACAAATAGCTGCGGTGTGATTGTCATCTTGGTAAAGTAACGAAGACATGAGTTTCAAATAATTTTTGTGCTGATGGTGCATTATAAAATTGTGTCTGCTATAGAAAAGGAATATGACTAAATAATTTTTTAATATTTTGCTATTTACATAGATGGCAAAGGCGTTCATGGAGTCATTTCCCAACATACCAGAAATGACATTTAAAACAACAATTAAAGCAATGGCACAGCAGCGTGAAGCCATTGCTTTAAATATACTGGGAGCCTCAGGTTTGTGAAGTGTTACAGCACAAAGAAATGACTTGATTTAAATATTCATTGTCAATAACAAATTTTACTATGTTTGTACTAGTGTTCGAGGCAGAAAACAATTGCGCCATGTGCTCAACTCCAAAACCACCTTTTCCAGGGCCTTCAATCACCAAATGGGTAAGACGGATTTGTAATTGGGGATATTATTTAACAAAATCTATTGTGTATAGTTGCTTTTGTTATTTGGTTTTTTTGTTTTGAGGAAGAGGGGAAATATAGCCTTAACTAGCATGTAAATTTTTTTTTGGTTTGTGTGTCAGTTATTTAGAATAGTTGATAATGAAAAAATATGCAATACATACTAATGGCAGATTAATAAAGATATTAATGTTAAATCATGTGATTAAATAATTTTTTGTATTTTTGGTTTGTTGAAAATTCACAGATCCAGTGTGACAGCTGTTCAAGGTGGTTTCACACACAGTGCCTGCAGATGAACACTGAGCTGTTTCAGAAGGCAGAGGCTGCAGAATGGGAGTGCGCTCTCTGTGAAAAATAAATACTTGTATTTATTTTATAAAATGTATATAAGGTTGAATAATGTCATGTAAATTATTATTTGTATTGATAGAAACTAAGGAACAGATGTAAATTGTTTTTATACATTTTGTATGTGTACATATGTAGGTTATGTATTTCCGAAATGTAAATAGAGCTTGTTCGTTTAGATTTTGTATTGCATTCTTTTTCATGTTAATAGCTTTTGTAAAAAATTACACTAAGTTTAGAAAATAATGCGATTCTCGCACTTTGGGTTTGTGACACAACATTTTTTGCATTAGTTTTGGTATTTGTTGATTAAGATTACTATTGATCAATGTATGTAATTCTTGTTTTTGCTTTTATTAGTTAGTATTTTTTATTTGGCGATACTTTGTTATGTTCTTCTAATTCTCCCAGACACCTCATAGTTGCTCATTCTTTACTGCTTTGTTTAAATAGATCGTTTCGTGTCACCTACCATTACAATTCATTCCAATTGCCCTTGTTTGTTAATGTGAGGTATACATTCGTCATGTTTCCTGTTTTAAGAGTCTGTTTTCCTTTCTCATGTTCAAGTCTTGGGTGTACCCCTTCATATTTTATGTCATACTGCTGGTCGCCATCATGTTCAGGTCTGTAGTAGTGTTGACATAGTCACAGTAATATTAATAACAGTCGTATTTTACTCTCGCCCATTTCAGGATTAATTACAGTTATTGTAACAAATTGCTTTTGCCTTGTTGTATGTTCAAGTTTCTTCCATCAGCCACAATAAAGGGCTCTCTTTTAATTCAACACAGTTTTGTTGTCCTCTTATGTCCTGCTTTTTAGTCTGCTTTTAAATTAAATCATCTCACCCGCTGTATAGTAAGTAAAACATATTCCATTATAAACCTTGCGGTAATCTTTAAGAAAATATTTTTTAAAATTGAAAAAAATGGAAATATTGTTTCAGAAGACTATTTGTAGTGGATTCATCTTATCAATGAAGTAGAGTTTGTGAGCAAATATTGATGTCTATGTTGTTGTTGGACATCAACTACTCAGGATGATTTTTCATGAATTTTTGAAAATTGACATAATTCTATTGTATTGGCTGTATTGAATTGAATATAAGTTTCCTTTAATATCTGTCATGGTCCTGGGCCATGTGGGCCCAGTATTCTTAGTTCCTTGTATTTTTGTATTTCGTTCCTTATTTAGGCCATGTTTTCTGAGTTGCCCTGTTGTGTTGTTCCCTAAGTGTTTTCCCTTCATGGCTTTTACCCCCTGTGTGCCCCTCTGTGTATCTGTGAGCCCTCGTCTCTCCTTATGTTTTATTCCATGTTTCCCCTGCCCATTATGTCTAAGTTCTCCCCGTGCTCTCTCTCCCCCCTGTGTGCCCTCTATGTATTTATGAGCCCTCGTCTCCCTTTGTGGTTGTTTCATGTTTCCCCAGCCCGTTATGTCTGTGTTTCCCCGTGCTCTCTCTCCTCCTGTCTGAACCTCTGTGCCTGTACATGTCATGTTCAGTTCACCCCGCCCTGTCTCGTTATGATTATCAGTGTCACCTGTGTTCCCCGTGTGTGCCCACTTTCCTCGTTTACCCTCTGTGTATTTCTGTCTGAGTCTCCCTCTGTTCGGCGTCGCGTTCTCCCTCATGCCGTGTGTGGTTCTCCCCATGTCTTCCGGTATATGTTACTTTAGCTTTTCCCAGTTTAGTGTAGTTTTGCATTGCTTTTGTATCAACGTTATTGTTTATCACCTGTCAGCAATAAAGCTGCATTTTGAGTTTATCCCCCGTGTCTGTGAGTTTGCAATTTGGGTCCTCATCCTGCCTGCCACACGGCCGAAACATGACAATATCTGAGGAATTCTACAGTAAATCTGGCTGAAACTTGGCACACAGGTACAGTAGGTGTCCCAGAGGAGGGATGTGTTGAAAGTTGTACATCAACTACTCAGGATGATTTTTAATGAATTTTTGAAAATTGACATAATTGTAGTTTATTGGCCGACTGCATTGAATACAAGTACCCTTTAATATCTGAGGAATTCTACAGTAAATCTGGCTGAAACCTGGCACACAGGTACAGTAGGTGTCCCAGAGGAGGGATGTGTTGAAAGTTGTACATCAACTACTCAGGATGATTTTTCATGAATTTTTGAAAATTGAAATGATTCTATTGTATTGACTGTATTGAATTGAATAAAGTACCCTTTAATATCTGAGGAATTCTACAGTAAATCTGGCTGAAACTTGGCACACAGGTACAGTAGGTGTCCCAGAGGAGGGATGTGTTGAAAGTTGTACATCAACTACTCAGGATGATTTTTAATGAATTTTTGAAAATTGACATAATTGTAGTTTATTGGCCGACTGCATTGGATACAAGTACCCTTTAATTTCTGAGGAATTCTACAGTAAATTTGGATGAAACTTGGCACACAGGTACAGTAGGTGTCCCAGAGGGGGGATGTGTTGAAAGTTGGACATCAACTACTCAGGATGATTTTTAATGAATTTTTGAAAATTGACATAATTGTAGTTTATTGGCCGACTGCATTGGATACAAGTACCCTTTAATTTCTGAGGAATTCTACAGTAAATCGGGCTGAAACCTGGCACACAGGTACAGTAGGTGTCCCAGAGGAGGGATGTGTTGAAAGTTGTACATCAACTACTCAGGATGATTTTTAATGAATTTTTGAAAATTGACATAATTCTATTGTATTGGCTGTATTGCATTGGATACAAGTACCCTTTAATATCTGAGGAATTCTACAGTAAATCTGGCTGAAACTTGGCACACAGGTACAGTAGGTGTCCCAGAGAAAGAATCTGTTGAAAGTTGTAAATCAACTACTCAGGATGATATTTAATGAATTTTTGAAAATTGACATAATTCTACTGTATTGGCCGACTGCATTGGATACAAGTACCCATTAATTTCTGAGGAATTCTACAGTAAATCTGGATGAAACTTGGCACACAGGTACAGTAGGTGTCCCAGAGGGGGGATGTGTTGAAAGTTGTACATCAACTACTCAGGATGATTTTTAATGAATTCTTGAAAATTGACATAATTCTACTGTATTGGCCGACTGCATTGGATACAAGTACCCATTAATTTCTGAGGAATTCTACAGTAAATCTGGCTGAAACCTGGCACACAGGTACAGTAGGTGTCCTAGAGGAGGGATGTGTTGAAAGTTGTACATCAACTACTCAGGATGATTTTTAATGAATTTTTGAAAATTGACATAATTCTATTGTATTGACTGTATTGAATTGAATATAAGTTTCCTTTAATTTCTGAGGAATTCTACAGTAAATCTGGATGAAAATTGGCACACAGGTACAGTAGGTGTCCCAGAGGAGGGATGTGTTGAAAGTTGTACATCAACTACTCAGGATGATTTTTAATGAATTTTTGAAAATTGACATAATTGTAGTTTATTGGCCGACTGCATTGGATACAAGTACCCTTTAATTTCTGAGGAATTCTACAGTAAATTTGGATGAAACTTGGCACACAGGTACAGTAGGTGTCCCAGAGGGGGGATGTGTTGAAAGTTGGACATCAACTACTCAGGATGATTTTTAATGAATTTTTGAAAATTGACACAATTGTAGTGTATTGGCTGTATTAGATTGAATAAATGTTTCCATTAATTTCTGAGGAATTCTACAGTAAATTTGGATGAAACTTGGCACACAGGTACAGTAGGTGTCCCAGAGGGGGGATGTGATGAAAGTTGGACATCAACTACTCAGGATGATTTTTAATGAATTTTTGAAAATTGACATAATTGTAGTTTATTGGCCGACTGCATTGGATACAAGTACCCTTTAATTTCTGAGGAATTCTACAGTAAATCTGGCTGAAACTTGGCACACAGGTACAGGAGGTGTCCCAGAGAAAGAATCTGTTGAAAGTTGTACATCAACTACTCAGGATGATATTTAATGAATTTTTGAAAATTGACACAATTGTAGTGTATTGGCTGTATTAGATTGAATAAATGTTTCCATTAATTTCTGAGGAATTCTACAGTAAATTTGGATGAAACTTGGCACACAGGTACAGTAGGTGTCCCAGAGGGGGGATGTGTTGAAAGTTGGACATCAACTACTCAGGATGATTTTTAATGAATTTTTGAAAATTGACATAATTGTAGTTTATTGGCCGACTGCATTGGATACAAGTACCCTTTAATTTCTGAGGAATTCTACAGTAAATCTGGCTGAAACCTGGCACACAGGTACAGTAGGTGTCCCAGAGGGGGGATGTGTTGAAAGTTGGACATCAACTACTCAGGATGATTTTTAATGAATTTCTGAAAATTGACATAATTCTATTGTATTGACTGTATTGAATTGAATATAAGTTTCCTTTAATTTCTGAGGAATTCTACAGTAAATTTGGATGAAACGTGGCACACAGGTACAGTAGGTGTCCCAGAGGGGAGATGTGTTGAAAGTTGGACATCAACTACCCAGGATGATTTTTAATGAATTTTTGAAAATTGACATAATTCTACTGTATTGGCCGACTGCATTGGATACAAGTACCCTTTAATTTCTGAGGAATTCTACAGTAAATCTGGCTGAAACCTGGCACACAGGTACAGTAGGTGTCCCAGAGGGGGGATGTGTTGAAAGTTGTACATCAACTACTCAGGATGATTTTTCATGAATTTTTGAAAATTGACATAATTGTAGTGTATTGGCCGACTGCATTGAATACAAGTACCCTTTAATTTCTGAGGAATTCTACAGTAAATCTGGATGAAACTTGGCACACAGGTACAGTAGGTGTCCCAGAGGGGGGATGTGTTGAAAGTTGTACATCAACTACTCAGGATGGTTTTTAATGAATTTTTGAAAATTGACATAATTGTAGTGTATTGGCCGACTGCATTGGATACAAGTACCCTTTAATTTCTGAGGAATTCTACAGTAAATCTGGATGAAACTTGGCACACAGGTACAGTAGGTGTCCCAGAGGGGGGATGTGTTGAAAGTTGTACATCAACTACTCAGGATGATTTTTAATGAATTTCTGAAAATTGACATAATTCTATTGTATTGACTGTATTGAATTGAATATAAGTTTCCTTTAATTTCTGAGGAATTCTACAGTAAATTTGGATGAAACGTGTCACACAGGTACAGTAGGTGTCCCAGAGGGGAGATGTGTTGAAAGTTGGACATCAACTACTCAGGATGATTTTTAATGAATTTTTGAAAATTGACATAATTCTACTGTATTGGCCGACTGCATTGAATACAAGTACCCTTTAATTTCTGAGGAATTCTACAGTAAATCTGGCTGAAACCTGGCACACAGGTACAGTAGGTGTCCCAGAGGGGGGATGTGTTGAAAGTTGTACATCAACTACTCAGGATGATTTTTAATGAATTTCTGACATTTCCATAATTGTATTGACTGTATCGGGCCGTTACATTGTAATTTGTGCGCGCGCGTGCACGTGTGCGCGGGTATAGGCTTTCAATCGGCACATAAAGCGAAAAGGCGCTACCGTAAAGACTGGTGTAAAAGCGCAAGGAAATTTATGCGGCGGATAGGAGGCGGCTGGCTTGACCGCGGCTCACAAATGACGGCTCACTTTACCGCGGTGTTCCGGCGCCCTGTGTGTTGTTGTTGTTGTTGTTGCCGCGCTGAGCAGTTAGCTAGCAGTGTTCTTCTCCAGATGTTAATAAACGGCTGTGCTCCCTGACTAGCTCACGGGAAGCAAGACCAAACGATACCTCCGTCTCCTCCTTGTCTGAGCTCGCCACAATATTTTACCAGATGATGCGGTAAGAACAGCTTAATCTTCGCTGATGTTATTTTCTTTATTATCTTATAAGTGAATAGAAATGTTATCACAAAAGAGACATGGCTAAGTGTGTTGTAATGTTGCTTTATATATGATGACTTTCTAAACTATAACTTGTTACACTTTGCTGATTATATCACCACACACTCTGACTGCAGATTGTTAATGTTTCCCAGTCAAACATCTAGAATGATTTCAAAATCAAAGGTGCTGGTTTTCCTGCTGTTTGTCATTGGTATTGGTGTGTATTTCAAAACACGCTACCAATTGACTCATTATGCTGTGGACCAAAAGCTGTGTGCTTGCATAAAATGTTTATCAGAGGATAAGCAGTTGCTTCTGGATCGATCGAATAGAAGTGTTCAACCATTTTTGACTGCAAACTTAAACCTCTCACAGAATGAATTCAACTGGTGGAAGGTAAGTAGTCACCAGGAAAGGATGACATTTTTACACACCTCCCTCCAGCTCATTTGGTCTAACAACATAGTTTATTTGAAATGTCTGACAGGATTTGCAGGCTGAAAACCGTAGCTTCAGAGTTTATGAAACAACAGTGGCCAACTTGTTTCAGATCTTCCCACAGAATCCAGATGTTATACAACCCAAATATGACCACTGCAGGACTTGTGCTGTGGTGGGTAATTCTGGTAATTTAAGGAGATCGCATTATGGACCGCTGATAGATTTACATGAAGTTGTCATAAGGTACTTTCTAAGCTAAAGCAATTTTTCTTTACCATTAAATTCAAATTCAAATTTTATTTGTCACGTACACAGTCATACACAGTACGATATGCAGTGAAATGCAGTGAAATATCCCCTCCTACACAAAAGATCCAAACTGATGTGAAATATATCCCTTTGTGCTGTTTAGAATGAACACTGGTATTACCAGAGGCTTTGAAAAAGACGTTGGAAACAAGACAACTCATCGTGTCATGTATCCAGAGAGTGCTGTGGATTTGGATGACAACACCCATTTTGTACTGTTTCCCTTTAAGATACAGGACTTTGAGTGGCTCATTAATGCCTCTACAACAGGATTTACTGGAAGGTGAGTTCTCTTTTTCAGGGCTACATGCACATGTATTTGACATTTATTTAACGAGACTCAGTGTCTCATTTACAAGAGAGACCTGTTTTAGACAACATAATTAAATGAAAATAATAAAATAGAAACTATAAAGACACATCTCCTGGATGCACTGGTACGCATCTTCAGTGATGTATCCTAGGGTCATCAGGTGTTTCGGGTCTCACAACATCATACACCCTCGCCCAGGCGACCCAGCCGGGGGTGATCAGGCCCCGACTTGCGTACCAGTAGCTACCCACGGATCAGCCCTCTTAATCCACAGCCACCTTGTGGCTTTCTCTGCCGCTTCACTCACAGCCTGGATGGCCCTCTTCTTGGCTGCCCCAGCCACGCCCAGCCGGCCTAGAACTTTGCAGAGTGATCGTCCTGCAAAGCCCCTACAACCCACTTCTATGGGCTCATAGAAAGTCTTCCAGCCCGTTCCCCTGCACTCTTGCACTAATTCCTGGTCCTTTACTCGTTTCCTTTCATTAGCCTCCTCAATCCGCTCTTCCCAGGGCACTGTGAGTTCCAGCATGATCAGCTGTTTTGAGGCCTCAGAAATAATTATCAAGTCTGGCCGGAGTGATGTTTCTGCAATGTTCTGAGGAAACTTTAGTTGTTTACCCAGGTCAGCCTGAGCTTGCCCAGCTTTCTTCTTGGTCCCACCAATGCCACCCCATTAAAAGAAAAAATAACACTCTTAGGTTTAGATGTTACAGTCAGCATACACTACCTTCTTCTCTCCCAGCTGCTAAAATTACCGACACCTGCTACTAAGCAAAGTATCTCAAAAGATTTCCCCTAGATCGTCTTGCAGTACAGAATTTACATCAAATGCAAAAATAGAATGCCACTGCATGAATTCAACATGTATGCAGATTAAAAGGATTTGGCTGATGGATGTAGTGTGAGATGAAATAAGGTGAATTTCTGTATCAAACCATTACTCTGATCCTTCTCCATGTTCAAGACGGACCATGCCTTTTTTAGCTTTGTTTTTGTTAAACACCTACTTCATATTTTTCAATGTCATGCTGTTTCCAACAGGTCATATATGCCAGTGAAATCAAAGAGCAAAACTAACAAGGATTTGGTGAGTAGCGTCAATGGCAAAGCTTCCTGGTGGCAATGGTAATATTTAAAAATAAAAGCTGTTTAAAGGCTCATTCTAATTTCTAACAGGTCATGGTGGTAAATCCAGCTTTTATGAAATATGTACATGAGGTTTGGCTTGGAAATAAGGGACGTTATCCATCCACTGGCTTTATGGCTTTAAAACCCCTGGAGGGTCTTAAGGACATTTATTGTCTTTTGAATTTTTAGTTTTAAACCATTTTCACTGTGTTGAGTGGATTAAAGCCAAATTTGTCAAAGATTTTTTTTTTTACTTTTTTTGTTTAATTGTGGTGTAAATTCATTAAATTAGCCTAAAATGGCTAAGCTACAGCAATGCATCCACCTTTATGCCTTTGGACAAAAATTGTCCCATTGAAACCCATTATAAACGCTATTTTTCACGCCAGAAAAAATACGGTCAAAGGGGTCGTCAGGTTTCCAGCTTGGGTTTCGTTTTGGACTACAGGCCTTAGAGTTGTAATTTTTTTTATTTGTCCACCGGGTGGCGCCCTTGCTTCACATTTGACCTCTGCTGGAAAACAGCGGGCTGCTTGGACAGACCTGCCGGAAATGACGCCTCTTTTCCGGCGTGCAGCAGCGGCTTCGCCCGCTGATCGTGCGGACCATTTTTTGGTCCCTAGGACCATGAGAGGGTGCATTTTTTTTTTTTTAGTCAACAGGAAATGACGTATTTGTTGTCACGTGGTATCGGACGTGTGGGCTGGAAAAAGCAGTCCCCGGTGATCGTGCCCCGGTGATCGTCGCGACTTACCCCGGCAACATGCACTTATTTCGGCCTAGAGGAGGAGCATTTGCCGCCTGGAGACCATTTTCTGGTCCTGAAAAAAAAAATAAAAGGCGATCGAAATGACTGTTTGTGCCAATCTTTAGTCCATCTAAAGGCCTAATTATAATAACAATCAAATATTACTTCAAATGTTTTTTTGGGAAAATATTTAGTTTTTTAGTTTTTTTTTTAGTTTTTTTGTGATTTAAAGGGTTAAAACAACGAAAATATAATTAAAACTTTATATGAATATTTCAGGGAGAAGTAGTTTTAAAAGACTGACCAATTTAAAGTTAAAAAAAAAAATTAATATTTAATATTTTTATTGCACTTTTTGGGCGTGGTCGATAGTGTGCATTTTATGAAATGCGCTCCTGGAAAAAAAATAAAAGGCGATCGAAATGACTGTTTGTGCCAATCTTTAGTCCATCTAAAGGCCTAATTATAATAACAATCAAATATTACTTCAAATGTTTTTTTGGAAAATATTTAGTTTTTTTGTTTTTTGGGGCTAAAAAAACAGGGCGCTCATGTAATGAAACTGGGATTTAAAGGGTTAAAACAACGAAAATATTATTAAAACTTTATATGAATATTTCAGGGAGAAGTAGTTTTAAAAGACTGACCAATTTAAAGTGAAAAAAAATATGAATATATAAAGTTTTTATAGCACTTTTTGAGGAATGGACATTTATTGTCGTTAAGCACAAAGGTGGATGCATTTTTAAGACGCCTCCAGGTGTTAATTCTTGCTCTTCACATTTGTGATGAGGTAAGTACAAAGTTTTCAGTTTCTGAAGTGCCAGACGTACAAAATAAAATATGATTTTTATTGTCATACAAGCTGGTCCATTTGAGTCTTTGCTAATTTGTTCTTTTGTTCTTATATTGCTCTCCTAAATAGATGTGCATTTCAAAAGTTCAAAATGTCTTTGGTGAAGATCAGAGCAGGTTTACCCACCAGTACCACTTGATTAAAAAACTCTGTGAATGGTTAAATTTCAGTTCACATGCCCTATGAAAGTGAAAGCTGTTGCAAGTATTTTTGATGTGTCCCCTTCTTAAATTGACTAGACTACAATCTAGAAGACATTCCTTCATGGAAAGCTTTTTAGCTAAACCTCTCAATAAGAGGTTTTGTCATTGTATACTCATGGTATAATCATAGTGTTTCCATTTAGTGCTCAGGTCGCTGTCCAACTGTTCATTTCATTTTTCAGCAGCCATTGTTTGGATTTTAGTTAAAAAAGGGACATTTTGTTCATGCATTTGTTTCCCATTCATTCATATGTTCATTTTTTGTCTTCCTAGGTTAATGTGTTTGGTTATGGCGCTGACAGTGATGGAAACTGGAGTCACTACTGGGAAATACTCACAAACAAAAGGTTAAGAACTGGAGTACATCCTGGAAATTATGAGTATAACATCATCCAGCAACTAGCTCAGCAACAAAAAATTAAGTTCTATGAAGGCCTAATGAAAAAAATGTGATTGAATGCCATACACTCAGTAAGAAAAGAACTGAAAGCCAAATGGATGTGTATCTACAACTATAGTAATTTCCTAACCCTCCTAACTGAAACTGATATTGGGAATCTTTAGGAAGGACTAGTAATCATGAAAGGGGTTACGTTAAAGAAGTCTTTGGATATGTGACATTTTGGTAGGGCGCCCCCCCCCCCCATCCATAGCTTAAATTAACCATGTAAAAAAAATGTACCCAGGGGTCATACTCTTTAGTAGTTTCTAACATCTATGGTTCTTAAGAAATGAAGTATTTTCTTAAGAGTTGGCAGAATTACAAGAAGACAGACAACAGCAGTATTATTCTTAGTTAAAGTAAGCTGTTTGCATGAAAAGGAAAATGGTGCAGTAAAGTAATTTATAACATAGAGGGTGTTTAATTCAGTCACCAAATATTTAGATTTGTAGAATTTTACAGGGTTGATCTCCTTAAACTTGCGTTATTGTTATTATGCAAGTGGAGAGCTGTCATACTCTCAGAGTAGGAAGGACTCAAACACACAAACACAAACAGAGGCAGGCAGTCTTTTCTTTCAAGCTTCAAACATGGAAGTATTTGAGTGTTTTGCAATTACAAAATTTAAATTAGAATTCAACAAATTTGACTTTTAGACTAATGGATCACAAAAGTTTAAAGTTAGATATGTCATTATAGATGATGATACATAGAGGGTGCTCTTTTACGTCTTACTGAAGCAGAAGAAACTTGTAAAATATAACACATTGGGTTATGTGTAACTGTAAACTTACACACAGTCTCTTTTCTCCTGGGACTTATACTTCCAACAGGCAGTATTCCTTTCAAATTCATGGCTTACAAGAGAAGCTGTTTAGAACAAACAAAAATGTAAATATATAAAATCAGATAGAGTGGCTATGAATGTAATGACAAGAATGCAAAAGACAAATGATGAAAACCTGGAAAGCCAGATGCCTGGAAATCAAGGGGATAACATAGGGAGACAAACAACCAATCAAGCTAACATCCAGTTATCTTGAGTGGTTTAAAATAGTGGCACGGTGGCACGGTGGTTAGCACTGTTGCCGCACAGCAAGAAGGTCCTGAGTTCAATTCCAACATCAGGCCGGGGTCTTTCTGTGTGGAGTTTGCATGTTCTCCCCGTGTTGGCGTGGGTTCCCTCCGGGTACTCCGGCTTCCTCCCACCGTCCAAAGACATGCAGCTTGTGGGGATAGGTTAATTGGATAATCCAAATTGTCACTAGGTGTGAATGTGCGAATGAATGTGAGTGCGAATGGTTGTCTGTCCCTGTGTGTTGGCCCTGCGACAGACTGGCGACCTGTCCAGGGTGTACCCCGCCTCTCGCCCTATGACAGCTGGGATAGGCTCCAGCGCCCCCCGCGACCCTGAAAAGGATAAGCGGAAGCGAATGGATGGATGGATGGTTTAAAATAGCTAATTTTAAAATAACACTTCACCTAGAATCCACACAGTGACAAAGAGACCACAAGTCATCAACTGTCAGAAATTTGAAAAGATTTAAAGATTATTTGTAGTTTACATCCACTACCTGGCCTTGTTACACAAAAGCTGACAAAATAATCAGTTTCCTGTGCTCAAGTAAAAGGCATATGAGCAAAATAATTTGTTTGTTGTTATGACCAGGGTAAAATGATGAAACTGACATTTGCCAACTTTTAATTGTACTTTGGGATGCTGAACATTGGAATTATATGACAGTTGTTAAACAGGTCAGATTAACACGCTGTGAAATTGCTTCTTTTTAGAGAGTCCATCTAAGAATTCTTGCCATTGGTCTATGTTGAGTCAGTCTGTTTTTTTAAAGCAGAAAACCTGCAGAAACAGGTAATGGTAGTGTGATGATATTTTTGCTGAAAACTACCATGTACTTTTCTTCCAGTTTAGGACAGAAAATGATTGAAACAAGAAGCTAACAATGGAAAAAAAAAAACTATAACATAAAAAACACAATTGTGAGTTATTTTTCTGAATGACTGAAAATTTGGTTTAACCTTAGTGTACTTAAAGTTGTTATTGTGAGTTTCCCCATTCTATTTTGACAACAGGAAGAATCTGTTAGCTAGGTAGCAAAGTGAATCTGTAATTTACTTTAAAATGAAAAAAAAAGAAAAAGATTTGCTATTCCTTCCTATTATGTAAGGGGTCATAATCTAGAGAACAGGAAACTACAGAACACAAAGTTTATTTCCTTTTCTGATATATCAGGCACACTGAAACAGTGCTATAATCAGAGTTAAACAACTACATCGCTTAATGAATGAATTGATCACTGAATGAATCTTTACAGTAATAGACTGAAAGGATTTGTGGTGATTGTTTTTAAAATATATAATAATATTTTTTTTTAAAAAAACATCTTACACCTTTCCTTAGGTATGATCCCATAAGGGTATGGATAAAGTAAGCAGGTAATGTTTAGACCTTCCACTAGCTTTTTGAAGAACTAGTTGTCATTGGAAGATAACACACACACACACACACACACACACACACACACACACACACACACACACACACACACACACACACACACACACACACACACACACACACACACACACACAGCTTGAAAATGTCAAACAAAATAACTCCTGTCAGTATTTTTTATTCTTTGCGAAACCAACCACCACCACACCAACTGCTAAAGGGATAACAAAAAAGATAAAACCTAGTAGACTGACAGCTAATCAAGCTGACCAAAAAAGAAAGTGCGATAAAGATGATAGCACTTAGGAGTTGAATGATCATGACTACTAACCCATTAAACGAAAAGCATTGTGCATTCAGTCATTTTCTAAGCAAAATCCTAGGTGGAACAAAAACAAAGTATCTCCTAAGAAAGAAAAGATGATGCAGCTCAGTACAGATGAAATTAAAGCCTTTGAGTGTGGTAAGGGCCATACCTTGGAGGGCCTGAGATGTTGCCAGAGGGGGTGGAGACATATAGACACAGACGAACAGGTACACACAGACACAAACGTTTCAACTTTGAAAGTTTGTTAAGTTAACATTTTATTTATTCCAACTGTTAGTTTGTTTAGTTTACTTTGGTTGAACTCCCCTTACTTACCTGTGTTCCAGGAGCAAAAGGAGGAAGTGCTGTCTCACTTCCTGTGTTTATAGGTTCCTATTTAGTTCTGATGTCTCAGGAAGAGACCAGGTGAGGGAGTAGGTGGGTGGGGTGGGGGGTGAGGGGGGTTGTAATTTAATAAAGTCAAGGGTTTTGTTTGCTTGAGAGTTATATGTGTTGTTGTAAAATGTAAGAGCTATATCTTAGAAGTGTGTTTTATTGCTGGTAAAGAGGAGCATCACAAGTAAATGATTATGATGGTAATGTTTAGTCTTCTCAATTGAATGGAATAGGCCATAGGAGAACATTGTATTTGGATAGCTTGAACTAGAACTAGTGATGGCCAAACGAAGCTTTCTGAAGCATTGAAGCTTGTGTTAAAAAACGGTTCATTAATCGAAGCGTTTTAAGATAGTCCTCTCTGGTGACATCTGGTGGCCAAAAATATGAAGAACGTCTTGAATGTAGAAATTAAAGTGTACTGCTTCATTATTATGACTGCCCACTTTACAGAGTGGACTACACAATTCTGTCTGATACTGGGCTAACCTTGTGTTGCTTTGAACATGTATTTTTTGGCTGTTTTTTTTTCTATTTGTTTAATAAATACATTTGATCAATAAACTTCTTTTTAGTTAAACATGTACCATGGTGTGGTTGCTCTTTGCTTGCGGCTTCTTGATGTTGGTAAATACAATAGATGAAAAATACATGTATAATGTACAACACCTTCTGGAGGATGCATCTGTTGTGAGGTCCTGCCTATGTGTGCAATTAATCACTGGACAGCTGGACAGGTATGTTTATAGATAATATTGTATTAGGCCACTTTTCCTTCACATATTTTTCACCAGTGGGATCACTGAATTTGGCAATGTACTTTACAGTGAGCAGCAGCATGCTCGCATTTAAGTATATAATTGTTTGCAATGTAACAAAGATTACCCAACTTTTTTTAATGATCTGTAGACCTCTTGTCAAATTAATGACCCACCAATATGTTCCATTTATTTGTTTAGTCACCAAATATTTAAATATTACAACTTTTACAAGAATAATCTCAAAGTTTTATTATGACCCACCAATATGTCCCTTGTGTTCAGTAAAGGGCAATATAGGATTCATGTTTTAGTGGCCTTAAGAACTCATTAACCACTCATCAGTGTGAAAAGGATCACCCATTCAAATCTACTCAAACAGAATAACAAGGGTAAATAAAATGCTCTTAAGCAAAAAAAGTGTGTTTTAACACACACACACATATATATATATATATATATATATATATATATATATATATATATATATATATATATATGAACTCAAAAACCACAATAAAGGCATTTGTGAGGTAAATTGGTAATATTTAGACTTGCCATTTGCCTTTTGAAGAAGTGCTTGTATTTGGCTTTTTCATGGAAGTTCTTGGCCAGATAACAGCAACATAATACATAACAGTAAAAAGTCTGAGTCAGAAGAGGCAAACTAATGTCTGACCAAAGACTGCTGGCCTGAAAGAGCAGGCTACAGTTTTTCCCTTTTTATGGGACATTGGCAAACACTGGACAGCCTCTTTTGAGCTCATCCTTCATCCAACCAAGGTTCACGAAACTCAAGAGATTCACATCTAGAACAAATAAAAAGGATTAGGCTTAAAACCAGACAACCAATTAGTCATTTAACTGATTAATGGTTGAGACATTTCTGTGTGATTGCATTTGTAACAACTGAATAAGTGTTGATTAATCATTGCTGTTAGTTTTTTTTTTTTTTTTTTTTTTTTTTTTTGCTGGAGCACCACACAGCCCTTGGATCGGTTGAAGATGGTTTTGTTTTGGAGGCTGCAGACTCTTGTACTGGAAATTTCTTTAGTTTATGTATTAATTAAATCACTTTAGTAATAGTAGTAACACTTTTGTACTCAGTATAGAAAGCTCACTCTTGGCATCAGTTGTATGCATGTGGAATGTGATCAAAAGTGGGGTCCAAGTTTTATTGCACCTTCACAGCAGACTCATTTTCCTCTTGAGGGCTCTGGACATCCTGTTGCAGATGAGATGACGGTTGGTCGGAACTGTTCCTAGACTGAAGAGATAAGGATCTGTTAATAATTGATCTGCTGTGAAACGTTCTTTGTTTGGGAAGTATAAAGGGATCAGGGTGATGTCTTTCACTCAGAAAAACGGGTTAGGTGTGTGATCTGAACATTTTTCTCCACTGCAGTGTTTTTCTTTTCTTTTTTTAATAAACCTCACTTCAAAAGCCACGCATGCCTGTTGTTTGCAGTTTTATTCAATATTTTCCATAACACTCTCAACACTGAATATCCAGCAATGACGAGCTCACCTGAAACTTCACACCTTGGCTCATGTGATTAGGTAGAGCACATGTGTCAAACTCATGGCCCGCAAGCCACATCCAGCCCGGCGTACATTTATATCCGTACCTCTTGATGGATCTCAAGAAGAAAAGAAGAGGCTGTTGAAGGAGTGTATGGTGAAAAACAATTATATCCTTTCTCCTAACACTCACTCATCCCTTACTCAGGAGAAGCTAAGATGAAGCAGCATTAGCTTAATGAAAAGCACTCACCGAGACACAGATGCATAAACAGTCACCAGAGACAGTGAAAATATTTCACACCACATAACAAGATATATTACACTTTACAAAGCTCTTTAAAAAAAAATCTGTTCTTCACGTGAGCAAATAAGTAAAATCATCTGTGTGCCAACAGATAATCCAGTTTTCCCACTTAGACAGAACCATCAATGCTGTTTGAAGTCAGACGTCCTTCATCTTCCATCCATTCTCTTTTGTTGCGTTTGAACTGGAGCCTATCTCAGCGGTCACAGGTCAAAACACTCAGGTCACCACTCTGTCACAGATACTTGTGAAAGGCGCTATGGAAAGATAAAACTGATATTACTTTTGAAATGACCAAATATATTGAGTCATTATATTTGTATTGTTTGTAATTAAATGATCTGAAAAAACTGCACCTTAATAAAATTTGATCTGAGAAACCTTAGGTTAAACGATTCGGAGGAAGTAAAACTATCATTTCGTTAGTTGACTCAGAGCAAGTAGAAACGCATTACGGAACGACAAACATTCCGAACACGCCCTTAGAGTCAAACAATGAAGACACATGAACAGTGGCGGTCCTAGCCTGTTTGGCGCCCTGGGCGAACACTCCCTGTGGCAAAAGTTATGCGAGATCCCGAGTTTGTTTTGCGAGATCTCGCAAAAGTCCTTCTTAATTTTTTTCTTAATTTTTTTTTCTCCCATGTCCCTTGCGGGACTCCGTATTTTTCTAAACTGAGTACCTGATGGCTTTGAACTTTTCTTGTCCATCTTCCATTGGTTTTAATTTTGCACTCCAGTACCCATCCCTCAACCCGAGGATCACCACAACATAATCTAACACAGCGGTCTCCAACCTTTTTTGCGCCACGGACCGGTTTATGCCCGACAATATTTTCATGGACCGGCCTTTAAGGTGTCGGGGATAAATACTACAAAATAAAACTAGTACCGGTATCGAAAAAAAGAAGATTTATTCATAACACACATGAAAAGACCCAGGAAAACTGAGTTAACGATAAAAATGATGACAAAATAACGCTGAAAACCGATAACAACCCTGAAAACCATACATTTCACACCTGAGCCTCAACTTTCTCAAACGATTCACGGACCGGTACCGGTCTGAGGCCCGGGGGTTGGGGACCGCTGATCTAACACCATAATCTACACCTTAGTTCATAGATTCACTTTGTCTAGGGTGCATTTCTGAGATTTCACACAACCCAGGATTCAAATCATGAATACATAATGGTATTGGATTTACAACATTATAAATGAAATGTGCTCTATTTGGAAGCAGCAGGCCCCCCCTCCCCTTTTGACGGGTTGTGTGCGAGACTTTAAATCAGGGGTAGGCAACCTTTCTGATGACGAGTGCCATTTAAAATTTCCTCAGAAGTCACTGTGCCATATGATTGCATTAGCAATGAATCTAATAACGCTCTATATGAACAGTTACACGCAGGGGGTTGGGAAGCGCATCTGTAACCGAAAGGTTACAGATGGTTCGATCCGGAAGGTCGCCGGTTCGATACCCGTACTCTCTGTCCTGGTCGTTGTGTCCTTGGGCAAGACACTTCACCTACCGCCTACTGGTGTTGGCCAGAGGGGCCGATGGCGCGATATGGCAGCCTCACTTCTGTCAGTCTGCCCCAGGGCAGCTGTGGCTACAACCATAGCTTGCCTCCACCAGTGTGTGAATGCGAGAGTGAATGAATAGTGGTATTGTAAAGCGCTTTGGCTGCCTTGAAAAGCGCTATATAAATCCAATCCATTATATCTGACCCAGATAGACTGCAGGTCACAACTTCTTACCTGAAGTTCAGTTCACCTGACACTCGGAACGGCGGCTGCCTCGGGTCTCTCCTCTTGCCTCCCCTTTCTCTCATCCACCTGCTGGCATCCACCACTTATTAATATTACTGAATCTGTGGAAGCTTAGCCACCACCAAACAACTGAGTTCGTTTTTTACACACCGACCAGCATCTGGCCAATCCACCACTTTCATTATATACCATTACAAAAAAAAAAAAAAAATCATCGGCCACCGACCAAAATAATGCCCAATGGCCAGTCCAGCTATGGTCGTGCCATCACTTAACCCTTCGCGTGCCAACTATGGCACGGGTGCCCAGTGTTGCCGACCCCTGCTTTAAATCATCAAACTGTAAATTTTAAATTGTTATTGATCCCTTTACCCCTAGTCCTAAAGTGTATATTTATTTTCTTACTCTTCTTATATATATTGTTTGTTTACTTGCACTGCTGTAACTGGAGCCTCATTGTCTCGTGTCTCTATATACTGGACTGTATGTAGCGGAGATGACAATATAGTTTACTTTGACTTCAGCAGCGAGCAGGTGCACCGAGGGCTCTCACGCTCACTTTTCGTGTATAGAATTTTGAAAAAACATTGGTGCAAATTATACGTCTGTATCATAATGTCTGGTGTTTTCGTTTTTGTTGGTTTGTTTTTATTTTGTTTTATTTTGCGAGTTGGTTTTTAGATGCCGCTCCAGCCGGTCAGAGAATCCTCCGCCGCCACGCCCTCCCCTCTCTGCGCCGCAAGCAGCATGCGCACCTCGCAAACCAAGGGCGCCCTTACTCCCAGTAAATGGGCGATAGAAAACCGATCGGGGCCTATGCCATTCCCAATATGCGCTGGCATGACGTCGGGGCAGCATGAGTACGAGCATTTTTTTTTTTTTGCCGATGCCCGTGATGCCGCCCCCCACCACGATGCCGCCCCGGGCAATCGCTACTGCACATGACTGTAAAAAGGATATAAAAAGGATGATCTTCACTTAGCAAACAAATATTTCCAATGGCCAGTGATTCCATAAGCCAATGATAATCAAATGAGAATCGATAAAGATAATCAATACATTTCAATACATTTCACACCACCTCCTCCCACCACAACTCTTCATATTCATGAAGCAGATGTGAGGAAGCAGTTTAAGAACCTGAATGCTCGGAAAGCTCCCGGCCCAGACGGTGTGTCTCCTGCCACCCTCAGACACTGTGCAAACGAGCTGGCCCCAGTGTTTTCTGGCATTTTCAACTCCTCACTGCAGGCATGTCATGTGCCTGCCTGCTTCAAGTCCTCCACCATAATCCCTGTCCCCAAGAAACCTAGGATCACTGGACTAAATGACTACAGACCCGTGGCTCTGACATCTGTGGTCATGAAGTCTTTTGAGCGCCTAGTTCTCTCCCATCTCAGGACCCTCACGGCCCCCCTCCTGGACCCCCTGCAGTTTGCATATAGAGCCAACAGGTCTCTAGACGACACTATCAACATGGCTCTACACTTCATCCTGCAGCATCTGGACTCCCCAGGAACCTACGCCAGGATCCTGTTTGTGGACTTCAGCTCTGCCTTCAACACCATCCTTCCAGACCATCTCCGAGACAAGCTTTCCCAGATGAATGTGCCTGATCCCATCTGCCGGTGGATCACTGACTTCCTGACGGACAGGAAGCAGCATGTGAGGCTGGGAAAGAATGTCTCGGACTCCCGGACCATCAGCACCGGCTCCCCTCAGGGCTGTGTTCTTTCTCCTCTGCTCTTCTCCCTGTACACCAACTGCTGCACCTCCACCCACCAGTCTGTCAAGCTAATCAAGTTTGCAGATGACACCACCGTTATTGGACTCATCTCGGACGGGGACGAGTCTGCCTACAGGAGGGAGGTTGAACGTCTGGTGTCCTGGTGCAGCCACAACAACCTGGTGCTGAATGCCCAGAAGACAGTGGAGATTATTGTGGACTTCAGGAAGCACACAGCCCCACTCCCCCCATCATCCGGACTGACACCCCCATCACCTCTGTGGACTCATTCCGCTTCCTGGGTACCACCATCACCCAGGACCTGAAGTGGGAGCCCACCATCACCTCCATCATCAAGAAAGCCCAGCAGAGGATGTACTTCCTGAGGCAGCTGAAGAAATTCAACCTGCCAACACGGACGATGATGCAGTTCTACACTGCAATCATCGAGTCCATCCTCACCTCCTCCATCACCGTGTGGTACGCTGGAGCCACTATCAGGGACAAACAGAGACTGCAGCGTGTTGTGCGCTCTGCTGAGAAGGTGATTGGCTGCAGACTCCCATCTTTGCAGGACCTGTACACCTCCAGGACATTGCGGCGTGCAGCTTGGATCTCAGCTGACCCTTCTCACCCTGGACACAGTCTGTTTGACCTGCTCCCCTCAGGCAGGAGGCTCTGGTCCATTCGCACCAGAACCTCTCGCCATAAGAACAGTTTCTTCCCCTCTGCACTCATGTATATATCTTTCAACGTAGCACTCTTAATTCTTATTCTCATGTATATATCTCATGTATATCTCATGCACATATCTTTCCACGTAGCACTTTTAATTCTTATCCCTACTTTTATTTTTTTCCATGTCTATTTAAGTGCTATTTATGACACTATGTTTGCACTGAAGCACCGCAGCAATTTCCTAATGTTGTAAACCTGCTCAACATTTGGCAATAAACCCCATTCTGATTCTGATTCTGAATAGGGAATCAAATTGCTGATATTGATATGCAAGAACAGCCCTTACTTGTCAAAGCATGGACTCCACTAGACCCCTGAAAGAGTGCTGCAGTATCTGACACAAAGATGTTAGTAACAGATAGATAGTAGGTCCTGTGAGGTGTGAGCTGGGGGCTTCATGGATCTGACTTGCTTGTCCAGCATATTCATTGGCCCTTATCACACACACTCAAATCCTTACACTTGCCCATTTTTCCTGCTTTTAACAAATCAGTGGAGGATAAAATGTTCACTTGGTCCCTAATGTATCTATGTATGTATGTAAACATGGTATTCCCTTCACTATTCCCACTTGTCTGAAGGCCTCCACCATTATTCCCATCCCCCAAAAGACTGGAATAGACAGCCTCAATGACTAAAGACCCATAGCCCTCACACCTATTGTCACGATGAGTTGTGTGGCTGTCAGTGGCTGGACCCACGTGCAGGACTCGGAGACAAAACATTAACTTAAACGACGGCTTTATTTGCTGGAGAGTCACCTTTGGACAATGCATAAACAACAACTTAAACTAACTAGACAGGAGATGCTGAAGGAAGACGACCATGGATACACACACAACAAACGTGGAGGACGCAACAACTGGCAGGGAAAAACACAGGGCTTAAATACATACTGAGGTGATTAGGGAATGTGAAACAGGAGGAGAGCACAGCTGGGACTCATCAGACATGACAAGACAAGGGGAGGCAAAACTCAACACATTGACATAGTACACAGACTTTCAAAGTAAAACAGGAAACTGAACAGACGTGGACTAAACTAGGGGATACAGTGACAGAAATCAAACCCAAGAGAATCAAAACACATCATGAAAACAAAGATAACTAATACAAACAGAAAAACACTGAGTCCACAGACTCAGGACCGTGACAGTACCCCCCCTCAAAGGGCTGGCTCCCGACAGCCCCAAACAAAAAAGGCACAAAGCACCAGGCCAGGGTGGGCGGAGGGGGCCCAGGAAGGAGGGACAGAGACCAAACAAAAAACAAGGAGCACAAGAGACCAGAACAAACCAAAAACAGGTCAACACAAAACAAGACGATCCACGAGTCCATAGCAAAGTCCGGGAGTCGACAACACAAGAGCCGAAACAGTTCAGGGGGCCGACCATGCACACGGCAACGGCGGCGACGGGCAAACAGTTCCGGAGGCCGACCATGCACACGGCAACGGCGGCGACGGGCAAACAGTTCCGGAGGCCGACCGTGCACACGGCAACGGCGGCGACGGGCAAACAGTTCTGGAGGCCGACCACTCGGAAGGCAGTGGTGGCCACTGAGCAGGTCCGGAGGGCGGCCGCGATGCCAGCGGTGGCGACGAACTCCTTCCGGAGGCCGTCCCCGAAGGCCATGATGCCAACTTAGCGGCCTGGAAAACGGCTGGCAGAGGCGAGGCGGAACAGGTCGAGCTGGCACCGACGGCGGCGTGGCAACCACAGGACCAGACGAGGCAGGACCAGACGAGGCAGGACCAGACGAAGGCGGAGCTGAGGCTGGACCAGACGAAGGCGGAGCTGAAGCTGGACCAGGCGAAGATGATGAGGATGCGGAGGCCGGACCAGGCGAAGATGATGAGGATGCGGAGGCCGGACCAGGCGAAGATGAGGATGCGGAGGCCGGACCAGGCGTGGATGACGGCAGCGGGACGGCTGCGGAACCTGACGGCAGCGGGACGGCTGCAGGAGGTGATGTGGAGATGTGCTGGCTGGGTCCTCCAGGACCACCAGCAGATGTGAGGATGTGCTGGCTGGGTCCTCCAGGACCCTCAGCTAACGAGGCGTGGGGCTGGGTGGGCTCCTCGGGCCCTCCAGCAGACGTGGCATGAGGCCGGACGGGCTCCTCGGGCCCTCCAGCAGACGTGGCATGAGGCCGGACGGGCTCCTCGGGCCCACCAGCAGCCGTGGCATGAGGCCGGACGGGCTCCTCGGGCCCACCAGCAGCCGACACTTGAGGCTGGCTGGGTTCTCCTAAACCCCCAGCAGATGAGGCAGGACGCTGGTTGGGTTCACCTGAACCCCCAGCTAACATGACGTGAGACTGGACGGTCGACTGAAACAGAAGTTGTAGTGGTGGTCGCAATGAAGGTCATGCTGGGTGTAGTGATGGTTGTTGAACATGCAACAGAGCGGGTAACAGACTCTCAGCAACTCCTCTCCGGGGAACAGGGACGGGTACTGGGCCTGGTCGAACCTCAGCCACCGCCACCTGAAGAACAGATACAGGGCCAGGGAAGAGCTGTGTTCTGGCAGCCGTACCCCTGGGGGCCGGTGTGGGTGCAGCAGCTAGCTGGACCGCCGCTGCTCCCACCCGAGGAGCTGAAACGGGTGCAGGAGTCAGCGGGGTCTCAGTTGCCCCCACCCAGGGAACCAGAACAGGCACAGGCAATGACCGGGCGCCCACCATCCCCGCCCGTGGAGCAGATACAGGTGCAGGGATGAACGGAGCCATAGTCTGCCTGGGAACTGGAACCGGACGCGGAGAGCAGAGCAGAGGAGCTGTAACAGTCACTGGGAAAACCAGGTTTATGGCACCAGACATGGTTCTAGAAAACCGAGACTTACGGCAGGCTGACCTTGGTAAAACCGCTATTCTTAAGTTGTCCAGGTTGACGTTAGCAGTCTTAGAAAAAACGAGTTCAGGGGCAGTCACAGGTGCTGGAGGAATTATACAAGCGGTATCTGAAGAAACTGGGTGTGAAGCAACATAAAACACTGTCTTACAAAACGCAGCCTGGGAAGTTGCACACACAGTGTCCAGGGCTACTGGCTGAAAAGCACGGCGCACAGAGTCATACAAACATGATCGTGGATCCGAAACTTTAACTTGAGCAACCACTTCTGCAGTGTTCAAACCAAGTATTTTTGCCAGCTTGGTAACAGCAGATGACACCTGGTTGGTCTTAACCTGGACAGTCACAGGACGTATAGTCTGGAAGAGTTCATAATGAGCAACACAAACAGTCTTTGAATAAGCAGACTCCAGGCTTGTGAAATTTAACTCGGGGGAGGTTATGGAAACATGAGGTTTATCATAGGAAGCCTCAGAATGAACTGGCTGGTGAGCCGCGTAAACCATGGGTGAAGCAACACCAACAACAGCCTCATGAGGTATAGCCTGCACAGCATAGATGGAATGTGGCTGGGAAATTGAACTGTCCCTGTTTAGTTTAGCGGTAAGAGAAATAGTCTTTTGAGCTGCATCTTTAATGTCCCGAGTGAGATGATGATTGTCCAAGTCAGAAAATTTCATAGCAGATTCACATATATAATCTACATCTGGAAACTCACTATTAACTGATCCAAAAACAGATGGCTCGGAATCAACATAACCTGCCTGAGAAGCGAAAACAGAAACCCCAGTCTTTTCAGAGTGAAACCCAGAAACACCACTCTCAGTTACAGGACAAAAAACCTCTTTTGACTCTGAAATAAGGTCATCTGATTCCTGAATATTCTCAAACTTTGAAGAAACAAAAGAGGGAAGATTAGAATGCTCAGAGTCCCGAAAGACAGCCTCAGAGTCAGCCACCTTGGGATCATCAGTTTCTGTCTTTGCAGGCCCTGAGTTAACAGTCAAAAAGTTAACCGACTTCGAATTCGCCGGCTCAGAGCGGGAAATTCCCAGCGTGGAAGAAGCCGGGTGACAACTGTTCTGTTCACTCACCACGTCCAGCAGTTCAGAACTGGACTCGGGTTGCGGTGAGGGACGGCGACGACGAGAACGCCGCTTTCTCTTAGAAACCGGAGTGACAGAAAAAACGGAGGGTGTCGGAGCAACAGTGACTGGTCCCTCATCCTCCGACCACATTCCTGCCAGGCATGAGGCAGGTGAGGGGTGGTCGGAACCAGACGTGAGGGAGGAAGGAGTCCGATGCTGCGACTTCAGCTGCTGCAGAGGGGCTTTAGAATGCTCCGCCCGCTGCGGCGGCATGAGAAGGCTTGCTCGCTGTGACTGAGGCGGTGTGGATGAGGAGATGAGGGTGAATTGGGCCAGCTCCCGGGCTTTGACTGCCTCCTTAGCCTGGGTCAGCGAACGGCTGAACTCCGAGGCAATAGACAGCTTGCGCAGTTGAGGATTTCTGTCAAATATGGTTTGTATTGCATTCAGCCCGACTGAGAACGTCTGCAAATCTGAGGCGTGGCTAATGCGAGTCATCAGTCCGAGGATGCGAGCAAGGTCCACCTCTCTCTCGAGGTGAGCTGAGTCCGCTGGGTCCATGTTATGGTTGCGTCCTTCTGTCACGATGAGTTGTGTGGCTGTCAGTGGCTGGACCCACGTGCAGGACTCGGAGACAAAACATTAACTTAAACGACGGCTTTATTTGCTGGAGAGTCACCTTTGGACGATGCATAAACAACAACTTAAACTAACTAGACAGGAGATGCTGAAGGAAGACGACCATGGATACACACACAACAAACGTGGAGGACGCAACAACTGGCAGGGAAAACACAGGGCTTAAATACATACTGAGGTGATTAGGGAATGTGAAACAGGAGGAGAGCACAGCTGGGACTCATCAGACATGACAAGACAAGGGGAGGCAAAACTCAACACATTGACATAGTACACAGACTTTCAAAGTAAAACAGGAAACTGAACAGACGTGGACTAAACTAGGGGATACAGTGACAGAAATCAAACCCAAGAGAATCAAAACACATCATGAAAACAAAGATAACTAATACAAACAGAAAAACACTGAGTCCACAGACTCAGGACCGTGACACCTATAGTCAAATTCAAATTCAAATTCAAATTTTATTTGTCACACACACAACCATACACAGTATGACATGAGGTGAAATGCTTGTAGCTGTGCAATGTAGTGCCCGACCATTAAATGACAGTGGTTTTACAGTATTTACAAATTTACAGGTTATACAAAATTTACAGATTTAACTTAGAAATTTACAGTAAAAAAATGTGCAAATAGCAGAAAGAGATTATAAATTATAGGAAGTGTGCATGAAGAAAAACCAGAGTGCGTGTGGTGATGTGATGTGTGTGAGAGTCCAGTCCTACACCTGGTTCAGGGCCCGAATAGCCTGGGGGAAGAAGCTCCTCCTCATTCTCTCTGTTTTGGCCTTAAGGGAGCGGAAGCGCTTCCCAGACTTCAACAGTGAGAAGAGTCCATTGTTGGGATGGGAGAGGTCCATCATAATCTTCCTAGCTTTGGTCGTGCACCGCTTGGTGTAGATGGACAGCAGGTCAGGGAGCTCTGATTGAATGATGCGTTCGGCTGAGCACACCACTCTTTGCAGATCTCGTCTGTCCTGCTTGGTGCTGTTCCCAAACCAGGTGCAGATGTTTCCCGTCAGGATGCTCTCGATTTTGCAGGAGTAAAAGTTCTTGAGCACCTTCAGTGGCAGATGGAAGTCTCTAAGTCTTCTGAGGAAGAAAAGACGCTGACGGGCTTTCTTAACCAGGGTGTTGATGTGACAGGACCATGACAGGTCCTGAGTGATGTGGACATCCAGCTATCGGAAACTGTCCACTCTCTCCACTGGCGTGCCACTGATGATGAGGGGCTTGTAAGTCCTCGGCTGCTTTGTAGTGAAGTCCACGATCAGCTTCTTAGTCTTGCTGACGTTTAGGAGGAGGTTATTCTCCTGGCACCAGGTCTCCAGGTTCCTAATCTCCTCCAGGTAGGCCGTCTCGATATTGTTGGAGATCAGGCCCACAACAACAGTGTCGTCAGCAAACTTGACAATGGAGGTGGTGTCTGATGTGGCTACACAGTCATAAGTGTACAGTGAGTACAGCAGGGGGCTTAAAACACAGCCCTGAGGCGCTCCAGTGCTGAGTGAGATGGAGGGGGAGACAGTGATGGACTGTTTGAAGCACGTTGGAGGGAGAGCCAGGGAGAGGTTGAAGATCTCCGTGAACACCGGTGCTAGCTGGTCAGCACAGGCTCTCAGGACCCGGCCAGGGGTTGCATCTGGTCCTGCTGCCTTCCTGGTGTTCACCCTCCTGAAGGTGTTCCTCAAGGCATGCTCTGTGATGATGAATGCATTGTCTTCACTGGTGCACTCCGAGCGCGCGCAGCCATTTGTTGTTTTAATTGCTGCAGCGTCGAAGCGAGCATAAAACGTTCATCAGCCAGTGAAGCGTCGGCATTCATCATTGACGAGGCTGGTCGTTTATAGTCCTTTATTGTCTGCAGTCCTTTCCACAGGCTCCTAGAGTCGCACTGTCGTAGCTGTGACTCTAGTTTTTCCCCGTAGCTCCGCTTTGCCTTTCTGACGCACTGCGCACGTTGTAAGACGCAGCCTTGTATAGGTCCATATTACCGGAGACGAGCCCTTCATTGTAGGCAGCAGATCTCAGAGCGTCGCGGATGTTTTTATCCACCCACGGTTTCTGGTTGGGAAACGTTCGGTTGATAGATCTTTCTGCTGTGTCGTCCGCTAGTTTCCCGATGAATCCCACAACCGCTTCCGTAAACATGTTGATGTCATCAGAGCTGCGCCGAAACATGTCCCAGTCTGCGTCATCCAGTGCGTCATCCAGTGCGTCATCCAGTGCGTCCTGCAGCGCGGTCACTGATTGGTCCGTTCAGCGAGCAACCTCCCTACTAATTGGTGGTTGCTGCTTTAGCCTTTGTTTGTAAGCAGGCATGAGGAAGATGGTGGCATGGTCCGATTTTCCAAATGCCGGCCTTGTAACAGTTCTTGAACGGGGTGTAGCAGTGGTCTAATGTCCTAGTGCCCCGGGTGGGGCAGTTGATGTGCTAGCGAAGGTTGTGAAATGTGAGTTTGAGATTTACTCTGTTAAAATCTCCCATAACAATGAGTGCGGCATCTTGGTGAAGTGTTTGTTGATGTGTGAGAGCCTCATGTAGCTCACATAAGGCAGTGTCCGAGTCCGCGTGAGGCGGAATGTAAACAGTGCAGGCAATGACCGCAGTGAATTCCCGAGGGACATAGAAAGGATGACATTTAACGATCAAAAGTTCCAGATTGGGCGAGCAAGAGCGTGTGAGTGGGGAGATGTTTGTGCTGTCGCACCATCTGTTGTTCACCATCAAACACACTCCACCACCTCTTTTCTTCCCCGACTCCATTGGCCTGTCCATGCGGTAAACCGAAAAGAACCCCGCCGGCTGCACGGTGTGGTCTGGTATCGCTGGGTTCAGCCAAGTCTCGGTGAAGCAGAGGAGGTTGCAGTCCCGAATGTCTCTCTGCAACTTAGTTCTGGCTCTGAGGTCATCAAGCTTGTTCTCGATGGATTGAAAATTGGCTAGCAGGATACTGGGCATGGGTGCGCGGTGTGCGCGAGCCGGTAGCCTGTTCCTGATGCCGGCTCGTTTCCCTCGAGGCCGTTGCTTAGGGTCGCGTCCTTTGTTCTCTCTCAGGATCTCCTTTGGCCAGGTTGGGTCCGGAGTTAAACATGGTGAAATGTTTGTGTATTGTAGACCAATAGAAACCAGAGTGTCTCTACTGTAGCGAATTTGTGTGTTTTGCATGATGCCCATGCAAGATTATTGCAGATATAGCAAAAAGTGACGAAAAAAGAAAAAAAGTGGAAAAGTTGGGGCAGAGCATCCAGCACGGCAGCCGACCTCACCAGCGCCATCTTAGACTTTTTCATGAAGTGTTTTGAGCGATTAGGTTCTCAGAACATCAGAGACTGTCTACCCCCCTCCCTCAACTCCCACCAGTTTGCTTACAGAGCGTATCAGTCCACGGGGGATGTTAGCACCATCGCCCATTACAGAGCGGTGCGAAATGTGGAAAACAGGTAGAGCTACGTAAGGATGCTGTCCAACACCAAAATACCGGATATCCTCACAACCATACTGGACCACCTTCAGATCCCCCCTGCCACCTGCTTCTGGATCAAAGACTTCCTCACCAACTGGCCTCAATCAGGCCATTGCCAAATTCTCCTGTCTCAAGAAACCCACGGCCATCACAGGGTCACCCCCTTCGCATCCTGCTAACCACATGACTTGATGCCCTCCAGTCGGCTCCTCAGGTCAATCGGGTCCCACACCTCCAGACTCACAAGGATCTTCTTCCTCTGGGCCATTTGGACTGTCAATAAACACTATCCATCCACATCCCACCCCTGCCCACATATCTCACCAATCTGAGCCACGGTCTGAGTAACCCCCTTATTTAGGCCACTCACACACGGACTCTATTCAGACCAAAGTCTTTTTTTTGCACTACTTTCAAGCACTTTGCAAGCTGTCCTCTAATGTGTGGCTTTCTCTTATTTTTGTTCATATGTTTGTATCGTGTTTGTATTGTCATGGTCCTGGGCCATGTTGGCCCAGTATTCTTGGTTCCTTGTATTTTCACTCCTTATTTAGGCCATGTTTTCTGAGGTGTCCTGTTGTGGTGTTCCCTAAGTGTTTTCCCTTTGTGACTCTTACCCCCTTTGTGCCCCTCTGTGTATTTATGAGCTCTCGTCTCTCTTTGTGTTTAGTCCATGTTTCCCCCAGCCTGTTATGTCTGTGTTCTCCCCGTGCTCTCTCTCCTCCTGTCTGAACCTCTGTGTACTTCCTGTTTTACTTTGACAGTCTCTCGTCAGTATGCGTCATGTTGTGTTCACTCCTGCCCTGTCTCGTTATGTTTATCAGTGTCACCTGTGTTCCCCACCTGTGTGTAATCTCCCTGTGTTCTCTGAGTGTATTTAAGTTGTGTCTTCTGTCATGGTAGTTGCTGGTTCGTCTGTGTTATTTCCCTTCCACCCTTCTGTGTTGATTCTCTGGTCATTCTCCCTGCATGTCACGTTTGTATTCCGGTTAGTGTTTTATTTAGTTTTCCCAGTTTAGAGTTTTCACCGTTTTGTTCCTCGCCACCCTGTCTGTTGTACCTTTTAGTTGCAAATAAACTCACCCTCCACTACAGCAGCCTGCAGTTGGATCCATTATTATTCACACGGCTTGCCCCGGCAAACCGTGACAGTACGAACCAGCCACAACATGGATCCAGCAGACTTGCCCGGGGAGAGGGATCTGATGCAAGTCCAACGCCTGGTCGACTGGATAACCCACACCTCGAATACGAGAGCAAGGATCGTTGGGATAAATGGTATCGAGGCGATCCTCAACAGAAATCCCTATCTCCGCCAGGTCAGAGGATGTTTGGACTTATTGGCCAACTTGTATGAAGCCCGGGAGGCGGCGCAAGCTCGGGAACTGTCGGACTGGGTCCTGCAGCAACAAACTACAGCCACCCCGGAGCAGCCGCGTCTGCCTCGCCTATCGGATGCGGTTTTTCCAGGCCCGTCGGAGCCCTCTGCGGGGAGGAAACGCCGATCGCGCCGCGGTCGCGCCACCCCATAGCCGGACGTTCGGACTTCTAATTCGCCGGCTGTGGTGAGTGAGGACTCTGTGTCTTTTCCAGACAACGTGACTGTTCATTCAGGGGCTGTGTTTTGTGTGGCGGATGTCAACGCGAGCTGCGTATCGCCTGCGCAGCTACTCCCAGCTCAGTTAGCTCTCCCGCAGCTACTCCCAGCTCAGTTAGCTCCCTCGCAGCCACCCTCAGTTCAGTTAGCTCCCTCGCAGCCACCCTCAGTTCAGTTAGCACCCTCGCAGCCACCCTCAGTTCAGTTAGCTCCCTCGCAGCCACCCTCAGTTCAGTTAGCTCCCTCGCAGCCACCCTCAGTTCAGTTAGCTCCCTCGCAGCCACCCTCAGCTCAGTTAGCTCCCTCGCAGCCACCCTCAGCTCAGTTTCCAGTGTCCCCCTCAGCTCAGTTTCCAGTGTCCCCCTCAGCTCAGTTTCCAGTGTCCCCCTCAGCTCAGTTTCCATTGTCCCCCTCAGCTCAGTTTCCAGTGTCCCCCTCAGCTCAGTTTCCAGTGTCCCCCTCAGCGCAGGCCCCAGTGTCCCCCGTAGCGCAGGCCCCAGTAGCTCCAGTGCCGCCTGTAGCGCAGGCCCCAGTAGCTCCAGTGCCGCCTGTAGCGCAGGCCCCAGTAGCTCCAGTGCCGCCTGTAGCGCAGGCCCCAGTAGCTCCAGTGCCACCTGTCGCGCAGGTCCCAGTAGCTCCAGTGCCCCTGCTACCCGTAGCCCTGGCTCCAGCATTACCGGTTCCACTCATTCACTCCATGCAGGGAGAAAATTTAAGGTCCAGTCAGGGAGTTTCTCGCGCTTTAGCTGCTTCAGGCACCGTTCTGCACTCCAGGGCTTCCCCAGAGGCTAGGTCTCAGTCCCCAGCTGATTCTGGACCCCTGAAGGTTGAGCAGCCCTCAGAGAACAACTCCGTGTCAGTGCTGTCTGAGCAGGGCCAGTGCTCAGCACAGCATCCATTGCCTTCGTGTCTGCCAGAGGACTCCATGCCTGCTGGCTTTGTGATGGCTTCTGCTGGAGGGTCCGAGGGACCGCTCCGGCCTTTGTCTCGTGTCTCCGCTGGAGGGTCCGAGGGACCGCTCCGGCCTTTGTCTCGTGTCTCCGCTGGAGGGTCCGAGGGACCGCTCCGGCCTTTGTCTCCTGTTTCCGCTGGAGGGCCCAAGGAGCCCGTCCAGCCTTCTGCTTCGTCAGCTGGAGGGCCCGAGGAGCCCGTCCAGCCTCCTGCTTCATCAGCTGGAGGGCCCGAGGAGCCCGTCCAGCCAGCAACAGCTGCAGCCTCATCGCCAGCTGCAGCCTCATCGCCAGCTGCAGCCTCATCATCATCATCAGCCTCGTCTGGTCCAGCCTCGGAGCCTTCAGCCTCGTCTGGTCCAGCTTCATCCGAGTCTTCATCCTCGTCTGGTCCAGCTTCATCCGAGTCTTCAGCCTCGCCTGGTCCAGCTTCAGAGTCTTCATCCTCGCCTGGTCCAGCTTCATCCGAGTCTTCATCCTCGCCTGGTCCAGCTTCATCCGAGTCTTCAGCCTCGCCTGGTCCAGCTTCATCCGAGTCTTCGTCGTCGCCTGGTCCAGCTTCAGCCTGTGCTTCGCCTGGTCCGGCCTCATCAGAGTCTTCATCCTCGTCTGGTCCGGCCTCATCAGAGTCTTCATCCTCGTCTGGTCCGGCCTCTGCTTCTGCTACGCCTGGTCCGGCCTCTGCTTCTGCTACGCCTGGTCCGGCCTCTGCTTCTGCTACGCCTGGTCCTGCGGCTGTTATGCCGCCGCCCAAGCCTCGTTCTGCACCTCGATATCGCCGGCCATTTTCCGGGCCACCTGCTGGACGTCACCGCCGTCGGGGTCGGCTCCCTGAACTGCTCCGTGGTCTCCTTCGTCGCCGCCGCTGCCTTCCGCACGGCCGGCCCCCGGACCGCCATCGCCTGAGTGGCCGCCGTTGCCTTCCGCACGGCCGGCCCCCGGACCGCCGTCGCCTGAGTGGCCGCCGTTGCCGTCCGCACAGCCGGCCTCCCGAACTGTATCCACGTCGCCGCCGTTGCCGTCCGCACGGTTGGCCCCCTGAACTCTTCTGTTTTGGACTCCTGTGCTGCCGGCCCCCTGGACCTTTCTGTTTTGGACTCCTGTGCTGCCGGCCCCCTGGACCTTTCTGTTTTGGACTCCGTTTTTCTTGGGCTGTGGTGTGTTTCGTTTCATTGGTTTTCTTGGGTTGGGTCTCGTGTTTTGTTTTTCCTTTTTGTCTTTTGGCCTTCTGGTGCTCCTGTTTTGTTTTGCCTCGAGCCCTCCGTCCTGGACCCCCGCCGCCCGCCCTGGTCGGGTTGTTTTCTGTTTTTTCTGGCTGTTTTTCTTGTTGGGCTGTCTGGAGCCAGCCTTTGGGGGGGGGGGGGGGGGGGGTACTGTCATGGTCCTGGGCCATGTTGGCCCAGTATTCTTGGTTCCTTGTATTTTCACTCCTTATTTAGGCCATGTTTTCTGAGGTGTCCTGTTGTGGTGTTCCCTAAGTGTTTTCCCTTTGTGACTCTTACCCCCTTTGTGCCCCTCTGTGTATTTATGAGCTCTCGTCTCTCTTTGTGTTTAGTCCATGTTTCCCCCAGCCTGTTATGTCTGTGTTCTCCCCGTGCTCTCTCTCCTCCTGTCTGAACCTCTGTGTACTTCCTGTTTTACTTTGACAGTCTCTCGTCAGTATGCGTCATGTTGTGTTCACTCCTGCCCTGTCTCGTTATGTTTATCAGTGTCACCTGTGTTCCCCACCTGTGTGTAATCTCCCTGTGTTCTCTGAGTGTATTTAAGTTGTGTCTTCTGTCATGGTAGTTGCTGGTTCGTCTGTGTTATTTCCCTTCCACCCTTCTGTGTTGATTCTCTGGTCATTCTCCCTGCATGTCACGTTTGTATTCCGGTTAGTGTTTTATTTAGTTTTCCCAGTTTAGAGTTTTCACCGTTTTGTTCCTCGCCACCCTGTCTGTTGTACCTTTTAGTTGCAAATAAACTCACCCTCCACTACAGCAGCCTGCAGTTGGATCCATTATTATTCACACGGCTTGCCCCGGCAAACCGTGACAGTACGAACCAGCCACAACATGGATCCAGCAGACTTGCCCGGGGAGAGGGATCTGATGCAAGTCCAACGCCTGGTCGACTGGATAACCCACACCTCGAATACGAGAGCAAGGATCGTTGGGATAAATGGTATCGAGGCGATCCTCAACAGAAATCCCTATCTCCGCCAGGTCAGAGGATGTTTGGACTTATTGGCCAACTTGTATGAAGCCCGGGAGGCGGCGCAAGCTCGGGAACTGTCGGACTGGGTCCTGCAGCAACAAACTACAGCCACCCCGGAGCAGCCGCGTCTGCCTCGCCTATCGGATGCGGTTTTTCCAGGCCCGTCGGAGCCCTCTGCGGGGAGGAAACGCCGATCGCGCCGCGGTCGCGCCACCCCACAGCCGGACGTTCGGACTTCTAATTCGCCGGCTGTGGTGAGTGAGGACTCTGTGTCTTTTCCAGACAACGTGACTGTTCATTCAGGGGCTGTGTTTTGTGTGGCGGATGTCAACGCGAGCTGCGTATCGCCTGCGCAGCTACTCCCAGCTCAGTTAGCTCTCCCGCAGCTACTCCCAGCTCAGTTAGCTCCCTCGCAGCCACCCTCAGTTCAGTTAGCTCCCTCGCAGCCACCCTCAGTTCAGTTAGCTCCCTCGCAGCCACCCTCAGTTCAGTTAGCTCCCTCGCAACCACCCTCAGCTCAGTTAGCTCCCTCGCAGCCACCCTCAGCTCAGTTTCCAGTGTCCCCCTCAGCTCAGTTTCCAGTGTCCCCCTCAGCTCAGTTTCCAGTGTCCCCCTCAGCTCAGTTTCCATTGTCCCCCTCAGCTCAGTTTCCAGTGTCCCCCTCAGCTCAGTTTCCAGTGTCCCCCTCAGCGCAGGCCCCAGTGTCCCCCGTAGCGCAGGCCCCAGTAGCTCCAGTGCCGCCTGTAGCGCAGGCCCCAGTAGCTCCAGTGCCGCCTGTAGCGCAGGCCCCAGTAGCTCCAGTGCCACCTGTCGCGCAGGTCCCAGTAGCTCCAGTGCCCCTGCTACCCGTAGCCCTGGCTCCAGCATTACCGGTTCCACTCATTCACTCCATGCAGGGAGAAAATTTAAGGTCCAGTCAGGGAGTTTCTCGCGCTTTAGCTGCTTCAGGCACCGTTCTGCACTCCAGGGCTTCCCCAGAGGCTAGGTCTCAGTCCCCAGCTGATTCTGGACCCCTGAAGGTTGAGCAGCCCTCAGAGAACAACTCCGTGTCAGTGCTGTCTGAGCAGGGCCAGTGCTCAGCACAGCATCCATTGCCTTCGTGTCTGCCAGAGGACTCCATGCCTGCTGGCTTTGTGATGGCTTCTGCTGGAGGGTCCGAGGGACCGCTCCGGCCTTTGTCTCGTGTCTCCGCTGGAGGGTCCGAGGGACCGCTCCGGCCTTTGTCTCCTGTTTCCGCTGGAGGGCCCAAGGAGCCCGTCCAGCCTTCTGCTTCGTCAGCTGGAGGGCCCGAGGAGCCCGTCCAGCCTCCTGCTTCATCAGCTGGAGGGCCCGAGGAGCCCGTCCAGCCAGCAACAGCTGCAGCCTCATCGCCAGCTGCAGCCTCATCGCCAGCTGCAGCCTCATCATCATCATCAGCCTCGTCTGGTCCAGCCTCGGAGCCTTCAGCCTCGTCTGGTCCAGCTTCATCCGAGTCTTCATCCTCGTCTGGTCCAGCTTCATCCGAGTCTTCAGCCTCGCCTGGTCCAGCTTCAGAGTCTTCATCCTCGCCTGGTCCAGCTTCATCCGAGTCTTCATCCTCGCCTGGTCCAGCTTCATCCGAGTCTTCAGCCTCGCCTGGTCCAGCTTCATCCGAGTCTTCGTCGTCGCCTGGTCCAGCTTCATCCGAGTCTTCGTCGTCGCCTGGTCCGGCCTCATCAGAGTCTTCATCCTCGTCTGGTCCGGCCTCTGCTTCTGCTACGCCTGGTCCGGCCTCTGCTTCTGCTACGCCTGGTCCGGCCTCTGCTTCTGCTACGCCTGGTCCTGCGGCTGTTATGCCGCCGCCCAAGCCTCGTCCTGCACCTCGATATCGCCGGCCATTTTCCGGGCCACCTGCTGGACGTCACCGCCGTCGGGGTCGGCTCCCTGAACTGCTCCGTGGTCTCCTTCGTCGCCGCCGCTGCCTTCCGCACGGCCGGCCCCCGGACCGCCATCGCCTGAGTGGCCGCCGTTGCCTTCCGCACGGCCGGCCCCCGGACCGCCGTCGCCTGAGTGGCCGCCGTTGCCGTCCGCACAGCCGGCCTCCCGAACTGTATCCACGTCGCCGCCGTTGCCGTCCGCACGGTTGGCCCCCTGAACTCTTCTGTTTTGGACTCCTGTGCTGCCGGCCCCCTGGACCTTTCTGTTTTGGACTCCTGTGCTGCCGGCCCCCTGGACCTTTCTGTTTTGGACTCTGTTTTTCTTGGGCTGTGGTGTGTTTCGTTTCATTGGTTTTCTTGGGTTGGGTCTCGTGTTTTGTTTTTCCTTTTTGTCTTTTGGCCTTCTGGTGCTCCTGTTTTGTTTTGCCTCGAGCCCTCCGTCCTGGACCCCCGCCGCCCGCCCTGGTCGGGTTGTTTTCTGTTTTTTCTGGCTGTTTTTCTTGTTGGGCTGTCTGGAGCCAGCCTTTGGGGGGGGGGGGGGGGGGGGGGGGGGGGGTACTGTCATGGTCCTGGGCCATGTTGGCCCAGTATTCTTGGTTCCTTGTATTTTCACTCCTTATTTAGGCCATGTTTTCTGAGGTGTCCTGTTGTGGTGTTCCCTAAGTGTTTTCCCTTTGTGACTCTTACCCCCTTTGTGCCCCTCTGTGTATTTATGAGCTCTCGTCTCTCTTTGTGTTTAGTCCATGTTTCCTCCAGCCTGTTATGTCTGTGTTCTCCCCGTGCTCTCTCTCCTCCTGTCTGAACCTCTGTGTACTTCCTGTTTTACTTTGACAGTCTCTCGTCAGTATGCGTCATGTTGTGTTCACTCCTGCCCTGTCTCGTTATGTTTATCAGTGTCACCTGTGTTCCCCACCTGTGTGTAATCTCCCTGTGTTCTCTGAGTGTATTTAAGTTGTGTCTTCTGTCATGGTAGTTGCTGGTTCGTCTGTGTTATTTCCCTTCCACCCTTCTGTGTTGATTCTCTGGTCATTCTCCCTGCATGTCACGTTTGTATTCCGGTTAGTGTTTTATTTAGTTTTCCCAGTTTAGAGTTTTCACCGTTTTGTTCCTCGCCACCCTGTCTGTTGTACCTTTTAGTTGCAAATAAACTCACCCTCCACTTCAGCAGCCTGCAGTTGGATCCATTATTATTCACACGGCTTGCCCCGGCAAACCGTGACATGTATATATATCTCCTATTTGCGATTCATCCCCGCTGTCAACTATGAATATTTCATTCTGGCACACTTGGTGTAGAGCACCCATCTCTGTATTCATGGTCTCGTTTACTGGTTCAGATGTGCTCATTTTGATTTTGTGGTCATTAATTAAGCCTTTTTAACATATTCACTGTAGCTCTGAGCTTTGGACAATACTCAACCGAGTTGCGTGTGAGATTACAAATACCAGACACAGTAAAATTGGGCATTAAATGATCTTTAAACTTCCATTAACAAATGCGCTGGTGTGAGAATTGTTCATGGTAAGAGTGCTGAATTCCCAGCTTTTGAGTGGTCTTGTAATCTTCCTCCTGCTTTCCTCAATTACTTAGAACATTTTGAGCAGTAAGAATGCATCTGAAGCAGATTATCTCGTCTTATGTGAATGCATGTTTCTGAATGTGAAAAACGGCAAGTTGGAACAGTGTCCTGACCCTGGTTCATATGTAAAATCATCTGTATTAATATTTAACTTGATGTTATAGTTTTGTTGTGATTGAGAAATACTCCCTCTTCTACAGAAACCTTACAATAAATGAAAGTGTGGCAGTGCCTGCCTGACAGATGAGTTGTTTGAGCAGCAAGACAAGACAAGACTCTGAAAGGTAAACTCAGTTTCAAAAGAGAAGCAAGATAGTAAAACAAGCAAAACAACAACAACAAAAAACCCTCAAGGAGTATTAAAAATATTTAGTAACACATGTTATAAACTTAAGTGAAACCAGATACACTAGGACGTAACACAGAGTATAAGCACACTCAGGAAACAGTATGACAAGACAAATAACTAAGAAGAGAATGAGGCGATAAATACACAAACAGTAACAGGAGAGAAAACTAAGCAGCTGAGACAATAACTCACAAGATCAGGCTCAGGGAATATGGCACCCAAGACTCAAGTTCAGGCTTTAGCTGCTTGGCACCTAAATGCTCCTTTTGTGCCTCTCTGGTTGCTCTTATTGCTGGGACTGAACAGAATTAGCTAGCCAGTTTAGGTTAGTTGAAGGCTCCAGGAGAGCTAAAAGCAGGAACAGAAAACTCACTGGGACAGCCGGCTGTGATTGCTCTGGTGGCAAACCAGACAGAGCAACAGTGTCTTAGGGGACTGTTACAGGAGACACAATGAGTTCAGGCAAAGCAGTGGAGGGCTGGAGGGTCCTGGTCCTGGCTGCATGGACAGGCTGGAGTCTAGCACCCTTTCTCGTCAGACTTGGGACAGGCTGAGAATTAGGCACCTTTACTCTTGGAGCAGGGACAGATTTGGTCTGCCGCTATGGGACTCAGGCAGAGGGGCTGGAATAGATCTGAAGACTCTCATTTTATGTGGGGGACTAACGGATACTCGGCCAGGCACCACAACCTTGGTCAAATTAAGGTAAACTGAGCAGTGATGCCGGAAAATTTAGGGCAGTGTGGAGAAAACGTGGGATCTTGACAAGCGATTAGATGAGGACTACTGTGAGGGCCGGGTTACTGTCGTGGTGAGGAGTGTTGGAATTTAAAAATATAATCTGAAAGCTTATCTGCTATTATATTGTTTTCTGGATAAGAGAGGGCCAACTCTTAGTACAGTTTGTTCCGACAGGACTGACAGGAAATTACATGCTTTTGCAGAGCATGCTTTTGCAGGTGAAAAGTGAAACTAAGAAGAGTGTTTGATCGAAACTTAAAGTGTGTGTGACGTCTATATAAATGACTAGCCTTCCTGTTTTGTGCTTCAGACCTTGGGTTGTGTGTTGTGAGAAAGGTCTCCATAGCCAGATATGTAAAATAAAGATCATTTTTTGAGTTTGACCACTTTGAGCCTTGTGTCTTTTTGGCCCTAAGAATCTAAAAGAACCATTTTTAATAGGAGCTGACCGGGTGCCGCAGGAACAAAGGGCTGGCCAGTAGCAGTGAGAATGTGAATTCAATAGTCTTTCAGAAAATCATGCAGAAATCCACAAGAAAAAAGAATTAGCCACTTAATCTGACTGATTTCTTTCTCTGTGGTGAAAACAGGGTACCATCATCCTCAGAGCCTGATTGCTTAAAGCAAAAACTCAAAAGGCAGGGGAAGGTAAACAGGACCCAAGACACAGGAGACAACTTACCAATAAAACAAAACAGGAAATGAATTATAACCACATCTGATGTACTAAACATGGGTGAACTTTACAAAAGGAAAACACAAGATATTAAAGAGCGAAAACTGGTAATTTCAGAAAATACAAAAAACCCCACACATAATAAAGTCAAATTTAAACAGCAAACTGTAAAGACCTCAGAGAACATAAAAAGACAGTAACTTAAAACCTAAAAGAAAATTAAAGAAATAAAATTAGATTTTTTTTTTTACTATAAATCAGCCAAAGCCTAATCCAGAATGTAATCGGTAATTTAAAGCACTGGCTCCAGCCCCATTGATCATGATACCATAGCAGTACTTTTAAATGACTTGGTGGCAGAACACTGACATCTAAAGAGAGATTAAAAAAAAGAATTCTCATGTAAGACAACTGACTTGAAAGCATGACAGAAGACTAACGCACTGATGAAATCTTCAGTGTTACAAAATCCATGCGTACCAGTGCAGTCTGACTGGCCCATTGCTCATGCATATGTGTTAAGGGACCCATGGACTCAGGTACAGGAGGCATCAGACCGTCAAGCTCCATGGCTTTTAAATCTATTTGTTTACTCTAGGGGCTTAGTTTTCTTCTCTCCAAAACAGATCGATCTACTGGGAATGCTACTGGTGTTGTTATGATGTTTGCCTGGGTGCTGCTCTGCTGGTAGCAACAGCTCCTTTAGATTCACAAGATGCTGACTCTGTCACAACGGAACTGAACGGACTTACGCGCAGGCTCTAGGTCTTGAAAGCACAAGAGTCTTTATTATGATACACCAGGTGATTATTTACAAAAGTGAGGGGAAAGCCAGGCTCCGGGGGTCCACACACGAACGGGAAAGATGCCAATAGTCACACACACACACACTCCGTCCACTCCTCTTCACACTCCACTCACTCGGGTAACACAGGGGTAGGTCCAGGGAATCTGTACACAGAGACACGAAGGGATAGTAAGGTAAATCGCTGTGAAAACACTTCAGAAGTAATTGAGCTGGGGTTACACTGACGAGGGTCGGCAACGGTCCAGCGACGAGAAACACAGGGCTGCCATCTTATAAAGGAGCTGGATGACTCGTGATGAGCCACAGGTGCATGGGCCAAGGGCAGGAGCCCACAGGTGAGCTCCGCCCAGGCAGAGGGAGGAGGGAAAGAGGGGAAGGGAGAGAGCAGCAAAAAATCAAAGAATACAAAACATATGTAGCCATACCGAGCCGACCGGGAAGGCACAGGGACCCTGACAGACACAGTGATACAAAGTTCTACAATTAACTCAGCATGGGAACCACAAAGCACCAGCCACCTTGCCATACAAATTTGGATCTTGGAATGAGAAAGTGAGTCATTGTAGTGTTCAGATAGTCTGAGCCCAGTCCAAAACAAGAGAAAAAAGTAGCACTGACCCGTATTATAAATTTTATTTATTTAGTTATAATTCTGACCTTTTTTGTTTGCCATACTGAGAGAAAGAGGCAATCACTGTATGAAACATAAATTTTTACTGAAGCTATTTGAAATGGTCTAAAATACATTAAGGTGACATCTGTGTCCACATAGATAGATGTGTTAGATATTGCTAAATTAACTTGTATTTTATTATTATTTCATAAGCATCAGATAAAGAGCCCAAAAGAAGAATTTTGCCCAGGAAACTCAAATCCAGTAAATTTGGCTATTAATTATAGTAATGATAATTACTATAATTTCTTGTTAGCGCGGGCGCCATCTTGGTTCAGTGTTTGCTGTGATTCAAAAAGGGCCAGCAGCAGAGTTGGAGTGGTGTTTGCCCCTGCTTCCGAATAAACGGCACGGTCCGAGCCACAAATCGAGCGCCTGTATCCGACTGGTCTCTCTGCGGTGCACCCCAATCCAACACAAACTAACACAACGCAGAGTCCGGGGTGTAGGGAGGCCCCTGCACTGGTTGGGTTACATCTTTGGTGCCGTGACCCCGGATTTGTGGCACTTCGAGACCGAAGAGAAAGCAATGCCGACACCCCCCAGCTACGCAGCCATAGTAAGAGGTGTCGCCATCTGATGGGGTGCTGAACTAAGTATATAACTGCCTGTGCAGCTGTATTACTGGGACTTTCATCTCCCCAGGCATATCCTTTGAAAGTGAAATCTTGGGGTGGTTTCATTTGAGGGTTTCTGTCCCTGAAAAAAAAAAAAAAGACTCAGAGACTTGAATTGTAGAAAGAATGCTAAATGATGTTCCCTGTCTATAATGATAATCATTGAATACGGTTAAGCAATTGCTGCTGATTTGTGTCATTCACAACCTCTGTGCTGAAGATAGTTGTTTAACTACACTCTGAGTTTAATGCTGTTTTTTTGTGAATTCTTTTTTTTTTCTGCGTTATAGAATGATAGTTGTCATACATCTGTGTTGTGTTCTATTTTACTAGAAATATATTGTACTTACTCACAGTTAAGCATACTACAAGTAGCCCACACACATTTTCTGGTGCAGCTAGAGATACAGGACAGTGAAAATGTTGAGAGACTTTGCAGACACTCCAAAGAGGGCACAGCCTCACCTTTTGAATGAAGGGGCTACAGCTAGCGCCAGTACAGTGGACCAACAGTCATCAGTGAAGTCGAAGCTGGTCACCCAGTTCCCCAGCTTCACTGGCCAGCGGTTACAGTATCACACCCCAATCAGGGACCTCACCGACTCTGGGCTGGGCACACAACAGACCCCACCACCAACCATGCTTTCACCCCAGACTGATCTTGGCGTGGCTCCAGCTCATGCCCCACCACTGCCACCCTATGGAGGCCAAATGCAGGTGCCCTCACACCTATCTGAAATTTGCCCAAGGTCAGTGCCAACCAACCAGACAAGCCAGTCCAACCACAGCCCTCTAACTACAGCCCCTCCAGTGTTTCGGCCAGATGTACAGATAACTATGCCCCCTGCTTTTTCCCCTCAGGCCAGTGTCCATGGGCCCACTGCTACACCGGCACCCCATGTTGCCTCATATCCCAACTACCCAGCGGTGCACAGTACCCAGCATCCCACCCTGAACCAATCACTTAACACTCCTTACCCAACGATGACCGTTCCATTCAGCCCCCAAGCATACACCAGCCATCTGTATTCCACACCTGCCCCCCAAGCCGCCATGCCAAGCCCCCTAACAGTGCAGGGAGTGGGCATAATGAATAATCCCTCTGCAGCCGAGCAGACCCTTGAAAGTTCAAAGCATGGGCTGACGCCCCGTTTGCCCCACATGCCACTAGCTGCTGTCCACGACTCTCGAGCCCCCCTCCACTCATCTGCTATAAGCCCCAACACTGTCATGCCCCCTATCGTGAATATGACCCATGGAGGTTTTATAGCCCCACCCGGCACCCATGCCTCAATGCACGTACCAACCTCTGCTTTAGACCCCCAAGTTAGTGGACACCCTGGCATACCCCCCCAGCAGGTGCATACATCTTTAAGCGCTCCGGGCGGGGCTGCAGCCAACGCTAACCCCCCATTAGCTGCCTACGGTGGTTTTATACAGACTCATCAAGTGAAAAATGTCCAAGTCTTCACTGGCAGTGCTGACAGCAAGGTGCTTGTAGAGGACTGGATTCGTGACATGCAGTATCTTCTTGAGGCAATAGAGCTCCCCATTCACCTCCGCTTTTCCACGGTGGTGCGTCACCTAACTGGTGAAGCCCGAAAGCTGGTCCTGAATCTACCTCTCCATGACCAAACACCTGAAAGGGCATTCGAAGAACTGAGAGCAGAGTACGGCGACACACAGAGCTCCTCAGATCTACTAGCGGACTTCTATGAGCGTGTTCAGAGGTCTGGGGAGTCTGCCTGTTCATATGCTATAGCACTGGAGGCAACACTGCGAGCTGTGGAAGAAAACCAAAGAGGAGGCAAGCCTTTTCCTGACCGTGACAGTAAACTCACCCGGCAGTTCATACGGGGGATTAATGATGAGGATGTGTATGCGAGGATCTCGCCAATGAAGCCCCGGCTTTTGAGTTTCCGTGAGCTGCAGGCTGAGCTCCGAAATTTAGCAAAAGAAACAAAGAGATTCCAGCCTCAAAACAAATCAAAGAAAACTTATGCCCAGGTACAAGTGGCATCAGAGTGTAGTGTGAATGTGAAGGCAGAAAAGGCTAAACATTCTTCAGAGTGGTCAGAGCTAGCAGAGATGGTCAAGAAATTAGCATTGAGCCAGGAGGAGCAGATGGCCAAGTTGACCCACCTTGAATCGAGAATTTATGCTCCATCCTCTGCCACTCCACTGAGAGTCCGACCACCCCCTGGGGCTACAACCCCAATGTCAGTGGTCACATGCTACCGGTGTGGGAAGCAAGGACATATGGTCTCCGGGGCAACCATGGGCGAGCAGCAAGTCCCCACACTGCAGGTGAACAAAGGTGACGGAGGAGAGAACACTCCCCTAGTTGGTCCCAGGAATGAGGGGGAGGTGGAAGTCAACGGAATGAAGTGCAGGGCACTCATCGACTCTGGCTCCCAGATAACCAGTATTACGCATCAGTACTGGCGCAGCCACCCCACCCTCCATAAACAAAAACTGCAGCCTTCTAAGATACCCATAGAAGGTGCAGGGGGCCAGAGTGTCACCTACCATGGTGTGCTACGCATCAACCTAAAATTGTTGGGGAGAGAGTTTAAGGGTGTGCCTGCTTTTGTTGTCACTAACACAGAGTACCGCTCCTCTGTTCCTCTGCTTGTGGGAACTAATGTCCTCCGTGCCTCCAGAAGTCACCTCCAGGCAACCTACGGCCAGCAGTTCCTCCTCCAGGTCAAGGAGACTCATCCGGAGTGGCACGCCTCCCTGCTAGAGATTGAGAGCACTGATCAGTGTGATATGGATGACACAGTGGGCCCTGTTGTTTATACTGGTCGCAAGGTGCACATTCAAGCAGGGAAAGAGATGGATTTAATGTGCAAAATAAAAGCTGGACCACAAAGAAAGACTTATACAGCCCTAATTGAAGGCCACCCCTCCCTGCGGCTCAGCCAAGACATCCTGGTCGCCAGAGTTCTTGCTGATGTAAAGAAAGGATGTGCCCCGGTAAGAGTGATGAACCTCTCCCAGCATGCTATCACTATCAAGCCTCACACGCATCTGGCCAGGGCATCTCTGGTGGAAAGTATTGTGGACTTTTCAGACAGGGTGCGGGGCAGCCATCACATTAGCGGAGGCAGAGAAGCATGCCTGGGTATGGACCACGTTGTGGCAAGCCTGGAAGTGGATTTAAGTGGAGCAGATGTCGAAAACGAGCACCAGCGTTCCCTTCTTAAAGAGCTTGTGGAAAGGAACATGGGTGTGTTCTCACAGCACCCCCTGGATTATGGCCATACAAAGACTGTGCAACATGAAATCCCTCTGGTCGACTCTAAGCCATTTCGACTGCCTTACCGTAAGATCCCCCCATCACAGTGGCAGGATGTGAGAAGGTTGCTGACAGAAATGGAGGTAGCAGGAGTTATCAGGCCCAGCAAAAGTCCATATGCTTCACCAGTCGTGATCGTAACCAAGAAAGATGGATCACTAAGGCTGTGTATTGACTACAGGAAACTGAACTCCTGTAGCACGAGAGATGCTTTCCCTCTCCCCAGAATAGAGGAAGCCCTGGAGGCTCTAGGGCAGGCAAGATACTTCTCCACCCTTGACCTCACCTCTGGTTATTGGCAGGTGGAGGTGGCGGAGCATGACAAACACAAGACGGCATTCAGCACCCCTATGGGGCTGTTTGAAGCAAATCGTATGCCCTTTGGACTGCAGAATGCTCCCTCCACCTTTCAGAGACTCATGACCTGCTGCTTTGGCGACTTGAACTTCACCCACCTCCTAATCTATCTTGATGATCTCATCATATTCTCCAAAACCTTTGATGAGCATCTGGAAAGACTGCAGCTGGTGTTCGATCGGCTTCGGGAGCATGGCTTGAAGTTAAAGCCTTCTAAATGCCACCTAGTGAGAAAGGAGGTTCAGTATTTGGGTCACTTAGTGTCTGCTGAGGGGATCCGGACAGACCCAGAGAAGATCAGCAAGGTGAAAAACTGGGTGAGGCCCACAAATCGCAAAGAAGTGTTGCAATTCCTGGGATTCGCTGGATACTATAGGCGGTATGTAAGTGGGTACTCTACCCTAGCTGCTCCCCTGTACCGCCTAACTGCTGGTGACCCCAGAAAGAAAAGGAGAGGGGGAAAGAAAAGTCTGGCTACCGACCCACCCTTTTTGTGGACAGATGAATGCGAGAAGGCATTTAAGACCCTAAAAGAAAGGCTGACAAGCGCTCCAGTGCTGGGATATCCTGACTATAGCTTGCCCTTCGTTCTGCAGACGGACGCCTCAGGGGAGGGTCTGGGCGCCGTTCTAGCTCAGATCCAAGGTGGAGCTGAGAGGGTCATAGCCTTCGCCAGTAGAGGTTTGAGCCCAGCAGAGACAAGGTATCCTGCACACAAACTCGAGTTCCTTGCTCTTAAATGGGCGGTCACCGACAAATTCTACGACCACCTCTATGGGCGTAGATTCTCTGTCCAGACAGACAACAATCTTCTCAAGTATGTTATGTCATCAGCGAAGCTGGATGCCACAGGCCAGCGGTGGGTGTCTAGGCTGGCTGCTTTCGATTTCGATGTCCAGTATCGGAGGGGACAGAGCAACACAAACGCTGACGCCCTCTCTCGCATGTCTAACCAGGAGGTCATGCACATCCTACAGACATGCCCTCAGTGGGTGGGTGTCGACGAACAGGGGCATGGTGTGACACAGGCTACCCAGGATACTCAAAGCCTCACTGGCCATGGCACGCCTGCAGGGGAGGAACTGGAACTCGGGCCACCTACATCCACTGAGCCTTACAGGGATGTGGGGATGGAATCCCTGCCCACCATGACCAAACAGGAGCTCCGTGCAGGGCAGAAAAAAGACCTTGTTATTGGCCCCGTCTTGCACTATAAGAGTATGAACCAGAAGCCGAGCCGCAGCGAGCGAATGAGTGCTGAAGGGCACGTGCGCCTTCTCTTAAAGGAGTGGAGAAGGTTAGCGGTAAGGGATGGCATCCTGTACCGCTGCGTCCAAGACAGCCAAAGGGGAGTAGTTGAGCAATTGGTGCTACCAGAGGATTAGCGTATATCAGTGAAGACTGCTCTCCACGATGACTCAGGCCACCTTGGTTTTGAGAGGACATTGCACATGATAAGGGAGAGGTTTTATTGGCCACGGATGTTCCAGGAAATCAAGGCTTGGTGCGAACAATGTGAGAGGTGCTGCCTTAGGAAAACTCCAACCGCAGGGGTCAGGGCCCCCCTGGTCAGTATCCACAGCAGTGCCCCCTTGGAGCTAGTTTGTGTGGATTTTTTGACTCTTGAGAAATCAAAAGGTGGTATCGAAAATGTCCTCGTGGTCACTGACCATTTCTCACGCTATGCGCAAGCATACCCCACTAAAGACCAAAAAGCCAGCACAGTGGCTAGGGTGCTGTATAGAAACTTTTTCTGTCGGTTTGGCTTCCCAGCAAAACTGCATGCAGACCAAGGGCGCAATTTTGAAAGTGCTGTGGTGAAGGAGCTGTGTAAATGCACCGGCATCACTAAGACCCACACCACGCCCTATCACCCACAGGGCAACGGGACAACTGAACGGTTTAACCGCACCCTCATGAACATGCTGGGGATGCTAGAACCTCACCTGAAACCCCGGTGGCACGAATATGTGGATGCAATGACACACGCCTACAACTGCACCCGCCATGATTCGACAGGGTACACACCATACTACCTGATGTTTGGCAGGCATCCACGGCTCCCTGTCGACTTGGTCTTTGGGCTGTCAACCACTAATGGGTCGGGGGGATATAGCGATTATGTCCAGACCCTGCATGACTGCTTGTCACAGGCTTATGCACAGGCTAATCAGGCCTCTCGCCAGGCTAAGGGTCACCAGAAAAGATACTATGACCGACAAGCAAAGAGTCAAAGCTTCAGCCCGGGTGACAGAGTCCTGGTTAAAGTGTGTCATGTGGAGGGGCGAAGCAAACTAGGAGACAAGTGGGAGTCCCGTCCATACATTGTGGTGAAGAAACAGCCAGACATGCCGGTGTATGTGGTGCGATCGGAAAATGGTGATACAGAGAGAGTGGTCCACCGCAACCTACTCACGCAGTGTATGTTTCTTCCCGTGGAGCAGGTGGGAGAGGAGGCAAGAGAGGAAATGGAGCTTGACGTGGAGGAGGTTCATGGAGGAGGGATTGAGGACATAGAGGACAGTGGAGAGCAGGCTGGTGAAGTAATCAGACAGGATGAAGAGTCGGACATGATCGAGGACGGGGAGGCTGATAGCCTGGAAGGAGGTGTGGAGGGAGTTTCACCTGCGGAAAGGGACACAGGGACAGGACAAGAGAGTGAAGATTGGAGGGGGAATGAAACTGTCAGGGTCACCCACTCACCTCCCAGACCAAGTGAACCAAGGAGGAACTTGCCAAGGAGTCGGCATCCCCCTAAGAGACTGACTTATGGGTCGAGAGTTAACGAACCAGGGGAGGATCAGGAGAAGATAGAAAGGGGATGGAAGCTGTGGCAGAGGGCCAAAGCAAGAAGGGCTGCAGGAAACACATAGGATACACACATAGACATTTTCGCATTACACTGCACATCTTCCACCACCGTTATTCTTGTATACATAGTGAGACTGTTCTGTTTTATTTTGTTTTGTTTGATGACTGGGACGCCATCACTTAAAGGAGGGGCGGATGTAAGGTAGTGACTGGAATAAGTCACAAGGTGTCGCTGTTGAGCTGCATATATGGTGTAAAATTTAGCAATTTTGACCATTTGTCCTCTGCAGGACACTGTACTTCAGATTTCTTGTTCGCGCGGGCGCCATCTTGGTTCAGTGTTTGCTGTGATTCAAAAAGGGCCAGCAGCAGAGTTGGAGTGGTGTTTGCCCCTGCTTCCGAATAAACGGCACGGTCCGAGCCACAAATCGAGCGCCTGTGTCCGACTGGTCTCTCTGCGGTGCACCCCAATCCAACACAAACTAACACAACGCAGAGTCCGGGGTGTAGGGAGGCCCCTGCACTGGTTGGGTTACCTACACCATCCTCCATATTCTGGTATTCTAAATCGTACTTAGCAGAAACCAAAAGACTGCTTGGTCGAGTTAACCTCCTAAACTATCTACAACACATGGTGGAAACCTGACATTAAGGCTACGTTCACACTGCAGGCGAAAGCGCATCAAATCCGATTTTTTTGACCCTATGCGACCCATATCCGATCATGGTATGACAGTGTGAACGGCACAAATCCGATATTTTCAAATCCGATCTGGGTCACTTTCGTATGTGGTACTGAATCCGAAACATATCCGATGTTCCAGAAAGCGACTGCTGTGTGAATGGTCAAGTCGCATTAAATCCGTCTTTTACGTCACTGACACAAGACAGACACCAATTATCAGCGCCAGAGAAGCGCCTGATAAGACATCGCGAACGCTTCCTGGCCATCCGGTGAAACTGCTGGGAAGACAACGTTGGAGAAACGTTAACATTTGATTTGGACTGCATAATCTGCAGATTCTGACAGAAATGTGCAACTATCATTTGAAGCACCGCTCCTCTAAAACAGCAATAAGGATAATTATTAGGTTATTTACATTATTATGTAAATAACAAAATAACTTATAGCAAAAATTGGGAAACGTAATGTCCGAAGTCTTTATTAAGGGCCATCAGTCAAACAATATTGTTTGCTCTGGGTCTAAACAGAGCGCGTTGTGTGTGACATCTTCTTCGTTCACACTAGAGAGCGTTTGCTGTTGCATTTTATTTGTAGTGTGAACGAGCAGACAAAAAAATTGGATTTGATCAAAAAATCGGAATTGAGCATTAAGACCTGCAGTGTGAACGTAGCCTTTGACAGAGAAGACTAAAGGTGAGAGAAGTAATATTAATATTTTCTCTCAATACATGATGATTCCGTTTTTACAGAACGGTTGGCAACTCTAATAACTAATTGTGAATAAAATAAATCAGTAATATCATAGCACCCGTCTAGCAGTATAAAAAATCCGTCATGCTAGCTGGTACGCAGTACGAGTTATTTTAACTGGGAGGAAATAAAAATGTGAAAATAAACTACAACTAAACTTGGTTTATATCTGACCCACTCAGACCAACTTCTCACCTGCCCCTCGGACCGGCCGCGCCTCATGTCTCTCCTCCTCCTGCCTCCCTTATCCCTGATCCACTTGCTGGCCTCCACCCCTTGCTAATGTTACTGAAACTGTGGAAGCTCCGCCATAGAAAACAACTGAGTTCTCTTTACACATCTGCCAACATCTGGCCAATCTGGCCACCACCTGTCATTGTTTATACCGTTACAAAAAACAAAGCAAAACGAAACGAAAAATCCCCATCTGCCCACCAGGCAAATGCCCAGTATGCCCCGTGGCCAGTCCAGCTATGCTCACTACTGCTAGTACTGCTCACTACTGAATTATACTGCTAATTGGGAATAAAATTGATGAACGCCAGAAAATAATTTGGATCATGTCTTTATGAGATGTAATATCATCACCTGAGCTCTGTAAAGCTATTTAAATATTGCTAGATTATTCTCCTCCCTTAACAAACATGCTACTTCTATCTATACAGAAACTTGGTGGCTTACTGTATAAGTCACATTTATAAGGAAAAGATTCATAATCAGGGAAGATCATAATCGGGGTATGTCCACATTAATAAGTGACAGAGAGCGGAACTAACAGCCCTCCCGTTGTTCAATAAAAATGATTTAAATATAGCTCATCCGAGGGTTACTCACACTTTAACGATGGTATGGAAACCAAAGGATCCACAGAGAAAATGTGTTTTCTTAAATTGTGTAATCTGTAGTCTATGATGCAATAAATAAGCTTTGTCCCGGTGTGACTGATTTCGAAATGGGTTGTTTCCAAACGCGAACATGGGTACGTGAGGAACTCTGCGCAAACCACGCCTCTTTGTCAGAGATGACGGTATCACGTTCCCTGGTAGCAAACGAGTATGTCACGCTTGTTACCTGTGAGTGAAACGGTGAAAAAGCTCTCACCGATAGAGTCTACGCATCGTTTGTACGTGTATTATATGAAACTGAACCAGAAAGCAATTTCCTCGTAGATCGGGTAAGTCATTTATAAAAGTATCATATTTTACCAGATGATGCGGTAAAAACAGCTTAATCTTCGCTGATGTTATTTTCTTTATTATCTTATAAGTGAATAGAAATGAGACATGGCTAAGTGTCTTGTAATGTTGCTTTATATATGATGACTTTCTAAACTATAACTTGTTACACTTTGCTGATTATATCACCACACACTCTGTCTGCAGATTGTTAATGTTTCCCAGTCAAACATCTAGAATGATTTCAAAATCAAAGGTGCTGGTTTTCCTGCTGTTTTTCACTGGTATTGGTGTGTATGTCAAAACGGGCTACCAATTGACTCATTATGCTGTGGACCAAAAGCTGTGTGCTTGCATAAAATGTTTATCAGAGGATAAGCAGTTGCTTCTGGATCGATCGAATAGAAGTGTTCAACCATTTTTGACTGCAAACATAAACCTCTCACAGAATGAATTCAACTGGTGGAAGGTAAGTAGTCACCAGGAAAGGAGGACATTTTTACACATCCCCCTCAGCTCATTTGGTCTAACAACAAAGTTTATTTGAAATGTCTGACAGGATTTGCAGGCTGAAAGCCGTAGCTTCAGAGTTTATGAAACAACAGTGGCCAACTTGTTTCAGATCTTCCCACAGAATCCAGATGTTATACAACCCAAATATGACCACTGCAGGACTTGTGCTGTGGTGGGTAATTCTGGTAATTTAAGGAGATCGCATTATGGACCGCTGATAGATTTACATGAAGTTGTCATAAGGTACTTTCTAAGCTAAAGCAATTTTTCTTTACCATTAAATTCAAATTCAAATTTTATTTGTCACGTACACAGTACGATATGCAGTGAAATGCTTAGATATGCAGTGAAATGCAGTGAAATATCCCCTCCTACACAAAAGATCCAAACTGATGTGAAATATATCCCTTTGTGCTGTTTAGAATGAACACTGGTATTACCAGAGGCTTTGAAAAAGACGTTGGAAACAAGACAACTCATCGTGTCATGTATCCAGAGAGTGCTGTGGATTTGGATGACAACACCCATTTTGTATTGTTTCCCTTTAAGATACAGGACTTTGAGTGGCTCATTAATGCCTCTACAACAGGGTTTACTGGAAGGTGAGTTCTCTTTTTCAGGGCTACATGCACATGTATTTGACATTTATTTAACGAGACTCAGTGTCTCATTTACAAGAGACCTGTTTTAGACAACATAATTAAATGAAAATAATAAAATAGAAAAAATAAAATAGCAAAATCTGCCTCATTAAGATCAAGTTCCCAGTGATGAAAATCAGCACTGGGACGTCTTTTAAATCTACAAGCAAAATCAGTTAAGCGAGAGAGCTCAAAGTCTTTCTGTAATGTATTCCACTAAGACAGACCTCAAATGATGGCACCTTCTTAATAAGCTCACTACAAACTGATTATCCTGAAATCATACTATGACTACATTTTTATGCAACATGCAGACAGATGAAGTGTCCTCATAACAACTCATCTTACTGTAGTTCATTTAAGTATGCTTTTGTACTGTTCTTAGGATTGTGACTTAATATAAAGTAAAAATAAAAAAATTAAATAAAGACTCTTAATGCTTGTTGAAAAGTTATTTTATGTAAACCATTTTTAGGCAGTTGTGCAGCCACTAATTTGGGCACATGAAAATCATACAATCATTTTGTACTTTATTTTGTTTCAGATAAAATATTCTGATTTCATCTGAGCTTGCCCAGCTTTCTTCTTGGTCCCACCAATGCCACCCCATTAAAAGAAAAAATAACACTCTTAGGTTTAGATGTTACAGTCAGCATACACTACCTTCTTCTCTCCCAGCTGCTAAAATTACCGACACCTGCTACTAAGCAAAGTATCTCAAAAGATTTCCCCTAGATCGTCTTGCAGTACAGAATTTACATCAAATGCAAAAATAGAATGCCACTGCATGAATTCAACATGTATGCAGATTAAAAGGATTTGGCTGATGGATGTAGTGTGAGATGAAATAAGGTGAATTTCTGTATCAAACCATTACTCTGATCCTTCTCCATGTTCAAGACGGACCATGCCTTTTTTAGCTTTGTTTTTGTTAAACACCTACTTCATATTTTTCAATGTCATGCTGTTTCCAACAGGTCATATATGCCAGTGAAATCAAAGATCAAAACTAACAAGGATTTGGTGAGTAGCGTCAATGGCAAAGCTTCCTGGTGGCAATGGTAATATTTAAAAATAAAAGCTGTTTAAAGGCTCATTCTAATTTCTAACAGGTCATGGTGGTAAATCCAGCTTTTATGAAATATGTACATGAGGTTTGGCTTGGAAATAAGGGACGTTATCCATCCACTGGCTTTATGGCTTTGATTCTTGCACTTCACATTTGTGATGAGGTAAGTACAAAGTTTTCAGTTTCTGAAGTGCCAGACGTACAAAATAAAATATGATTTTTATTGTCATACAAGCTGGTCCATTTGAGTCTTTGCTAATTTATTCTTTTGTTCTTATATTGCTCTCCTAAATAGATGTGCATTTCAAAAGTTCAAAATGTCTTTGGTGAAGATCAGAGCAGGTTTACCCACCAGTACCACTTGATTAAAAAACTCTGGTTTAATCTGTGAATGGTTAAATTTCAGTTCACATGCCCTATGAAAGTGAAAGCTGTCGCAAGTATTTTTGATGTGTCCCCTTCTTAAATTGACTAGACTACAATCTAGAAGACATTCCTTCATGGAAAGCTTTTTAGCTAAACCTCTCAATAAGAGGTTTTGTCATTGTATACTCATGGTATAATCATGGTGTTTCCATTTAGTGCTCAGGTCGCTGTCCAACTGTTCATTTCATTTTTCAGCAGCCATTGTTTGGATTTTAGTTAAAAAAGGGACATTTTGTTCATGCATTTGTTTCCCATTCATTCATATGTTCATTTTTTGTCTTCCTAGGTTGATGTGTTTGGTTATGGCGCTGACAGTGATGGAAACTGGAGTCACTACTGGGAAATACTCACAAACAAAAGGTTAAGAACTGGAGTACATCCTGGAAATTATGAGTATAACATCATCCAGCAACTAGCTCAGCAACAAAAAATTAAGTTCTATGAAGGCCTAATGAAAAAAATGTGATTGAATGCCATACACTCAGTAAGAAAAGAACTGAAAGCCAAATGGATGTGTATCTTGTTTGCTTGAGAGTTATATGTGTTGTTGTAAAATGTAAGAGCTATATCTTAGAAGTGTGTTTTATTGCTGGTAAAGAGTAGCATCATAAGTAAATGATTATGATGGTAATGTTTAGTCTTCTCAATTGAATGGAATAGGCCATAGGAGAACATTGTATTTGGATAGCTTGAACCAGAACTAGTGATGGCCAAACAAAGCTTTCTGAAGCATTGAAGCTTGTGTTAAAAAACGGTTCATTAATCGATGCGTTTTAAGATAGTCCTGTCTGGTGACATCTGGTGGCCAAAAATATGAAGAACGTCTTGAATGTAGAAATTAAAGTGTACTGCTTCATTATTATGACTGCCCACTTTACAGAGTTGACTTCACAATTCTGTCTGATAATGGGCTACCCTTGTGTTGCTTTGAAAATGTATTTTTTGGCTGTTTTTTTTCTATTTGTTTAATAAATATATTTGATCAATAAACTTCTTTTTAGTTAAACATGTACCATGGTGTGGTTGCTCTTTGCTCGATGTTGGTAAATACAATAGATTAAAAAATACATGTAATATATATATATATTAGGGGTGCAACGATATTCGTATCGATATTGAACCGTTCGATACAGTGCTTTCGGTTCGGTACGCATATGTTTCGAACAATACAAAATTTGTAATTTATTTTATCAACTTTCCTTCTGACGATGCTGTCTGTGTTGAGCGCTCAGTGAATCTGTGTTCGACTACTCCGCCTAGGGTCGACAGTGCAGCCTAGGCGGAGTAGTCGAACGCAGATTCACTGAGCGCTCAACACAGATAGCATCGTCAGAAGGAAGAGCGCAGGGCAAGCTAGCGAGACAGAAGTTAAGCTCTCCTTACAACATGGACCTCCCCCACTCTCATTCAGATCTGGCGTTTGCAATTATTTTGGTTTTCATGTGAGGTATGACCCTGAAGGTAAGCGAGTCATGGACTAAAGTAAAACAGTATGTTGGATGTGCCATGCAATGCTCAATTACATGGGTGGGAACTAGTGTGTTAGCGCAGTTAGCTCGTTAACGTGTTGGCCGTCTAGCCCCATGCACGGGGCGATCGGCGGTAGCTCGTTAACGGAGATTTGCCGTGTTGTGGCGTTAAGGTCATTTCAACGAGATTAACCTGAAAGCACTAGTGGGAACACAACGAATATGACTGCACATTTACGCCGACATCATCCTAGTGCAAAGACAAGTGGAAGCAGACAAAAAAAAGCAAGCATGCTACTAACTTTAGCCGAGTCATTTAGACAGCTGTTTAATATGCTGCTGAGAATATAGCCCAGAAGAAGCGGATAGTATAGCTTTTATTTTGGAAAGAGACATTTCTCTGTAATAAACTCTCTTTTCCAAAGATGAGTGATTCCTCAATCAGATACAGGGCTCGCAATATCGCTAGCCCAACGTCCCGGGGCTAGCGATTTTTTCAGTCGGGGTACCAAATTCTATCTCTGCCCTGCCCGTCGGGCTATCGTAGGAAGGAAAAATATATGTCAATGCTTTTGCATTCTTTCGGAAATGTAGCTGGGTAATTATGTAATTGGCATCGGTGAGCCACTGTCAATATGTGACATATTGAAATCGCGTTTGAATTTGCGCTTGTTTTTTTGCTTTCACTTTGCAATCGCGCGAACTGTGTATAGAGAGCGACAGCACTGATCTGTGAGTGATGATAATTTGCGCACCAATTCCTCTGACATCGTCTTATTAATCGTTAGCTTACTATGCAAACATGACAAGTGAAATCTCCCGCAGCTTAAACATGTGAGAGGTTGATCGCGCAGAGAATCGCTGAGCTTATGTGAGTGCGTGTGTAAAAGCAGCAGGATTTATATTTGACTACGATGACCTGGATGACTGAGAACCTTCACAGACAGATATATATTTTAGTTCTGCTGAGCCAAATAAGACAGGTCAGGGTGAAGAAGTGACAGCCAAAGAAAAGCTTACCACAAAACGGAAAAGTTATGACAAATCAGACTATAAGGCAAAAAGAAAGTGCAGCTTTATGGTTTCATGGACAAAATAATTTCTGTGGCTGCAATATGACGAGCTAAATAACCAGGGCTGCACATAAGTGGTCCGCAGGTGCGCATTCGCTGTCAAAATAAAAAACACGCACAAGGTTAGGGTTAAATTTAAAAACTGTACTTTTGAGTTAAAATATATATTTATAATTTTAATAAATGACAAATTAAAAAGGCATGAACATTTTTTTGTATCGAAAAAATATCGAACCGTGACACCAAAGTATCGAACCGAACCGAACCGAACCGAACCGTGAATTTTGTGTATCGTTGCACCCCTAATATATATATATATATATATATATATATATATATACACATGTAATATATATATATATACACACATAGATATATATATATAGATATATATGAGATATACATGAGCGAGACAGGTAAATATGAAGGCATGCCGGCTCGGACGTCGCCCGGATCAACAAGGTCCGCGTCAGGTGTTGAGGAACCAGGGCACCCTGACGAAAAGTGGGCTACTGGAACAAGAAGGCATCGGTGGGCAAGAGACGAAAACAGGGCGTTGTTGGAATGCTACTACGCAAGTAACCCCGGCGGAAGCGGCTACATGAATAGGATGATGGACCTATGGATTCTTCGATACCCAACATCCACAATGACGGCGAAACAAGTAGTAGCTCAGTGTTCCAACATTCGAAAGAAGGGACTGCTCTCACAGCTAGAGATTGACGAGGTACAACACAAATGCTACGGCAAGGAGGAGTCAGGACGCCAGGTCAGGGGGGAGATATCATCACCCCCACCCGAGATTGGGTACATAGCCCCAAGTGCAATAGGAGAAGGATCGTTGAGTGCGAGAGGAACTGACCTGAAAAAGAGGATCATGGCCAAGCTTGAAACCTGGATCCCCCCTAGTCGGTTACCAAGATTAAGTGAAGTACCCTCAGAAGGTCTGCTAGATGATGTTAATGCAGCACTACGGACAATACCTACAACCACGATTACCGATACTAACAAGCTGATCTACAATACGGCAGCAGTGATCAGTGAGATGCTTGGCTACAAGTTGAACAGCCACAAGGGGCAGTACCCTCCATGGAGAAGGAGGCTAGAGGGCAAGATCAAAGTAGCATGGAGGGAGGTTAGCCAACTAACGGAGTTGCAGAAAGGTGCGACAAAGAAGGTGCAAAGAAGGAGGTACACCAGAGAGATAGAAGGCAGGAGAATAAACCAGCTGTTCTCCACAGAACCAGCAAAGGTGTACTCTCAGTGGCAAGGGAACAATAATAATAAGAGAACAGCACCACCCAGGCTGGAGACCGAGCAATACTGGAAGAGCATATGGGAGAAGGACACAACCCATAACGGCAATGCTCAGTGGCTAGTGGATCTGAGGGCAGACCACAGTGACCTCCCCGAACAGGGTCCAGTAACCATCACAGTGGCAGATATCCAAGAAAGGGTCTCCAGTATGAAGAGTTGGACAGCACCAGGGCCCGACATGGTTCACGCCTACTGGCTAAAGAAGCTGACTGCACTCCACGAGCGTCTGGCAGCACAAATGAACCAGCTGCTAGTTAACGAGAGACACCCGGAATGGCTAACCGAAGGTCGGACGGTCCTGATCCCCAAGGACCCCAAGAAGGGACCGGTCCCCTCCAACTACCGACCAATAACCTGCCTCAGTACTACATGGAAGCTCCTGTCAGGCATCATATCGGCTAAGATGAACAGGCACATGGGTCAATACATGAGTGGGACACAGAAAGGAATTGGCAAGAATACCAGAGGCGCAAAACACCAGCTACTGGTAGACAGAACAGTCAGCCGAGACTGCAAGACCAGACTGACCAACCTGTGCACTGCCTGGATTGATTACAAGAAGGCCTATGACTCAATGCCCCACAGCTGGATACTGGAATGCCTAGAATTGTACAAGATCAATGGGACCCTAAGAGCCTTCATCAGGAACTCAATGGGGATGTGGTGCACAACACTAGAGGCCAACTTCAAGCCCATAGCACAAGTCACCATCAAGTGCGGGATCTACCAAGGAGATGCCCTGTCCCCACTGCTGTTCTGCATAGGCCTGAACCCCCTCAGTGAGATCATTAACAAGACTGGCTATGGATACCGACGACGGAACGGAGTAGTTGTCAGCCACCTCCTGTACATGGATGACATCAAGCTGTATGCCAAGAGTGAACGAGACATCGATTCACTGATCCACACTACCAGGCTATACAGCAATGACATTGGAATGTCGTTCGGACTGGAGAAGTGTAGTCGGATGGTAACAAAGAGAGGGAAGGTAGTCAGAACTGAGGGGATTGAACTACCAGAAGGCAACATTGCAGACATAGAGGACAGTTACAAGTACCTGGGGATCCCGCAGGCGAATGGGAACCATGAAGAGGCCGCTAGAAAAGCTGCAACCACCAAGTACCTGCAGAGGGTCAGGCAAGTCCTGAGGAGTCAGCTGAATGGTAAGAACAAGATCCGGGCCATCAACACGTACGCCCTGCCCGTGATCAGGTACCCTGCTGGGGTAATAGGCTGGCCAAAGGAGGAGATAGAAGCCACTGACATAAAGACAAGAAAGCTCCTTACCATGCATGGAGGGTTTCACCCCAAGTCCAGCACCCTGAGGCTGTACGCTAAGCGGAAGGAAGGGGGCCGGGGACTGGTGAGTGTCAGCACCACAGTCCAGGATGAGACAACGAACATCCAAGAATACATTGGGAAGATGGCCCCAACTGACCGAGTGCTCAGTGAATACCTCAGGCAGCAGAAACCCAAGAAAGAGGAGGGAGACGAGGAACCATCATGGAAGGACAGGCCCCTGCACGGTATGTACCACCGGCAGATAGAGGGGGTGGCTGATATCCAGAAATCCTACCAGTGGCTGGACAAAGCTGGACACAAGTGTAACTTATAAATACATGTTCATACTTTTATTACACAATCAGAGAGAAAGAAACAGAGAGAGAGAGAGTGCAGGACAGACAGACAGGTGACAGTCTCAGGTGTAGACACTGCTACAAAACAGCACAAGAGAAGGAAGATTTAGTGTTTGTGTTATTACGAGTGCTAAACAAGAAGAGTTCCCAGATGGTACAGTGGACACATGTGTGACTCCTGTGATTAAAGCATCTTTCTTTCAGCTCATTCAAACACACGTTAAAGTCCGTTTGGCTCGACACCACCGAACAGAGGCAGCAATATAACATAGCTAACATTCAAATCAAATCAAATCACTTTTATTGTCACATCACATGTGCAGGTACATTGGTACAGCACATGTGAGTGAAATTCTTGTGTGCGAGCTTCACAAGCAACAGAGTTGTGCAAAATACAATAATGTAAACAAGCAAAATACAAGAATGGCTACATCTGAAACTAATAAATATATGTACAATATATAATAGTATATGCATTTCTGGATGTGTATACTAAATATTTTTCTACGTGTGTGTGTGTGTGTGTGTACACATATTTTACAAATTAAATAGAGTAAACAATAAATAAAATATATAAAATAAAATATACAGAGTGAGACATGTGCAAAACAGTGGCGTTACTGTACAGTATGGAGTGCATAATGTTAAAGTTCCAGTAGTGAAGCTGAGGTGTCTATGAAGTGTTCAGCAGTCAGATGGCCTGATGGAAAAAGCTGTCTCTCAGTCTGCTGGTACGGGACCGGATGTTGCAGAACCTCCTTCCTGATGGAAGTAGTCTGAACAGTTTATGGCTGGGGTGACTGGAGTCCTTGATGATCCTCCCCGCTTTCCTCAGGCACCGCTTCCTGTAGATGTCTTGGAGGGAGGGAAGCTCACCTCCAATTATCCGTTCAGAGCACCGCACTACTCGCTGGAGAGCTTTGCAGTTGTAGGCGGTGCTGTTGCCATACCAGGTGGTGATGCATCCAGTGAGGATGCTCTCAATGGCACAGTGATAGAAGGTCCTGAGGATGCGGGGGCTCATGCCGAATCTTTTCAGTCTCCTGAGAAAGAAGAGGCGCTGCTGCGCCTTCTTCACTGTTTTGTTTGTGTGTACTGACCACGTAAGATCCTCAGCCAGATGTACACCAAGGAACCGGAAGCTGCTCAGTCTCTCCACAGCAGCGCCGTTGATGGTGATGGGGGTGTGTACTTCTCTGCACCTCCGGAAGTCCACTATCAACTCCTTTGTCTTTGCGACGTTGAGGGTGAGATGGTTGTCTTGACACCAGTGGGTCAGGGCGCTGACCTCCTCCCTGTAAGCTGTCTCATCACTGTTGGTGATAAGACCCACCACTGTAGTGTCGTCCGCAAACTTCACAATGATGTTGGAGTTGTTAGTGGCCGTGCAGTCGTAGGTGTAGAGTGAGTACAGGAGAGGGCTCAGTACACACCCCTGTGGAGCACCAGTGTTCAGTGTGACGGGGGATGAGGTGATGCTGCCCAGTCTGACCACTTGGCGTCTGTCAGACAGGAAGCTAAGGATCCAGCTGCAGAGGGAGCTGCTCAGTCCTAGATCCTGCAGTTTCCTGTCCAGCTTCGAGGGAATGATGGTATTGAATGCTGAGCTGTAATCTACAAACAGCATTCTCACATACGTGTCTCTCTTCTCCAGGTGTGACAGGGCAGTATGTAGTGTCAGGGCTATGGCATCATCAGTGGACCTGTTGTGGCGGTATGCGAACTGTAGAGGGTCCAGTGAGTCGGGTAGTGCAGAGCAGATGAAGTCCCTGACCAGCTTCTCGAAGCATTTGCTTACGATGGGGGTCAGGGCTACAGGTCGCCAGTCGTTCAATGAGGAGATGGTGGAGGATTTGGGTACATGGACGATGGTGGCCATTTTGAAGCAGGCTGGGACTACAGACAGAGAGAGGGAAAGGTTGAAGATGTGCGTGAACACTCCTGCCAGCTGAGCCGCGCATGACTTGAGGACGCGGCCGGGAATCCCATCCGGACCAGTAGCTTTGCGTGCGTTCACCTTCCTGAAGCACCTCCGCACATCCTCCTCAGACACAGTGTGCGCACTGACGTCATCCGCGGTGCGCACACTGTCCGGTCTCATGGTGTTCGCTGTGTCGAATCTAGCATAGAATACGTTTAGATCCTCACACAGAGAGGCCGTGGTCTGCGGTGTGCTGGTTTTCCCTCTAAAGTCTGTGATCGTGTTTAGTCCCTGCCACATACTCCGAGAGTTGTCAAACTGTTGCTCCACCCTGTCCCTGTACTCACGTTTGGCTGCTTTGATCGTCTTCCGGAGTTGGTAATGTGCGTGTTTGTAGTCCGATGTGTTCGCGGAGGCAAAAGCGGTGCCGCGCGAACATCTCCGTTAATCCAGGGTTTTTGATTTGGGAAGGATTTAACTGTTCTGGATGGGACGACATCTTCCACGCATTTCCTGATAAATCCGCAGACTGAGTCTGTGTATTCATCAATGTCCCTAGCAGCCACGTGAAACATTTCCCAGTCTGCGTGATCAAAACAGTCCCGCAGCGCAGACTCCGATTGGTCCGTCCAACAGTGCACCGCCCTCCGGGTTGGAGCTTCCTGTTTCAGCTTCTGCCTGTAGGCGGTCAGGAGCAGGATGGAGCGGTGATCTGATTGGCCGAATGGGGCGCGGGGGAGGGCTTTGTACGCATCCCGGAAAGAGGTGTAGCAGTGGTCGAGTAGCCGATCTCCACGGGTGTTAAAATGGATGTGTTGGTGGAGTTTGGGTGAGACTTTCTTCAGGTTTCCCTTATTAAAGTGTCCGGCCGTGATAAACGCTGCCTCTGGGTGTGCGGTTTCCTCGCTGCTGATCGCGCTGTACAGTTCCCTGAGTGCTCGGTCAGTGTCGGCTTGTGGGGGAATGTAAACAGCCGTAATAATCACTGCTGTAAATTCCCTCGGTAGCCAGAATGGCCGGCACTTAATCATCAGGTACTCCAGGTCCGGTGAGCAGAAGGATTTGACCGGGTGCACGTTCGCATAATCACACCAGCTGTTGTTGATCATGAAACACACACCACCGCCTCTGCTTTTCCCAGTAAGATCCTGTGACCTGTCCGCGCGATGCACGGAGAACCCCGGTAGTTGTATTGCGGAGTCCGGTACCTTGTCCGATAGCCAGGTTTCTGTGAGGCAGATCACGCAGCAGTCCCGCATCTCTCGCTGGAATGAGATCCGTGCCCGAAGCTCGCACAGCTTGTTCTCCAGAGACTGCACATTAGCCAGTAATAAACTGGGTAACGGTGGTCTGTTAGTGCGCCGTCTCAGTCGAACCAGAACGCCAGATCTTCTCCCTCTGCGTCGGCGTTTGCGGCCTCCAGGGCCAGAGAACAAAGGCGTCTCAGGTGAGATGAATGGGGGGTCTGCAAACGGAGCGTCCGTGTTGCAAAACTTGAACTCCGGAAAGTTATAAGAAAGACCGTCTTTTATGTCCAGTAAGGTTTGTCGGTCGTACACAAGGAGACATGTGCTACTCGTGAAAAAATGAAGGAAAAGTAAAATTAAACACAGAAAAAAGCTGTTGCTTGGGGGAGCTCGCGACGAGGCTGCCATACTCGGCGCCATCTTGTTCAGTAACCGTGCAGTGGATCCTGCTTGTGCCGTGATATTCAGGACTGCAAACCGAGCAGCATTCACTGACTTTCAGCTTGTTGTGTTTGTGGATATATGACTGACTTTAATTATCCATAAAACCAATACATTCTCTGTAAGTTTAGGGCCAACTATATATATATTTTGAAGTAGAGGCTTTAAAAACCAAGTTAACGCTGAAAGTACAAACATCACTAATGTCACATAACTTTGCCGACATGCGGCCAACAGTAATGTTTTAATGTTCTTCATTATTAAACATTCGCACATAAATAAGTGACATCATATTCAGTACTTACTTTTGACAGTTCACTCTTCGGCCGCTCCCTTCTGCCGTATTTTGCAGCAAAATTATCCACACCCACCGCCGCGCTATGGATTGTGGGATATATGAGACCATGAAGCGTGCACCGGACCACGCTTGATATTTGGGGAAATCGACGGTGTATTTGGAGTATGCATTTGAAGTACACTTCGAATTGGGACAGCCGTCGTCGCGTGGCTATGACATAATCGCACTCAAAATGCGTACTTCAAGTGTGCAGTCTCTTAATTGGGACACAGCCTGTGACACCTGTGCTGTAATTGTGGTTAACTTCTGCCTTCTGTCTATCAGCATTGCACATGCACGAAGGACATCCTGTTTGTACAATAATCCAGTCTAGAAATAATAGATTCATTAACAGGTTTTTCTTTTTTTTTTTTCTTTTTTTTTTTTTGCCTGTCCCGTTTGGCTCTTTTGCCATCAGAATTGTTGTCTAAAGGCAAAGAAAGATGCCCAACGGATTTACTTTACCAAAATTGACCATCCCAGCCTTGCCGTAATGGTCCATTTGATTCACCTTTTATTGTTTATTTTATTTTCACTTACTGAATACGGGAAAGACTTGACTGGGGGAAAGAAGGGGAGAAAGAAAGAGGGAAAGAGAAACAGCTGAGAAGAGGGACGGGGGAGAAGGGCAAAAAACAAAAACCAACAGAATGAGCAGAGAAAAAAAAAGAAATAAAAAATGCATATATCAATCACCTGGATCACCTGCTGAGAAAGAAAAAAGAAAACAAGCAGAAGAGAACAAGAGTAATAGAATAAACAGCATCACAATGATATATGGGAATATGACAGTAAATACTAAATATTAAACATTATTGTGCAGCACATAAGATCAACAGAACACAGTGTGCTTTGAGGTAGGAGCCAAAAAGGGTGTAGTTTGTGGGTGTGATCACCCGTGTGTACACCTGTGAGCATGGACGCGCTTGTTTTTTTTTTAAAAAGGTTCCTTCATGTAATGATCTGCTAGAGGGTGTGGGGGGGCCACAGCCCCGTCCTCCAGGGCATGAAGCAGGTATGGAGGAGATCAAAACTCCAGACATCCAGAGGCCCCCAGAACACAAGAGACCAAGGAAGACCAACAGAGGGGCAGCTGCGCCACTGACCCAGAAAGAGCTGAGGAGAGTCCCAGATGAGGGCTCACTTAGCAGCCGCGGAGCAGAAGCCAAGGGGAGTTGCAGTGACGCGCCCGTGAGCTCCGCCGGCAGCCAGCCGTGCCTGAGTGACCGAGCCCCAGGCCGAGAGGCCGGGGGCACCCCACCTCCGAAGTGGCCCGAGCGAGCCCCAGGCTCCAGGCCCCGATAAGCGGCCGCCAAGGAGTGAGCCGGTGTGTACCTGGACGCCCATCCCCGGACACAAAGAACCACCAACGCACCGATGTCTGAGGGAGTCCGCCACTGGCAGGGGAAGTGGTGGTAGGGGGAGATAGGCCTCCAAACCTTGGAGGGCCTAAGATGTCCCCAGAGAGGTGGCACCTGACACCCAACCTGACATATAGACACAGAAATACAGGCACACACATATACAAACATCCATTCCCACCCTCATGCTCTCATATGCACTTACTCCACACTCAACCAACGTGGAGACAGACATAAAGAGACGCTGTACACACGATCACACTCCCCAAGCATACTCTACAAACCGGGTCTAGGTACCCTTGCCCCTGGAGGGGGGAACTGCACCCAGACCCTGGTGGTGTTACCCTTTTCCCTGCGGTGGGGGGAGGCAGACCGCCCCGACTCCGCAGCAGCAGGGAGGCCCCACACTCCAGACCGCAGTCGGACGGCCAACTCCTCCTCCTAGCCCCCCCGCTCCAGCAGGTCGCAGAGAACGGGGGTGAGAGAAGACTCCAAACCTCCCTCCACCCGCTCATTGTAGTGTTGATGCATGTGTGTTCTAAGGTGCATTTAAAACCCAGGAGGGCATGGAGCTACCTGCCAGAGAGCAGCAGGTAAGCGCATGGTCCCTCCTGCTAGCCCTCAATGTCTACGTGTATTTAACATTGAGAGGTGGGCAACGACGCCAGGGGTGGGGTGTACACCCTGATGGTACTTTGGATTCCGTGTATCGTGCCCACCCCCAAGATCCTATATGTATGTGTAATGAGAGTGTGAGTAATGTGAATGTCTAAGTTGTGGGATAAAATTGAGGCAGAGGCAGCCAGAAGGGGACAGGGGGGGGTAGCCTCCTCTGCACCCTGGTGACATACCCCTACTCCAAGGTCCTGCATGTGTGGGTGGTTGTGGTGGAGCGGGAAGAGGGAGGCAGCTGGAGATGGGGAGGGAAGGAAGGGAGGGGCAAGTGACCCCTCCCTGGGGCCAGCTCCCCCGCTGACCCCAGTAGGCACCCCCATACTCCGCGACCCGCCAGGGAAAGGGGGCCCAGGCCCATCCAGACCGGGGCCCAGCGCAGCAGCGCCGCCCGGGTCAGTCCACCCAACCCCACCACAGAGAAAACTGCACCCACCCCGTCATCCACTCATCTTCCAGACTACATGAGACAATAAACACCCAGGCTGAGATCTTCCTCCACCTCTCCTGTGTCTCCCCCTCCTGCAGAGAGAGCCCCTGAGGAGAGGAAAGCTCCTGCGAGATGTGACAATCTTCCCCACCAGTGGCTCGATGCACCGGCGGCACCCTGCTCCAGGGCTGGGCCCCCATGCACCCACCCGCCCACAACCCCGGCAACGCACCAACCAGGACCCAAGCCCCCAAGGCCCGGCCCGGGCCCCAGCCCAGAGACGGAGCGCCCCCAGAACCTCACGCCCATCCCGGACCCACCCAGGGGCAGCCAGGCTACCAGGTCAGTAACCCACGTCCGTCAGCACAGACCCTCCCCTAGCCCCGCTGCACGCAGCCGCGAGGAAACAGTCACCTGAGAGCCAACAGAGCCCCTAACCGGACATGACCGCTACCCCGGGTTGAGCCCCCCAAGGAAAGGAACCATTAACAGGTTTTTCAGACAGGATATTTTTAATACTTTTAATATTGATATTTTTCCATTTTAGAGATATTGTGCAAATGCAAGAAAGAATTCTCACTCCATGGACTTGTTGCCACTGATTTCAGTGTATGTCTTCTCTCTTCTCTGTTTCTTAGCGGGTTAAACATGAGCTAAAGGCGAGAGCCTAAAAACCGGCTCAGGGGAAAATTTACTAGGTTACACGTCACTTTGTATGAAATGAAAAAAATCACTAGAGGTTCACAACAATCTGTGAAACTACACTGTGAGATACTACCAGTAGTACTAACAAAAATGCTATGAACATTTCTATAAGTCACTTTGATACCAAGAGTACAAAGAATCACAAGAATACACTGGATTTTCTAAACAATGAGTGTTTGTTTCAACTGTTTGATCAAAGACTGCTGTCCTGAAAGAGCAGGCAGCCAAAATTAAAGTTTCCGTCTTTATAGGACACTTGCAAACACTGGACAGCTGCTTCATCCAGCCATGCTTCACAAAACCCAAGACATTTACATCTAGAACAAATAAGAAGAGTTAGGATTAAAATCAACTGACCAATTTACAACTTAAAACCACTCATAAATATTTTGTTTTACATCTGATTGCCTCAAGGCCTTATGACATCCTCCTTGAACATATAACAGTGATGATCACCTCTTTTATTGAATTTTATTGAAGACAAACAAGCTGATGAGTAAGATAACCAAAAAAATGTGAAACTCTGTTATAGAGTCTGACAGCTGCTGGTAAGAATGACCTGCGGTAGCGCTCCTTCCTACACTGTCGGTGTAAAAGTCTACTGCTGAACGAGCTGCTCAGTGCTCGTACAGTCTCATGCAGGAGGTGGGAGGTGTTGTCCATGATGGATGTTAGCTTAGACAACATCCTCTCCTCCCCAACCTGCTCGATGGACTTCAGCGGACAGTGCAGGACAGAGCTGGGTCTCTTGGTTAAGTGTCCCCCTGTCCCTCTCTGCTATTCATATGTATTATTGTAGGGTCTACCTTACAATATAAAGAACCTTGTGGCGACTGTTGTTGTAATTTGGCACTATATAAATAAAATTGAATTGAATTGCTATTCCACCACTCCAGCAGACCACAGCATAAAAGAGAGCAGATGCCACCACAGTGTCGTAAAACCTCCTTAGAAGAGTGTTGTTCATCGTAAAGGATTTCAGCCACCATAGCAGGTGGAGACGACTTAGACCCTTTTTGTAGAGTGCATTTGTGTTTGTGGACCAGTCCAATTTATTATTGAGGTGAACACCCAGGTAATTTTACTGCTCCACCGTTTCACTGTCCAAACCCTGGATGTTCACTGGTGTAATAGGGGGTGGCTTTTTGCTGAAGTCAATCACCAGCTCCTTCGTCTTGCTGGCATTAATGTGAAGATGGTTCTGTTCACACCAGCTGATGAAGTCACTGATAACCCCCCTGTATTCCAGTTCGTTTCCCTCCGACATCCGACCCACAATGGCGGTGTCGTCTGACAACTGTCCATGTCATAACGGAAGTCTGCCGTGTACAGGCTGAAGAGGAAAGGGGCGAGTACTGTTCCTTGTGGGGCCCCCGTGCTACAGACTACCACCTCAGACACACAGTCCCGCAGCCTCACATACTGGGATCTACTGGTAAGGTATTCAACAATCCACAAGGACAACTTATGGTCCACTCCCTGTAGCTTTTCCCTTAGCACTGAGGGCTGGATTGTGTTGATGGCACTGGAGAATTAAAAAACATGACTCTCACAGTGCACCTGGCACTCTCCAGATGAGAGAAGGCCTGATGCTGCATTTAGATGACAGTGTCATTCACCTCGATAGGTTTCTCCCGACTAGTGGGCGAAGGTGGTGAATTATGATCCTTTCCATGGTCTTCATCAGGTGTGAAGTCAGTACAACGGGTTTGAAGTGGTTCGGCTCCTTGGGGTATGTTGTCTTTGGGACTGGCACCATGCAAGAGGTCTTCCACAGAACGGGGACCCTCTCCAGACTGAGACTGAGGTTAAAGATGTATGTGATAACCTCACAGAGTTGATCTGCACAGTCCCTCAATAGTCTGGAGCTGATTCCATCCAGACACGTGGCCTTCCTGGTTTTCATCTTCCTTGGCTGACTCCGCACCTATAGTCAGCTGTGATGGAGAGGCTGCAGTGTAGGGTGTGGGTGGTTAGCTCCTGATGGGGGGAGGAGGCAGTAGAGTCGTTGAAGGAAAAAAGGGGGCAAGTGAGGTGCTGTCCACTACTCTGTGAAGTCACCAAATTAGTGTTGTAATGCTAATGACCTTGTTAAGAAAGGGGGATGAGTGGAAGACAGCACTTAACACGGGTCAAATTCCCTCTCCAAGTCCATAAAACACATGTAGACATGCATGTAAGTCACTTCTGATGAACAACAACTCAGTGTTTTGTGATGCTAGGGAGGCAATAAAACCAGTGTAAACCTGTTCAGATTGTGAGAGTGAATTATGAGTTAAAGAAAATAATCTTGTGGATAGAGGTGAAAAGGAAGAAATAAAAGTATCAAATTGGGTAATTTTAGGTCAAATGTGAGTCATTATGATGGGCGATATTTTTATATACGGAATGGCAACCAATATGTAATGAAATGAAGAAATGTATTGCTTGAAATGTATGTGCCTCACACTGTGGTTTAATCACTAAAATCTCTCTCCATGTTTTCCTTCTACATTTATTGATTCATTCAAATATACTTGATAAGAAAAAATGTGAAACCTTTATTAAAGAAATCTAGTATGAGAGAGAAAACTATATAGAAATGTGAGATGTGAATGAATAAATGAGAAAACTGAAACAACTGCCATCTGCTTTTAAAATAACCACATGCACAAAACAGTTCAAAAGTGAAGAAAAAATAAAACCAAGGTCATATTGTTGTCTTTGGATTATCTAAGGTAATCTGATCTAATTGTTCATAAGGAACGAGGTGGAACAACATATTATCTTACACATGTGCAAGCATACCTAGTCACACACCAACCGTTTTAAAAACTCTGTAAATAGCACCTGGGACATTTTCTATTGTGGTTACACTGTCTTGACAGGCATTTCAAAAGTTCAGTACACCAATTGTCAGCTCATATAGTAATAATAATAACAAATTAAATAGGAACAGGAGCTTTTTGTGAAATACCTGCTTGACTGCAGAGAGCAGAAAACATGATCACATGAACTCAATAAAAAAATGCAGTAACTGAGAGTTCAGTGAGGCAAGATCACTTGAAAGAACTGAACATGATTTAATGGCAGAGAAACTAATGTATTTGGTGACTACACTCCGATTACCCATAACAGCAGATGGAATCCCTGCAGTGACAGGTTTTAGGACAGGACCCCAAGGAGTCTAGATGCTGGAGCTTAAATGGAGCTCTGTGCAATTCAGGTGAGATGAAGACAGGGAGGAGATTGGTTGCACAAAGGGAAAATGATGGAAAGCACAGATTTCAAGCACACAGAGCGGAGGCTCAAAGAAGATGACTGGACTAAGGTAATGAGGATGATTAAAAAAAATAATGAAAAAAAAAACAAAATCAAACCTGAACTCCATTACTTAGCCCCAACCCAGTCATGACCCTTCAAAGGCAATTTGTGCCTCACTTCTTACAAGTTCAAAGGGGGTGAAACAAGTTCCCATGGGTGAGTGATCTTTGAGGTTTAAATCCCCATGAGCACATAAGAACATTCAAAGACTATTCTCACTTTTAGTGCCATAATGGATCTCAAGGAGATGAGAAGAGGCTTTTGAAGAAGTGTATGGTGAAAAACAAATATATCCTTTATCCTAAAACTCACTCATCCTTTATTCAGGAGAAACTAAGATGAAGCAGCATTAGCTTAATGAAAAGCACTCACTGAGGCACAGATACATAAACAGTCACCAGAGACAGTGAAAAGAATTCATTGGAAAAATATTTCACACCACAAAACAAGATATAATATACTTCACTAAGCTTTTTTTTAATCAACAGATAATCCAGTTTTCTCACTTAGACAGAACCATAAATGCTGTTCATCCGTCCATTCTCTTCTGTTGTAGCCTATCTCAGCTGTCACAGGTCAAAACACTCTGGGCAGGTCACCAGTCTGTCAAAGAGACTTGTGAAAGGCGCTATGCAAAGGTAAAACTGATATTATTTTTGAAATTACTACAAATATTGATTCATTATATTTGTATTGTTTTTAATTAAAGTGACATGATATCAAAAAACTGCACCTTAATAACATTTGATCTGAAAAACCTTAGCTATTGTCAAGAAACACAAGTCAGTTGATGACTTATTAGGAGGAAGTCATTAGTCGACTCAGAGGTAGTAGCAACACGTTACGGAACAACAAACACTCCAAACACACCCTTAGAGTCAAACAATGAAGACACACATCAAATGTAGATTTATGATAAAATGTGTCCTTCGACAAAACCTTCATAACTTTGTTATGAATAGAGGTGTTTTGTTAATGGAATGTAAAGAAAGTGGATATATAAAAAGGATGATCTCCATTTAGAAAACAAATATTTCCAAAACTGACTACTAGACTTGTAGTCAACACCCTCTCTGTTTTTCACATAATGATATTATCCTATATCCTCGTATGTGATTGGCCACAATGTGGAGAGATTGGAGCATAGCTGAGCCACTGTGTGAGAGCTGAGCAGCGAAAGGAAATTAAGTGAGGAGCCGGCTCTCGCTTAATGGGAGTCGACTCTTCTGATTCACTACAAAGCACTCTCTAAGCATGGCTCTTAGAACTGATGCTTTTGCGCATGACACATTATCGAACATTACGTTGTGTGTCATGGATACTGTTGACTCCAAATCTCCCGACCACTATCTCGATCTGAGACAGAAAGACCGAGACAGCAAGACCAAGACAAGACCGAGTGATCCGAGATCAAGACAAGACCAAAACCAAAGATCGGTCTCGAGACATCCAACTCTACTGACTACATGAACAACACTGTGGCGGAGGCGTGGCCCCGGGCGCAGCTGCAGGGGAGGAGTGCAGCAGAAGGCTCAACAGGGCGGCGCTGCGAGGCCGGTAAGAACAGCTGATGGTGTTTATGTACTGATGATGGTCTCCCTCCGCTGTGTTTATAGTGAGACGGGGAGGGGCGGCCAGAGGAGAGATCAGCTGGGCTCGTGAGCTGTCAGACTGTACGACTGAGTCAGCTGTCAAAACTCAACACTCAAAGCTTCAATAAATGTGGAAGTTGGCAGTACATACCTGTGTGTGCGTGTGTCTGTGCCTGGTGTATTCCACAAGTGGTGCCGAAACCCAGGAAAGTGCCGGTGGGGGAATGTCCGACCCACAGGCCGCGCCACCCGCCCAGCCTCTGCAATTCTTGGCGCAGATGCTGGCGGAGATGGCGACGATGAGCCGGGATCAGGCGGCCGACCAGCGTGCCCACCTGGCCGCGCTGCAGGAGCAGACGGACCGACAGACGCAAATTCTGGAACGGCTGGTCGGGGCCGCTGCCACGCCGAAGCCCTCGCCACTGTCGGTGGCGGTGCCCCGGATGGGGGACGGGGACGACCCACAAATTTTTTTGGAGACCTTCCGTGCCACGGCGGAGGCTTGCCAATGGCCGCGGGAGGAGTGGGCTCCGCGGCTGCTCCCCCTGCTGTCTGGGGAGGCACAAACAGCGGCCCTGAGTCTGCCTCCGGCGTCGAGGAGCAGCTTCCCGGACGTGAGCCGGGCGGTGGTGGACAGGCTGGGGCTCACCGCCGAAGACCATCGCCGGCGGTTCCGGGCCTGTCGGCTGGCTACAACGGACCGACCATTCGCCTGGGCCCGGCAGCTGCGCGACGCGGCGGTGCGCTGGCTGCAACCGGGGGCATCGGAGGGCGAGACGAAGCTGGTGGACAAGGTGGTGCTGGAGCAGTTCACGGAGGGGTTGCCAGCGGAGACGGCGAGATGGGTCCGGTGCCACCGGCCCGCAAGCTTGGAGGTAGCGGTGACGCTGGCGGAGGACCACCTTGCCGCTGGAGCAGGGGAACCCGGGGACGCCGGACGGAGGCCGAACAAACAGGCCCCAGTGCCGGCCCCGAGGCGCCGTGTGCCGGCACCAGGGCAGGCCGAGCGGCTGCCGGCGCTGAGCCCCACTAACCCTTTCGCGGCGTTGGTGCCGTCCAGGGGAGCCGAGCCAAGTGGAGCCGCCCCCGAGCCACGGAGAGCAGCACAGACGCCGGGGCCGGAGTGTTGGAAGTGCGGGCAGCCGGGGCACCTGAGGAGGGATTGTCCGCTTATGGAAGCGGGGCAGGTGTTCCGCGTTGCTGGCGCCCCAGCACCCTCCCCCGGTCCAGGAGGGACATACAGTATTCCGGTAAGGACTCGAGGGGGTATACGCCAGGCGTTGGTGGACACGGGCTGCACGCAGACCCTCGTACACCAAAGCTTGGTTCGCCCCGGGGCATTGCTGGAGGCAGAATGGGTGGAGGTGAGGTGTGTGCATGGTGACGTTCACAGGTATCCCATAGTGCCGCTGTTATTAAAGTATAAGGGCAAAATGCATAGAGTAACGGCGGCGGTTAGCCCGCGCCTGTCGCACCCCCTGATTCTGGGTACCAATTGGCCGGAGTTTCATCAGCTACTGGGGCAGTACGCGGGGGTGCGATCACGACCGGAAGCGGGGTGTAGCGTGTGCGCGGCATTCAGCGGTGACGCGGGGTCGTCCGACACCGACTCCGGGGGGGAGGAGCCGGCGGGTCCCTCACGGGACGTCCCGCCGGCCCCGGAAGTGTCCCCCATGGGTGATTTCCCACTGGAGCAGTCTCGTGACGGCACCCTACGCTCAGCCTTTGACCAAGTGATGGCTATTGATGGTCACGTGGTGCGCCCTGAGGCCGCGCAGACCTACCCGCGTTTCGTCTTATTAAACGACCGGTTATATCGAGTGAGTCGTGACACTCAGACCGAGGAAACACACACCCAGTTGTTGGTGCCGCAGGGCCGCCGGGAAACTCTTTTCCAGGCGGCCCACTATAACCCCATGGCAGGGCATATGGGCTACGAGAAAACTCTGGAGCGAATAACGGCCCGATTTTATTGGCCGGGCATCCGAGCGGATGTGCGCCGCTGGTGCGCGTCCTGCCCGGACTGCCAACTTGTTAACCAGCCGGCCATACCGAAGGCGCCGCTGCGCCCTCTCCCCCTCATTGAGGTCCCGTTTGAGCGCATCGGCATGGACCTCATCGGGCCGTTTCACCGGAGTGCACGCGGCTACCGCTTTGTGTTAGTCCTGGTGGATTACGCAACGCGGTACCCGGAAGCAGTTCCGCTGCGCACCATCTCTGCAAAGAGTGTGGCGCAGGCACTGTTTCAGGTCATCTCCCGAGTCGGAATCCCGAAAGAGATACTGACTGACCAGGGCACGTCGTTTATGTCTCGTACACTGCGGGAACTGTACGAATTACTGGGGATTAAATCTATTCGGACCAGCGTCTACCACCCTCAGACTGACGGGCTGGTGGAGCGGCTGAATAAGACTTTAAAGTCCATGATTCGGAAGTTCATTAACGAGGATGAACGCAATTGGGATCACTGGCTAGACCCTCTGTTATTCGCAGTGCGGGAGGTGCCCCAGGCCTCCACGGGATTTTCTCCCTTTGAACTGCTGTTCGGCAGGAGGCCACGTGGGGTGCTCGACCTGATTAAAGAAAACTGGGAGGACGGTCCGAGCCCCGCCAAAAATGAGATTCAGTACGTGTTGGACCTGAGAGCAAAACTCCACACTTTGGGGAGGTTGTCACGGGAGAATTTGCTCCAGGCTCAGCAGCGTCAGCAACGCCTGTATGACAGAGGGGCTAGGCTCAGGCAATTCTCACCGGGAGATAAAGTGCTTGTGTTACTCCCTACTTCCAGCTCGAAGTTGCTCGCCAAGTGGCAAGGACCCTTTGTGGTCACACGGCGAGTCGGGGACGTGGACTATGAGGTCGCTCGGTCGGACAGGGGAGGAGCCACGCAGATTTATCACCTCAATCTCCTCAAACTGTGGCGAGAGGTTGAAACCGCTTCTCTGGTGAGCTTGGTGAAGGAGAGAGATGAGTTGGGGCCTGAGGTGCCAAATTCTATCATTCCCGCCTCCCTCCCTTGTGATGACCATCTCACACAGGCCCAGAGAGCGGATGTTGTCGCGTTGCAACAGCGTTTTGCGGACGTGTTCTCCCCCCTGCCCGGCCGGACGTCCCTCATCGAGCACCATTTCGTGACGCAGCCTGGCGTGACGGTGCGTTCACGGCCCTACAGGCTCCCGGAGCACAAGCGAAAAATCGTGCAGAGGGAATTGGCGGAAATGCTGAGGATGGGAGTAATAGAAGAGTCGCACAGCGCCTGGTGTAGCCCCATCGTTCTGGTGGCGAAGAAGGATGGGTCTATACGGTTCTGTGTCGACTATCGCAGGGTGAACGAAGTGTCACGCTTTGATGCCTACCCCATGCCTCGGGTCGACGAGCTCCTGGACCGGTTAGGCACGGCCCGCTTTTTCACGACACTGGACTTAACCAAGGGCTATTGGCAGATTCCCTTGTCTGCCGAGGCCAGGGAGAAAACGGCCTTCTCCACTCCGTACGGTTTGTACCAGTTCGTGACACTTCCGTTCGGCCTGTTCGGGGCCCCGGCCACTTTCCAGCGTCTCATGGACCGGGTACTGCGTCCGCACGCAGCGTATGCTGCCGCCTACCTGGATGACGTGATCATCCACAGCGACACCTGGGCGGAGCATGTGCTGCGGGTGGCCGCGGTCCTGGAGTCCCTGAGGGGGGCGGGGCTCACGGCCAATCCGAAGAAGTGCGCGGTTGGACGGAGGGAGGTGCAGTATCTGGGGTACCACCTGGGGGGCGGGCAGGTGCGTCCACAGGTGGAGAAGACGGCGGCTATCGCATCCTGCCCGCGCCCCAGGACGAAAAAGGAGGTGAGACGGTTCTTGGGGTTGGCGGGTTACTATCGTCGCTTTGTGCCGGGGTTTGCGCAGCTAACCAGCCCCCTGACCGATCTCACTCGAAAGGGTGCCCCGGATCTGGTCCAGTGGACGGGGCCGTGCCAGGCGGCGTTTGTGCAGGTGAAAAAGGCTCTCTGTGGGGAGCCGCTGCTTCACACTCCTAACTTTTCCCTCCCTTTTGTTCTGCAGACTGACGCCTCGGACAGAGGGCTGGGAGCCGTTTTGTCCCAGCAGGTGAGGGGGGCTGACCGCCCTGTCCTATACATCAGCCGGAAGCTAGCGGAGCGCGAGCGCCGGTACAGCACCGTGGAGAAGGAGTGCCTGGCCATCCGGTGGGCGGTCGGCTCCCTGCGCTATTACCTCCTGGGACGCTCATTCACCCTCTGTTCGGACCACGCCCCGCTGCAGTGGCTCCACCGCATGAAGGATGCCAACGCCCGGATCACCCGGTGGTATCTGGCGTTGCAGCCCTTTAAGTTCAAGGTGATCCATAGGCCGGGGGCGCAGATGGCGGTGGCCGATTTCCTCTCTCGCTCGCGGGGGGGAGTTGGCTCGGCCGGACGGCTCCCCGGCCTCGAACGGGCGGTGGGGGTGTGTGGCGGAGGCGTGGCCCCGGGCGCAGCTGCAGGGGAGGAGTGCAGCAGAAGGCTCAACAGGGCGGCGCTGCGAGGCCGGTAAGAACAGCTGATGGTGTTTATGTACTGATGATGGTCTCCCTCCGCTGTGTTTATAGTGAGATGGGGAGGGGCGGCCAGAGGAGAGATCAGCTGGGCTCGTGAGCTGTCAGACTGTACGACTGAGTCAGCTGTCAAAACTCAACACTCAAAGCTTCAATAAATGTGGAAGTTGGCAGTACATACCTGTGTGTGCGTGTGTCTGTGCCTGGTGTATTCCACAAACACTTTACAGTGGTTGTATATAAAAATCATATCTGTACCCATTCATCTCTCCATCTGTTACAGGTTGTCATGTAGGGTGATGGAGTACCTGGAGGGACCTATGCAGGAGTACGGAGAACGGTTCCTGTGTGGGAACAGAACACACAAAACATAACATAAATTATTTACCTAACATTTATCTCCATTATGCAATTAACTTCCTAGGACCTGGTGTCCACATATGTGGACATCACATTTTGGGTTGTCTAGACCAAAATACAAAATTTTGCTCTACAAGGGCCTGATATTCATTTATGAGGACATTATACTATCAGTGTTCTATCAAAATTTAAAACGAATGTCCTTATATGTGGATTTCATTTTTCTCAGAAAAAAAAATCCGGTAAAAAAAATTAAATCTGGTAACTATTTGTTTTTACATTCATCAGGTCCCAATCAGCCTAAATAGTAAAGAGTTAAAAATGCATGCCATGAAAGAGTTCGGGTCTTAGGAGGTTAAGAGTCTTAGCAGGTTAAGTCAGTTGTTTTTATATATACCTTATGTTGGGGAACTGGGTGTTGGAGCTTAAACGGTTTAGGCCAACATTTTGCTGTGATCTTTATTTTGAGTTTGTAGTTATAATCTTGATTATTTTGCATTACAACATAAAACAATATGCTCCACAAATTTGTCCTGCCTTGTTAATCTATTGGCTTGTTGTAAAGTGTTGGTAGGTGTCGTAAAGGGGGTGTGTTAGGCATGAGGCACCATGAAAGGTTAAGTAAGTAAGCAGGACGTGGAGCAACAGTTTTCTGATCGTCGCCGTTTATTGTGGTTTCGTTGTAACATAAAAGGAATGTAAACAGAGCTCCCACCAGAGGCATTTGTTTTGTATTTTTCGGTTTGTATGGAGAATAAATGTTTTCCTTTTTTTACATTTGCCTCGTTTTTGCTACCGAAAGGCATACAAGCGATTCAAGAAGAGCACAAGTCAGAAACTTTACGTCCTGCAGAAGTGGCAAAGAAGGACCAAAGGTTGCCGCTACACTGGGTATATCATTAAAAAAGAAAACTGGGGCAGAAAAAAGACAATATACCTGTCAGGGACTGGGTCTGTGACCCAGCATTTAGAGTTTATTGTTATATTTTTGTGATTTCTTAGGTATATTGGTAGGTATTGGTAGGTAGGTATGTTAAGATCTTGCTGTGGCTGTTATTAGTTTGGATTTGAGTTTCCTTGTATTTTGTTATTCATTGTTTATGTTTAAGTCCATCTAGTCATAAGCTCCTGGGTTGCCTAGTTATAGTGTTACGGAGTATAGCATGGTGGGAAAGGACGGAGAGAACCCCCCCCCCCCCCCCCCCCTAAGTTTTGTTGGTTTTGTTTTTGAGTTTGTTTTGGATTAATTGCATGTTTTTGTGTTTATTTACGGTTGTTGCACCTGTGTGGGAGGGGAGATTTTACTCTAGCCCAGCTGCCAGTGAGGCGGAGTTGAATACAGGGAGCGGCTGATTGGAGTTCCTCTTTATAAAGGGGAGAGGAAGCAGGAAGTGTTGTTGTTGTTTTTAGTAGGACCTCGGTGAAGCAGGAGAGCCCCGGAGATCCAGGACAAAGTGTGCGCATTTTTAATAGAAAGGATTTTTTTTTAGCCTGGCCTGGTTTTTGCTTTTAACGAAACGGAGGACGTGGAAAGGAGGACGTATTCCTATGGAGCTGTGAGAGGACGTGCTGGAAAAGAGAGGACGTGCTGGAAAAAAAAGGGACGTGTTGGAAAAGAGGAAAACGAGCACTAGACTGGAGACCTCCTGCGCCCCGATAAGAAGAACTGGACCAGCTCGGGGAAGTTTAACTGCCGGGAGGTAATGTGGAGACCCAGCCTCGAACAAAGTTAAAGCCTGAAAAGGTGGGTGGCAAACCTGTTTTAGGGAGCTGCAGGATTGATACGGTTGGTTGCGTGTTCGTGCAGTGACCCTCTCTCCCCTGTTTGTAACTAGGCGAAGAACTCGGACCGCGGTGGTCTTTGGGCTTTGGATCCCTGGCCGGGGTTGTCTTCAGCCGGTAGTTTGCCTAGAGGAAGAACAAATAAATTTTGTGTAACCCATTGCAGTGTGTGCGTGGTGGTTTGTTGCTGGTCCCTACTAGAATTCCTATTCTTTTTGCACGGAGGCTCTCTTAACAGACCTCCCGTAACATTTGGCGTTTGTCGACAGGATTTGTGACCAGTATACAAACCTACCTGCCTTAGACTGATTAATATGGCGGATGAGTTATCTGAAACCAGGAATATGGCGTCACCATTTTTTATCGGTGGGTACCAAAATTTTGTGGGCTTAATACGAATTATGAAGATTGGGAGAGTCAAATTAGCGCAATGCTCCGTGCTCAAAAGTGGTCGATAGAACAGCAATGTGATTTTGTATTGAGTGCATTAGGAGGAGAATCACGACGTGAAATTCTTATTCTGGAACAAGCGGAGCGGGATACGCCAGATAAAATCTTTCTTCAGCTTAAAGAACTGTATGGGGACAAAACAGCCGTGGGTACCCTGCGTGCCATGTTTTATGAATGTAGACAAAGGACAGAAGAGCCTATTAGAAAGTTCACGTTACGCTTAAGGGAGTTGGGCCATCGCCTGCAGACAAAAGAGCCACAAGGGTTTCGGCGGGCTGACCTGCACCTGCGTGATCAGTTTGTCTTGGGTCTTAGGGAGGGTGAGATACAGCGTGATCTGCGGCGTTTATTAAGGCACGATCCTGACCTCTCATTTGAACAGGTGCGTAAAGAGGCTCTGCAATTGGAAGCGGATGCGCTGTATGGCGTACATGAGGACTCCGCTTGTGCTGTAGTAAGAGGGGATTTAAAGTGGCAGGATACTCTGAATTGGAGAGATAAGTTTAAAGTGGAGATCCTTGCAGAAATGAAGGAGCAAATTATGGATCTCAAAAATACTCTTCAGGAGGAGCTGAGGGAATTTGTCCGACCAGCACCAATGCCACGGACGTTTTCAGCTCCTAGAGGTGAGCGAGAAAGGTGGAACCTTAGTTCCCCTCAATATAGGGGAGGTGTTGAAGTGTCCGAGCCACCCCCGGTGACAAAGCAAACCCCACGGTTAGTGGAGCGACCACGGCACAAGTGGGATGAGCATGGGCAGCCTATTTGTAGTAGGTGTGGAGTTAGTGGACACATGGCAAGAGAGTGTCGGGGCACTTCATCTCAGATGGCTTTAAACGAGTAAATCCAGTCGCTATGGGCCAGGTGATTGGAAAGGATGATAGTGGTCCAACTCAGTTAAACCACCCTCAATTTTTAGGGGCATGCCGTCAAGTAGAAGTATTCATTGATGGTAAAGAAGTGACATTTTTGCTGGATACTGGGTCTAATGTAACATTAATGCCACAAGCCTGTTTTAGGAGATTGTTTGGTGAACAGGAGCCGGGGAAAGAGAGTGATCTTAATTGGCTAAAGCTGAAGGCCGCGAATGGATTGGCTATTCCTTACGTGGGCTATGTGTTAGCTGAAGTACAGGTGGGAGACATTACCCTGAAAGATATGGGAATTGTGATTTCAAAGGACGACCCCAATAATTCTAATGCATTACCTATATTAGGTATGAACATCATCGTTCCATGTTGGGATGTGTTTTTTTTGAAACCTCAGACGCAGACCCAGACCTGGCCTGTTGGCTCGACTGTAGACGCTCAACAAGCGTGGGCATCTGCTTTTCAGGACTGTCAAAGAATTCAGGCAGCTGTCCCCGTACCACAAGTAGGGACCCTGCGACCCGCTTACCGCCACCCGGTGAAGATCCCTGAGCACAGTGAGCAGGTGATTTGGGCTAGGGCCCCACAGACACTGAGGAAAGGACAATGTATCTTGGTGGAGCCATTGGAAGGGCCTAGTACAGTTGCCGTTGCTCGATCGCTAGGAACTGTCTATAGAGGCCGGGTCCCCATCAAAGTAAGGAATCTCAATCCTTTTCCTATTACGTTACGACGTTATGAGGCCCTGGCTACATTCTCCACGGAAAATGTCGACATTCAGGAACCTTTTGAAGTCACGTTTGAGCAAACCAGGCCAGGCATCGTTGAAGTGGGCGTATCCCAGGTGAGCTCGGAACCATCTGGTAAAGCTCCTCACATTGAAGTTATGACACAAGGGCGGTCGAATCTATCTATGGAGGAGCAGGAAAAGTTAAATGGTCTCTTGAGGAAGTGGGGCGATGTGTTTGCTGCCGACGAAGAGGATTATGGCCACACAGATGTAATTACGCACTCTATTCCGACAGGTATGGCACCTCCTATTAGAGAGCGGTATAGGCCAATCCCCCCTAAAATGTATCAGGAAGTGCGAGAATTGCTGAATAATATGATTCGATCAGGGGTGGTGCGAGAGAGTACAAGTCCCTGGGCAGCACCCATTGTCCTGGTAAGGAAAAAGAATGGGGAATTGAGATTTTGTGTGGATTACCGCAAGTTGAATGCAGTGACACATAAAGACGCCCATCCATTACCTAGAATTGAAGAGACCTTGACGATGCTGACTAAATCAAAATACTACTCCACCCTTGATCTAGCAAGTGGGTATTGGCAAGTGAAAGTTTCTGAAGCTGACAGGGAAAAAACTGCATTTTGTACTCCTTTTGGCTTGTATGAGTTTGAAAGAATGCCTTTTGGATTGTGTAATGCTCCAGCAACATTTCAAAGGTTGATGCAGAGTTGTTTGGGAAGTCAAATCACAGAGTCCGCTTTTGTCTATCTGGATGATGTGATAGTATATTCACCGGATTTTGACAGCCACCTAGAACATCTGCAGGCAGTGTTTGCAAGATTGAAGAGCTATGGGCTGAAGTTGCGACCTGATAAATGTGTTCTTTTCCAGCAACAGGTGAAGTTCCTGGGTCACCTGGTGAACAGTGAGGGTGTGGCTCCGGACCCTGATAAGATTGCCGCTGTACAGAAGTGGCCGGCCCCGCAGACTATTCATCAGGTGCGTTCCTTCTTGGGCTTTGCCGGTTATTATCGGCGGTTCATTGCAGGGTTTGCGGGTGTTGCTAGGCCTCTTAACTCGCTGCTAGTGGGAGTACCGAAGAATAAAAAACAGAATATCCCCATAAATTGGGATGAGGATTGTCAGCAGTCCTTTGATCTTCTGAAGCAGAAATTGCTCGAGGCTCCTATTTTAGCTTCTGCTGATTTCAGATTACCCTTCCGGCTTTATACGGATGCCAGTAAAGTGGGCCTTGGTGCAGTACTGTCTCAAGTACAAGATGGGAAGGAATGTGTGATAGCCTATGCTAGCAGAAGCTTAGCACCCGCCGAAAGGGATGATGCAAACTATAGCTCCTTTAAACTGGAGCTGCTCGCTTTGAAGTGGGCGGTGACTGAGAAATTTAAAGATTATCTATGGGGGTCTCTGTTCACAGTTTATACTGATAATAATCCATTGGTCCATTTATCGACTGCAAAAGTGGGCGCAGTGGAACAACGGTGGGTAGCCCAGCTCGCAAATTATCAATTTGATATTAAGTATCGGCCTGGCCAGGAAAATGTGAATGCTGATGTTCTGTCTAGAATGCCATTGCAGGTGCAACCCCAGGATTTGGTGCCTCCACAGAGGGTGGACGAAAAAGCATGGGTTCAGGCTGTGAACATCGATTGGGATCCAGGATGCTGGCAAGGCTTACAAGAGCAGGACCCCACGCTGCATAGAGTGAGATACTACATGGCCCGAGGAAAGATGCCATCTGGGGAGGAAAGACGCCAGGAGCCTACTGCAGTCTTAAACTACATGAAACAATGGTCACGGCTGGAGTTGTTGGAGGGTGTTCTGGTCCGCAGGGGGGTGGATTCCAACACCTGTGAGGCGTACTACCAAATCCTTGTTCCTTTGGAGGAACAGCAACCAACATGGAAGGCTTTCCATGAAAGGAATGGTCATTTGGGGGTGGCAAAGACACTTTCGATGCTGCGCCGTAGTTTTTATTGGCTTCAAATGGAGAAGAGAGTGCGGGACTGGACAACATCCTGTGAACGGTGTGTACGTCATAAAGGTCGTGGTGACGGTCAGGCCCCACTTAGTCCTGTTCTTACACACGCACCTCTCCAAACCGTGGCAGTTGATTTCCTGACATTAGGTAGACCGGCAGACTCATACCAGTACATTTTGGTCGCCACTGATTTGTTTACAAAGTATGCTTGGGCAATACCTACCAGGGACCAGACCGCTGCAACTACAGCGAAGATGTTGTTGAAACATATTATTCAGCCAAATGGATGCCCAGAACAACTGCACTCGGATCAAGGTGCTAATTTCGAGTCCGCCCTCATAAAGGAGCTCTGTCAGTATTATAATTGTCGGAAAAGTCGAACTACTGCCTATCATCCTCAGGGAAATGGGGCCTGTGAACGTTTCAATCAGACATTAATAAATATGCTGTCCACCCTAGAGGAAGAGAGGCGGACTCGGTGGGTACAATGTTTGCCCGAACTGCTCCAGGCTTATAATAACTCTGTCCATGCGTCTACAGGTTACACCCCCCATTACCTGATGTTTGGATGGAATGCTCGTCTGCCAGGCGAGCTGTTTATGGGGACGAAGAGACCCATGGAGTCAACCACGATGCAGGAGTGGGTGAGGAGACATCATGAGCGCTTGAGGCTGGCATACCAGATGGTGGAAAAGAGCAGCCAGAAGGCTGCAGGCCGGATGAAGGACAGGTATGATGTTGGGGCTAGGGCAGCACCATTGCTCCCGGGGGAAAGGGTTCTAGTCCATACGACAAGAAGGGACGGACAGGGTAAACTGGCAGCACACTGGGAGGAAGAGATCCAAATTGTAGTTGGCCAGCCAAACCCTATGAACCCAGTCTACAGAGTTCGGCCAGAAGGTAAAGATGGGCCTGTTAGAGTGGTCCATCGTAATTGCCTGCGCATATGTACTTTCTTGCCTTCCGTCAATGATAAAACAGGAGGTGGTGCCTTAGAACCAGGAACGGCAGCTGCGCATGATATAGCGACAGCCTCAGACCAGTGGTTACTTCTATGGAGTATGGCACAGCAGATGCCAGGGCCAGGTCACTATCCGTCCTCCAACAAGTCCGCCCCTGCAACTCAGGAGGGTTTAAGGAGATCTGCCCGTGAAAATCTCGGGAAGCCCCCACCTCGATATACTTAGTAGAGTGCCCGAGGACGGGCTAGGAAAAAGTTGGGGTGGGTGTTACGGAGTATAGCATGGTGGGAAAGGACGGAGAGAAACCCCCCCCCTAAGTTTTGTTGGTTTTGTTTTTGAGTTTGTTTTGGATTAATTGCATGTTTTTGTGTTTATTTACGGTTGTTGCACCTGTGTGGGAGGGGAGATTTTACTCTAGCCCAGCTGCCAGTGAGGCGGAGTTGAATACAGGGAGCGGCTGATTGGAGTTCCTCTTTATAAAGGGGAGAGGAAGCAGGAAGTGTTGTTGTTGTTTTTAGTAGGACCTCGGTGAAGCAGGAGAGCCCCGGAGATCCAGGACAAAGTGTGCGCATTTTTAATAGAAAGGATTTTTTTTTAGCCTGGCCTGGTTTTTGCTTTTAACGAAACGGAGGACGTGGAAAGGAGGACGTATTCCTATGGAGCTGTGAGAGGACGTGCTGGAAAAGAGAGGACGTGCTGGAAAAAAAAGGGACGTGTTGGAAAAGAGGAAAACGAGCACTAGACTGGAGACCTCCTGCGCCCCGATAAGAAGAACTGGACCAGCTCGGGGAAGTTTAACTGCCGGGAGGTAATGTGGAGACCCAGCCTCGAACAAAGTTAAAGCCTGAAAAGGTGGGTGGCAAACCTGTTTTAGGGAGCTGCAGGATTGATACGGTTGGTTGCGTGTTCGTGCAGTGACCCTCTCTCCCCTGTTTGTAACTAGGCGAAGAACTCGGACTGCGGTGGTCTTTGGGCTTTGGATCCCTGGCCGGGGTTGTCTTCAGCCGGTAGTTTGCCTAGAGGAAGAACAAATAAATTTTGTGTAACCCATTGCAGTGTGTGCGTGGTGGTTTGTTGCTGGTCCCTACTAGAATTCCTATTCTTTTTGCACGGAGGCTCTCTTAACAGACCTCCCGTAACAATAGTTCTTGTTTATTTAGATTCCTTTGTGTCATCACTCCCTGTGTTAAGTCTCCCTTGTTGGTTAGTGTGTCTAACCTGTCATGTTTCATGTCTGTGTGGTTTATGTTGTCAAGTTCGTTTCAAATCAAATCAAATCACTTTTATTGTCACATCACATGTGCAGGTACATTGGTACAGCACATGCGAGTGAAATTCTTGTGTGCGAGCTTCACAAGCAACAGAGTTGTGCAAAATACAATAACATAAACAGGCAAAATATACGAATGGCTAAATCTGAAACTAATAAATATATGTACAATATAGAATAGTATATGCAAAAAAAAAAAAAAAATTTCTGGATGTGTATACTAAATGTTTTTCTACGTGTGTGTGTGTATACACATATTTTACAAATTAAATAGAGTCAACAATAAATAAAATATATAAAAATATACAGAGTTGAGACATGTGCAAAACAATGGCATTACTGTACAGTATGGAGTGCATAATGTTAAAGTTCCAGTAGTGAAGCTGAGGTGTCTATGACGTGTTCAGCAGTCTGATGGCCTGATGGAAGAAGCTGTCTCTCAGTCTGCTGGTTCGGGACCGGATGCTGCAGAACCTCCTTCCTGATGGAAGTAGTCTGAACAGTTTATGGCTGGGGTGACTGGAGTCCTTGATGATCCTCCCCGCTTTCCTCAGGCAGCGCTTCCTGTAGATGTCTTGGAGGGAGGGAAGCTCACCTCCAATTATCCGTTCAGAGCACCGCATTACTCGCTGGAGAGCTTTGCGGTTGTAGGCGGTGCTGTTGCCATACCAGGTGGTGATGCATCCAGTGAGGATGCTCTCAATGGCACAGTGATAGAAGGTCCTGAGGATGCGGGGGTTCATGCCGAATCTTTTCAGTCTCCTGAGAAAGAAGAGGCGCTGTTGCGCCTTCTTCACTGTTTTGTTTGTGTGTACTGACCACGTCAGATCCTCAGCCAGATGTACACCAAGGAACCGGAAGCTGCTCAGTCTCTCCACAGCAGCGCCGTTGATGGTGATGGGGGTGTGTACTTCTCTGCACCTCCGGAAGTCCACTATCAACTCCTTTGTCTTTGTGACGTTGAGGGTGAGATGGTTGTCTTAACACCAGTGGGTCAGGGCGCTGACCTCCTCCCTGTAAGCCGTCTCATCACCGTTGGTGATAAGACCAACTACTGTAGTGTCGTCCGCAAACTTCACAATGATGTTGGAGTTGTTAGTGGCTGTGCAGTCGTAGGTGTAGAGTGAGTACAGGAGAGGGCTCAGTACACACCCCTGTGGAGCACCAGTGTTCAGTGTGATGGGGGATGAGGTGATGCTGCCCAGTCTGACCACTTGGCGTCTGTCAGACAGGAAGCTATCTGTGTCCCCTCATCTTTCCTGTTTATTTTGAAAGTCTTGTTTCCATGTTCTGTGTACTTAGCTTACACTTTCCTTGTTGTGTCATTATGATCTATTGTGTCAGCTCTTTCCTCATGTGTTTCCACTTCAGCTGATCACCCCGTGTGTGTATTTAGTCTGTGTGTTTCCATTCAGTCATTGTCAGGTCGTCTGTTGTACTCCCCCCTAGTCATGTCAGTTTCTAGTGTATTTAGGGCATGTTCATGTTTCAAGTCTTGGTTTTTCCTCACAGTTTCTATCATGCCCCTGCTCACTACCATTTTAAGGTCAGGTATCATAGTTGCCATAGTCTAGTCTCGCCCAATTTAGGTTTAGTTTTAGTTCTCGCCACTGTTGATTTTACCTTATTGTATGTTCATGTTTTTCATCAGCCACAATAAACGGCTCACTTTTAGTTTACCACAGTTTTGTCTTCCTCCATGTCCTGCTTTTACATCTACTTCATCACCGGTGTACCCTGTAGTGACAAAATCCTTGCTTCATAGATTGCCTGTATTCAGTTTTGGGGAGTAACGGAATACATGTACTGACGTTACGTATTTAAAATACAAAATATGAGTAACTGTATTCCGTTACAGTTACCATTTAAAAAGGTAGTATTCAGAATACAGTTACTTTGTTGAGATAAATGGATTACACGGCGGTACTTTCCTGTTTCATTTTGTCGCGGGTCAGGACTGTTTGGGTTTTGTTTGACAGCTACGTTCTGTTGTTCCAGGCGGCAGCGTTATGGTTGCCATGGTTACAGGGCGATGCTCTCTCTCTCTCTGTGACTGTGTGTTTCCTGGGTGAGAGAGCGCCTTTTTGTTGTTGTTGTTGTTGTTGTTGTGCTAAGCTAACAGGCAGAATTCTACAAGCATAGCTGTAAAGAATGTAGCATCATGGGCAGTGTAGTCCGTGCTGCAGGGAGAATGGACTGCCATACACGTTATGTGTCTGTGAGCGCGAGGACGGAGAGAAAGGGGAGTGGAAAGGTACGAGTTGTCATCGAGCAAAAACGGGAGCTGGAAGCATGTAAATATAATAATAACCACTTCAGCCAAGAAGAGTGCCTGACGAGCCCAGTTGTAAGTAAGCTATTAAGACTCGACTGTACACCGTGTTCGTGTTTTCCTCCGAAAACAATAAGTTCCGTTGGAGCAGCCTTTCGACGCCTCTCTCTGTCTCTCGCAAGAAAAGTTGACCCACACAACAAAGTAAAGCTATTTTTCGGCTACGAGCCGACAGGGACCCCGCCGTATTAGTCAGAGGTCCCTTTATTACAGTTCGGAGTCGCGGACCTTCAGTAATAGTAATAAATCACACAGCAATAGTACATTCACGTTGTTGTAAAAAGCATGATAATATATTAAGTAATCCAAAGTATTCAGAATACGTTACTGTCATTGAGTAACGTAACGGAATACGTTACAGAATACATTTTGGGGCATGTAATCTGTATTCTGTAATGGAATACATTTTAAAAGTAACCTTCCCAACACTGCCTGTATTACATAGATGTAATTAAATGACAGGTAGGTAAGGAGAGAGGAGTAAGGTAAGTGTCTTCCTTTGTTAAAACACAGTGATGTGCATAAAGTGTTGCAAAGCAACAAGTATATTTACAGGATCTGTTGTGCATCACAATACTGTAATATAACCAGATCATCCACTTCTGTCACTTACGACAAGTTTTGTCTATGTCCTTCATCATATAGTGCGGAAAAACGCACACACATGTATTCAACTCCTGTTGAATACATCACCTTGGTCCACAGCCAGACCTCTGTGGCACATAGTTTCAGGTATTAAAGTGCTAGAATTTCAATGAACATAGACCACAATTCCAAGATGGCGGCGCGTGAACAACGCGAGGCTCAGTGTCTCTCCAGAATCTGCTATTTAGCGGTTTTTTATCTACTTTTAACCGGATTATTCGTCCAGAATTGCTGTGCGTTCCTGACCTACAGCAGACAAGAGCTTCTGGACATCTGGACTCATAACTCTAACAGTTTTATCGCCGATCTCCGACTCATCCCAGAGATCTCCAGAACACCGGAGGCTGCCCACTCTACCCGGCCGGGCGGAAGTGCACGCAGACGGCGCCGAGATCGTAAACAAAGGCGAGGTAGGCGCGGAGGGCTACGGGCTAAGCTAAAGCTAACACCACACCGGCTGCCTTTACCCAGTATTTTCCTCGCCAATGTCCGTTCTCTGGCAAACAAAATGGATGAGATACGGCTCTCCATCACTAACAACAGACGGATTATGGACTCAAATGTCATGTTTTTCACCGAAACATGGTTGAACAACAGCTGCCCGGACAATGCTATCGAGTTAGCAGGACGCCACACACACCGAGCCGACAGGCTAGCAGATGACTCCGGCAAGACCAGAGGTGGAGGTTTGTGCATTTATATTAACAATGCTTGGTGCATGAACTCCACTACTACTGAGAGTCACTGCTCACCTAATGCGGAGTTTTTAATGGTCAAATGCAGACCTTATTATCTCCCCAGAGAACTCACTTCGATCATACTCACTGCCGTGTATATACCCCCCGACGCTAATGCTAGGTTGGCCATGAAAGAACTTTCTGCAGCCATTAACAAACACCAGAATAAACACCCCGAGGCTGCTTTTATTGTTGCTGGCGACTTCAACCACACCAACTTAAAGACAGTCCTTCCCAGATTCCACCAACATGTCTCCTGCCACACCAGAGGAGACAAGACTTTAGACCATGTGTATTCCAACCTGGCTGGAGCCTACAAAGCCACACCCCTCCCCCACATTGGACAATCGGACCATTTCTCCCTGTTCCTTACACCTAGGTATTCACCACTCATCCAACGTGTGAAACCTGCTGTGAGGACAATTAAAGTGTGGCCAGAGGGGACAGAGGCAGTGCTCCAGGACAGATTTAAAAACACAGACTGGAATATGTTCACCCACACAGACCTGGACCAGTACGCCTCATCTGTACTGGATTACATCTCCGAAACCACAGACAGTGTCACCACCCAGAAACGGATCACCATGTACCCCAACCAGAAGCCTTGGATGAACCGGGATGTTCGTCTCCTCCTGAAGGCCCGCAACACCGCCTTTAGGTCAGGAGATGCACACGCCTACAGTACAGCCAGGGCTAATCTAAAGAAGGGCATCAAAAAAGCCAAACACCATTACAAAAAGAAGGTAGAAGAACACTTCTCCAACTCCAACCCCCGACGCATGTGGCAAGGACTCCAGACCATTACAGACTACAGGACCACCAAACCCTCCCCCGCATCCTCTGATGTCTCCTTCCTCAACGAGCTCAACAACTTTTATGCTCGTTTTGAGCGAGGGAACCCCACAACCACAACCAAAGCAGACGTGACGCCAGACCACCAACCTCTGACTCTCTCCCCCACCGATGTAGGAGCGGTGCTGAGCAGGATCAATGTCCACAAGGCTGCAGGTCCCGATGGCATCCCCGGGCGTGTTCTCAGAGCGTGTTCTGAGGAGCTTGCAGGAGTGCTGACAGACATATTCAACCTGTCCTTGGCCCACGCTGTGGTACCGGCCTGCTTCAAATCCACCTCCATCGTCCCGATACCCAAAAACTCCAACCCATCTTGCCTCAATGACTACCGCCCAGTAGCACTCACCCCCATCATCACTAAGTGCTTAGAGCAGCTGGTCCTAGCACACTTCAAATCCTGTCTCCCCCCCACCCTGGACCCCCACCAATTCGCATACCGCCAGAACAGGAGCACAGAGGATGCAGTCTCCATCGCACTGCACTCTGTCCTCTCACACCTGGACAACAACAACACCTACGCCAGAATGCTGTTTATAGACTTCAGTTCAGCATTCAATACAATCCACCCCTCACAACTCATCAGGAAACTGACAGACCTGGGCATCAGTTCCCTCATCTGCAAATGGTTACTGGACTTCCTGACCAACCGCCCCCAACACGTCCGGCTGGATAACCACTGCTCATCTACAATCACGATGAACACCGGTGTACCACAAGGCTGTGTGATGAGCCCTTTCCTCTACTCCCTCTTCACCCACGACTGCAGACCTGCTGATGGTTCCAACACCATCATTAAGTTTGCAGATGACACCACGGTGATTGGCCTCATCAGTGACAACGATGAGGCCGCCTACAGGGAGGAGGTGGATCGTCTGGCTGAGTGGTGCGACACAAACAACCTGCTGCTTAACACCGAGAAGACCAAGGAGCTCATCGTGGACTACAGGAGGAATGCTGACCCACATCCACCCATCCACATTAAGGGGACGGCTGTGGAGCGTGTGAGCAGCTTCAAGTTCCTGGGAGTCCACATCTCCGAGGATCTCACCTGGACGACCAACTGCTCCAAGCTGGTCAAGAAGGCTCACCAGCGCCTCTTCTTCTTGAGGACTCTGAGGAAGAACCACCTGTCCTCAGACATCCTGGTGAACTTCTATCGCTGCACCATCGAGAGCATCCTGACCAACTGTATAACAGTCTGGTACAGGAACTGCTCTGCCTCGGACCAGAAGGCGTTGCAGAGGGTCGTGAAAACTGCCCAGCGCATCGCCGGAGCACCACTTCCTGCCATAAAAGACATCTACAGGAAGCGGTGTCTGAAAAGGGCTGGGAAAATCATCAGAGACCCCAGTCACCCATCACATGGACTCTTCACCCTCCTGCCCTCTGGGAGGCGCTACAGGAGCCTCCGGACTAAGACCACCAGGTACCGGAACAGCTTCTTCCCCACAGCTGTCAGACTCCTGAACTCTGCCTCCTGACATCTGACCCACGTTAACTCATGGACTGAACATACACACACACACACACAATGGACAACTGTACCCTCAAACACACAATAATAACATGGAGTGAACCACCACTCACAACCACTAGCACTTTATATAGCCTCTGTAGAAATTATCCACACCCTCACTTACCTTAACTGCACTACTGTATAGCTCTGTAATAATCATTCTGTACATACGATAATTTTTAACCCTACAACTGTTTACAACTTGCATAGTTCCCATTTCTGTATAGCTGTATATCTCAGATTCCTGTAAAGTTATTTATTTCATATTCTGTATAGTTTTTCATATTTATATCCTGTCCATATCCTGTACATAGCTTGTACTCACTACAGCCTGTACATACTTATAGTTATAGAATATTCACAACATACTTCATACCGTGTACATTATAACATACCATAATAGACCCATTTCTGTAATATACTTACATATCTATATTATTGCTAATATATATTGTAATATATCTATATCACTAAGCACTTCTGGATGGATGCAAACTGCATTTCGTTGCCCTGTACCTGTGCATGTGCAATGACAATAAAGTTGAATTCTAATTCTATTCTAATTCTTTTGTGTCATTGTTTTGAATTTCATCACATTGGACAAAGACAGGAATACTTGCACAGCCTGTTAGGCTTCTTTCCTTTTTTGCATAAAGCAATTATTTACATTTATCTCTACTGTTGCTCTTTTGCTGACCTCAACATTCATTTGCTTATTCTCAAAATATTTTGAGTTAGGACCAAAGGCTTTGGTCTGCTTAAATTTTACCTGTTTAGAAAACAGCTATAGAAAAAAACAACCACTGTACTCTTAAAATGTCAAAGTCATTGTCAATGTCAACTTTATTTATATGGCACTTTACAGCCAACAAGATGCACCAAAGTGCTGCACAGCACAAACACCAAAGCAATTGATAGGAGTACCTGAAAAGAACGAAGGGGGGGGGGGGAGGCAGAGATTATTTGTTTTAAACGCGACACTAGTTTCATGTAGATGAAATCAAAACCAACTCTAGATAGGACATAGGTGAACTGGTGAACATGTATGCTACCATGAAAGTAAACAGTTTATTTTTGAGCCATCATCTGGTGTTCTCATTCTGTGGAGATTTTCACATTAGTCAGATATGAAAATAATAAAACACAGCTACAAGTTAGGGGCTCCTTGAAGCCAGTCTCAGATATAGAGATACCGTAAAAGTCAATTTATTTCTCTGCATGTAGGGAGGATTTTTTTCAGAGAACTGGTTCTCAGTAGTTCAGTTCTTTGGATTGTGCTTATCGGTTACTATCGCACTTGTACAATTAACAGATTTCAGTTGTGTGCCAGAGGAGGAAAACAGTGGTGCATTCTACAGCAGGGATACGGACAATGTTTTGTTTTTTCACCTTTTAACAAAGGGGGGAAATCCCTCCAACATGTACAAACATTTGAACACACAGCATGCAATTAATTTGCATGTTAGTAATGTCTTTGGGTGGAGCCAATGAAAACCCAATAAGAATCGATAAGAGAATCAATAAGGAATTAAATTGCTAAGTGATACTGATATGGGAAAACAGCCCTTACTTGTCGAAGCATGGACTCCGCTAGACCCCTGAAAGAGTGCTGTAGTACCTGACAAAAAGATGTTAGTAATATGATTTTTTTGATTTGATTTTGATTTTATTGATTAGCATTCAAATATCTCAGTGAATACAGAACAAAGATCTACCACAAAGCAAGAAAGCACGAGACAAGGCTAATCAAAAGGTATTGGCTGAAGCATTTGCTTATTACGCCAACCCTTTTAACAAAAGATCTTTTTGCATGCAGCTCCTGTACACAGGGCTCGAAGCAAATAATAAAACAAAGCAAAAACAAAACAAACAAACAAACAAACAAACAAACAAACAAACAAGAAAAAAAAACTTTCCGCCTTAGATAAGTAACTACATCAAAGCAAAAGAATCAAGAGTTTTTTTGGGGTTTTTTTTTTTTTTTTTGCTCTTTTCATTCTTGATATATATTTTTTTCTAATACTCTATTTTTAAACATATTTTTAAACAAGGAAAATGAACTACACCTTTTAAAATCACTGTCATAACTATTCCACAGGTTAACTCCTCCAACAGAAACACATCTCTGCTTTATATTTGTCCTCATCTTGTTTTTTTTAAAGAAATCTGTTCCCCTTAAGTCATATTGACTCTCTCTGACTTTAAACAGCTTCTGAGTACTGCGGCAAAGCAAGTTATTTTGTGCTTTATACATTATCTGTGCCATTTTATGTTCATCTAAATCATAAAATTTCAGGGTATTCAGATTAATAAACAAAATGTTAGTTGGTTCTATATAGTTTGATTGGTTTATAATTCTTATAGCTCTTTTTTGTAACTTTTTTTTATTTTTATTTTTTTTATTTTTTTTTTAGTCACTTCCACGTTGGCTTCACTGTCCACTGTTAAAAGGAGCTACTAGAAGATGTTTTCACCAGAGCATGGTTCATAATCAGCTGTTTGCATAAGCAACCTTAGTACAGGAGCACAGTGTGACTCTGCTGCCCCGCTGACATTTTGTCTAGACCAGGGGTGGGCTCCTCAACATGTCCTGAAGTTCTCCAGAGGCCTGGTAACGAACGACTCATTTGATTCAGGTGTGTTGACCCAAGGTGAGATTTAAAACCTGCAGGACACCAGCCCCCGAAGCCTGGAGTTGCCCACTCCGGGTCTAGACCCACGGAGAGCTGAGGTTTTGGCTTTTACTTTAATACACCGGTCTTTTTTGTAACTTGAAAATAGGAAGAGTGTTCGTTTTATATGCATTACCCCATATCTCCAGACAGTAAGTCATATATGGAAGCAACAGAGTACAATAAAGTGTGTATAACGATTTTTTATTCAGGACATGCTTTGTTTTATAGAGAATAGCAATGGTTTTTGACATTTTTGTTTTCACATGGTTTATATGAGACTTCCAACTCAGCTTATCATCAATTATCACTCCAAGAAATTTATTTTCGTACACTCTTTCAATTTCAATTCCATTAATCCTGATTTTAGATACATTTTTCATTTGTCTAGTGCCAAAAATAATCTATTTTGTTTTCTTTATATTTAACGATAACTTATTTACATCAAACCAGTTTTTTTCCGCTGTAGTCAGAAGCTGTTCTGGGTTTTTACCTGAGCAATACAGAGTGGTGTCATCAGCAAACAATACACATTTTAACAGTTTGGAAACACTACATATGTCATTTATATATAATATGAATAATTTAGGGCCCAGCACAGAGCCCTGAGGAACACCACAAGTTACCTTCAGCTGATTAAATTTTACATTATTGATTTCAACATATTGATATCTGTCATCCAGGTAACTTTTCATCCACTTGTATGCTAACCCTCTTATGCCATATCTCTCTAGTTTATTCATTAATATAGAATGATCAATTGTATCAAACGCCTTTTTTAAGTCTATAAAAACACCAACTGTCATGACCCTGTGCCTTCTCGGCTGACTCTGTATGGCTACAAGTGTTTTTGTTGTGCTGCATCTCTCTCTCTCCCCTCCCGCGCACTGCGCTCTACCGGGGCGGAGTCGTGACGGCTCCAGCCCCTGGCTCGGACACCTGCAAGCAATCATCTCACCCACTTAAGGCGGCTGCTGAGAGTGCTTCCTCGCTGGATTATTGTGTAACACTCGTCAGTGTCATCACCTATCTGAGCCGTTTTACGAGTTTCTGTCGTGCCACTACTTACCTGCCTTTCCTCTCTGTGCCAGAATTCTCGCCAGCCTGAGGACCGCCGTTGGTGAGCTAAAGCCGGAGTCCGAGCTACCTGAGCTTCAGTGGATTTTGTACCTAGCCCTCTTCTTCCCGTGCCTGTGTTCCCCGGAGACCCTCTTCCTGTGCCCCCCTCACCCGTATATATTCGCACCTGGTGTCTGTGTGTGTAAATAAATCACGAACTTAAGTGACGGTCTGCCTCCGAGTCCCTCCTGAGCCTGACAGAATAATCCAGCCACCGCTATGGACTCAGCAGGCCCAGCCTCGGCAGCGACAGCCCCCATGTCTCTGGAGGAGCTTCTGCACCGACACGAACAAATGCTGGTGAAGCTCAGCGGAGACGTGGCGTCTCTAACGCAGGCCTTCGCCCAACGGATTCCGCTGGCCGAGGACCAGCCTCCCGCGGCCCCTCCCCAGGTAACGCACGCTCCTGCCGTCACTACAACAGCCACAGCTACCCAGGCTGCTAGCGCGGTAGCTTCAGTAGCCTCCGCGGTTTCGCTGGATAAGCTTTTGCCTTCACCTGAGGCTTTTTCTGGGGAGATGGGAAAGTGTGCGGGATTTTTGTTGCAGTGTTCTATGCACTTTCAATTACTGCCCCATGTGTTTGTTTCTGACGGGGTTAAGATCGCTTACGTCACCCAGCTACTACGTGATCGAGCCCTGGCCTGGGCCCAGGCCCAGCTGCAGGCTTGCCCCGGAATGTCTTATGACGACTTCCTGTCGCGCTTCAAGTCGGTGTTTGATAAAGGCTCTAGTACGGAGGCAGCTGGCTATCGTTTGATTAATCTGAAGCAAGGTAGGCGAAGCATGGCTGACTTTTCTGTTGATTTCTGGACCCTAGCTGCACAGACCAAATGGGGACCTGAGGCTCTGAAGACCACTCTGTTAAATAATATCTGCGAAGAGCTCAAGGATGAGATAATGATGCGGGAGCTTCCTGCCTCTCTGAATGCATTAATGTCCCTGTGTATTCAGGTGGATGATCGCCTGCGGGCGCGCCAGAGCTCACGAAGGCGGCAGTTTCGCGAGCCTCTGGCTTCTCGGGAGCCCCAACCCGACGCACGGGAGGCTGGAGTGTTTGGAACAGAGGAGGAGGTACCCATGCAGCTGGGATGTTCTCGACTCACTCCTGCGGAGCGACAACGCCGGTTTTCCGCGGGTGAGTGTTTGTATTGCGGTCGCAAGGGGCATTACATCTCTGCCTGCTCGGCGCTGGCAAAAGGGGGCACCCACCAGTAATTGAGAGGGTACTGGTGGGCGACCTGTCCAGCAACAAGCCTCTTCCCCATCTCTTGCTGCCTGCAAAACTCACCCTCCGGTCGTTGTCCCATTCCCTCTCTGTGTTAATTGACTCTGGTGCAGAACAGAATTTCATTGATGCGTCGCTAGTCTCCAAGCTCAACATTGGCACACAGCCACTGCCTCATCCTCTCCGCGTGTCTGCCCTGTCCGGTCACCGGTTGCCTGACATAACACACGTCACCCTACCCGTCACACTCACTCTCTCCGGTAACCACGTTGAGAACGTTTGTTTCTGTGTGTTTAAGGCTCCAGTAACCCCGCTTGTACTAGGTTATCCATGGCTTTGTTGAAATCTCCCAATTCTTTGAATCTTTGGGCTGAAGGAAGGACAATACTCGGTGTATTTATGCTCAATCAACAATCATTTATTTCCATACAATTCAACACTTAAGAGCATAAGGACCATCATGATGGGGAGAGCTGCCTGAAGAGGGTCACAGCAAGTCTCAAAATGGTGACGGGTTGCTCAGCTTTTTATAGTCTCTAGTGGCCCCCATCTAGTCGTAAAAGCCAAAACATCACATTCTTTCTCTGTTACAGCGCCTAAGTTATGACCTCGACAGTTGTTTCTCTGCTTTCTGTAAGGTGGGGGTGTGGAATGTGGTCTGTCTATCTCCCCTGTCTTAGACACAGAGTCTCCTGCTTACAAGCTTCTCTTCATGATTCAACAATTAAGCATGTAACACATTCACAGCAGATCAAGGATACAGAGTGATGCACACTTATCTAATAAACTAATAAGTGAATATGTTCTGTTAACTCAAAAGTATAATAAGAACTAAACTACATACAGCTCACACACTCTATATTAAAGGGTATAATATGATCTACAGCAGTATCATACTTCAACTACTTTGATTACATATATAAGGTAACATATAATAACAGAATAATCTAATTCCCCCTTTTGATCTCTTAAAAGAGATCACTTATAACATGCACTCCAGGGTCGCAAGGTCCAGTTCTTCTTGGTCCTGAGGCCCTCTGTCCCCCTTTAACGGGTGGACCATATGTGGGTTGACCTCTGTGTTCACGCAGTTCAGATGCAAGCAAAGTTAGATTTACAACCATAACAGCAGTTACAGATGACACTCCCATCACTCCCCCATTCTCCCACAGCTTTATTTTGGTGGTCCAGTTTTCCACCCCCTTTTTAATGCCCCCTTATACCTTTCAAACGTACTTAGACTAGAACCTCTGTCTAAGGAGCTTTTAACCTTTATTTTTATTGCTGCAGCTACCAGTGTCTTCCAGTTGGGTGATTCTCAGCTTCTTTCTTTGACCTCCGGGGTTCGACCACCCTTTAGTCATTGCACAGTTCTGGGGATTATTCTGCCCCGATTTCAAACAAGGATCTGTGTGTTTTGGGATCACCGCCGTGTCCCCCTTTTTGCCAAGAGCCTCTCGAACCTCGTTGGTCTGGTGTTCCTGGTTTTCGCCAACCCTTTCATGGTTATTGCTGTGTTTGTGGGATCCATGTTCTCCAGGAGCCCAAACGCCATGACACTTGACCCCAGTTGCTGTCTCGGCAGTCCCTACATCTGTCTCTGCTGTGAAGGGTCCTCACATCTCCGTGTCCCCGTCTGGTGTCTGTTCCTTTCTCTGCAAGAGACAGAAAACCAAAACACCTCTCTCCCTAGCCTTGATAATCTAATATTGTTATCCATTGTTGTTCTAATGATTCAAATTTGGTTTAAAATATTATGTTCAGGACCTATTCTAATCATAATCTATGTGTGTGTAAAAGAAATCAAAAATTAGTGAACCCTTTCTAAGTCTAACACATTATAAGCTTAAGTTTTACCATAGCTAAATTATTAAACACAGAAATAACGTCATAAGATGTTCATAAAACCATTGTTTGATGTTCGGACTCAACTCCCCCTTTTTGACACACTCCCATGTGTCAATTCATTGGAGCTAGACAATTAAAAGAGAAGGTTAGTGACATCATATCTCAGAAAGTATCAGAAATTCTTCTCTCGAGTACCGTTGCTCCAGCCTTGTCATCCCAGAGGATCCTCAATCCCGGAAATTTCCCTTCTCCTCCTGTAATAAAGTCTGTCATCCTTCCATGCCCTGGTAACTGGTCCATCCAGAGCTGTAACATTTTGAAATGTACATACAACAAGCCAAACCACACCTTGGTCACACCAACCCTTTTCTGCCCTGAAGATGTCCAACGCCATCTTAGTCTGGACCAGGGTTGTAATAGTTTTGCAATTTTCATTAGTTTTTATTTTTATTTAGCTTCGACTTCAGATTTTCAATTTTATATCAGTTGTAATCAGTTTTTACCAATTGTTTGCTAGTTTAGTTTTGATTAGTTTCAGTTATAGTTTTAGTTGTGTCTGCAATAATTAAGTGTAGCAAAATCCCAGTCCCATCATATCAGTCATGCTCTTGTGCTTATCCTTGGGTATTGTGACTATTAACTCTTGCAGCACTGGGTGCTCCTAATATTGGTTCAAGTGAATTTATAAACTTTGTGAAGGGAATTGACTCCTCTGCACACTGGAATAAACATAATCAACATGATCCACATTTTACTGCGTGTTCTTTCACCATCTTATTGATTCAAATGCTCCATCCTTATGTGGTTTGCGACATTATGTTTATCCACTTTGTCTCTAAATGTTTGAAGAATTTTCAAGTTTGGGGTCAAATTTTAAGAATTTGACCATAAGTGAAAGTTATGGTGTCATCACCCCCTTCGGGGCTTACCTTTCCCAGTTTTGATGACATTCCTCCCTATTCTTTGCAAATACCCCCTGTTGGTGGCGAGAAACTGTTGGTGTGGTGTTACAGGAAAAATGATTCTGTTTCTTTACCTTCTTTTAAATGTACAAAGATGCCTTTTGTCTGCCCTCTGCCTATGGTTAGATTAGTTTAGAATTATCTTTTTAGACTTTCCCAGCAAACACATCTTGTTTCTGGGACATATTGTTTTATCTTCCCTAGCTCTCTGCTGACGAGACTAGCACCATATATGGAGTTGTTTTATTTTATCTGTTTATTATTTGTTATCCTGTTCTCACTGTCTCTGTGCTCTGTGCCTATAAAAATTACCAAGCCACTGTGCATGGTGTGAGTTGTTCTTAGCAGCTCACCCGTGTACACGTTTGATAAAGAAAGTAACTTTGTCTCATTGTCTTTATTTCTCCTGGGTTTTTTACAGAGTTTTCCCTCAACATTTCTTGGTCCTTCGAGCCGGATCGCCTCCATCGTGTCCCATCTCCGTGACCAGTCCACGTTGTTCGTCTGTCGACAGCCCACACACTAGGTGTGTGGTCAAAGACCAAGGGCGTTAAATTCGAGTCTTGGCCAACGTTCTAGAAAGCGACCCACGGTGGTGGGGCCCGATCGAGGTGGACCAGACCCGGCGACACTGACCAGGTAGATACAGACACACTGACACAATCTTGCGTAAAAGCGTATTTTAAATTCAGGGAATTTAAAATAGCGAAAGTAGCTCGTCGCGACTGGAAGCTCCCCACCTCTGTGGGTTTAAAGTAGCTCGTCGGCTGGTAGCTTGGAGCTCGTCGACTGGAAGCTCCCCACTTCTGTGGGTTAGGTTTGGAGCTCTGGGTAGCTCCCCCAGCTGGGTCTAGGGAATAAGTAGCTCGTCTACAGAAAGACTGGCAGCTCCCCTTATGATAAGGGTTCCGATCGCGCGAATAAGTGTGAATGTGAATGTATGTGTGTGTATTGTTTTAATTAACGGAGCAAGCTGAATTTTCACGGTCCAATAAGAGACTGAGCTGCTCCTCCTGTGTTTTTTCTTTTACTGCTGTTCACTGACGTGCTGGTGAGTTGAGAGAACGGTCGAGTTCCGTCTCGTAAAGTTCACACCGCTTTTGGAAATAGTCCGAAAGTAGAAGGGCGTGTGAGCAACCACTCTCGTCTCTAATACCAGCGAAGGTGATAGCAGCTGTATTGTGTATATATTACTTAAACAAAAATAAGTAAATACATAAATAAGATGGGTAATCAAGCAAGTGAAATTAAAACTCACTCCTGACGAGCAGTGGTGAGAAAAGAAAAGTCCAGACGCCGGACAAAAACAGTGTCTGTAAACTGAGAGATTTAAGAAAACAAAATATAAACAGTCAGAAGAATAGAACTCAACTGCCAGTTTAGTAAAACCAGAAGACGAGACACTGTGCAGTGCCCACAACCCTTTTAGAAAGCCATCACTCATTCCTGCAGCCGCATCTGCAGCACCACCCATATCAGGAAGAACTTAATAATCCCTTATTAAGTGAAAACTAGAGATCAAAGTAGTTTGAAGTAGTTTAAAAGGGTTGAAAACAGACCCCACTGAGTAGATATAAATATAAAAAGTACGAAATAAAGATGAAGGGAAAATTACAGTAATTATCTTTAGAGTATTTGAAATTAATAATAGCAAGGATAACAACCTGTAAAGTGATATTAACAATGAAACACAGTTGGCATGATGACCATGCCCAGCATGTATAAAATGAATATAAAGCAAATAATTCACACGAAAATATTTTAATAACATAAATAAGGTATATTAAGGCTGTGTCACTGTTCAGCCAAGGACAGTGTGTGAAAAGGTAACTGTCTCCACCTTGGGAAAAGGATGATTCTGCAGGTCATCTGAAGCCCTTGATGGATACAAAATAAAATATAAATAATATATTATAATAGAACTGCCTGGTCCGCCATGCAACAGAGAGAACAAATGTGACCGCAGATTGGATGAATTCTAAATTATCTGTTTGCTGAATAAGATGATCCTAACTAACAAATTGGCTCAGGAGTAGTATAGTGGTACACACTGATAAAATATTATAATATGCTATTGCTGTTATATAAGACAAAGAGGATAATATTAACAATGACATAATATTAATATGAAGAGGCACCTTAATCGGTTATGATGTGAGGTGGATAATTGTTAAGCAGTAGTCTACATCAAGCTTAAGGTTTGCTGAAACTCAGTGTAATGACATGTGAGATGAAGACAATACAGAGAATAACTAAACTAATGAAGTGCATAGAGGCACTTGACCAGCTTGAAACTTATCATTCTAGAATGACACATTGCTGAGATATAGAGCACACCTATAATAACAACCAATAAGCAAAACCCTGTAGACAACAGCTAAAACTACAGGATTGAGAAGCTGAATTAAATATGTAGACACTGCTAAGCTGATGAGCATGTTCCACATTTTCTTTTCTTTTTATTTATTTGTTTCTTTTAGAGCAGAAGCTGCTATTCTGCCCAAAGAAAGACTCTAGGTCTGACCAACCGTTTCAGTCATGGGCAAAAAGATGTCAGTCAATAAAATTCTAAAAGATAATTTATTGACGAAAAATATATCAAGAGATAAAAGATAAAACAGTCCAGTGTCCCACTTATGAATTGTATAAAAACACACAGTCCCAAGGCCAGAGCCAGCTATGCCACACGGCCAAGTTGCACCCCACATGTTGCCTTTAACAGGGTTAGAAGTTGTCCTTGGAGACCCACCACCCTGCAAGCATATAGTCAGTGGTCACTCAAGCCTCTGGAACTCTGCTGCCTTTAGGCTGTGGCATATAATAGGCCCTGGACTGCACAGAGAGACAAAACAACACAGCAGTGTTTGTAGTGTGGGCTAGATGTAGACCAGTGTATCAGTGCAATCAAGTACACCTGCCTCTAATTAGTCCAACCCCATTCCAGCCATTGGCTCACCAAAAATGTGACAACCACAAAACCACTCCCAACCCAGTGCAACTTCACACAATAATATGGAGCTGAATTAACACAGGCACATTAGTCTACCATGTTACAAGCTGCATGCTATTACAAGCCAACATATGCAGACTTCTGCCTTGTATGGGTGGCAGCATTTTTCTTTTTCTTTTGTGTCCTGACACGTTTATGTTTTTTTTTTTGTTTGATTATTTTGTTGGTTTTGGAAACGAATTTAAACGAACTTGTGACCATACTTGAGAATCACAGTGACACATAGTGATTAGGCATATGATTGAAAAATGCCTAGGTTTAGAGCTGTGAGCTATGAGCTGTGAGCAATGCAAAGTTAAATATATATATTTGTATAAATGGGAAACAACCCTAACTTGAAAGTTTGAAATGTGTGAGATCCATGACTTGTTTGAAGAACTAGAAATTATCTAAAAATGCCTTAAGTGAAAATGTAGAGTTGCATCTATTCTCCCAAACCAAAAAAAAAAAAAAAAAGGAGAAGAAGCATTCTGTAACTTAGAAATAAGGCTGACGTGTTGACAACAGACTAAAACACTAATTCGCAGGTGGCTATCAGGAACAGAGAGGCGAGCAAAGTCACAAACACCAAGGCTGCAGACAGCCACGCAGCAACAGCAGATAACATAGAGACAACGCCTGCTAGAACCGTTTTGAAACCTCAGCAAAACAATTTGTCAGAACGTGCATGACGTGTCAAAAATATAATGCTCAGGGAAACCTGAGACCACACAATCCATATGGACTTTATTGAGCTAAATGAATGCCAAGGGTAAAAATACACCCTAGTGGTTATAGATGTATTCTCAAAGTGGCCAGAAATCTACCCAGTGAAAAAGGCAGATACAATTTCAGTAGCAAAATGTATGTCTAAGTTGTAGGAAAATAAAGAGATGATTGTAAATGACGAAGAATGTAATGATGTCTATCAAGTGTCTTGCAGATCACAGCCTGGTGACTGGGTTCTGATCAAAGTGCTCCAAAGGAAAAACTGGAGCTTGCAAAATTGCGGAACGACCATCCTGGATCCATCAGAGTCACTGCAGGCGAGTCAGTGAAGCCATCTAAACACAGCTGACGGCAGGCTTGCCCACTTGTTGTGATCTCGCCCGGTGGAGGGGTCAGCTTTCCTGGCCGGGGGGTCCTACTCGCGACAGGAGGGTGTGTCCCGTCGTCATGAGGTGGTGGCTCTTAATAACTGCAGTGGCCCTGACCATGGCCGGGCTCCTCATCTTTGCTTCCGTGAGGGACAATAAGTCACGCTACATGGAGAAAAGGCAGACACTGTATGACAAAGGAAAGTACACCAAGTTTCCCCATGGCTATGCCACTAATTTCTGGTGGCAGTTTATGAACACTACAGCTTACTTGAATAATAAAACTGACTGCTATGCAAATACATATACACTTTCTGCCCACCAAGGAACGAGAGGAAGTGTATGGACTGTTCACTCAACGAAACCTGTGCCAGTAACGCGACACTGAGCCTCAACTGTCGCTCCAACTACAGCTACCGAATGATACTACAAACAAAGACTCATTACCAGACAGGATGTGCACGGACGGCACCAAGCAGTAAAGGAACCAGAGTTTCGCATCTGAGGAGGAGTGAAATTCTTACAGAGCTTGATCCCCGGCATTGGAGTTGCCGAGGTGCGGGATCACGTGGAAATCAACCGATATGCTCTGCTACGACACATCAACTTGACTAAGACCCTGGGAACCGCCTTAGCAGGAGAACAGCAGGCCATCAGAACGATGGTGCTGCAGAACAGACTGACTCTAGACCTGCTAACAGCATCACAAGGAGGAGTTTGTAAGCGGAGACATTTATGAAGCTTTGCAGAATTTGACCATTCTGCAGAAATATGTCACTGACCACACATCTGGAGCAGCTACACCGCCATGTCTAAGAGTAATGATTTCAAAGATGATAACAACTACAATGACTGCTTATGTTGCCATGCCTCAAGAAGAACAGCATCCCGTTGCAATTCTGTTAGAGGAGAACTTGTAATAACTGCTAATGAATGACGTGGTGATTAAAAATGACTTGTCAAGTGATCACGCACTGATTAAAACATTAGTAGGTTATGCAGGTTTTCATCCTTTTATTTTTTGAAGTTTTCATCCTTGTATTTTTTGAAGTTTTCATTTTACATATTAGGTTTTCATCATTTTTAAATACAAAGTTTTCATTTTAGTTTTCATCCTTTTATTTTTTGTAGTTTTCGTTTTAAAATATAAGGTTTTTATCCTTTATTTTTTGTAGTTTTAGTTTTATTATTTTTTCTTGTTTATTCCACTTGTTATTTCATTTACTATGATTTTCATTTACTATGTTTTTCTTTTTATTATTTTCTTTTGTTTTATTCTTTAGACCAAATGACTTCCATTTCTGCTATGCTGACATTTTGAAAATTAAAAAATTGCTTAAGATACTTAATAAATAACCTTCACAGACAATTGTTGTATACATTTAAAATAAGTTAAAACAGGAGGGAATGTTACAGGAAAAATGATTCTGTTTCTTTACCTTCTTTTAAATGTACAAAGATGCCTTTTGTCTGCCCTCTGCCTATGGTTAGATTAGTTTAGAATTATCTTTTTAGACTTTCCCAGCAAACACATCTTGTTTCTGGGACATTGTTTTAGATTGTTTTATCTTCCCTAGCTCTCTGCTGACGAGACTAGCACCATATATGGAGTTGTTTTATTTTATCTGTTTATTATTTGTTATCCTGTTCTCACTGTCTCTGTGCTCTGTGCCTATAAAAATTACCAAGCCACTGTGCATGGTGTGAGTTGTTCTTAGCAGCTCACCCGTGTACACGTTTGATAAAGAAAGTAACTTTGTCTCATTGTGTCTTTATTTCTCCTGGGTTTTTTACAGAGTTTTCCCCCAACATGTGGTCAAGTGGGTGCTATAGAAACAAAAGCTCAGGACAGAATAGTTATCAGTCATGTACTTCCTACAAATTTTACATATATTGAATTTCATATTGATCCTCTGAGTGTAATGGTACATTTTAATTTGAATTTATCAAAACTAAACACAATAGGTTTTCTTTCTTTACTTTGCTCTTGTTCTTTTTCAGTACCACATCCTATCAAATGTCCCTGTCGGTTATATTCTACTTTTAATAACTTACTATTTCAAGCGAGAACCTAAATCACGTGGCCCAATGTTTGTTATTACATATCTCTATTCTGAATGTGGCAAGTCATTCATAGGTATTGTTAAAGTTTTGGCGATTTTCCTCTATAAAATTTAATTAACTTTTTACAGTGGCCTGCTATGGTTAATAATAACATATTCCAGTCATGAGTGATATCAAACGTTTTTCTCCACTGTAGCATTTGGCATTCCCAATAATATACCATGATACCTTAATCAAAACACAGCTAATATAGCACAGTTTTCTTAATGCAAACAACAGTAACTCAGCATTACCAACCCAAGAGTTAAGTCTGCAGTTCCACACTCTCATGTGAAGCCACAGTCTCCTCCTCCAGTCTCTCTTATCCTCCTGCTCCTGAAAAAACAAAACAAAGCGAAGCATCCACCCTTCTCTTGCCGGCTGGGTGAATTGTTTATTGGCATTTACTAGTCCTAAAGTGGGTGCAGTCATTGTCTCAGTATCAAGTCAGTCAAAACTTTTAGTCGTCAGTCCATCACAGTCCATTCACATGCATACCTCCACACACATTCATACCAGATGTTGCTGATAATGGAGTCTCACGCGCAACCTATTCGAGCATCCATCACCAGCAAGATGACGTCATCATTTTAAAAGGAAAACAATTCTTTGTTCTTTTATTCTGGATTGACCCGCTGCAATCCTTTTTAGACTAAGGACTTCTCATGTGATCAGTGTCCCATATAAGTGAATTTCTCCCAAGCCAATTACAATCATGGAGAAGCACACTTTGCAACTGTTTTTGTAAGAATATTTCATAGCGCTTTAAATTTCAATCTTTCAGGCCTGGTTTAAAGAGCTGATTGTTAAATCATGAACTCACAAAATATCAACATATCACCACCGGTGGATCACACCTCTCAGATTTTCTCATCTCAGTGCACTGTAACAAAAACGAAAACAGACATAACCAACAAAATACTACTAAAATAACACAAACTAGGGCCCGTTGCAGACATGTCCAAGCATAAAACTATCCCTCTCTCGCTTACGAGAAAGAACACAAGCCAAAGCTCACTGATAAAATCAAGCTAGCGCTAAGCAAAACCAAACAATCAACCAGAAATTCACAGGAACGTTTTGCTTCCTGCCGGGACAATATTGTGTGGGAATGAGAAGCTCAGGTGCCGTAACACCTTTTGTTCTTCCTTGAATTAAATCTCAATCACAGAAAATGCCGTACTCCAACCTAACCTTACACTATTAATTCATCAATTTTCACTCTGTGCCACTGTTCCTCATCAGGGCTGTGTGAAGCACAGCAAAGAATTCAGTCAAGGCCTTGAGCCATAAACAGACATCACGCACAGACATTGTTTTCATAACCAAACCTGTTTTAGACCTTATTCCTAAAATCTACATAAATGCCCTCTGAGTGACATATAACACATTCTAAGTAATCAATGGCTCCTCATAAAAATTATGCATTGGGATGTTTGTGAGCAGCATTTTGCATATCAGCATAAGCAAAGCATTCTTCATTGCATCAGCGTGTGTGTGTGTGTGTGTGTGTTTCTCTTCATTCTGAGTCAGTGCATGTAGATGTGTGTGTTTGTGTGGGTGTTTGTGTTCATCACTTTCCTGTTCTGGTGTTCTGGGTAAACCACGGCCTGAAGCGTGCCCTGGGGTCCTGCCCTCCTCCTTTTCAGTTTGTTTGCGACCATTGCTGCTGCTGCTCGAAGTTCTGTCCATCCTGGTTCTGACCCCAATTGGGGCAGTCCTTTCTCCAGTGTCCATGCTCACCGCAGGTGAAACCTGCATCTTCTCCTGTATTTTTGTCCATTCTGAGGTGCCTTCTGTCCTCAGTTACTCCTCCTGTCCCGGTCACGCCCTTTTTGCTGCCCGATCCTCCGTGTTGGTCCATCACTGTCCTGCACAGTGTAAAAGCTCCTGGAGCTGACAACGGGGCCAGGCCCTGTGTCAGCCTTCTCTCCCCCTTTTTTTGTTTTTTTTCTCACCATATAATCAACTCATGACCCACCAAGCTGACAGGACAACACAGGATCATGTTTAAAAGCCCAAAAATGGAATTTTCTTTCATTCAGTAATCACTTTTATTAATCAATCAACAGAAAACATGTCACAATTTGACTCTTTTAACCACTAAATTTGTTGTGTCTTGCCTGGTTGGTTAGACCAGTGCTTCTATTTTTTTGTTAAATTGTTGTCCTGCAACCCAGAGGGTTTCTTTGTCAGTAATGTATAGACTTCATCATTTAAGTATGTTAAATTTTTCTTCAACTTTGCTGGAAAATCTTCACATGTTCATGAGTGTAAGCTGTTTCTTCATTGCGTGTGTGTGCATTTGTAGGCAGGCAGGTTAATTTTATCTTTTCTCAAACTAGGCGTTACCTTAAAAGGAGCCTTTCTCTCAGATTTCTCTGCTTGCGTGTGTTTTTGTTTCACCTTTTGTTGTGATGCTCCGGACGCCTTCCCAACCTCCACAAGTCCGTTGGCCCCAATTTTATGTGTTAAAACTTCTCTTAATTTCTCCTCTAATCCTCTCCTCGCTGCTGTCTGTTTCACAGCTGCTGATTCTTACTGAGTGTGGCTCCCATTACTTATAATTTTGCTTCGGCCGCTGTGCTTGTGGGGGCAGTTGGTCCAGGTCCGCAGCTTCCTGTATTAACACACTAAGAGATTTATTTAATTTCATTTTCATCACTGTTAAACAGATAAGCAGGCCACACGCCTACCTTGACAGCGTAAACTGTACGCCAGTCTCCCAACAAATTCCTCTCTGTACTCCTCCATAATTCTCCACTACACACCTCTTACTATCTCTCTTTTTTATTTTTATTTTTTATTACACCACAGAGTAATACACCCAATTATGCCCGTCTATCTCTATGTGGCTCCAAATTCCCTCTTTATTTAATTTCACACTCGTCAGGGGACAGGCACACAACAATTTCAACCACTGAAACGAGGAATTCAACCTTTTTTATTTCTTTACTAATCTAGACTCAACCTTTGTTCGCAAAATGTGTCTTGTTCTAGTCCGGAATAAATGTGAACCCGCGATTACGCTGCGGTCCCAGTGTTATTCCGTAGCTATGCGGGGGCCCTCACCTCCCCAAGTCACCACCTCGGTATCCGGACGCCGCCGGTCCTGGCCGCGCGTCCACGAACAGGAGGGTCGCCACTCCTAGGGCAAAATGTTCCACAGGTACACTAGACATCAACCTTTGATCCTAAAATGTGTCTTTGCTCTAGTGTCCTCCTAATCAAACACATCAACCGTCACTGTCACTGTGTTCACGCTTCACACTCACAAAAAACACACTCAGAGCGCGCCTCACTCACACTCAAAACAACACCTAGAGCGCGCTTTACACAAGTCAGCACCCAGAGCGCGCTTCGCAGCTTCGCACACACACTCACTCAGAGCGCGCCTTCACGCACACACACAACACTTTTCCTCAGCGGGAATTTTACACAGAAACCTCTGAGCTCAACTGTTAGATCTTCTTAAAGCACACTGCACCATAGATCAAAATACCCCTTTCTCTGCGCTTATGACCGCCACAACGGGGCAAAGTCGCATCATAAAAGTGATGCTTGCATCCCCGAAGTTATACCTGACATCATAAACCAGGTTTTGCTCTATGTACTTCTTGGCAAGTAAAATTTTACTTTGTTTTATGACCGCGGCCCTTAAAACTCGACTGACGCCACAAACCACCGTCAACCCTCTATCCAATGTGCTAAAACTAACACCAACCACTACTGCACTTCACGGCCGCACCACCGGAACACGGCCGTATCATAAACCAAACCTACGGACGTGTTTCGCTCTCGCGTTGCCAGCGTTCAACTGCACCGTGAGCCAGCATCTGCTTTTCCTTAAATCAACTTCTATTTCATAGCCGGCAAGAGCCAGGACTTGACTGACACCATAAACAAACTCCAAACCTCGACTTCAATGTACTGAACTAATGGCCGCGTCTTCAGAAGAAATTCTAACGTATTATTGCTACAGAAGCCAGTATTAGACAAAATTAAATGTGGAAGGTAAAGTGGCTGCAACTAGTCCAACGTAGTATGTTATTAGTATCTCGGTAGAAGCAGTTTACTGCAACTAGTCCAACGTAGTATGTTATTAGTATCTCGGTAGAAGCAGTTTATTTAACACACTGGAATTCAGCCTCAACTTATGTTGTTAGTATCTTGCGCCAAAAACCAGACACCGACAAATTTACTGTGAAAATACGTGCAACTCAGTGAACAGATTAATTTGGAAAGCCCAATATGCACATTTGGTATTTATAATACAACAGGCTGTGCTTACCTTTTTATATTTGGACCGGTCCTCTGTTCACCTCGCCTCACGATCTCACCAAAGGCCAAATCTACACCTCCTCAGCACACCAAAGATCCGGGTCACACGGCACCAAGTTGTTGAAATCTCCCAATTCTTTGAATCTTTGGGCTGAAGGAAGGACAATACTCGGTGTATTTATACTCAATCAACAATCATTTATTTCCATACAATTCAACACTTAAGAGCATAAGGACCATCATGATGGGGAGAGCTGCCTGAAGAGGGTCACAGCAAGTCTCAAAATGGTGACGGGTTGCTCAGCTTTTTATAGTCTCTAGTGGCCCCCATCTAGTCGTAAAAGCCAAAACATCACATTCTTTCTCTGTTACAGCGCCTAAGTTATGACCTCGACAGTTGTTTCTCTGCTTTCTGGAAGGTGGGGGTGTGGAATGTGGTCTGTCTATCTCCCCTGTCTTAGACACAGAGTCTCCTGCTTACAAGCTTCTCTTCATGATTCAACAATTAAGCATGTAACACATTCACAGCAGATCAAGGATACAGAGTGATGCACACTTATCTAATAAACTAATAAGTGAATATGTTCTGTTAACTCAAAAGTATAATAAGAACTAAACTACATACAGCTCACACACTCTATATTAAAGGGTATAATATGATCTACAGCAGTATCATACTTCAACTACTTTGATTACATATATAAGGTAACATATAATAACAGAATAATCTAATAGCTTTCACAACACAACCCACACATCGACTGGAGGAAAGAGCAAGTTATGGGGTGGGGTGTGGGCTGCCACATGACCTGCCTTCGGGCCGCCACGCCATCTGCTCCCTCTTCCCCCCCCCCGGGAAGCCTTCAAAGTCACCGGAGCTGTCTTTGGTTCCCTCCGTCTATCATGACCTCGCAGCAGTTTTTAGTAAGGATGAGGCGGGCTCGCTTCCACCACACCGGCCCTATGACTGTGCCATTGATCTTCTCCCTGGGGCGCCTCTCCCCTCTGGCCGCCTCTACAGCCTCACACAGCCCGAAAGGGAAACCATGGAGAGATACGTCAACGACTCTCTGGCTGCTGGGTTAATTCGCCCGTCATCCTCCCCCGTGGGGGCAGGATTCTTCTTTGTTGCAAAAAAAGACAAGACGCTCCGGCCATGTATTGATTACCGCGGCCTCAACAAGATCACTGTAAAGAACAAGTACCCTCTTCCCCTCCTTAATTCTGCTTTCGAACTACTCCAGGGGGCCACGGTGTTCAGCAAACTAGACCTACGAAACGCTTACCACCTGGTGAGAATCCGGGAAGGAGATGAGTGGAAGACCGCTTTCAACACGCATATTGGACACTATGAGTATCTCGTCATGCCCTTTGGCTTAACCAATGCGCCCGCGGTCTTCCAGGCCCTTGTTAACGATGTTCTGAGGGATTTTATTAATCTATGTGCTTTTGTGTACCTTGATGATATTCTCATTTTCTCTAAGTCCCAGGCGGAGCACGAGAGTCACGTGAGGCAGGTCCTGCAGCGCCTCCTGGAGAACCGGTTGTTCGTGAAAGCGGAGAAATGTGAATTTCACGTTGACACGGTGGCCTTCCTTGGCTATATCATCTCTCGGGGGGATCTCAAACCTGACCCCGAGAAGGTCCGGGCCGTGGTGGACTGGCCTCAACCGCCGAACCGCCAGCAACTCCGACGGTTCCTAGGATTCGCCAACTTCCACCGACGCTTCATAAAGGACTACAGTAAGATTGCCTCACCTCTCACTGTACTTACCTCTCCCAAAGTTCCTTTTCAGTGGGACCTCTCTGCTCAGGAGGCCTTTTCCCTACTGAAGGAGAAGTTCACTACCGCCCCCATCCTCCGTCAGCCCAACCTCAGGCAACCGTTCGTGGTGGAGGTGGATGCTTCGGACTCTGGAGTGGGAGCAGTTCTGTCGCAACGATTTGAAGGTACGCTCCATCCCTGTGCATTCTTTTCTCGTCGTCTCTCACCCGCAGAACAGAACTATGGCATCGGTGATCGGGAGCTGCTAGCGGTCAAACTGGCCCTGGAGGAGTGGAGGCACTGGCTTGAGGGCGCGGAACACCCGTTCATCATGTGGACCGACCATAAGAACCTTGAGTACATCCGGTCCGCCAAACGCCTAAATTCACGACAAGCCAGGTGGGCCCTCTTCTTCACAAGATTCAATTTCTCCATCACTTACAGACCAGGGTCGCGCAACGTGAAGCCCGATGCACTCTCCCGTCAGTTTTCCAGTACGGAGGGAGACTCCGATCCAGAACCGATTCTTCCAGCTACCTGTGTTATTGGAGCTGTCACATGAGAGATCGAAGCTCTCGTGCGCGAGGCCCAGGATATTGACCCCGACCCGGGGACGGGCCCCCCTGGTCGGTTGTTTGTCCCTGCTGCTGTCCGACCTCAGGTACTACACTGGGGCCACACTGCCCGGTTCACCTGTCATCCCGGAGCCCGCCGCACCATCACCTTCCTCCAGCGGTTTTTCTGGTGGCCCTCCTTGGACAAGGACGCCAGGGAGTACGTCATGGCGTGCACCACGTGTGCCCGGAACAAACGTCCCAACCGACCACCCGCCGGGCTTCTTCAACCGCTCCCCACGCCAGGACGGCCCTGGTCTCACATAGCGCTGGACTTCGTTACGGGGCTCCCACCGTCATCCGGTAACACCACCATCCTCACTATTGTTGACCGTTTTTCTAAGTCGGCTCATTTCATCGCCCTCCCGAAGCTCCCTACAGCCCTGGAGACCGCCCAGCTGCTCACCACCCACGTCTTCCGGCTTCATGGCATTCCGATGGACATCGTTTCCGACCGGGGACCCCAATTTACCTCTCGGGTTTGGAAGGAGTTCTGCATGCTGCTCGGTGCCGCGGTCAGCCTCTCTTCGGGCTTCCACCCTCAGAGCAATGGACAGGCCGAGCGTACCAACCAAGAGCTCGAAGCGGCACTCCGCTGTGTCGTCTCTCTCAACCAGACCACTTGGAGCGAGCAGCTCCCCTGGATTGAGTACGCCCACAACTGCCTGACCTCTTCAGCCACTGGACTGTCGCCGTTCGAAGCCTCATTAGGCTACCAACCACCCCTGTTCCTGGCCGTGGAAGGTGAGCATACCGTTCCATCAGTGCAACATCATTTCCGCAGGTGCCGCCGGGCCTGGCGGTCCACCCGAGCCGCTCTGCTGCGGACGGCGGAGCGCAATAAGGAGATCGCCGACCGCCACCGGATCCCTGCGCCTGCCTATACAGTTGGGCAACAGGTATGGCTCTCCTCACGCTTTGTTCCCCTTCGTGCCGAGTCGAAGAAGCTTTCCCCGGCTTTCATCGGTCCGTTCGAGATTGAGGCCCTGGTCAATCCGGTATCCGTCCGTCTGAAGCTGCCTCGCAATATGCGTATCCATAATGTTTTCCATGTCTCCCAGGTCAAGCCCGTGCTCTCCAGCCCGTTGTGCCCTCCTTCCGGGCCCCCTCCGCCCGCCCGGCTCGTGGATGGGCAGGAAGTGTTTGGCATCACCCGCATTATGGACTCTCGGCGGCGGGGGAGGGGCGTTCAGTACCTGGTGGACTGGGAGGGCTACGGGCCAGAGGAACGTTCCTGGGTGCCCCGGTGGGCGGTTCTGGCTCCTGGTCTGCTCCGCGAGTTTCACCGGCGGCATCCGGGTAAGCCGGGTGGGTCGCCGAGGGGCTCCCGTTGAGGGGGGGGTACTGTCATGACCCTGTGCCTTCTCGGCTGACTCTGTATGGCTACAAGTGTTTTTGTTGTGCTGCATCTCTCTCTCTCCCCTCCCGCGCACTGCGCTCTACCGGGGCGGAGTCGTGACGGCTCCAGCCCCTGGCTCGGACACCTGCAAGCAATCATCTCACCCACTTAAGGCGGCTGCTGAGAGTGCTTCCTCGCTGGATTATTGTGTAACACTCGTCAGTGTCATCCCCTATCTGAGCCGTTTTACGAGTTTCTGTCGTGCCACTACTTACCTGCCTTTCCTCTCTGTGCCAGAATTCTCGCCAGCCTGAGGACCGCCGTTGGTGAGCTAAAGCCGGAGTCCGAGCTACCTGCGCTTCAGTGGATTTTGTACCTAGCCCTCTTCTTCCCGTGCCTGTGTTCCCCGGAGACCCTCTTCCTGTGCCCCCCCTCACCCGTATATATTCGCACCTGGTGTCTGTGTGTGTAAATAAATCACGAACTTAAGTGACGGTCTGCCTCCGAGTCCCTCCTGAGCCTGACACCAACAGTATATTCCTTATTATCTATAGCATTAGATATCCCTTCAACAAGTTCCATCACTGCCATCGAAGTGGACCTTTTCGCTCTAAAACCATATTGGTTATCACTTAGGAGATTATGCATCTCAATATATTTATCAAGTCTATTAACAAATAACTTTTCTAACATTTTTGAGAATTGTGGAAGTAGTGATATTGGCCTGTAATTGGTAAACTGACATCTCTCTCCGTTTTATGGATTGGAATAACTTTTGCTATTTTCATTTGTGACGGAAATACATCAGTTTGAAAGGACAGATTACAAATGTATGCGAAAGGTTGCACCATATATTCTATAATACTTTTAACTAATATCATGTCAATACCAAAACAGTCAGTGGACTTTTTATTTTTAAATGTCTTCACAATGTTAATTATTTCTCTATGAGTTACAGCATCAATAAACATGGAGGACACAATCTGAGTAATACGTTTATTTAGGTCGTTATTATTTCTTGACTCTGGAATTTCTTTTGCTAAATTAAAGCCAACATTTACAAAGAAATCATTAAATTCATTTGCAATGTCTTTAGTTTTATCAAGCACAATATCTTTATCTTTTTTAAAATAATCTGGATAATTCTTATTTTTTGAGCCCTTCTTGATTATACTATTTAATATCCTCCATGTTTCTTGTGTGTTACTTCTACTTTGCTCCAATAATTTGTGGTAATATTCTTTCTTACTTGTTCTTATAATATTCACTAATCTATTTTTATATAACTTGTACGTTATTTCAGCATCTTTTGTCCTCTGTTTTATGAATCTCTTATATAGATTATTTTTCTTTTTACATGCATCTTCTATCCCCTTTGTGATCCATGGCTTATTTGATCTGTGATGCTTTCTAGTGATTTTCATTAAAGGACAATGTTTTTCATACAGTGAAATTACAGTTGATAGGAATGCATCATATGCACTATTTGAATCTTCATTTGCAAAAACCTCATTCCAATTGTGTTCCTTTAAGTCCACCTGGAGGGCAGCAATGGCTCTTGTTGTTCTATGTCGTATCATATCAAATGTTTGATTCTTTTGTTTAGTTTTAATCCCAAAATAATTTTGAAAAATTGCAAAAACAGGACGATGATCGCTTATATCAGTTATAAGAAGTCCACCTACTATTTCATGGTCAATTTTATTTGTGAATATATTATCTATTAATGTAGCTGTATCAGTTGTTATTATCAGTTGTTATTCTACTTGGTTTTATAATTACAGGGAAAAGGGAGTTACTATACATTGTATTTATGAAATCTGTTGTTTTCTGATGTCCATTTGGGTTTAGCAAATCTATATTAAAATCACCACAAATTATTTGCACTTTTTTATTTAGGTTGCTAAACATAGCAGCAAGTTTTTCATTGAATGTCTCAAGGCATGAACCTGGTGTCCTATAGATGCAACTTAAAATTATATTACTAGCTTTTTCAACATGGATTTCAATAGTGACACATTCCAATACGTTATCTATGGTGCTTGACATACATTCAATCAGACTACATTTCAAAACTTTATCTATATATAAAGCAACACCACCTCCTTTTTTATTCACCCTGTTCATTGTAAATAATTGGTATCCTTCCAGTCCCATTTCACTAACTTTCTCATTATCGAGCCATGTTTCTGATATTGCAATTATATTAAACTTTTTTAACTTACTTAAACATTCTATAATTTTAGAAAAAAATTTATACAGGCTCCTACTATTGAAATGTATGACCGACAATGCATTTGCCATTTTAATATTCATATTGAATTGGTCATCTGTATAGTACTCACAAGTATTATTGTTGTTATTGTAGAAGTGGTTATCTGGGTCAATGTTACTTTCAGGGTCATGCATGTTGTGCTCTGCATAGTTAAACGTTTTGAAGTTCGTTTTCTCAGTGTGTGCCAAAATAACCACCTTGACAGTCCTTTTCTTAATCAAATTCTTCCTCTTCAATATCTCTGAATGGAAACCTATAATCTGTGTCCAAACTTGTCATTTATGTGTTTTTTGTTTTTGTTGTTGTCTTTTCCATTGTTTTTGAGCCATAAGGCCAGAAACACTTTCCATACCCATTGTTTATTATCCAATCGTCACTTTTCCAATAGATTCCATAGCAGATTCCTGATTATTTATATTGCTCTAAGTCTTTCTCTTATCATCACAACTTTCGCTTCTTCGGGAGTGCCATTTAGTCTCATTACTTTGCAGTTCCTCGTCCATGTCGCTTGTATCTTATTTTGTTTCAGGCTGCGTGCCTGTCTTGCAATTTCAGCAGTCTTTTTCGTTAAATGTTCATTTAAATACACACCAGTCCCTTTTAGCTTCTTTCCCTGTTTCAGTAACTCAATCTTTGTTTTGCGACTCACAAACCGAAGAATAATTGATGGCTTTAACTGTCTTTTCTGGGGAGCGTGTGGCATGCGGCGATATGATGGCTCTGAATACTTACATTCTTCGTTTGAAGGAATTTTATCACTTGCTGTTCAAGCGTTTGCAGCTCCTCTACTGGGGCATCTTCACCGTCTTTACCTCCGCCAGCTGTTACTCTGGCGTAGGTTCGGTGTTGCGTCTCCAGTCCACCTATGACTAAATCATCCATTCTTGTGTATTGTTCAAGGGTCTCGATTCGCCGTTCCAAGTCGTCTATTTTCTTGTCCTTGTCCTTTATGAGGTTTTTTAGTTGTTTTATTTCATCCATTGGTGATGTAGCATACCTTGTTGTTTAGCCACTTTGCTCAGTTCATCAGACATGAAATTAAGCGATTTCCTAATCTCCTCCAACTCCTCTTCAACTCCTGGGTTTGCTAATAGATAGATAGTACCCACTTAGCAGACAGGTCTGGCCCAGATCTGGTGTCAAGCCGGCACTGCTGGCTGACTTCTGGCATGGTAAGTGGTATGTGATCCAGATAGGGCCAGGCCTGGCATAGATGGCACTGTTTGTGTGATGGCATGCCACATCTGGCCTGATTTCGGTTTGGTTTACATGGCCCACGCTCATAGAAAACAGGTCTGGCCTGTGCATCAAGCTGGCACTTCTGACTGGCTGGTGTCATGGCAGGGTGTATGTCAACCAGATGTGGGCCAGGTCTGACAATGATGGCACTATTTATGATCCTATTTTCCTATTTTAGTTAGAAGACCTAACTGCCACGTTGCAATACTATACTGCTATGGTAGCCAACGTTGCAAATGCAGGTTTGACAGGTTTGTGAGGGTTTACTTTATCAAAAACCTAGTGTGATTGGGTGAATGTGGCATGTTGTATAGAGTACCGTGAGTAATCCGGGAAAGCAGAAAAGCCCTATGTACGAATCAGTCCATTCCCTGTCTGAATATAGTTTCGCCATGTTTCTTTTGCACTATTATGTTGTTATTACATGGCTCTGTTAAGGTACACATTAGGCTGACATCTGGAGCCAGAGGTGAAACTGTTCTGGGCCAGCACAGGGCCAGCATAGTGTCTGCAACTGGCCCGTGGCTGCACACAACTTACACATGGCCAAAATACCAAAAAGAATGACGACACTTTGGTGGCCCAGATCAGGTTTGCCAGAGGTAAACCACACATGGGCCACCAAAGGGCCGTCATTCTTTGCGGTATGTTGGCTGTGTGTAAGCACATTGTGGGGGCCAGATTCAGGCCATACCAATTTTGCTATGTGGGTAATAGGTGCTGTAAGCTGTGAGGTGGGGGCTCCATGGAGCTGGCTTGTTCAGCATATCCATTGGCCCTTTTCACACTCACTTAAATCCTTACACTTGCCCATTTTTCCTGGTTTTAACAAATCAGTGCTAAACTGCAAAACTCAGAAATAAAAAAAAAAGCAAATCAGTGCTGAGGACAAAATGTTCACTTGCTCCCTAATGTACCCCACTTACTAACAGGAGTCATAATGTAGAGATAAACAAATTATAACTATAATTATATAAAATAATGTAAATAATAGTTATTGATATATTTCACTTTTAACAGAGACAGTGGAACAGCCACACCATTCTGCATGGTTAGAACAGAATTTGCCTCAAAGGAACCAGTAAACATGCTAACATACAGTAGTTTTGACTAGCACTGGATGAAACCATGCAAAAATGACTCATGTGTTAAGCATGATAAGTTTTTCAAACATGTGACTAGCCAGGAAGCAGTTGGCACTCCCTTGTAATATAATACATGTAAGTACTGCTCACCCGGTCTTCACCAGCCCTGACATAGAAGCAGGAAAAAAAGGCATCACAGGGCCTCTTGTTAAAAGCCTGTGTGGGCAAACTAGCAGGGATCGTCACTGGGCTGTTCAACCTCTCCCTGACTCATGCCACTGTTCTTACCTGTCTGAAGGCCCACACCATCATGCCCATCCCCCAAAAGACTGGAATAGACAGCCTCAATGACTAAAGACCTATAGACCTCACACCTGTGGTCATGAAGTGTTGCGAGTGATTAGGTTAGGTTGATTAGGAACATCAGAGACTGCCTAACTCCCTCTCTCAACCCCCACCAGTTTGCTTACAGAGCGTATCTGGCCACGGGGGATACCATCACCATCACCCTTCACAGAGCGGTGGGAAATCTGGAGAACAGGTAGAGCTAGGTGAGGATCTTTGTGGACTACAGCTAAGCATTCAACACCAAAATACCGGACATTCTCACTACCAAACTGTACCACCTTCAGATCTCCCCTGCCACCTGCTCCTGGATCAAAGACTTCCTCACCAATTTGGACTGTCAATAAATACTATGTTACTGCATGTGAGAAGCTGTCACGGTTCGGGGCAGCGGCCGTGTGAAGAGTGGAAGGAGGACTCAAATGCAGCACTTATTCAGACGTGAAGGGTGATTTATTAACAATACCAGACATAAAGTGGAGATGGCAAACAGAACTAAGGACGAACTAAACTGGGATAAACTACACAAAGGAGTGGCAAACCTGAACATGAAGGGTGAACAGCAGGGAGAGCACGCAGGGGATTTCACAAGGTATGAATACAGACGACGCGACGAGGAGCAGAGGAAAACACACACTATAAGTACACAAAGAGACACTGGGAAATCACACACAGGTGGGAGACACAGCTGGACCTGATTAACCTGACGAGACAGGGGAACACTAACACCAGGGACCAATAGAGGGAGCACAAACCCAAAACCCAGTATCTAAAATCCCAAAACACAAACCATCCCAAAACAGCCCAAGAATAATAAAGAGAATAATAACAATAAGGAACACAAACACAAAGTCACTGAGTCATGGCCGCAGGACCATGACAGAAGCAGTAAGTTGGAACAGTGTCCTGACCCTGGTTCATATGTACAATCTGTACTAATATTTATCAACATGATGATATAGTTTTGTTGTGATTGACAAACACTCACTCTTCTAGAGAAACCTTACAGTAAATGAAAGCATGGCAGTGCCTGCCTGCCTGACAGATGAATTGTTTCAGGAGAAAGACAAGACAAAGCTCAGAAAGGTAAAATTACTTTTAATAGAGAAGCAAGATAATCAAAAATAAGATAATCAAAGCAAACAAAAATACAAAAAAAACGATTTACTATTCCGATTGTAAAAAATATTATAAACTTAAGTGAAACCAGCAACACTAGGAAGTAAAACAGGGTATAGCACAGTATGACAAGACAAATAACTGAGGGGAGAATGAGGCGTTAAATACACAAACAGTAACAGGAGAGAAAACTAAACAGCTGAGACAATGACGCACAATATCAGGCTCAGGGAATATGACACCCAAGACTCAAGTTCAGGCTTTAGCTGCTTGGCACCTAAATGCTCCTTTTGTGCCTCTCTGGTTGCGCTTGTTGCTGGAACTGAACAGAATTAGCTAGCCAGTTTAGGTTAGTTGGAATGGCCCAGGATAGTTGAAAGCAGGAGCAGAAAACACAGGAACAGAAAACTCACCGGGATAGCCAGCTCTGATTGTTCTGGTGAGAAACCAGTCAGAGCAATAGTGTCGTAGTGGGCTGTCACAGGAGACACAATGAGTTCAGGCAAAGCAGTGGAGGGTCTGGAGGGTTCTGGTCCTGGGTGCAGGGACACGGTGGAGTCTAGCGCCCTTTCTCCTTGGGATTGGGGCAGGCTGGGACCTAGCTACCTTTACCCTTCCTCTTGTGTTAGTTTTCTGTTATCATCGCTCATGTTAACGGGTTGGTTTTGACCTGTTTATTAAATCAGCTATAAAATACACTAAAAACAACAAGCTATCATCCAATTTGTTTCTCATCTCTTGGTTACCTTCTTAGGTTTCCTTATCCATGAAAATGTTGGTTTCAATACTTTTGGTGTGGTGGGGCCTTTTTTTCTCAGAATACCCCTCATTTTCAATTACAAAAAAAATGGTAAAATGAACCTCAAGAGAATCATATTAGTACATAAAAGGTTGTCACCTGTTACCTGATTAATACTGAGGGGTATAGAAAAGATCTCTTAAATAAAGGTTTTGTATTTATTTATTTTAATATTAACAACTAAAGTGACATCTATGGTTTTATGGGTCAATTTTGGACCCATAGATATTTACATGAAGAAAGGGCAAAAAAGTCTTTTTTTCCAGCAATAGAACTTTAATATAAACTGAAAAAAAGAAAAGAAAAGCAGAACAGGTGACAAGTGATACTTTTTGTGTGTTCTTTGCAGAGATATTTTTTGTAGTTGAAACACAATAAATTTGTCTTTCTGTCCTTACTGCTTGGGCAGACCTGACACCTCTTTCTTTTTGAATCAGGTGGCCTGACTGGGGTTGGGGCTGTTTCGGTCGGTGTTGAGGCAGGGCTGGCTGAGGAGGATGCTGATGCAGATTCTCTCTGTGTTGCTGATGGTGTGGATGGAGTGCTGGGTGAGCTCTGCAGCTGTCTGACAAAGAATGCAGTGTCTGGGTCATCCAGTAATCCACAAGATACATGTTGGGAAAAATTAACTACTTAATCTGACAGACTTCTTTCTATTTGGTGAAATCAGGGTACCATTGTCCTCAGAGCCTGATTACTCACAGCAAAAACTCCTTAAAAGGCAGGGGAAGTTAAACTAGCCACAAGACACATGAAACAACTTGCCAATAAAACAAAACAGGAAATGAATTACAACCAAACCTGATGTACTAAACATGCTGGTAATTTCAGCAAATACAAACTGCTTAGATTTGATCAAATGTTGGATGGCTGCAAATGCCCTCCAACTCAATGAGGGGAAAACTGAAGTCCTTATATGTGCTCCTGACAGATCTTTATCCCATAGTGAAAGCCCTTGGTCCTCTCTCAGTATATGTTAAATCCTCTGTCAGGAATTTAAGTGTCACTTTTGACTCGACTCTCACACTGGACCATCCATCTTCATCCGCTTTGTCCGGGGCCGGGTCGCGGGGGCAGCAGCCTAAGCAAAGAGGCCCAGACCTCCCTCTCCCCAGCCACCTCCTCCAGCTTGTCCGGGGGAATACCAAGGCGTTCCCAGGCCAGCCGAGAGATATAATCTCTCCAGCGTGTCCTGGGTCTGCCCCGGGGCCTCCTCCCGGTGGGACAGGCCTGGAACACCTCACCCAGGAGGCACACAGGGGGCATCCTTGTCAGATGCCCGAACCACCTCAGCTGGCTCCTTTCGATGTGGAGCAGCAGCTGCTCTACTCTGAGCCCCTCCCGGATGGCCGAACTTCTCACCCTATCTCTAAGGGAGAGGCCAGCCACCCTTCGGAGGAAGCTCATTTCTGCCGCTTGTATCCGCGATCTCGTTCTTTCGGTCACTACCCACAGCTCGTGGCCATAGGTGAGGGTAGGGACTGGACACTGGACGGTCATGCTAAATCTCTGGTTCAGTCTTGTTTTTATCACTTAAGAAATGTAGCTAAGTTAAGCCCTATTTTATCTCGCTCTGAACTGGAAACTGGATTGCTATACATGCATTTATTTCCTCACACTTGGACTATTGTAACTCACTGTTTATGTGTCTAAGCAAAGGTGATCTGCATCGTCTGCAGGTTGTGCAAAACGCTGCAGCTAGGCTTTTGACAAAGTCCATTTTAAGATCCTGGTCTTGACTTTTAAAGCTTTGCACAGATTGCACCAGCCTACATCTCTGATCTGCTACAGCCTTAAGTCCCTAGCAGGTCCCTGAGGTCATCTGATCAGGGCTTACTTGCTATAAAAAACTAAGATGAGAACTAAGGGTGATAGTAGTGATGTGACATTCTGTATCGAGGCTTCGAAGCTTGTGTCGAGTAACGCAATGCGCGTATCGAGGCTTGCTTCATTTATGGGAGGAGCTGAAAATGATGACATCCGAAGCCTCGCTGCCCGGCTGTACCACGTGACTGGTTCACGAAGTGGTTCGAACTTTGCCGCGAGCTATGACAGATATAAACCCCTCAGACTTATTCAAAATGTGGGTGTTTGATGGAGAGCTGCGGTTAGTGAGAGTTTGTAGACAGTTTGGAGGTTTATGAGAGTGAGGAGAGAAAGTCAGGAGAGAATGGAGCCAGCTAAGAAGAGGAGGCTGTCCTCCCCTGTGTGGGAACATTTTGGTTTTATTCCTCCCAACAAGGTATGTAAATTTCAACAGAAAATGTATTTTCATAATACTGATGGTGCAATACAATTTATGTTAAGCTGTCTTTACTTTTGTACAAGGTGAAGTGTTTGCTATGTGCCAGGGAGCTGGGATATAACAACAACACCTCATCCATGCTTAGGCACTACAGAGCTTTGCATGAGAATAGGGGGAACACCGATTGTGGAGCAAGATCAGGTGAGCCATCAAATGCCATGATAATATAGCATGCATTAATGTTACTAAATGATATAACAATATTATACAGCTGTTATAAGTTACGTGTGTGATATTTATATTTGTGCTTTGTCTTTATTGTCTTTCCTCAGGAGAACAATCTCAAATAGATGAAGACCTGGTTAGCATGGTGATCGAGGACTCCCAGCCATTTAGCATTGTGGAGGACAAAGGATTTAAAAGATTTGTTAAATCGTTAAATCCTAGCTATGTTCTCCCCACTAAAAAGGCCATAAAAGCAGTGGAAATTTAGTTTTTACAGAATAAAATGTGGGCAGGACTGAGGCTCAAAGCCTCAGTGTGTAGCTGTCTATACCTCAACGTTACAAAAGCACATCCACTGTCCATACCCCAACCACACCTCACCTCACAGTAAATGATCATTTCCATTTTAAGCATTTCCAAATGATCATTTTCCATACTGCCAGTATAAATATACACAGTATGCTGCCATCACTACAATATACATGTTTTACACACTCCTTTTGTTGTTGACATTTACAGGCTGTGTGCAAAAGGCCACACTCTTCAAATTCATGCCAACTAATATTTTTACGTCCAGTAGGTGTCCTACTAGAGCAAATGAAGCTTCAAGAAGCTTTGCGCTGGGGTGAACCAATTGGATGAAAAGCTTCAGTGCTTCATGAAGCTTCATCTGCCCATCACTAGGTGATAAAGCTTTTGCCATTGTGGCCCCTAGACTGTGGAACTCTCTCCCTCAAACTCTGGACTCTTTTGCTTTTGCTTAATTCTAGCCTTTTTTATATTGTCTGTTTTTGTCAGGGCTCTGCGTGCGGGCAGGTGGAAATGTGGATCCAAATGCAGGACTCCAAGATGAAATGTAACTGAAAACCACAGCTTTTATTGCTGGCATGAAACCAAAACAGAAACCAACCCATGAAACCAAGCAGGAACACACAGGCAGGATCTGAGGGTACGACGCAACACTGGGTTGAGGAAAACACGGGGCCAATATACACAGGGTGGTAATCAGGGAATGGGTAACAGGAGGGAGACACAGCTGGGAGAAATTGGGGCTAACGAGACAGGAGGAGCAAAGCTGGACACACTGATACTGGGTCAAATACTGGGTCAAAACTGACCCAGAACCATGACAGTTTTATCTTTTTATAACTTGTTATCTTATGTGCAGCACTTTGTGATTCTGTCGAGAAAGGTGCTATATAAATAAAATTTTAATTAATAATTTTTCCAGCTATATTCTCCCTAAAAATAAATGCATACCATTAGACCATTACAGCCCAACAGAAGAATTTTGCCCAGGAACCCCATATCCAGTTAATTGGGCTATGGTTAACAGTAATGATAATTACTCACTACTGATAATTATACTGCTAATTGGGGATAACATCGATAAACATAACATCAATTAACATAATCTTGATCATGTGACATTTATAAGGAAAAGATTCATAATCGGGGAAAATCATAATCGGGGTGTGTCCACATTAATAAGTGACAGAGAGCGGAACTAATATGCCAAGATCTTTATCGGACAGAAAGATGAATATATGTGGATTGTGGACGTGTTTTTATAGTTAACAGTATTTGTTCGTTTGTCGCGAGGTGCAACCCTCTTGTTGTTCAATAAAAAAAATTATTGAAATATAGCTCGTCCGGTGGTTACTCACACTTTATGGGGACGAAAGCAGCCACAGAGAAAAGGGATTTTCTTCATTTGTGTAATCTGTAATCTGTGATGCAATAAACAAGATACAGCTTTGTCCTGGTGTGACTAACTATCTAACTATCCTTTATAAAATGGGTGAAGCGGTTTCCAAACCTGAACATGGGTACATAAGGAAATCCTCACAAACCACACCTCTCCACATTTTTGTCAGAGATGAAGGTATCATGTTCTCGGTTAGCAAATGAGTATAGATATGACGCTTGTTACCTGAGTCTTTCTGTAATGTATTCCATGAAGACATCACAGCACAGAATTTACATCAAATGCAAAAATAGAATGCCAGTGCATGAATTCAACATGTACACAGTTTAAAAGGATTTGGATAATGGATGTAGTTTCAGGTGAAATAAGATGAATTTCTGTATCAAACCATTACTCTGATCCTTCTCCATGTTCAAGACGGACCATGCCTTTTTTAGCTTTGTTTTTGTTAAACACCTACTTCATATTTTTCAAAGTCATGCTGTTTCCAACAGGTCATATATGCCAGTGAAATCAAAGATCAAAACTAACAAGGATTTGGTGAGTAGCGTCAATGGCAAAGCTTCCTGGTGGCAATGGTAATATTTAAAAATAAAAGCTGTTTAAAGGTTCATTCTAATTTCTAACAGGTCATGGTGGTAAATCCAGCTTTTATGAAATATGTACATGAGGTTTGGCTTGGAAATAAGGGACGTTATCCATCCACTGGCTTTATGGCTTTGATTCTTGCACTTCACATTTGTGATGAGGTAAGTACAAAGTTTTCAGTCTCCGAAGTGCCAGAAGTACGAAGTAAAATATGATTTTTATAGTGCTGTCATCGTTAATCTCACACCCCGTGCGTGGGGCTGAATCGCGCTAACATGTCGACACCATGCAGCCCCACGCACTGGGCGATCCGCGCTAAGTCGCTAACGGAGATTTGCCGTGTTAATGTGGTTATGGCATTAACGTCATTTTAACGAGATTAACACTGACAGCACTAGTTTTTTATTGTCATACAAGCTGGTCGATTTGAGTCTTTGTCAATTTGTTCATCATTTTTTTTGTATTGCCCTTTTAAATAGATATGCATTTCAAAAGTTATTCAAAAGTTCAAAACGTCTTTGGTGAAGATCAGAACGGGTTTAAACACCAGTATCACTTGATTAAAGAATTCTGGTTAAATCTGTGAATCGTTAAATTTCAATTCACATGCCCTATGAAAGTGAAAGCTTCTGCAAGTCTTTCTGATGCTTCCTGTTCTTGATGTGACTAGACTACAATGTAGAGGACAGTCCTTCATGGAAAGCTTTTTAGCTAAACCTCTCAATAAGAGGTTTTGTCATTGTACAATCATGGTGCTTCCATTTAGTGCTTGCTCAGGTCGCTGTCCAACTGTTCATTTCATTTTTCAGCAGCCATTGTCTGGAGTTTGGTTAAAAAAAGGGACATTTTGTTCATGCATTTGTTTCCCATTCATTCATATGTTCATTTTTTGTCTTCCTAGGTTGATGTGTTTGGTTATGGTGCTGACCGTGATGGAAACTGGAGTCACTACTGGGAAATACTCACACAATACTAACATAAGGTTAAGAACTGGAGTACATCCTGGAAATTATAACATCATCCAGCAACTAGCTCAGCAACAAAAAATTTAGTTCTATGAAGGCCTAATGAAAAAAATGTGATTGAATGCCATACACTCAGTGGGGAAAGTACTGAAAGCCAAATGGATGTGTATCTATAACTATAGTAATTTCCTAACCCTCCTAACTGAAACTGATATTGAGATTTATTAGGAAGGATGACAATTAATCTCTAAAGGGATTTTCTTTCCTAATCCATTGCTTAATTTAAATATGTAAATAAATGCACCCAGGAGTTATACTATATGGTAGTTTCTAACATGAGGTTTTTAAGAAATGAAGTATTTTCTTAAGAGTTGGTGGAATTACAAGAAGACAAACGACAGCAGGCAAGCTGTCGGATGTCTAAACATGTACATAGTATATTGTGTTTAACTGAAATACTATGCTGTATTATTCTTAGTTAAAATAAGCTGTTTACGTGAAAAGAAACATTTTACAGTTATGGTGAAGTAACTTATTAAGAGAGGGGGCGTTTATGTTCATGTACCGAATATTGTCTGCATTTTCTTTCATTTTTTGTTTCCTATCCTGTTCAGTACTTCAGCAATCAGAATTGTTGTGTGAATACAATACAATTTTATTTATATAGCACGTTTAAAACCAGGGGGTACACCAAAGTGCTTCACAGTAAGGAATAACGGTAAATCATTAAATCATTAAAACAAGGTAAAATAGACAAAATAGAGAAAACAAACAAAAAGCATTAGTAAGTAGAGATGGGGAGAAATCATGATTATCCAGACAAATGAGTAGCGATACAGCAATTACCGAGCGGTGAGAATTAGCGAGTCGGAAAAGCCAGGTTGAATAGGTAAGTTTCAACCGTGCTTTAAAGGATTGAATGGAGTCAGAGGCACAAATGGTAACAGGAAGACTATTCCAGAGGTTTGGTGCTACAGAGGCAAAAGCACGATCACCCCTAGTCTTCAGACAGTAACGGGGCTGGGCCAGAAGTAACTGACCAGAAGATCGTAAAGAACGGCTTGGAGTATAGAGACTGAGGAGGTCGGTGAGAGAGTCAGGGGCAAGGTTGTTTAGGCATTTGAAAACAAGCAGCAGAACTTTAAAATCAACCCAAAATTTAATAGGCAGCCAATGTAAGTCAGACAGCACTGGAGTAATAGAAGCAAACTTTCTCGTTCCGGTTAGGGGATGAGCTGCAGCATTCTGAACGAGCTGTAATCGTTGGAGGTAACCAAGTTGGAGTCCAGAGTAGAGCGAGTTACAATAATCTGATCTGGAGATCACAAAGGCATGTATCAGTTTTTCAAGATCTTTGTACGGTATTAAGTGTTTGACCTTTGAAATTTGGCACAATTGGAAGAAGCCACATTTAACCACTGAGGAAACCTGTTTATCCAGCTTAAATGAACTATCCAGGCAAACAACTAGATTACTTACAGTATCTGTAAGAAAGCAAGCAAAGGGACCAAATCGGGCAACTAGCTGGTCTCATGAAGTGTGACTATCAAACACCATAATCTCAGTTTTTTTCTCATTTAAAATGAGAGAATAGGCTGACAGCCACTCAGTCTGTAACCTCAGACAAACAATTCAATGAAGCTGACAGGTCATCAGACAATTGGAAATAGATTTGAATGTCGTCAGCATAACAGTGGTAGGAGATCTGATATATGTCAAAGATAAAACCCAGGGGTAGCATGTACAAGGCAAACAGTAGAGGGCCCAGCACAGACCCCTGTGGTACTCCACAACAAAGAGGGACAGCGGTGGACGAGTAGCAGTCCATCATGACAGAGAAAGTCCTACCCGAGAGGTAGGATTTAAACCAATTAATAACATGTTCCAGTCTCTCTAAAAGAATTTTATGGTCTACCATATCGAAAGCAGTGGACAGATCCAATAAAATTAAAATGGCAGGGCAACCTGAGTCGGTAATTAAAAGAAGATCATTGAAAAATCTCAGCAATCCTGTTTCAGTGCTGTGGTGAGGTTTAAAACCAGACTGAAATTTGTCACTAATTTGCATTTTTGCATTTAAGTAGGCCTGTAGTTGTAAGAGGACACGGCCCGTGAGTAATGATAAGTTAATCAATGATAAGAAATGAGGCCCAATTACATCGAACCCATCCTTTAACATCCGGGATGGGAGGAAATGATGAGCCGAGATCGAATTTCTCAATTGATCAATTATACTTTTTAAAAGTAAAAAGTGAAATTGGCTCAAACTGGTAGAAGTTGGACAGAGATTCACCAGGAGGAAGAGGATTCACTACAGGAAGATGTGGGAGTGAGGTTTTTAGAAGTGAAATCTTCCGTGTAAAATAATTTAAAAATTGCTCACAGAGAGCTGGGGGGCCAAAGTCTAGTTTATCAGGGCAAGGATTGATGGCAGAATTGAAATTTTAGACAGGGCCCGGGGGTTATTAGTCCCGATGATGTTGGACAAAAAAGCAGCTTTAGAAGTCTTAACACCATCCTGATATATAGTGCAGCTGCTACGTAAAATGTCGTAAAATGTCTGAAGGCGAGGAAAGAGCCCAGCTGATTTATTTTTTCAAGTGGAGAAAAAATGCCAAAGCCATATTGTCTAATACAGTCACCAAATATTTAGATATTTAGAATTTTACAAGGTTGATCTCCTGAAATTCGTGTTATTGTTAATATCGGTGGAGAGTGGAGAGTTGTCATACCCTGAGAGCAGGCAAAACTCTAACACGCACAAACAGTCAGAGACAGGGAGGCAATAGAGCTAAGGTGGAGAGCAAGGAAAACTGTCAGCAGTATGCACACACACACACACACACACACACACACACACACACACACACACACACACACACACACACACACACACACACACACAGACGATAAAGGTTGATGTGGATCACCCAGCTTTGACAATGTATGGTATGCTGCTTTTCAAGAGGTGGACCCTTGGACTGCCGACCAAATTATGGTCCACAGTACTTTCCAAATTAAATATATACCCAGCAATATAGGCAATAGAGGATTAATGATTTAATGACCTCCAGAAAATCATTACCACCAATCAGAGTGAAAAGAAACACTTGTTCAAAATTACTCAAATGAAATGAAAGGGACATGAAAGAAAACAAAGGGGCTTATTAAACATCTATCCATTTCTACATGCACATTTTGAATAAAGAGGCTCACATGGAAGTGCTGAAGTGTTTTGCAATTACAAAATTTAAATTAGAATCCCCAAAATTGGACTTTTAGACTCATGAATCACAAAAGGTTAAAGTTAGATGTCATTATATATGATGATACATAGAGGGCGCTCTTTTACTACTTAAAAGAGCAGAGGAAACTTGACACCCTAACCCTGTTAAACATAACAGGTAGGGTTATGTTAGACATAACACGTAGGGTTATGTTACCTGTAGAGTTATGTTACCTGTAACTCTAAACCTACACAAAAAAGGGACTTATACTCCCAGGAGGCAGTATTTTTCCAAAGTCATGGCTTAATTTTAGTTCTGTAAATTATTTATTATTATTAATATTTAAAATATTGTAAATGAGAACAAGAAAAAAAGAAATCATTTTATATACAGTAAATCCTACTACTTATTCCTGCGTCTTTCAGGATCTTACAAAGCTTGAAACAAGCGTTGACTATTAAATTAGTCGCCAACGATTTTGATAGTCAACGTAATCATGACTAGTTGACTAATCGTGGCAGCCCTACTATCACCATAAACAGTAGCATAAAAAAGAAAAAAACCAAAACACACCATGACCAGTTTGTGTCTCTGTAACTAACCAGAGAACTTCAAGCATTACAGCACATGACTAATTTGTGTTACTTTTCTGCAATGACCCAACGAAACACAGAAAGGCAATAATAATGATAAAAATAATAAAAATAATAATAACTTTATTTGTATTGCAAATAAAAATCAAATACAGACACATAATCAACATACAATCTATGTAATCGGAGAAAGCTTAAGGAACTTAAGTTACCTTACTGCGCAAAAGTCCACTAAACACACGCAACCAAGCTACCAACTCTCCCGACTTCATATAACCAGGGAAACAATGCCTGGCTAGCTAGCTAAGGTTGCAAAAAAACACCACAAAAATGCATAGCATAGCAAATGAGCTAAAACAAAGGGTTACCGTGCCAGTTTCCTCTGTTGTTTTTCACTGGTAGCCGATAGCCGCTGTAACTTCTCATAATGGCATGAGAGCCAGTTCCGTAAGCAATGCCATTTTCAGCATTGCTTTCAGCCCATTACTGGAATATGTCAGTGTCATAAATTTTGGGCCACATGAGGTTTTTGCCTTACAACTTCTGATTGGTGGAACTGACACGCAGTCGCTACCTTGATTCTGTTGGCTCAAACGATTAAAAATAGATGCCAATCATGCAAAGTGTCCATTTAAACCGTCTATTGCTAAGGGGGAATGTTCCCCACTGCCTGTGAATGTGTGGATAATTCTTTAAAAATATATATATATAAAAAAAACACAAGCATTTTTAGGTATGTAAATAAAATTAAATATTTTCTGCTGTTTAATACCTAAAAACTTAATTCAGATATAGTTAAGCCCTTTGGGGAAGAGCATGGCTTGATTCAAGCTGTTTCATTCAGTGTTCTTAACAAAGTGCAGGCACAAAACACAGACTTGAAAAAATGATAGGATACACAATGTTTTAAAACATGTTAATTCAGGTCAGTTCCGCTTAGTTCCCTTTCTTCTGGTTATTCACACCCCCCTGCATTTGTTCTTTGCCAAACCAGTGACAGCACCAGTTGAGAGTCACTGCACGTGTTCCATACAGACTTTAAATTTCACCTCGAATTGTTTTATGACAGTATTAGCCCTTTTCTGACTTATTTTAACTGGCAGTTTAAACAATTTCACAATTCACACAGCTTAAATAAATATTGTGTGCTAACCTTTATGTGTGTGTGTATTTTTCAGATGATGCATTTCAGGAATACTTTGAAAATACTTGTCCTAGCCTCAAAATAATCAGTTGTTTTGAATTTAATAAATCCTCTTAACCTTGTTTTTTCTTCCTAGCCAAATGAAAAGTTCCACAGAAAACAACAATATGGAAGGTCATCTTGCAGGACTCAATAAATAGTTATAGGTAGGTTTTTCAAATGTCATACTTGGTGTAACCTTAGCTGTGTTGACATTGTTACGCAACTGATATAGTATATGGTTTGATGACATTGCCAGTGTTTACAGAGCAGCAGGTGTATTTTATCATTTGAGAGAATGGGTAACTGGAATGTCACACCTTTAATATTTTCCTGTTTGCACAGTATCAGCTTTTGACGTGAGCTGACAGCAGATTAACCAACATTACAGGCTCCTTTATTAAATCTATAGATCATTACTGTATGGAACCACAGATGGAAAATGTGTTTTATAGTCATGGATCCTTCTTCAGTTTTACACTGGATATAAAATGCAGAATGCAGTGGGTTTGTATGTGATTAGGGCTAGTGGTGTGCAATACTGCAGTGTTTAGTATTCATCTGATATCAAGTAAATACAGCAGGGGCAGTATTGCCAATAATACCGATACCAATGCTTTTTAAGGCAGCTTATGTAGGAGAGACTAGCATATAATGGTTTATGAAATTAATCGTCACTTGTTTGACAAATCTGAACACATTTTAATGACCACCACAAATCACTATGATTTTTACTCCAGAATAATTAGTTAACATAATAAAACACATACATGAAATATATTTGACTGTCAACACAAAAAGGTTATTATATTCAAACATTTTTCATACTTCATGTTTTAGGTATATTTTTTCAGCTCCAGTACAATAATTTATTTAACACAAGTCAGTGGCCTGAATATATTATCTAAATGTCTTAGTATATTTTACAGGCAACCAATCTGCTTACCTAACAACTAAGATGACCAATAACACTTTACTATTAAGTAATGCTGAAGAACCGAATAAAAAAATATTTTAACCACTACATGAAGTACCTTGTTGTTCTTTGCCTGTTAGAAAGGACAGTAAGACTGGGCTCTGTCTGTAGGCTCTCTGCTGGAGGTCTTAGTCTGTCGAAGGGATTTCCTTCCTCCCGTCTTCATCTTTTGCTGCTTGTTCAAGCATTTACAACTGTAAATTACTTCTTACATGATGCGCTGCTTTCTCACTCACTGCAGCCTGCATTTCACTGCTCAGTCCCATGGGCTCAAGTGATAGCTAAACACAGCAGAACATGGAGGAGGGGATGGAGCAGCATGTACCTGCATGAGAGGAGCAGTGTTTACACAGAGATGCCTATGATCTGATAAACACACAAATGTAGCTTGCCATCACCAGTGTGTGAATGTGTGTGTGAATGGGTGGATGACTGGATATGTAAAGCCCTTTCGGGTCCTTAGGGACTAGTAAAGCGCTATATAAATACAGGCCATTTACCATTTACCATAAACACGAACAATGCCGTGAGCTTGGTAATTATATTAAAATATTACACCAATACCAGTGTTGGTCTCTACATTATCGTTATTTGGCTTGGTCTAGCCACCTCTAGTTAAAACAGTTCAAAGAGCCTAAAGTTTCCCTGGGCCAGTTCAACCATACACTATTGTACCAAACATTAGAAAAAGTGTTTGAAGTGAAACATTTGTGATGTTCTAAATTGCATTTAGATCATTAAATTGTCACATATGACTAACAGCTTTAAAATTTTGCTTTTTGCTTTTAGCAGGCAGGTTGTTTGTACTTATTTTCTAATAGAAAAGGAAATGAATAGCAGAAATTAAGTTGCGAGAATTTTGGTGAACTACACTAAAACACCAACTGTGGAAGACGGGGGAATGAGAGATCAGAAAACTTGACATCTGGAATTAAAAAAAAGAAAGAAAGACAATTCATCAGGACCCTGATGACAAAAAATTCAAGTAACAAGGATCTGACAGAGAGTAGAAGTAGGAACCCATCCTTGTTTGATGAAAAACAGGTGCTGGTGCTAAACTCTTGAAACAGCTAGTACAGCCACGTCTCCAGAAGGGGGTGATTGGAGAGGTGTGCCAGCAACCGTACATACATCAACCTGCGGGTAAGGAAATGGGAAAGAGAGAAAGTGCAGAAGAGAACAGGCACAGAGGAAGAAAGAGTATGAAAGACATGCTTGACTATGACATTCTAATATAATTTTGGTTGTACTATAGATGTAAATCAAAATTAACAATTAATTAATTTCTTTCAATATTTTAACATCTGCGTTTGGATTGGAATGTTTGCAGAGTTTACAATCGCTGTGTCTTTAGCTTTGTTAAGCTCTGTCCTCTAGTCCAAGCTGGCTACTGAAATACCAATCACACAATCAATCACCAGTGGCTCTGCCAACCTTCTGGCACTGCCCCTGGAATCCACTGCACCACCTCTCCTCTGCAGTGGAGCCGCAGACCACACTCCACCACATTCTCAAAAGTAAATTTGTGTGTAGCATTGTGTTATATGGGATCAGTACAAACTATTTTAAAAGTTGTAAATTTTAAAAATTTTAATCCATAATAAAGTGCTGTCAAGTAGTATTTAGATTGCCTTTTCTATTGATGAGATTTGTGTTTCTGTAATTATTCCTTTTTCTACTGAACTACTGAGCACTAAACTACTGAGCATTAAACTACTGAGTTATTCATTGTTCTTGCCGGTTGGCTTTGCTAAAATCAAGCAATAATCTAAAATGTAACCTGCAATCTGTTTATGACTACATCTGGCTAATATTGGCAGTTCATGTGCTAGCACATCCACACCTTCTCTGTCTACATTCATTTCAGTGTCAATAGAAATGTTCCATCACAGCACAGCTGTTATGATTAGCCTGACGGTGACTGTCAAATGATGACTTGCACCAAAAAAACCCCCAAACAAATAAAACAAAACTATGCAACATACCAGCTGAACACTATGTGTATTGTGCTCATGAAGCATAATAATAGTGGAAGATGATTAAGGTTTAGAAGAAATGTTTAAGGATCAGAAGAAAATTAGGCAAAGGGCTCCAAGACATTGATATTCATTTATAGACAAAGCTGTGATGTGTATTTTGTGTGATGTGTGTTATACAGACTGTAATCGTGCTAATTTGAACATGTTTTAAATGGCTAATTGAAAGTTAACATAATTTCATCCCAGCTGATTTTGATTGACATGCACTCTTACTGTACACTGAAGCACTGAATCCAACACATACCAACTCGCAACTGATTACAAAAACTCGGGTGTGGGAGGAGTTTGGAGAGGCCATGGAAAAAGACTTTCGGACTGCCTCGAAGAGATTCTGTCAAACTGTCAGGGGGCTCAGGAGGGGAAAGCGGTTTCCTACCTGCACTCTGTATTGTACGGGTGGAGCATTGCTGACTTCGACTGAGAAAATTGTCGGGAAATGGAGGACCTCCTTAATTGCAATGGCACATCTTCTGTGGAGGAAGCAGTCTGGGGACGAAGGGGATGACCCACCAATCTCCGGAGGCAAGGTCACTGAGGCATTTAAACATCTCCTTGGTGGCAGGGCAAGCTGATACCAACTGAAAATGTAGACATTATTGCTTACAAAAAGCTCAATGGTCAGTCTCTTCTTTAGTCAAGAGGATGTGGTTTTCTCAGTTCCCAAAAAGATTTTCACTTTTTTTTTTATCTGACCACAGAACAGTTTTCCACCTTGCCTCCGTCCATTTTCTCTACCAAGAATTAAACATTCCCCACAACGTTGAGCTGTGTGGAAAATGTTGAACACATAATTAGATCTAGATAACGCATCTGCAGTTACAGTGTTTAACATTAATCTGTGGCTTACAATCCTGCAGACCAGACCAGTGCCCAATTCTCTTGTTTGTATTTTGCATCACAAGAAAAAAAACAAACAAACACTGGTCACAGTTATTGTTTTTGGATTATGGTCAGTGAAAACTTGAATAGGTTTCAAAGTAGATTCTATTTACACTTGAAAGCTCTTCAAAGCAAGCAACAAGGCAAGGACATCTTTGTTAATTGTGCTGTAGTTTAGCTGATGTTGTACTTTTAGAGCAACAGCAGGTGGGGTGATCTAGCCCAGCGGTCCCCAACCTTTTTTGCGCCACGGACCGGTTTAATTGCAGACAATACTTTCACAGGCCAGCCTTTACGGTGACCCAGATAAATACAACAAAATAAAATGATACGACCAAGACAAAAACTGTGGTGTTTTGTATATATAATAAACGCAAATTTACTGCGTAATTGTGTAACTTTATTGGCACCATTCCCCAGAAAAGGCCAACAACACTGAGAGTAACAGCCTCCTCTTTGCCACTTAATGCTCTCTGGTTGCTATGGTAATATGTAAACATTTCTTTCAAATTAAGACACACAACTACAACACGTGAAAAGACCCAGGGAAACCAAGTTAATGATAAAAACCCTGAAAACCATAAATTTCACACCTGAGCCTCAACTCTCGCGGCCAGGTGTCAAGCGACTCATGGACCGGTACCGGTCCATGGCCTGGGTTTTGGGGACCACTGATCTGACTGACAATGAGGTGGAGTTGTTGCTGCGACTAACACAAAAGTACAAAGTTGCAAAAGGAAGTGAGAATAAAAGAATTTGAAGAAAAGCTAAACGTATTAGTGTGGACATGACCTATCTGTTAACGCAGAGAAGTGTGAATTTCACGCCTCCACAGTCTCTTTCCTGGGCTTTTGTTATTTAAGGACGGCAGGTGAAGACGGACCCAGCCAAGGTTCAGACAATCGCTCAGTGGCTGGTCTAAGCCTCATTAGAAACAGCTCCAATGCTTCTTGGGATTTGCCAACTTTACTGATTCTTCATCAGAGGTTACACTAGGGTAGCAGTGCCACTTTCTAGACGTACGTCTCTCAAAGTTCTGTTTGTTTGGTTCACAGAGGCGGATCCAGCATTCTCAAGATTAACGACTCTGTTCACCTCAGCACCATTGTTGGTACATTCCGACACTAGATTACGTTTTGTGGCAGAGGTGGATGCTTGGGTAGCTGGGGTTGAAGCTCTCCTTTCCCAGCGCTTTGGACTCCCATGCAGATTGTTATTGTAAATAAACTGATTGTAAACTCGATCACTTCTGTGCATTGTGTCTGCTTTTGGGTCAATTTCTGTGCCGTCTGTGACAAAGTTATCATCTTCCAGGATATAATAAATAGATAGATAAGTACCTTAAAAAAATGTAATTCATAGTGTAATTGGAGTTGTATATACATTGCTACACAACTAATAAATGGCTTAATATCAGTATTATTCATTTTTAATTCAAAAATTCAGTATCTAGGAAGTATAAAAATGTATGCTAGTATCCTTTTTTGGAAGTGTTTCTTTTACTCCAATATTGTGATTGATTTGAACATTTGTCAGTGTCGTAAATAGCATACAAATCATCATCAGTTTTAATAATAGAATACTGTTACTTATTTAGAGACCTCTTTATAGTGATGATATGTGTATATCACAGTCACTGCTGACTTCTTTGTCTACTAAACCACTGAATCACTCACACACCATGAAATATGCATATTGTATTCGTTAGTCAGTAGCAGTGTTGGTCAAGTTACTTGAAAAAAGTAATCAGTAACTAATAACTGATTACTTCCCCAAAAAAGTAATCCAGTTACTTTACTGATTACTTATTTTCAAAAGTAATTAATTACTTAGTTACTTAGTTACTTTTTAAAAACACGATTTACAACCTGAAGAGGTGATAAAGCGATATATCTTTCAGCCCAATTCTACTTTTTCTACATAATCCATCATACAAAATGTAATCAAATGGAAAAGTCTCTTTTTTTAACTTGTTTTATCAGTTTTAATCTTTTAACTATATGCATCAAGCAAAAATGTAATTATATGCAACATTCTCTGAGTTGAATAAATGAGTTTAACATTTAAACCTATTTTCTGCACATTCCAGCACATAAAATAAAATATTTTTTTTGTTTACACTCACTCTTTCAAATAGATGCAAGTAAAACACAGCAGAACATAAATAAAGTCAAAGTCTCAGCGGTCCTGTTGCTCTATCTTCACCTGTAAAGCACGACTGCGGTAGGCGGAGGTTTACCCTGGTGCAGGTGTGCAGCGGTCAGTGGAAGGATACGGCAGTGTCTCTGTGAGTTTCCCATTACATCGTTGCGCTCTCGGTGCTTGCTTGGAAGTTTAGGGGTTTTTTTCGCTGTAAAAAGAAGTTTTCTTCCCACGCACGATGGACGCTAATGTTTTCTTCACTTTTTATGGAATCAAACTCAAAGTAAGGTCAGTACTTCCATGCTTTAAACGCTGCACGCTCATACTCTCTCCCACACTCGATATATGATCCACTGTTGATCTGCACACAGCTGTTGTCACTAACGGCGCACTCGCTTACTTCACTGTCATGAGACATTCTCGCAAAAAATCACGGTTTTAGTAATGCAGTAACGCAGCGTTCCTATGGGAAAGTAATGGTAATCTAATTACCATTTTTGCAATAGTAATCCCTTACTTTACTCGTTACTTGAAAAAAGTAATCAGATTACAGTAACGCATTACAAGTAACGCATTACAAGTAACGCGTTACTGCCCATCTCTGGTCAGTAGTTAACAGCTATTGTTATTGCAAGCAGCTGACAAACCTTTTAACATGTCAGCAGTCATACTGGTCACAAAATAAAGTAAAAGTTTAGAACTTTAGAACTTTAGAAAGCAAATTTAACGCATTATTACTAGAGATGGACCGATCCGATATTACGTATCGGTATCAGTCCGATACTGACCTAAATTACTGGATCGGATATCAGCGAGAAATAAAAAATGTAATCCGATCCATTAAATATCAAAAAAGCACCTCACAAAACTTGCTACATGGCGTAACTTGGCTCATAACTGTAGCACGTGATAGAGCGTATGGGCAGAAATCTGTGCCATCAGAAACTGAATTTGAATAAGTTAAATTTGAATTTGAATTGCTCTGATTGATTCTGAATTGTAACTTGAATAAATGCTTTTGAAAACTGAATTTGAATTAGTCTAATTTGAAATTGAATTTATGGTTTGAAAATGATCATCACTAAAATGAAAATGAATTTTATATTTTGAAAATGAATTGATTTGCTTTGAAACTGCATTTTATCCTTTAAAAATTCAGCTCTCGAATTATTTCAGTTTCACTTCTCAGAAAGAAGAATCAGAATCAGAAAGGGTTTTATTGCCAAATGTTGAGCGGGTTTACAACATTAGGAAATTGCTGCGGTGCTTCTGTGCAAACATACTGTTATAAATTAAGCTTAAATAGACATGAAAATAAAAATGAGAATACGAATTAAAAGTGCTCACCATTCAGTTTCAGTTCTACAATTCAATTTCAGTTCCAAAATTCAGTTTTTTAGAACTTACATCCGGTTCCGGTTCAGGCGCAGATTAATAGAACTACGTTTTACTAGCGGACCGAAAGTGTTACTGACGGGAATCTACAGCGTCTTGAGCTGAATTAAGACTTCAGAAGTCATTCGTCATGTCGAATGACCAGCGGATAAACTCTCAGGTTGGTAATAAATCTATTACATGTATAAGAACAAGCGTCATGTTAACAAATGATAGCCGTAAGGTAACTTTTATGCTTATTGTAGCTGCTAGCTAAAAACGCTAATTTAGCGTAGTTTGCCCTGAATTCAGCTTTGACAACAAATATGATCGACTGTTTCTAATAGAATTCCAAAGTTGTCATCTTGGACCCTCTCAGAGTACCCCCTCTGTATGCTTGCAGAGACCCCTACAGTAGGGAAACATGCAAAACGGTGTCCAAACCTTTGTACTTTAGCTTTATTTATGTCTTACACAGCATCCTAACTCTTTAGCTAACTTAATAACTTTAGCTAAAGTGAATAGTTAGTCTAATTCATTAGTGCAGCATTACTGGGTCACCTCTGTTTGAAGTGATATAATGTGATATTCAAAGGAGCTTGCAAAGAAAAGCGTCTGGACTTCTTTAAGTTGCTTGAAGACGTTTCACCTCTCATCCGAGAAGCTTCTTCAGTTCTAAGGTCAAATGGTGGAGAGTCCCAGATATAAACCTAGTGGGAGTAACCCCCCACAGAGGGACAAAAGGACCCCCTGATGATCCTCTAATCGCCTGAGCCAAGGTGTGAAACTGGGCGTGGGTCCCAATCAGCCAGAGTTTCGGGTGAGCTCATTGTGCTTTTCTTTGCAAGCTCCTTTGACTACGATGACCTGGATGACTGAGAACCTTCACAGATATAATGTGATATACAACTATCACTGAAACAGCAAACTTTGTAAATAAGTAAACAACACTTCTCATTCTCTAAACGTTTGGCCAAAGCTGTAGATTACACTATCAGTGCTTGTTCACTCTTGACAATAATTACATTTCAAAATTTACTTTGTGCATTTACAGGTAAACAATATCTAATATTTTATCTAAATGACTGCTTTGTCTTTGAAAAGGGTGAAGAGCCTGAGGCCGGTGACAGTCCAGTTCTACTCTAAGTATATCCTTACAGTGGCTCACAGGACAAGGACACATTCCTGTCCTGCCAGAAGAGAAGAGAAACTTCAGAGTCTTCATGCAGTTCAACCACACCTGTCATATTCCATATGACAGGGGTCTCAAACTCCAGTCCTCAAGGGTCAAAGTGTCATGCAACTTTTCCATGCCCTCGAGGATTGAAGTTTGAGACCCCTGCCGTATGGTGTTCATGCTCTTTTCTACCCCACAGTTACAGCATGTCTGACTGCCTGTTCAGCATATGCAAAAAATATGAGTTTAAGCATGTGATGACTAAGGCCTTCCATTATGGTGTTTCTCATCACATGTCACAGACATCTGGATGATCATTTGGAATAAACAAAAAAACTAAAAACTTGTTACTTCATCTTTTATCTTTATTATTATTATTATTATTGTTCTTATTTTACATTTTTCATTGTTAGGCATTGGGTTTATTTTAGTAGTCCTTTTACTACTTCTTTCCCTCTTCCATGTCACTGTGTCAGCTTGTCAGCATCTATGATGTGGGGCGTTCGGGGCTCAAGAGTTGGGAGTTCGCCTTGTAATCGGAAGGTTGCCGGTTCGAGCCCCGGCATGGACAGTCTCGGTCGTTGTGTCCTTGGGCAAGACACTTCACCCGTTGCCTACTGGTGGTGGCCAGAGGGCCCGGTGGCGCCAGTGTCCGGCAGCCTCGCCTCTGTCAGTGCGCCCAAGGGTGGCTGTGGCTACAATGTAGCTTGCCATCACGTGTGTGTGAATGGGTTGATGACTGGATATGTAAAGTGCTTTGGGGTCCTTAGGGACTAGCAAAGCGCTATATAAATACAGGCCATTTACTAGGGGTGGGGGAAAAAATCGATACTGTGTAGTATCGTGATATTTTGTTTGCTAATAATGTATCGATACAGGGACAGCAGAAATCGATATTTTGTTACAAACAATTTTTTCTCTGAAGTCAACATGCTCTGAAGTCAACATGCTCTGGAGTCAGAGCATGTTGACTTCAGAGCATGTTGACTTCAGAGAAAAAATTCAGAGCATGTTGATCCTTTTTCTGAGCAAGAATCCTGACATTCCTTCACTGTCCAAATGTGTTTAACTTTTTTTTGGCAGCAATAAACATGACAGTTTACTTATTTTAATTTAAGACATGTTTAATTTTAATTAAGTTTAAAACTTTTTTATTTAATGTAAAATTATATATTTTTTAAATCTACTTTCAAATTCTTCAGTTGCTGAAGGGGCTGCATAGTTTTCATAAATTTCATAATTCAGAATAGCTATAATTGTACCAGATGGTTGCATTCAGTTAAGTTGGACTAGACTGTAATACAAACCGTTCAGTTTGTCAACAATAGAACTGACTGAAATGAGAGACTGAGTGTGAGACTTTGATATTAGATAAAATGAATATTGATAAAGTTTACCTTTATGTGCAGAATTTAAATATCGCAAAATATAAAAAAAAAATCGCAATAATATCGTATCGTGCGTTAAGTATTGTGATAATATCGTATCGCGAGTTGTATGGTGATTCCCACCTCTACCATTTACCATTTATTTGGGCTTGGAAGTGGAACAGAAAGTAAGGAAATCCAAAGTGCCATTAAAACCAGGAGAGGTTCTTATATTTCAGAATAAGGGATTAATTCAAAAGAAATTACCTCAATGCCATATTTTATTTAGGAACCCTAGAGAGCACTTTGCAAAATAACACATTCTTATAATTTCATCCTCAGATGAGCCAAGCTACAACTGTCAGGGAAGGTGATGTAGGTACAGAGCATATGAGAGTGATTAAGTTAATGTCTCTTGTCTAGATGAAGGCACAAGAGGGATCAATGGCAAGGCGTAGAGATTCAGTATCTTCAGTCTTCAGTGGACACTCCATTTCTGGCACAAAACACCTGTAACAGATGGTCGATTTAGGAGGTGACCCGACAACTTCAGCCTGTCAAACATAGTAATGGAGCAGTATGTTTAAAAAAAAAAAAATCTAATTAAGCATGCACTCAGTACCCTAAGAATTATTATGGTAGTTAAACACAGTGATAGTTGTATATCATATTATATCACTTCAAACAGAGATGATCCAGTAATGCTGCACTAATGAATTAGACTAACTATTCACTTTAGCTAAAGTTATTAAGTTAGCTAAAGAGTTGGGATGCTGTGTAAGACATAAATAAAGCTAAAATACAAAGGTTTGGACACCGTTTTGCATGTTTCCCTACTGTAGGGGTCTCTGCAAGCATACAGAGGGGCTACTCTGAGAGGGTACAAGATGGCAACTTTGGAATTCTACTAGAAACAGTCGATCATATTTGTTGTCAAAGCTGAATTCAGGGCAAACTACGCTAAATTAGCGTTTTTAGCTAGCAGCTACAATAAGCATAAAAGTTACCTTACGGCTATCATTTGTTAACATGACGCTTGTTCTTATACATGTAATACATTTATTACCAACCTGAGAGTTTATCCGCTGGTCATTCGACATGACGAATGACTTCTGAAGTCTTAATTCAGCTCAAGACGCTGTAGATTCCCGTCAGTAACACTTTCGGTCCGCTAGTAAAACGTAGTTCTATTAATCTGCGCTTGAACCGGAACCGGATGTAAGTTCCAAAAAACTGAATTTTGGAACTGAAATTGAATTGTAGAACTGAAACTGAATGGTGAGAAGTGAAACTGAAATTATTCGAGAGCTGAATTTTTAAAGGATAAAATGCAGTTTCAAAGCAAATCAATTCATTTTCAAAATATAAAATTCAATTTCAATTTAGTGATGATCATTTTCAAACCATAAATTCAATTTCAAATTAGACTAATTCAAATTCAGTTTTCAAAAGCATTTATTCAAGTTACAATTCAGAATCAATCAGAGCAATTCAAATTCAAATTTAACTTATTCAAATTCAGTTTCTGATGGCACAGATTTCTGCCCATAAGAGCGGCTGTGTGTATTTGTAGCCTCTCTACCAAACCGGCATTTCATCTCCGAGAAAGTTATCCCAGAGAGAAGTAAAGCAAGTGTGTAAGTTCATCTCTGAATGTTTGTAAAGCATTCCCATGTTAAGCTTAACAACCGATATATGGAGCGACTGCCTCTCTCTCTCTCTCCTGCTGGTACTTCAATTGTGAAACTGCTTAATGATCAGCTGATCGGCTTTTCTGTCGTGAGTCAGTCTCTCTTCTTTGTTTTTTGCCCACTTTGCACCAGAAAGAGGAAACCAGCGGCTGAACAACAGCAGCACGTTTAACCGTGATAAGCTGTTGTTAGAATTTATTTAATATTACTTTCTACACCAGGATCTACGTAGCTGTGCAGGGGCAGATCTAGCAAAGTTTAGCCAGGGGGGCCGATAGGGCATTAACAGGGAAAAGGGGGCACAAAGACATACTTTTTTTTCTTATTCTCATTTAAAATATCTAGCTTTTAATTATTTAATAATTATCTGAATCTTACACCCAAAGTTTTAATCTGATGTAAAATGTATAGAAGTCCATTACTGTATATAGTAACTGTTAAGTCTAATATACCCTAGTAAGCTGTAGTACTTTTTCCTTTGGGAAAGTACCATCTGTGAATTCTGCAATTCTGTTGAAGAAAGATGTTGAATCTATTTAATTATTCTTGAAAAATAATTTATTTCTGTGCATTTTTTTTTCACCCTGCATCAAATTAAAGTTGATTACATAGATTAAGCATCATGAGGAAGAGGGTGGTTCCCTATTTTCTTTTGCTGGGAGTTTGCAACCCTATTAGTTAGGTTGCTTAATATTTCTGCTAAGTACTCTTTAAAAAAACCAGATTAGGGAGGATGGAGTAGGTTTAACTTTATTAGATTGATCAGTGTTGCTGAACTATGAAATATTTTGGGTGCAGTGTGTTCTTTTACATACAGGTATAACAGAATAGCTTTAGTGTTGTTGTTTATTTGAACTTATACAAAATGCAGCAAGATATTAAAAAAACTGTTTTATTGATTTAAAAACACACTATATCGGATTCATATCGGTATCGGCAGATATCCAAATTTATTATATCGGTATCAGTATCGGACATAAAAAAGTGGTATCGTGCCATATCTAATCATTATCAGTCCTTTCTTCTGTACTATTGACACTTCATGTGTTGACAACCTTAGGTTGTGTCCACGCCTTCTCTGTCAACATTATTTTCAGTATCAACAAACCTGATGCCTCAGGGCACAGCTGGTGATTGTAAAAACAGTGACTTGTCTAAGAAGTTTACATCCAATGGTTTCCACATAGTGGAAATGGCAGAGATAAACCCCTAAAATTCCCTACACCTTCCTTTTACCTAAATTTAAAAAATGAAAATCTAAATTTTGCAAGAGAGAAAAATATTGCCATTAGTCCCATTTAAGAATAAACTTAAATGGGATAGGCAAGCAAGCATTTCTAAGTGATGTTATTTGTAATGTTTCAGTTGAGAGAAAAATAAATAAATATTAAGCATCATGTGTCTTTTGCAAGCCAGCTGCACTCACATGATCCTCTACTGATCCAAATCAGCTAACACATTATAAGCAAAGATAATAATCTGTATCTTAATTCAAAAATATCATATAACACTACTGTTTTGTAAATATTAAATAAATTGCTTTCCAGTGTTTAAGTCAAATTAGTTAGTATGACAAATAGTTCTTTTAAAATTTACTTGAAAAAAACCCCCCAAACAACTATTTTATTTTTGAATAATTTTATTAAATCTATTTTTCTGGATGATAGAAGCCACTTATGAAGCATATCAATGAAAAAAAAAAGATTAGGTTTTGGAAGAAGTATTTTGCAAACTAAAACACAAAATGTGACACACTCTGGGCAGAGAGACATCCATAAAGAATGGCTTAATGCTGGATGAGGACAAAAACACACAATTGGTTGAAATAAATACCCAAAGTTTCACCTGAAGACATCAATGTGAAAAAAAAACAAAACAAAAAAAACATCACAGTAAGAACAGTGGCAAAGGTCAGAAATAACTGCATCAAAGGGAAGTGGAGGAAGCAAGAACAATGAGTTGAGTAAAATTTGACTTATCTGACCGTTTTGTTTAGCTTAATTCGCCTTATTATCCGGTGCACCTTATGTATGAAAACAGATCCGATCATCAAGCCCACTCAAGAATGATGCTATTTATTTTAGGGATTGGAACATTTAGTCCTATCAAGTAATCATAATAATAATAACAATAACAATTACAACAACAATAAGAACTCTTATTATTATTATTATTATTATTATTATTGAAACACTTTTTCACATTATACACTGGATATTACACAACGATAAAGGTTCTCCATTTATTTTTTATTACAGTTAGCATGTCCTTTGCATGGTAATACTAGCAGCAAAGGACACAAAAAATGACATCAGACAATGACATGTGAAGGGGTCCTGCCCAAATATCAATGACACTATCCTCTTGAGGCTGTTTTGGCAGCCTAATTTAGACAACTTATGTTGGGTTTTCTATTACTTTGTTACTTGTTCATTTGTGTTCTTAGTAGCCTCATTGAATGGTGAGTGTTAGTATTTGTAGCTACCATGTTGCATAGTGTTTTAGAGTTAGAGGTTTTAAAGATAGGCGATTGTGGGCGAGACACTTCACCTGTTGCCTTCTGGTGGTGGTCAGAGGGCCCGGTGGCGCCAGTGTCTGGCAGCCTCGCCTCTGTAAGTGTGCCACAGGGTGGCTGTGGCTACAATGTAGCTTGCCATCACCAATGTGTGAATGTATGTGTAAATGGGTGAATGGGTGGATGACTGGTTGTGTAAAGCGCTTTGGGGTCCTTAGGGACTAGTAAAAGCGCTATACAAATACAGGCCATTTACCATTTACCATATGACCATATATGAGGGTGGAATCTTAAGTTTTCAGCTAATAATAAAGAACCTCTAGTAAGAGTTATGCGTTAAATGTTATGGTGTAAAACATGGACTCAAATATCAGCTGTATTGTGCTGATAAGAGGCTAATCCGATTGTTCAGTCTGACGTCACTAGCCGTGTCTGGGTCTAAACTCCGCTGCAGGTCCATATATCAAACGATCACTGTGGCATTACTGAGAGTTGAAAAACTGTCTAAAGTCTTTCATCTTTAATAAAATGATCAGCGTTCAAAACTGTCTAAAGTCTTTCATCTTTAATAAAATGATCAGCGTTCTGCTACCAGGTATAACAATTGAGTTTAACATCCAGGCATCCATGAAAACGGAATTTAAGACATTTAACGGAGTTAGAAGTTAGCAGGGAGTTAGCTCGCTAGCTTCTTTCTAAATACAATATAGCATGTCCTGACTGCGGGGTTTTGGAAACAAATTAAAACGTACAGCTTTGCTATCACTTCCAGCATGAATGAAGACAGAAAACTAAACAGCAGTGACGTTTGTAAGGTTACTGAAGTTTGGCTAGCTGGTATATAATGATGTGCTACGTGACCGCTAGTGACACAGCTATGTTAGCATAATATAAACAAGCTAACTTTTTTTCCACTCGATAAAAGTTAACGTGAGTGTTCTCGGTGGTCAGGAACAAATGTAATCGCATGGCAGGATGCTGTAAAAGGACCAAACTTCAGCCAGGAGAACAACTGAGATAATCCATCCACAATACGAGGTTAGTCATTCATATACTGCTGCATGGGCTGGGCTGTAGTTACATCCTAAGGTTTTAAAAACTGAGCTTAAATAAATGATTAGTGGTAATAAAAGCCGAGGGAGGTCAACAGGGATCACTCACTGTTTTAGGAGCTTTTTGAGATCAAATAGAAGAAAATACATAACATTAAACATGTTAACAACACAACTGCTCTCTGCCCAGCCTGGAGGTCACTGCAAACTCTCGGTACCTCAGCAGAGCTGGCAATATCATCAAGGACCACTCTCACCCCAGCAACCAACTGTTTGAACTATTACCGTCAGGCCGACGGTACAGGTCACATAAAACCAGGACAAACAGATTCAGGGATAGCTTCTTTCCCAGAGCTATCACTGTAGTAAATAAGCACAAAAACAATTGAACCTATTCCATACCGTCACTGTCATTATATTATGCTGCTATTCATACTGTCATTATATTAATGCTGCTATCCTGTATATATTGTACATACTATTGTTTGAGTACTTACGATTGTTTTTTTTTGTACTTTTTATATTTTACATTTATATTTATTATTGAAACTTGCACCAAGGGAGTGGCACTCCAATTTCGTTGTACTCTGTACAATGACAATAAAGGCTATTCTCTATTCTATTCTAAAAGCCATATTAAACGCACACTACTTTAGACCCGGAAGTAGGATTTGTCGCGTCATCACTGAACAACCGGATAGAATATATATTTAAAGGTATTTATGTATATCTATGTGTTTGCATGTGTGTCGGTTTTGTGGGTTGTCATAATAAAATACAATTTAGTGCCACAACTTCTCTGTGTGGCAATGCACAAGTCAGACACAACCTCTATAGTTATTTGCACATAGTCAACAACCACTCCCTCCCTCCCTCCCTCCCTCTCCCACTGAGCAGTTGCTCATTACTTGATAGCTACATGGATAGCTTAATAGATATATCCTACAAGTTCATCTTGACTCATATTCCTGGTTTTTTGATGTGTTTTTGGTAAGATGCATTAAATTTACACTCTGTCTTATCTCACACTAATCTGTAGCGAACCTCTGAAGTGTGTTTGCATTTATTTAGTATGCATTTCCCAGATTTCTTTTTTTCCTATTTTTTCAAACAGTTTAGCAATTTATCTTGTTCTGCCTCAAATAGAGTGGCCTCATATTGTGTAGTCAAATTCTTCAGAAGCAAATGGGATAATTTTAATGAGTGCCATTTTGAGTTGTTTTGCTTTTTAATCATTGTGTTGTTTTTGTTGCTATGTTACTTCATTTTAGGTTAATCAGCACCAGAACCACAATGAAAGTTTAACTGAACAGGAGTTTTTCAACAGCAACAGAGGTAAGCAGAGAAAACAATGAGATAAACAGTTCATGCAAATGCAGAATCTGACCAAGATCTAGAAATATTTTGTACTGTGTTTTCCATTCTGTTGGGTGTCATACTGTTTTATTCAACTTCAAACAACAGATCTTGTTACTTACATGAACTAATAATGTGGGAGGTGATTTATGCTGGTAAATGCTATCTGTTCAAATGCCATGAATATAAGAGGACACAAACCAACTTTTTATGCTTATCCGATTTTGTGCATTCCAGTGCAATGCTCTTAATATGCTGCAAACTATAAATATTTATAAGTAAAGAGTTATTGTTTCTATTACTGTATTCTAAAGGCTTAGTCCTATTTTTCACATTCATACATGTATTTGTTCTCAGATTGGAACTCTGCGAAGATGTATTTCAAATGGGGAAGATCCAGAGTTAGCATTTTCCCGCTACTGAGTATCACAGCAATTGTTTTGGTCTCCAATCTTTTATGGAGTTTTTCTGGATATACCTTCTGTCATCGCGAGCCGAGTCTTTGTGGCTGTCAGAAATGTCTAAGAGACAGTGATCCTTGGTTTAATGACATCATCAGTGAAGCTCCTGAACCCTTTCTGTCACAGAAACATATACCTTCAGAGAAAGACTTCCTCTGGTGGAAGGTAAATAATAAAAAACAACATATCAACATATCACTTTTTTGGCTTCTGTGGTGATGTTAAAGGTATTATTATTATTCAAGTATGTCATGACATTTAACAACATATTGCTGCTGTTAAATGACATGGTCTACCTCCATCCAAAAAAAAAGCACAAATATTCCTCTATTGTTTAAGTAAACAAACTACACAAATTTAAAGCACCTTGTACTATCTTTTTTTTTTTTTTTAAATATACTGCACTCTTCATCCTCCTGTATTTCTACCTGAAGAATGGTAAAATCCTTATCATTTACTGGCAATGACAAGTTCTGGAAAACCTTTTTAGTTCCTTTAGTGAAAGTCGCAATATCACAATATGAAAGCGCCTCCCTACGCATAAAACTGGATTGTTGGCATTTTCTTTAAAGGGCCAGATTTACTAAATGGGGCAAAATAGCATGTGAGTGAATTCCCACTCATCAGTAAGACAATCAGTAAGGTAATTGTTTTGGTCTGCAACCTTTTATGGAGTGTTTCTGGATATAACTTCTGTCAAAAGAAATGGCTTAATATAGCAATGAGTATTTTTTTGTTTCTCTCAAGAAAGGGGTAGCGTTCAGGCCCAGGGGTTGAGGTTCTCACTAATGATAACTTAGAGCGCTGAGGTAAAACTGTGACTCTATCTGAATTGAAAGACAAAAAAATATGTTTGTGTAAGTACTGTTCATAATCTATCATTGCATAAATGTGCATAACTCATATGCTTGAATAAACTTACAGATTAATCCTGATGTTGTATCTTGCAGATCAGTCTTAAACTTTTCAGAACAATTCTAAATACCAAATGAAAGTACTGAAATAAACTTCAGGCCTAAAAAGATTTTTGCCTAAATTAGTATACATTTTTTACTCTTGAGCTTCAGTGATCTTTCACAGTTGTAAATGGTGCATCATAATATTGATGCTGATATGGAAAAAGTCACAGGGGTGGGCATTTAGACAAGATCTAACTGTGAGCTTAATCAAGAGGAGTGTATGTTTGAAAGGATCTTTGCCAGACTTACTGGTGACTCATGAACTTGTAATCATTGGGAAATCCTATAGTATTTTTGTTCTGTGGGGAAGTTTGATTTTTTTTCAATAACTTTCTCCTCTTTTTCAGAACTTACAGGGGGCAAGACTTCAAAACTTGACTTTGTACAATAAAACTCTAGAGAGGCTATTTCAGACAATAACACCAATTGCAGATATTGGAGAACCTCGTCCTGATCACTGCAGGAGTTGTGCCGTGGTGGGGAATTCTGGAAATTTGAGAGGATCGCATTATGGACCTCTGATTGATTTCCATGATACCGTAATAAGGTAATAATCATTTAACACAAACACAAAATCTAATGTAAACAATGTTCTTGCGAGACGAAAAATATAATATAATATAATATAGTATAATATTGTAGCGGGTCAGGGCTGTTCGGGGTTCTGTTTGTACAGTTATGTTTTGTTTATGTTGCCATAGTGACAGGTGACGCCCTCTCACTGCGACGGTGTGTCCTTCGGGGGTCAGAGGGCGCCCTGTGTTGTTGTTGTTGTTGCCGCGCTGAGCAGTTAGCTAGCGGCAGTGTTCTTCTGAAAATGTGAATAAACGGCTGTGCTCCCTGGATAGCTCACGGGAAGCAAGACCAAACGATACCTCCGTCTCCTCCTTGTCTGAGCTCGCCACATTGGTGTCAGAAGTGGGATGGCTCACCCTCGCCGTAATGGAGAGAGACATTCAGAGGCTGGAGCAAGCCGTCGAGGACAACATTCCCTGCTTGGTAAACTGGCGATGGAAGAGAGAGGATGTGAGCGGCCATCTAAGTCCTCCGACGGGTCCCGATGGTGCGAGCACACCGCGGTGGCGGCCCATCGCGACAGATGCTAGTGCAATGCTTCATGGGCTACCTCTGTCGACCCACACGCCGAGCCCCCAACCGCGAGCAGTTATGCCTACCACCCCAGTTAAGGTACCGAAATACAACGGGCTAACCCCGTTAGAGCCCTACCTCTCACAAGTGCGGCTAGCCGCCAGACATAGTGGCTGGAGCGAAGAGGAGACTGCTACACACCTAGCGCTAGCATTAGAGGGAGAAGCACTGCAGATACTCCTTGACCTAGCCCCGGCAGAGCAGCATGAGCTCTGGGCCCTCACCGCGGCACTCGAGAGGCGATTCGGGCAGCGGCACTCCACTGATCAGAGCAGAGAGCAGCTAACCAACCGGAGAGAGCCTGGGCACCTTTGCAGCAGACGTGTTGCTGTATGCTCGTCGTGGCTACCCGGAGTTTCCAGCAGCGGCCCGTGAGCTTAGCCTGCATGCTTTTTTGCGAGGACTTTTCCCAGAGCGACTACGCCAACACGTCCGCCTGGCCATGCCTCAGACCCTCCGTGAGGCGCTTCGTGAGGCTGAAAGGGCCGAGCCGGTGCTCACCTTGCGACCTAACCAGCAGGCGCCCTCCCCAAACTACCCCCAAATCAGAGCCGCAGACTGCGACGGGGAGGGGGAGGTCGCCGAGATGTCCCAGCTGCAACCCTCGGTGCCCCGGAGGCGTCCTCGTCGACCAACCGACCGCTGCTACCGGTGCGATGAGCCTGGCTACGTGGCGCGTGACTGCCCAGCACCAGCCCCGAAGACCGGAACTATGCAGCCTCAGGAAAACGAGGAGGGAGTGGTGTAGCGAGGGGACCACTGCTCCATCTTCCTGCCCCCCTCCAAGGACGATGCACAGTGGTGGGCCGAGTTGGGCACCTCAACGGACTCTACCTGAGCTGCTGTGTTGAGGACCAGCCATGCCAGGCCCTGGTGGACACGGGGTCTACCATTTCCCTGATACGACCTGGCGTGCTCCCTGAAACATCCGGGCCACTGGTGAAGGGTTGGTTGCCCACAGACACCCAGCTGATGACAGTGACGGGGGAGAAAACTGTTATGCGGGGGAAGAAACCGTTGCGGATCCGAGTGAAGGGTCTAGAGCTGGTGCACGACTTCTGGCTCGCCGACATTCAAGACCAGCGCATCATTGGCCTGGATTTGCTGAGCCACTGGGGGGCCTGCGTCGACACCGCAAAGCTGGCTATTACTCTTGGCGCAGAGACTTTTGCTCTCCAGCGCGGTCAAAAGCAGGGAGCGGGGACCAGACGAGACAGGCGTCTCGCAGCTGCCGCTCAGCAGATTTCGGATCCGTCTGCGCCCACACCGGCTGCCCCTCTCGAAACAGCAGGTAGCGGAAGAGAAGATCCGTGAGATGGCTGCGACTGGGGTAATCGAGCCGTCCAATAGCCCATGGGCGGCACCCGTGGTTCTGGTGGGGAAGAAGGATGGCAGCCCGAGGTTCTGCGTGGACTTTCGCCGTCTCAATGCAGTCACCAAGAAGGACTCGTACCCGCTGCCACGGATCGACGAGGCCCTAGATTACGTTACCGGCTCCAGTTGGTTCAGCTCCCTCGACCTACGCAGCGGTTACTGGCAGGTGGAGCTAGCCCCCGACGCTAGGCCTAAGACGGCATTCACCATTGGACAGGGGCTGTGGCAGTTCAGGGTCATGCCATTTGGGCTCTGCAATGCGCCAGCGACGTTTGAGAGGCTGATGGAGAGGGTGCTCGTGGATATCCCTCGTAGCCGCTGCGTTGTGTACCTGGATGACCTGTTGGTGCACGGTGGTGACTTCGACAGTGCACTGTCTCACCTGAGCGAGGTCTTGAGTGCCATCTGACGATCTGGGCTGCGGCTCAACCCCGCAAAATGCCGCCTGTTGGCGAGAGAGAACACGTTCTTGGGCCATGTGATCAGCGCTCGAGGTGTCGCCACTGACCCCGCAAAAGTGGCTGCGGTCAGGGACTGGCCGACTCCCTCGAACGTCCAAGAACTGCGGAGCTTCCTGGGCCTAGCCTCCTACTACCGTCGGTTCATCAAAGGGTTCGCGACAATGGCCAACCCCCTCCACCGCCTGACTGACAAGGGACAGCTGTTTGGCTGGGGGGATGCCTGTGCTGCGGCTTTTGCACAGCTGAAGGAGGCCCTCACCAGAGCCCCAGTCCTGGCCTACCCCGACGCCCAGCAACCTTTCATTGTGGACACTGATGCTAGCAATGCAGGGGTCGGGGGTCCTTTCCCAGCAGGACGAGGCTGGAGAACGGGTGGTGGCGTACTTCAGTCGGGCCTTGGGGCGAGCCGAGAGGAACTACTGCGTGACCCGGCGGGAGCTGCTGGCCGTAGTGCTAGCGGTGCGGCACTTCCAGCCATATCTGCATGGCTGCCGGATCCTCCTGCGCACTGACCATGCATCTCTGACTTGGCTCCTGAATTTCAAACACCCAGAACGGCAGGTGGCCCACTGGCTGGAGTTCCTTCAGGGCTATGACTTCGAGATCCAGCATCGGCCAGGTCGACAGCATGGCAAAGCTGATGCCCTCTCCAGACGGCCCTGCGTAGCCGTCGAGTGCCGCTACTGCCTGCGACAGGAAGAGCGGGCCCAGGAGGTGCTGGGGGTGGCTACTGCTCAGGCCACAGCCGGATGAGGGGGGTGGCTCCCATTGACAACGCAGCAGCTGAAGCGGGAGCAGGAGGCCGACGCGACGTTGGTTCAGGTGGGGGCCTGGCTGGAGGCGGCGCAACGCCCCGCCTGGACGGGGGTGTCGGGACCGGAGCCCGAGGTGAAAGCCTACTACTCTCAGCACAACAATCTGGAGACCCACGACGGCCTCCTGTACCGGAGATGGCGGGCCCCCGGTCAGGGCAGAGATCTCCTGCAGCTGTTGGTGCCTCGGTCGCTGCGGTCACAGGTGCTTGAGCTGGTCCACGGCTCGGTGGGGGCAGGACACTATGGGAACGCCAAAACTCTCCGCCGCCTCAGGGGACGGTTCTACTGGCCTGGCTGTCGACGGGATGTGGAACTTCATGTGCACTGCTGTGACACCTGCACGGCACAGAAGGGCCCAACTCAACGCTCCACTGCCCCCCTTCAGCAGTACCTGGTGGGGGCCTGTTACGAGTTCAAACATTGGGGATGGAGACAAGAGAAAAAACCACAATAACAACACTGGTCCGGCCGGGTTAAGTCAAACGATGATTTTAATAGTCACACACGTGGGAGATGGACACTGTATGCAGACAGCCTCAGATCTCAAAATGGTGGAGCATTAATCAAACTCTTATAGCCTCTGGTGCCCCCACCTTATCATAAAAGCCTAAACATTCACATGCTTTTCTCTCACACGGCGCCTAAGCTACGACCTTGGCTCCCTGTTTATCTGCTCCTGCTGAGATGGGGCAGAAAACTCCAGCATGCTCTGTTCTCTTCTAATCAGACAAATAAGGCGATGACTTTCTGCAAACAGTATTTCTTATAACATCATAAAACAATATCATTCATCCACAATAAATCAGCAGTCTAATGTAATGCAAATCAGTTTAACTAATGCAATAGTTATCCGCTTCTTCTAATTCAGGAGAATACTGCAAACTAAAACTACATAATAATTCACAATCTTTAATTAGGGGTATAACATGGCATAAAATAATATTATAATTTAACAGGCCCCAATGGAAAGAGTGGGAGTGGACGTCCTAGGGCCTTTCCCCGTCACAGAGTCAGGGAACCGGTATGTGTTGGTGGCTATGGACTATTTCACGAAGTGGCCAGAGGCCTACGCGGTGCCGGACCAGAGCGCAACGACGACGGCCGAGAAGCTGGTGGAGGAGATGTTCACCCGTTTTGGGGTCCCGGCTGAGCTCCACAGTGACCAGGGGCATAACTTTGAATCGAAGGTCTTCGGGGAGATCTGCCGGCGACTGGGGGTGGAGAAAACGAGAACCACACCGCTCCACCCACAAAGCGATGGCTTGGTTGAGCGCTTCAACCGCACACTGGCCACCCAGCTCGCCATTCTCACCAGCCACCACCAGCGAGATTGGGACCGACATCTGCCCCTGGTCCTTTGGTCGTATCGGACTGCGGTGCAGGAGTCCAGCTAGTGTACACCTGCCGCTCTGATATTTGGACGGGAGCTCCGGACGCCTGTGGATCTGGTGTTCGGGTCCCCCCCCGAGCCGGAGATTGATGGTGGGCCAGAGATGGACTACTACAGGAGGCTCAGGGAGCGGCTGCAGGTGGTTCATGACTACACCCGCCAGGCCTAGGCCAGCGCCGGAGTACGACAGAAAAGAGCCTACGACACCAAGTGCCGAGGGGGGGTTTCATGCCTGGCGACAAGGTTTGGGTGTACTGCCCGGTTCGCAAGAGAGGAGTGTCCCCCAAACTCTGCAGTCACTGGCAAGGGCCGGCAGAGGTTGTGGAGCGGCTAACAGACGTGGTGTACCGTATCCGCATGCCGGGCCCGGGGCGCATGGTGGTGTTGCACCGGGACAGGCTCTCACCGTACCGACCGCTCACTCCAGCAGGAGATGATGGTGGCACCGCATGGCCAAAAGAAGGCACCTGGACATTTGCAGGACTTTGTGTGGGGTGATGGGGTCGTCGGGGACGACTGACCCCTTAGGTGGGGGCTATGTAGCGGGTCAGGGCTGTTCGGGGTTCTGTTTGTACAGTTATGTTTTGTTTATGTTGCCATAGTGACAGGTGACGCCCTCTCGCTGCGACGGTGTGTCCTTCGGGGGTCAGAGGGCGCCCTGTGTTGTTGTTGTTGTTGCCGCGCTGAGCAGTTAGCTAGCGGCAGTGTTCTTCTGAAAATGTGAATAAACGGCTGTGCTCCCTGGCTAGCTCACGGGAAGCAAGACCAAACGATACCTCCGTCTCCTCCTTGTCTGAGCTCGCCACAATATAATATAAGTCTATGTATATTCATGTATCTAAAATGCAAAAATGTGTGCTAAATATGTATCCTTCTGTATTATTTAGAATCAATCGGGGGCGTACCAAAGGCTATGAAACAGATGTTGGAACCAAAACAACTCATCATGTCATGTATCCAGAGAGTTCTACTAGACTGGACAATACCACTCATCTCTTGTTTTTTCCTTTCAAAACACATGACTTTTTGTGGCTCATGAAGGACTTAAATCGAGGGTAGGCTAAAAGGGCTACTGTCTTAAAACCTATGTTGCCAGAAATTGTATTGCAACTGTTTTGCTCTGAATATCAGATTTTAACTGGTTTGCAACATAGTTTTAGCTAATTGTACGGAAAAATGCAGTATAGTTTTTTTTTGTTTTGTTGTTAGAACAACCAAATTAAACAAAACAGTTTTTGAGACAACCCATCAGAGGTCAGCCTTTCTTTTTTTAAACAGCAAAAAGTGCAGAAAGTTATATGAATTGTTATATGAACAACTTAATCTTTTGTTGTGATGTGCTAGTCTTAGGTAATTATTAGCATTTATTTATGTAATCAGTTCATTTCATCTTTTTAACAGGGAAAATGGTGCTCCAAACTTAAAGAAGATAGCTAACAAAGATTTGGTGAGTATTTTAGGTTTACATGAACAAAACTGGCATATAAGCTACCATTAATTCAGGCAGGAAACAAAGTCAGCTGATTTTACACACTGAACTGGATAATCTCATATACAGTAGGTTTTACTATTAACCTGATTTAGCATATCCAGTATTGCTACAGATGTGCAAGCCATTTCACAAGTCACCTGCACCTCAGCTTTTTCTTTGTTGCAGTATTTACTGTTTACTCTGCTCTGTATTAGGTATTGTTATGGTTTTCCCAATCTCTCATACTTGGCATTTATGTGCCTGGAAGGTCATGCAGGTCAATAGTCAAAGCCATACCACCAAAAACAAATACTGGCTTCTTTTAGCTACAGTCGTGCTAATGTAAAGTATTTTGTGAATTCATTGCAGAAAGTAATAGTTCATAAAACTCAGATTTAAGGCTATGTCTGATTCATAATAGATCTGGATCCTCCATCCGGCTTTCATGAAATATGTTCATCAAGTATGGCTGGGAAAGAAGGGTGCTTATCCATCCACTGGCTTTCTTGCTGTGGTTCTCAGCCTAGTGATGTGTGATGAGGTATGTTCACTTTAAACAATTTGTACATTATGCATCTGACTGACAGTGGTGGTAGTTAAACACTGAGAAACACTGATTTACCAGCAAAGTTGAGAAAAGTCTGCCTTAGATGACTACATGACTAAAACAGAAATCTATGGTTATTTCAAGAAGAGTCAAGAAGAGTGGACATCTGATGGTTGACACATTTACCTGCAAACCAAAGGCAGCAACTACTCTAGCTAAAGACACATGGGTTGTGTTTAAAGGTGGTACCATGAAGGATATCAAGTGTTAAAAGTATTGCCAAATCGAACATGTAGAGCCTACCCGCTTGTGTCAACAGAACAGCTGAAAGTAGTTTTACATAACTCTTGGATAGCAATGTGTAAAAATGCCATACCTGATGTAAGAGCCAATTAAAGGTTAATTTTATTAGTACTGGTAAAATGATTAGAGGAGAAATATACATGTTTGATGTTAAGAATATAATTTCTAGTTAAGGCTTTCACAATAAAACAGGAAACATGAATCACAACTCAGAGACACGGACTCAACACAGAGAGACAGAAAATGACACATGGAACTGAACTATACATGAAACCACAATTCCTAAAACATGGATAACAGAAACATGAAACTGTAATAATAATAATCACAACCACAACAAGAGAACAAGAAAACAATCCATGATGCAAAATTAAACCAAAACATAATAAACTCAAAATACCGGGTCCAACGGACCCAAAACCGTGACAGATACAGTCAATGTGGAGTTTTTGGCATGTTATGAAGCTGGTTTACACTATGTCTATTAAAAATTCTAAGCAGAAGACAAATAGTGCATGCAACTTGAGCCAATAAACCCCTGCAACTTATAAGATGGCAGATGAAAGAGAGGTGGGAAGAACATGTAAGTTAACAGAGAAGGCTTTGGAAGAAAAATTACAAAGATGTATTGCTTTAAGAAGACGAACATTAGGAACAATCACAGGCAAAATAAAGGAGATAAAGATAATGATGAGTGATGCTCAGAACCTTCAAAATTTGAAAGAAAGGGTGGAAAGTGACTTTGCATAGGCTCTGAATGAGTTTCAAAGTCACAATAACCAGGTTATGAGCCTTTTGTCTGAAGAAGAAAAAATATTTGACCAGGACAATTGGTTTGAGCCCAAAATGGCATCAATAAGAGAGTTTATGAAAACAACAAAGAAATGGATAGCAGAGGATCATAAGCATATGATTCCAAATGAAGCTGAGCAGCAGGAGCACGTTACAGTTGGCTTGGAGGAAGCTGTTAACCCAGATGACAGCGCATCACAGGTTGGAGCTAGAAAGGATGCAGTTCATAGCTCGCGTGGGTCTCAAGTCAGCCAAGCATCTACAACATCTAGAGTTTCCTCCACTCGTGCTAAACAGGAGGCAGAACACGCAGCCTTGCTGGAAAGAGCCGCAGCATTGAAGAAAAAGCAAGAACCTGAGTTAGAGTTGGCCAGGATTAGGCAACATCTTGAGTTTGAAACAGCAAGAGTCAAAGCGGAAAAAGAAGAGTTAGAGTTGGAGACTGCATTAGCAGAAAGTCAAGCAAAATTAAAGGTGCTCAAAGAATGTGAAAGATCTGAAGATGGTCTGAGCAGTTATGTGTCAATACAAAGATCCCAAGGTCGAGGAGTTAAAAAGGAAAGAGTTGGCATAATGCTCCCACAACAAGATGATGTGAGTAGTCACGCTAATTCACAAGTGCAAAACTCACAGGTACCACATCCAGTCTCCACTCATGGGCTTAATGGTCACGTTAACAGAAGTGATGATGTATTGTCAGTCATGCAGAAACAGAATGTAATCACTGAGTTACTTGTGAAACAGCAGCAGCTGGCTCAGTTGCCATCAAAGGACATTCCTGTTTTTAAAGGTGATGCACTACAGTATAAGGCCTTCATAAGAGCCTTCGAACAAGCAGTAGAGCAAAAGACTGATAACGATCAAGATAAGCTGTATTTTTTGGAACAGTTCACTGCTGGCGAACCACAGGAGCTAATTCGCAGTTGTGTACAAAGGTTACCGTGAGGCCAGACGGTTGCTACAGAGAGTGTACGGTATACCGTACACTCTCTGATGGTGTGCAGCATTCCCATGTCTAACAGGCAAAGGAAGCTTTGGAGCACACATGTAATTTCACGCTGTTGGAAGATAAACAAATAGAGAATGGTAAATTTACATGAACCTCACTCTAAATGGGTTTATATAAATATCATATGTAATATGGCAATGACAAACCTTAGCAGACTCTGTGGGTCCAGCTTGCGCAGTGAAGCACGAGCGATTTGCTCCTGTACTGGGCATTCCATTGTCCTCCTCTACCCACGCAGTGCCTTCTTTTGCCGTCTGGCTCAGACAGGGCTTCCCAGTACCAGGGGGGCCTCTTCCGAGGAGGCATGTTGGGTTCTTCCGTCTCCTTTTCAGATTCTTCTGAGGAGGTATCAGTGGCCTGCTGGACAAATGAAACCTCTCCTCCATCAGAATCTGCTTCGTCCATTTCCTGAAGCAAGGCCCAAGGATGTTGCGCCGATAGGTTATTCCTGCATGGCAGTGATACGGAGGCCATCCTGATGTGCGTTCTCAGAAATGCGAAGAAGAAATGATTCTCCCTCCTGGTCGGTCTGCTTTTATGCACAGTACTGTGCTGTAGTCAAGCAATGCCACTCCTACACATACACAAATCTCTCCTGGTTGGGGGAGGGTGTTTTGCACAACAAAAGCAGGAGAACAATGGAGCTACTACATTTATTTCATGCATACATACATATACATGCATTTCACCCCCATGTCATACTGTGTATGGTTGTGTGTGTGTGACAAATAAAAAATTTGAATTTTTACTAACCCTGCGCAAATTTGCGTAAATTCCCTGAACCTAACACCTCCTAGTACTCTGCTGAGAGGCCTTCAGCTCCATTGTAGGGTTGTAACACAGATTTTTCTCTTACCTTGGATCTGAGCTACTCTGAGTGAACAAATGCAAATCTTCCAGGCCTCAAAGATAATGGGTGGTTTGCACAACAAAAACAGGAGGAGAATCGAGCTGATGACCTGTGAAAATTTCAGCAGGGGTGATTAACACCTCAGGACATCCACCAGAAAATAAAAAAGTCAGTAATTCTAGGAGGTCTTACCGGTAGGTTCAGGGGATTTACGCAAATTTGCGCAGGGCTAATAGATCTAGTAGTAGGGACTTGTACCAGGAAAAAAAAGAGGCTCAGTAATTCTAGTGTTAAAGGTTAATTTTATTGGTACTGGTAAAATGATTAGATGAGAAATATACATTATACGTTTGATATTAGTAATATAATTTCTAGTTAATTTCAAAAAACTGTTTTGTTAAAGGTATAGAATATAAAAGTGCGACATTCTAATGCACTTTTTAGTATTTTGGGCTTCCGGCACACTGTAATTACGTAGTTGGGGAGTCGGATAAGCTGGAAGCAACACAGTTTTTTGACCGAGTCTTGCCATGTAAATTAAAAGTTTCAATAAACATCTTTTTTGCAAGAAAAGTACCTGGACTTGCTCGCGTTTCAAATGCATGTTGCCAGACTGACTCCTAAAGGTGGTACAGAAGAGTGAAATAGAGATGGAGTGCCGCCACTACACTTGGTATTGATTCAATGCTAAATACAGGGCCAGTGTTGGAGTCAACCAGATTCAACAATTAGTTTTAACTTGGCAAGAACAGTGTAACATGATTTTTGAGCTGAATGTGTTTGTTTGCCTGAAAAACAATTTTTGTGTCAGGTTTTGTTTAAATGGGCGATCTTGTGTCATTGGGGAAGACACTTCACCCGTTGCCTACTGGTGGGGGTCAGAGTCCACCAGTGTCCGGCAGCCTCGCCTCTGTAAGTGCGCCCCAGGGTGGCTGTAGCTACAATGTAGCTTGCCATCACCAGTGTGTGAATGTGTGCGTGAATGGGTGGATGACTGAATATGTAAAGCGCTTTGGGGCCCTTAGGGACTAGTAAAGCGCTATACAAATACAGGCCATTTACCATTTAAATGTATTATATAAATAAAATTAAGCTGACATTTAAAAATCAAGGGTTACTACATTCAGAAATTTCCTTAGTTTATGTTTGATGTATATATTTTTTCAGTTCTACTAAAATATTTTATTTAAAATCTAACAGTTGGCTGAATATATTTAAATGTCTGAATATAATCTGTAGGCACTAGGTCTGCTAAAGTAACAAGTATGATGATCACTTAAACATTGAAAATTAACATTAACTCAATCTAAACATTAAAACATTATTTTCATACCAAAATATACAGGCTGTTTGGGAAGTATCACAGCCCTTCATTTGTTATTGTTCCAAACTCATTTTTCAGAATTTCACACACAATATGCACAATATAATGACAAAGTGAAAAAATTTTCTTGAAATTCTGCCAGCTCTATTAAAAAAAAAATCATTAAGTCATGATACCAGCTAAAATCTATCAGTAACTGTAAATCCTGCCACTTAGTGCAAATTAAAATCAGCTGGTTCAGTTCCAACTCGTAAACTATAAAAAAGGTGTCCCATTACCAACGTGTCACACAATCAATCAATCAATCAATCAATCTTTATTTTTTAAAGCACTTTTCATACAAAAAATGTAGCACAAAGTGCTTTACATAGTTAAAAGCAGCCCACCCCACCCTCCAACTCACTCCCCACACTCTCATTAACATAAATGATGTGAATACACACATATCAAAGGAGCTTGCAAAGAAAAGCATCTGGACTTCTTTAAGTTACTTGAAGACGTTTCACCTCTCATCCGAGAAGCTTCTTCAGTTCTAAGGTCAAATGGTGGAGAGTCCCAAAACGTGCGGCTATCCTAAATGGGTGTTCTTAAAGTCAGCAAAGAGGCACAGAAAAGAAGACCAGACACCAGCGAGGGAGGATAAGAAGGAGAGACGCAACAACATTGTCATCCCCTATGTAGCCGGTGTATCAGAAAAACTCAGGAGAGTTTTCTCCAAGCATGACATCCCAGTGTATTTCAGACCCAGCAACACGCTCAGGCAGAAACTGGTTCACCCGAAAGACAAAATGCCAAAACACAGACTTAACAATGTGGTGTATGCTGTACAGTGCAGCGAGGAATGCTCAGACCTCTACATTGGAGAGACCAAACAGCCACTTCACAAGCGCATGGCACAACACAGAAGAGCCACCTCCACAGGACAAGACTCAGCAGTCCATCTGCATCTTAAGGATAAAGGACACTCTTTCGAGGATGCCAATGTTCACATTTTGGACAGAGAGGACAGATGGTTTGAAAGAGGAGTGAAAGAAGCCATCTATGTCCACTGTGAGCGACCATCTTTGAACAGAGGCGGTGGTTTACGACACCAACTCTCTGCCATCTATAATCCAGTTTTGAGATCCCTTCCCAGACGCCTTAACGCCCACTCACATCCTGGGCCATCTGACCTCAGGAATTCGCATGATAAGGTGGGGCCAGGTTTCACAATGAACACACCCGAAACTCTGGCTGATTGGGACCCACACCCAGTTTCACACCTTGGCTCAGGCGATTAGAGGATCATCAGGGGGTCCTTTTGTCCCTCTGTGGGGGGTCACTCCCACTAGGTTTATATCTGGGACTCTCCACCATTTGACCTTAGAACTGAAGAAGCTTCTCGGATGAGAGGTGAAACGTCTTCAAGTAACTTAAAGAAGTCCAGACGCTTTTCTTTGCAAGCTCCTTTGACTACGATGACCTGGATGACTGAGAACCTTCACAGACCATACACACACATATCCCCCCCCCCCCCCCCCCCCACACACACACACACACACACGCGCGCACACTTAAAGAGTAAAAATTGGGCAGGGTTCACATGAGCCAAGTGAGGAAACCCTATAACAGGGAGCCATCTGCACCGGGACCACAGCCTCCAGGCTGGGCACACAGCAGAAGGGAGGCAAAGGAGCCCCCCAGCCAGGCTGAGAGGACCCCCAGAGACCCAGCAGCCACGGTCGATCACAGCCCCAGTGCAGAGAGCCCCCTCCGAGGAAACACTGGAGATATGCCACAATAGGCTATATACACGGTAAAATGATAAAATAAATAAGAACGGGATACAATATAAATATAAATAGAGTAAGAAGATTAAAAAATGGATAAGAATAAAACTAAACTGGACAAACTAAATACTAGAACACTGGAATTTTAAACATGAAACCTGAACATAGATACCTGGGACATTGCATGAAACAAATGAACAACTTGACAATGAATGAATGACAGCTTACAACATACACAAGAGGATGACGAGGGAAGAGGAAACACATGGGGACCACAGCTGGGGAAAATAAATATAATAATGACAAGACAGGAGGAAACAAAACTGAACACACTAACAAAGGATGCAACACCGTCAAAGTAAAACAGGGAACACTAAGACAGAGACTAAGAATTAATGGCTAAACACAGACTGGGAAGAAGGAATCCACAGGGGAACGAGACAGACTGGGGAAACAAAGGGAGGAGACAAAAAGGGAAACACAGAAACTATTATGGATGATGAGACAGAGAAGGAGTGAGAGAGAGAGAAGGCGAAGGAGAGAGAGCAGCAGCATACATGAACACACATGACAGAAAAAGGAAAACGTAACAAAACACGGGAAGAGAAACATGTAAACAGGAAGGGGAGACAAGACACATCGAAAAGACAACATGGAAACCGAAATATAACTAAACATAGCAGCAATACGAAGACTAACTCAATACTAAATAATATAAAACTAAAACATTACAACAAAAAAGAATTTGGAAAAACACCATAAACTCAAAATACTGGGTCCAATGATCCAGAACCATGACAAGGGGAATATAGTCTGGTCAGATAAGACCAGAATTAAACTTTTTCGATGCCATAATACACACCATGTTTGGAGGTCAAATGTTACTGCATATCACCCAAAAACATCATATCAACTGTGAAGTTTGGATGTCGGAACATTATGGTGTGGGGTTGTCTTTTAGCATACAGCTAAATTGTGCTTAAAGTGCTTCATTGAGCGGAAATTTAAACTTAAAATATCTCAAGATATATAAAGTAAAAAGGAAGTCAAAATTAGAAGTACCTCAAATGCTTCGAACTGAACATTTCAATATCTGAACATTTTACCTTGGGCATGGACATCTAAGAGGTTCTGCCCTTGACTATCTCTAATTGGTTTAGACGACGACATTGGCGTAATGTGTGTCTGTTGTTGACCACACAGAGACTTTCAGAGTTGCAGAGAATTTTTTTTTTTTTTTTTTTTACTTGAACGGCTGGTCGCACCAATGCGACCTAGGATTTTCATGGCGGAACATTGGCATGTTGAATGTGCAAGCGTCGATGTGCGCTATTGGATTATTGTGGGAATTCCCAACGCCATTTCCCTTTTCTGCACATCTGTGCAGAGACACGTGCGTGACAGATAAATTGATCGAACAGCAGCAGCACGGAGTCGGTGCTGCGGTGCTTTAGTGGCACGTTTAGCTACTCTAAGCAGCGCCTTCATGATTGGTTTAGGCCATGATATATATATATATATATATATATATATATATATATATATATATATATATATATATATGTGTGTGTGTGTGTGTGTGTGTGTGTGTGTGTGTGTGTGTGTGTGTGTGTGTGTGTGTGTGTGTGTGTGTACCACCGGCAGATAGAGGAGGTGGCTGATATCCAGAAATCCTACCAGTGGCTGGACAAAGCTGGACTGAAAGACAGCACAGAGGCACTAATCATGGCAGCACAAGAACAAGCTCTGAGCACAAGATCCATAGAGGCTGGGGTCTATCACACTAGGCAAGACCCCAGGTGCAGGCTGTGTAAAGATGCCCCAGAGACAATCCAGCACATAACAGCAGGGTGCAAGATGCTAGCAGGCAAGGCATACATGGAACGCCATAACCAAGTGGCCGGCATAGTGTACAGGAACATCTGTGCTAAGTATAAACTGGAAGTCCCGAGGTCAAAATGGGAGATGCCCCCAAGGGTGGTGGAGAATGACCGAGCTAAGATCCTGTGGGACTTCCAGATACAGACGGACAAAATGGTGGTGGCTAACCAACCGGACATAGTGGTGGTAGACAAACAGAAGAAGACGGCCGTAGTGATCGATGTAGCGGTTCCGAATGACAGCAATATCAGGAAGAAGGAACACGAGAAGCTGGAGAAATACCAAGGGCTCAGAGAAGAGCTCGAGAGGATGTGGAGGGTGAAGGTAACAGTGGTCCCCGTGGTAATCGGGGCACTAGGTGCGGTGACTCCCAAGCTAGGCGAGTGGCTCCAGCAGATCCCGGGAACAACATCGGAGATCTCTGTCCAGAAGAGCGCAGTCCTGGGAACAGCTAAGATACTGCGCAGGACCCTCAAGCTCCCAGGCCTCTGGTAGAGGACCCGAGCTTGAAGGATAAACCGCCCGCAGGGGCATGCTGGGTGTTTTTTATATATATATATATATATATATATATATATATATATATATATATATATATATATATATATATATAAAAATAAATGTACCACTTGCCAATATGACAACAGCCCCACCAAGGCTGAAGATTTAACAAAAGTGGAAGTGCATATGAGAGAAGGATGCAACCTATAACAACAATGTTCAGTGGCTAGTGGAGCTAAGATCCCAGCAACAGAAATTGTGAAAACTGTACTGAGTGTATTAAATAGAGATGTAGTGAACAACAATACAGGCAAACTTCAAGCCAGTTGCACAAGTTTTATCAAATGTGCCATTTACCAACGAGATGCTCTGTCCCCACTGCTGTTCTGCATAAGCTCGAATCCCCTTAGCCAGTTCATTAACAAGCCTGGCTATGGAAACCAACTACAGAATAGTGCAACTGTTATTCAACAACTCAATCTGGATGACATCAAGCTGTATGTAGCCTTTGCCAAAACAAATTGTTTATTTTGATTACTGAAAAAGCGATCTCAGGTCATTATGTTCTTAAATTTTAAAAAGCATATTAATAGTGTCATGAATCGCTGTGTGGCAGGCAAGCAGGAGTGGTGGACCCAAAATGCAGAACTCAGACACGGAAGTGAAACTTAAAGCGCAGCTTTATTGCTGAGAAAAACCTCGTACAAACTAAACTCACCAAAAGAAAACCAAAAGTCAGAACAGAGGAACCAAGGACTGAAACACTGGAAAGAAACACTAAACTGGAGCAGAAGACCAAACACTAGGAACATAGAAGCAGAACACACAGCTAGTTGAGGGTACGACGCGACACTAACACAGAGAAACACAGGGCTTAAATACACAGATGGCAGTAATCAAGGGATGAGAGACAGGAGGGGAACACACCTGGGAGAAATCACAGCTGACGAGGCAGGGGAAACGTAAACTGAGCACACTCACATATGACACAGACCTTCACAATAAAACAGGAAACTCAGAAACATGGAACCAGACAAGACATTGAACTAAACAGACAGATTCACAAACAGATGGGGTGACACCATAGACAGACAGAGACACAGACTCAAAGGCAGACCAAAAATAACACAGAACTCAAAAAATAATAATCATCATCATAAGCGTTGGGTCACTGACCCAGGACCATGACAAATAGTTAAAATGTAGAGAGAAACTATTTAAAATTTATATCATTTACCCTTTAAGTGGAAAAGTTTGGAATGCACGTGTTTAACGTATGTGATGTGTATTGTTTAGACTCACTGCCTTCTTATTTACATTTTGAAGTGTCCTTTATTATATTGTTTAATTTTATAGGCATGTAATAAAGCTCGTGTGCCCCCAGCCAATCCATAAGAGTTTTAGGTAAAGGGGTGGGATTTGGCGTGGGCTGTGGGGTCTACTGTGTGTGAGAGAGGGAGGAGAGATAAGCTACTGCTATCGAGTGGACATTTGAGTCTGTAAACTAGCAACATGCTGTTACTTTCATGGTTGAAAGTACCTCATATGTGGAGCTGTTGTAACCTACCAAGAGGAGGAGGAGACAGACGTTTTACCAGTGTGATGGAAGCAAAGCTCATATGGTCTCTTCTGCTGATTTGAGTTTTGAATTTAGTGTGACTGTGGGTTTTGTGTGTCGTGGCTGAACCCTGCTGGTAGCCTTGATGCCCTTTTTTCCCATCTGTCCCTTTGAATTGTCTGAAGCTCTGAATATCGATGTTGGCATGCGCCTTTTATTTTATTGGTTGTTTATAAGTGAAGCGGCCACAGTGCACCCCAGCCATGATTTAGGCCTGCAACAAGGGTTTTATTTTTAAGAACGTCTGGGACTGAGTGTGCGTGGGCTACCCGCGCATTTGCGTACATAAGATTTTCTGGAGGAGGACAGACATTTGTTTAGAACACTTAAAGATGTCGAAGAAGCAAGCTCCTTTAAGCAATTACTTTGGTGTTCCTCCACTTCCAAAGAAATGTCAGAAGGAGTCTGAACCCGCAAAAGAAGCACGTATTCTTGGAAAAGTGGTTGCAGGAGGTGAGCTGGCTTCAAACAAATGATGAACGCACAGAGAAGTGGTGCAGAATATGCCGTGAAAATCCCACTCTAGCAAACAAAAACAGTGCCTTTTATATGTACGCAAGCGCGCGTTGCAACTTCTTATCTGGTGCACGTCTTTTATTTTGACAGCGCATGCGCACCTGCGGACCACTTATGTGCGCCCCTGATCATAGTGAATGAAATGTAGTGAACACCACTTTATCAGTTCTACATATTAATTTAACACTAAACTCAAATGTTTTTACTTTATTTCGTTTTTTTCTTTCTACTGGGAATCACTCACTAAAGTGAAGTGCATTTCAATTGATATGCTTGTCTCGTTGCTTGTTGATTTATATTTTGGGTTATAAGCATGAACAAGAGAATATCAAAAGCAAATTACACCTTTGAGACCCAGGCCCCACTCACAGCTACATGAGACAGGTGTTACATGTATGCCAGGAGTGACATCAATTCTCTTGGATGTACAACAATGACATTGGAATGTCATTCAGACGGAAGAACTGTTGTCAGATGGTAATAAAGAGAAAGAAACTACTCAGAACCAAGGGAATTGCACTACCAGAACATTGTAGACACTGAGGATAGCCACAAGTACCAGGGACTTCAACAGGCAAATAGGAACCATGAAGAGGCCACTGGAAAAGCTGCAACTCAGCCACCTGAGACATTGTCCTAAGAAGGGAAGGTGACCAAGGTCTATTGAGTGTCACAACCACTGACTAGGATGAAACAAAAGATCCATGAGTACATCGGCAAGATGGACACAACATGTTGGACCTTGAGAAGATCTGGTGGGTGAAGGCAACACAACAAAGTAGACAAGTGGCCTCAGTGTCATGAACTCGCTGTGTGCAGGCAGGAATAGGACCCAAAAGCAGACTCCCAGAAGCAGGAAGTGAACTCAAAAAACACGGATTTATTGCTGGAAAAAGGAAAAATTGTACAGAACTAAACTGGGGAATTCTAATAATCATTCACACAGGGAAACACAGGGAGAGTCACAAAGCTATGAGGACACGGAACTGAGGGAGATGCGGACATAAATACACAGACGGGTCATGAGGGAAGTGAAAACACATGTAAAGCACAGCTGACATGAATAACCATAAAGAGACAGGGGAAGAGCAAACACAACATAACGCACACTGACGGGAGACTATCAAAGTATGGAGGAGAGGCAACCGAGAGGGAGCGAGGGAGAGAGAGAACAAAAATGATGGACTAGGGAAATATGAAGGAATAAAACACATGGAGGGGAAACAAGACACAAGGCTCACATTGTATAAACACAGACATCCAGGTGAGACAGAGGACAAAGACACAAGGGGAGATCTAATAAACCATACTGAACAGAATAAGCTAGGAACCATAGAATACAAGTGAACTCAAAAATAATACAGAATGACCAAAAATGCACAACGCCCCCCCCCCCCCCCCCCCCCCCCCACCAAAAAAAAAAGAAAAAAAAGAAAACAAAAGCCTGGGTCAAAAGGACCCAGAAACATGACACTTAGGGGATCCCAGGACTGACAAGTAATTATCAATGATTATCAGTTATGTTCCAGTCTGGAATCTGGCTGTACCACTCAAGGACATTTACAGAGTGGTCGAGAAGTCACTTTTTTGTTATCTTGGTTGCATGCTTAGGGTTGTTGTACTGTTAGAAGAACCTTCACTCCAGTGAGTGCTCTCATTAACGCTAAAACTGTCAGTGAAGATACTACCCATCCCTATTCATTTTGCAGAATCCCTGTCATCACAGCATTTATGCATAAAGTGCTCTATGGGCTGATTTTCATTAACTCCTCAGTCAGCTTTGTGGTATAACTTAAACAAGCTACTAAGAGACAGATTCTTCATGTCCTCAATAGGACATGGAGATAATGATGTCTTTTAAGAATGCTATTAGTTAATATATAAAAGAATGAATGAATAAACAAATAAATAGAATGCTCCTAGTGGAAACAATACATTAAATCTTTACTTCAATTTTTTTTCCCCAGGTCACTATCTTTGGGTTTGGAGCAGACAGCGGGGGAAGCTGGAGCCATTACTTTGAAATCTTCAAAAACAAAAAATTTAAAACAGGAGCACATCCAGGAGAAGAAGAATATAAAATGATAGAGAAATTACACAAAAAGAAGACAATTGTTTTTTTTAAAGGATGGTAATTTCTTTTTCATGTTTTCATTTCTGTCTTTATCAGTTGCAAATCATCTAACCATAGACCTGTGTTATAAAATTGAATAAGTGATGGTAATTGCCCCCCCCCCTTCAAAATAAATACCACTATATACTAACTTTATCTATATCTGACTTTATCACTAGTAATCTTATATACATTTTGCCTCCAAAATAATAGAAAATACAATGCAAAATTCAAAGTGCAGTCATAATCCCCTGTAACTTGTTCATGAAAAAAAAAAAAAAAGAAAAGTATAGCTGTTTGTTGCTAAAGGGTTATTGAATACATTTGATAGTCATACTGGATAAAACTGGAAAAAACTCTGAGTGGAGTTTTTTTTCCTCCTCCTCTTACCTCATGTAGTGTATTTTCATTGTTTTTTCCTATCAGCCTACCTTTCTGACATGTCTCCCCAATGTGATGGTCAGAAGGTTCCTTTGTAAGTGCGCATGCACCATTAGCGTGCTGCCTTCTGTAACCCTAATTTCCCTCGGGATTAATAAAGTATTCTGATTCTGATTCTGATTCTGATACCTTTCAAGTATACCTTTCAAGACAAGTCATACCTTTCCATAATAAAGATTGAACAAGTCTTTAAATAAACAGATGTGCCTGAGAGCAGTGTGTTTGATTTGTGTTCTTTTTGGGAATGCCAATTTTCCGTCGATCCATTCTCGCTTATCCTCATCAGGGTTGTGGGAGAGTTGGAGGTGGCCCGAGTTGGAGGAAAGACTCGAGCAGTGGATCATTGAGCAAAGAACGAGTGGCAGAAGCGTTTCGACGGTCACCATTCGACTAAAAGCAGTAACGCTAGCAGAAGAAATGAAAATTTAACATTTCCAAGGAGGTCCGTCTTGGTGCTTTCGTTTCATGAAACGGTGCCATTTTTCCATCCGGACCAGGACTCCTACTGCAGCAAACACATCGCCGACAAACACATCCAGCCCAGCCACATCACTAACATGGACGAGGTGCCGCTCACTTTCGACATCCCGGTGAGTCACACTGTGGAGAAGAAGGGGACCAGCACGGTAACGGATTGGCCAGATGCTGGGAGATGTGTAAAAATAACTCAATTGTTTGGTGGTGGCTATTGCGGAGCTTCCACAGATTCAGTAACATTAGCAAGTAGTGGAGGCCAGCAGATGCAACACGCTGGCAGGTGGATGATGGAAAGGCAGGAGGAGCAGAGACCCGAGGCGGTGAACTGAACTTCAGGTAAGAAGTTATGACCTGCAGTCTATCTGGGTCAGATATAAACCAAGTTTAGGTGGAGTTTACTTTTTACAGTCAGTTACAAGAACTTTGTTTAGGGCCTTAAGCTCTGTATACATTCCCACCCCCTGACTTACCCATGATTACGGGGTTGAACTGGGTTTTCCTGTCATGTACCCTTTTTGTGGGCGTCGGGCTGCAAAGAAAGCCTCTGCCAGAGAGGCTGCCAGAGATGGCACAACGGTGGGGTTGTGCTCTTTCACCCAGGTCCTAAGGTCCGGGCTAAGAACCCTGAAAAACTGCTACATCACTATAACATCTCCTATTTGGTCCTTTGTCTTCTCCTTTGGAAGCATCCACTTTTCATACAGGTCTTGAAGGCGCGATCGTAGCTCTTTTGGGTCCTTCACCGTCATGTCGCGGAATCTCATTCGGTAAGCCTCAGCACTTTCAAGAACAGCTGTTTTTACTTTATCATGTCTGTCTCTTCAGTGTCCATAGCAACATATGCAGCACGTGCTTTACCACTGAGAAGTGGAGCTAGATGAAGTGCCCATTCTTCTTGTGGCCACTGACATCCTGTTGCAATCAACTGCATCAAGTTTCGTTCAAGTGTCCTTTATTTTCTGGCGTCGCCTTTCAACAATTGTCTCGCAAAACATAAGACCTGGCAGTCAAAATCTCACCTGCTTTATACAGAATTCCATTCACATCTAAATCTCATTAACCTTTACCACTGAGACAACAGGGTAGACTAAATGACACAGTCTAAACAAGGAAACCGGAATAAAATCATTCTTCCACTTAAACTCATTCACTCAACTAAACGGTTTGTGAAGTCAATCTCTTCACAAAATCTGACTCTGGAGGTTATATTAACAATTTTACACAATTTTACACAAAAAAAACAGCCCTTCATTTGGTTACAACTAATTGTGGGGATATGATGTCACTAATTGATCAGTGACATCGATCGGCCCGCGATCCATTTTTAATTGGCCCGCAAGTAATTTTATAAGTAGAATAGAATATGGCCCGCACTTCAACTTTTGCTTGAGTGTATTGCACTTCTTAGTTTTAACACCAGGGGGAGCTACTGTTGATCAAGGCAGTTGCTCCACCAAAAAGGACAATCACAGAAGAAATTTACCCCACGATACTAAACATGGCAGAACCAAAGAAGCGAAAGGTAGAAAAGTGAATGCAGAAAATTTCAGACATGGTGGGAGACTGAATATTTCTTCAGTGAAACTATGGCAGTTATGAAAGTGTATAATGTACGACGTCATTATGAAACCAAACATCAGGCCTATGCATCCTACAGTGGTGCTGAGCGAGAGCAGAAATTAAAGCAAAGGGTAGCTCTCCTGCGGGGTCAGCAACAGTATTATTTTCGTGCTCAAAAGGTCCAGGAAAAGGCTACAATAGCCAGCTATGAGGTCGCCCAACTCATTGCAAGACATGGCAAGCCTTTTTCAGATGGAGACCTCATAAAACACTGCCTCGTTAAAATCACCGAAATAATGTGCCCGGAAAAGGTGCAGGACTTCAACAACATCAGCATGTCCAGAAATCCAGTTGTGCGACGCATTGAAGACTTTTCAGCCAACATTAAACTGCAACTGTCTGATAAAGCTGTGCTTTTGATTTTTACTCCATCGCATGCGATGAGAGCACCGATGCCACAGACACCGCACAGCTGCTTTTTTTTTGCGGGGAGTGGACGAGAGCACGAGCACTTTAGGTGAGTAAAAAATATATTCCACAGTACCCGTGTGTTAATGTGCAGGTACACATGCTTCAAATATCAATAATGCGCATCAATTCTGTCACTACCCTGCTTTTGCGCACCACTTTCTTATATGCGTTTTTCTTCTTAACACACAGAGTACACACCGCTGTGCACAGCGCACGCACACGCAAAGTCAGCTTCTCTCATCTGATGCAGACCTGCTCCTTGATCAAGTGACATTTGTCCGGATTTTTGGCACGACTGGCGTATGATCAGCACCGCAGCTGGATGGCCCGATTTACATACCCAGCGCAGCTGATACTCACCAGAATAGTTTACTAAAATTATATGCACTCCTGTTATTAAGTCCAGTTCAGTCTGTTAATGTTGATAACGGTTTCAAATTAACGTTAATAGGTGTGTTGCTAAGCCTAATAACTTAAATAACAAACTTGAAATGTACCCGTCCCATTTTTCTCTTTGTTTTTTTGTTTTTTTGTACTGTAAATCTTCTGTCTAAGAAGAAATCTGAGGCTGCTGTTCTGAGAATGAGCTACCAAAGCTTTTTCTGAATAAATCAATAAAGATCCATTTATGGAAAGCTGTGATGAAGGCAGTTCTTTAATTATTTTCAACAATATAACATATTCGACCACTTTTAAGTGATTTTTCTAACTTTAATACACTAAATTTAAGGTTATATACCTAATTTCTAATAAGTGGCCCAGCCCCTCCTATATTTTTATATATGTGGCCCTCAGTGAAAAAAGTTTGGACACCCCTGGTGTAGACCAAAATACTAAATTTCACTCTACAAGGACCTGATATCCACTTACGAGGACATTACACTGCCACTGTTCTATCGGAATTTAAAGTGAATTTCCTCTTATGTGGTATTATTTTTTCTCTGAAACAAAAATCAGGTAAAAAAAAAAATCTGGTAATTCTTGGTTTTTAAATTCATCAGGTCCCAATCAGCCCAAATGGCAAAGAGAAATTAAAAATGCATGCCATGAAAGACTTCGGGTCTTAGACGTTAGTACAGGGAGTGCAGAATTATTAGGCAAATGAGTATTTTGTCCACATCATCCTCTTCATGCATGTCGTCTTACTCCAAGCTGTATAGGCTCGAAAGCCTACTACCAATTAAGCACATTAGGTGATCTGCATCTCTGTAATGAGAAGGGGTGTGGTCTAATGACATCAACACCCTATATCAGGTGTGCATAATTATTAGGCAACTTCCTTTCCTTTGGCAAAATGGGTCAAAAGAAGGACTTGACATGCTCAGAAAAGTCAAAAATAGTGAGATATCTTGCAGAGGGATGCAGCAGTCTCAAAATTGCAAAGCTTCTGAAGCGTGATCATCGAACAATCAAGTGTTTCATTCAAAATAGTCAACAGGGTGTGGAAAAACCAAGGCGCAAAATAACTGCCCATGAACTGAGAAAAGTCAAGCGTGCAGCTGCCAAGATGCCACTTGCCACCAGTTTGGCCATATTTCAGAGCTGCAACATCACTGGACTGCCCAAAAGCACAAGGTGTGCAATACTCAGACACATGGCCAAGGTAAGAAAGGCTGAAAGACGACCACCACTGAACAAGACACACAAGCTGAAACGTCAAGATTGGGCCAAGAAATATCTCAAGACTGATTTTTCTAAGGTTTTATGGACTGATGAAATGAGAGTGAGTCTTGATGGGCCAGATGAATGGGCCCGTGGCTGGATTGGTAATGGGCAGAGAGCTCCAGTCCGACTCAGACGCTAGCAAGGTGGAGGTGGAGTACTGGTTTGGGCTGGTATCATCAAAGATGAGCTTGTGGGGCCTTTTCGGGTTGAGGATGGAGTCAAGCTCAACTCCCAGTCCTACTGCCAGTTTCTGGAAGACACCTTCTTCAAGCAGTGGTACAGGAAGAAGTCTGCATCCTTCAAGAAAAACATGATTTTCATGCAGGACAATGCTCCATCACACGTATCCAAGTACTCCACAGCGTGGCTGGCAAGAAAGGGTATAAAAGAAGAAAAACTAAAGACATGGCCACCTTGTTCACCTGATCTGAACCCCATTGAGAACCTGTGGTCCATCATCAAATGTGAGATTTACAAGGAGGGAAAACAGTACACCTCTCTGAACAGTGTCTGGGAGGCTGTGGTTGCTGCTGCACGCAATGTTGATGGTGAACAGATCAAAACACTGACAGAATCCATGGATGGCAGGCTTTTGAGTGTCCTTGCAAAGAAAGGTGGCTATATTGGTCACTGATTTGTTTTTGGTTTGTTTTTGAATGTCAGAAATGTATATTTGTGAATGTGGAGATGTTATATTGGTTTCACTGGTAAAAATAAATAATTGAAATGGGTATATATTTGTTTTTTGTTAAGTTGCCTAATAATTATGCACAGTAATAGTCACCTTCACACACAGATCAGAATCAGAATCAGAATCAGAATACTTTATTGATCCCTGGGGGAAATTATTTTTTGTTACAGTGCTCCATTTTAAACCAACATTAAGACAAGACAGACAATACACTAACTAAGAATAGTACAATATATACATATATATACATACATACATACATAAGTCACTCATAAATAAATAGTTGGAAAAGAAACATGTGTAGTTGTAGCAGCAAACAGTGTGTTAAGTGGATGCGTTGTACAGGGAGATGGCCACAGGCAGGAATGATTTCCTGTGTCGTTCAGTGGTGCTTTTCGGTAATCTCAGTCTCTCACTGAACGTTCTCCTGTGACTGACCAGCATGTCATGGAGTGGGTGGGACGTGTTATCCAACATTGTCTTTATCTTGGACAGCATCCGCCTCTCCGACACCACCTTGAGGGAGTCCAGCTCCATCCCCACAACATTGCTGGCCTTACGGATTAGTTTATTAAGTCTGTTGGCATCTGCGACCCTCAGCCTGCTCCCCCAGCATGCAACAGCATAGAGGATCGCACTGGCCACAACAGACTCATAGAAAATCCTCAGCCTTTTCTGGCAGATGTTGAAGGACCTCAGTCGCCTCAAAAAATAGAGACGACTCTGGCCCTTCCTGTAAAGTGCTGTGGTGTTTTTAGCCCAGTCCAGTTTATTGTCAATGTGTACTCCAAGGTATTTATAGTCCTCCACAATGTCAACATTGAGCCCCTGAATTGAAACAGGGGTCAAGTGTTTCCTGGTCTTCCTGAAGTCCACGATCAGTTCCTTGGTCTTTGCCACATTGAGCTGCAGATGATTCTGCTCACACCACGTGACAAAGGAGTCGACCACAGCCCGGTACTCTGTCTCATCATCCCTGCTGATGCATCCAACCACCGCAGAGTCATCAGAAAACTTCTGAAGATGGCATGTCTCTGTGCAGTGGCTGAAGTCTGTGGTGTAGAGGGTGAAGAGGAAGGGGGAGAGGACAGTCCCCTGTGGTGCCCCTGTGTTGCTGATCACCTTGTCAGACACACACTGTGGGAGACGTACATATTGTGGTCTTCCTGTCAGGTAATCAACAATCCAGGACACCAGAGAAGCATCCACCTGCATCGCTGCTAACTTATCACCCAGGAGGATCAGCCTGATGGTGTTGAAAGCACTGGAAAAGTCAAAAAACATGACCCTCACAGTGCTCGCAGGCTGGTCCAGATGGGTGTAGACACGATTGAGCAGGTAGATGATGGCGTCCTCAGTTCCGAGACGAGGCTGATAAGCGAACTGAAGGGGATCCAGGTGTGGTCTTACTATGGGTCGCAGCTGGTCCAGGATGAGCCTTTCCAGGGTCTTCATGATGTGGGAGGTCAATGCCACGGGCCTGTAATCCTGGGGGCCACTGGGACGTGGCGTCTTTGGTACAGGGACGAGGCATGATGTCTTCCACATCACCGGGACCCTCTGCAGACTCAGACTCAGCATAAACAGTTTATGAAAGACTCCACACAGCTGGGGGGCACAGGTCTTGAGGACAAGGGGACTCACTCCGTCTGGTCCAGCAGACTTGCCTGAGTGAAGTCTCCTCATTTGCATCTCAACCTGGTATTGAGTGAAGGTGATGGGTGGGGGAGGGGTGTCAGGAATCTCACAGGAGGCAACAGCGCCATGTGAAGAGAGAGGCTGGCACAGTGGTGTGGCTCTGGATTCCAGGCTGACTACAGGTGAGGTTGTGGGGGTAGGAGCAGACACTGTGGTGTCGAATCTATTGAAAAACAGATTCAACTCATTGGCTCTATTCTCACCTCCCTCAGTTCCCCTGCTGTTGGTTGGCCTGAATCCAGTGATGGTCTTCATGCCCCTCCACACCTCTCTCATGCTGTTCTGCTGGAGTTTCCACTCCAGCTTCCTCCTGTAATTGTCCTTAGCCTCTCTGATCTTGTCCTTTAGTAACACCTGGATCTTCCTCACCTCCTCTTTGTTGCCCCCTCTGAAAGCCCTCTTCTTGTTGTTGAGGAGGGCTTTGATGTCCTTAGTCACCCACGGCTTGTTATTTGGGTAACAATGAACAGTCTGAGCTGGAACAATGGAGTCGGTGCAGAAAGTTATGTAGTCTGTGATACACTCAGTAAGCCCATTGATGTCCTCGGCGTGAGGCTCACAGAGTGTTTCCCAGTCGGTCACCTCGAAACAGCCCTGTAGTTCTGCTAAGGCCTCCTCTGACCACCTCCTGACAGTCCTGGTGGTCACAGGTTCCCTCCTCACAATTGGCACATAGCGGGGGGTGAGGTGAATCAGGTTATGATCTGACCTACCAAGTGGGGGGAGGGAGGAGGAGCTGTATGCATCCTTGACGTTAGCATACAGTAAGTCTAAAGTTTTCTCTCCCCTGGTGGGACAGTCCACATATTGTTTGAATGTTGGTAGTGTATTGTCCAGTGATACATGGTTGAAGTCACCCGAGATCACAATAAAGGCACTCGGGTGCTGAGTCTGTAGCCGAGCTATGGCAGAGTGGATAGTGTCACATGCAGCTGTGGGGTTAGCAGAGGGGGGTACATAAACAGCCACCAAGATGACGTGAGAGAATTCCCTGGGTAAATAATACGGCCTGAGTCCAACAGCACACAGTTCAGTGTCCGGGCAACAAATCCTTTCTTTGATTGTTATGTTGGCAGGATTACACCACCGGTTGTTAACTAAAACAGCAAGCCCACCTCCTTTCCGCTTACCGCTAGCGATGCTGTCCCTGTCCGCCCGAACAGTGTGGAAGCCTTCCACGGAAGCATTCTCATCGGGAATGTCCTGGTGCAGCCATGATTCGGTGAAACACATCAGGCTACACTCTCGGTATTCCCTCTGACTCCGTACCAGTGCTGAGAGCTCGTCGATTTTAATTGCCAACGATCGCACATTACCCATCACGATAGACGGCAGACACGGTTTAAACCTCCTCCTCGCTTCGAGCCTCTGCTGTCTCACCGTCACCTTTTTTCTTCTCTTCTGTCCTTGACCTCTGCATCCCCGATGTGTTTTCCTCCAAATTTCAGCTATCAAATTTCAGCAAATTTCAGATATCCCCCTAAAATAGCTAAAACTAAAAACAAACTAAAAACTACTTCCAAAAACATTCAGCTTTGATATTAATGAGTTTTTTGGGTTCATTGAGAACATGGTTATTGTTCAATAATAACATTATTCCTCAAAAATACAACTTGCCTTATAATTCTGCACTCCCTGTAGGGTGTCATGTACTTTTATTTTGGGAGATAGCTCAATGTGTTTTTGTTTATTTATTTCTGTTATTTCTTTTTACATATAATAAGATTAAACAGATGGTTTTAAAAAGATTACAAATTAGGTAATCCCAGTATTAGCGTTGCTGCACAGATATATTGGTTAAGCTGGACCAGTGCAGAGTTCAGCTGCAAGTTTCAGATGCGACAGATACTTTGAAATCAGACAGATAACATTAACCTCCTAGGACCTGGCGTCCACATATGTGGACATCACATTTTGGGTTGTCTAGACCAGTGCTTCCCAAACTTTTTCCAGCCACGTACCCCTTGAGACATGTCACCCTCAGCCGCATACCCCTTGCTACGAACGACTCTTAATTAGCATCTAGAAATACATTGCAATACCGCATGCATAAAAATAAATACTGCAGTCTATTATTTCTCACCACCAAATGAATTTATTAATATATTTTAGTTATGACAGAATTTTAATAAGGAACTTTACTACTTAATACTAGGTTCAAGGTTCTTTATTTGTCACATGCATAGTTATACAAGTATAACACACAGTGAAATGTAGCCTGACACGCTCCTCGACATGTGCAAAAAAAAAAAAAAAAAAATTGGGGGGGGGGGGGGGTGTAGAGGAAAAACATTATATATATATAATGTTTTTCCTCTACATTATATATATATATACACTCAACAAAAATATAAACGCAACACCTTTGTCACTGCTCCCATTCCCCATGGGATGGACGTAGAGACCTAAAATTCATTCCAGATACACAATATAACCATCCCTCCCAAACAGTGGTCACAAATCAGTCCAAATGTGTGGTAGTAGGCACATCTGCTATATTGAGATAATCCATCCCACCTCACAGGTGTGCCACATCAGGATGCTGATCTGACATCATGAGTAGTGCACAGGTGTACCTCAGACTGCCCACAACAAAAGGCCACCCTGGAATGTGCAGTTTTGTCTCACAGCAAAATGCCACAGATGCCACAAGCAATGAGGGAGCGTGCAATTGGCATGCTGACAGCAGGAATGTCAACCAGATCTGTCGCCCGTGCATTGAATGTTCATTTCTCAACCATAAGCCGTCTCCACAGGCGTTTCAGAGAATATGGCAGCACATCCAACCGGCCTCACAACCGCAGACCTCGTGTAACCACACCAGCCCAGGACCTCCACATCCAGCAGGTTCACCTCCAAGATCGTCTGAGACCAGCCACCCAGACAGCTGCTGGAACAATTGGTTTGCACAACCAAACAATTTCTGCACAAACTGTCAGAAACAGTCTCAGGGACGCTCAACTGCATGCCCGTCGTCCTCATCGGGGTCTTGACCTGACTCCAGCTCGTCGCCGTAACAGACTTGTGTGGGCAAATGCTCACATTGGATGGCGTCTGGCACGTTGGAAAGGTGTGCGCTTCACGGATGAATCATGGTTCACATTGTTCAGGGCAGATGGCAGCTGAGAATGTCCCAGTTCTTGCATGGCCAGCATACTCACCGGACATGTCACCCATTGAGCATGTTCGGGATGTGCTTGACCGGCGTATACGACAGCGTGTACCAGTTCCCACGAATATCCAACAACCTCGCACAGCCATTGAAGTGGAGTGGACCAACATTCCACACGCCACAATTGACAATCTGATAGACTCCATGCGACGATGTGTTGCACTGCATGAGGCAAATGGTGGTCACACCAGATACTGACCGGTTCTGGGTCCCCAGACCCCCAATAGCGCAAAAAACTGCACATTCCAGGGTGGCCTTTTGTTGTGGGCAGTCTGAGGTACACCTGTGCACTACTCATGATGTCAGATCAGCATCCTGATGTGGCACACCTGTGAGGTGGGATGGATTATCTCAATATAGCAGATGTGCCCACTACCACACATTTGGACTGATTTGTGACCTCTGTTCGGGAGGGATGGTTATATTGTGTATCTGGAATGAATTTTAGGTCTCTACGTCCATCCCATGGGGAATGGGAGCAGTAACAAAGGTGTTGCGTTTATATTTTTGTTGAGTGTATATATATATATATATATATATATATATATATGTATGTAGTATATACATTGGGTGAATGTGCAGTAGTAGCAGCAAGCAGGTGAATTCTGTACATTAATATGAATAGACATCTGACTATTACAGGATAGACAATATCAACATATTTAAAATTAAAGGAATTGAAATGTACATTGTGCCTTGGTTTAGTGTCTGGAAGAGTCCTGACTCAGTCAATTATAGATGATGTGAGAGGGCGGGTGTGTGTGTTTAGGGCACGGATGGCTTGGGGATAGAAGCTCCTCTTGAGTCTCTCTGTCCTGGCCCGGAAGATGCAGAACCTTCTACCAGATTGCAGAAGTTGGAACAGTTTGTTGCCAGGATGGGACGGGTCCTTCAGTATCTGCGCTGCTCTAGTCCGGCATCTCCTGGTGTAGGTGTCCTGAAGCGGGGGGAGAGCAATCCTGCAGCAGCGTTCTGCTGTACGGATCAGTCTCTGGAGAGCTTTTTGGTCCTTCACACAGCTGTTCCCAAACCACGATGTCATGTTCTGTGTGAGGATGCTCTCCACAGCGCCTGTATAGAAAATCCTGAGGATCTTTGGAGAGACCCTGAACTTCCTCAGTTGTCGTAGGTGATACAGGCGCTGCCTAGCCTTTTTGGTCTGGACCTGAATGTGGGCAGCCCATGTCAGGTCTGAGGAGATGTGGACACCAAGATACTTGAAGGACTGCACCCTCTCCACTGGAGCCATTGATGATAATGGGCTTGTAGTCTCTATGCTGACCCCTTCTGAAGTCCACCACCAGCTCCTTGGTCTTGCTGACGTTCAGCTGGAGGTGGTTGTCCTGGCACCACGATGCCAGATTCTTCACTTCATCCATGTAGGCCGTCTCATCGCTGTTGGAGATGGCACCCAACACCACTGTGTCGTCAGCAAACTTCACAATGGTGTTGGAGCCATGGGTGGCCACACAGTCTGAAGTGTAGAGGGAGTAGAGCAGTGGCGAGAGGACACATCCCTGAGGTGCTCCTGTGTTGATGGTGATGCTGTTGGAGAAGCACCTGCCCACCCTCACCACCTGAGTTCTGCCAGTGAGGAAGTCCAACACCCATGCACACAGACGGCTGTTAAGTCCCAGATCCCTCAGCTTTGTGAACAGTCTGCAGGGCACTATTGTGTTAAACGCTGAACTGTAATCAACAAACAGCATTCGCACATAGTTACCCTGTTTCTTGTCCACATGGCTGAGAGTGGTGTGTAGGACGTGGGCGATGGCATCCTCTGTGGATCTGTTGGATCTGTAGGCGAACTGCAGCGGATCTGTGGTGTCTGGGATGGAGGAGGAGATGATGTTCTTCAGCAGCCTCTCAAACACCTTCATTACTACCGAGGTCAGTGCAACTGGCCGGTAATCGTTCAGGGATGAGGGTTTGCTGTTCTTGGGCACAGGGATGATGGTGGATCTTTTGAAGCATGTGGGGACCACAGACTTCGCCAGGGACTCGTTGAAGATGTAAGTGAACACACCTGCTAGCTGGTCAGCACAGCAGACGGCCGGTGATGCCGTCTGGCCCCGCCGCTTTCCTTGTGTTCACTCTCCTCAGTGCCGCTCGGACGCCATGCTCCGCGATGCTGGTCACCGGTCTCTCGCTGATGACGTCACTGTCCTCGGTAGTCAGGCGGTAGATAGCATTAGCCGCCTGGCTAACCTCGAAACGGGCGTAGAACTGATTCAGCTCGTTGGTGAATGCAGAGTCAGCGTTGATCAGCGCAGTGTCCCTGGCTTTGTAGTCCGTAATGGTGCGTAGTCCATGCCACATACTCCGTGTGTCGCCCTGGTGGAAGTGGGACTCCACACGTTCCCGGTACCGGCGTTTGGCATCTCTCACCGCGCGCCGCACGCCGTATGAGGCCGCTTTGTAGGCGCTCATATCGCCAGTGGCGAGACCCGCATTGTAGGAGGCGGTCCTGGCGTTTACTGCAGTGCGGATCGATCTGTCCATCCACGGTTTCTGGTTTGGGAATGTGGTGACTCTCGCAGTGGGGATAATCTCCTCCGCTAGCATATTGACGAAGCATACTGCTACTTCCGTAAACTCGTTGATGTCGACTGCGCATGCTCTGAACATGTCCCAGTCGACGTCGTTGAGTGCGTCCTGTAGCGTAGCTTCTGATTGGGCAGTCCACCGTTTTACCTCCCTCGTGGTTACTTCTTCCCTCCGTATGCTTTGTTTATACTGGGGGATGAGGAAGATGGCGTTGTGGTCAGACTTCCCAAAAGCCGGGTGTGAGACAGCTTTGTAGCCCTGCTTGTATGGCGTGTAGCAGTGATCCAAAATTCGATCCCCTCTCGTTGGACACGAGACATGCTGGTAAAAGTTTGGCATGACTTGTCTGAGGTTCGCTTTGTTAAAGTCTCCTGCTACAATGAGGGCTGCGCCCGGGTCCTTGTTTTGAAGCGAGCTCAGCACATCATGTAATTCGGACAAAGCCATACCTGTGTCCGCTTGGGGTGGGATGTAGACCGCCGTGGCGATGACCGAGGTGAACTCACGGGGCAGATAGAAAGGGCGGCACTTAATGCTCAGGAACTCCAGATGTGGCGAGCAGCCGCTGGAGAGAGTAGAAATGCTCCTGGCATCACACCACTTTCTGTTTACCATGAAACACACTCCCCCACCTTTGGTTTTGTTTGACTCTGCCGTTCTGTCCGCGCGGAGCACAAAGAATGAATCCGACGGAGTTACGGCCTGGTCCGGCACGGTGGGGGTCAGTCATGTCTCCGTGAAGCACAGAATGTTGCAGTCCCTCATGTCACGTTGGAAGGTGACCCTTGCTCTTCCAGTTTGAATGGTAAAGAGAAGTTAGGAGCGGACAAAACAGGGTTGCAACAAAGTAAGCCCTTAAGGCTTTCGAAAGCCTGCTGGCAACTCTCAGACCAAATAAACGGCTTTGAGGGACTGGTTAAGTCGGTGAGAGGGGCAGCAACAGAAGAGAAATTCTTACAAAATTGTCGGTAATATCCTGTCATCCCAAGGAAACGCAGCAGTTCTCTCTTGGTGGTTGGTTGGGGGAACTCCCTAATCGCAGTGACTTTGGCATCTGCAGGGTGCACTTTTCCTAGACCAACTTGCTGGCCAAGGTACAGGACACTGCCTCTAGCAAAATCACATTTGGCAAGGTTCAAAGTGAGTGTAACAGGGCGGCCCTTAGCGGCTGGAAACACAGTGAGATGGACTAAGGCAAGTGTAGTGGAACAAAGTATTTATTTGCTATACAGCTCTCCTTACAACAATTACTTTGTCGAGCTTCTTCACAGCACAAAAATCCATCCTCTAATGACAACTGGCAGCCCTAAATATGTTCAGCTGTCACAGACTTAACCATTATTCCACTCTCAGGTAAATTCTTAAATCCCAACCTTCCACCATAGTATACAATATATTAATTAGAATAAATAAATACATAAATACATTTTCACATTTACATATTAATAAATATTTCACATTTTAATGTTACACCAAACCCAATATTATAAAAACCCAGAAACCCAAGCACAACAAGATTCACCACACTCTCTTTACCAGTGGTCTCTCCCGGAACCTTTAAATGGTGTCTGGACCCCCGGGGAAACATTTGCCCAAACACCTTGAAGAGGACACAGGCAAGAAAGGTGAGTAATCATTATCTTACAAACACCTATTTGCACCACTTTTATCCCTAGATTTCACACACAAATTTGCATTAGTTTTCCTTACTGGTAAACCTTGATCACAACCACCATTCTTCTCTCCTGACAGACAACCACCACATTCCTTGATGAGGAGCAGCTGTGCAGGATCTGAAATAAGGCTACCAACTGATTTTAAAATTCCCAATAAATAGTCAATAAATATTTAAACTTCTTGTGTGCAAATCCATGCTTAAAGTGCAATGCTAAATAAAGTGCTTGATAAGGTGCTTTTAATAAAGTGAAAGGTGTGCTCTAAAGTAGTGATGGGCAGATGAAGCTTCATGAAGCACTGAAGCTTTTCATCCAATTGATTCACCCCAGCGCAAAGCTTCTTGAAGCTTCATTTGCTCTAGTAGGACACCTACTGGACGTAGAAATATTAGTTGGCATGAATTTGAAGAGTGTGGCCTTTTGCACACAGCCTGTAAATGTCAACAACAAAAGGAGTGTGTAACACATGTATATTGTAGGGATGGCAGTATACTGTGTATACTTATACTGGAAGTATAGAAAATGATCATTTGGAAATGCTTAAAATGGAAACGATCATTTACTGTGAGGTGAGGTGTGGTTGGGGTGTGGACAGTAGTTGTGCTTTTGTAACGTTGAGGTATAGACAGCTACACACTGAGGCTTTGAGCCTCAGTCCTGCCCACATTTTATACTGTAAAAACTAAATTTCCACTGCTTTTATGGCCTTTTTAGTGGGGAGAACATAGCTAGGATTTAACGATTTAACAAATCTTTTAAATCCTTTGTCCTCCACAATGCTAAATGGCTGGGAGCCCTCAATCACCATGCTAACCAGGTCTTCATCTATTTGAGATTGCTCTGCTGGGGAAAGACAATAAAGACAAAGCACAAATATAAATATCACACACGTAACTTATTACAGTTGTATAATATTGTTATATCATTCAGTAACATTACTGCATGCTATATTGTCATGGCATTTGATGGCTCACCTGGTCTTGCTCCACAATCGGTGTTCCCCTTATTCTCATGCAAAGCTCTGTAGTGCCTAAGCATGGATGAGGTGTTGTTGTTATATCCCAGCTCCCTGGCACATAGCAAACACTTCACCTTGTACAAAAGTCAAGACAGCTTAACATAAATTGTATTGCACCATCAGTATTATGAAAATACATCTTCTGTAGAAATCTACATACCTTGTTGGGAGGAATAAGATCAAAATGTTCCCACACAGGGGAGGACATCCTCCTCTTCTTAGCTGGCTCCATTCTCTCCTGACTTTCTCTCCTCACTCTCCTAAACCTCCAAACTGTCTACAAACTCTCACTAACCGCAGCTCTCCATCAAACACCCACATTTTGAATAAGTCTGAGGGGTTTATATCGCTGTCATAGCTCGCGGCAAAGTTCGAACCACTTCATGAACCAGTCACGTGGTACAGCCGGGCAGCGAGGCTTCGGACGTCATCATTTTCAGCTCCTCCTATCAATGAAGCAAACCTCGATACGCGCATCGCGGAAACGCCCCCTCCATTACTCGACACAAGTTTCGAAGCCTCGATACAGAACGTCACATCACTACTCTAAAGTGCTATACATATAATATAAATAAATATAGTAAGGGAGTCCTCTACCTTACAGTGAGAGATGCATTTTCTAGGCTAATGAAGACTTCTTCCAATGTAGCCATGTGGGTTGACCAGTCACTGCTATACACAACTATGTCATCCAAGTATGCTCTGCAGTTGGAGATGCTTCCCAACACTTTATTGACCAGTCTCTGAAATGTTGCAGGGGCATTGCACATGCCAAAAGGCATAACCGTATACTGCAGGAAGTGGTCAGGAGTGACAAAAGCTGAAATGTCAGATGGTTGCTGTGTCAAAGGCACTTGCCAATACCCTTTTAACATATCAAGTTTAGTGATGTATTTTGCAGGCCCAATTTCATCAATGTAGTCATCGATAAGAGGTAAGGGATGTGCATCTGGTACAGTGACAGAGTTCACCGTTTGGAAGTCAGTACAGAATCTTGGGCTTCCATCTGACTTTGTGTCTAAGAGACATGGTGATCTCCAAGAGCTGGAGCTTGGCACCGCAAATCCATTCTGAAGAAGATACTCAACTTCCTGTTTTATGATTTCTCTCTTTGCTGGACTAACCTGATAAGTGCGCTGTTTGATTGGTGTAGGGTTAGTCAGCACCACATCATGTTTTATGACAGTGGTTTGAGACGGGATGTGATTGAACAGAGATGGGAATCCTGATATGAGTGTTATGATATCATTGCTCTGTTCAGCAGGAAGGTGGGACAGGTATTGTGGAAGTGTTGACAATATCACAGAATTACCTAGTCAAGCACTTTGAGGCTCAGCACCTCGTAACACCAACCCATCTTCATCTGGAGTAATCTCCACCTTGGATACAGAAGCCATCGGAGATGTAACCACTTGCTCTTGGACCACAGATGGCACAGTTGAAGGTTCACGAGAATTGTACAGCTTCATCATGTTGACATGACACACCCGAGTAGGACGTCTGAATAATGTAGTTGGTCTTGCTGAGTTTCTTCTCAACAACATAAGGACCAGAGAATTTAACGGAAAGAGAGGAGCCGGGCACCAGAAGGAGAAGGAGCACTCTGTCACCTGGCTGAAATGAACGGTCAACAGCCCGTTGATCAAAGTGTCTCTTCATTTTCGCTTGTGAAGTGGCTGGTACATTCCTTGTTAAGGAATAAGCCCTTTTTAACCTGTCATTTAGTGTTTTGACATACTCTGGAAGGCTTTTGGTGTTATCAACTGGATTAGCCAGCTTCTCTTTAAAAACCTTTAAAGGACCCCTCATCTCACACCCAAACACAAGTTCACTGGGACTAAAGCCCAGAGATTCTTGGGTTGCTTCACGACAGGCAAATAAAAAAAGCGGAACACTTTCATCCCAGTCCCGTTCAGAACTATAACAGCGTTTCCTTAACATGGACTTCAAAGTCTGATGAAACCTCTCTAGCGCCCTCTGACTTTCAGGATGGTAAGAACTCAAGGTTATGTGTTCAATGCCTAATGTTTTCAGGGCTTGGGCAACTACTCTAGACTTAAAGTTAGTGCCTTGGTCTGTTTGCACAACCTTAGGCAGACCAAAGGTTGAAAAGAATCTCAACAGCGCTTTGACAACAATCTGAGCTGTTATCCTCCGTAGTGAGATTGCCTCAGGAAACCTAGTTGAAACGCACATGACCGTCAACAGAAACTGGTTTCAAGTTTTGGATTTAGGTAGAGGCCACACACAGTCAACAATCACTTTTTGAAATGGCTCCTCTACTACTGGGATAGGACAGAGAGGAGCTGGTGGGATTATTTGGTTCATCATCATACATCAGATTTCAGTCCTGGCCAGAAGAAATGTTTCATGATTCTGCTGTATGTCTTGTTAACCCCCAAATGTCCTGACCATGGATGGTCATGTGCTAAGGACAATACCTGGGTACGATAGGCAGTAGGTACAACCACCTGATAAACTGCAGACCAATCTGCGTCTTCTGAGACCTCACTTGTCCATCTGCGCATCAGAAGACCATCTGAGAACTAAGCCAGCTTTTTCTTCTTGGCATCCTGTTGATTGAGGGTAGAAGAACGACACTTGGACAGGGTTACATCATTTTTCTGTGCAGTAATGAACTCCTCTCGGGAGACTGGCAAATCCAGAATTGCTTGTGTTTTGTAAGCAGGTGGAACTGTGGCCTGAACCTTAGATCCAGAGGTAAATTTGATAACGTCACCAAAGGGATCTGACCTCATAAAGGAATCGGCCAAGTCAGGACCATACTTTTTTGTCTGGGCCCTCGTAACTACACAAGCTGGAAAAATGGCAGGCTGGTCTTGGGCTGAGTCAGAATCCAGGCTCAGCTCGGGTCTGTCTAACACTTCAGGAATGGGTATGACCTTGCCTCCAGCAAGGTCAATACCTAGGATGAAGTCAATACCTGGTATAGGCAATGCAGAACGAATAGCCACTTTAACAATCCCACTGACTAATGAAGATTGAATGTGAATAGTGTGCAAAGGGGCAGAAACAAATCCGAGTTCTACTCCCTGGACAATGACACTAGACTGGCAAAATGACTCCTCTGAAAACGGTAAGACATTTTCTTTAATGATGGACTGAGAGGCCCCTATATCTCTCAGTATTTTTACTGGTTGATGATCTTTTGTATTCCCAGTCAGTGAAACCACTCCCTCTAGAATGAATGGTTTGAAACACGGATCAGGGTGGTTATTGTTCGGTTGAAGTGCCCTCCCGTTCTCTGTAGCTTTAATCAGTCCCATCCCTTTTGGTTGCGAGGATAGTTGCTGTTTACGCTTTAATGCCTGACAATCTGCAATAAGATGACCCTTTTTATGGCAATAAAAGCATTCACGCTCACCATGGGGAGGTGAAGGTAACCTCACTGGCCTCGCAGCAGAGCGACTAGACTCAAGCCGTGCTGAGCGCAAGGCTGTGGGCCTATCTGGATGGGAAATAGGGATACAAACATTCTTATGTGTCAACACAAACTCATCGGCCAACACAGCTGCTTTTGACATTGACGTCACGTTCTGTTCATTTAAGAACATTATGACTCTCTCAGGTAATGAATTTTTAAAATCCTCCAGTAGCATTAACTCGCGCAGGGACTCATAATCATCCCCAACTCCGTTAGCAGCACACCACTTATCAAAAAGAGCCCCTTTTTCATGTGCAAACTCCACATATGTTTGACTGCTGGACTTCTTGTGGTTACTAAATTTCTGCCTGTAGGCCTCAGGTACCAGTTCATAGGCACGTACAATTGTTTCCTTCAACACTTCATATTTCATGCTCTGCTCTAACGAAAGTGAAGCTACTACCTCCTGAGCTTTTCCCACTAATTTACACTGAAGTAAAATAGGCCACATATCTCTTGGCCAGTTCAGAGCAGTAGCTACCTTTTCAAAAGCATTGAAATATGAATCTACTTTAGTCTCACGAAAGGTAGGTACTAGAGCAATATCTCTGCTAACATCAAAACTTTTTGGGGAAACTTTTGGGGTTTCTTTGGTGGCATCTGTTTTCTGCCCTGATGACAGCTTCAGTGCTTCTACTTCAAACTGCTTTAACCTGATTTCCTTTTCAGCTTCTATCTCAAGCCTACGGACCTCCAGCCGGAGATCATAATCTGCTTTACGCACCTTATCCTTCTCTTGTGCCCCCAACTGTAAACGTAGTAAGCGAACCTTGAGCTTTGCATCACTGCCAGATGTCTGGGATTCTGGAGTGAAAGGCTTAAAGCGAGGCAGAGTTTGGGGAGCCACATCTGATTTAACTTGGGCACCCGGAGGTGTAGCAAGTAGAGCTTGCGCTTCAGTTCTCTCTGGAGAAGCTGGATTAGCAGAGGATCCAGGGGAAGCTAAGGAGTCCTGAGAAGGTACCTCAGTTGTAGCAGGGCTAATTAAGATACCCAACTCGATTAACCCCTCCAACAAAGCCTGCTTAATATCCTTCTTCACTCCATATTTTGGTACGGAAAGTTTATACTGGGCAGCAATACTTAACCCTTGTGTGGTGTTCGTATTTTTGTTACTCAGCCAGTGTTCATGGGTCTGGTGGACCCGCTAGAGTTTTGGCTTTCCAAATTAACACTATCAAACAATTTTATGTTAAATTACTCAGATGTTTACTTCATCCCAATTACAAGACATATGAACAGTAAACATGGTTAATTTTTTCCCTTTACCTTTGTTAGATCACATTTATGAATTAATGTGCTTCTCATTTTTCTTTTATATAAAATGTTATAAATAAATCAGTTATAATCAAGTGGAGTGAGTGGAAAGACACAACACATTTACACGTGAAAAAATAATTAATTGTTTAATTTTTCTTTTGAAAAAAACTGAACACGGGTCTCACAGACCCGAACACCATACAAGGGTTAACAAGTCGTCTTTGCGACACAAGTCAATTTTTTCAACGCTAGGCTGATTAACAAAATCAAGCAGGTCAAAACTCATCTTCAACCGCAACCATGAAATGTGGCCACCCTAAAATCACGGTGCACTTCCATTAATTTAGGTTGTCCACAGCATAAAACGATCCCGGACGAGCCCCCACTTGTGTTACGTCCCCCCCACCATGGTGGAGGCAAAGGTAGGAAGGAGACAGCAATACTGGACAACCACAATCAATGAAGGAGGAAGACCACAGAACAGTTAAGTATCAGGCAGGATTTATTGGTTGCTTGCCTGGATAGTCAAACTTAACAGAAAAGAGGTGGGGGAGGAGGACTGGGCGGTTGATCCAAATCAAAGAAATTAATAAAACAAAAAGAGGTCGATAGCTTCCAGGGCCTAACTGAAAGAAAAAATGCAAAACAAAAGGCCTACCTAGCTACTCGACAAAAGGTCAGTGAAAACATACAAGAGTGGCATCAACCGCATAACCTAGTGTGACTAACAGAGTAAAACCTACAACCAGTGTATATGGTACCCCAGCTTACCTGTCCAGCCTCCCACCACACACAATATAAAGAAGCCTGTTCGCAAATGTTTGTCAAAGCAGCAGCCAGCAGCTGGCAGGGGGAGCTGCTCATTTCTAGTAATCCTCGGCGTGTGATTGGCCAACTGGGCCCAGACCAGCCAATAGACACGTGGCAATCAACTTCGAATTGGCCAATAGGTGGAGGCTTGACACCTGAAAGATAAATAGAACACAAAAGCAAAGCCACACCTCTTGGCACATAACAGGGTGGTATATAGTCATGTATTTGATAGCCACATAAAACTGCATTAGCGCAAATTTCGGCTTTTAAAATTTTTGATTCCCACTCCAACCCCGATCCGCGTATCCCCTACAGCCACTTGAGTACCCCCGAGGGTACGCGTACGCCAGTTTGGGAACTACTGCCTTACGGTGTGTTCACACCGAACGCGATGGACGCGAATAGAGCGTCAGGTTTACATGTAAAGTCAATGGAAAGCCGCGATGACGCGCGATTGCGGGTCCCGCGAAAATTCGGAAGCAGATTTGCGTCGCGAAAACGCCAAAATGCGTGAAACGCGCGTCAGTGTAGCGCGTCTGGCGCGTTTGACTCGCGAATAAAACCACGCGCGTGAGTTTTTGTGTTGCATTTTGTGCATACGCGCGTTTCGCGTCTACCGCTCGAGTTGGAAAAATCTGAACTCCAGCGTCAAATCGCGCCGCGACAACCAATCAGGAGCCTGGTGACGTGGCTGTTACCTAGGTCAAAGGGGCAGATCCAGCCAAAGCCTTTCATACTTCAATGGAGGGGAAGGCTAATCAATGCGGTAGCAAACAACTCGGAGCTGTACAACACCAGCTGCTTTCAGTACCGAGACAGGAATAAAAAGGACTGAGCTTGGAGGAAGATATGTGAAGAGATCGGGCAACCTGGTAAGTTCATTCATTTCTCTTTTGAAAGTTTTCACTGACCCGGGGAAGCCGCACAAAAGCTAGCAAGCCACCGCTATTTTCCCACTGACGTACAAATACCGTTCTGCTTTTATGCATGTTATTGTAACCCAACCAGTGCAGGGGCCTCCCTACACCCCGGACTCTGCGTTGTGTTAAATTGTGTTGGATTGGGGTGCACCGCAGAGAGACCAGTCGGACACAGGTGTTCAATTTGTGGCTCGGACCGCGCCGTTTATTCGGAAGCAGGGGCAAACACCACTCCAACTCTGCTGCTGGCCCTTCGCAAATCACAGCAAACACTGCGTGACTATCAACATTGCAAAATACAACAACACATATACACAGAATACACATTAAGTAACAATAACCGTGCCTTCTACAACATTCCACGGTCTCGGCGATGAATACAACACAAAACTGATGCAGTTCGCCACTGGCAGTGCTTACCTTCGCAAATCACAGCAAACACTGACCCAAGATGGCGCCCGCGCGAACAAGAAATCTAAAGTACGGTGTCCTGCAGAGGACGAATGGCCAAAATTGCTAACATTTACACCATATATGCAGCTCAACAGCGACACCTTGTGACTTATTCCAGTCACTACCTTACATCCGCCTCTCCTTTAAGTGATGGCGTCCCAGTCATCAAACAAAACAAAATAAAACAGAACAGTCTCACTATGTACACAAGAATAATGGTGGTGGAAGATGTGCAGTGTAATGTGAAAATGTCTATGTGTGTATCCTATGTATTTCCTGCAGCCCTTCTTGCTTTGGCCCTCTGCCACAGCTTCCATCCCCTTTCTATCTTCTCCTGATCCTCCCCTGGTTCGTTAACTCTCAACCCATAAGTCAGTCTCTTTGGGGGATGCCGACTCCTCGGCAAGTTCCTCCTTGGTTCTCTTGGTCTGGGAGGTGAGTGGGTGACCCTGGCAGTCTCATTCCCCCTCCAATCTTCACTCTCTTGTGCTGCCCCTGGGTCCCTTTCCTCCGGTCCTGTGGGGGCAAGTGATCCATTTGCTGCTTCAGGTGAAATTCCCTCCACACCTCCTTCCAGGCTATCAGTCTCCCCGTCCTCGATCATGTCCGACTCTTCATCCTGTCTGATTACTTCACCAGCCTGCTCTCCACTGTCCTCAATCCCTCCTCCATGAACCTCCTCCACGTCAAGCTCCATTTCCTCTCTTGCCTCCTCTCCCACCTGCTCCACGGGAAGAAACATACACTGCGTGAGTAGGTTGCGGTGGACCACTCTCTCTGTATCACCATTTTCCGATCGCACCACATACACCGGCATGTCTGGCTGTTTCTTCACCACAATGTATGGACGTGACTCCCACTTGTCTCCTAGTTTGCTTCGCCCCTCCACATGACACACTTTAACCAGGACTCTGTCACCCGGGCTGAAGCTTTGACTCTTTGCTTGTCGGTCATAGTATCTTTTCTGGTGACCCTTAGCCTGGCGAGAGGCCTGATTAGCCTGTGTGTAAGCCTGTGACAAGCAGTCATGCAGGGTCTGGACATAATCGCTATATCCCCCCGACCCATTAGTGGTTGACAGCCCAAAGACCAAGTCGACAGGGAGCCGTGGATGCCTGCCAAACATCAGGTAGTATGGTGTGTACCCTGTCGAATCATGGCGGGTGCAGTTGTAGGCGTGTGTCATTGCATCCACATATTCGTGCCACCGGGGTTTCAGGTGAGGTTCTAGCGTCCCCAGCATGTTCATGAGGGTGCGGTTAAACCGCTCAGTTGTCCCGTTGCCCTGTGGGTGATAGGGCGTGGTGTGGGTCTTAGTGATGCCGGTGCATTTACACAGCTCCTTCACCACAGCACTTTCAAAATTGCGCCCTTGGTCTGCATGCAGTTTTGCTGGGAAGCCAAACCGACAGAAAAAGTTTCTATACAGCACCCTAGCCACTGTGCTGGCTTTTTGGTCTTTAGTGGGGTATGCTTGCGCATAGCGTGAGAAATGGTCAGTGACCACGAGGACATTTTCGATACCACCTTTTGATTTCTCAAGAGTCAAAAAATCCACACAAACTAGCTCCAAGGGGGCACTGCTGTGGATACTGACCAGGGGGGCCCTGACCCCTGCGGTTGGAGTTTTCCTAAGGCAGCACCTCTCACATTGTTCGCACCAAGCCTTGATTTCCTGGAACATCCGTGGCCAATAAAACCTCTCCCTTATCATGTGCAATGTCCTCTCAAAACCAAGGTGGCCTGAGTCATCGTGGAGAGCAGTCTTCACTGATATACGCAAATCCTCTGGTAGCACCAATTGCTCAACTACTCCCCTTTGGCTGTCTTGGACGCAGCGGTACAGGATGCCATCCCTTACCGCTAACCTTCTCCACTCCTTTAAGAGAAGGCGCACGTGTCCTTCGGCACTCATTCGCTCACTGCGGCTCGGCTTCTGGTTCATACTCTTATAGTGCAAGACAGGGCCAATAACGAGGTCTTTTTTCTGCCCTGCACGGATCTCCTGTTTGGTCATGGTGGGCAGGGATTCCATCCCCACATCCCTGTAAGGCTCAGTGGATGTAGGTGGCCCGAGTTCCAGTTCCTCCCCTGTAGGCGTGCCATGGCCAGTGAGGCTTTGAGTATCCTGGGTAGCCTGTGTCGCACCATGCCCCTGTTCGTCAACACCCACCCACTGAGGGCATGTCTGTAGGATGTGCATGACCTCCTGGTTAGACATGCGAGAGAGGGCGTCAGCGTTTGTGTTGCTCTGTCCCCTCCGATACTGGACATCGAAATCGAAAGCAGCCAGCCTAGACACCCACCGCTGGCCTGTGGCATCCAGCTTCGCTGATGACATAACATACTTGAGAGGGTTGTTGTCTGTCTGGACAGAGAATCTACGCCCATAGAGGTGGTCGTAGAATTTGTCGGTGACCGCCCATTTAAGAGCAAGGAACTCGAGTTTGTGTGCAGGATACCTTGTCTCTGCTGGGCTCAAACCTCTACTGGCGAAGGCTATGACCCTCTCAGCTCCACCTTGGATCTGAGCTAGAACGGCGCCCAGACCCTCCCCTGAGGCGTCCGTCTGCAGAACGAAGGGCAAGCTATAGTCAGGATATCCCAGCACTGGAGCGCTTGTCAGCCTTTCTTTTAGGGTCTTAAATGCCTTCTCGCATTCATCTGTCCACAAAAAGGGTGGGTCGGTAGCCAGACTTTTCTTTCCCCCTCTCCTTTTCTTTCTGGGGTCACCAGCAGTTAGGCGGTACAGGGGAGCAGCTAGGGTAGAGTACCCACTTACATACCGCCTATAGTATCCAGCGAATCCCAGGAATTGCAACACTTCTTTGCGATTTGTGGGCCTCACCCAGTTTTTCACCTTGCTGATCTTCTCTGGGTCTGTCCGGATCCCCTCAGCAGACACTAAGTGACCCAAATACTGAACCTCCTTTCTCACTAGGTGGCATTTAGAAGGCTTTAACTTCAAGCCATGCTCCCGAAGCCGATCGAACACCAGCTGCAGTCTTTCCAGATGCTCATCAAAGGTTTTGGAGAATATAATGAGATCATCAAGATAGATTAGGAGGTGGGTGAAGTTCAAGTCGCCAAAGCAGCAGGTCATGAGTCTCTGAAAGGTGGAGGGAGCATTCTGCAGTCCAAAGGGCATACGATTTGCTTCAAACAGCCCCATAGGGGTGCTGAATGCCGTCTTGTGTTTGTCATGCTCCGCCACCTCCACCTGCCAATAACCAGAGGTGAGGTCAAGGGTGGAGAAGTATCTTGCCTGCCCTAGAGCCTCCAGGGCTTCTTCTATTCTGGGGAGAGGGAAAGCATCTCTCGTGCTACAGGAGTTCAGTTTCCTGTAGTCAATACACAGCCTTAGTGATCCATCTTTCTTGGTTACGATCACGACAGGTGAAGCATATGGACTTTTGCTGGGCCTGATAACTCCTGTTGCCTCCATTTCTGTCAGTAACCTTCTCACGTCCTGCCACTGTGATGGGGGGATCTTACGGTAAGGCAGTCGAAATGGCTTAGGGTCGACCAGAGGGATTTCATGTTGCACAGTCTTTGTATGGCCATAATCCAGGGGGTGCTGTGAGAACACACCCATGTTCCTTTCCACAAGCTCTTTAAGAAGGGAACGCTGGTGCTCGTTTTCAACATCTGCTCCACTTAAATCCACTTCCTGGCTTGCCACAACGTGGTCCATACCCAGGCATGCTTCTCTGCCTCCGCTAATGTGATGACTGCCCCGCACCCTGTCTGAAAAGTCCACAATACTTTCCACCAGAGATGCCTTGGCCAGATGCGTGTGAGGCTTGATAGTGATAGCATGCTGGGAGAGGTTCATCACTCTTACCGGGGCACATCCTTTCTTTACATCAGCAAGAACTCTGGCGACCAGGATGTCTTGGCTGAGCCGCAGGGAGGGGTGGCCTTCAATTAGGGCTGTATAAGTCTTTCTTTGTGGTCCAGCTTTTATTTTGCACATTAAATCCATCTCTTTCCCTGCTTGAATGTGCACCTTGCGACCAGTATAAACAACAGGGCCCACTGTGTCATCCATATCACACTGGTCAGTGCTCTCAATCTCTAGCAGGGAGGCGTGCCACTCCGGATGAGTCTCCTTGACCTGGAGGAGGAACTGCTGGCCGTAGGTTGCCTGGAGGTGACTTCTGGAGGCACGGAGGACATTAGTTCCCACAAGCAGAGGAACAGAGGAGCGGTACTCTGTGTTAGTGACAACAAAAGCAGGCACACCCTTAAACTCTCTCCCCAACAATTTTAGGTTGATGCGTAGCACACCATGGTAGGTGACACTCTGGCCCCCTGCACCTTCTATGGGTATCTTAGAAGGCTGCAGTTTTTGTTTATGGAGGGTGGGGTGGCTGCGCCAGTACTGGTGCGTAATACTGGTTATCTGGGAGCCAGAGTCGATGAGTGCCCTGCACTTCATTCCGTTGACTTCCACCTCCCCCTCGTTCCTGGGACCAACTAGGGGAGTGCTCTCCCCTCCGTCACCTTTGTTCACCTGCAGTGTGGGGACTTGCTGCTCGCCCATGGTTGCCCCGGCGACCATGGGCTTTATCTGTTTAAAGGCTGAGCTGAGTAAGTGTTTCCCTCCATGGGGGTCACAGGCTGAGGATCGTGTGCCCACGTCTGTTCAGGCCCCGGGAGCACTGCTCTGCAAACCCGGGCTATGTGTCCTTGCTTCCCACACCGGTAGCATGTGACCACTGACATTGGGGTTGTAGCCCCAGGGGGTGGTCGGACTCTCAGTGGAGTGGCAGAGGATGGAGCATAAATTCTCGATTCAAGGTGGGTCAACTTGGCCATCTGCTCCTCCTGGCTCAGTGCTAATTTCTTGACCATCTCTGCTAGCTCTGACCACTCTGAGGGATGTTTAACCTTTTCTGCCTTCACATTCACACTACACTCTGATGCCACTTGTACCTGGGCATAAGTTTTCTTTGATTTGTTTTGAGGCTGGAATCTCTTTGTTTCTTTTGCTAGATTTCGGAGCTCAGCCTGCAGCTCACGGAAACTCAAAAGCCGGGGCTTCATTGGCGAGATCCTCGCATACACATCCTCATCATTAATCCCCCGTATGAACTGCCGGGTGAGTTTACTGTCACGGTCAGGAAAAGGCTTGCCTCCTCTTTGGTTTTCTTCCACAGCTCGCAGTGTTGCCTCCAGTGCTATAGCATATGAACAGGCAGACTCCCCAGACCTCTGAACACGCTCATAGAAGTCCGCTAGTAGATCTGAGGAGCCCTGTGTGTCGCCGTACTCTGCTCTCAGTTCTTCGAATGCCCTTTCAGGTGTTTGGTCATGGAGAGGTAGATTCAGGACCAGCTTTCGGGCTTCACCAGTTAGGTGACGCACCACCGTGGAAAAGCGGAGGTGAATGGGGAGCTCTATTGCCTCAAGAAGATACTGCATGTCACGAATCCAGTCCTCTACAAGCACCTTGCTGTCAGCACTGCCAGTGAAGACTTGGACATTTTTCACTTGATGAGTCTGTATAAAACCACCGTAGGCAGCTAATGGGGGGTTAGCGTTGGCTGCAGCCCGGCCCGGAGCGCTTAAAGATGTATGCACCTGCTGGGGGGGTATGCCAGGGTGTCCACTAACTTGGGGGTCTAAAGCAGAGGTTGGTACGTGCATTGAGGCATGGGTGCCGGGTGGGGCTATAGAACCTCCATGGGTCATATTCACGATAGGGGGCATGACAGTGTTGGGGCTTATAGCAGATGAGTGGAGGGGGGCTCGAGAGTCGTGGACAGCAGCTAGTGGCATGTGGGGCAAACGGGGCGTCAGCCCATGCTTTGAACTTTCAAGGGTCTGCTCGGCTGCAGAGGGATTATTCATTATGCCCACTCCCTGCACTGTTAGGGGGCTTGGCATGGCGGCTTGGGGGGCAGGTGTGGAATACAGATGGCTGGTGTATGCTTGGGGGCTGAATGGAACGGTCATCGTTGGGTAAGGAGTGTTAAGTGATTGGTTCAGGGTGGGATGCTGGGTACTGTGCACCGCTGGGTAGTTGGGATATGAGGCAACATGGGGTGCCGGTGTAGCAGTGGGCCCATGGACACTGGCCTGAGGGGAAAAAGCAGGGGGCATAGTTATCTGTATATCTGGCCGAAACACTGGAGGGGCTGTAGTTAGAGGGCTGTGGTTGGACTGGCTTGTCTGGTTGGTTGGCACTGACCTTGGGCGAATTTCAGATAGGTGTGAGGGCACCTGCATTTGGCCTCCATAGGGTGGCAGTGGTGGGGCATGAGCTGGAGCCACGCCAAGATCAGTCTGGGGTGAAAGCATGGTTGGTGGTGGGGTCTGTTGTGTGCCCAGCCCAGAGTCGGTGAGGTCCCTGATTGGGGTGTGATACTGTAACCGCTGGCCAGTGAAGCTGGGGAACTGGGTGACCAGCTTCGACTTCACTGATGACTGTTGGTCCACTGTACTGGCGCTAGCTGTAGCCCCTTCATTCAAAAGGTGAGGCTGTGCCCTCTTTGGAGTGTCTGCAACGTCTCTCAACATTTTCACTGTCCTGTATCTCTAATTTAGCTGCACCAGAAAATGTGTGTGGGCTACTTGTAGTATGCTTAACTGTGAGTAAGTACAATATATTTCTAGTAAAATAGAACACAACACAGATGTATGACAACTATCATTCTATAACGCAGAAAAAAAAAGAATTCACAAAAAAACAGCATTAAACTCAGAGCGTAGTTAAACAACTATCTTCAGCACAGAGGTTGTGAATGACACAAATCAGCAGCAATTACTTAACCGTATTCAATGATTATCATTATAGACAGGGAACATCATTTAGCATTCTTTCTACAATTCAAGTCTCTGAGTCTTTTTTTTTTTTTTTTTTCAGGGACAGAAACCCTCAAATGAAACCACCCCAAGATTTCACTTTCAAAGGATATGCCTGGGGAGATGAAAGTCCCAGTAATACAGCTGCACAGGCAGTTATATACTTAGTTCAGCACCCCATCAGATGGCGACACCTCTTACTATGGCTGCGTAGCTGGGGGGTGTCGGCATTGCTTTCTCCTCGGTCTCGAAGTGCCACAAATCCGGGGTCACGGCACCAAAGATGTAACCCAACCAGTGCAGGGGCCTCCCTACACCCCGGACTCTGCGTTGTGTTAAATTGTGTTGGATTGGGGTGCACCGCAGAGAGACCAGTCGGACACAGGTGTTCAATTTGTGGCTCGGACCGCGCCGTTTATTCGGAAGCAGGGGCAAACACCACTCCAACTCTGCTGCTGGCCCTTCGCAAATCACAGCAAACACTGCGTGACTATCAACATTGCAAAATACAACAACACATATACACAGAATACACATTAAGTAACAATAACCGTGCCTTCTACAACATTCCACGGTCTCGGCGATGAATACAACACAAAACTGATGCAGTTCGCCACTGGCAGTGCTTACCTTCGCAAATCACAGCAAACACTGACCCAAGATGGCGCCCGCGCGAACAAGAAATCTAAAGTACGGTGTCCTGCAGAGGACGAATGGCCAAAATTGCTAACATTTACACCATATATGCAGCTCAACAGCGACACCTTGTGACTTATTCCAGTCACTACCTTACATTATCATTTAGGAATATATTTTATTGTTTATTAATAAACAGCACACAGTGGTCCCGCTGTTCATCCGTCACTGCTTTGCTTTTTCGCTGATTTTTTATTGCACAGTACAGCATTGCATTCTGCAGCCTGATTGACAAATCTCCTGCGCTTGCCAAATTTATCACGTTTGGTTTTGATAACCATCGCGTCCAATAGAAAAAACAGCACAAAAACACCCATAACTATGAGCCTCATTCGGAAATAGACACCTGCACCGTGAGGGAAAAAGGCGCACGAAAGTGGCGGGCAGATGAAGACAAACCGCGGCATAATAATACTTTTACGTTTTGCAATCTACAAAGGTTTGCACTTTGAGAATCAATTGTGAGAACTGTGACCAGGGGCTAGTTATTCTGAGAACCCCTGCAATAAATGAGGGACCACTGTCTACTCTACGATTATTATATCGAACCTGTTAACATTTAATACTGTATTGATAGAACCAACTGATTCTGCAGCAGAGCATCCCCAGTCCCTGAGCTCCTGCTGCTGCACCCACAGATATGTACAGCAAGCACTGATACCTTTTTAGTCGGTGGGATTCCCTTGTGATCACCTTTACTAAATATCTACAACCAATCTGATTATATCCTGTTATTGTTTTTTTTTTTTTTTCAATGTTGAAATTAAAATCTAGTAGCAGCCTTCTCATTTCTTTGTGTTTTGTGCTGTTTTACAGGCCCACAGAGGAGGACGGCTCCGAGGCAGATGAGGGACGGGTCCCAGGACGGGTCCCAGGACGGTCCATCGGCGGTGGAGCTGGCCACCCTGGAGTCCCTGAAGAGGCCACACCAGTCTCCAATGGAGCATTTCCTCCTCAGCCTTGTTCCTGCTTTGGAGAGCAGCTGGTCCTTTTTATTCCTGTCTCTCTGTAAATTCTTATATTTTATATATTTATGTTTAATGTTTTTCTGTTTGAGACTTTTAATATTATTTCAAATAAATGTTTATAATGACTAATGTCTCAGTTCTACTACACAGCAAATGTTGGCACACGACTTGACACATGTAGAATTTATTTCATATTATACTAATGACAAAATATACTGATACAGTGGGATGCAGAAGTTTGGGCAACCTTGTTAATAGACATTATTTTCCTGTATAAATTGTTGGTTGTTACAATAAAAAATGTCAGTTAAATATCATACAGGAGACACACACAGTGATATTTGAGAAGTGAAAAGAAGTTTACTGGATTTACAGAAAGTGTGCAATAATTGTTTAAACAAAATCAAGCAGGTGCATCAATTTGGGCACCACAAAAAAGAAATGAAATGAATATTTAGTGTATATCAATGTGTGTGTCTCCTATATGATATATGGGGTGCCTTTGTCTGGATGTGCTTCCCATCCAGAGCTGCACAGCACAGAGGAAAGTTCCAGCGCTCCTGGAATCCCTCTGTGATGGAGCGCCAGTCTCCAGGTGAAGGCACAGCCATGAAGTCGTCCACTAGACAGTCCCAGATGGACGTCGCTGCCTGGGGGGTGATCTGGCTCACCGTGGACACACCGACTCTGAAACTGAACGCGATGGTCCTGAAGGAGTCCCGGGTGACAAGGAACCTGGACAAAATTGTTCAAAATCAGTATTATGTGTACTGCAGTTACAAAATACATTATTCAAATTCCAAAATACTTTTGTGATGTCAGATTTAAATCACAAAACATGAATCTTACATAAAACCTTTTGTAATTATAAGGATAATTACAAAATGTATATTAGATAATATCTAAAACAGTTGTGTTTTGTTTTAACTTTAACATATCATAATTTGATTGGTAGCAACTTTCACAACTACAGTGAGCCAATCACTCATAATTCCTAAACATGTCAATCAGGTAGGAATGAAGTAAGACATTAATAGAAATAAAGAGTTGTATGTTGACATGTAGCCCTTTCCTTGCTTAAATCATTAATATTTTTGAAAAATTAATCTGTGATAAGACAGCTTATCAAGATAGAACCATGTAACTAGAGATGAATCAAACTGTTCACAGTTTTATCTAACTCTGTTTTAATAAAGGCTGTGACCCCTGCTATAGAGTCTGACAGCTGCAGGGATTATATACAAATATTCAACTATCCCAGAATTAAACCAGGTCTAAATAAAAAGGAGTGAGTATCACTACAAAGGTTAACTCAGTGGTCCTAATGCTACAGTTTGATATCAGCGAACACCGAGCGCATACATTGATGTGACACCACAGCCATGCTATCATGCAAACACTGATAACAGCATAAATCGAATTAAATCGGGACTTGATGAGAGCTTCTGAGTATCACTAGAAATATTATAAAGAGTCGTCTCTGTACCACAGTTTGCTTTCAGTAAACACCGACAGCATTCACTGTTAGCATAGCACATCCATGTTAGCAGTGTATAACTGGATGGATTAGCATATTAGCACAGATATCAATAAAGGACTACCGTATTAAATAGTTTTACTAACCTCAGGCAGATGGACAGGCGCTCTGCAGGTGGGATTGAGCGTCTGTAGTTGGTGTCTAGGGACCGATGAGGGAAAGCAGGTCCTCAAACTGGCCAACGGTGATAGCGCTGGAATCGGCCGTCATCCAGGCGCAGCTCCTGGAGCAAGTGGTGAAACTCACCAAACTGCTCATGCCTCTGGAGGACCTGATGGACCCAGGTACGGCGAGGACGTCTGTTACGCTGCTGCTCTGCTCTCCACAGTACATAGAGAAGGGAGATTCTCTCTTCAAGTGCTAGCTCGATAGCTGCCATCTTGCAAAGATACCGGTCTGGCACAACTCCCTCCCACATTCCTCCCACATTTCCGGTTCACGCGCGTCAAAATATCATATTTTGACGCGCGATGGATTTTTCTTGGACACGCGTTGAGACGCGAATGTACACGCGTCAAATTAGGGGCGTTTGGGGCGTTTTATTCGCGTCCATCGCGTTCGGTGTGAACACACCGTTAGAGGGCTTGAGATGTTGCCAGTGCGATGGAGACATATAGACACAGACGAACAGGTACACACAGACACAAACGTTTCAACTTTGATAGTTTGTTAAGTTAACATTTTATTTATTCCAACTGTTAGTTTGCCTAGTTTACTTTGGTTGAACTCCCCTTACTTACCTGTGTTCCAGGAGCAAAAGGAGGAAGTGCTGTCTCACTTCCTGTATTTATAGGTTCCTATTTAGTTCTGATGTCACAGGAAGGGACCAGGCGAGGGGGTAGTTGGGGGGGGGGGGTTGTAGTTTAATAAAGTCAAGGATTTGTTTGCTTGAGAGTTATATGTGTTGTTGTAAAATGTAAGAGCTATATCTTAGAAGCGTGTTTTATTGCTGGTAAAGAGGAGCATCATAAGTAAATGATTATGATGGTAATGTTTAGTCTTCTCAATTGAATGGAATAGGCCATAGGAGAACATTGTATTTGGATTGCTTGAACTAGAACTAGTGATGGCCAAACGAAGCTTTCTGAAGCATTGAAGCTTCATTAAGGTTCATTAATCGAAGCGTTTCAAGATAGTCCTGTCTGGTGACATCTGGTGGCCAAAAATATGAAGAACGTCTTGAATGTAGAAATTAAAGTGTACTGCTTCATTATGACTGCCCACTCTACAGAGTGGACTTCACAATTCTGTCTTATACCGGGCTAACGTTGTGTTGCTTTGAACATGTATTTTTTTTGGCTGGTTTTTTTCTATTTGTTTAATAAATACATTTGATCAATAAACTTTTTTAGCTAAACATGTACCATGGTGTGGTTGCTCTTTGCTTGATGTTGGTAAAAACAATAATATTGTATTAAGCCAATTTTCCTTCACATATTTTTCACCTAGGGGTAGAATTAATTGTGAACTGGAAAGGGAAAATGCTTATAAACTCGTAAAGTAAAGAAAATATGCATTTAAGGTTATCCTGTTTGGTTTTTATTTAAAAAAAGAATTTGTTCCACGGTGCAATGGCCAAGTCTGTTTCCTTTCTGGGAGATCCCTGGGTCCCCCAGACTATCACCTAAAAAGAATAAACTGATTACATTTAAAGCGTAAAATGGTAGTCTTTCTAAAGTAATTTAATGATACTTATATTATGAAAATGTGATTGTTGTTTTGTTAAAACATTTTCTCACGTTTACAGATAAAAATAAACACACACAAAACAAAAGCAAACAACAAGAACAGAAACCTAGCAAACCCACCCGACTGACCAAAATCAACTCAAAATACTTGCATGTGACTAAACCACCTCTCTTCCTCGCTGGCTCCGTATCTCTCAATAGAATGATCAGTGGATTGATCAAATCCCACGAGTGATTATCTTCCTTATACACCAGTGTATCAGGTACCGAAGTAGTTACGGCCATTCTGACACCCATGCCTCCCTCTTTCTTTCATACTTCCAAGGCAGAAGAACAGATCACAAACAGGGCAACTAAAGTTTTTCTATTTGATAGAAATTATAATGTACAAATTAGTTATTTTATAGAATAACAAGGTTTTAATTTCAATCGGGGGGACTCTGAACCAATAACCAATACTTAAATAGACAGCAGACTCATCTGCTTATAGTAAGCCAGAAACTAATCTTTCTTCTTATGATGTCTGTTCAATTTTCAATTGAGGCTCTCCGATCGCAAGCTGCTCTTGGCCTTGAAGGACTCCAATTGCTTGGTGGCTTAGCCATTGTATGTGTCCATACATAAGATGACCACTCTGTATTTAATTTCATGCTGTGTTCCCTTTATCGTAGACTTGGATATTGCTACGCCCACCTCCTGGAGAGTGTTTTTTACTTGGTTGGCTGCTGTGAAGGGATATCTCGTCAACATGGAAATGATTCTGCGATCATTCACCACTAGTGTGGTAGTACTTTCTTTCTTTCTAAGGATGTGCCAAAAAACTAATATTGTAACAATTTCTCTGTTTTGTTTTTTCTGTTTTTGAAACTTAAGGATGGCTTGTTAGAATAGAATAGAATAGAATAGAATAGAATAGAATAGAATAGAATAGAATAAACCTTTGTTATCCCACGGATGAGAAATTTCAGTGTTACAGAGCTCTTACAGCAAGGGAAAATAAAATATAAAAGGAAGACACTGGGTGGTCCTATAAACATAAGCAACCGAAGTTCATATATATAGGTATATACAGTTAACAATGTACAGAATATGTATAGAAAATTGAAGATTGAAAAATGTTTTTAAAAAAATGTACGGAGATATATATAAAATGTACAGGGTTATGCAGGGTTATGTTTCACCTGCATGGAGAGTTCCTTTGTTGTCTGTTCACAGCAAAATCTTCCAAATACAAGCATCACATCTTATGGTAAATGGCCTGTATTTATATAGCGCTTTACTAGTCCCTAAGGACCCCAAAGCGCTTTACATATCCAGTCATCCACCCATTCACACACAGGCGTTGGCAAGCTACATTGTAGCCACAGCCACCCTGGGGCGCACTGACAGAAGCGAGGCTGCCGGACACTGGCGCCACCGGGCCCTCTGACCACCACCAGTAGGCAACAGGTGAAGTGTCTTGCCCAAGGACACAACGACCGAGACTGTCCAAGCCGGGGCTTGAACCGGCAACCTTCCGATTACAAGGCGAACACCCAACTCTTGAGCTACGATCACTCCACTGCGATCGTTGATCTTAAATCAACTCCAGGCCTTTTATCTGTTTAATTGATAATGACATAAAGAAGAAAATGCGCACACCAGCCCACGGAAGAGCCTTTGAGTCAAATATCCAATTAGGTTTGGTCCCTTTAAACAGAGGGTAGCACATGTTCGGGAGCTGGAACGAGTAAACCCTTCATCCAATTCGAATGTGGATACCCTCAAATAAAAAGTGAGAGTCTACACATTATACCCATTTCCATTATATAACTATAATTGAAATATGTTTTAGTAAACAGGTAAAAAAACAAAACTTGGCCCTAACATCATGTCCCAGAGGATTGCAAGTTCGATTCCTGCCTGGGGCGTCTGTATCCAGTAAGGGTCCTAAGACTAGACCCCCTATGCTAAGCGAGCCTACCGCAGACATGAGCGAGACAGATAAATATGAAGGCATGCCAGCTCGGACGTCGCCCGGATCAACAAGGTCCGCGTCAGGTGTTGAGGAACCAGGGCACCCTGACGACAAGTGGGCTACTGGAACAAGAAGGCATCGGTGGGCAAGAGACGAAAACAGGGTGTTGTTGGAATGCTACTACGCAAGTAACCCTGGCGGAAGGGGCTACATGAATGGTGTACTCTCAGTGGCAAGGGAACAATAAGAGAACAGCACCACCAAGGCAGGAGACGAAGCAATACTGGAAGAGCATATGGGAGAAGGACGCAACCCATAACAGTGGCTAGTGGATCTGAGGGCAGACCATAGCGACCTCCCTGAACAGGGTCCAGTAACCATCACAGTGGCAGATATCCAAGAAAGGGTCTCCAGTATGAAGAGTTGGACAGCACCAGGGCCCGACATGGTTCACGTCTACTGGCTGAAGAAGCTGACTGCACTCCACGAGCGTCTGGCAGCACAAATGAACCAGCTGCTAGTTAACGAGAGACACCCGGAATGGCTAACCGAAGGTCGAACAGTCCTGATCCCCAAGGACCCCAAGAAGGGACCGGTCCCATCCAACTACCGACCAATAACCTGCCTCAGTACTACATGGAAGCTCCTGTCAGGCATCATATCGGCTAAGATGAACAGGCACATGGGTCAATACATGAGTGGGGCACAGAAAGGAATTGGCAAGAATACCAGAGGCGCAAAACACCAGCTACTGGTAGACAGAACAGTCAGCCGAGACTGCAAGACCAGACTGACCAACCTGTGCACTGCCTGGATTGATTACAAGAAGGCCTATGACTCAATGCTCCACAGCTGGATACTGGAATGCCTAGAATTGTACAAGATCAACAGGACCCTAAGAGCCTTCATCAGGAACTCAATGGGGATATGGCGTACAACACTAGAGGCCAACTCCAAGCCCATAGCACAAGTCACCATCAAGTGTGGGATCTACCAAGGAGATGCTCTGTCCCCACTGCTGTTCTGCATAGGCCTGAACCCCCTCAGTGAGATCATTAACAAGACTGGCTACGGATACCGACTACGGAACGGAGCAATTGTCAGCCACCTCCTGTACATGGATGACATCAAGCTGTATGCCAAGAGTGAACGAGACATCGATTCACTGATCCACACTACCAGGCTATACAGCAATGACATTGGAATGTCGTTCGGACTGGAGAAGTGTAGTCGGATGGTAACAAAGAGAGGGAAGGTAGTCAGAACTGAGGGGATTGAACTACCAGAAGGCAACATTGCAGACATAGAGGACAGTTACAAGTACCTGGGGATCCCGCAGGCGAATGGGAACCATGAAGAGGCCGCTAGAAAGGCTGCAACCACCAAGTACCTGCAGAGGGTCAGGCAAGTCCTGAGGAGTCAGCTGAACGGTAAGAACAAGATCCGGGCCATCAACACGTACGCCCTGCCCGTGATCAGGTACCCTGCTGGGGTAATAGGCTGGCCAAAGGAGGAGATAGAAGACGCTGACATCAAGACAAGAAAGCTCCTTACCATGCATGGAGGGTTTCACCCCAAGTCCAGCACCCTGAGGCTGTACGCTAAGCGGAAGGAAGGGGGCCGGGGACTGGTGAGTGTCGGCACCACAATCCAGGATGAGACAACGAACATCCAAGAATACATTGGGAAGATGGCCCCAAATGACCGAGTGCTCAGTGAATTCCTCAGGCAGCAGAAACCCAAGAAAGAGGAGGGAGACGAGGAACCATCATGGAAGGACAGGGCCCTGCACGGTATGTACCACCGGCAGATAGAGGAGGTGGCTGATATCCAGAAATCCTACCTGTGGCTGGACAAAGCTGGACTGAAAGACAGCACAGAGGCACTAATCATGGCAGCACAAGAACAAGCTCTGAGTACAAGATCCATAGAGGCTGGGGTCTATTACACTAGGCAAGACCCCAGGTGCAGGCTGTGTAAAGATGCCCCAGAGACAATCCAGCACATAACAGCAGGGTGCAAGATGCTAGCAGGCAAGGCATACATGGAACGCCATAACCAAGTGGCCGGCATAGTGTACAGGAACATCTGTGCCGAGTATAACCTGGAAGTCCCAAGGTCAAAATGGGAGATGCCCCCAAGGGTGGTGGAGAATGAGCGAGCTAAGATCCTGTGGGACTTCCAGATACAGACGGACAAAATGGTGGTGGCTAACCAACCAGACATAGTGGTGGTAGACAAACAGAAGAAGACGGCCGTAGTGATCGATGTAGCGGTTCCGAATGACAGCAATATCAGGCAGAAGGAACACGAGAAGCTGGAGAAATACCAAGGGCTTAGAGAAGAGCTCGAGAGGATGACCAACTGACCAACCTGTGCACTGCCTGGATTGATTACAAGAAGGCCTATGACTCAATGCCCCACAGCTGGATACTGGAATGCCTAGAATTGTACAAGATCAATGGGACCCTAAGAGCCTTCATCAGGAACTCAATGGGGATGTGGCGTACAACACTAGAGGCCAACTCCAAGCCCATAGCACAAGTCACCATCAAGTGCGGGATCTACCAAGGAGATGCTCTGTCCCCACTGCTGTTCTGCATAGGCCTGAACCCCCTCAGTGAGATCATTAACAAGACTGGCTACGGATACCGACTACGGAACGGAGCAGTTGTCAGCCACCTCCTGTACATGGATGACATCAAGCTGTATGCCAAGAGTGAACGAGACATCGATTCACTGATCCACACTACCAGGCTATACAGCAATGACATTGGAATGTCGTTCGGACTGGAGAAGTGTAGTCGGATGGTAACAAAGAGAGGGAAGGTAGTCAGAACTGAGGGGATTGAACTACCAGAAGGCAACATTGCAGACATAGAGGACAGTTACAAGTACCTGGGGATCCCGCAGGCAAATGGGAACCATGAAGAGGCCGCTAGAAAGGCTGCAACCACCAAGTACCTGCAGAGGGTCAGGCAAGTCCTGAGGAGTCAGCTGAATGGTAAGAACAAGATCCGGGCCATCAACACCTACGCCCTGCCTGTGATCAGGTACCCTGCTGGGGTAATAGGCTGGCCAAAGGAGGAGATAGAAGCCACTGACATAAAGACAAGAAAGCTCCTTACCATGCATGGAGGGTTTCACCCCAAGTCCAGCACCCTGAGGCTGTACGCTAAGCGGAAGGAAGGGGGCCGGGGACTGGTGAGTGTCAGCACCACAGTCCAGGATGAGACAACAAACATCCAAGAATACATTGGGAAGATGGCCCCAACTGACCGAGTGCTCAGTGAATTCCTCAGGCAGCAGAAACCCAAGAAAGTGGAGGCAGGCGAGGAACCATCATGGAAGGACAGGCCCCTGCACGGTATGTACCACCGGCAGATAGAGGAGGTGGCTGATATCCAGAAATCCTACCAGTGGCTGGACAAAGCTGGACTGAAAGACAGCACAGAGGCACTAATCATGGCAGCACAAGAACAAGCTCTGAGTACAAGATCCATAGAGGCTGGGGTCTATCACACCAGGCAAGACCCCAGGTGCAGGCTGTGTAAAGATGCCCCAGAGACAATCCAGCACATAACAGCAGGGTGCAAGATGCTAGCAGGCAAGGCATACATGGAACGCCATAACCAAGTGGCCGGCATAGTGTACAGGAACATCTGTGCTGAGTATAACCTGGAAGTCCCGAGGTCAAAATGGGAGATGCCCCCAAGGGTGGTGGAGAATGACCGAGCTAAGATCCTGTGGGACTTCCAGATACAGACGGACAAAATGGTGGTGGCTAACCAACCGGACATAGTGGTGGTAGACAAACAGAAGAAGACGGCCGTAGTGATCGATGTAGCGGTTCCGAATGACAGCAATATCAGGAAGAAGGAACACGAGAAGCTGGAGAAATACCAAGGGCTCAGAGAAGAGCTCGAGAGGATGTGGAGGGTGAAGGTAATGGTGGTCCCCGTGGTAATCGGAGCACTAGGTGCGGTGACTCCCAAGCTAGGCGAGTGGCTCCAGCAGATCCCAGGAATAACATCGGAGATCTCTGTCCAGAAGAGCGCAGTCCTGGGAACAGCTAAGATACTGCGCAGGACCCTCAAGCTCCCAGGCCTCTGGTAGAGGACCCGAGCTTGAAGGATAAACCGCCCGCAGGGGCGTGCTGGGTGTTTATATGTAAAAAACTCTAACTTCAAAGTTTGAAATATGTAAGATGTGTGAGATGTGTGAATTCTTTGAAAAACTAGAAATTATCTACAAATGCCTTAAGTGAAAATGTAATGTTGCATCTATAGAGAAGAAAGAAGAAGAAGCATTCAGTAATTTAAAAATAGGCATTACAGACAGATACAGTTTTAGCACTGCCTGACTATGATAAGCCTTTCTACTTACGTGTAGATAGAGGAGCAGGTTATATGAAAGTTGTGATAACACAGGCATTTGGAGAAAAACAACGCTCGTTAGCATCATTAGTGAAATTTAGACTTGTGTAAATTAGACTCTGTTGCGTCAGGCCTGCCTGCATGTGCAAGCCTGTGTAGCCACAGCAGAGGCAGTAAAAGAGTCAGCTGCACGTATGCAGTCATATGTGCATATGAATTGCACACAGGCCAAAATATAAATATATACACTGGCAGCCAGTTTGTTCTTTCAGCAGTGCACCACTTTGCAAAAATTTGGCATAACAGATGTACGGTCACCTCTACAGGTAACCCAGTGGAACACGGCAGCTTATTAAAAATCTTATTAGAAGTGATCACCTTGCCAAAACAATTGGCACTTTGCAAATGTGCAGCATATCAAAAAAGACAATTTTATTGTCACAAAAGGAAATAATTTTGCAGATCAAGCAGCAAAACAGGCTGCACTATGGGCAGAAATCTGTGCCATCAGAAACTGAATTTGAATAAGTTAAATTTGAATTTGAATTGCTCTGATTGAATCTGAATTGTAACTTGAATAAATGCTTTTGAAAACTGAATTTGAATTAGTCTAATTTGAAATTGAATTTATGGTTTGAAAATGATCATCACTAAATTGAAATTGAATTTTCTATTTTGAAAATGAATTGATATGCTTTGAAACTGCATTTTATCCTTTAAAAATTCAGTTCTCGAATAATTTCAGTTTCACTTCTCACCATTCAATTTCAGTTCTACAATTCAATTTCAGTTCCAAAATTCAGTTTTTTGGAACTTACATCCGGTTCCGGTTCAAGCGCAGATTAATAGAACTACGTTTTACTAGTGGACCGAAAGTGTTACTGACGGGAATCTACAGCGTCTTGAGCTGAATTAAGACTTCAGAAGTCATTCGTCATGTCGAATGACCAGCGGATAAACTCTCAGGTTAATAATAAATGTATTACACGTATAAGAATAAGCGTCATGTTAACAAATGATAACCGTAAGGTAACTTTTATGCTTATTGTAGCTGCTAGCTAAAAACGCTAATTTAGCGTAGTTTGCCCTGAATTCAGCTTTGACAAACAAATATGATCGACTGTTTCTAGTAGAATTCCAAAGTTGTCATCTTGTACCCTCTCAGAGTACCTGCCCGCAGGGGCGTGCTGAGTGTGTGTGTGTGTGTGTGTATATATATATATATATATATATATATATATATATATATATATATATATATATATATATATATATATACAGTGGGGCAAAAAAGTATTTAGTCAGCCACCGATTGTGCAAGTTCCCCCACTTAAAATGATGACAGAGGTCAGTAATTTGCACCAGAGGTACACTTCAACTGTGAGAGACAGAATGTGAAAAAAAAATCCATGAATTCACATGGTAGGATTTGTAAAGAATTTATTTATTATTAGGGTGGAAAATAAGTATTTGGTCACCTCAAACATGGAAAATCTCTGGCTCTCACAGACCTGTAACGTCTTCTGTAAGACGCTTTTCTGTCCCCCACTCGTTACCTGTATGAATGGCACCTGTTTGAACTCATCATCTGTATAAAAGACACCTGTCCACAGCCTCAAACAGTCAGACTCCAAACTCCGCCATGGCCAAGACCAAAGAGCTTTCGAAGGACACCAGGAAAAGTGTTGTAGACCTGCACCAGACTGGGAAGAGTGAATCTACAATAGGCAAGCAGCTTGGTGTGAAAAAATCAATTGTGGGAGCAATCATCAGAAAATGGAAGACATACAAGACCACTGATAATCTCCCACGATCTGGGGCTCCACGCAAGATCTCATCCCGTGGGGTCAAAATGATCATGAGAACGGTGAGCAAAGATCCCAGAACCGCACGGGGGGACCTGGTGAATGACCTGCAGAGAGCTGGGACCAAAGTAACAAAGGTCACCATCAGTAACACACTACAACGGCAGGGAATCAAATCCCGCAGTGCCAGACGTGTTCCGCTGCTGAAGCCAGTGCATGTCCAGGCCCATCTGAAGTTTGCCAGTGAGCACATGGATGATACAGCAGAGGATTGGGAGAATGTCATGTGGTCAGATGAAACCAAAGTAGAACTTTTTGGTATAAACTCAACTCGTCGTGTTTGGAGGACGAAGAATACTGAGTTGCATCCCAAGAACACCATACCTACTGTGAAGCATGGGGGTGGAAACATCATGCTATGGGGCTGTTTTTCTGCCAAGGGGACAGGACGACTGATCCGTGTTAAGGACAGAATGAATGGGGCCATGTATCGTGAGATTTTATGCCGAAACCTCCTTCCATCAGTGAGAACTTTGAAGATGAAACGAGGCTGGGTCTTCCAACATGACAATGATCCAAAACACACCGCCCGGGCAACAAAGGAGTGGCTCCGTAAGAAGCATTTGAAAGTCCTGGAGTGGCCTAGCCAGTCTCCAGACCTCAACCCCATAGAAAATCTGTGGCGGGAGTTGAAAGTCCGTGTTGCTCGGCGACAGCCCCAAAACATCACTGCTCTCGAGAAGATCTGCAGGAGGAATGGGCCAAAATACCAGCTACTGTGTGTGCAAACCTGGTAAAGACCTATAGTAAACGTTTGACCTCTGTTATTGCCAACAAAGGTTATGTTACAAAGTATTGAGTTGTATTTTTGTTATTGACCAAATACTTATTTTCCACCCTAATTTACGAATAAATTCTTTACAAATCCTACCATGTGGATTCATGGATTTTTTTTTCACATTCTGTCTCTCACAGTTGAAGTGTACCTCTGGTGCAAATTACTGACCTCTGTCATCATTTTAGGTGGGGGAACTTGCACAATCGGTGGCTGACTAAATACTTTTTTGCCCCACTGTATATATATATACAGTGTTGGGGAGTAACGGAATACATGTACCGCCGTTACGTATTTAAAATACAAAATATGAGTAACTGTATTCCGTTACAGTTACCGTTTAAAAAGGTGGTATTTAGAATACAGTTACTTTGTTGAAATAAATGGATTACACTGCGGTACTTTCCTGTTTCATATTGTCGCGGGTCAGGACTGTTTGGGTTTTGTTTGACAGCTACGCTCTGTTGTTCCAGGTGGCAGCGTTACGGTTGCCATGGTTACAGGGCGACGCTCTCTCTCTCTCTCTCTCTCTCTCTCTCTCTCTCTCTCTGCGACTGTGTGTTTCCTGGGTGAGAGAGCGCCTTTTCGTTGTTGTTGTTGTTGTTGTGCTTAGCTAACAGGCAGAATGCTACAAGCATAGCTCTAAAGAATGTAGCATCATGGGCAGTGTAGTCCGTGTTGCAGGGAGAATGGACTGCCATACACGTTATGGGTCTGTGAGCGCGAGGAGGGAGAAAAAGGGTAGTGGAAAGGTACGAGTTGTCATCGAGGAAAAACGGGAGCTGGAAGCATGTAAATATAATAATAACCACTGCAGCCAAGAAGAGTGCCTGACGAGCCCAGTTGTAAGTAAGCTATTAAGACTCGACTGTACACCGTGTTCGTGTTTTCCTCCGAAAACAATAAGTTCCGTTGGAGCAGTCTTTCAACGCCTCTCTCTGTCTCTCGCAAGAAAAGTTGACCCACACAACAAAGTAAAGCTATTTTTCGGCTACGAGCCGACAGGGACCCCGCCATATTAGTCAGAGGTCCCTTTACTACAGTTCGGAGTCGCGGACCTTCAGTAACAGTAATAAATCACACAGCACAGTACATGATAATATATTATTGATATATATATAATATATATATTGATATATTATAAAAGCATGATAATATATTAAGTAATCCAAAGTATTCAGAATACGTTACTGTCATTGAGTAACGTAACGGAATACGTTACAGAATACATTTTGGGGGATGAATTCTGTATTCTGTAATGGAATACATTTTAAAAGTAACCTTCCCAACAATATATATATATATATATATATACACATATATATATATATATATATATATATATATATATATATATATATATATATATATATATATATATATATATACATATATATCCTGTATATATATATACATATATATCCTGTATATATATATATATATATATATATATATCCTGTGTATATATATATACTGTATATGTAAGTGCATGTAACACTTCCACATTTTTTAAAGGAGCCTTGTGTGATTTAGCTCTTTGTATTTTTTTTCTGCACAGACAGAGGCCACTGCCGTGTTTTTGTGTTTTGTATTTTATTTCATTTCCTTTATTCCTCGTATTGTATTGGTGCATCTTTGTTTAATCGGTTATTCTGTTACTTTGCCACGTTACCTCTCATGCTGTCGATGTTCAGTACAAGTCCATATGGCCGGTATTTGACAAAAGTAAAGGTCAAAGGACATTTTTGTTTATTCAGTCGTCATTGACAATAAAACTACACATTAAGAACCCAAGTAATTGTGTCCTGTGTGGCTAACCATTTCCCAGGCTACATAATTCAATTCAATTCAATTCAATTTTATTTATATAGCGCCAAATCACAACATAAGTCGCCTCAAGGCGCTTCATAGATACAGAGAAAAACCCAACAATCATATGACCCCCTATGAGCAAGCACTTTGGCAACAGTGGGAAGGAAAAACTCCCTTTTAACAGGAAGAAACCTCCGGCAGAACCAGGCTCAGGGAGGGGCGGCCATCTGCTGCGACCGGTTGGGGTGAGAGAAGGAAGACAGGATAAAAGACATGCTGTGGAAGAGAGACAGAGGTTAATAACAGATATGATTCAATGCAGAGAGGTCTGTTAATACATAGTGAGTGAGAAAGGTGACTGGAAAGGAAAAACTCAATGCATCATGGGAATCCCCCGGCAGCCTATGTCTATTGCAGCATAACTAAGGGAGGATTCAGGGTCACCTGGTCCAGCCCTAACTATATGCTTTAGCAAAAAGGAAAGTTTTAAGCCTAATCTTGAAAGTAGAGATAGTGTCTGTCTCCTGAATCCAAACTGGAAGCTGGTTCCACAGAAGAGGGGCCTGAAAACTGAAGGCTCTCCCTCCCATTCTACTTTTAAATATAAATATATACTTTTAAACATATTTCTAGAAATGAGAGCTGCTCCATCCAAAGTGGGATGGATGCCGTCTCTCCTAACAAGAAGCCAAAACAGGAGAAATATGCTCTCTCTTTCTAGTCCCTGTCAGTACTCTTGCTGCAGCATTTTGGATTAGCTGAAGGCTTTTCAGTGAGTTTTTTGGACATCCTGATAATAATGAATTACAGTAGTCCAGCCTGGAAGTAATAAATGCATGAACTAGTTTTTCAGCGTCACTCTGAGACAGGATATTTCTAATTTTAGAGATGTTGCGCAAATGGAAGAACGCAGTCTTACATATTTGTTTAATATGTGCATTGAAGGACATGTCCTGGTCAAAAATGACTCCAAGGTTCCTCACAGTGTTACTGGAGGCCAAGGTAATGCCATCCAGAGTAAGAATCTGGTTAGATACCATATTTCTAGGCTTTTCAGGGCCGAGTACAATAACCTCAGTTTTATCTGAATTAAGAAGCAGAAAGTTAGCGGCCATCCAGGTCTTTATGTCTTTAAGACATTGCCGCAGTTTAACTAATTGGTGTGTGTTATCTGGCTTCATGGACAGATAGAGCTGGGTGTCATCTGCATAGCAGTGTAAATGTATGCTATGTCTTCTAATGATACTGCCTAAGGGAAGCATGTATAATGTAAACAGAATTGGTCCTAGCACTGAACCCTGTGGAACTCCATAATTAACCTCAGTGTGTGAAGAGGACTCTCCATTTACATGCACAAATTGGAGTCTATTAGATAGATATGATACAAACCACTGCAGTGCAGTACCTGTAATACCTACAGCATGTTCTAATCGCTCTAATAGGATATTATGGTCGACAGTATCGAATGCTGCACTAAGGTCTAGCAGGACAAGCACAGAGATGAGTCCACTGTCAGAGGCCATAAGAAGATCATTTGTAACCTTCACTAAAGCTGTTTCTGTGCTGTGATGAGCTCTGAAACCTGACTGAAACTCTTCAAATAAACCATTCCTCTGCAGATGATCTGTTAGCTGTTTGACAACTACGCTTTCAAGGATTTTTGATATGAAAGGAAGGTTGGAGATTGGCCTATAATTAGCTAAGACTGCTGGGTCTAGAGATGGCTTTTTGAGTAAAGGTTTAACTACAGCTAGCTTGAAGGCCTGTGGTACATAGCCGATCATTAGAGATACTGTAGGTTGATCATATTTAAGATCGAAGAATTAATTAATGGCAGGACTTCTTTGAGCAGTTTTGTAGGAATGGGGTCTAAAAGACACGTTGATGGTTTGGAGGAAGTAATTATTGAAGTTAACTCAGAAAGATCAATTAGAGAAAAAGAGTCTAACTTAACATCAATGGTACTAAGAGTAGCTGTAGATAATATTACATCTGTGGGATGATTACTGGTAATTTTTTCTCTAATGATAAAAATTTTATTTGTGAAGAAGTTCATGAAGTCATTACTAGTTAACGTTAAAGGGATTGTTGGCTCAAAAGAGCTCTGACTTTTTGTCAGCCTGGCTACAGTGCTGAAGAGAAACCTGGGGTTGTTCTTATTTTCTTCAATCAGTGATGAATAGTAAGATGTTCTGGCTTTGCGGAGGGCTTTCTTATAAAGCAGCAAACTATTTCTCCAGGCTAAATGATGATCCTCTAAATTTGTGACACGCCATTTCCTCTCCAGATTACGAGTCATCTGCTTTAGGGTACGTGTTTGAGAATTATACCACGGAGTCAGGTACTTCTGATTAGAGACCTTAGTTTTCACAGGAGCTACAGTATCCAGAGTCGTACGTAGTGAGGAGGTGAAATTATTAACAAGATAATCGACTTCTGTTGGGGTAGCGTTCAGATAGCTGCTCTGCTCTATGTTGGTTCAGGGCATTGAAGATGATAACAGTGGGTGGATTATATTCTTAAACTTAGTTACAGCGCTTTCAGAAAGACATCTACTGTGATAAAGTCTACTCTCCACCGCTGTGTAATCAATTATTGTAAATGTAAATGTTATCAGGAAATGATCAGACAGGAGAGGGTTTTCAGGAAACACTGTTAAATGTTCAGTTTCTATGCCATATGTTAAAACAAGATCTAGAGTGTGATTAAAGTGGTGGGTGGGTTCTTTTACATTTTGAGAGAAACCAATTGAGTCTAATAACAGATTAAATGCCATGTTGAGGCTGTCATTTTTAGCATCTACATGGATGTTAAAATCACCCACAATAATTATTTTATCTGAGCTGAGAACTAAATCAGATAAAAAGTCTGAGAAATCAGACAGAAACTCTGTGTAAGGCCCAGGTGGACGATAGATGATAACAAGTAAGACTGGTTTCTGAGTTTTACAGCTGGGGTGGACGAGGCTAAGCATCAGGCTTTCAAATGAATTAAAAGTCTGTCTTGGTCTTTCATTAATTAATAGGCTGGTGTGAAAAATTGCTGCCACACCGCCCCCGCGGCCTGTGCTTCAAGATTTCTGGTAGTTAGAATGACTCGGGGGTGTTGATTCATTTAAACTAACATAATCGTCCTGCTGCAACCAGGTTTCTGTAAGGCAGAGTAAATCAATTTGTTGATCAATTATTAAGTCATGTACTAACAGAGACTTGGAGGAGAGAGACCTAATATTTAATAATCCACATTTCACTGTTTTACTCTTTGGTTCAGATGTGGATACTGTATTGTTCTTTCTTTGTAATTGTTTATGTTTAAGTTGTTTGTTGATGGTTTTTAGTTTGTTTTTTGTCTGTTTGGGAGCTGACACAGTCTCTATGGAGATGGGGTTTTGTTTTGGGGGGGGGGGGGGGGGGGGGTAGCAGGAGGAGAGAAGTTGCAGAGAGGCGTGTAAGACTGCAACTCTGCTTCCTGGTCCCAACTCTGGATAGTCATATAGAATAGAATAGAATAGAATTCAACTTTATTGATATTGCTCATGCACAGGTACAGGGCAACGAAATGCAGTTTGCATCCATCCAGAAGTGCTTTAGTGATATAGATATATTACAATATATATTAGCAATAATATAGATATGTGAGTATATTACAGAAATGGGTCTATTATGGTATGTTATAATGTACACGGTATGAAGTATGTTGTGAATATTCTATAACTATAAGTATGTACAGGCTGTGAACAGGATATAAATATGAAAAAATATACAGAATATGAAATAAATAACTTTACAGAATCTGAGATATACAGTTATACAGAAATGTGAACTATGCAAGTTGTAAACAGTTGTAGGATTAAAGATTATCGAATGTACAGAATGATTATTTACACAGAGCTATACAGTAGTGCAGTTAAGATAAGTGCAGTTAAGATAAGTGAGGGTGTATATTTTGGGGGGTTTAATAAATTTGTCCATATTTCTAGAAATGAGAGCTGCTCCATCCAAAGTGGGATGGATGCCGTCTCTCCTAACAAGACCAGGTTTCCTCCAGAAGGTTTGCCAATTATCTATGAAGCTGTTGAGCTAGTTAATAGGTATGCCCTCGTTGTCATCTGTTGTGATTTTATTTTGAAAGGATGCTTCCTGTTATGCTGCAGAGTGCACGCGAGAGTTCAATAATAAAAACTAAGTGTTGTTCCGGTGAAAAGCCGATGCCCCACGTGTGATTATTCCTCCGTCTAGACAATATAAGTATCTTCAATATTCATGCAGATTCCGCTGGAAGACCCGTCTCTGCTAACAGGTTATGGGCCCAGGAAAACATTGAAGCTACGCCAGGGGAAAGTTTACCACCAGAAAAGTCGCAAAGTACAGCGTGTTCGGTGAGGGCTAGCGTGCTAAGTTAGCACCATGAATAAGCGTGCTGGTGAACCCAGTGGCCGATGGGCAAGGTTGGTTTTTGACGGAGATGAGAAGAATTATGAACTGTGGGAGACAAAATTTTTGGGACATCTTAGATTACAAGGTCTAAAAGACACAATATTGAAAAGTGATGACGACGATGAGGACGACGAAGATAAGAATGCCCAGGCCTATGCAGAGTTAATACAGTTCCTGGATGATAAGAGTTTATCGCTCGTGATGAGAGAAGCTGCCGATGATGGACGCGAGGCACTGAAAATTTTAAGAGACTATTATGCAGGAAAAGGTAAACCAAGAATTATCAGCCTTTATACCGAACTGACTTCTCTGAAGAAAGCAAGCAGTGAGAGCGTCACGGAGTACATCATACGCGCAGAGACATTTATTACAGCCCTGAGAAATGCTGGAGAGACACTTAGTGATGGTCTGCTTGTAGCGATGGTGTTAAAAGGTTTACCAGAAACATTTAAACCTTTTTCCGTTCACATTACGCAAAGTGAATCAGAAATCAAGTTTGCGGAATTTAAAACGAAACTCCACAGCTATGAGGACACTGAGAAAATGCGCTTAATGGAACAAGAGGATAACATCATGAAGGCGAGAGTGCAACCCAGCGTGAGACCCGCAGCAGCTGCTAATGACCACAGGAGAGACATGTCAGACATAGTCTGTTTTAAGTGTGGCCAACGGGGACACAAGGCCAGAGCATGCCGCTACAGACAGTGGTGCGGTCACTGTAGGAGCAACACCCATCGAGAGTCGACTTGCAGGAGACGACAACGGAATGATGAAGCACGCATAGCCTCGGAGGAGGGCGACAACGCAGAGAGCGACGACACCTATGTCTTCCGGATGAGCGATGACTACGCGGCACCTCAACAGCCACAAGACATCAGGACCAAAGGCCTAATGGTGGATACTGGCGCAACATCACACATCCTGAATGATAAAACAGCGTTCAAGAAATTTAATGACGACTTCCAGCCGGGAACGCACTGTGTGGAATTAGCTGATGGCACCAGGTGTAAAGGAGTGGCTGAAGGCAGAGGAGATGCAGAGGTGTGCTTGATTGACAGCAGAGGGAGACAGTGTAAAACAACACTGAAAGACGCCCTATGCATTCCCTCATTTCCACAGAATATCTTCTCTGTGAGAGCGGCCACCACGAACGGAGCCACTATCATCTTTAAGAAAGGAAGGAACGTCCTTCAACACAGAGACGGTACAAAGTTTCACATCCATGAGCACAACAGACTTTATTACCTTGAGACTGTAAGTGAGTACGATGATAAGTGTAATAATTGTTTTGATGTGCAGACATGGCATGAAATTTTGGGACATTGCAATCATAGTGACATTCTGAAGCTACAAAATGTGGTTGAAGGTATGAAAATCAAAGGGAAAACTGACAAAGAAAGTTTGAACTGTGAGGTGTGTATTCAGGGAAAATTTGTCCAGACTAGGAATAGAAACCCTGACAGGAGAGCTGAGAAACCTCTCGAGCTGGTACATACGGATCTAGCAGGGCCGATAGATCCAGAATCACGAGATGGACACAGATATGCATTATTGTTTACCGATGACTTTTCCGGTGCAGTATTTGTATATTTTCTCAAAAACAAAAGTGAAACAATGCAAGCAACTGAAATCTTTTTGGCCGATACAGCCCCACTCGGGAAGGTAAAGTGTATCAGGTCAGACAACGGCACAGAGTTCATGGCAAAGAGTTACCAGGTATTGTTAAACAAACATGGAATAAGACATGAAACTTCAGCCCCATATTCCCCTCACCAGAATGGTACAGCGGAACGTGGCTGGAGAACACTTTTTGATATGGGGAGGTGCATGCTTATCGAGAGTGCCATACCAAAGGAATTATGGACGTATGCAGTTCAAACAGCGGCTATCGTGAGAAACAGATGCTTTAACAACCGGACAGGGCAGACACCTTACTTTTTGCTGACTGGGCGGAAGCCCAATCTATCCAGAATGCGAAAGTTTGGGTGTGAGTGTTATGCTTACAAGCAAAACAAGGGTAAGCTGGATTCTAAGTGTACAAAAGGGATTTTTGTAGGCTACGACAAAAACAGTCCAGCATACAAGGTTTATTTCCCAGACAGCGCCAAAGTGCAAAAGTTTAGGCTGGTTAAGTTTGTAACCAAACACAATGAGGAAAAGCAAACGCAAACTGATACGACATCTGAGGATGAAGACATACAGGTGAGGGAGAGACCAAACGTGAACAGGGAAAGCCCCAGTACCAGTTCACAGGAACCAGATACTGACAACCAACCAGAAGTGAACAGTCAGATGCCACTTAGTGATGAGACTGAAAACTCCAGAAGGTATCCTTCTAGAACAAGAAAGAAACCAGATTATCTAAATGAATATGAGTCAGGAGAAGACATTGATGATCAAGTGCTGACTAACATAGACTACTGTTACAGACTGATAAGTAACTCACCCGTGACATTCAGTGAAGCTGCAAGGTCACCCAACTCTAGAGAGTGGAAAGCAGCTATGGATGAAGAAATGCAATCCTTAAAAGAGAACAACACCTTTACCCTAACAATCTTACCTGAGGGAAAGAAAGCAGTGGGGGGTAGATGGGTATATGTGAAGAAAAACAGTGGTGATGGATCAGAAAAATATAAAGCACGGTACGTAGCTAAAGGTTACAACCAGTGTTTTGGGATAGACTATGATGAAACTTTTTCTCCGACTGCTAACCTGACAAGCATAAGAGTATTGATGCAGTGTGCAATACAAGAAAACCTGATTTTGCATCAGATGGATGTAAAAACCGCATACTTGCATGCACCAATAGATTTTGAAGTGTATGTTGAGCAGCCAGAAGGCTATGAAGTAAAAGGAAAAACAGATGAGAAAGTGGTCTACAAGCTGGAAAAGTCACTTTATGGGCTTAAACAGTCAGGCCGAAACTGGAACAGGACATTACATGACTATTTGATAGAGAACGGTTTCATGCAGAGTCCTGTAGATCATTGTGTTTACACAAGGAAAACAGGAAAAGAAAAAGTGATCATGATCATATGGGTTGATGATATTATTATTGCAGCCAGTGATGAAAGGGTTTTGAAAACTGTGAAGGAAATGCTAACTGCAAGATTCAAAATGAAAGATATGGGGAAACTCAAACATTTTCTTGGTATTGATTTTGAGCAAACCCAAGATTGTGTAAAAATGTTACAAGAGAGATATGTAGAAAACATACTGGAAAGATTTCAAATGCAAGACTGTAAACCAAGATCAACTCCTTGTGAACAAAGGTTGAACTACAATGATGATGCTGAGAAAATGAACAATGTCAGAATGTACAGAGAGGCAGTAGGTAGCCTTATTTACTTGACCTCTTGCACACGACCAGATTTGAGTTTTGTTGTAAGTAAGCTGTCACAGCACTTCAAAGAACCAGCTGTGGAACATTGGACTACTGTGAAACATGTTCTAAGGTACCTGAAACAATCAAAAGACAAGACATTGTGCTACAGGAAAAGTGACAAAGATTTGAGAGTACAAGGTCACAGTGACTCAGACTGGGCTGCGGATGTGACTGACAGGAGGAGTACTACAGGTTACTGCGTAAGCCTGAATGAAGGAGGTACTTTGGTGTCATGGCGAACAAAGAAGCAGCCAACTGTTGCCTTGTCAACTTGTGAAGCAGAGTACATAGCTTTGGCAGCAACAACACAAGAATGTTTGTACTTGACACAACTGTTGCAAAGCATGTATGAGCATCAAAAGAGACTGCCAAAGATTTTTGAGGACAATCAAGGGACTATTGCATTGGCAAAGAATCCTGTTAACAGACAGAGGTGTAAGCATATCCATATCATATATCATTTTGTGAGATCAACAGTTAATGCTGGAAATTTGATATTGGAGTATTGTCCGACAGGTCTGATGGTGGCCGATGTTATGACAAAGCCAGCAACAAAGGGGAAGTTATTGAAGTTTGAGAAATATATGTTTGGAGTGTAAACAAATAGTAAAGAAAAACTGTTTCTTTTGGAATGCATGTAAAGCTGACAACGTGAGTGCAAGTGGGGGTGTTGAGCTAGTTAATAGGTATGCCCTCGTTGTCATCTGTTGTGATTTTATTTTGAAAGGATGCTTCCTGTTATGCTGCAGAGTGCACGCGAGAGTTCAATAATAAAAACTAAGTGTTGTTCCGGTGAAAAGCCGATGCCCCACGTGTGATTATTCCTCCGTCTAGACAATATAAGTATCTTCAATATTCATGCAGATTCCGCTGGAAGACCCGTCTCTGCTAACAGAAGCCCACATCGTTTCTGGGACACCACTCAGACAGCCAGCAATTTAAGGAGAACATGCGGCTAAACATGTCACTCCTGGTCTGATTGGGGAGGGGACCAGAGAAAGCTACAGAGTCCGACATTGTTTTGGCAAAGTTGCACACCAATTCAATATTGATTTTAGTGACCTCCGATTGGCGTAACCGGGTGTCATTACTGCCGACGTGAATTATGATCTTACTGAATTTACGTTTACCCTTAGCCAGCAGTTTTAAATTTCCTTCAATGTCGCCTGCTCTGGCCCCTGGAAGACAATTGACTATGGTTGCCGGTGTCTCTAGCTTCACATGTCTGAGAACAGAATCACCAATTACCAGAGTTTGACCCCCGGCGGGTGTGTCGCCGAGTGGGGAAAAACGGTTAGACACATGAACGGGTTGGTGGTGTACCTGGGGCTTCTGTTTAGGACTATGCTTCCTCCTCACCGTGACCCAGCCTCCCTCTTTCCCCAGCTGCTTGGGGTCTGCCGGGGAACAGCTAGCGGGGCCTACGCTATCTTCGGCTGCACCAGCTACAGGGGCCTGGCTAGCTATGGGTGAATGAAGGGTGCGAAGCCGAGTCTCCAATTCAGTAATCCTGGCCTCCAGCGCTGTAAATATGCTACATTTGTTACAGATATCATTACTGCTAAAGGAGGCCGAGGAGTAACTAAACATCTGACACAATGAGCAAGAAAGTGCAGGAGGGACAGGTGAAGTAGCCATTGTGTTAACGAGTCGGCTACGAGCTAAGCTAAGCTAGCGAAACAGTACAGAGACAGTGAGTGAATACTTTGGCTATAAATTAGGTAGTGAGTACACAGAAAGTGTGCTTCGGATGAAGCACGTGAAGATTATACTATGAAAGAAGAATGTATCTAAAAGTTGTTAATTAAATTGCTAAGCAAATAAGCTACTCAGAAACACCACTGTGTTTGAGCAGGAACAGGAAGTGATACTCTACCGCAGAGCGAGCGAACACCAAGTGACAGCGCCACCAAGGTACTGGAGCTCAGCCCACAAATATGTTGGCATTATTATATTTAATATGTTGGCATTATTACATTTGGTTCAATGCGCAATGTATAAAAAAAAAGTACGAGCTTTGAAAACTGTTTCTGATAGAATGAAGAGTAGACCGATATATTAAATATTCCTTTATTGGGTGAGAAAATCATACCATGTCAAACTGCTTTAAGTCATACAGAATAGATATCAGAGCCTTAAACAGGCTGACTTCTGCTAAATGAGTCAAACTGGGCAGAAAGTATACAAACACATAACATCCTTATAGAATATGATGTAACACTATAGATCAACTTACCTCAGACTATGTAAAGCATATAAATAATTACAGCAATATGATGCAACAAACACAGCAGTACTACTAATCCAAAATACTCAAAGCTTCATAGAACTGAAACAAACATTTATTTTTAGGTCCATTCTGCTGCTGATACATACTTTAGGTTTCTGAACATTAAACTTGTTTCTGTCATGGTCCTGGGTCGGTGACCCAGCGCTTTAAGTTTATTATTATCATTTTCTAGTTTATTATTATGATGATTATTATTGTTTGAGTTCTCTTCGGTCTGCCTCTGAGTCTGCGTCTGTATCTCTGTCTGTCTTTGGTGTCACCCCGTCTGTTTGTGAATCTCTGTTCAGTTCAGCGTCTTGTCTGGTTCCCTGTGTCTGAGCTTCCTGTTTTATTGTGAAGGTCTGTGTCTTATGTGAGTGTGATCAATTTACTATTCCCCTGTCTCGTCAGCTGTAATTGCTCCCAGCTGTGTCTCCCTCCTGTGGCCCATTCCCTGATTACTCCCAGTGTATTTAAGCCCTGTGTTTTCCTGTGCTCTCTGTCGTGTCGTCTGTTTAACTTCATGTCTGTCTGTGTTTCTCTGTGAATCTCCCGTGTAGTCTACATTTTTCCATGTTTCTTCGTGTCTCTCTGCTCCTCGCTCCATGTCCTCCATTTTGTATTAGTTTTCCCAGGTTAGGTTTATGTTCGGTTCTGCCCACGCCTTAGGTTTTGTGCACTGTAAATAAAACCCACTTGCACCTCCCCCATTGTCTGCTATTGGATCCTCCTTTCTCACCCTCCACACGACTGCTGCCCCAGCCGTGACAGTTTCTGCCTTTCATAGTGTTTAACTTGAAGGCCCTGAGTACTTTCTCCCACAATGAAAACACTGGAATGATAAAATATTTTGAACATTACCTAATAAGACTGATTCAGGACAGACAATTAGTTATTTTAAACTTTTCTAGCAGTCCTTCACAAACAGGGAACAGTCTGTCTATTCTCTATCTGTCAGCTGCTGCTGGCTCTTCCTCCTCCTCTTCCTCACACACTGCTGAGTTTGTCCTGGTGGATCATCAGGGGTGCAAAGCCTCACAGATGATGTGCAGCAGTGGGTCCCTCAGTCTGTCCTCAATCTGGACACTTGCAGTTGTCACACATGGAAATCAAATGTGTGATAAGCTGCAGGATTCAAACACAAGTGTAACTTATAAATACATGTTCATACTTTTATTACACAATCAGAGAGAAAGAAACAGAGAGAGAGTGCAGGACAGACAGGTGACAGTCTCAGGTGTAGACACTGCTACAAAACAGCACAAGAGAAGGAAGATTTAGTGTTTGTGTTATTTCGAGTGCTCAACAAGAAGAGTTCCCAGCTGGTACAGTCGACACATGTGTGACTCCTGTGATTAAAGCATCTTTCTTTCAGCTTAACGAGTGAACCGTCAGCTCGTTCAAACACACGTTAAAGTCCGTTTGGCTTGACACCACCGAACAGAGGCAGCAATATAACATAGCTAACATTAACAGTGCAGTGGATCCTGCTTGTGCCGCGATAGGTCGGCAGCCTTATGAAATTTCCCCTTGTGGGACTAATAAAGGTATATCAATCAGTCAATCAATCAATATTAGGACTGCAAACCAAGCAGCATTCACTGACTTTCAGCTTGTTGTGTTTGTGGATATATGACTGACTTTAATTATCCATAAAACCATCACGTTCTCTGTAAGATTAGGGCCAACTATATATATATTTTTTGAAGTAGAGGCTTTAAAACCAAGTTAACACTAAAAGTACACACATCACTAATGTCACATAACTTTTCCGACATGTGGCCAACAGTAATGTTTTAATGTTCTTCATTATTAAACATTCGCACATAAATAAGTAGTGATGGGTACCGGTATCCGGTGCCATTATGTCCGCTTTGAAAAAAGCGGTCGGATAAAACCTAAACAATACCCATCCCTATAAATAAGTGACATCATATTCAGTACTTACTTTTGACAGTTCACTCTTCGGCCGCTCCCTTCTGTCGTCTGCCGTATTTTGCGGCAAAATTATCCACACCCACCGCCGCGCTATGGATTGTGGGATATATGGGACCACGAAGAGTACACCGGACCACGCTTGATATTTGGGGAAATCAACGGCGCATTTGGAGTATCCATTTGAAGTACACTTCGAATTGGGACAGCTGTCGCCGCGTGGCGGTGACATAATCGCACTCAAAATGCGTACTTCAAGCATGCGGTCTCAGCCTGTGACACCTGTGCTGTAATTGTGGTTAACTTCTGCCTTCTGTCTATCAGCATTGCACATGCACGAAGGACATCCTGTTTGTACAATAATCCAGTCTAGAAATAATAGATTCATTACCACGTTTTTCAGCATCACTCTGGACAGACAGGATATTTCTAATACTTTTAATATTGATATTTTTCCATTTTAGAGATATTGTGCAAATGTAAGAAAGAATTCTCACTCCATGGACTTGTTGCCACTGATTTCAGTATATGTCTTCTCTCTTCCCTGTTTCTTAGCGGGTTAAACATGAGCTAAAGGCGAGAGCCTAAAAACCGGCTCAGGGGAAAATTTAGGTAACACGTCACTTTGTATGAAACAAAAAGAATCACTAGAGGTTCACAACAACCTATGAAACTACACTGTGAGATACTACCAGTAGTACTAACAAAAATGCTATGAACATTTCTATAAGTCACTTTAATACCAAGAGTACAAAGAATCACAAGAATACACTGGATTTTCTAAACTATGAGTGTTTGTTTCAGCTGTTTGATCAAAGACTGCTGTCCTGAAAGAGCAGGCATCCAAAATTAAAGTTTTCCCTCTTTATAGGACACTTGCAAACACTGGACAGCTGCTTCATCCAGCCATGCTTCACAAAACCCAAGACATTTACATCTAGAACAAATAAGAAGAGTTAGGATTAAAACCAGAAAACCAATTAGCCTTCCTGTCGTGTTCGGGTCAAATCTGAAATTTACAACTTAAAACCACTCATAAATATTTTGTCTTACATCTGATTGCCTCAAGGCCTTATGACGTCCTCCTTGAACATATAACAGTGATGATCACCTCTTTTATTGAATTTTATTGAAGACAAACAAGCTGATGAGTAAGATAACCAAAAAAATGTGAAACTCTGTTATAGAGTCTGACAGCTGCTGGTAAGAATGACCTGTGGTAGCGCTCCTTCCTACACTGTCGGTGTAAAAGTCTACTGCTGAACGAGCTGCTCAGTGCTCGTACAGTCTCATGCAGGGGATGGGGGGTGTTGTCCATGATGGATGTTAGCTTAGACAACATCCTCTCCTCCCCAACCTGCTCGATGGACTTCAGCGGACAGTGCAGGACAGAGCTGGGCCTCTTGGTTAAGTGTCCCCCTGTCCCTCTCTGCTATTCGTATGTATTATTGTACGGTCTACCTTACAGTATAAAGCACCTTGAGGTGACTGTTGTTGTAATTTGGCACTATATAAATAAAATTGAATTGAATTGCTATTCCACCACTCCAGCAGACCACAGCATAAAAAAGAGCAGATGCCACCACAGTGTCGTAAAACCTCCTTAGAAGAGTGTTGTTCATCGTAAAGGATTTCAGCCACCATAGCAGGTGGAGACGACTTAGACCCTTTTTGTAGAGTGCATTTGTGTTTGTGGACCAGTCCAATTTATTATTGAGGTGAACACCCAGGTAATTTTACTGCTCCACCGTTTCACTGTCCAAACCCTGGATGTTCACTGGTGTAATAGGGGGTGGCTTTTTGCTGAAGTCAATCACCAGCTCCTTCGTCTTGCTGGCATTAATGTGAAGATGGTTCTGTTCACACCAGCTGATGAAGTCATTGATAACCACCCTGTATTCCAGTTCGTTTCCCTCCGACATCCGACCCACAATGGCGGTGTCGTCTGACAACTGTCCATGTCATAACGGAAGTCTGCCGTGTACAGGCTGAAGAGGAAAGCGGCGAGTACTGTTCCTTGTGGGGCCCCCGTGCTACAGACTACCACCTCAGACACACAGTCCCGCAGCCTCACATACTGGGATCTACTGGTAAGGTAGTCAACAATCCACAAGGGCAACTTATGGTCCACTCCCTGTAGCTTTTCCCTTAGCACTGAGGGCTGGATTGTGTTGATGGCACTGGAGAAATAAAAAACATGACTCTCACAGTGCACCTGGCACTCTCCAGATGAGAGAAGGCCTGATGCTGCATTTAGATGACAGTGTCATTCACCTCGATGTTCGGCTGGCAGGCAAACTCCACCGGGTCTAGGTTTCTCCCGACTAGTGGGCGAAGGTGGTGAATTATGATCCTTTCCATGGTCTTCATCAGGTGTGAAGTCAGTACAATGGGTTTGAAGTGGTTCGGCTCCTTGGGGTATGTTGTCTTTGGGACTGGCACCATGCAAGAGGTCTTCCACAGAACGGGTACCCTCTCCAGACTGAGACTGAGGTTAAAGATGTATGTGATAACCTCACAGAGTTGATCTGCACAGTCCCTCAATAGTCTGGAGCTGATTCCATCCAGACACGTGGCCTTCCTGGTTTTCATCTTCCTTGGCTGACTCAGCACCTGGTCAGCTGTGATGGAGAGGCTGCAGTGTAGGGTGTGGGTGGTTAGCTCCTGATGGGGGGAGGAGGCAGTAGAGTCGTTGAAGGAAAAAGGGGGCAAGTGAGGTGCTGTCCACTACTCTGTGAAGTCACCAAATTAGTGTTGTAATGCTAATGACCTTGTTAAGAAAGGGGGATGAGTGGAAGCCAGCATTTAACACGGGTCAAATTCCTTCTCCGAGTCCATATAACACATGTAGACATACATGTAAGTCACTTCTGATGAACAACAACTCAGTGTTTGTGATGCTAGGGAGGCAATGAAACCAGTGTAAACCTGTTCAGACTGAGAGTGAATTATGAGTTGAAGAAAATAATCTTGTGGATAGAGGTGAAAAGGAAGAAATAAAAGTATCAAATTGGGTAATTTTAGGTCAAATGTGAGTCATTATGATGGGCGATATTTTTATATACGGAATGGCAACCAATATGTAATGAAATGAAGAAATGTATTGCTTGAAATGTATGTGCCTCACACTGTGGTTTAATCACTAAAATCTCTCTCCATGTTTCCCTTCTACATTTATTGATTCATTCAAATATACTAGATAAGAAAAAATGTGAAACCTTCATTAAAGAAATCTAGTATGAGTAGGGATAGGTATCGTTTAGGTTTTATCCGATACCGGTGCCAAATCGGTACTTTCGAAACGGTGCCGGTGCTCAAACGGTGCTCAAACCGGTGCTTAAAGAATGGAGAACACAAAATTGGTCCAAAAACCTCTCATGTTCAGCTGGTTTTTTTGGTAAAAAGATAACAATGTTAGCCTTTTCTGCAGCTATGGGGCATATATGGTATCACTCTTGGCTGGAAGCAGTGCTTAAACAATGGAAAAAACACAAACTTTGTCCAAAAACCTCTCATGTTTAACTGTTTCCCACTTTTTCTTTGGTCATTTTAGCCTTTTTGGCCAGGGTGAAGGGAGTATCTGCCATCAAACAAGAAGACAGCTTTATGTAGCTACGATGATGTTTGCTAGTTCACCTTACATGCATTAATGTAATAACGTGGTTAGCCTACTCAACGTAAATTACACACGAACAACATTAAGCTACTCACGCAGAGAAGAACGGCTGCTGCTGCCATCATCATCCGTCATCATTTCTGCTACACTGGCAGGGCTAGGGGCCAGGACTCTCCTCTTCTTGTTTTTGGGGATGTTGCTAACTCCGGGTCCGATAACAGGCACCACACCCACTGTAGATGTGCTCGGTGTGAGGTCTCGCAGCAAGCCATCAAATATGGCACATTTTTCGGCTTTAAAAAAAAAACGCTATACGTCGCCAGGTGTTTCATCGGATTCGAGGTGTTACCTCCTTTGACAGTATCACAGTATCAGCTTAAAGCACTTGTTGCTGCTGAGTTTGCATCTTTTGCTGTGAAGTACAACCAGAGTTTGACCGCTTCGCCTTGGGCATTTTTAATCTGTAGCTCTGCTCTAAAAGAACGTACGTACCTGGACCCGCCTACTATCCTCGGAAACGTAAAATGATTGGCTAGAAGTGTATCACAGCTCAGGAAAAAAAAGCACTGAAATAAAGCACCGAAATGTGCGCTGCTTTTCGGTCTGGTTACTACCGTTTATGTCAGAACCGGTGCCATCATGGCACCGGACACCGGTACCCATCCCTAAGTATGAGACAGAAGATATGTGAGACATCTCACATATATAGAAATGTGAGATGTGAATGAATAAATGAGAAAACTGAAACAACTGCCATCTGCTTTTAAAATAACCACATGCACAAAACAGTTAAAAAGTGAAGAAGAAATAAAACCAAGGTCATATTGTTGTCTTTGGATTATCTAAGGTAATCTGATCTAATTGTTCATAAGGAACGAGGTGGAACAACATATTGTCTTACACATGTGCAAGCATACCTAGTCACACACCAACCCTTTTAAAAACTCTGTAAATAGCATCTGGGACATTTTCTATTGTGGTTACACTGTCTTGACAGGCATTTCAAAAGTTCAGTACACCAATTGTCAGCTCATATAGTAATAATAATAACAAATTAAATAGGAACAGGAGCTTTTTGTGAAATACCTGCTTGACTGCAGAGAGCAGAAAACATGATCACATGAACTCAATAAAAAAATGCAGTAGGCTAACTGAGAGTTCAGTGAGGCAAGATCACTTGAAAGAACTGAACATGATTTAATGGCAGAGAAACTAATGTATTTAGTGACTACACTCCGATTACCCATAACAGCAGATGGAATCCCTGTAGTGACAGGTTTTAGGACAGGACCCCAAGGAGTCTAGATGCTGGAGCTTAAATGGAGCTCTGCGCAATTCAGGTGAGATGAAGACAGGGAGGAGATTGGTTGCACAAAGGGAAAATGATGGAAAGCACAGATTTCAAGCACACAGAGTGGAGGCTCAAAGAAGATGACTGGACTAAGGTAATGAGGATAATTAAAAAAAATAATGAAAAAAAACAAAATCAAATCTGAACTCCATTACTTAGCCCCAACCCAGTCATGACCCTTCAAAGGCAATTTGTGCCTCACTTCTTACAAGTTCAAAGGGGGTGAAACAAGTTCCCATGGGTAAGTGATCTTTGAGGTTTAAATCCCCATGAGCACATAAGAACATTCAAAGACTATTCTCACTCTGCTATTGTGAAGATGTACCTTTTAGTCCCATAATGGATCTCAAGGAGATGAGAAGAGGCTTTTGAAGAAGTGTATGGTGAAAAAGAAAATCCTTTATCCTAAAACTCACTCATCCTTTACTCAGGAGAAACTAAGATGAAGCAGCATTAACTTAATGAAAAGCACTCACTGAGGCACAGATACATAAACAGTCACCAGAGGCAGTGAAAAGAATTCATTGGAAAATATTTCACACCACAAAACAAGATATAATATACTTCACTAAGCTTTTTTTATCAACAGATAATCCAGTTTTCTCACTTAGACAGAACCATAAATGCTGTTCATCCGTCCATTCTCTTCTGTTGTAGCCTATCTCAGCTGTCACAGGTCAAAACACTCTGGGCAGGTCACCAGTCTGTCAAAGAGACTTGTGAAAGGCGCTATGGAAAGGTAAAACTGATATTATTTTTGAAATTACTACAAATATTGATTCATTATATTTGTATTGTTTTTAATTAAAGTGACATGATATCAAAAAACTGTACCTTAATAACATTTGATCTGAAAAACCTTAGCTATTGTCAAGAAACACAAGTCAGTTGATGACTGATTAGGAGGAAGTCATTAGTTGACTCAGAGGTAGTAGCAACACGTTACGGAACAACAAACACTCCAAACACACCCTTAGAGTCAAACAATGAAGACACACATCAAATGTAGATTTATGATAAAATGTGTCCTTCGACAAAACCTTCATAACTTTGTTATGAATAGAGGTGTTTTGTTAATGGAATGTAAAGAAAGTGGATATATAAAAAGGATGATCTCCATTTAGAAAACAAATATTTCCAAAACTGACTACTAGACTTGTAGTCAACACCCTCTCTGTTTTTCACATAATGATATTATCCTATATCCTCGTATGTGATTGGCCACAATGTGGAGAGATTGGAGCATAGCTGAGCCACTGTGTGAGAGCTGAGCAGCGAAAGGAAATTAAGTGAGGAGCCGGCTCTCGCTTAATGGGAGTCTCGACTCTTCTGATTCCCTACAAAGCACTCTCTAAGCACGGCTCTTAGAACTGATGCTTTTGCGCATGACACATTATCGAACATTACGTTGTGTGTCATGGATACTGTTGACTCCAAATCTCCCGAGAAAGACCGAGACAGCAAGACCAAGACAAGACCGAGTGATCCGAGATCAAGACAAGACCAAAACCAAAGATCGGTCTCGAGACATCCAACTCTACTGACTACATGAACAACACTTTACAGTGGTTGTATATAAAAAACATATCTGTACCCATTCATCTCTCCATCTGTTACAGGTTGTCATGTAGGGTGATGGAGTACCTGGAGGGAACCTATGCAGGAGTACGGAGAACGGTTCCTGTGTGGGAACAGAACACACAAAACATAACATAAATTATTTGCCTAACATTTATCTCCATTATACAATTAACTTCCTAGGACCTGGTGTCCACATATGTGGACATCACATTTTGGGTTGTCTAGACCAAAATACTAAATTTTGCTCTACAAGGGCCTGATATCCATTTATGAGGACATTATACTATCAGTGTTCTATCAAAATTTAAAACGAATGTCTTCATATGTGGATTTCATTTTTCTCAGAAAAAGAAATCCGGTAAAAAAAAATAAAATCCGGTGACTATTTGTTTTTACATTCATCAGGTCCCAATCAGCCTAAATAGTAAAGCGTTAAAAATGCATGCCATGAAAGAGTTCGGGTCTTAGGAGGTTAAGAGTCTTAGCAGGTTAAGTCAGTTGTTTTTATATATACCTTATGTTGGGGAACTGGGTGTTGGAGCTTAAACAGTTTAGGCCAACATTTTGCTGTGATCTTTATTTTGAGTTTGTAGTTATAATCTTGATTATTTTGCATTACAACATGAAACAATATGCTCCACAAATTTGTCCTGCCTTGTTAATCTATTGGTTAAGTAAGTAAGCAGGACGTGGAGCAACAGTTTTCTGATCGTCGCCGTTTATTGTGGTATCATTGTAACATAAAAGGAATGTAAACAGAGCTCCCACCAGAGGCATTTGTTTTGTATTTTTCGGTTTGTATCGAGAATAAATGTTTTCCTTTTTTTTACATTTGCCTCGTTTTTGCTACCGAAAGGCATACAAGCGATTCAAAAAGAGCACGAGTCAGAAACTTTACGTCCTGCAGAAGTGGGAAAGAAGGACCAAAGGTTGCCGCTACACTCGGTATATCATTAAAAAAGAAAACTGGGGCAGAAAAAAGACAATATACCTGTCAGGGACTGGGTCTGTGACCCAGCATTTAGAGTTTATTGTTATATTTTTGTGATTTCTTAGGTATATTGGTAGGTATTGGTAGGTAGGTATGTTAAGATCTTGCTGTGGCTGTTATTAGTTTGGATTTGAGTTTCCTTGTATTTTGTTATTCATTGTTTATGTTTAAGTCCATCTAGTCATAAGCTCCTGGGTTGCCTAGTTATAGTTCTTGTTTATTTAGATTCCTTTGTGTCATCACTCCCTGTGTTAAGTCTCCCTTGTTGGTTAGTGTGTCTAACCTGTCATGTTTCATGTCTGCGTGGTTTATGCTGTCAAGTTCGTTTCATATCTGTGTCCCCTCATCTTTCCTGTTTATTTTGAAAATCTTGTTTCCATGTTCTGTGTACTTAGCTTACACTTTCCTTGTTGTGTCATTATGATCTATTGTGTCAGCTCTTTCCTCATGTGTTTCCACTTCAGCTGATCACCCCATGTGTGTATTTAGTCTGTGTGTTTCCATTCAGTCATTGTCAGGTCGTCTGTTGTACTACCCCTAGTCATGTCAGTTTCTAGTGTTTTGCATGATTGTGTTTAGGGCATGTTCATGTTTCAAGTCTTGGGTTTTCCTCACAGTTTCTATCATGCCCCTGCTAACTATCATTTTAAGGTCAGGTATCATAGTTGCCATAGTCTAGTCTCGCCCAATTTAGGTTTAGTTTTAATTCCCGCCACTGTTGATTTTACCTTGTTGTATATTCCTGTTTTTCATCAGCCACAATAAACGGCTCACTTTTAGTTTACCACAGTTTTGTGTTCCTCCATGTCCTGCTTTTACATCTACTTCCTCATCACCGGTGTACCCTACCGTGACAATATCCTTGCTTCATAGATTGCCTGTATTAGATAGATGTAATTAAATGACAGGTAGGTAAGGAGAGAGGAGTAAGGTAAGTGTCTTCCTTTGTTAAATGTTAAGGTTCAAATATTGAGGAAGGAGAGTACAAACAACCAGGGTCCAAGAGCTTGGTCAGACAATTGATTTTAATGAAATACACGCGTGGGAAGATCAGCTCCGTTCGCAGACGGCGCTGATCTCCGACTTAATCAAAGCATAAACAGATATTTTATACCATCAGGGTTTGAATTTAATGACGCCCCCTCAACGTCAGATCCATTTCATACAAAGGTCAGATCAAAACCACAATGACCTTTAACACAGTTTAAAAAGAACATTCTCTGTCTTCATAGCAGATGTTTCCTGTCAACCCGCTTCTCCAAAACCGCAGACAATGTTTTTGCAGTGAGCGAGCACTTCTGCAAGCCCACAATTAAAAGCAAACATGATATGGGTCTGGGTGCAGTTCCCCTCTCCAGGGGCAAGGGTACCTAGACCCGGTTCGTAGAGTATGCTTGGGGAGTGTGATCGTGTGTACAGCGTCTCTTTATGTCTGTCTCCACGTTGGTTGAGTGTGGAGTAAGTGCATATGAGAGCATGAGGGTGGGCATGGATGTTTGTATCTGTGTGTGCCTGTATGTCTGTGTCTATATGTCAGGTTGGGTATCAGGCGCCACCTCTCTGGGGACATCTTAGGCCCTCCAAGGTTTGGAGGCCTATCTCCCCCTACCACCACTTCCCCTGCAAGTGGCGGACTCCCTCAGACATCGGTGCGTTGGTGGTTCTTTGTGTCTGGGGATGGGCGTCCAGGTACACACCGGCTCACTCCTTGGCGGCCGCTTATCGGGGCCTGGAGCCTGGGGCTCGCTCGGGCCACTTCGGAGGTGGGGTGCCCCCGGCCTCTCGGCCTGGGGCTCGGTCACTCAGGCACAGCTGGCTGCCGGCGGAGCTCACGGGCGCGTCACTGCAACTCCCCCTGGCTTCTGCTCCGTGGCTGCTGAGTGAGCCCTCACTCAGCTCTTTCTGGGACAGTGGCGCGGCTGCCCCTCTGTTAGTCTTCCTTGGTCTCTTGTGTTCTGGGGGCCTCTGGATGTCTGGAGTTTTGATCTCCTTCATACCTGCTTCATGCCCTGGAGGACAGGGCTGTGGCCCCCCCACACCCTCTAGCAGATCATTACATGAAGGAACCTTTTAAAAAAAACAAGCGCATCCATGCTCACAGGTGTACACACGGGTGATCACACCCACAAACTACACCCTTTTTGGCTCCTACCTCAAAGCACACTGTGTTCTGTTGATCTTATGTGCTGCACAATAATGTTTAATATTTAGTATTTACTGTTATATTCCCATATATCATTGTGATGTTGTTCATTCTATTACTCTTGTTCTCTTCTGCTTGTTTTCTTTTTTCTTTCTCAACAGGTGATCCAGGTGATCGATATATGCATTTTTTTCTTTTTTTTTCTGCCCATTCTGTTGGTTTTTGTTTTTTGCCCTTCTCCCCCGTCCCTCTTCTCAGCTGTTTCTCTTTCCCTCTTTCTTTCTCCCTTTCCTTCCCCCAGTCAAGTCTGTCCCGTATTCAGCAAGTGAAAATAAAATAAACAATAAAAGGTGAATCAAATGGACCATTATGGCAAGGCTGGGATGGTCAATTTGGTAAAGTAAATCCGTTGGGCATCCTTCTTTGCCTTTAGACAATAATTCTGATGGCAAAAGAGCCAAACGGGACAGGCTGCAGCGTTCCCTCCCAGGGCCCCGCCTCCGTGAGGCCTGGGCCGGTGGAGGTTGATTATTGTGAGGTATATGTTGAAGAAGCTTCAATCCCCTCTGGCTGCCACTGGGTTAGGGTCTGGACGGGTGAACCCATGTCTGGGTTCCCTGGTTCTGGGGCCCTCCCATGGCATTCCCACCCATGGCCCCGCCTCCTTGAGGCCTGTGCTGGTGGAGGTTGATGGTCAGGAGGTTGATGTTTATGACGCTTAGCTCCGGTCAGACGACTAGGGTTGCCTGATGGAACTGTCTGTCTGGCCTGCGGCCACCTCGCTTTAAAGAAGCTGAGGGGTCTCTGCAGGTGTGCAGAGACGGCCGTGTTCAGTTGAGGTGGGGAGGACTCGGAGCCTAGGCTCAGCTGTCCTCCAGCCGCTCTCCTCCCTCCTGACATCCTTTGAGTTGGGCCTAGTGGCCAGCTCTGCTGCAGGCTGTGTTCCCCTGGCCCATTGCCCGCGCTTCGCCCGTTCATACGCCAGTCGGACCTCTTTGTGTCTGACGGCTCGGCAAGAAGTTGACAGTTCTCCGGCCTGCGGCGCTGGCTCTCTGTCTGGCACATTGCCCAAATGTTGCGAGTTTACGTGGCCGGCCGGGCCCGCTCAGTGAGCTGACACCCCCAGTGAGTCACGTCCCTGGCTGCTCTGCAGCTCCGGGCAGTCTTCCCCTGGCATGTTGCCTGCATTCGCTGGCTTACACGCCAGTTGGACCTCGCTGCAGCGAGTTTGCGTTCTCCAGCCTATTTTAGCCGGATTCTCTCTGGCATGTCAGCTGCTGCAGCTCCTGGCTGTGTTCCCTTGGCGTGTTGCCTGCACTTCGCCAGTTTACACGCCAGCCGGGCCTCGCTGTGTCTGATTATTCGGCCAGCGAGTGGGTGTTCTCCGGCCTGCGACGCTGTGCATGGGTGTCTCGTTTTCGAAGTTCACTCTTGCTGCTCCCCTGTCTGTGGACAGCGCTAGCGACTGCTCAGCCCTGGGGCAGACCTTCGGGTTAAGTCCCCACTTGGCTTTCAGTGGGCTAGACCGCCAGCCCTCCGTCTGCGGATAGCTGGGCGGCTCCGTGGTTGGATGGACCCTACAGGTTGCTTCCCAGCCTTGGCCCTGCGGCTTTGCAGCTGTACTGCTGCTGTACTGCTGCTGTGTTCCTCTGGCGTATAGCCCGCGGTTCGCTGACTCACATGCCAGTCGGCCCTCGCTGTGTCTGATACGTCAGCCGGCGAGTGGGAGTTCTCCAGCACGCAGCGCTGGCTCTGTCTAGTCGGTTGCCCCTGTATCGCGGGTCACCTGGCCAGAGCAGGTGCCCGCTCAGTGAGCTGACACCTCCTGTCATTCCGTTAGTGTCTCATCAGGCCCACTCTGCTGGCCCCCTGTCTATAGACACCGCGGAGTGGTTGCTATGCCCTAGTGATGAAGCCACCAGCACCTCCCTTGTCGTGGATGGTCCAGGTCAGCTGCTCTACTCCTGGGACAGGCCCTGGGCCTCATCCTACCTTGGCCATCCTCTGAGTGGCCGAGCTGCTGCGACAGGCTCTCTCTCTCCCTGCCTAGTGCCAGGCAAGGATCTGTTGTGAATTGACTTCTCCAGCTGGCGGCTCTGCCTTCCCTTCTGGGTCGTCATCCGCATATCGCGGGGCTTCTGTCATAGCGATAGCCAGCTGCTGTGCTCGAGTGGCTTGGTAGGCTGTGTTGCCCTGGCGTTTTGCACGCGTTCACCGGCTTACATGCCAGTCGCACCTCGCTGCGGCAAGTGCCTTCTCCAGCCTAGTGTAGCCTGTTCTGTCTTGCGTGTTGCCCGCAGTGCGCGGTTCACGCGGCCAGCAGGGCTCGATTCTCGATTCTTGTTCCTCGATTGGGACGGCTTCTCGGCTCTGGCCGCAGGTTAAGCCGCTGCCGCTGCCGCTGCTGCTGCTGTTGCTGCTGCAGGCTGTGTTTCCCTGGCGTATTGCCCACGCTTCGCCGGTTTACGCGCCAGCTGGACCTCGCTGTGTCTGATGCTATGCCAACGAATGAGTGTTCTCCAGCCTGCAGCGCCAGGCTCTCTGCATGCGGTTCACCCGTTACACATTAGCCTGGCCTCGCTGTGTCTGATAAGCCAGCGAGTGTGTTGTGTTCCAGCCTGCAGTGCTGGCTGTACTCGAGTGTTCCGTCCTCGAGTTCACTCTTGTGGCCCCCCTGTCTACGGACAGCGCTCGGCAGCCACTTGGTCCTGGGGTGACTTGCAGGTTGGGTCCCTGGCTTGGCCCTCCTCTCCAGCGGCATCTGCAGACTGCTGCCTCCACCCCCTGGCTCAGCTTCGCATTGCGAAGCCCTGATCAGGGTGATGTCTCTATTGGTGCGTAGTCACTGACTCCCGGCACCTTCACTCTCGGCGGTGCATTGTCTCCTTGCAGGGTGTCTTACAGAGTTACCCCGTACATATGGAATATGTAACGGTGTGGAGAGATAGTCTTGATATGCTAGAGAACGTACGGTTACAGTGTAACCTTGGTTCTCTTAGTGAGAGACTATCTCTCCACTGTGAGGCCACTCGGAGACGCGTTCCGATCAAACTATCACCGGTGTCACGTCCACACAGCTGTTTTATACGTAAGCTGTGGGTCGTAGCCGGGCGTGCCGGAGTGTCTTAAAGAAATATCCGCACCCCACGACCAAGGGGAGTCGTACCCCGTACATATGGAATAAGTAACGGTGTGGAGAGATAGTCTCTCACTAAAAGAACCAAGGTTACACTGTAACCGTACGATACCGTAAAAGTCAATTTATTTCTCTGCATGTAGGGAGGATTTTTTTCAGAGAACTGGTTCTCAGTAGTTCAGTTCATTGGATTGTGCTTATCGGTTACTATCGCACTTGTACAATTAACAAATTTCAGTTGTGTGCCAGAGGAAGAAAACAGTGGTGCATTCTACAGCAGGGATATGGACAATGTTTTGTTTTTTCACCTTTTAACAAAGGGGGAAATCCCTCCAACATGTACAAACATTTGAACACACAGCATGCAATTAATTTGCACGTTAGTAATGTCTTTGATATGCTGCTAAGTGATGGTAAGCCAATGAAAACCCAATAAGAATCGATAAGTGAATCAATAAGGAATTAAATTGCTAAATGATACTGATATGGGAAAACAGCCCTTATTTGTCGAAGCATGGACTCCACTAGACCCCTGACAGAGTGCTGTAGTACCTGACACAAAGATGTTAGTAATAGATAGATAGTACCCACCCAGACAGATCTGGTGTCAAGCCAGCACTGCTGCCTGACTTCTGGCATGGTAAGTGGTATGTGATCCAGATATGGGCCAGGCCTGGCATAGATGGCACTGTTTGTGTGATGGCATGCCACATCTGGCCCGATTTCGGTTTGGTTTACATGGTCCAGGCTCATAGAAAACAGGTCTGGCCTGAATCCGGCATCAAGCTGGCACTTCTGACTGGCTGGTGTCATGGCAGGGTGTATGTCAACCAGATGTGGGCCAGGTCTGACAATGATGGCACTATTTGTCTGTGAAGGTTCTCAGTCATCCAGGTCATCGTAGTCAAAGGAGCTTGCAAAGAAAAGCGTCTGGACTTTTCACCTCTCATCCGAGAAGCTTCTTCAGTTCTAAAGTCAAATGGTGGAGAGTCCCAGATTTAAAGCTAGTGGGAGAATATCCCCCCACAGAGGGATAAAAGGACCCCTGATGATCCTATCTATTTTAGTTAGAAGACCTAAGTGCCACGTTACAATACTATACTGCTATGGTAGCCAACGTTTCAAATGCAGGTTTGACAGGTTTGTGAGTGTTTACTTTATCAAAAACCTAGTGTTATGGCATGTTGTATAGAGCACCGTAAGTAATCCATTCCCTGTCTGAATAGAGTTTCGCCATGTTTCTTTTGCACTATTATGTTTTTATTACATGGCTTTGTTAAGGTACACATTAGACTGACATCTGGGGCCAGAGCTGAAACTGTTCTGAGCCAGCACAGGGCCAGCATAGTGTCTGCAACTGGCCCGTGGCTGCACACAACTTACAAATGGCCAAAATACCAAAAAGAATGACGACACTTTGGTGGCCCAGATCAGGTTTGCCAGAGGTAAACCACACATGGGCCGCCAAAGGGCCTTCATTCTTTGCGGTATATTGGCTATGTGTAAGCACAATGTGGGGGCCAGATCCAGGCCATACCAATTTTGCTATGTGGGTAATAGGTGCTGTAAGCTGTGAGGTGGCGGCTCCATGGAGCTGACTTGCTTGTCCAGCATATCCATTGGCCCTTTTCACACTCACTTAAATCCTTACACTTGCCCATTTTTCCTGGTTTTAACAAATCAGTGCTAAACTACAAAATTCAGAAATAAAAAAAAAAGCAAATCAGTGCTGAGGACAAAATGTTCACTTGCTCCCTAATGTATCCCACTTACTAACAGGAGTTATAATGTAGAGATAAACAAATTATAACTATAATTATATAAAATAATGTAAACAATAGTTATTGATATATTTCACTTTCAACAGAGACAGTGGAACAGCCACACCATTCTGCATGGTTAGAACAGGATTTGCCTCAAAGGAACCAGTAAACATGCTAACATACAGTAGTTTTGACTAGCACTGGATGAAACCATGCAAAAATGACTCATGTGTTATGCATGATAAGTTTTTCAAACATGTGACTAGCCAGGAAGCAGTTGGCACTCCCTTGTAATATAATACATGTAAGTACTGCTCACCCGGTCTTCACCAGCCCTGACATAGAAGCAGGAAAAAAAGGCATCACAGGGCCTCTGGTTAAAAGCCTGTGTGGGCAAACTAGCAGGGATCGTCACTGGGCTGTTCAACCTCTCCCTGACTCATTGAATTGAATTGAATTGAATTGAATGAATGCTTTATTGGCCATATGCAGGTTGCCCCGCAGAGGAATAGGACCCCCCCCCGACTTACACACACAACAAAGACATCACATGCCACTGTTCTTGCCTGTCTGAAGGCCCACACGATCATTCCCATCCCCCAAAAGACTGGAATAGACAGCCTCAATGACTAAAGACCTATAGACCTCACACCTGTGGTCATGAAGTGTTTCAAGTGATTAGGTTGGGTTGATTAGGAACATCAGAGACTGCCTAAATCCCTCTCTCAACCCCCACCCGTTTGCTTACAGAGCGTATCTGGCCACGGGGGATACCATCACAATCACCCTTCACAGAGCGGTGGGAAATCTGGAGAACAGGTAGAGCTATGTGAGGATCTTTGTGGACTACAGCTAAGCATTCAACACCAAAATACCAGACATTCTCACTACCAAACTGTACCACCTTCAGATCTCCCCTGCCACCTGCTCCTGGATCAAAGACTTCCTCACCAATTTGGACTGTCAATAAACACTATGTTACTGCATGTGAGAAGCAGCAAGTTGGAACAGTGTCCTGACCCCGGTTCATATGTACAATCTGTACTAATATTTATCAACTTTAATCAATCAATCAAAGCTTTATTTGTCACAAGCAGGTTGCCCTGCAGTGAAATGGGACCCCCCCCCCCCCAACCTTACACACATAACACAGACATCACATGGGGTTACAAGTCGGAGATTGGTAGCGTTACAGAAAAACACTGAAATGTACACAACAACGGGAACAAGAGGAAAAAGGAGACCTCCACTCATGCTGTGCTTCCATGGCAGGACAGCACGAGAACGGGAAACAAAAGAACTCCTCTGCACAAAAAAGCACATGAATGTCCACAGCACAACATTGTGACAGATGTGACAAGCCACAGGGTTGGGTAGGGGATGAGGAGTAATCCCAGGCAACACAGCAGCCATCCTGCAACGGCGCCGTCTCCAGCGTGGGCCCAGACCTGCCTCGTGTTCCCAGGGGGCAACAAGCATCGAAGGCGTTGGAAAGGGAGGGGGGATGAGTGAGTGCTTATCAGTGTAAGTGTATGTGTGTGCGTGTCCATAGTTCAGCTGAGACAGTGTCCTTCACCCTATCAGGCTAAGTAAACAGTCCTCCAGCCAATCCAGGTGGCCTTGCATGGGATGGGAAGAATAGTCATCACACAGTCGTTATTAGGGAGTCTTTGTCCGGCTCCAGCCTTGGGCCTGCAGCTGGCGCCGTGGTGGTGTCCGCATTACGATGTTGATTTTGTTGATTTTTCTTTTATGCAAGCAGCCCAGGAGAATTTCAAGCTGCTCTTTAACACTCTGACGGTGGTCTCTCAATCTCCTGTTGAAAAGCCGCAAAAAAACCAAAACAAAACAAAACAAAACATAATAAAGTCAAATTTAAACAGCAAACTGTAATGAATTCAGAGACCATCAAAAGACAGTAACTTTAAGCCTAAAAAAATTAAAGAACTAAAGTAGTATAAAAAATTCTACAAGAAATCAGCCGAAAGCCTGATCCAAAAGAACCTATATCATAAAACTTAAAGCACTGGCTTGGAGAGCAGGATGAATGAAAATTCAACCGAGCAAGTGTTCAACTTTAGCTTAGCATGCTTTCATACACTTATGCTACGCTTGTTGCATGGCATGCATAGTGACAAATAAATGAGCATTAAATAATACATGCTGCCTTAAAATTACTCTTAATGGTAGTTTTTGTACTGGCAATTAAATGGTTGAATAAATTCATCCATACAGAACGACTCTGGCCTCCCTGACTGTACTGAGCATTCTGGGCAACTAAGGTGCTCATCAGTTATGCCTGTGATGTTGATTAGTTTTAGGGAAAAACTCTGTTCCGATGGAATAACAGCGCCAATGACAGTGGCGAAGATCCCCTGGAGTCATGGCCAGAGGGCAATATAAGCAAAAGGTGGCAGAACACCAGAAGTGTTATACCATGACTTCAATTATATGGTTCTTTCAAGCAGCTAACCCTAACCCTAACCCCCATTAACCAGGCAGACCAGAAACATGACAGATAGGACACAATAAACAACAAGGGGAACTTTAACACATGGGATGATGACCCAAGGAGACCTACTAAACAATTAACAATAACTACAACTAAGGAACCTAGGATCTAATGCCAAAAGGACTAACTATAACCAATGAATATCAAAATACAAGAAAACACAAAGCGCTGGGTCATACGACCCAGGACTGTGACATCTGATTTGTGAAATATCTAAAAACCCAAAAGAATACATATACAAAATAACTTTTATCTTGTGTCCTGATTCGTGATTTGAGATAAGAGACAAACGACTGGAGGTCCATTGTGCGTCAAAACAATGATTTTATTTACACACACGTGTGTGGGAAAGACGAGCTCTGCAAAACATCAGCCTCAATCTCCCCAGAACAATAAACGAGCAGTCATATATATAACATAATTGACGAGCATGATGCGTCAAAGCAGATAAGAAACATACATCAGTTTCAGTAATTCCAAGCTTGGAAATACTCTAAAAAAGAACAGTTCCTTCCTCTGTTCCTCCGCCACCACCAGATGCTTCCTGTTATTTTATTTACTGCACTTCACTTATCTGTGGAACTAAACTGTCACGTATGCAGGTAAACAACTTTGCAGTTTCGATGAAAACAAGTCTAGATACTGTGTACATGTGCAGGCAGACTATGTGTCTTGACCTCAGTGCATGACCTCACTCGACAAACAAAGACCTTTTAGAAGTATACTTCCTGACTCCGTTTGAGTCATCTGTTACCAGGCAAACTCCAATGCAGCAGGCTGCTGAGCGCACACAGGCCTCTATTCTGTTTTTATATAATATGTGGTGAATTGTAAGCATCTATGCAATCGTTTCATGGCTCCAGGTCACCTTACCTTCCTATTGATCGACCAGACGTCGCGCTGACCGAAGCTTCAGACCATTAATTAACTTGACCGAGCTTCAACTCTTTAATTAGCACAAAAATGCAATGTGTATAACATGGTTACAGTTGCACCTGCAATGAAAGATTATTATGTAATTATGCTCACACCTGAAATACAGACTTTAATGTAACATCAACAGTTTCAATAAATGCTGTAATGAAATGATAATGAAAAATGATAATTAATGCAACAGTAATGATAATGGTTATGAATAGTAACAGTAAAATAATATTCTAATCTCTACACTTGTCAACAGTGTCAATAGTGAAATGGTCTAAAATACACTAAGATGACATTTGTCAGCATACCTTGAGGTCCAACAGGAAGAGCAAATCTTGTTTCAGATGGCACTTAATGATGATCTCCATCTGATTGAGTCTGAATCTGACACATTTTCTTTTAAAATCTCCTTCTGCATCCAAAGAATCTGTCATTCTTTATGATTTTCCTAAGGTTTTTCTAAGCTTCAATTTCTGAATGACTGCTTAGATTTGATCAAATGTTCGATGGTTGCAAATGTCCTCCAACTCAATGAGGGGAAAACTGAAGTCCTTATAGGTGTCTGTGAAGGTTCTTAGTCATCCAGGTCATCGTAGTCAAATGAGCTTGCAAAGAAAAGCGTCTGGACTTCTTTAAGTTGCTTGAAGACGTTTCACCTCTCATCCGAGAAGCTTCTTCAGTTCTAAGGTCAAATGGTGGAGAGTCCCAGATATAAACCTAGTGGGAGAATATCCCCCCACAGAGGGACAAAAGGACCCCCTGATGATCCTATCTATTTTAGTTAGAAGACCTAAGTGCCACGTTGCAATACTATACTGCTATGGTAGCCAACGTTTCAAATGCAGGTTTGACAGGTTTGTGAGTGTTTACTTTATCAAAAACCTAGTGTTATGGCATGTTGTATAGAGCACCGTAAGTAATCCAGGAAAGCAGAAAAGCCCTATGTAAGAATCAGTCCATTCCCTGTCTGAATAGAGTTTCGCCATGTTTCTTTTGCACTATTATGTTTTTATTACATGGCTTTGTTAAGGTACACATTAGACTGACATCTGGGGCCAGAGCTCCAGAGTTTCGGGTATGCATACCCGAAAACTCTGGCTGATTGGGACCCACGCCTAGTTTCACACCTTGGCGCAGGCGATTAGAGGATCATCAGGGGGTCCTTTTGTCCCTCTGTGGGGGGATACTCCCACTAGGTTTATATCTGGGACTCTCCACCATTTGACCTTAGAACTGAAGAAGCTTCTCGGATGAGAGGTGAAATGTCTTCAAGCAACTTAAAGAAGTCCAGACGCTTTTCTTTGAAGTCCTTATATGTGCTCCTGACAGATCTTTATCCCATAGTGAAAGCCCTTGGTCCTCTCTCAGTTTATGTTAAATCCTCTGTCAGGGATTTAAGTGTCACTGTTGACTCGACTCTCACACTGGATGGTCATGCTAAATCTCTGGTTCAGTCTTGTTTTTATCACTTAAGAAATGTAGCTAAGTTAAGCCCTATTTTATCTCGCTCTGAACTGGAGATTGCTATACATGCATTTATTTCCTCACACTTGGACTATTGTAACTCACTGTTTATGTGTCTAAGCAAAGGTGATCTGGATTGTCTGCAGGTTGTGCAAAACGCTGCAGCTAGGCTTTTGACAAAGTCCATTTTAAGATCCTGGTCTTGACTTTTAAAGCTTTGCACAGATTGGGACCAGCCTAAATCTCTGATCTGCTACAGCCCTAAATCCCTAGCAGGTCCCTGAGGTCATCTGATCAGCGCTTCCATACAGCACCTGCATGTGGATCAATAGCTTCCTCTCGGGCCGTAGACAGAGAGTCAGAGTTGGCCATCACACATCCTCAGCCCTGAGTCTCAGCACTGGCTCACCCCAGGGCTGTGTGCTCAGTCCACTGCTCTACTCTCTCTACACACACGACTGCACTCCTCGCCACCACAGCAACATCTTTGTGAAATTTGCAGATGACACCACAGTGGTGGGGCTCATTTCCAAGGGAGACGAGTCTACGTACAGAGACGAGGTGGAGCAGCTGACGTCATGGTGTAAGGCCAATAACCTCCTCCTCAACACTTCAAAAACCAAAGAACTCATAATAGACTTCAGAAGGAAAAAGGCAGAGATCCAACCACTATTCATAAATGGGGACTGTGTAGAAAGGGTGGCAAGCTTCCGCTTCCTGGGAGTCAATATAGAGGAGAACCTTTCCTGGAGTGTGAACACCTCCGAGCTGCTGAAAAAGGCCCAACAGAGACTGTACTTCCTGAGAATTCTCAGGAGGAATAACATCACACAGAGACTGCTGGTGTCCTTCTACAGAGCCACCATTGAGAGTGTTCTAACTTACTGCATATGCATCTGGTACACTAGCTGCACAGGGGCTCAGAGGAAAGCACTCCAAGGGATCATTAACACCGCCCAAAAGATCACTGGCTGCCCTCTCCCCACACTGGAAGTTCTACACAACGCCCACTGTTTTAAAAAGGCCCAAAACATCATAAAAGACACCTCACATCCTGGCCACTCCCTGATCGAACTGTTGCCCTCAGGCAGACGGTACAGGGCAATCAGAGCAAGGACTAATAGACTCAAACACAGCTGTTATCCAACTGCAATAACACATCTGAATACTACAAAAAAATGTCCATCACGCCACTCTTGTGTTAATCTATGCACGGTCTGAAGCATGTGTGTGGGAATGTATGTGAATGTTTTACTGTTATATCTTATTAGTATTTTAAGTATTCTATCTATTTTATTTATTGAATTTTATTGTTTTATTTATATTTTGATATTGCTAGGGATGATGCAATGATCGGGGACCATTCTTAATTTCGTTGTTCTCATGACAATGACAATAAAGTTTCTGATTCTGATTTCTAATTACTTGCTATAAAAAACTAAGATGAGAACTAAGGGTGAGCTTCTGCGATTGTGGCCCGTAGACTGTGGAACTCTCTCCCTCAAACCTTAAGAACTCTGGACTCTTTTGCTTTTGCTTAATTCTAGCCTTTTTTATATTTTCAGTTTTATCTTTTTATGACTTGTTATCTTATGCGCAGCACTTTGTGATTCTGTCTAGAAAGGTGCTATATAAATAAAAATTTAATTGATAATTTTTCCAGCTTTATTCGCCCTAAAAATAAATGCATACCATTAGACCATTACAGCCCAACAGAAGAATTTTGCCCAGGAACTCCATATCCAGTTAATTGGGCTATGGTTAACAGTAATGATAATTACTCACTACTGATAATTATACTGCTAATTGGGGATAACATCGATAAACATAACATCGATTAACATAATCTTGATCATGTGACATTTATAAGGAAAAGATTCATAATCGGGGAAAATCATAATCGGGGTGTGTCCACATTAATAAGTGACAGAGAGCGGAACTAATATGCCAAGATCTTTATCGGACAGAAAGAATATATGTGGATTGTGGACGTGTTTTTATAGTTAACAGTATTTGTTCGTTTGTCGCGAGGTGCAACCCTCTCGTTGTTCAATAAAAAAAATTATTGAAATATAGCTTGTCCGGTGGTTACTCACACTTTAACGAACTTAGGCACTCTTTATGGACACGAAAGCAGCCACAGAGAAAAGGGATTTTCTTCATTTGTGTAATCTGTAATCTGTGATGCAATAAACAAGATACAGCTTTGTCCTGGTGTGACTAACTATCTAACTATCCTTTACAAAATGGGTGAAGCGGTTTCCAAACCTGAACATGGGTACATAAGGAAATCCTCACAAACCACACCTCTCCACATTTTTGTCAGAGATGAAGGTATCACGTTCTCGGTTAGCAAATGAGTATAGATGTCACGCTTGTTACCTGAGTGTTTCTGTAATGTATTCCATGAAGACACCACACCACTGAGACCACATTATTTTTTCTTTTGCCTTTTTTTTTTTTTTGCCTGTCCCGTTTGGAGTGGATCATCATGGCCTTGCCATATTGGTCCATTTGATTGACCTTTATTATAATTATGTATTTATTTTATTTTTTGTTTTTTAAAGACGGGACAGACATGACTGGGGGATAGGACAGGGAGAAAGAATGAAAGAAAGAGAGGGAGAGAAAGAAAAATAGAGGGGAGAAGAGATGGGAAGAAAAAAAAGAAAAACAAACAAAACACCTGGATCACCTGTATGGAGATAAAAAAACCAGAAGAGAAAACAAACAACAAAGAGCAACATAATAAAAACTACACCATCACAATAAACTAGCTAACAATAGATAACAGTAGATACTTTTTTAATTTCACCTGTTGAGAATGAAAAAAGAAAACAAGCAGAAGAAAACAAGAGCAATACAATAAACAAGATCACGATGATATATGGGAATATGACAGTAAATACTAAATATTAAACATAATTGTGCAGCACGTAAGATCGACAGCGCATAGTGTGCTTTGAGGTAGGAGCCAAAAAGGGTGTAGTTTGTATGTGTGAGCACCCGTGTTTACACCTGTGAGCATGGACGCGCTTGGTTTTAAAAGGTTCCTTCATGTAATGATCTGCTAGAGGGTGTGGGGAGCCACTGGAGGAGATCAAGACTCCAGACATCCAGAGGCCCCCAGAACACAACAGACCAAGGAAGACCAACAGAGGGGCAGCTGCGCCACTATCGCAGAAAGAGCTGAGGAGAGCCCCAGATGAGGGGTCAACCAGCAGCTGTGGAGCAGAAGCCAGGGGGGTTGCAGTGATGCGCCCGTGAGCTCCGCCGGCAGCCAGCTGTGCCAGAGTGACCGAGCCCGAGGCCGAGGGCAGCCAACACCCGAAGTGGCTCCAGGCCCCGATAAGCAGCCACCAAGGAGTGAGCTGGTGTGCACAAAGAACCACCAACGAATCGATGTCTGAGGGCGTCTGCCACTGGTAGGGGAAGTGGTTGGGGAGATAGGCCTCCATACCTTGGAAGACCTGGGATGTCCCCAGAGAGGTGGCGTCTGATACCCGACCTGACATATGGACACAGACAAACAAGCACACACAGATACAAACATCCATTCCCACCCGCATGCTCTCATATGCAATTAATCAACACTCACCCAACGTGGAGACAGACATAGAGAGACACTGTACACACAATCACACTCCCCAAAACTGCACCCAGGCCCCACATTCCAGACTGCAGTCGGACGGCCAACTCCTCCTCCTAGCGCCCCCGCGCCAGCAGGCCGCAGAGAACGGGGGTGAGAGAAGACTCCAAACCTCCCTCCACCCGCTCATTGTAGTGTTGATGTATGTGTGTTCTAAGGTGCCTTTAAAACCCAGGAGGGCATGGAGCTACCTGCCAGAGAGCAGCAGGTAAGCGCATAGCCCCTCCTGCTAGCCCTCAATGTCTACGTGTATTTAAAATTGAGAGGTGGGCAATGACGCCAGGGGTGAGGTTGTACACCCTGATGGTCTTTTGGATTCCGTGTAGCGTGCCCACCCCCAAGATCCTATATGTATGTGTTATGAGAGTGTGAGTAATGTGAATGTCTAAGTTGTGAGATAAAATTGAGGCACAGGCAGCCAGAAGGGGACAAAGGGGGGGATGCCTCCCCTACACCCTGGTGACACATCTTTACCCCAAGGCATGTGTGGGTGATTGTGGTGGAGCAGGAAGAGGGAGGCAGCTGGAGATGGGGAGGGAAGGAAGGGAGGGGCAAGTGACCCCTCCCTGGGGCCAGCTCCCCCTGCTGACCCCAGTAGGCACCCCCATACTCTGCAACCCGCCAGGGAAAGGGGGCCCAGGCCCATCTGGACCGGGGCCCAGTACAGCAGCACCGCGCGGCCCTACAGAGCCCGGAACAGCCCACCCGACCCCACCTCAGAGAAAACTGCACCCACCCCGTCATCCACTCATCTTCCAGACTACACAAGACAATAGACGCCCAGGCTGAGATCTTCCTCCACCTCTCCTGTATCTCCCCCTCCTGCAGAGTGAGTTCCTGAAGAGAGGAGAGCTCCTGCAAGATGTAACAACCTCCCCCACTGAGACCACATTCTATTACAAAATTATTTCCGCAACATGCAGTCTGATAAAGAGTCCTCATAACAACTCATTTTACTTCAGTTCATTTAAGTATGCTTTTGTACTGTTCCTTCGGATTGTGACTTTTCTCAAATAAAGACTCTTAATACTTGTTGATCGGTTATGTTGTGTAAAACATTTTTAGGCAGTTGTGCAGCCACTTTTTATGCCATCTGCGTTTGGGCACATGAGCCTGAAAATCATACTCAACATTTTCTAATTTAGTTCATTTTGTTTCAGATAAAATATTCTGATTTCATCTGAGTTTACCCAGCTTTCTTCTTGGTCCCTCCAATGCCACCCCAGTTTTTTAAAAAATGACAATCTTCTGTAGGTTTAGATGTTACAGTCAGCATACACTACCTTCTTGTCTCCCAGCTGCTAAAATTACCGACACCTGCTACTAAGCAAAGTATCTCAAAAGATTTCCCCTAGATTGTCTTGCAGCACAGAATTTACATCAAATGCAAAAATAGAAAGCCAGTGCATGAATTCAACATGTACGCAGATTAAAAGTATTTGGCTGATGGATGTAGTGTGAGGTGAAATAAGGTGAATTTCTGTATCAAACCATTACTCTGATCCTTCTCCGTTTTCAAGACGGACCGTGCCTTTTTTAGCTTTGTTTTTGTTAAACACCTACTTTATATTTTTCAATGTCATGCTGTTTCCAACAGGTCATTCTTCGTTGTCTTGGACGGCTTTCTGAACCCTGTCTCTGCCGCTGGCTTCGCGGTCGGTCCCTTGAACGAGGTCGTCGTCGCCGCTACTGCCTTCCGCGTGGTCGGCCTCTGGACCTGCTCTGTCACCGCCACTGCCTTCCGCGTGGGCGGCCTCCAGACCTGCTCTGTCACCGCCACTGCCTTCCGCGTGGGCAGCCTCCGGACCTGCACTGCCTTCAGCGTGGCTGGCCGCCAGAACTGTTAACACACCACTGTTGCCGTCTGCATGGTCAGCTGCCTGAATCTGGTTCAATTTGCTGGATATGATGTCACGGTCCTGGGTCGGTGACCCAGTGTTTTTAGTTTTGTACCTTCACTTTTGATTTTATCATGGATTATGACCAGAGATGGGCAGTAACGTGTTACTTGTAACGCGTTACTGTAATCTGATTACTTTTTTCAAGTAACGAGTAAAGTAAGGGATTACTATTACAAAAACGGTAATTAGATTAACGTTACTTTCCCGTAGGAACGCTGCGTTACTGCGTTTCTAAAACCGTGATTTTTTTGCGAGAATGTCTCATGACAGTGACGTAAGCTAGTACGCTGTGAGTGACAACAGCTGTGTGCAGATCAACAATGGATCATATCGATTGTGGGAGAGAGTATGAGCGTGCAGCGTTTAAAGCGTGGAAGTACTGACCTTACTTTGAGTTTGATTCATAAAAAGTGACAAAAACATTAGTGTCCGTTGTGCGTGGGAAGAAAACTTCTTTTTACAGCGAAAAAAACCCCTAAACTTCCAAGCAAGCACCGAGTGCGCAACGACGTAATGGGAAACTCACAGAGAATCTCGCGGATTCTTCAACTGACCGCTGCGGCACACCTGAACCAGGGTAAACCTCCGCCTACCCAGTCCTGCTTTACAGGTGAAAATAGAGCAACAGGACCGCTGAGTCTTTGACTTTATTTATTTTCTGCTGTGTTTTACTTGCATCTATTTGAAAGACTGAGTGTAAACACAAAAAATATTTTATTTTATGTGCTGGAATGTGTAGAAAATAGGTTTAAATGTTAAACTAATTTATTCAAGTCAGAATGTTGCATATAATTAAATTTTTGCTTGATGCATAAAGTTAAAAGATTAAAACTGATAAAACAAGTTAAAAAACAAAGAGACTTTTCCATTTGATTACATTTTGTATGATGGATTATGCAGAAAAAGTAGAATTGGGCTGAAAGATCTATCGCTTTATCACCTCTTCAGGTTGTAAATCGTGTTTTTAAAAAGTAACTAAGTAATTAATTACTTTTGAAAATAAGTAATCAGTAAAGTAACGGGATTACTTTTTTGGGGAAGTAATCAGTAATTAGTTACTGATTACTTTCCTCAAGTAACTTGACCAACACTGATTATGACTGTGTTTTGGTTTCTGTCCCACATTTCAGGTCTCTATGTTCTGTCTCCCTAGTCTCTGTTAAGTTTACGTGTCGGTGTGTTTCCTGTTTTACATTTATAGTCCCTGTCCTGTGTGTATTGTGTCTGGTCTTGCTCCCCCTTGTCTCGTCACCCCTGATTTGACCCATCTGTGTTTCCCTCCTGTCTGTCATCCCCTGATTGCTCCCTCTGTGTATTTAAGGCCTGTTTTCTCTGTGTCAGTGTTGGGTCGTTAATGTCTGCTCGCCCTCATACTATGCTGTGTGTTCTGTTTATCTGCTTGCCAGTCTGCTAGTTTATTTCTCTCCAGAATAGCTAGTTTTCTGTCCGGTCCGCAACTCGCAATAAAGCTGTGCATTTTGAGTTCACCTTGCCTCTGTGAGTCCTGCATTTTGGGTCCTTTTCCCTGCCTGCACACAGCCATGACATATGACATATCTAGTCTTTGATTTTCCATGTTACAAGATACTTTCTACTCCAGCAAATTAAGACAAGGCATCAGGTTTCACTTTAAGCACCATAGCTTAAAGTGAAACTGAATCGACCAAAAACTAGCTGCCATCTGACTGAATGGGAGTTCAACTGGTTTTTTTGCAGGTTGAACAGGTTTCTTTGTTCTGCCAAAACAATGAACGGTAGCGCGGTCCTCTCTAGCCTCTGATCTGAGAAAGTTATATAAAAGTAATATATAATCTGAATGCTTATCTGCTGATTATATTGTTTTATGTATAAGAGAGGGCCAGTTTTGAGTTTGAGTTAAAAGTACTGACAGGAAACTATGCTTTTGCAAAAATAGGACCTGCAGCCAGAAAGTGAAAGTAAGCAGAGTATTTGATCAAAACTTGAAGTGTGTGTGACGTCTAGAGGAATTATATAAATGACTAAGCTTCCTGTTTTACTTCAGACTTTGGCTGACATGTCTGTGTGTCTGCTGAGTCTCCATATTCCGGAATATGTAAAATTAAAGATCATTTTTTGAGTTTGACCACTTTGAGCTTTGTGTCTTTTTTGGCCGTAAAGAATACAAAGAACTGGGATTTAATACGCCTCTGCACAAAAAAAGTAAGGAAAGCTCAATTCTCACTGTTTAACTGCTCTGGCTTCTGTTTCAGGCGTTCTGTCCCGGACAGGACTCTCACTGTGAACTTTGATTATGTTATTGTAAACAAACTGATTGTAAACTCGATCGCTTCTGTGCATTGTGTCTGCTTTTGGGTCAATTTCTGTGCCATCTGTGACCAAGTTATCATCTTCCAGATTATAATAAATAGGTAGATAAGTACCTTAAAAATGTAATCCATAGTGTAATTGGAGTTGTATATACATTGCTACACAACTAATAAATGGCTTAATATCAGTATTATTCATTTTTAATTCAAAAATTCAGTATCTAGGAAGTATTAAAATGTATGCTAGTATCCTTTTTTGGAAGTGTTTCTTTTACTCCAATATTGTGACGGATTTGAACATTTGTCAATGTCGTAAATAGCATACAAATCATCATCAGTTTTAATAATAGAGTACTGTTACTTATTTAGAGACCTCTTTATAGTGATGATATGTTTATATCACAGTCACTGTTGACTTCTTTGTCTACTAAACCACCGAATCACTCACAAACCATGAAATATGCATATTGTATTCGTTAGTCAGTAGTTAACAGCTATTATTATTGCAAGCAGCTGACAAACCTTTTAACATGTCAGCAGTCATACTGGTCACAAAATAAAGTAAAAGTTTAGAACTTTAGAACTTTAGAAAGCAAATTTAACGCATTATTACCAGTCCTTTCGTCTGTACTACTGACACTTAATGTGTTGACAACCTTAGGTTGTGTCCACGCCTTCTCTGTCAACATTATTTTCACTATCAACAAACCTGATGCTTCAGGGCAAAACAGTGACAAGTCACAGTGTAAAAACAGTGACTTGTCTAAGAAGTTTACATCCAATGGTTTCCACATAGTGGAAATGGCAGAGATAAACCCCTAAAATTCCCTACACCTTCCTTTCACCTAAATTTAAAAATGAAAATCTAAATTTTGCAAGAGAGAAAAATATTGCCATTAGTCCCATTTAAGAATAAACTTAAATGGGATAGGCAAGCAAGCATTTCTAAGTGATGTTATTTGTAATGTTTCAGTTGAGAGAAAAAAAATATATTAAGCATCATGTGTCTTTTGCAAGCCAGCTGCACTCACATGATCCTCTACTGATCCAAATCAGCTAACATATTATAAGCAAAGATAATAATCTGTATCTTAATTCAAAAATATCATATAACACTACTGTTTTGTAAATATTAAATAAATTGCTTTCCAGTGTTTAAGTCAAATTAGTTAGTATGACAAATAGTTCTTTTAAAATTTACTTGAAAAAAACCCCCAAACAACTATTTTATTTTTTAATAATTTTATTAAATCTATTTTTCTGGATGATAGAAGCCACTTATGAAGCATATCAATGAAAAAAAAAGATTAGGTTTTGGAAGAAGTATTTTGCAAACTAAAACACAAAATGTGACACACTCTGGGCAGAGAGACATCCATAAAGAATGGCTTAATGCTGGATGAGGACAAAAACACACAATTGGTTGAAATAAATACCCAAAGTTTCACCTGAAGACATCAATGTGAAAACAAAAAAAACAAAAAAAACATCACAGTAAGAACAGTGGCAAAGGTCAGAAATAACTGCATCAAAGGGGCCCAATGTACCGTGTTTTTCGGACCATAAGGCGCACCGGATTATAAGGCACATTAAGCGAAACAAAACAGTCAGATAAGTCAGATTGTATTCAACTCATTCTTCTTGCTTTCTCCACTTCCATACCATTGATTCATTAATGTTGATTTTTCATTAATACTTAGGCAAGACCTCTTTATAGATATAAAGGGGAAATATGGTACATCCCAATGAGATCATTGGGATGTACCATATTTTCCGCACAATAAATATGATGAGTTCTGAAAAAATGAAAACGTACAGCTCTGCCATCACTTCCAACATAAATTAAGACAGAAAACTAAATAGTGACGTTTGTAGGGTTACTGAAGTTGGGCTAGTTGGTATATAATGATGTGCTGCGTGATCGCTAGCGACACAGCTATGTTAGCATAACATAAACACAGTGAAGCTGGAGGATGAACGCTAACTTTTTAGCAACTGAGATAATCCATCCACAATACAAGGTTCGTCATTAATATACTGCAACAACATGGTAATAGAGCAGCTGCGAGAGAATTCAACATTAATCAATCAATGGTACAGAAGTGGAGGAAGCTAGAAGAATGAGTTGAGTAAAATTTGGCTTATCTGGCCGTTTTGTTTAGCTTAATTCGCCTTATTATCCGGTGCACCTTATATATGAAAACAGACCCGGTCATCAAGCCCACTCAAGAATGGTGCTAATTATTTTAGGGATTGTAACATTTAGTCCTATCAAGTAATCATAATAATAATAACAATAACAATTGCAACAACAATAAGAACTCTTATTATTATTATTATTATTATTATTATTGAAACACTTTTTCACATTATACACTGGATATTACACAACGATAAAGGTTCTCCATTTATTTTTTATTACAGTTAGTATGTCCTTTGCATGGTAATACTAGCAGCAAAGGACACAAAAAATGACATCAGACAATGACATGTGAAGGGGTCCTGCCCAAATATCAATGACACTATCCTCTTGAGGCTGTTTTGGCAGCATTATTTAGACAACTTATGTTGGGTTTTCTATTACTTTGTTACTTGTTCATTTGTGTTCTTAGTAGCCTCAATGAATGGTGAGTGTTAGTATTTGTAGCTACCATGTTGCATAGTGTTTTAGAGTTAGAGGATTTAAAGATAGGCGATTGTGGGCGAGACACTTCACCTGTTGCCTTCTGGTGGTGGTCAGAGGGCCCGGTGGCGCCAGTGTCTGGCAGCCTCGCCTCTGTCAGTGCGCCCCAGGGTGGCTGTGGCTACAATGTAGCTTGCCATCACCAGTGCGTGAATGTTTGTGTAAATGGGTGAATGGGTGGATGACTGGTTGTGTAAAGCGCTTTGGGGTCCTTAGGGACTAGTAAAAGCGCTATACAAATACAGGCCATTTACCATTTAAGATTCTTAAGTTTTCAGCTTATAATAAAGAACCTCTAGTAAGAGTTATGCGTTAAATGTTATGGTGTAAAACATGGACTCAAATATCAGCTGTATTGTGCTGATAAGAGGCTAATAGAATATATATTTAAAGGTATTTATGTATATGTGTTTGCATGTGTGTCGGTTTGTGGGTTGTCATAATAAAATAAAATTTATTGTCACAACTTCTCTGTGTGGCAATGCACAAGTCAGACACAACCTCTATAGTTATTTGCACATAGTCAACAACCACTCCCTCCCTCCCTCCCTCTCCCACTGAATAGTTGCTCATTACTTGATAGCTACATGGATAGCTTAATAGATATATCCTACAAGTTCTTCTTGACTCATATTCCTGGTTTGCAGATGCATTACATTTACACTCTGTCTTATCTCACACTAATCTGTAGCGAACCTCTGAAGTGTGTTTGCATTTATTTAGTATGCATTTCCCAGATTTCTTTTTTCCCTATTTTTTCAAACAGTTTAGCAATTTATCTTGTTCTGCCTCAAATAGAGTGGCCTCATATTGTGTAGTCAAATTCTTCAGAAGCAAATGGGATAATTTTAATGAGTGCCATTTTGAGTTGTTTTGCTTTTTAATCATTGTGTTGTTTTTGTTGCTATGTTACTTCGTTTTAGGTTAATCAGCACCAGAACCACAAGGAAAGTTTAACTGAACAGGAGTTTTTCAACAGCAACAGAGGTAAGCAGAGAAAACAATGAGATAAACAGTTCATGCAAATGCAGAATCTGACCAAGATCTGGAAATATTTTGTACTGTGTGTTTTCCATTCTGTTGGGTGTCATACTGTTTTATTCAACTTCAAACAACAGATCTTGTTACTTACATGAACTAATAATGTGGGAGGTGATTTATGCTGGTAAATGCTATCTGTTCAAATTCCATGAATATAAGAGGACACTAACCAACTTTTTATGCTTATCCGATTTTGTGCATTCCAGTGAAATGCTGTTAATATGCTGCAAACTATAAATATTTATAAGTAAAGAGCTATTGTTTCTATTACTGTATTCTAAAGGCTTAGTCCTATTTTTCACGTTCACACATGTATTTGTTCTCAGATTGGGACTCTGCGAAGATGTATTTCAAATGGGGAAGATCCAGAGTTAGCATTTTCCCGCTACTGAGTATCACAGCAATTGTTTTGGTCTCCAATCTTTTATGGAGTTTTTCTGGATATACCTTCTGTCATCGCGAGCCGAGTCTTTGTGGCTGTCAGAAATGTCTAAGAGACAGTGATCCTTGGTTTAATGACATCATCAGTGAAGCTCCTGTACCCTTTCTGTCACAGAAACATATACCTTCAGAGGAAGATTTCCTCTGGTGGAAGGTAAATAAAAAACAAAAATCAACATATCACTTTTTTGGCTTCTGTGGTGATGTTAAAGGTGTTATTATTATTAAAGAGCAATGTCAAGTATGTCATGACATTTAACAACATATTGCTGCTGTTAAATGACACGGTCTACCTCCATCCAAAAAACAAGCACAAATATTCCTCTATTGTGTAAGTAAACAAACTACAAAGTTTAGAGCACCTTGTACTATCCATCTTTTATTCTTTTAAATATACTGCACTCTTCATCCTCCTGTATTTCTACCTGAAGAATGGTAAAATCGTTACCATTTACTGGCAATGACAAGTTCTGGAAAACGTTTTTAGTTCCTTTAGTGAAAGTCGCAATATCACAATATGAAAGCGCCTCCCTACGCATAAAACTGGATCATTGGCATTTTTTTTTAAAGGGCCAGATTTACTAAATGGGGCAAAATAGCATGTGAGCGAATTCCCACTTATCAGTAAGACAATCAGTAAGGCAACTTTTTTGGTCTGCAACGTTTTATGGAGTTTTTCTGGATATAACTTCTGTCAAAAGAAATGGCTTAATATGGCAATGAGTATTTTTTTGTTTCTCTCAAGAAAGGGGCAGCGTTCAGGCCCAGGGGTTGAGGTTCTCACTAATGATAACTTAGAGCTCTGAGGTAAAACTGTGACTCTATCTGAATTGAAAGACAAAAAAAATATTCGAATCTACAGTATATGTTTGTGTAAGCACTGTTCATAATCTATCATTGCATAAATGTGCACAACTCATATGCTTGAAGAAACTTACAGATTAATGCTGATGTTGTATCTTGCAGATCAGTCTTAAACTTTTCAGAACAATTCTAAATAGGGCTGTGCGATATGACCAAAAATCTCATATCCCGATATAAGAATTCTATCGTCCTGATAACGATATAAATCACAAAAATGTGACATTTTCTGTAAATTCTGTGAATCTCGGGCAGCTCGACTTGCGGGAAGTGTTTCCAGCTGCGCGTCATGTAGCTGAGTCGAGTGTTTTAACCGATGCACGAAACGATACATTTTTAGACATAAGTTGTAACGGCTGCCGTTTTCTTTGTGAGTATTTATTACACGGCGTGCTGCGGAGAGAAGCCGGTTCTAACGTTTGAGTCTAAGGTTTATTTTTTAGCACCTGGCGGCTCTTTTTTACTACTCATGCGTAATTAACCTGCTTTTTCGCGTGGTTCAGTTTATTTTGAAAAGTCTCAACAGGATCATGAGCTTTATTGTGAAAGGTTTATGTGGAACATAAACAAACGGACACGCGATGGTGTTACCGTCGTTGTTGCTAACCACAACGCATAAAAACAGGCGCTTGTCCGCCCGAAGTGTGGTAATATTAAATATAAGAGAAAGAGAGAACTTTAAGAAATTAATATAGCCACTACAGTGACCATCAAAAGAATGAAAAAATATTGCTGTAAAAAGTTCATTTTGCAACACCACGAAACAAACGATAACATAAAATGAAATGATAGACGTTTTTATATCGTCATCCAATATATATCGTTATATCGAACAGCCCTAATTCTAAATATCAAATTAAAGTACTGAAATAAACTTCAGGCCTAATAAGATTTTTGCCTAAATCAGTATACATTTTTTACTTTTGAGCTTCAGTGATCTTTCACAGTTGTTGTAAATGGCACATCATAATATTGATGCTGATATGGAAAAATGTTTGAAAGGGTCTTTCCCAGACTTACTGGTGACTCATGAACTTGTAATCATTGGGAAATTCTATAATATTTTTGTTCTGTGGGGAAGTTTGATTTTTTTTCAATAACTTTCTCCTCTTTGTCAGAACTTACAGGGGGCAAGACTTCAGAACTTGACTTTGTACAATAAAACTCTAGAGAGGCTATTTCAGACAATAACACCAATTGCAGATATTGGAGAACCTCGTCCTGATCACTGCAGGAGTTGTGCCGTGGTGGGGAATTCTGGAAATTTGAGAGGATCGCATTATGGATCTCTTATTGATTCCCATGATATCGTAATAAGGTAATAATGTCATGGTCCTGGGCCATGTGGGCCCAGTATTCTTAGTTCCTTGTATTTTTGTATTTCGTTCCTTATTTAGGCCATGTTTTCTGAGTTGCCCTGTTGTGTTGTTCCCTAAGTGTTTTCCCTTCATGGCTTTTACCCCCTGTGTGCCCCTCTGTGTATCTGTGAGCCCTCGTCTCTCCTTATGTTTTATTCCATGTTTCCCCTGCCCATTATGTCTAAGTTCTCCCCGTGCTCTCTCTCCCCCCTGTGTGCCCTCTATGTATTTATGAGCCCTCGTCTCCCTTTGTGGTTGTTTCATGTTTCCCCAGCCCGTTATGTCTGTGTTTTCCCCGTGCTCTCTCTCCTCCTGTCTGAACCTCTGTGCCTGTACATGTCATGTTCAGTTCACCCCGCCCTGTCTCGTTATGATTATCAGTGTCACCTGTGTTCCCCGTGTGTGCCCACTTTCCTCGTTTACCCTCTGTGTATTTCTGTCTGAGTCTCCCTCTGTTCGGCGTCGCGTTCTCCCTCATGTTGTGTGTAATTCTCCCCGTGGTTCGGTTCCTTGTACAGCTCATGCTTTAGTTTTCCCAGTTTTAGGTTATTTTGTATTACTTCTCGTGGCCAGCAATAAAGCTGTGTTTTTTGAGTTTATCCCCGTGTCTGTGAGTCTGCATCTTGGGTCCTTCTCCTGCCTGCCACACAGCAAACCATGACAAATAATCATTTAACACAAACACAAAATCTAATGTAAACAATGTTCTTGTGAGACAAAAAGTATAATATAATATAATATAATATAGTATAAGTCTATGTATATTTATGTATCTAAAATGCAAAAATGTGTGCTAAATATGTATCCTTCTGTATTATTTAGAATGAATCGGGGGCGTACCAAAGGCTATGAAACAGATGTTGGAACCAAAACAACTCATCATGTCATGTATCCAGAGAGTTCTACTAGACTGGACAATACCACTCATCTCTTGTTTTTTCCTTTCAAAACACGTGACTTTTTGTGGCTCATGAAGGACTTAAATCGAGGGTAGGCTAAAAGGGCTACTGTCTTAAAACCTATGTTGCTAGAAATTGTATAACTGTTTTGCTCTGAATAGCAGATTTTAACTGCTTTGCAACATAGTTTCAGCTAATTGTAAGGAAAAATGCAGTATAGTTTTTTTGTTTTTGTTTTGTTGTTAGAACAACCAAATTAAACAAAACAGTTTTTGAGACAACCCATCAGAGGTCAACCTTTCTTTTTTTAAACAGCAAAAAGTGCAGAAAGTTATATGAATTGTTATATGAACAACTTAATCTTTTGTTGTGATGTGCTAGTCTTAGGTAATTATTAGCATTTATTTATGTAATCAGTTCATTTCATCTTTTTAATAGGGAAAATGGTGCTCCAAACTTAAAGAAGATAGCTAACAAAGATTTGGTGAGTATTTTAGGTTTACATGAACAAAACTGGCATATAAGCTACCATTAATTCAGGCAGGAAACAAAGTCAGCTGATTTTACACACTGAACTGGATAATCTCATACACAGTAGGTTTTACTCTTAACCTGATTTAGCATATCCACTATTGCTACAGATGTGCAAGCCATTTCACAAGTCACCTGCACCTCAGCTTTTTCTTTGTTGCAGTATTTACTGTTTACTCTGCTCTGTATTGGGTATTGTTATGGTTTTCCCAATCTCTCATACTTGGCATTTATGTGCCTGGAAGGTCATGCAGGTCAATAGACAAAGCCATACCACCAAAAACAAATACTGGCTTCTTTTAGCAACAGTGGTGCTAATTTAAAGTATTTTGTGAATTAATTGCAGAAAGTAATAGTTCATAGAACTCAGATTTAAGGCTATGTCTGATTCATAATAGATCTGGATCCTCCATCCGGCTTTCATGAAATATGTTCATCAAGAATGGCTGGGAAAGAAGGGTGCTTATCCATCCACTGGCTTTCTTGCTGTGGTTCTCAGCCTAGTGATGTGTGATGAGGTATGTTCACTTTAAACAATTTGTACATTATGCATCTGACTGACAGTGGTGGTAGTTAAACACTGAGAAACACTGATTTACCAGCAAAGCTGAGAAAAGTCTGCCTTAGATGACTACATGACTAAAACAGAAATGTATCTATGGTTATTTCAAGAAGAGTCAAGAAGAGTGGATGGCTGAATGTGTAAAGCGCTTTGGGGCCCTTAGGGACTAGTAAAGCGCTATACAAATACAGGCCATTTACCATTTAAATATATTATATAAATAAAATTAAGTTGACATTTAAAAATCAACGGTTACTACATTCAGAAATTTCCTTAGTTTATGTTTGATGTACAGTGTGGGCCATTTATATGGATACACCGTAATAACATGGGAATGGTTGGTGATATTAAAGTCCTGTTTGTGGCACATTAGTATATGTGAGGGGGCAAACTCCTCAAGATGGGTGGTGACCATGGTGGCCATTTAGAAGTCAGCCATCTTGGATACAACTTTTGTTTTTTCAATAGGAAGAGGGCCATGTGACACATCAAACTTATTGGTAATGTCACAAGAAAAACAATGGTGTGCTTGGTTTCAACGTAACTTTATTCTTTCATGAGTTATTTACAAGTTTCTGACCACTTATAAAATGTGTTCAATGTGCTGCCCATGTTTGATTGTCAATGCAACCCTCTTCTCCCACCCTTCACACACTGATAGCAACACCGCAGTAGAAATGCCAGCACAGGCATCCAGTATCTGTAGTTTCAGGTGCTGCACATCTCGTATCTTCACACCATAGACAATTGGCTTCAGATGACCCCAAAGATAAAAGTCTAAGGGGGTCAGATTGGGAGACCTTGGGGGCCATTCAACTGGCCCACGATGACCAATTCACTTTCCAGGAAACTGTTCATCTAGGAATGCTCGGACCTGGCACCCATAATGTGGTGGTACACCATCTTGCTGGAAAAACTCAGGGAACGTGCCAGCTTCAGTGCATAAAGAGGGAAACACATCATCATGTAGCAATTTCAAATATCCAGTGGCCTTGAGGTTTCCATTGATGAAGAATGGACCCACTATCGTTGTACCCCATATACCACACCAAACCATCACTTTTGTTATTCCAACAGTCTTGGAGGGATCCATCCAATGTGGGATAGTGTCAGTGTTATGATGATTTCTGATATGAGGTTCAGTTCTACGGTGGTGATCGCAGGGTGTGCACAGGTCAAGTGCCACTATGACCCTCCAGAAAATAACGAGGACAGGGGATGATCATTCAGCTCTTTAATGGCAGATTTAATGTGGGTGTGGGTATGTGTACGTGGTTCTACAAACAGAATGGAAAAACAGAACACAAATTACAATCAAATTAGAGACAACAATAATCACCATATAACATATTACAGCCACATACTTGTCTTATAGGCCCTACTACTAAGCTGGCGGCTTTTACTTATAGTCTGAACCATATTTGGCAACAAAGAAAATAAACATCTTCCCATCACTTAACTCTTGTGCCCCACTCACCTATGATGCCAACTAAAGAAGGCAAATACACATAACAAATCACCAACTCAAACCAAACTCAGTTTGGGCTAGGCAAACTTGGCTTAACTTAGCCCGCTTTAGCATTTTCTATAACTTAGCTTATAGAAAATGTACAGAGGATGTCCAGAGCAATAAAACATACAGGCTATCCTTCTTACACAAGAAATATCCTGTAACTCACCAGTCTTATGGATGCACACTCTCATTGAACCCACATAAACTGCTCCCGAGCATGATTCACACTGCCTCCACGAACACCATTTTTCATCCCAGTCAAAACATTGCTCACAAAACGGCCGCGCCCTCTAGTGGCGAGGCAGAAAGGTGCATCACAGTCATGCCTTCAGAACACTCAGACCAATAGCGGTGGTTTTGTTTGTTAACTTCACCATTCACATTAAAGTTTGCCTCATCACTAAACAAAATCTTCTGCGTGAACTGAGGGTCCTGTTCCAATTTTTGTTTTGCCAATTCTGCAAATTCTGTGCGCCGATCTGGGTCATCCTCGTTGAGATGCTGCAGTAGCTGGAGTTTCTAAGGCTGCCATTTGTAAGTAGCTAATATCCGCCGAAGGGATGTTTGACTAATGCCACTCTCCAGTGACATGCGGCGAGTGCTACGCTGTGGGCGCTTGCTGAATGAAGCTAGGACAGCCACTGATGTTTCTTCATTAGTGACAGTTTTCTTGCGTCCACATTTTGGCAAATCCAACACTGAACCAGTTTCACAAAACTTAGCAAGCAGTTTGCTAACTGTAGCATGGGAGATGGGTCGTCTTGTAGGGTGTCTTGCATTGAAATCTGCTGCAATGACCCGGTTACTGCGTTCACCAGATATCAACATAATTTCGATCCGCTCCTCACGTGTTAACCTCTTCGACATGTCAATGGCTGTGAACAAAGAGAAACTTGTAAATAGTTCATGAAAGAATGAAGTTGCGTTGAAATCAAGCACACCATTGTTTTTCTTGTGACATTACCAATAAGTTTGATGTGTCACATGGCCCTCTTCCTATTGAAAAAACAAAAGTTGTATCCAAGATGGGCGACTTCTAAATGGCCACCATGGTCACCACCTATCTTGAGGAGTTTGCCCCCTCACATATACTAATGTGCCACAAACAGGACTTTAATATCACCAACCATTCCCATATTATTACGGTGTATCCATATAAATGGCCCACCCTGTATATATTTTTTCAGTTCTAATAAAATATTTTATTTAACATCTAACAGTTAGCTGAATATATTTAAATGTCTGAATATAATCTGTAGGCAATAAGTCTGCTAAAGTAACAAGTATGATGATCACTTACACATTGAAAATTAACAATAACTCAATCTAAACATTAAAACATTATTTTCATACCAAAATATACAGGCTGTTTGGGAAGTATCACAGCCCTTCATTTGTTATTGTTCCCAACTCATTTTTCAAAATTTCACACACAATATGCACAATATAATGACAAAGTGAAAAAATTTGCTCAAAATTCTACCAAATGTATAAAAAAAACAAAATCATTAAGTCATGATACCAGCTGAAATCTATCAGTAACTGGAAATCCTGCCACTTAGTGCAAATTAAAATCAGTTGGTTCAGTTCCAACTCGTAAACTATAAAAAGGTGTCCCATTACCATCGTGTCACACAAGAAACATTTCATGATGTGTAAAACCAACAAGCTCGCTCAAGATCTCCACAACCTTATTTTTGAAAGCATACTGATGTCATTGTTTGAGGAAGAATTTCTAAAGTGCTGAAGGTTCCTGTGAGCACTATTGAGGCCATGATCCGGAAGTGGAAAGAACATAATTTCACCATAAACCTACCACAACCAGGTGCTCCCCACAGGATTTCAGACAGGAGTGAAAAGATTTATCAGAAGAGTTGCCCGAGAGTCACTTGTGGAGAGCTACAGAATGGAATCAGCTGCACTCGCCCACCATGGCCTGTTCTCGTTCTCATTCTCAAAGGCATGTTGAAATGCATTGAAAGTCTGATGAACAACATTTAGAACACCCTGTGAAATACTGGGGAAAGCTGGGGAAAATAAATATAATAATGACAAGACAGGAGGAAACAAAACTGAACACATTAACATAGGACGCAACACCGTCAAAGTAAAACAGGGAACACTAAGACAGAGAATAAGAATTAATGGCTAGACACAGGCTGGGAAGAAGGAATCCACAGGGAACAAGACAGACTGGGGAAACAAAGGGAGGAGACAAAAAGGGAAACACGGAAACTATTACGGATGATGAGACAGAGAAGGAGCGAGAGATAGCCAGAGAGAGAGAGCAGCAGCATACATGAACGCACATGACAGAAAAAGGAAAACGTAACAAAACACGGGAAGAGAAACATGTAAACAGGAAGGGGAGACGAGACACATCGAAAAGACAACATGGAAACCGAAATATAACTAAACATAGCAGAAATACGAAGACTAACTCAATACTAAATAATACAAAACTAAAACATTACAACAAAAAAGAATATGGAAAAAGACCATAAACTCAAAATGCTGGGTCCAATGATCCAGAACCATGACAGGGGGAATATAGTCTGGTCAGATAAGACCAGAATTAAACTTAGCCATAATACACACCATGTTTGGAGGTCAAATGTTACTGCATATCACCCAAAAACATCATATCAACTGTGAAGTTTGGATGTCGGAACATTATGGTGTGGGGTTGTCTTTTAGCATACAGCACTGGCATGTTTCGTATAACTGATGGTAGGTTGAATGGAAAAACGTACAGAGACATTTCTGATAAAAATCTGCTGCTGTCTATCAGAATAATGAAGATGAAAATAAAGTAGATGTTTCAGCAAGACAATGATCCCAAACACACAACTAAGGAACTTCTCAAATGTTTTTAGAGAAAGAAAATAAATGGCCCATCCAGTCGCCTGACCTGAATCCAACTGAAATCTATGTGATGACCTAAAGCTCTGAATTCATAGAAGGGGCCCCCAGAGCCCTCGGGATTTCAAGGTTGTTAGGAAGAATTGGCCAAAATCACACCTGAGCAATGCACGCGACTAGTTTCTCCATTCAGGAGACATGTTGAAACCATTGTCATCCACAATGGTTTCTGTACAAAGCAGGGCTCTAGACTAACTTTATGCCATGGTTGCACTGGTGCGCCTTACTGTTTTTTCTTAGGTGCACCAATACAAATTTTTCAAACACATAGCTTAACACTGTAGCTTCATATGTTCACTTTTTAAAAAAAAAAAAAAAGTTGCAGTCCATACAGACCATATTGATTTGTAAATGATTAACTAACAATCTTGTTAACACAAAGTTCTTTGTTTCTACAAGAACACTAAGTTTCCGTATTTTTTGGACCATAAGGCATACCAGAACCAAACAGTCAGATAAGCCAAACTTTACTCAACTCATTCTTCTTGCTTCCTCCACTTCAGTAAAATTGATTCATTAATGTTGAATTCTCCCGCAGCTGCTCTACAGGGAGTGCAGAATTATTAGGCAAGTTGTATTTTTGAGGAATGATTTTATTATTGAACAACAACCATGTTCTCAATGAACCCAAAAAACTCATTAATATCAAAGCTGAATGTTTTTGTAAGTAGTTTTTAGTTTGTTTTTAGTTTTAGCTATTTTAGGGGGATATCTGTGTGTGCAGGTGACTATTACTGTGCATAATTATTAGGCAACTTAACAAAAAACAAATATATACCCATTTCAATTATTTATTTTTACCAGTGAAACCAATATAAAATCTCCACATTCACAAATATACATTTCTGACATTCAAAAACAAAACAAAAACAAATCAGCGACCAATACAGCCACCTTTCTTTGCAAGGACACTCAAAAGCCTGCCATCCATGGATTCTGTTAGTGTTTTGATCTGTTCACCATCAAAATTGCGTGCAGCAGCAACCACAGCCTCCCAGACACTGTTCAGAGAGGTGTACTGTTTTCCCTCCTTGTAAATCTCACATTTGATGATGGACCACAGGTTCTCAATGGGGTTCAGATCAGGTGAACAAGGAGGCCATGTCATTAGTTTTTCTTCTTTTATACCCTTTCTTGCCAGCCACGCTGTGGAGTACTTGGACGCGTGTGATGGAGCATTGTCCTGCATGAAAATCATGTTTTTCTTGAAGGATGCAGACTTCTTCCTGTACCACTGCTTGAAGAAGGTGTCTTCCAGAAGCTGGCAGTAGGACTGGGAGTTGAGGTTGACTCCATCCTCAACCCGAAAAGGCCCCACAAGCTCATCTTTGATGATACCAGCCCAAACCAATACTCCACCTCCACCTTGCTGGCGTCTGAGTCGGACTGGAGCTCTCTGCCCTTTACCAATCCAGCCACGAGCCCATCCATCTGGCCCATCAAGACTCACTCTCATTACATCAGTAATGAGAGTGAGTCTTTCTAAAACCTTAGAAAAACCAGTCTTGAGATATTTCTTGGTCCAGTCTTGACGTTTCAGCTTGTGTGTCTTGTTCAGTGGTGGTCGTCTTTCAGCCTTTCTTACCTTGGCCATGTGTCTGAGTATTGCACACCTTGTGCTTTTGGGCACTCCAGTGATGTTGCAGCTCTGAAATATGGCCAAACTGGTGGCAAGTGGCATCTTGGCAGCTGCACGCTTGACTTTTCTCAGTTCATGGGCAGTTATTTTGCGTCTTGGTTTTTCCACACGCTTCTTGCGACCCTGTTGACTATTTTGAATGAAACGCTTGATTGTTCGATGATCACGCTTCAGAAGCTTTGCAATTTTGAGACTGCTGCATCCCTCTGCAAGATATCTCACTATTTTTGACTTTTCTGAGCCTGTCAAGTCCTTCTTTTGACCCATTTTGCCAAAGGAAAGGACGTTGCCTAATAATTATGCACACCTGATATAGGGTGTTGATGTCATTAGACCACACCCCTTCTCATTACAGAGATGCACATCACCTAATATGCTTAATTGGTAGTAGGCTTTCGAGCCTATACAGCTTGGAGTAAGACAACATGCATGAAGAGGATGAAGTGGACAAAATACTCATTTGCCTAATAATTCTGCACTCCCTGTATTCCCAGAGTTTGATAGAGTTTGAAATCTGCTTCCTAAGCATGTCTCTTAACAGGTGTAATTTTGGGATCCTTATACAGTACGGTAATATTATGTTAAAGCACAGTACGTATCACTCTGCGAGGCTCCTGACTACGGTTGCCGTAATGCTCCAACAATCCATCAAGCGGTGCGGTTTCATAGCTTACCAAAGTTGTACTAAATCATTTTGACAGATTTTTGAGCTCCATGTACCACATAAAATCAGTTTGCAGTCAGTAAGCACAACCAGAATGTATACATAAGGCATACTTTGAGAATATGAAAGGATTATGTAGTCCTAAAAATACTGTACTGAAAAAGTTCTTGTGCTTAAAGTACTTCATTGAGCGGAAATTTAAACTTAAAATATCTCAAGATATATAAAGTAAAAAGACAGTCAAAATTAGAAGTACTTCAAATGCTTCAAACTGAACATTTCAATATCTGAACATTTTACCTTGTGCATGGACATCTAAGAGGTTCTGCCCTTGACTATCTCTAATTGGTTTAGACCACGATATAGGCATATTGTGTGTCTGTTGTTGACCACACAAAGACTTTCAGAGTTGCAGAGACTTTTTTTTTTTACTTGAACGGCTGGTCGCACCAATGCGACCTAGTATTTTCTTGGCGGAATGTTGAATGTGCAAGCGTCACTGTGCGCTATTGGATTATTGTGGGAATTCCCAACATCATTTCCCTTGCGTGACAGATAAATTGATCGAACAGCAGCAGCACGGAGTCGGTGCTGCGGTGCTTCAGTGGCATGTCAATCATGAAGGTGCTACTCTAAGCAGCACCTTCATGATTGGTTTAGGTCATGATATATATATATATATATATATATATATATATATATATATATATATATATATATATATATATATGAGATGATGAGATGAGATAGCCTTTATTTGTCAGTTGCAGGTCTTTTGCCCACAACCGAGATGACAGACCGTACATACAATACAAACATCACATTGGGGAGACAGGTCAGGCCAGGTAGCGAGGAAAAAAAACATTGAAATGTGCAACACAAAAGGATAATACAGGAATGCACAGGTATCAACACACCATAACACAATAAACACAGACAAGCAACATGGGAAAGAGTTCCAGTGTGTACATCTGATCTGGGACCGCTACAATCTTTCGATTGCGCCTCCAGCTGACCCGATGTCCACATCATGGGGGAGGTAAGCGTTGGAGGTGGCGTTGGATCCGGGGTAGGGAGGGTGATGCGTCAGTGAGTGCTCATCAGTATCAGTATATGTATGCGTGTGCGTGTCCATAGTTCAGCTGAGACAGTGTCCTTCGCCCTGCCAGGCTAAGTAAACAGTCTTCCAGGCAACCCAGGTGGCCTTGTAGGGAATGGGAAGGAACAGACTCAACACAGTCGTTGTCAGGGAGTTGTTGTTCGGCTCCAGCCTTGAGCTGGCGCCGAAGGGGTAGCCGGGTTATGATGGTAATTGAGAATTTCAAGCTGTTTTTTAACACTCCAACACTGGTCTCTCAGTCTCCCGTTAATAGCTGCGAGCTTCTTTGTGATGTTATTAGCCGTCGATTCTGTGGTCTTGTCACTCTTTTTGCTCACATAGCAGATTCTGAGACCTCACGACGGCAGCCAACTGATCCGAGGTGTAATCCAGCTCCACCCAGAGATGTTGTTCTGAGTTGATTCTTTCCTGATGTAATCCAACATACATACAACATACTGGCTATGGAAACCAACTACAGAATAGTGCAACTGTTATTCAACAACTCAATCTGGATGACATCAAGTTGTATGTAGCCTTTGCCAAACCAAATTGCTTATTTTGATTACTGAAAAAGCGATCCCAGGTCAAAGCAATGCTCGTATGGTCTCTTCTGCTGATTTCAGTTGTGGATTTAGTGTGACTGTGGATTTTGTGTGTCGTGGCTGAACCCTGCTGGCAGCCTTGATGCCCTTTTTCCCACCTGTCCCTTTGAATTGTCAGAAGCTCTGAATATCGATGTTGGCATGTGCCTTTTATTTTATTGGTTGTTTACAAGTGAAGCAGCCACAATGCACCCCAGCCATGATTTAGGCTTGCAACAAGGGTTTTATTTTTAAGAACGTCTGGGACTGAGTGTGCGTGGGCTACCCGCGCATTTGCGTACATCAGATTTTCTGGAGGAGGACAGACATTTGTTTAGAACACTTAAAGATGTCGAAGAAGCAAGCTCCTTTAAGCAATTACTTTGGTGTTCCTCCACTTCCAAAGAAATGTCAGAAGGAGTCTGAACCCGCAAAAGAAGCACGTATTCTTGGAAAAGTGGTTGCAGGAGGTGAGCTGGCTTCAAACAAATGATGAACGCACAGAGAAGTGGTGCAGAATATGCCGTGAAAATCCCACTCTAGCAAACAAAAACAGTGCCTTTTATATGTACGCAAGCGCGCGTTGCAACTTCTTATCTGGTGCACGTCTTTTATTTTGACAGCGCATGCGCACCTGCGGACCACTTATGTGCGCCCCTGATCATAGTGAATGAAATGTAGTGAACACCACTTTATCAGTTCTACATATTAATTTACCACTAAACTCAAATGTTTTTACTTTATTTCGTTTTTTTTTTCTTTTTACTGGGAATCACTCACTAAAGTGAAGTGCATTTCAAATTATATGCTTGTCTTGTAGCTTGTTGACTCATATTTTGGGTTATAAGCATGAACATGAGAATATCAAAAGCAAATTACACCTTTGAGACCCAGGCCCCACTCACAGCTACATGAGACAGGTGTTACATGTATGCCAGGAGCAGTGTTGGGACTAACGCGTTATTAAGTAACGCGTTACAGTAACTACGTTATTATTGTGGTAACGAGCACGGTAACTAGTTATTATGCCAAAATCAGGAACGCGTTAGTCGTTACTGGAATTTAGATAGGGTCGTTACTCGTTACTTCGTGTGGTGGCTATCGCGGAGCTTCCACAGATTCAGTAACATTAGCAAGTGGTGAGGCCAGCAGGAAAAGAGACCTGAGGCGGCCGCCGGTCCAAGTGTGAACTGAACTTCAGGTAAGAAGTTATGACCTGCAGTCTTTCTGGGTCAGATATAAACCAAGTTTAAGTGGAGTTTATTTTGACTTTTTCCGTACTGCGTGCTAGCTAGCATGACGGAGTTTCTATACAGCTGGGTGGGTGCTATGAAGTTAATGATGTTGAACTTTATTTTGTTCATAAGTTATTAGAGTTGCCAACCGTCCCGTCTGGTATTCAGAGAAAATATTATGCGTTTCTTATTGAGGTGAAAAGGAACAGTTTGTCCCGTAATTCAGCTACAATGAAAAAGGCACAAAGCTGGAGTTATTCTGTGTCTTTACGCTGCACAGCTGCCTCTTCTTCTTTCATTCTCCCCCCTCCCTCTCCCGTTTCTACTTCAGTCATGAAAACTGATCAGTGATCAGCTGATCGGCTCTCTTGTTTGTTTATTGCTCACTTTGCGCCGAAAGAGGAAACCAGCGGATGTCGCGCTAAACAACAGCAGCACGTTTAAGCTTGATCAGCTATTGTTAGAATTTATTTAATATTAATTTCTAGTATCAGCTGATGTTTGCTGGAGCCACAGCTGCAAAAAAAAGCTGCTGGTCATGATATGGTTTGGTTATCTGGTGAGAGGGAAACATGAAGATGAAACCAGGAGATGTCCTTACTGGATCATCAGAGCTGAACAGGTGATGGAGAAACAGGTTTACCTTTTAGGTGACATGAATGAGTTGAAGGGAAGTTATGAACTGTTTCTGAGAGACAAATAACCCCAGGATCCTTTTTTAGGTAGCTGACAGCTGGTAACTGTGCAGGGGCGGATCTAGCAAAGTGTTGCCAGGGGGGCCAGGTAGGGCATTAACAGGGAGAGGGGGGCACAAAGAAATACTTTTCTTTCTTATTCTCATTTAAAATGTCTAGCTTTTAAAAAATAATTATCTGAATCTTACAACAAACAATTGATAGATTGATGCATATATACCATCAAAACAGTACATCACTGTCACAACAGTGTTTATTTTCATTCAAAGGTTTTATGATTTTTCCTATAATGGTGGGCCAGTCTCTAGTCAAAATGCCCGGGCCAATTTTCTGTCCCAGTCCAGCCCTGTATGCAGCTCATCTGCAGTCTGGTGTTGCCTACATCTTCCTATTCAGAAGGCAGAATTTCCGAGTTCTGAGTACAATCGAAAGCACCACGACTGCAGTTTTTGTGTTGGATGTAAAAGGCGCACATGACGCTGTGACGTAGGCTAGAATCATGGCAGCAGTCAATGACGGTCCAGGCGTGGGATTTCTCTCGTGGAAATATGCACATTATCTTTTCCTTTCTATTGGTAGGTGGCACAGTGCACTTGTGGCAAGTAAGCAAGCTAGAAGACTGGCAAAGTTATGGAAGAAACACATTAACAAGAGAATTCTGAGTAAAACCAAAGTTACTTTCCCTAGTAACTAGTTACTTTGAAAGTAACGAGTAACTTGAAGTAACTGAGTTACTTTTGAGAGAAGTAACTAGTAATGTAACTAAGTTACTATTTTAAAGTAACTTACCCAACACTGGCCAGGAGTGACATCAATTCTCTTGGATGTACAACAATGACATTGGAATGTCATTCAGACGGAAGAACTGTTGTCAGATGGTAATAAAGAGAAAGAAACTACTCAGAACCAAGGGAATTGCACTACCAGAACATTGTAGACACTGAGGATAGCCACAAGTACCAGGGACTTCCACAGGCAAATAGGAACCATGAAGAGGCCACTGGAAAAGCTGCAACTCAGCCACCTGAGACATTGTCCTAAGAAGGGAAGGTGACCAAGGTCTATTGAGTGTCACAACCACTGACTAGGATGAAACAAAAGATCCATGAGTACATCGGCAAGATGGACACAACATGTTGGACCTTGAGAAGATCTGGTGGGTGAAGGCAACACAACAAAGTGGGCAAGTGGCCTCAGTGTCATGAACTCGCTGTGTGCAGGCAGGAATAGGACCCAAAAGCAGACTCCCAGAAGCAGGAAGTGAACTCAAAAAACACGGATTTATTGCTGGAAAAAGGAAAAATTGTACAGAACTAAACTGGGGGATTCTAATAATCATTCACACAGGGAAACACAGGGAGAGTCACAAAGCTATGAGGACACGGAACTGAGGGAGATGCGGACATAAATACACAGACGGATCATGAGGGAAGTGAAAACACATGTAAAGCACAGCTGACATGAATAACCATAAAGAGACAGGGGAAGAGCAAACACAACATAACGCACACTGACGGGAGACTATCAAAGTATGGAGGAGAGGCAACCGAGAGGGAGCGAGGGAGAGAGAGAACAAAAATGATGGACTAGGGAAATATGAAGGAATAAAACACAAGGAGGGGAAACAAGACACAAGGACTCACACTGTATAAACACAGACACTCAGGTGAGACAGAGAACAAAGACACAAGGGGAGATCTAATAAACCATACTGAACAGAACAAGCTAGGAACCATAGAATACAAGTGAACTCAAAAATAATACAGAATGACCAAAAATGCACAACGCCACCTCCCCCCCCCACCAAAAAAAAAAACAAACAAACAAAAACTGGGTCAAAAGGACCAAGAAACATGACACTTAGGGGATCCCAGGACTGAGAAGTGATTATCAATGATTATCAGTCATGTTCCAGTCTGGAATCTGGCTGTACCACTCAAGGACATTTACAGAGTGGTCAAGAAGTCACTTTTTTGTTATCTTGGTTACATGCTTAGGGTTGTTGTACTGCTAGAAGAACCTTCACTCCAGTGAGTGCTCCCATTAAGGCTAAAACTGTCAGTGAAGATACTACCCATCCCTATTCCTTTTGCAGAATCCCTGTCATCACAGCATTTATGCATAAAGTGCTCTATGGGCTGATTTTCATTAACTCCTCAGTCAGCTTTGTGGTATTCTCCATGTCCTCAATAGGACATGGAGATAATGATTTATTTTAAGAATGCTATTAGTTAATATATAAAAGAATGAATGAATAAGCAAATAAATAGAATGCTCCTAGTGGAAACAATACATTAAATCTTTACTTCAATTTTTTTTCCCCAGGTCACTATCTTTGGGTTTGGAGCAGACAGCGGGGGAAGCTGGAGCCATTACTTTGAAATCCTCAAAAATAAAAAATTTAAAACAGGAGCCCATCCAGGAGCAGACGAATATAATATGATAGAGAAATTACACAAAAAGAAGACAATTGTTTTTTTTAAAGGATGGTAATTTCTTTTTCATGTTTTCATTTCTGTCTTTATCAGTTGCAAATCATCTAACCATAGACCTGTGTTATAAAAATGAATAAGTGATGGTAATTGCCCCCCCCCCCCCCCCCCCCCCTTCAAAATAAACACCACTATATACTAACTTTATCTATATTTGACTTTATCACTAGTAACCTTATATACATAGCTGGACTGGCCATCGGGCATACCGGGCATTTGCCCGTCAGTTACAATAACTCGTACTGTGTACTAGCTAGCATGACGGAGTTTTTATACAGCTGGGTGGGTGCTATATGTTACTGGTGAACTTTATTTTATTCATATGGTTAATTAGTAGAGTTGTCTACCATCCTGTAAAAAACGGAATCCTCTGGTATTCAGAGTTAATATTACGCGTTTCGTATTGAGCTGAAAATAAATGCGATTTGTCCCGTACTTCAGCTACAATAAAGAAAAAGACAAAAAGCTGGAGTTATTCTGTGTCTTTACACTGTCAGCTGCCTCTTCTTCTCTCATTCCCCCCCCTCCCTCTCCTGCTGCTACTTCAATCATGAAACTGATCAATGATCAGCTGATCAGCGTTTCTGCCTCAAGTCCCGTCTCTCTTGCTTGTTTATCTCCCGCTTTGCGCCAGAAAGAGGAAACTAGCGGAGGTCGCGTTTAACAGCAGAAGCGCCTTTAAACTTGATAAGCTGTTGTTAGAATTTATTTAATATTACTTTCTAGTATCAGGTGATGTTTGTTGGAGCCATAAAAGCTGCTGGTCATGATATCGGTTTGGTTATCTGGTGAGAGGGAAACATGAAGATAAAACCAGGAGATGTCCTTACTGAATCATCAGAGCTGAACAGGTGATGGAGAAACTGGTTTACCTTTTGGCTGACATGAATGAGTTGAAGGAAAGCCATGAACTGTTTCTGAGAGACAACTTACACCAGGATCCTTTTCTATGTAGCTGACAGCTGTTAACTGTGCAGGGGCGGGTCTACCAAAGTTTTGCCATGGGGCCAGGTAGAGCATTAACAGGGAAAGGGGGGCACAAAGAAATACTTTTCTCTCTTATTCTCATTTAAAATTTCTAGCTTTTAACAAATAATTATCCGAATCTTACAACCAAAGTTTTCATCTGATATCAAATTTATAGAAATCCATTATTGTACATAGTAAGTTTTTTTTCAGGGTCCCAACATAATTTCTTCAGAAGAAAGTACTGTACATGATACCAGTATTTTCCCACATTTTCTAGATACTGTACTAGTACTTTGTGTAAAATCCCATCAAAAAGTCAGTTAAGTTTTATTCTTTCTCACCTGTCTTTCTGTCGCCTTTCACTTTTAAAAGGTTGCCATGTTAGAAAAAATATTTTGCCCTGCCATGCTGTTTATTGATGTGGTAAATAAATAGTTTATGAAAATATCACTAAATCTGTCATTTATTATTTTTAATATTCAGTAATGATCATGTCTCACCTCTAGTCTTCTCTGTCTTAATTTCAGGTTTCCACCATATGTTGTAGATAGTTCAGGAAGTTAACTCAACCAAGCAGCCTTTGGGTTTCGGCTAAGTACTGTTTAGAATACCAGAATAGGGAGGATGGTGTAGGTTTAAGTTTATTAGATTGATACATATGTACCAACAAGACAGCGTACATCACTGTCACAACAACGTTTGTTTTCATTCTAAGGCTTTATGGTTTTTCCTATAATACCTGGTGGGCCGGTCTCTAGTCAAAATGCCCGGGCTGATTTTTTGTCCCAGTCCAGCCCTGCTTATATACATTTTGCCTCCAAAATAATAGAAAATACAATGTAAAATCCAAAGTGCAGTCATAATCCCCTGTAACTTGTTCATGAAAAAAAAAAAGAAAAGTATAGAGGTTTGTTGCTAAAGGGTTATTGAATACATTTGATAGTCATACTGGATACCTTTCAAGTATACCTTTCAAGACAAGTCATACCTTTCCATAATAAAGATTGAACAAGGCTTTAAATAAACAGATGTGCCTGAGAGCAGTGTGTTTGATTTGTGTTCTTTTTCCGAATGCCAATTTTCCGTCGATCCATTCTTGCTTATCCTTATCAGGGTTGTGGGGGATTTGGAGCATATGCCAGTTATCATAGGACAAGAGGCGGGGTTAACCCTGGACAGATTGCCAGTCTGTCACAGGGATATCACAGAGGAACAGATAACAGTTTGCACTCACTTTCACACCTATGGGCAAATTAGAATCACCAGTTAACCTAACCCTACTATGTATATCTTTTGGGGGAGGAAGCCAGAATACCCAAACAGAACAGGCAAATACGGGGAGAACATGCACGAAAGGCCCCAGCTGGATGATGGAATACATATTAGCCACCCATCTTAATCGTTTCTGACATAGATGTACCCTGGAATGTACTTTATATATTTAAGTCACTTAAATTATTAGTTATTTTAGTTATTTTGTATAAGAAAATTGTGTTTGTTGCTTTTATGTGTGTGTGATTATTTGTTATTGCTCGGCTTGTAAAATAACATAGTCATTGCCTCATAACAAGTTTACAATAGAAGGAACATGTTCTCATTTCACCTACCGATAATGATAAATGTGGGGGAAGCATACGGACCTTACTTCCAAAGATGAATCTGGGAAGTATTAACATAATGCCTTCAGTAGGGTACAACACTAAAAATTTTTATTTTAATAACGCTTTTCAACATATGGTTACACTGTACAGCCCAAAATGTACACCTGAACAATGAAAAGCAATATACCGTATTTTCACGACTATAAGGCGCACATAAAAGTCTTAGATTTTCTTCAAAAAGTGCGGCGCACCCTATAGTGCAGTGCGCCCTGTGTGTGTTGTTGTTGTAAGGAAGATGTAGTAGAGAACACCATGAGAACGCTAAAGGGGGAAGTGTGGGCGTTGATTGTATATTTATGAAGCGCCTTGAGGCGACTTTTGTTGTGATTTGGCGCTATATAAATAAAATTGAATTGAAATTGAATTGAATACTAGAAAAATTTGCATTTCCTGCGAAAATGCTGTGTGGATGCCTTAACGCTGAAGATGTCTGCAGAAAAAAGCTGAAAAAGTTGAAAAAAAATGTTGCCCTGAGCAGGATTCGAACCTGGCCTTTCTGGTCTCAAGGCAACTACTCATCTCACTGAGCCAAACTGATTCTCACAAAGAAGAGGTGGAGAGACTGACAATTGTGCTGAAATGAGCAGAAGCGGCTGAGAATTGTGCTGATAAGAGGTGAAAAGGCTGAAAACTTTGCTGAAAAGAGGGGAATCAGCAGAATTCCTGCTGAAAAGAGTTCAGTCAGCAGAATTTCTGCTGAAAAGAGTTGAATGAGCAGAATTCTGCTGAAAAGAGGTTTTTGCTGAAAGAGCTGGAATTTGTGTTGAAAATGGGTGAAGAAGCTAAAACTTAAAAAGAGTTTAAAAAGTTCAACTGTGAACTGAAAATATTGTTGCCACAAGCGGGATTTGAGCCTCCCACTCCGAGAACGGCTGCTCATCTCACTGAGTTAAAACACAGCTCACCCCTGCATGCAAAATCAGTGACCACATTGATTTCAATGGTCAAAAGTCATAACAAACATTAGCAGAAATAGCAGAATTTTTTTAAAGTTTAAACATAGTATTTCTGCTAACTTTTTCTGCCACTTTTTACAGGGTTCACGTTTATTAAGGCACTACCCAAAAGGCGCCACAAGAGGGCACTCCAACACAAGAGATGACCTATTTACACTGATGCACTTAATAAACAGCCCCTACTTAGCCACTACATAATACAGTGATATTACAGTATACAAATTCACACAAATACTATGATTTGGCAGAAATACTATGACTGAGTAGTAATACTATAACATAACAGATTTCCTAAAAAAAACTATGAAATTGCAGTAATTCTATGACTTGGCAGAGATACTACGTTTTAGCACAAATACTATAACAACGCAGAAATACTATGACTTAGTAGTAATACTATAACATAACAGTTCAATGTTCTTGCACAAATACCACAATATGGCAGAAATACTTTGTTTTAGCACAAATACTGTGATTTGATATAAATACTATGATTTGGCACACATACTATATTCCGCAGATACGCTATAACATAACAGATATTCTACAACTTAGTAGTAATACTATAACAGAGCAGAATTATTAATTGGGCACAAATACCACGATTTGGCAAAAATACCATGATTCAGCACAAATACGATGACATGGCAAAAATACTATGATTGGGTACAAATACTATGATTTGGCAATAATACTGCATTTTAACACAACTACTGAGATTTGATTGAAATACTATGATTTAGAAGAAATACTATTACTCCATACAAGTATGACCCTTTGGGACAAATACTATGTTTTGGTTCCAATACTATGATGTGCAACAAATACTATGATTTGGCACAAGTACTATGATTTGGCAATAATACTGCATTTTAACACAACTACTGAGATTTGATTGAAATACTATGATTTAGAAGAAATACTATTACTCCATACAAATACGATCCTTTGGGACAAATACTATGTTTTGGTTAGAAAGGAACTATTATACCCTAACCTTTTCTATTTCCTCCATAGACAGATCGCTTAGTTGTTTTCAAAGGAGCTTGCAAAGAAAAGCGTCTGGACTTCTTTAAGTTACTTGAAGACGTTTCACCTCTCATCCGAGAAGCTTCTTCAGTTCTAAGGTCAAATGGTGGAGAGTCCCAGATATAAACCTAGTGGGAGTGACCCCCCACAGGGGGACAAAAGGACCCCCTGATGATCCTCTAATCGCCTGAGACAAGGTGTGAAACTGGGTGTGGGTCCCAATCAGCCCGAGTTTCGGGTGAGTTCATTGTGAAACCTGGCCCCACCTTATCATGCGAATTCCTGAGATCAGATGGCCCAGGATGTGAGTGGGCGTTAAGGCGTCTGGGAAGGGATCTCAAAACTGGATTATAGATGGCAGAGAGTTGGTGTCGTAAACCACCGCCTCTGTTCAAAGATGGTCGCTCACAGTGGACATAGATGGCTTCTTTCACTCCTCTTTCAAACCATCTGTCCTCTCTGTCCAAAATGTGAACATTGGCATCCTCGAAAGAGTGTCCTTTATCCTTAAGATGCAGATGGACTGCTGAGTCTTGTCCTGTGGAGGTGGCTCTTCTGTGTTGTGCCATGCGCTTGTGAAGTGGCTGTTTGGTCTCTCCAATGTAGAGGTCTGGGCATTCCTCGCTGCACTGTACAGCATACACCACATTGTTAAGTCTGTGTTTTGGCGTTTTGTCTTTCGGGTGAACCAGTTTTTGTCTGAGCGTGTTGCTGGGTCTGAAATGCACTGGGATGTCATGCTTGGAGAAAGCTCTCCTGAGTTTTTCTGATACACCGGCTACATAGGGGATGACAATGTTGTTGCATCTGTCCTTCTTATCCTCCCTCGCTGGTGTCTGGTCTTCTTTTCTGTGCCTCTTTGCTGACTTTAAGAACGCCCATTTAGGATAGCCGCACATTTTGAGTGCTTCCTTTACATGTGTGTGTTCCTTCTTTTTTCCTTCAGACTTAGAGGGAACATGTTCTGCCCGGTGGTGTAGGGTCCTAATTACTTATTATTAATTACTTTTCTTTGCAAGCTCCTTTGACTACGATGACCTGGATGACTGAGAACCTTCACAGACATATGCTTAGTTGTTTTCTTACATCTTTAATTCTTTCAGCCAAGTCAGCACTCAAATCTGTATGCTGTTTTTTTTCTAAAGTCTCTTTTTTTTAACTTGTTTTATCAGTTCTAATCTTTTAACTTTATGCATCAAGTAAAAATTAAACTATAAGCAACATTCTCTGACTTGAATAAATTAGTTTAACATTTAAACCTATTTTCTACACATTCCAGCACATAAAATAAAATATTTTTTGTGTTTACACTCAGTCTTTCAAATAGATGCAAGTAAAACACAGCAGAAAATAAATAAAGTCAAAGACTCAGCGGTCCTGTTGCTCTATTTTCACCTGTAAAGCAGGACTGCGGTAGGCGGAGGTTTACCCTGGTGCAGGTGTGCCGCAGTCAATGGAAGAATCCGCGAGTTTCTCTGTGAATTTCCCATTACGTCGTTGCACACTCGGTGCTTGCTTGGAAGTTTAGGGGGTTTTTTTCGCTGTAAAAATAAGTTTTCTTCCCACGCACGATAGACGCTAATGTTTTTGTCACTTTTTATGGAATCAAACTCAAAGTAAGGTCAGTACTTCCACGCTTTAAACGCTGCACGCTCATACTCTCTCCCGCACTCGATATGTGATCCATTGTTGATCTGCACACAGTTGTTGTCAATAACGGCGCAATCGCTTACGTTACTGTCGTGAGACATTCTCGCAAAAAATCACGGTTTTAGGAACGCAGTGACGCAGCGTTCCTACGGGAAAGTAACGTTAATCTAATTACCGTTTTTGCAATAGTAATCCCTTACTTTACTCGTTACTTGAAAAAAGTAATCAGATTACAGTAATGCGTTACAAGTAACGCGTTACTGCCCATCTCTGTCCGTGACAACGTATCGGCGATGACAAGCGTTTTGCCAGGGACATAGACGGCCTCCGGCTTGTACCTCATGAGCCTCATCAGGAGGCGTTGACACCTCAATGGAACATTGTCAAGGTCCCGGCTGTTGACCAGGGGCACCAAAGGTCTATGGTCAGTCTCAAGCATGAAGCAATCTAAGCCACATAGATACTTATCAAACTTTTCACAGGCCCAAACACTTGCCAAACACTCCTTTTCGATTCGTGTGTAGCGTGTTTCAGCCTCCGTGAGGCGTCTAGAACAGTAGGCACCAGGTTTCCACTGTGCGCCATGAAGCTGAAGCAGCACAGCCCCAAGCCCGTAGCTACTGGCATCGGCAGATACGGCTGTGAGTCTGTTGACATCATAGAAGGCAAGAACAGGTGCTGATGTAAACGCTCTCTTAATGTTCTCGAAGGCTGCCTGCTGTGGGTGACCCCAGGTCCAACTGTTTTTGCTTTTAAGCAGTGGCTGGCATACTGTGGCAAGAGCAGGAATATATCTGCCCAGGTAATTAACCATTCCTAGGATACGTTTAAGCTCTGCACATTTTCTGGTGACGGCAGCTGAAGAATGGCGTTCACTTTCTCAGGGTCTGGCCTGACCCCAGAATAGTCGATCAGGTGCCCTAGGAAGCGAAGCTAGCTCTGTCTGAAGGAGCACTTCTCTCGGTTGAGCTTCAATCCGGCTAACTCAATGCGCTGCAGCACCTTCTCAAGTCGGGTGTCGTGTTGTTCCATTGTGGCCCCATAGACCAGGATGTCATCCATAAAGACCTCCACACCTTCAAGCCCCTCTAAGGTCTCCAACATCTTTCACTGAAAGATCTCTAGTGCACTTGTTATCCCAAAGGGCAGCCTCTTAAAGCAATACCTGCCAAATGGCATGATGAATGTTGTTAGTTTGCAACTCTCGTGATGCAACGGGATCTGCCAAAATCCACTGGCTGCATCCAGCGAGGAGAAGACCGTTGCCCCACTCAACCTGGACATGGTTTCCTCAGGGGTAGGCAAGATATAGCGCTCTCTTTTGACAGACTTATTCAGTTTTGTCAGATCAACGCAGATCCTGGCCCTTGCTGTGTTCTTCTTCAAGACAGGCACCATTGGGGCACACCATTTGGTAGGTTGGGTCACCCTCTCAATGACACCATGGTTCTCCATTCTTTGTAGTTCCTCCTTCACTTTCTGCAGCATGGGGAAAGGCACAGCATTGTCCCTTAACTGAATTTTGACTAGTTCAGTTTTTAGTGTTCCGTGTTCACCGTAAAGTGGTTGGTTCCTGGTGGCAGTGATTGTTGCTTCATCAGTTCTTCTCACCAGGTTCATCTGCACTGACGAGAAGCGGCTGAGAAGGTTGCTAACTCTGCGTCCACGAACCACATACACCTTGGATAGGTAGTCTTTGCCTTTATAACTTATTGTGGCCTTTAAGTAGCCGAGACATAACAGCTCTCCTCCGGGGCTATCTAGAGGGAGATTAGAAGGCTCTACTGTTCTCTTATGAGCAAGTGTGTGGAACGTGTCTTCATTTATGATAGTGACATCTGCTCCTGTGTCAATCTTAAATTCTATTGGGGCAGAGTCTAGCAGTAACTGCAATGTTAAGGTTCACAATTGAGGAGGGAGAGTACAAACCACCCATGGTCCAGAAGCTCTTGGTCCAACAATGATTTTAATGAACACACGTGTGGGAAGACACTCTGTACGCAGACAGCCAGTAGTCCTCAACTCAATCAAAACATGAACAGATATTTTATAGCATCAGGGTTTGATTTACTGACGCCCCTTCATGCGTCACAGATACATTTTATACATAGATTTATACAAGATGATCTTCTGGCTTTTACCCCAGAAGATCATCTTCTATTTTCATGGCTGGTACTTTCCGTTCTTGTCTTAAAGTGAATTGTTCCTCTTTCTTGCCGAGACATGACTAATCTCTCCTCTAAATAAATCTAACTAATGTGTGTGTATGTGTTGACCTCACATGCTCTTTGTGTCACCTCTTCACCTACTGTCTGTGTCTCGTCCTCAAATGCTCTTTCTCAATTCACCTGTTGCACTTCTGACCTTTCACTAGACCAGAAGCTCACTGGGACTATGTGTATGTCTTCTACTAAATAAATGTTTTAACCAAGAACCTCTACTAAAACCTTAATATAAAATGATCTGATATATAAGTGTTTTGTAAGCATGTATTGCAATTCCTTCTATGGCTCCAAGTCACTTGCACAATAGATTGTCCGAACATCGCGCCGAACAAAGCTTCCGACCCCCAATTAATTGACCGAGCTCCAACTCTTTAATAAGCACAGATATGCATTGTGTATAAAATAGTCATAACTGCTTAAGGCCTTCTTAAAGCTATCTGTTACATTGTTAAAGCCTCGTCTTAGCCTGCTGCTCAAAATAACTTCCACTTCTGCAAAACTCTCCAAGCCTGTTTCCTGTCCTGTTACTTTTAGCCTTTCTGAAAGACACACTGTTTAAACCTCTAAACGCAATATAAACTCCAGATTATATTATTAATGCAATGGTAATAATGATGATTATTCAACAATAGCAGTAAAATAATTTCCCTGCTCCACAACAGTCCATGCTTCGCTATTTCCTTTTGCATTACACACTGAGTGTCAGGGCTCTGTGTGCGGGCAGGCAGAGATGAGGATCCAAATGCAGGACTCGGAAAACGGAATGTAACTCAAAAACCTCAGCTTTATTGCTGGCAGGAAAACAAACATGAAGTGAGGATGGAACACTGAGACCAAGGACACACAGGCATAATCTGTGGGTACGACGCGACACTGGGCATGGGAAAACACAGGGCTTAAATACACAGGGTAGTAATGAGGAAATGGGCCACAGAAGGGAGACACAGCTGGGAGAGATCAGGGCTAACGAGACACGGGGAACAAAGCTGCACACACTAACATAAGACAAAGACTTTCACAATAAAACAGGAAACATGAATCACAACTCAGAGACATGGACTCAACACAGAGACAGAAAATGAAACATGGAACTGAACTATACATGAAACCACCATTCCTAAAACATGGATAATAGAAACATGAAACTCTAATAATAATAATAATAATAATAAACATCACAACAAGAGAATGAGAAACAATCCAAAACACCAAGATAACTGAAACACAAAGTACCAGAGAAACAAAGAATAATCCATGATGCAAAAGTGAACCAAAACATAATAAACTCAAAATACTGGGTCCAAAGGACCCAGAACCGTGACACTGAGCCTAGAAAATATGAGGCCTGCTCGCTTTTCTCTGTCTCTCATTCACTGATCTGGTGTTACGACACACCCTGGCCCAGTGTCCAATTTTTCGGCAGCCATGGCAAACAGATTTTGTTCACATTTTCATCCCTGGCATGCTGTGTCTTCCCACATTTACCGCATTTCTTGTCACGCCCCGCCCATTTTTTTCCGCGGGTAGCCTGCCTCGCTGTTTTTGTTGTGATTTCCATCCATGCTTTTCTGCTTATCCCGTACCTCCTGTACTGAGTCTCCCGCATCTCTCTGCAAGCTGACCTGCGCTGCGACCTCCTCTGACTGTCTGACGATCTGGGTCGTTTGCGCCAATGTGAGGTCCTTCATCAGCTGTAGCCTGCGGGAGAGGTCCTTGTCTCGTATCCCGACCACAATACAATCGCGGATATTTTCCTCTTTACATGCACCAAACTCAGTGCTCTGAGAGGTCATACAGGGCTCAGATAAAACTCTCTGCCATTTCGCCTGGCCGCTGGACACGCTGGTGAAAACATGCTCTCTCATGTATAATGTTCCTCTGCGGGAAAAAATACTCGTCGAACTTCCTCATTACGACGGCGAAGTCATCACGACTTTCATCGGCGGCGAAGGTGAGTAACTTGTAAATGTTCTCTGCTTCATTTCCCATCGCGTAGATTAGGCAGCTCACCTGTACTTGTCCTTCGTCTTTGTGGAGTTTCGTTGCGATCCTGTAGCGCTCGAAACGCTGTTTCCAGTCGGGCCATTCCGTCTGCTTATCGAAGGGGAAGCTTGTCGGGGGATTAAACTAAGCCATTCTGTTTGTCATGATACGGCTGTGTGGCAGGCGGGAGGAGGACCCAATCGCAAGATTCACAAACACAGGGATGAACTCAAAAGCAGCTTTATTGCTGACAGGCAGAACATAGGAAATACAGAACTTAACTAAACTGGGAATCAATAAACTAACATTCGTAGGGAGACGCAGGGAATCCACACAACAATGAGGGAGAACACGACGCCGAACAGAGGGAGACGCAGACAGAAATACACAGAGGGTTAACGAGGAAAGTGGGAACACACGGGGAACACAGCTGACACAGATAACCATAACGAGACAGGGCGGGGTGAACATAACACTGACGGGAGACGGGCAGAGTCAAACAGGAAGTACAGAGGTTCAGACAGGAGGAGAGAGAGCACGGGGAAAACACAGACATAACGGGCTGGGGAAACATGGAACAACCACAAAGGGAGACGAGGGCTCACAAATACACAGAGGGGCACACAGGGGGTAAAAGCCACGAAGGGAAAACACTTAGGGAACAACACAACAGGGCAACTCAGGAAACATGGCCTACATAGGGAACAAAATACAAACATACAAGAAAACTAAGAATACTGGGCCAACATGGCCCAGGACCATGACACTGTTGTTTTCTCCCTTATGGCGTTATTCTGGCGATGGTCCGGGTCGCTTCTGACACCATGTAGAATGACCACTCGGTAGCTTTCTTATGTTGCTGCTTTATTGAACGTGTATCCAGCATGGGTTATAACAGCACAACAATGGGTGTGGCAGCTAAGAGAGGAACTGCACATTGACAGCCCTGCCGCAAAGCATGTCATGGTGGCGTAAAGCCGCAACGCCCACCAGCTCGGCACAGGCAACCCAGTATATGACAGATGGAGACCACAGTTTCACTAAGAGTGGAAGGCCTAGCCCCTCCTATATTTTTATGTATGTGGCCCTCAGTGAAAAAAGTTTGGACACCCCTGGTGTAGACCAAAATACTAAATTTCGCTCTACAAGGACCTGATATCCACTTACGAGGACATTACACTGCCACTGTTCTATCGAAGTGAATTTCCTCTTATGTGGTATTATTTTTTTCTCTGAAACAAAAATCAGGTAAAAAAAAAAAAGAATCTGGTAATTCTTGGTTTTTACATTCATCGGGTCCCAATAAGCCCAAATATCAAAGAGAAATTAAAAATGCATGCCATGAAAGACTTCGGGTCTTAGGAGGATAGTGTATATACACTATGTTGTAGCCTTTATAGGTATTCAACACTGGACCATAAACAAATCTTTTCCTTTACAGTTTGGATGGTACAAGTCAAACAAAAAAATTTAGGTGAAACGCAGAGCTTTTAATGTTGGGGTGCCTGGGTTGTCGACCCAGAGTTTTCAGTTTTACATTATTATTGAACTTTGATATTATTTATAATTTCTAGTCTTTTGGTTCCTTAGAGTTCTCTGTCCTATGGTTTATGTCTCTGTGTTCCATAGTTGCTGTCTCCCCTGTCAGCTGTATCCCCTTGTCAAGTCCACGTCTCTGTGTTATGTTTCCTGTTTTTACTTTGAATGTCCGTGTCTCATGTTAATGTATCTGGTTTTGCTTCCCTTGTCTCGTTAGCCCTGATTTGTCCCAGCTGTGTTTCCCACCTGTCTCCCATTCCCTGATTGCTCACTCTGTGTATTTAAGCCCCGTGTTTTCTTCAGTCTGTGTCGTGATCTCCCTCATCCCACACTCTGTTGTCCATTTGCCAGCCTGCCTGTTTAGTTTATTGGTATTTTCAGATTAGTTATTTTATCTTCAGCAATAAAGCTGTTTTTGGAATACACTTTTTGCGTCCTGGAGTCCGCACATTGGGTCCTTCTCTCCTGCTGCACACATCACATGACAGAAGTACAGAACATGGACCCAGCAGACTCGGCTTGGTATCAGCAGTTCGCAGTTTGTGCCTTCCCCAAGGAGAGGGTGAGGCAGGAGGCTAAGCATGAGCAGGAGCTCGAGTCAGCCTTCTACGGGTGTTGTGTGGCTCGGGGAGGGCCCCCCCGATTATAAACTCACCTCAGATACTTTTGGAATTTCATTTCTGAATGAAGAATTGTCAGGGGTTGTGTTTGGAGGCGAGGAAGAAAGAACTCAAACGCAGGACTTGCAGGTAGGTGAGGACTGGTGATTTATTGCAGAGAACGGAGGAATGAACAGAACATGAGGTTCAACATCGCAAGTGACCAATCACATTGTTGTGACGTTATTCTTTTGCGCGCCAAGCCATTCGTGCATTTATGAAATTCCAATGTTTCAAGGACAATATCAAATCACTTTTATTGTCACATCACATGTGAAGGTACACTGGTACAGTACATGCGAGAGAAATTCTTGTGTGCGAGCTTCACAAGCAACAGAAGTGTGCAAAAAATACAATAACATAAAACAAAAAAATATAAGAATGGCTAAATCTGAGAGTAATAAATATATGGACAATACAGGGAGTGCAGAATTATTAGGCAAGTTGTATTTTTGAGGAATAATTTTATTATTGAACAACAACCATGTTCTCAATGAACCGAAAAAACTCATTAATATCAAAGCTGAATGTTTTTGGAAGTAGTTTTTAGTTTGATTTTAGTTTTAGCTATTTTAGGGGGATATCTGTGTGTGCAGGTGACTATTACTGTGCATAATTATTAGGCAACTTAACAAAAAACAAATATATACCCATTTCAATTATTTATTTTTACCAGTGAAACCAATATAACATCTCCTCATTCACAAATATACATTTCTGACATTCAAAAACAAAACAAAAACAAATCAGCGACCAATATAGCCACCTTTCTTTGCAAGGACACTCAAAAGCCTGCCATGGATTCTGTCAGTGTTTTGATCTGTTCACCATCAACATTGCGTGCAGCAGCAACCACAGCCTCCCAGACACTGTTCAGAGAGGTGTACTGTTTTCCCTCCTTGTAAATCTCACATTTGATGATGGACCACAGGTTCTCAATGGGGTACAGATCAGGTGAACAAGGAGGCCATGTCATTAGTTTTTCTTCTTTTATACCCTTTCTTGCCAGCCACGCTGTGGAGTACTTGGACGCGTGTGATGGAGCATTGTCCTGCATGAAAATCATGTTTTTCTTGAAGGATGCAGACTTCTTCCTGTACCACTGCTTGAAGAAGGTGTCTTCCAGAAACTGGCAGTAGGACTGGGAGTTGAGCTTGACTCCATCCTCAACCCGAAAAGGCCATCCATCTGGCCCATCAAGACTCACTCTCATTTCATCAGTCCATAAAACCTTAGAAAAATCAGTCTTGAGATATTTCTTGGCCCAGTCTTGACGTTTCAGCTTGTGTGTCTTGTTCAGTGGTGGTCGTCTTTCAGCCTTTCTTACCTTGGCCATGTCTCTGAGTATTGCACACCTTGTGCTTTTGGGCACTCCAGTGATGTTGCAGCTCTGAAATATGGCCAAACTGGTGGCAAGTGGCATCTTGGCAGCTGCACGCTTGACTTTTCTCAGTTCATGGGCAGTTATTTGGTGCCTTGGTTTTTCCACACGCTTCTTGCGACCCTGTTGACTATTTTGAATGAAACGCTTGATTGTTCGATGATCACGCTTCAGAAGCTTTGCAATTTTGAGACTGCTGCATCCCTCTGCAAGATATCTCACTATTTTTGACTTTTCTGAGCCTGTCAAGTCCTTCTTTTGACCCATTTTGCCAAAGGAAAGGACGTTGCCCAATAATTATGCACACCTGATATAGGGTGTTGATGTCATTAGACCACACCCCTTCTCATTACGGAGATGCACATCACCTAATATGCTTAATTGGTAGTAGGCTTTCGAGCCTATACAGGTTGCAGTAAGACAACATGCATGAAGAGGATTATGTGGACAAAATACTCATTTGCCTAATAATTCTGCACTCCCTGTATAAGAGTGTATGCATTACTGGATGTGTATACTAAATGTGTTTTTTTTTTTTTTTTTTGTGTGTGTGTGTGTGTGTGTGTGTGTGTGTGTGTGTGTGTGTGTACATATTTTACAAATTAAATAGAGTAAACAATATATAAAATATACAGAGGTTGGTAGTTGGATATTGTGCAAAACAAGTGGCATTATATACAGTGTGGAGTGCATACTGTTGAAGTTCCAGTAGTGAAGGTGAGGTGTCTATAAAGTGTTCAGCATTCTGATGGCGTGGTGGAAAAAGCTGTCTCTCAGTCTGCTGGTTTGGGACCGGATGCTGCAGAACCTCCTTCCTGATGGAAGTAGTCTGAACAGTTTATGGCTGGGATGACTGGAGTCCTTGATGATCCTTCCCGCTTTTTCCTTCCCGCTTCCTGTAGATTTCTTGGAGGGAGTGAAGCTCACCTCCAACCTAAAAAAAAAAAAGGTTTGAAGGAATGAGACGGCGGTCTTCTTTTTAAAATAACAGAAGGGGGCGTGATCTGGAAGTGGGTTGATCTTAAAGGGTGCGGGTAGGAGTGGTAGCAATTTTCAAAAACCGTAGAGTTGGCCACTGTGTCTCTAGCAGCTGCAACTTTGGAAAAGAACGGTAATTCCCATCTGTTGGGCTTGAAATTCTCCATGAAAATGGCATCTTCCAGCCCTTCTGCTCAATCAACCATCAGAGTGACAGAACTTGGTACATATTTGGTACTTGGTACCAGGGATACTGAGCAATCTTTAGTCTCTGAAGATCCAGCCACGAACCCTACATTTGAAGATTGGAGTGAAGACGCACCGTATTCACCAGTGTCAGAGTGGAGCACACCCCCCTCACCACCACAACTGTGGACTATGGACACTGACAACGGGGAAGATTTTTTGTATTTCGGCGACTCTCCCAACATTGATGAGGTAGACTCTACATGGCCACCCTTCCAAGGCCCTGAGAGATTACCTGAACCGCTATGGGATAATGATGAGGACTTACCCTATGAATGAATTTTGGCTTGTACGGCCCCTCGTATATATATGAGGGGCCGTACAAGCCAAAATTCATTCTTTCACTCTCACATACATACATTCTTCTGTCAGACACACGTATTGTCACTCTCACACACATACATTCTTCTTTCACACACATATACTTTTACTCTCACATAGTTTTTATTTAAATTTTTATATTTAGATATTTTTATTCTCATGTTTACACATATTTAACACACACATTGCAATATTGTGCTCTCTTATACATGTATTTTAATGTACATATTTACAAATTTTCACTCTAACATACATGCATTTTCATTTATGCATTCCTACTGCATTTAATCTCACAAATAATACATGTATGTAAGAAGAGAATGCATTCATGTGTGAAGAAAATATATGTATGCAAGAGAATAATTTATGTGAATGAAAGAGTTTAATGGAAATGGAAGGCTGGGTGTCTGTACCGCTGTGATTGGCTGAGAAGCACGCGCGGGTCACTTTCAAGTGTCTGACAGCATGGAGGGGGGAGAAGAAACTCGAGTTCTTCAGCAAGCTGTCTATGGGGTTATTTTTGTGCCACTATTCTGAGCGCACGTAAAAATATTTGGAGTGCAAGAAAAAAAAGTTTGCAGGTGCAAGTGTTGCATTTTGAGGAGAAATTTATTGTGAGCGAAGAAAAGCTGAATTTGAGTGAACAAAATTCATTGCTGCATGCAAAAAATATATTTCAGTGTTTGCTATTATCCATACACACACACAATAGCAGCCCCTCTCGCTCAATTTTTGTATTTGCGCTTCCGTTTCCACTATACTCTTTCAATGATTTCACTATCCCCCCACGTGAATCACACCATCCAGACTAATCAATGTATCATCTTCACACAGACCATATATATAGCTTGGTGTTTGCCTTGCACTCCTTTTACTCTGAGCACAATGAGTTGGCGACTGACTGTCGAAGAGGTTCTGGTCCGGGTTTTGGACATGATGAAGAGGGTACTGAAATTGAAACAGAGATAGAGCAGAGATAGATTTTGATCCAGACTTTGAGGACTCTGACCAACAGATGGAGAGGGAGAGGCACCTGAAGAACAGGCACCTGAGGAGACATTCCAGTCCAAGAGTGGACACTTGCTCTGGTCTTCATCCCCCCCAAGACAAAGGAAGTAGAGCGGGAGTGGAAAACATCATAAAGATGACACCAGGACCAACACAGCATGCGATATCTCGTGTGGTTGACTTCAAGTCCGACTCCCAACTCTTTTTTTTATCAGAGTCCATTGAGAGAATTATACTGGAGATGACACACCTGGAAGGGAAGCGTGTGTTTGGGGACACCCGGAGAGAAATCGACTTGGTAGACCTCCAAGCCTACATAGGTCTGTTGATTTTAGCAGGAGTATATCGCTTAAACAATGAGCCTCTAAAAAGTCTCTGGGATGCAGAGTTTGGCAGGCCTATATTCCAGGCAACTATGTCCTTACAACAGTTTCATGTCCTTTCAAGAATTATTCGATTTGATAACAGAGATGCATGACCCGTCCTCTGGTGAAATGACAAACAGGTACTATTTTGGTAAAACCTAAAACAATTTTCATCTAATTAGACAGTGTCTAATTAGACACCTAATTAGACACAGTTTTCCCTTCAGTCATAAACATTTAGGACAGGTGGTGGAGCGCCTACCACTTATGTACAATCCAGGCCCTGAGGTGACAGTTGATGATTGCCTGGTTCCTTTCAGCGGTCGCTGTTCCTTCAATGTGTACATTCCAAGAGAACCAGGGAAATGTGGTATAAAGATCTGCAGCTATGCCTGGAATATGCAGGTCTACACAGGGAAACCCAGTACTGGAAGGGCAGAAGGAAACCAGGGCATGTGTGTTGTGCTGGACGTGACAACCGGTCTCCAGGGGCGTAATATCACATGTGACAACTTCTTCACATCATATGCTCTTGGTCAGAAGCTGCTAAAAAGAAAGCTCACCATGGTAGGGACAGTGAGAAAGAACAAGCCTGAACTTCCCCCTGCACTGGTATCAGCCAGAGAACGAGAGGCACTCTCATCAAAATTTGGTTTCACTGACACACAAACTCTTGTGTCAAATGTTCCAAAGAAGAATAGAAGTGTCATCCTGCTGAGCACGCTATACAAAGTTGTCCCTATCAGCACCACAGAGGACAGAAAGCCCCTTATGATCCAGGACTACAACAAGAACAAAGGAGGCATTGACTGCCTTGATAAGGTAATGCAAAGTTTCATCCATTTTATTTTATTTTTATTTATGTGAATCATAGCACTTCATGCTGAGTTTGGTCTTTGGTTTTCCATTTATTTTCAGTGCATATTCGTGTTTTTTCATTGACGTTATTTCATTTCTAATTCTATAAATTTATGTTAAACACTACTTTGAGACATTGTTCACAGTTAAAGAATGCTGAATATTAAATAATATAAAAAATTTGGTCGTGAAAAATCGTTTTTGTGCTAATTTAAGACGACCAGTCAATTTTGACAGGGAACAATAAAGTAAGGGACGGGAAGTAAACTTTTTTTTTTAAAACCTTTGAACACATTCTCACTCACTAAAAAAAACTTCGAACCATTGTTGCATAACTGGAGCGGATTTTAAACCTAACTTTAGCACAGGTGCTGCTTTTCCTTGCAGACAATGAAGACCATCCTGTGAACTGTTATAACATCAGTATGACGCATCGGGACACCAAAAGATTTCTAGTCTCATAATACATTTGATGACAGGGTATGTGTTTACTGGAAGAATATTTCTTTCTGTGCTATTCACCACACATCTTGACATGCCTCTGCATTGTGTCTGCAATACTTTCACTCGTTTGTAAAAAAAAAAAAAACAACAAAACATTGCACATGTATAGAGGGAGGAGTAGAACTAAGATCAAGAAAAAAAAGCAGGTGCATGTGGAGAGGTGAGGTTTTCATATGTCATGTCATTCTGTCGGGTAGAGGTCAGGTTTTTCCACACTAAACTGCCTCATCAATGTTTTTATAGAGCTTGTTTTGTGCATTAGTGCACTGCCATGTTGGAACAGGAAGGGGCCATTCCCAAATTGTTTCCACAAAAAGCATGAAATGGTCCAAAATCTCTTGGTATGCCAAAGCATTAAGAGTTAATTCACTGGAACTAAGGGGTTGAGTGCAACTCATGAAAGAAACTCTGGCCACACCTTAAAAAAGGGCATTTAGAGCAGCTGAAATGAAAAGATTTCTCATACTTTGTTGTAGAACTAAGCAAAAAGGTAAAAAAAAAAAAAAAGGTTCAAGCTAAATTGCACGCCACCAATGAAGCTATTGTCACACAAGACCAGATTCCAGATTAAGAATTGCAAGAAAGTCTGGCTCCTTGCATGCAAAATATGAAAAAAATAAATTGTGTGACTTCAGTTGTGTGCACTAGAGTATCCTGTAGTGTAGAACAGAAAGTATAAAACAATCACTATAAAACTATTCCAATGTATTACTGTTGAGAACCAGTCAAATGATACCAATAGATACACATATATTTGTACTATAATTTGACTTTTAGACTTTAAAAATCCCCATCACTGTCACGGGGGGGGAAAAAAAAAAAAAAAAAAAAAAAAAATATATATATATATATATATATATATATATATATATATATATATATATATATATATTAAAAAAAAAAAAACCATCCAGCACGCCCCTGCGGGCGGTTTATCCTTCAAGCTTGGGTCCTCTACCAGAGGCCTGGGAGCTTGAGGGTCCTGCGCAGTATCTTAGCTGTTCCCAGGACTGCGCTCTTCTGGACAGAGATCTCCGATGTTGTTCCCGGGATCTGCTGGAGCCACTCGCCTAGCTTGGGAGTCACCGCACCTAGTGCTCCGATTACCACGGGGACCACCGTTACCTTCACCCTCCACATCCTCTCGAGCTCTTCTCTGAGCCCTTGGTATTTCTCCAGCTTCTCGTGTTCCTTCTTCCTGATATTGCTGTCATTCGGAACCGCTACATCGATCACTACGGCCGTCTTCTTCTGTTTGTCTACCACCACTATGTCCGGTTGGTTAGCCACCACCATTTTGTCCGTCTGTATCTGGAAGTCCCACAGGATCTTAGCTCGGTCATTCTCCACCACCCTTGGGGGCATCTCCCATTTTGACCTCGGGACTTCCAGATTATACTCGACACAGATGTTCCTGTACACTATGCCAGCCACTTGGTTATGGCGTTCCATGTATGCCTTGCCTGCTAGCATCTTGCACCCTGCTGTTATGTGCTGGATTGTCTCTGGGGCATCTTTACACAGCCTGCACCTGGGGTCTTGCCTGGTGTGATAGACCCCAGCCTCTATGGATCTTGTGCTCAGAGCTTGTTCCTGTGCTGCCATGATTAGTGCCTCTGTGCTGTCTTTCAGTCCAGCTTTGTCCAGCCACTGGTAGGATTTCTGGATATCAGCCACCTCCTCTATCTGCCGGTGGTACATACCGTGCAGGGGCCTGTCCTTCCATGATGGTTCCTCGTCTCCCTCCTCTTTCTTGGGTTTCTGCTGCCTGAGGTATTCACTGAGCACTCGGTCAGTTGGGGCCATCTTCCCAATGTATTCTTGGATGTTCGTTGTCTCATCCTGGACTGTGGTGCTGACACTCACCAGTCCCCGGCCCCCTTCCTTCCGCTTAGCGTACAGCCTCAGGGTGCTGGACTTGGGGTGAAACCCTCCATGCATGGTAAGGAGCTTTCTTGTCTTTATGTCAGTGGCTTCTATCTCCTCCTTTGGCCAGCCTATTACCCCAGCAGGGTACCTGATCACGGGCAGGGCGTACGTGTTGATGGCCCGGATCTTGTTCTTACGAGGGAGGGAGAAGCAAACACACACACAGAAAACATAAACACAAGCAGGGTCGTCCGGAAAGAGCCTTCCGACCGTGACAGTACCCCCCCTCTAACGGGAGCCTCCGGGCGAGAAGGGCGAGAGTCCAGTTGCTGATGACGTGCTTGCGTTGTGGGCATACTCCACCCAGGCCAACTGCTCGCTCCAGGTCACTTGGTTCGATGATGCGACACAACGCAACATGGCCTCCAGCTCTTGATTGGCCCAGGTGAACTCCAGGAAGCCCTGATAAGTATGCCCAATAATAAGGCTCCAGGTCCAGACGGCTTTCCTGCAGAATTCTACAAAGGATTCTGGTCGATTCTAGCACCAGTTTTCTACAGAACGTTGTTGGAAATTAAAGAAAAGGGCAGACTTCCATCAAATATGAATTCTGCAAACATTAATCTCCTGCTAAAACCAGGCAAAGACCCTGTATATCCCTCAGGCTATCGTCCAATATCCCTTATAAATGTAGACCTTAAAATAATCTGCAAAGCTCTCTCAAAGAGACTGGAGAAAATAACCCCCCTCTTAATTCATCCTGACCAAACTGGTTTCAGAAAAGGTAGGCACTCATCAACAAATACACGTAGATTACTTAATTTGATAGACTACTCATACAGTAAAAACCTAGAAACTACAATATTCTCTTTAGACGCAGAAAAAGCATTTGACAGAGTTAACTGGAAATTTCTATTTGCAACTTTACACAAATTTGGTTTTGGATCCTCTTTCATAAACTGGTTAAAAATATTATATAATTCCCCAACAGCTTGTGTTAGAACAAATGACCAAACATCCTCCAGCTTCTGTCTCTTGAGGGGCACCAGGCAGGGATGCCCACTCTCCCCTTCACTGTTTGCAATTTTTATTGAACCACTAGCAGCAGCAATTAGACAGAATTCAGTAATTAAGGGCATAAAATGCAAGAACGTGGAACATAAAATCAGCCTTTATGCGGATGATGTGTTACTCTTTCTCCAAAATTCACAAACCAATATCTCTGGGGTGATTGAATTGATAAACTCTTTTGCAAGAATATCAGATTACTCAATTAACTGGTCAAAATCTACAGTTCTACCGATTAATTGCTCCCTCCATAATTCCTCTTCTACACCACTGCAATCGGGAAATATAAAATATTTAGGTATTAATGTTTCTCCCAAGCTTGCAGATCTAACTAAATTAAACCATATCCCACTTTTAAAGAAGGTAGAAGATGATCTGGCTAGGTGGAAATGTCTACCCATATCACTCATGGGAAGGGTTGCCGCTATAAAAATGATGGTCTTACCAAAAATAAATTATTTATTCTCAATGATCCCAACTAAACCGCCACAAGATTGGTTCAGATCGCTAGATTCATGTATGTCCAAATTCCTTTGGAAAAATAAACCCCCACGTATAAGCTTAAAAACACTACAAAAGACCAAGGATAAAGGAGGACTAGAACTGCCTAACTTTCAGCACTACTTCTTAGCCAACAGGCTTCAGTTTATCTCAGGATGGCTAAAACATACCCTTTTAGATGAACCTTGGCTAGATGTAGAACAAGCACTTTGCAATAATCTAGAGATCTCAGACCTACCATTTATCAGCTCAAACATCCAACGACATGAATGCTTTAAAAGCATCAACATCAGCTCTTCTCTGACAGCATGGTGGGAGTTTCTAAAATTGACGGCGTCTTCATTAATCCCATGCAAACGTACACCTATCTGGAACAACCCTGACATATTACAAAACAATAATATGATAAACTTTTCAGATTGGAGTGGTAAAGGAATCAAATATTTAGAACATATACTAGAAGGAACAGAATTTATCTCATTTGACGGACTAGTTACACAATATGGGATCAACAAGAAAAGATTTTTAGAATATCAACAAATTAAATCCATAGTAAAAAAGAAATTTAAACCGGGTCAAGTTGAACTACAAACACCACCAAGTGTGGTTCAATTTCTTACTCTTAAAACCCCCAAATTACTATCCAAAATATACAGAATGCTTTCTAAAACAGATGAATCAATATCACTTCCTATTGCAAAATGGGAAGCGGATTTATCAGTTAACTTAGACCTAAATTTCTGGTCTCAGATTTGCTTAAAAACCTTTCATCTAATTAGAAATCCCAGTCTTCAATTAATTCAATACAAAATATTACATAGAGTGCACTATACAGGTCATCGGATGTTCAAGATGGGCTTTACGTCTACCAACAACTGCTCACACTGCCAAACCAATTCACCGGACAATTATATCCACACTCTTTGGTTCTGTCCACCAGTTCAGAAGTTTTGGCGCGAGATATGTGAAGACTTATCAAAGTGTCTGAAATGTAACATTCCAACTTCCCCCTTAGTGTGTTTGTTGGGCAGCTTAGATAATGTCACTTCAGAAAAGAATATCGCCCATATGGTTTTCACTGCCCTATGCATAGCCAAGAAAACAGTCCTCATGAACTGGAAAAATAAAAAATAATCTTAATTCTAACCAATATAGAAATTATCTATTAATTCAATTCAATTCAATTTTATTTATATAGCGCCAAATCACAACATAAGTCGCCTCAAGGCGCTTCATAGATACAGAGAAAAACCCAACAATCATATGACCCCCTATGAGCAAGCACTTTGGCAACAGTGGGAAGGAAAAACTCCCTTTTAACAGGAAGAAACCTCCGGCAGAACCAGGCTCAGGGAGGGGCGGCCATCTGCTGCGACCGGTTGGGGTGAGAGAAGGAAGACAGGATAAAGACATGCTGTGGAAGAGAGACAGAGGTTAATAACAGATATGATTCAATGCAGAGAGGTCTGTTAATACATAGTGAGCGAGAAAGGTGACTGGAAAGGAAAAACTCAATGCATCATGGGAATCCCCCGGCAGCCTATGTCTATTGCAGCATAACTAAGGGAGGATTCAGGGTCACCTGGTCCAGCCCTAACTATATGCTTTAGCAAAAAGGAAAGTTTTAAGCCTAATCTTGAAAGTAGAGATAGTGTCTGTCTCCTGAATCCAAACTGGAAGCTGGTTCCACAGAAGAGGGGCCTGAAAACTGAAGGCTCTCCCTCCCATTCTACTTTTAAATACTCTAGGAACAACAAGTAGGCCTGCAGAGCGAGAGCGAAGTGCTCTAATAGGGTGATATGGTACTACAAGGTCATTAAGATAAAATGGGGCCTGATTATTTAAGACCTTGTATGTGAGGAGCAGGATTTTGAATTCAATTCTGGATTTAACAGGAAGCCAATGAACGGAAGCCAAAACAGGAGAAATCTGCTCTCTCTTTCTAGTGCCTGTCAGTACTCTTGCTGCAGCATTTTGGATTAGCTGAAGGCTTTTCAGCGAGTTTTTTGGACATCCTGATAATAATGAATTACAGTAGTCCAGCCTGGAAGTAATAAATGCATGAACTAGGTTTTCAGCGTCACTCTGAGACAGGATATTTCTAATTTTAGAGATGTTGCGCAAATGGAAGAACGCAGTCTTACATATTTGTTTAATATGTGCATTGAAGGACATGTCCTGGTCAAAAATGACTCCAAGGTTCCTCACAGCGTTACTGGAGGCCAAGGTAATGCCATCCAGAGTAAGAATCTGGTTAGATACCATATTTCTAAGATTTTCAGGGCCGAGTACAATAACCTCAGTTTTATCTGAATTAAGAAGCAGAAAGTTAGCGGCCATCCAGGTCTTTATGTCTTTAAGACATTCCTGCAGTTTAACTAATTGGTGTGTGTTATCTGGCTTCATGGACAGATAGAGCTGGGTGTCATCTGCATAGCAGTGAAAATGTATGCTATGTCTTCTAATGATACTGCCTAAGGGAAGCATGTATAATGTAAACAGAATTGGTCCTAGCACTGAACCCTGTGGAACTCCATAATTAACCTCAGTGTGTGAAGAGGACTCTCCATTTACATGCACAAATTGGAGTCTATTAGATAGATATGATACAAACCACTGCAGTGCAGTACCTGTAATACCTACAGCATGTTCTAATCGCTCTAATAGGATATTATGGTCGACAGTATCGAATACTGCACTAAGGTCTAGCAGGACAAGCACAGAGATGAGTCCACTGTCAGAGGCCATAAGAAGATCATTTGTAACCTTCACTAAAGCTGTTTCTGTGCTGTGATGAGCTCTGAAACCTGACTGAAACTCTTCAAATAAACCATTCCTCTGCAGATGATCTGTTAGCTGTTTGACAACTACTCTTTCAAGGATTTTTGATATGAAAGGAAGGTTGGAGATTGGCCTATAATTAGCTAAGACTGCTGGGTCTAGAGATGGCTTTTTGAGTAAAGGTTTGACTACAGCTAGCTTGAAGGCCTGTGGTACATAGCCGATCATTAGAGATAGGTTGATCATATTTAAGATCAAAGAATTAATTAATGGCAGGACTTCTTTGAGCAGTTTTGTAGGAATGGGGTCTAAAAGACATGTTGATGGTTTGGAGGAAGTAATTATTGAAGTTTACTCAGAAAGATCAATTAGAGAAAAAGAGTCTAACTTAACATCAATGGTACTAAGAGTAGCTGTAGATAATATTACATCTGTGGGATGATTATTGGTAATTTTTTCTCTAATGATAAAAATTTTATTTGTGAAGAAGTTCATGAAGTCATTACTAGTTAACGTTAAAGGGATTGTTGGCTCAAAAGAGCTCTGACTTTTTGTCAGCCTGGCTACAGTGCTGAAGAGAAACCTGGGGTTGTTCTTATTTTCTTCAATCAGTGATGAATAGTACGATGTTCTGGCTTTGCGGAGGGCTTTCTTATAAAGCAGCAAACTATTTCTCCAGGCTAAATGATGATCCTCTAAATTTGTGACACGCCATTTCCTCTCCAGCTTACGAGTCATCTGCTTTAGGGTACGTGTTTGAGAATTATACCACGGAGTCAGGTACTTCTGATTAGAGACCTTAGTTTTCACAGGAGCTACAGTATCCAGAGTCGTACGTAGTGAGGAGGTGAAATTATTAACAAGATAATCGACCTCTGTTGGGGTAGCGTTCAGATAGCTGCTCTGCTCTATGTTGGTACAGGGCATTGAAGATGATAACAGTGGGTGGATTATATTCTTAAACTTAGTTACAGCGCTTTCAGAAAGACATCTACTTTGATAAAGTCTCTCCACCGCTGTGTAATCAATTATTGTAAATGTAAATGTTATCAGGAAATGATCAGACAGGAGAGGGTTTTCAGGAAACCCTGTTAAATGTTCAGTTTCTATGCCATATGTTAAAACAAGATCTATTAGATTACATTAGTCTTGATACAGCCTCTGCCACCACATCAGATCAATTGCTCTGGGCTCCTTTGATCAGCTCCATCACCTAGTGGGGGTGGGGGGTCATAGTTTGGTCCCGCCTTCACTGTTGTGATTGGTGTGGGGGTAGGGACAGGCTTAGGGCGTCGGGGGGTTCCCCGGAGGCATCTTCCTTGGGGGGCTCAACCCGGGGTAGCGGTCATGTCCGGTTAGGGGCTCTGTTGGCTCTCAGGTGACTGTTTCCTCGCGGCTGCATGCAGCGGGGCTAGGGGAGGGTCTGTGCTGACGGACGTGGGTTACTGACCTGGTAGCCTGGCTGCCCCTGGGTAGGTCCGGGATGGGCGTGAGGTTCTGGGGGCGCTCCGTCTCTGGGCTGGGGCCCGGGCCGGGCCTCGGGGGCTTGGGTCCTGGTTGGTGTGTTGCCGGGGTTGTGGGCGGGTGGGTGCATGGGGGCCCAGCCCTGGAGCAGGGTGCCGCCGGTGCATCGAGCCACCTGGGGGGCTCTTCAACTGGTGGGGGAGATTGTCACATCTTGCAGGAGCTTTCCTCTCCTCGGGAGCTCTCTCTGCAGGAGGGGGAGATACAGGAGAGGTGGAGGAAGATCTCAGCCTGGGTGTTTATTGTCTTATGTAGTCTGGAAGATGAGTGGATGGTGGGGTGGGTGCAGTTTTCTCTGTGGTGGGGTTGGGTGGACTGTCCCGGGCTCTGTGGGGCCGGGAGGCGCTGCTGCACTGGGCCCCGGTCTGGATGGGCCTGGGCCCCCTTTCCCTGGCGGGTCGCGGAGTATGGGGGTGCCTACTGGGGTCTGCGGGGGAGCTGGCCCCAGGGAGGGGTCACTTGCCCCTCCCTTCCTTCCCTCCCCATCTCCAGCTGCCTCCCTCTTCCCGCTCCACCACAACCACCCACACATGCAGGACCTTGGAGTAGGGGTATGTCACCAGGGTGCAGAGGAGGCTACCCCCCCTCTGTCCCCTTCTGGCTGCCTCTGCCTCAATCTTATCCCACAACTTAGACATTCATATTACTCACACTCTCATTACACATACATATAGGATCTTGGGGGGTGGGCACGATACACGGAATCCAAAGTACCATCAGGGTGTACACCCCACCCCTGGCGTCGTTGCCCACCTCTCAAGGTTAAATACACGTAGACATTGAGGGCTAGCAGGAGGGACCATGCGCTTACCTGCTGCTTTCTGGCAGGTAGCTCCATGCCCTCCTGGGTTTTAAATGCACTTTAGAACACACATGCATCAACACTACAATGAGCGGGTGGAGGGAGGTTTGGAGTCTTCTCTCACCCCCATTCTCTGCGGCCTGCTGGAGCGGGGGGGCTAGGAGGAGGAGTTGGCCGTCAGACTGCGGTCTGGAGTGTGGGGCCTCCCTGCTGCTGCGGAGTCGGGGCGGTCTGCATCCCCCCACCGCAGGGAAAAGGGTAACACCACCTGGGTCTGGGTGCAGTTCCCCCTCCAGGGGCAAGGGTACCTAGACCCGGTTTGTAGAGTACGCTTGGGGAGTGTGATCGTGTGTACAGCGTCTCTTTATGTATGTCTCCACGTTGGTTGAGTGTGGAGTAAATGCACATGAGAGCATGAGGGTGGGAATGGATGTTTGTATATGTGTGTGCCTGTGTCTATATGTCAGGTTGGGTGTCAGGCGCCACCTCTCTGGGGACATCTTAGGCCCTCCAAGGTTTGGAGGCCTATCTCCCCCTACCACCACTTCCCCTGCCAGTGGCGGACCCCCTCAGACATCTGTGCGTTGGTGGTTTTTTGTGTCCGGGGATGGGCGTCCAGGTACACACCGGCTCACTCCTTGGTGGCCGCTTATCGGGGCCTGGAGCCTGGGGCTCGCTCGGGCCACTTCGGAGGTGGGGTGCCCCCGGCCTCTCGGCCTGGGGCTCGGTCACTCAGGCACGGCTGGGTGCCGGCGGAGCTCACGGGCGCGTCACTGCAACTCCCCCTGGCTTCTGCTCCGCGGCTGCTGAGTGAGCCCTCATCTGGGACTCTCCTCAGCTCTTTCTGGGACAGTGGCGCGGCTGCCCCTCTTTGGTCTTCCTTGGTCTCTTGTGTTCTGGGGGCCTCTGGATGTCTGGAGTTTTGATCTCCTCCATACCTGCTTCATGCCCTGGAGGACGGGGCTGTGGCCCCCCCACACCCTCTAGCAGATCATTACATGAAGGAACCTTTTAAAAAAAACAAGCGCGTCCATGCTCACAGGTGTACACATGGGTGATCACACCCACAAACTACACCCTTTTTGGCTCCTACCTCAAAGCACACTGTTCTGTTGATCTTATTTGCTGCACAATAATGTTTAATATTTAGTATTTACTGTCATATTCCCATATATCATTGTGATGCTGTTTATTCTATTACTCTTGTTCTCTTCTGCTTGTTTTCTTTTTTTCTTTCTCAGCAGGTGATCCAGGTGATTGATATATGCATTTGTTTTTTCTTTTTTTTTTCTGCTCATTCTGTTGGTTTTTGTTTTTTGCCCTTCTCCCCCGTCCCTCTTCTCAGCTGTTTCTCTTTCCCTCTTTCTTTCTCCCCTTCTTTCCCCCAGTCAAGTCTGTCCCGTATAATAAAATAAACAATAAAAGGTGAATCAAATGGACCATTACGGCAAGGCTGGGATGGTCAATTTGTTAAAGTAAATCCGTTGGGCATCTTTCTTTGCCTTTAGACAACAATTCTGATGGCAAAAGAGCCAAACGGGACAGGCCAAAAAAAAAAGCAGCAAGCAGGTGAATTCTGTACATTAATATGAATAGACATCTGACTATTTTACAGGATAGACAATATAAACATATTTAAAATTAAAGGAATTGAAATGTACATTGTGCCTTGGTTTAGTGTCTGGAAGAGTCCTGTCTCAGTCAATTATAGATGATGTGAGAGGGCGGGTGTGTGTGTGTTTAGGGCACGGATGGCTTGGGGATAGAAGCTCCTCTTGAGTCTCTCTGTCCTTGCCCGGATGATGCTGACTAAAATACCCCTTTCTTAAATACCCCTTTCTAGCCTGGAGGGATGATTACCAACCGCTGGTCAGGTAATCAGCTGCAGGTGGGCCGGCAACAGCGATGAGGGACAGTCGCCAGAACACACCTCTCCCACGGCGCGCACTTCCGTAAACAGCCCCGAGGACCAGGGAGGGAGAAGCAAACACACACACAGAAAACATAAACACAAGCAGGGTCGTCCGGAAAGAGCCGTCCGACTGTGACAGTACCCCCCCTCTAACGGGAGCCTCCGGGCGAGAAGGGCGAGAGTCCAGTTGCTGATGACGTGCTTGCGTTGTGGGTATACTCCACCCAGGCCAACTGCTCGCTCCAGGTCGCTTGGTTCGATGATGTGACGCAATGCAACATGGCCTCCAGCTCTTGATTGGCCCTTTCGGTCTGACCATTAGTTTGGGGGTGGAACCCGGAGGACAAACTGACCTGAGCTCCCAATTCTGCACAGAACTCCTTCCAAACCCGCGAGGTGAACTGAGGGCCACGGTCGGAAACGATGTCCTGGGGTATGCCGTGGAGCCGAAACACATGCTGCGTCAGTAACTGGGCCATCTCCAAGGCAGAAGGGAGCTTGGGCAGAGCAATGAAGTGGGCGGCCTTGGAAAAACGGTCAATAATGGTTAGAATGGAGGTGTTACCTGAAGAGGGAGGCAAGCCGGTGACGAAGTCCAGGGCGATGTGTGACCACGAGCGTTTTGGAGTGGGTGACGGTCGCAGGAGGCCAGAAGTAGGTGAGTTGGAGGTTTTGTTCCGTGCGCACACCGGGCATGCCGCAACATAGTTCTGGACATCGAGAACAAGAGAGGGCCACCAAAACAAACGTTGTAGAAAGGAGACAGTGCGATTTTTACCTGGGTGGCACGAAAACTTGGCAGTATGTGCCCAGTGAATGACCTGACTACGCGCTGTGGCTGGAACATAAAGTTTCCCTTTCGGGCCCGTGCCAGGGTCGGGCTCCTGTCGCTGGGCGTCCCTGACCACCCTTTCAATCTCCCATGTCAGTGCACCCACGATGCAGGTGAGGGGCAGGATGGGTTTTTCCTTCTCGTCCTCATCGGTCACGGGTGCGAACTGGCGCGACAACGCGTCTGGCTTAGTGTTCCTAGAACCGGGCCTGTAAGTAATGGAGAAGTGAAAACGAGTAAAAAATAAGGCCCACCTGGCTTGTCGGGTGTTGAGGCGCTTGGCTGCCTGGAGATACGCCAGATTTTTGTGGTCCGTCCACACCACGAAAGGCTGCTCAGTGCCCTCCAGCCAATGTCGCCATTCCTCGAGGGCCCACTTGATGGCGAGCAACTCCCGGTCGCCCACATCGTAATTTCTCTTGGCCTGAGACAATCTGCGGGAGAAGAACGCACAGGGATGCAGCTTGCCGTCGATCCGTTGGGAGAGAACCGCCCCCACGCCCGAATCGGACGCGTCCACCTCCACGATGAAAGGCCGGCCGAGGACCGGAGCCGAGAAAAACAGGTGCTTGAGCCGATAAAACGCTTGCTGGGCTGCGGAGGACCACTGGAAAGACAACTTAGGAGAAGTTAGGTTGGTTAGAGGAAGGGCTACCTTGTTGAAATCCCTGATAAAGTGGCGGTAGAAATTGGCGAAGCCCAGGAACCTCTGCACCTCCTTGCGGTTCTTGGGAATAGGCCATTCCACTACGGCTTTGACTTTGGCCGGGTCAGCTCGCAAACGCACCTGTTCCACAATGAAACCCAGAAAAGAAACAGTTTGCACATGGAACTCACATTTCTCCGCTTTCACAAAAAGGCGGTTCTCCAATAGGCGCCGTAGAACCAGACGTACATGGTTGATGTGCTCAGTCTGCGACCTGGAAAAAATCAGAATGTCATCCAGATACATGAAGACAAAATGGTTAATAAAGTCCCTGAGCACATCATTAATCAGGGCCTGGAAGACTGCAGGGGCGTTAGTAAGACCGAAGGGCATCACTAAGTATTCGAAGTGCCCCAGGTGGGTGTTGAAAGCAGTCTTCCACTCGTCACCCTTGCGGATGCGAACCAGATGATAGGCATTCCGAAGATCCAGTTTGGTGAACAGGACTGCCCCCTGTAATAGTTCGAATGCTGAGGCCAGCAGGGGGAGTGGATATTTATTCCTAACAGTGATCCTGGTGGCGCCAGTGTCCGGCAGCCTTGCCTCTGTCAGTGCGCCCCAGGGCAGCTGTGGCTACAATGTAGCTTGCCATCGCCAGTGTGTGAATGGGTGAATGACTGAATGTAGTGTGAAGCGCTTTGGGGTCCTTAAGGACTAGAAAAGCGCTATACAAATGCAGGCCATTTACCATTTACCATCTTGTTCAGCCCTCGAAAGTCAATGCAGGGATGCAGGCTCTTATCTTTCTTCTTTACAAAAAAGAATCCTGCTGCTAAAGGCGAAGTAGATGGGCGAATAATACCTGCGGCCAGAGACTCCGTTATGTAGCGTTCCATGGTCTCGCGTTCCGGTTTAGACAGACTGTAGAGCCGACTTGTTGGCAGGGGAGCGCCTGGGAGTAGGTCAATTCCACAGTCGTAAGGCCGATGTGAAGGCAAAGACAACGCCTTACTTTTGCTGAATATCTGGCCGAGGTCGTGGTATTCGGCGGGCACCAAGGAAAGGTCGGGGGGTGAGGAGCTTTTCGCAGAGGCGGTCCCGGGACTGTCCGGGACAGCGGCAAGTAAACATTGTTCATGACACCGCGTGCTCCAGCCAGTTACACACCCTTTGGCCCAGTCGATTTGGGGGTTGTGATGTTGGAGCCAAGGAAATCCCAGTACCAGTGGGGTGTGGGGGGCTTTGAATACCAACAAACTGATTTTCTCAGAGTGATTTCCCGAAATAATGAGTGTAACCTCCTGAGTGCGATGTGTGACGGAGGCTAGATGGCCGCCGTTTAAGGCTGAGACCTTCAGGACCTCTGGAAGGGGAAGTAGGGGCAGGCCTAAGATGTTGGCTAACTCTTCGTCTAGGAAATTTTGTTCAGAACCAGAGTCAATGAGTGCGCAGCAGGAGTGAGTGAGGGAGTGAGACATTAATTTAGCAGGGCAGCTGAGGTGAGGGAACACTTTTGTTGTGGCGCCCGCCAGTATCCCCACAATTACTGACGGCCAACTCTTTTACTCGGTCTGGGCAGGAGTCAACAAAATGTCCTCTTTTTCCACAAAGAAAGCACTCACCAATCCGTTGTTTGCGCACCAGTCTAGAGGAGGAAAGCTTGGCTCCGCCGAGCTGCATGGGTTGCTCTTCATCCCCGTGTTGCTCCTCCTCCTCACTTCTCCACATCAGAGTAGGAAGGTCCCTTGATGTACCCGTGCCCCCAGCAGGCCGCCGACCATCCCCGGCTCTTCTGCCGAACTCCCGCATGTGGTCGTCTAAGTTAATACACATATTGATTAGAGCAGACAAAGCTTTAGGCAGTTCCTTGGTTGCTAACTCATGCTTAATATTCTCGTTAAGGCTGTTGAGAAAGGCTCCACGCAGTGCTTTCTCCTCCCAGCCCGACTCCTCCGCCAGGATCCAGAACTCCACGGAAAAGTCAGCAACACTCCTCCTACCTTGCTTCAGAGAAAACATGCGATTACCTGCGGCATCCGAGCTAGCGCCTTTATCAAATACACAGCGAAACTTGCTGAGAAAGACGTCATATGACAAAGAGGGGTGGGTATTTTGATTGATTGGTAATTTATTTCAACATGTGAACAATATACAAGTACATTTAGAAAAGAAATGAGAGAAAAAAAAATATACTATACAAATTACATACAAAAAAACATTCTGATTAATTTACATGTTGAAAGGGAGTGGGAAGAAGTATACACTTATTTAATCCCACCCCTGTCCCATAAATTATCAGTGAATATTTAGTCAGCTTCCTTACTGATATAATTTGTAATAAAAATAGTGAACAGATTTCTGATATACTATATACTATAATATCACATCATGAATTTTTTGTTTGTTTGTTTTTAAATAGAGACATTCACTTAATTTAAATATTTTCCTTTTCTTTATAGATCGAGAAGATCATATTTTTATAACTCTTTTTGAACAGTTTTATGTTTGGACATTGCTTTAATTCCATATTCAGTTTGTTCCATAGTTTCACTCCTTGAACAGAAACACAAAAGCCTTTTCTTGTAGTACGTACCTTCATTGTTTTGAAGTTACAAAAACCCCTTAAATTATAACTTCCTTCTTTCAAAAAAAACATACTCTGAATATTACCTGGCAGTTCTTTATTTTTTGCTTTGAATAGAATTTGTGCTGTTTGGAATTTCACTATATCGTCAATTTTCAATATTTCAGACTGCAAAAATAGTGAGTTTGTATGTTCCCTATAACCTGCATTGTGGATGATTCGAATTGCTTTCTTTTGAAGAGTAAAAAGTGAATGTAATGTGGTTTTATAGTTATTGCCCCAGACCTCTGCACAATAGCTTAAGTATGGTGAAACCAGTGAACAGTAGAGAATATGAAGTGATGTTCTGTCGAATACCTGTTTTGCCTTGTTTAGTACTGCAATGCTTCGTGATACTTTGGAATGAATATATCTTACGTGAGCTCTCCAGTTAAGTTTTTCATCTATTATTACCCCCAGAAATTTATTTTCACTGACTCTTTCAATATCAACACCATTTATTTGAATCTTTGCATTTGTATTTAAACTACTATTTCCAAATAACATAAGTTTAGATTTATTCAAATTTAATGATAATTTGTTTTTATCAAGCCAGAACTTCACTTTACTTATTTCATTAGTCATATCCTCCAATAAATTCTGCAGATCATCACCAGAGCAAAAAATGTTTGTATCGTCAGCAAAGAGAACCATTTTTAATACTTTGGACACTTTACAGATGTCGTTAATGTACAAGTTGAAGAATTTTGGACCCAAAACTGACCCTTGGGGTACACCAGAAGCAATGTCCATACATAAGGAGCAACCACCATTTATTTTCACAAACTGCTTTCTGTCACTTAAATAACTCCGGACCCAATCTAAAACTACCCCTCTGACACCATAACGTTCCAGTTTTCTTATTAATATATCATGATCTATAGTGTCAAATGCCTTTGTCAAGTCTATGAATAACCCAGCCACATATTGCTTTTTGTCTATGGAATTTGTGATGTATTCTATTGAATCTAATAGTGCCGATGATGTTGATCTGCTTGATCTGAATCCGTACTGACTCTCAGTGAGTAGTTTATGTTTATCTATAAATTTTTCCAGTCTGTTTTTAAACAGTTTTTCAAGAACTTTTGAGAATTGAGGTAGTAAAGAGACAGGCCTGTAGTTTGTGAAATGGTGTTTGTTTCCAGATTTGTATAGAGGTATAACTTTTGCTATTTTCATTCTGTCTGGAAATCGACCAGTTTGAAATTATAAATTACAGATGTATGTAAATGGTTTTATAATAGCCTCAATGACTCTTTTAACCACTATCATATCAATATCATTACAATCCAAAGATTTGTGATTTTTACATTTTTTGACAATTTCAAGAACTTCATTTTCATCAACGGCTGTGAGAAACATAGAATATGGATTTCTGTCAATCAGTGTATCGGGTTTTTCCTGTGCTTTCCCAGGATGAGTGATTGTTCTTGCTAAATTTGGTCCAGCAGTTACAAAGAATTCATTGAGACTATTTGCCACAACATCCATATTGTATTCTTCATGGTCATTACAAATGAAATACTTGGGATAGTTCTTTTGTCCAGTCCCACATTTTATAACACTGTTCAGGATTTCCCATAATCTTTTATTATTATTTCTATTTATATCTAATTGCTTCTTATAGTATTCCTTTTTACTAAATCTAAGTATATTAGTTAACCTATTTTTATATCTTTTGTATCTGATTTCAGCATCTTTAGTTCTCGTTCTTAAGAACTCTCTGTATAGAGCATTTTTCTTTATACATGCATTTTGCAGACCTTTTGTTATCCATGGACAGTCCATATATTTCTGTTTCCTACTATATTGCTTTATTGGACAGTTGGTATTGTACAGTAATGTAAATATTCTAAGGAATTTATTATAAGCACTATTAACGTCCTGTTCCTGATATACTTCACCCCAGTTTTCCTTCAATAAATCTTTTTTAAATGCATTCATTCTTTCTTCTGTTCTTACTCGTCTGTACTCTTTTTTACTGTCCATTTTATTGATCTTGTAATTCCTATCATAGATTGTAAAAATTGGAAGATGGTCACTTATGTCGTTAATCAGGAGTCCACTTACAGTCTTATTTTCAATGTCATTTGGAAAAATGTTATCTATGAGAGTTGCACAATGTGATGTAATCCTGGTAGGTCTAGTAATTTTAGGGAATAGATTCATACAGTGCATTGTGTTTATAAATTCCTCAGTGGTTTTATGTTTATTTGGGTTTAGCAAATCAATATTGAAGTCTCCACAAATGAAAACTTTTTTGCGAGCTATTTCAATAAATGTTTCTTCTATCCAGTCTTTAAATGTCTCAATACTACTACCTGGAGCTCTGTATATACAGCTAATGATTACATTTTTACTTTTTTCTTTACAAATTTCAACTGTAATACATTCTAGTACATTATCAATCACCATCGTCATCTTTTCCACCACATTAAATTTCAAGGATTTGTCCACATACAAGGCCACTCCTCCTCCTCCTTTGTTTCGCCTAGTTATAAATGTGAATTCATAACCCTCCAGTTCAAAGTCTGTTCCTTTTTCCATATTGATCCAAGTTTCTGATAAGGCAATGACACTAAATGGATGTGAAAACTGGTTAAGATATTCTTTGATATGACTAAAATTAGCATAGAGACTTCTACAGTTAAAGTGGATAATTGATAATTTATTCTCAGTTTTAATCCTCTGATTGTAGTCTTTATTTGTATAGTAGCAGCAATTGTTATTGTTAGATGAGAAAAAGTTGTTGTCTGGATCTATTTCATATTCCAAGTCGTGTGTATTGTGATCCATATAGTTAAATGTTTTCAGTTCCAATTGATCATATTCTGCAACTGTCTGACTGATGCAGCTGATTCTTCCAGATGTATCTGAGTTCTTCCTTCCAGTGTGTGTCATAAGTGAGTGTGTGGTTGTCTGTTACCTTGTTTGCCGTCCAGATCGTGTTGCTCACTGATATTTTTCGAGATCCGCCATATTTTTAACGGTCAGAACTTTGGCTTCCTCTGGTGATCCGTTTAGTTTAATGAATATTTTGCAGTTCGTCGTCCAAGTGCCTTGGATTTTTCCCAGCTTCTTAAGGTGTCGCGCTTTTTTGGCTATTTCAGCGTTGTGTTTGGTTAGATGTTCATTGATAAAGACATTAGATCCTTTTAATTTTCTTCCTTGTTTCAGCAGCGTAATCTTGTGCTTTCGATTTACAAACCTTAATATAATAGCCGGTATGTTGCCGTTCCTCCTGGGAAGAGGGTGGCATGCTTCGACAGAGTTACAGTCCAGGGCAATCCCTTTGGACCGCAGGAAAGCAGCCACCTGTTGTTCCGTGGAGCTAATGTCAAGCTCTCCAGGTTCCTCGTTGCTGTCAGCGGTCACCGCCTGAGCGTATGACCGGGGTTTAATATGGAGCCCAGTGATGATGACGTCGTTTATCCTGGAGTATTGTTCCAGGTCAGCGACCTTACTTTCCAGGTATGCAATCTTTTTATCTTTTTCGGCATTTTGGATGCGGAGGAGCTTTACCTCCTCCACAATTTCAATGATATTTTTCTGCTGCAACCTGATAGTAGAAATTTCCTCCATTATGAAGTCAAGGGACTTTTTAATGTCCTCGACTTCCTCAGCTGTCGGTGTCCTCTTCGGCCCCATTTTATCTGGTTACCCTGGTAGCAGGTTCGGTCAGCTGATTCCTCAGTCAGCTGTTAGCCTGGTAACGCGTTGGCTAGCCTGCAATTACCTCGTTAACTCCGTTAGTCCAGTCCAATATCCTGTATCAAAGTCGTAATCCAGACAGGGTTGTACCAAAAGTTCCAACAATGTGAGTAGTCTTTATTCCAGAAATTGATGGCCAAATTTCAAAAATCCACAGGACACGATCAAAACACAACTTCCAAACAAATTTAAAACTGCCTGAGCCCATTGAAGCGCCCGCCCAGTCATAAGTTGCACCAAATAAGCGATTTTATCAGAATCAGAGGCAAAGGCACAAGGTTGCTGTCTAAACACAAGAGAGCATTGCGTCAAAAAACCCCGGCTCTTCCCCAACTCGCCGTCAAATTTTTCAGGTGCGGGGAGTGAGTACTCTCGCTGCCGCGGTGGAGGTGAAGGAGGATGCGGACAGGCTGCCGCGGCTTCCAGCGAAGGGGCGGGCTGCGTTGGAGCCGTATTAGGTGAGGAAATCAACATACCTTTAAGCTCTGTTATGGCTTGCAGAAGCGCGGTTTGTTCCTTTGAAACGTGCTTCAGCATTTCCTTGTGTCGCTCCAAAACCTCCGCTTGAATAGACAGCTGGCATGAAGCAGAATCCGCTGGGTCCATGGTGGTGGGATTATTCTGTCACGGAAAAGAGGGACCCAGGCGCGGTTCTTGCTCACAGAAACACAGTGCGTTTATTTACAGTGAAACAGACAAGTCCAACAATTCACTCAAAAGTGCAATTTTCCAATCGTGCTCGTCCCTTGCTCCCAGTGCATTCCGTGTTGTAACTCCCTTAGTGTGTGTGCTCCCCAACTCGCTTCTCTGTTCGCCCCTCCTGGAGGAAGAAGGAAAATCCAGCGTTAGCTACACGCTAGCCGAATAACACGCTCACACTGCTCGCACAGACTATACCAGTTCGGAGTAATAATCCCACGTCGACTGTTGCCGCGAGTCCAGGTTAGATACCCCTTTCTAGCCTGGAGGGATGATTACCAACCGCTGGTCAGGTGCAGGTGGGCCGGCAAGAGCGATGAGGGACTCCCAATGACGACAGTCGCCAGGACACGCCTCTCCCACAGCGCGCACTTCCGTAAACAGCCCTGAGGACCAGGGAGGGAGAAGCAAACACACACACAGAAAACATAAAATCAAATCAAATCAAATCACTTTTATTGTCACATCACATGTGCAGGTACATTGGTACAGCACATGTGAGTGAAATTCTTGTGTGCGAGCTTCACAAGCAACAGAGTTGTGCAAAATACAATAATGTAAACAAGCAAAATACAAGAATGGCTACATCTGAAACTAATAAATATATGTACAATATATAATAGTATATGCATTTCTGGATGTGTATACTAAATATTTTTCTGTGTGTGTGTGTGTGTGTGTGTGTGTGTGTGTGTGTGTGTGTGTGTGTGTGTGTGTGTGTGTGTGTACACATATTTTACAAATTAAATAGAGTAAACAATAAATAAAATATATAAAAATATACAGAGTTGAGACATGTGCAAAACAGTGGCATTACTGTACAGTATGGAGTGCATAATGTTGAAGTTCCAGTAGTGAAAGTGAGGTGTCTATGACGTGTTCAGCAGTCTGATGGCCTGGTGGAAGAAGCTGTCTCTCAGTCTGCTGGTACGGGACCGGATGCTGCAGAACCTCCTTCCTGATGGAAGTAGTCTGAACAGTTTATGGCTGGGGTGACTGGAGTCCTTGATGATCCTCCCCGCTTTCCTCAGGCAGCGCTTCCTGTAGATGTCTTGGAGGGAGGGAAGCTCACCTCCAATTATCCGTTCAGAGCACCGCACTACTCGCTGGAGAGCTTTGCAGTTGTAGGCGGTGCTGTTGCCATACCAGGTGGTGATGCATCCAGTGAGGATGCTCTCAATGGCACAGTGATAGAAGGTCCTGAGGATGCGGGGGCTCATGCCGAATCTTTTCAGTCTCACTCTCTCCACAGCAGCGCCGTTGATGGTGATGGGGGTGTGTACTTCTCTGCACCTCCGGAAGTCCACTATCAACTCCTTTGTCTTTGCGACGTTGAGGGTGAGATGGTTGTCTTGACACCAGTGGGTCAGGGCGCTGACCTCCTCCCTGTAAGCCGTCTCATCACCATTGGTGATAAGACCCACCACTGTAGTGTCGTCCGCAAACTTCACAATGATTTTGGAGTTGTTAGTGGCTGTGCAGTCGTAGGTGTAGAGTGAGTATAGGAGAGGGCTCAGTACACACCCCTGTGGAGCACCAGTGTTCAGTGTGATGGGGGATGAGGTGATGCTGCCCAGTCTGACCACTTGGCGTCTGTCAGACAGGAAGCTAAGGATCCAGCTGCAAAGGGAGCTGCTCAGTCCTAGATCCTGCAGTATCCTGTCCAGCTTCGAGGGAACGATGGTATTGAATGCTGAGCTGTAATCTACAAACAGCATTCTCACATACGTGTCATAAACACAAGCAGGGTCGTCCGGAAAGAGCCGTCCGACCGTGACAATCACTAAAGATATTGTTTTATACCTACACTGTTCTAGCTTGATAGCATAAAGCATGATAGTGTAGTATCACATCACAGTCACAGTGACATGCAGAGATGGGCAGTAACGCGTTACTTGTAACATGTTGCTGTAATCTGATTACTTTTTTAAAGTAACGAGTAAAGTAAGGGATTACTATCGCAAAAACGGTAATTAGATTACCGTTACTTTCATGTAGGAACGCTGCGTTACTGCGTTACTAAAACCGTGATTTTTTTGTGAGAATGTCTCATGACAGTGACGTAAGCGAGTGCGACGTTTGTGACAACAGCTGTGTGCAGATCAACAATGGATAATATATCGAGTGCGGGAGAGAGTATGAGTGTGCAGCGTTTAAAGCGTGGAAGTATTAACATTACTTTGAGTTTGATTCCATAAAAAGTGACAAAAACATTAGTGTCCGTTGTGCGTGGGAAGAAAACTTCTTTTTACAGCGAAAAAAAACCCCCTAAACAAGCACCAAGTGCGCAACGACGTAATGGGTAATTCACAGAGAAACTCGCGGATTCTTCCACTGACCGCTGCGGCACACCTAGACCAGGGCACACCTCTGCCTACCCTATTCCTGCTTTACAGGTGAAAATAGAGCAACAGGACCGCTAGTCTTTGACTTTATGTATTTTCTGCTGTGTTTTACTTGCATCTATTTGAAAGACTGAGTGTAAACACAAAAAATATTTTATTTTATGTGCTGGAATGTGCAGAAAATAGGTTTCAATGTTAAACTAATTTCTTCAAGTCAGAGAATGGTGCATATAATTTAATTTGTACTTGATGCATAAAGTTAAAAGATTAAAACTGATAAAACAAGTTAAAAAACAAAGAGACTTTTCCATTTGATTACATTTTGTATGATGGATTATGCAGAAAAAGTAGAATTGGGCTGAAAGATCTATCGCTTTATTACCTATTCAGGTTGTAAATCGTGTTTTTAAAAAGTAACTAAGTAACTAAGTAATTAATTACTTTTGAAAATAAGTAATCAGTAAAGTAACGGGATTACTTTTTTGGGGTAGTAATCACTAATTAGTTACTGATTACTTTTTTCAAGTAACTTGACCAACACTGATGACATGCTAGTGGTGTAGTAGAATGTTATGTAGAAAGTTCTGTATGAAAGCAAGATGCCCAAGGGCTTAGCATGGTTTTCTGTTGCGTTTGAGTGTGCGTGCTTACAGCAACACCTCAGAGGAGAGAACTTTTTAAATTAGTTAACTGACTTGCAACTTAACTTGTATCACTAGTGATCATTTTGGTGTCATATTTTGACTACAGTAAGAGATCATTTAAAAGTTTAGGTTCTTCTTTTCAGTGTATTAGCAACTCTTAAAAAAATGAAAATGCAAAGCCTGTTGCTGTGATGTTCCACCCTGATCTTCATCTGCTGACAGTGCTAGTGTTGGTCTCAGAAACACAGCTAGAACACAGTGTTCTAGTTTGTCAAATGTAATAAGATGAGTAACTATAGTACAAATGCCCATCCGTGCATTTTTCTGGTCTTTGCTGTTTGTTTGGGGTTTTTTTTTTGTTGTTCTCTCTCTGGTGAGTTAGAAATACTACCTCACCAGGCTTTCACTATGCCTACAGGTTGTCAAGGTACTGAGGAGGACTAATCCCTGAAAAGAGGGATTGAGGTTATGTGCTACAGAGCTGGTTGAGGTGTTTACAGACGTTTTTAATTTGTCCCTCACCCAGTCAGCTGTACCCACATGCTTCAGGTCCACCACCATAGTGCCTCTCCCAAAGATAACTGGTTTGAATGACTATTACCCCATCGCACTCACTCAAACTTTAATGAAGTGTTTTGAGAGCATAGTCATAGTTGTTTTGAGAGCATAGTCATGTCCATGTCCAAATGTGATAATTGCAAATACCTACTGTGTAATTTTCCGAGTCTTTCCAGTTTGGGCATGGTTTCTTTTGTTTTTGTCTTGCTTTGGTACACCTACTCATTTCCGCATTTCAGCTGCAGCATGAAATGCTGTTTCATTCAAAGTATGTTTCAATGTGTTATCATTCTGAGTCAGTGCTTCTCATTACTTAAACCTTTTGACGTCATTCAACAGATCAAAAATATGTAATTCTTGTAGAAGAAGTAAGCACAGAGGTAAGAGGTAAAAAGGGGTGAATCCATTTAAGGTCTTTCAACAAAGCAACACAGGAAATAATGTAACTGTAGTTTTAAAAAATGTATAAACCAGTTCTTCTCTGGATGAAACCTGCATGCTCAACAAGCCCTAACACAGTCCTTATCAGCTTTTGTTTTGTTTTTTACAGTAGTTTTCACTCCCAAAATGTACTGCTGCATGTCTGCCTCTCAGACATTTTTAGATGTGTTCCTTTGATAGTAGAAACTCCCTCATCAAGCTGATTAATTTCGAACCATTAATTTTCATTGCTGCAAGTAGAATATATAGTCATTATTGAAATATTTTGGCAGCTCTTTAAAAAATGCCTTTCATCAGAGTTTAAACTGTAAATGTCAAAGTTAGAACACAGTGTTCTAGTTTGCCAAATGTAATAACACGAGTGACTATATTACAAATACCCATTCGTGCATTTTCTGGTCTTTCCTGTTTTGTTTATTTGTTGTTGTTCTCTCTCTCTCTTTTTTCCATGTGCATGTTCTCACAAAGACTGCTGAACCCTGCCCTTAACTACAACCTTTAAAATCCTCTTTCGGTGTGTGATCTTGAATCAATATGTGTCCTTATTTAAACTGAGGAATTCTGAGATGATGGCTGTCAACTCACAGCCAAAAAAGGTGTGCTACTACTTTGTGGGGGATGAAGCACACAGGTGAATCATGCAAGGACATTTGTTTGCAGCAAAACTCCATGCCAGCTACAGAGCTAACTTGGCAGGGCATTTTAAAGCAGATTGTGCACTTGTAAATGTACCCATGGATACTGACCCTATTATATTACAGGGAGTGCAGAATTATTAGGCAAGTTGTATTTTTGAGGAATAATTTTATTATTGAACAACAACCATGTTCTCAATGAACCCAAAAAACTCATTAATATCAAAGCTGAATGTTTTTGGAAGTAGTTTTTAGTTTGTTTTTAGTTTTAGCTATTTTAGGGGGATATCTGTGTGTGCAGGTGACTATTACTGTGCATAATTATTAGGCAACTTAACAAAAAACAAATATATACCCATTTCAATTATTTATTTTTACCAGTGAAACCAATATAACATCTCCACATTCACAAATATACATTTCTGACATTCAAAAACAAAACAAAAACAAATCAGCGACCAATATAGCCACCTTTCTTTGCAAGGACACTCAAAAGCCTGCCATCCATGGATTCTGTCAGTGTTTTGATCTGTTCACCATCAGCATTGCGTGCAGCACCAACCACAGCCTCCCAGACACTGTTCAGAGAGGTGTACTGTTTTCCCTCCTTGTAAATCTCACATTTGATGATGGACCACAGGTTCTCAATGGGGTTCAGATCAGGTGAACAAGGTGGCCATGTCTTTAGTTTTTCTTCTTTTATACCCTTTCTTGCCAGCCACGCTGTGGAGTACTTGGACGCGTGTGATGGAGCATTGTCCTGCATGAAAATCATGTTTTTCTTGAAGGATGCAGACTTCTTCCTGTACCACTGCTTGAAGAAGGTGTCTTCCAGAAACTGGCAGTAGGACTGGGAGTTGAGCTTGACTCCATCCTCAACCCGAAAAGGCCCCACAAGCTCATCTTTGATGATACCAGCCCAAACCAGTACTCCACCTCCACCTTGCTGGCGTCTGAGTCGGACTGGAGCTCTCTGCCCTTTACCAATCCAGCCACGGGCCCATCCATCTGGCCCATCAAGACTCACTCTCATTTCATCAGTCCATAAAACCTTAGAAAAATCAGTCTTCAGATATTTCTTGGCCCAGTCTTGACGTTTCAGCTTGTGTGTCTTGTTCAGTGGTGGTCGTCTTTCAGGCATGCATGAAGACGATGATGTGGACAAAATACTAATTTGCCTAATAATTCTGCACTCCCTGTATCTTCTAGGTTACTTGGGGGATTCTGTTGGTGTCCTGTAGTGTGATGAGAATATTAGGTAATACATTATACACAGCTGTAACTAAGTGTATTTTCAATGTCGTTTATATCGAATTTACATTGTGATTGTATTTAAAAGTATATTCACTAGAAAAAGTGGTTGGCAAGTCAGGATTTTACAGGAAAAAAGAAATAATACCTCACCAGGCCTTCACTATACCTACAGGTTGTCAAAGTACAACAGTGGTGTAAAAGAGCTGCAAACCAAGTATGATACATTCTTGGTCCATCAAATATAGCTGAACAGCACAACAGCAACTGTGCTTTACTTATGGTTAACTTCTGCCACCTACAGTTTTTATGAGCATTGCATGTGCATTTGGAGCAATGTAAATGTATTTACGTCAAAGAACGTAACTTAGAACTGCAGAAATTCAAAAGCCTTTGTGGACTGGACAGAAGAGAGGCAAATGGGATACCTGAGGGGGGTTGAACCATATAAGAGAGTGAGTATTAGTGATCAACAATACAGTATCACACCCATTAAGTTTGCTCTTTAGCTAGACTTTAAGTCTAGCTGTAACAGGTCTAAAATTAAGATTTCGACTCACTTTCTATCCTCAGCCTTTGGATGTCAATATCTGTTGATCTGTTGTCACTATGTTTGAAATCTGCCAATATTTACATTATACCTTGCACTATTTGAACATGTTGTGTTTAAAACTACTCATATAGTAACATATTTAATATACTGTGGTAACCAGGAAAAGGAAACAGCCAAGTTATCATTATCGTCACCAGTGAGTTGTAGAATTAGACTGCTGATTGAATATAAGCACAAACATGACATCTAGTGGTGAACACAGTTACAGTGCATGACACCATGTACTAAAAGGTCAATTGTCATTAGATCCCTCATGTTGTTTTCCTTACAAACACGCTGATCATTTTTATTCTCTTGTACATGTATGAAATGCTGCAGCAGTGGTCTCAAAAGTAATTCTTTATTTTGATTTTTTTTTTTTTAAACAGCAATGTAAATTTTTATGTGAGGAAAAAAAAGGGAGTCTTAAATGTCTTGATGCATGCTCAAGTCTTAAATGTTTTACTGCTCTCTAACATGACAGATAATGAAGTTTTGCCAGAAAAGCACATATACAGTACTAAAATATTGTCCAACACAAGGATGGTGTGACAGAGCAACACTAAGCTGTATGAAAAACTCATGTTTTACAAATCACTGTACCCAATTCATCAGCTGATTTAACTGAGATATAGATATCTATATAGATAGATATCTATATATCTTGTTTGGTTGGTTTTATTAAACCCTGATTCTTTTGTCCCCATGAACAGAACAGAGAAAACCGACTAATAGTGTGTTAAAACATTTATATTTCTTTTTATTCAATCATCTTCCGGAAGAGAGAGACCCCTGTACAGCCCAAACGCCTGTTGCAGGATTTCTAACATTAGAATTATAAACTGTGCCTCATATAGGTTTTATTTTGGTACTCTACAAATCACACAGTTTCAAACATTGCTTATATGGCAAAGCTCCTCTTTTCTGTGTCTTATCTATTAATATGCCTGTGCACCAAAACTTCCTGTTTTTCAGTCTGGCTGAGCACTTAGTTTGTGAGTCAAACGTGGCCTTGCTCTACAAGCCTTCATTATTAAAGTACATAAAACAATATAATAAGAAAATAAGGATACTAATGATATTAATTTCATGACAGTTTCAGTTTTTTTGTTTTTTGAGTAGAGATGGTCACTGCCCTCCAAAGTCCTCTTTTTAAGATTGGAGAACAGTAGGTGGACAGATCCATTTTGACTTCTAACAGCATCCTTTCAAAATACAGAGCCAATCAAATCAAATTAAAACAATGATCAAAATGTGTTCTGAAGTGAAATACTGAGCGGTTAGTATTATTGTACTACTAAACCATCCAGTTTCCCCTTTACCTGAAAGAAAGGGCAAATCATAACATACCACTGTGCCACAATAAGCAAAAAAGGTAATGAGTGTGTTTGTGTGTGATTAAGACTAGTTGTGTGTGATACAGCAATTTATCCAGGACCAAGTAAATATACGAATGGTATTGCTGATACCAATACCAGTACAAATACTGATACTTTCAACTTATAAAGGCACCTTATGTAGGAGATCGATGTGTCACTTTGCCAAATCTGAACACAATTTAATGACACCTAAATCATTTTGATTTTGACTTTCCAGGATAATTAGTTAACACAATAAAACACACATGTCAGCTATCTTGCGTTTTGAAACTGTCTTTTTTTGAAGACCTGTAATATAAATGTGTCTTTGTAGCACTTTGGAACTGCTTCTGTTCATGTTCATGTTTGAGCTATATATATTATCATCTCCAATAAAATAATGAATTCATTTATTTAACAGAATTCAGTGGGATGAATATATTATTTGAAGACCTGAATATAGTTTTTAGGTTGTCAGTCTGCTAAAGTAGCAACAATAACACTAACATTGAGTAATACTGAAGAACCGAACATGAGTTAAGACTGAAAAATTACGTTCATCCCTACGTGAGCTACATATTTAACCCTTGTGTGGTGTTACTCAGCCAGTGTTCATGGGTCTGGTGGACCCGCTAGAGTTTTGGCTTTCCAAATTAACACTATCAAACAATTTTACGTTAAATTACTAAACAGATGTTTACTTCATCCCAATTACAAGCCATATGAACAGCAAACATGGTTAATTGTTTCCCTTTACCTTTGTTAGATCACATTTAGGAATTAATGTGCTTCTCGGGTTTTTTTTTTTTTGTTTTGTTTTTTTATAAAATGTTATAAAAAAAATAAATCAGTTATAATCAAGTGGAGTGAGTGGAAAGACACAACACATTTACACGTGAAGCAATATGTTTCACAACTAAATGGGATCAGCTGCTCATCAATGGTGACATTAGGCCCAGGGTTGTAAAACAGGGGGAGGTGGTGCACTGCACACACTTATCCCACACTGTCCTGATGGCAGCTAGCTTGTCTCTCTGCCGTCGAGCTGGTCTGTCGTCTCGGTTATCAAAACGGATAATCCTGGAAATTTTGTGGTAGTTTTTCAGAGACATTGATGCACGGAAAGGTTCTTGCCGGTTTCTGCATCCCACAGGGATTCCGTGGCCAAATGAATGAATTTCAGGTTGAAAAAATAATTAATTGTTTAATTTTTCTTTTGAAAAAAAAAAATGAAACTGGGTCTCACAGACCCGAACACCATACAAGGGTTAATATTCTCATCTCTGAAAGGGCTGATAGACTTGAGTCCCTCTCTGAGCTCTGTCTTGGCCATTTGTGTCTGTCTGACAGATTTCCTTCCTCCCCTCTTCCCCCTTTTTCATAATTTCATGTCTTTATACAAGTTGATGGTGTTGCCACAATAGAAAATGTCCTTTCAGTACACATGACTGGTTGCAGTGTTTTCATTTACAGCTACAAATTTAACATGGAAGTATATATATATATATATATATATATATATATATATATATATATATATATATATATATATATATATATATATATATATATATATATATATATCCTGTCTAATATTGACTGTTTGTGTGCTGACACATCCACACCTTCTCTGTCAACATTCATTTCAACAGAAATTTGACTAGAAGTTCCATCACAGCACATGTGTTACCAATACCCTGACACTGACTGTCAGTCATTATATCTCTCTTCAGTCTCTAAGTTCAAAATGAAAACTCTCACTAGAGGTAATTAATAATTTCAGCTTTCAATGTAAATACTGCACCCTGGTAAAGTCTCCATTATAATTTCAAAGGTAGGCTTTACACTCACCATAGAAAAACTATGCAACCTACCTAAGAATTATCTGTCCTATGCAGCAATCTGATTTCACGTAATAAGAAATCTTGAAATAAGACTTTTTAATCCAGAAAAAAATTATTACATTTGAGAACTCAAGAGAGTTAAACAACATTTAAAAAGCTCAATTTTAGATAAAAAATTACTTGAAATGAATCTATTAAGCCCCCAAAGTAAGGTAAATATACTAAATGTAAGCCCTTTTCTATGTTTTGAATTGTTAATTGTAGAAAATGAATGCACTGCAACAAGAAAATTAGTTCTAATACAATGAAAATCTACTCAAGGTTAGTGAAGTATCATTAAGTTGTTTCTTGATTGGAGTTGACTATTTCTTGACTTCTACTGAAATCACAACCAGGACAAGACTGATGGATGGCAACACTGATTACTCTCATGAAAAAAAAACCTCTTTTTATCAACAATATAGGGCTGCTGCACAATCCCTAAAAATCTACATTTTCCCCTTAAAAAACACCAGACATTTTTGCCCTTTAACTTATGTTACAGTCATATAGTCACACAATGTTATAAATAATGGCATAAAACCAAAAAAGTCTTAAACCTCTAAAGTGTCATTAAGGAACAAATTTGCTTTGTAAGGAGTTATTAGTAAAGCACTTTCTCAGGACATTGTTAGGCTAATTAGGAACAAACGTTACACAAAGGTTTATAAGCTACACATGTCTAGCCTTTTTTTGTTGTGTATGTTGTGTATTATACAGATTGTAACCATGTTAATTTCACCATGTTTTTACGGAGTAATTGAAAATGAACACAATTTCATCCTAGATTTTAGACATACAATATTACTGTACATTGATGCAGTTAACTCAAACACATCATACAACACTACAAAACTGTTTTTATAGAGAATTGGTAAGGTTTTGATGTCAAGATGTCTTGGTTAAATTCTAGGAAAGATCACAGCAAGAGTGATGATCTCAACACAGTGACAACAGTGGACAGAGGTCACAAGAAATTATGTCAAAGAGGTTCCATGTCTATTACAATGTGATGCAAACAGGGTCCTGCCCAAGTATTAATCCAGTCACTTCATTCTTTTCATTCAACAATAGTTCATAATCTTGTAAGAAATGATGAGACCAGTTTGAGGGGATTTATGTCCAATTCTTGTTTGGATTTTAGCTGCTCTACAGTCATGGGTTTTTGTTGAATTTTTTTGGGAATGTTACGAACAGCTTATTGTTAATTTGGATCTATGAAAACAAAAGGAATTAAAAGAAGAATTCCAAGCAACACTTCTCTGTGACATTTGCAGTGTTTCACTTGAGAGAAAAATTAACATTAAACATAATATGCCTGCTGAACTCTACTGAGTAACATGAGCCAACAGCAAACATTATAATGTGTCTTCATGCAAAAGCATCACATAACATTAAGTTAAATAAATATTAAATAACTACTTCCAGGGTTTAAATAATTTATTTATAACAGTGGTTGTCATTTTCCAAAAAAACAACAAAAATAAATGAATAAATAAAAAGAGCAGAGACCTAACTACTATTTTGTTTAAAATAAATAAATCAATAAATTAAATGTATATTTCTGAATAGGACAAACCCCTTACCCTTAAGTCTTGAAAGAAGCATTTAATAACAGATAAACAAAAAATATATGACAGATTCCTAAGTATGAATAAGTATATCCAGTTGTTGTTGTTCTGGCAGCATGTAGTGGCTTTATTTAAGCAATTTATGTTTTCCTTTACTTTGTTACATGTTTTATTAGCACATTGCCACACTCATATGCTGCATGCTAACTGTGTTAGCTAGAATTAGCATTTTAACACCCAAACCATTTGAATCAATGCATTCTTTTTGGCCATGTGATGTGCCGGAACAAACTAAGCAATTTCCTCCCTCTCCTTTTGAACAGTTCCTTATTTGTTGATAGCGCCATATATAGCTTGATAATTACATCATGCAAGTTTTTCTTGACTCATAAGATAAGATAAGATAAGACTTTATTGATCCCACAACGGGGAAATTTTTGCGTCACCTCAGCTCAGGTACAGATATCAGAAGGAAATACAAAAATACAATAAGTACAATCAATGAAAAAAAAGTAAGATAATACACTATATACAATGGTAGCATACACAGTATGTGATTATGGATATGGTTGGAAATATGGAAGACATAAACTATATAGCTTGATATAGCTATTGTACCACTACTATTCCTGTTTATAGACATGTACACACACACATGTACACACTAAATATACATATGTATAGATATACATACATATATACCTGCACATGTTCATACACATGGAAGCTCCATTATGCATGAAGTGGTGACCAGAGATGGGCAGTAACGCATCCAGTCGTTACTTGTAACGCGTTACTGTAATCTGATTACTTTTTCAAGTAACGAGTAAAGTAAGGGATTACTATTGCAAAAACGGTAATTAGATTACCGTTATTTTCCCGTAGGAATGCTGCGTTACTGCGTTACTAAAACCGTGATTTTTTTTGCGAGAATATCTCATGACAGTGACGTAAGCAAGTGCGACGTTTGTGACAACAGCTGTCTGCAGATCAACAGTGGATAATATATCGAGTGTGGAAGAGAGTATGAGCGTGCAGCGTTTAAAGCGTGGAAGTACTGACCTTACTTTAAGTTTGATTCCATAAAAAGTGACAAAAACATTAGTGTCCGTTGTGCGTGGGAAGAAAACTTCTTTTTACAGCAAACCCCCCCCCCCCCTAAACTTCCAAGCAAGCACCGAGTGCGCAACGACGTAATGGGAAATTCACAGAGAAACTCGCGAATCCACTGACCACCGCGGCACACCTGCACCAGGGTAAACCTCCGCCTACCCCACTGCTGCTTTACAGGTGAAAATAGAGCAAAAGGACCGCTAGTCTTTGATTTTATTTATTTTCTGCTGTGTTTTACTTGCATCTATTTGAAAGAGTGAGTGTAAACACACACAAAAAAAATTATGTGCTGGAATGTGCAGAAAATAGGTTTAAATATTAAACAAATTTCTTCCAGTCAGAGAATGTTGCATATAATTAAATTTTTGCTTGATGCATAAAGTTAAAAGATTAAAACTGATAAAACAAGTTTTAAAAAGAAACTTCTCCATTTGATGACATTTTGTATGATGGATTATGTAGGAAAAGTAGAATTGGGCTGAAAGATCTATCGTTTTATCACCTATTCAGGTTGTAAATCATGTTTTTAAAAAGTAACTAAGTAACTAAGTAATTAATTACTTTTGAAAATAATTAATCAGTAAAGTAACAGGATTACTTTTTTGGGGAAGTAATCAGTAATTAGTTACTGATTACTTTTTTCAAGTAACTTGACCAACACTGGTGGTGACCATGGATGTTCACAGTGTCCAGTGACTTATGACATCGTGACATCTGACATCTGACATCTGCCTGTTGTTGTTTTTTTGTTTTTTAATGCAATCATTTTACTGACAATGCACATTCAACATTGAAAGAGTATTTGCATGTATTTAATTTTTTCATTCATTAACTTAAAAATTTATTTTAATCTGCCTCAAGTAGACAGTTCTTTGTGGAATTTCAATATGGGTTGGGTTCTTTTTTTTTTCATTTTGTAAAAAAAAAAAATCATCCTTTTTTTCCTTTTTATGTTATTTAATTTTTGGTTACCTAAGACCAGCATCACAATGAAAGTTTAACTGAAGAGCAGTTTTTCAAGTTTTTCAGTTCAAGTACCATAATACAAGACAACACTAACCCCTTTTTTGTACTTATGTGATGTTTGTGCATTCTACCCACTTGGTATGGAGCAAACAATGAATACTTTTTAAAAAATAAATATAATTTTGTTATTGTTTTCCTTTGGGCTTACTCTTAGTTTCCATATTTGCACATTTGGTTCTCATTTGAATAGTCCACCACCAGAGCTGGGTAGTAACGAGTTACATTTACTCCATTACATTTACTTGAGTAAGTTTTTGATAAAAAATGTACTTTTAAAGTACCTTTTTTGCACGATACTTTTTACTTTTACTTGAGTACATTTTTGAAGAAGAAACGGTACTTTTACTCCGCTACATTTGCAAAATTCGACTCGTTACATTTTAAAAAACAATTAGTTTAACACATTAGATAACATGTTCCTGGGTGGATGACTGAATGTAATGTAAAGCACTCTGGGGTCCTTAGGGACTAAGTAAAGCGCTATACAAATCAAGGGCATAGATTTGGCATGGACGGAATATGCAGCTATTATTGAATTGTCCCCACCAATAATTTGTTTTCTTTCCTTGAAGAAAACCAAAACCGATAGAAAGAAAAAAAAAACAATCTGTCAGCGTCTCATTCACCTACTACTAAGAGTTAAATTACGTTCTCTACTGTAGTCCTACCTCATGTGACAAATATGGCCAATGTGATTGGCTGTGCCTTTCAGGAGCTCTGTTTAGTTTTAGCAGCGGCAAGCCTGCACTTCGAGTACTTGCAAGGAAGAGCGGAGGATGGCAACAAAAAGGAAGAACCTGGATATAAGAAAGTCACTTAGCGTCAAGTCAACTCATAAAATGTGTCTGTCATAATAACGTTACAGGCTATGCTAGCCTTTGGCCCACATCACATATTTTGTGATAGATAGATAGATAGATAGATAGATAGATAGATAGATAGATAGATAGATAGATTGATGTAAGTAGAAGTGTAACTAGAATTTTTTGGGTGGGGGGGTGATTAAGAATCACTCCACATCTGGTAAAAAAAAAAAAAAAATGTAAGAGTGCCACAGCATGGATACAAAACAGTGTAATTCCAAAAAGAAAAAGTGAATTAATACCAACTAGTTGTAGGAGTATCTGGCTCCATCTGGTGGAAGGAGGGTAGTACTGCAGGTCACCTGCCAGCCTCTAGTGGACACAGGTAGGACAGAAATTACAATGGCAACTACAGTACTATCCATGCAGCACTCGAAGAAAAAACAATAAGGACTTCTCACAAATATTAGACAGGTCAGAGATTTTTTAAAGAATCGGATGTTGGAGGGAGCGAAGCAAAAACATAGAACAGTCAGTCAGTCAGAGCAGTAAGGCTAAGGCTGGACAGGTAGCTGTAGAGGCCACATTTATGCCACCGCTTCTGCATCCATCCCAATTAAAGAAATTATGAAAGTACATCATTCAATAGGGATGGACTGATCCGATGTTACGTATCAGTATCAGTCCAATACTGACCTAAATTACTGGATCGGATATTGGAGAGAAATAAAAAATGTAATCTGATCCATTAAATGTCACAAAAGCACCTTACAAAACTTGCGGCATAACCTTAGCATAACCTTAGCACTAGCATTATGATCTTTGAGTTCAGCTCATGAAAAATGGGAGCAAAAACAATGCATTTGTATTTTTTTTCAGTGTATATGAGACAATGTGTGATGCTCAGTTTTACTCATGATGGTAGCTTTTTGGTTTGTTTTTACAACTGCTTTTGTGGTGTTATCATTGCAAAAAAATGACCCAGCAGTAATAGCTCGCTATACACGCAAACGAAACCATCTGGAGAAAAGTCGATTTGATTATTATTACTCATCTCAGGAAGTCACTGTTATCCTAAAGTGCATTTCTGTGGTCCTAAATTCCAATAAATTAATATGATATGATATTTTTCCCTTTAATGAAATGTTTGTATTTATCTTTTGTTAATTTACTCTGTTAATATCTTTGTCTGAAATTAAAATGTGTTCTGTTGTCTGAAGTAAGGGTGACGAATATGCAGAAAACAAAAACCAAACAGAGGGCAAACACTTTTTCATATCACCGCATGTATTACAAAATTGAAACACAGACAGTGAAATTAATCTATTTTAAACAGAAAATGAATGTATTCCAGACAAAATGTTAATTTCTAACTTTAGCAGAAAATATTTAATATTTTTATACTATCCCCAATTATCCCCTTGGAAGAGAGAAGAGAAATTTCGTAATGATATGGTCCTCTCCATTCGCCAAAACCTCTATCACTGAAGAACAAGTGGTCACTGAATGAGTTGATGCCTAGTATTTTATGATCCAAATTAAATGCTACTGAATTCAGAATCAGCTCTGGCATTTTTGCACCATGATCTTGCTATATATCTCATGCATTAACATTATGCATATATTTAATTTTGTTTGATTATAAATATTGAAACAGGTTTTAATCAGACTGGTACAAATGTTATTTCTTAGTTGCAGTGAAGCATATGACGAAAATTAAAAGCTTTGCTTTAGCTATTAGCAATGCCTCGTGCCCTAAGTAGCCATTTATTTTACTTGAATCCTTGAATCTCTCCCTTCTTAATCTATTTTTAACCATGTTTACTTCATCTTCCTCCGCCTCATCCTTATATCGCCACAGGTGGTGGTGGCAGAAGCAGCCTTTTGTCACTGTGAGGCCTGTTCCCCTATCTTTTTTTTAAAGACTACTTGAAAATGCGTCCCACCTCAGCAGCGATGGTATGCTGTGAGAGACACTGCTTATGCAGTTCAACAGCCCAACCACATTTAAAAAGAGAATGTTTTTTGCCTTTGCCATCAGAACATCATGACAGTGTGACTACCTGACAGAAAATGGCAATGAATCCACATTTTTGCACAGATTTGGTCTTTTAAAGGCATGTGGTCCTAAACTTTTGATCAGCTGTAAAACAGCCGGTTTCAGTTGAAGCATTGTTTTCAATAAATTGCATGCTCAAAGAAATGTTTTGTCTCACTCTCATTTCTTCTGGTTGCATCTTGAGACTCTACTTGGAACCTTGTAAAGATCCAACCATGCAAGATGTGATTTTTTTTTTGCCATTTTTCAAGTGGTCTTAAACTTTTGATTGAGACTGTGGGAGCTCTTTGTAACATCTGTCGCCAAAAGAAGAGCTTTTTTTTTTTTTTTTTCTTTGTACTTGTTTTCATCTTGGGTTTGTGTGTATAACTGTAGTCATTAGCTTCATATTCTTAAATAGTAATTAAGAGACAGTGCATTTCAGGTCAAGTGAAAGTAGTATAACATGTCACTTAGTGGAGCAAACCCAATGAGAATCAATAAGAGAACTGATAAGGAATCAAATCATTAAGTGATTTGGATTATAGAATCTGAATGACTAAATATTTAGCAAATGTCATTTCTACTCAAAAGTTGAAAGTTCTAGCTATTAAGTCTAAACCTTGCAATAATAACCAATTTTCTTTTATTCATTTATACACGAAAACTTTCTTTAGTTGTTAAATGCACATGTTTTTTCAGTGACGTAAATAAACTTCTATTAAAAAAAAAAAAAACCCTCTTGGACCTTATGGGAATGCATTTTGGAAATACTTGCACAAAGGCTGCTATATGACAAAAATGAATGAAAAGCAGGATAAAATGAAAGGTATATCACACTGCCTTCAATTTGAATGCTATTGCCTGAACTAGCGACTGATTTTGAACATTACAATTAAACCAATTGTTACGTTCTAAGTCTAGGCGTGTCTTGAACGCAACAAAACATTGGCCCACCACACTCCACCCAAAACAAGAACCCAAACAATAGTATCTTTTAAAATGCTAAGCAGCCATTTATTTGCTTCAGCAGTGAGCAGTGCCAAAAATAACAAACAAAACTCCCTAATGGTCCCTATGCTTTCCTACCTAAACTGAAAACCAAACAAAAGACAATTCCCTTACCTAACTCGCTACATGAAAAACAGGAGAAAACTTAATCAACAAAAATGACTTCTCACGCCTACTAGGCTGCTGCAGTGAACAATATATACAATGTGAACAGAACGCGCAATATACTTTACAAATCTATTTACAGCTATTTACAAACTGCGATACCAACACCACAATGATCACAACCCCTGACAAACTGAAACACAGGGCTTAAATACATAGAGGGAGCAATCAGGGAATGGACAACAGGAGGGAAACCCAGCTGGGGCAAATCGGAACTGACGAGACAAGGAAGCGTAACCTGAACACACTGAGATAAGACAGACCTTCAAAGTAAAACAGGAAACACATAACAGTCACGCCTAACACAAAATTGGATCGTAACACAATGTAAACTGAACCAACGAACAATTGTCTGAATTGTTTCTGTTTGGCAGGATGAACGGTGCCATTGCCAAAGTTGGTTCACATTCGCTGTCAAAATAAAAAAAAGCACACAAGATAAGAAGTTGCAACACGTGTTTGCATACAAAAGATTTTCTGGAGGAGGACAGACATTTGTTTAGAACTCTTAAAGATGTCGAAGAAGCAAGCTCCTTTAAGCAATTGCTTTGGTTTTCCTCCACCTCCAAAGAAATGTCAGAAGGAGTCCGAACCACAAAAGAAGCGCGTATTCTCGGATGGTTGCAGGAGGTGAGCTGGCTTCAAACAAATGATGAACACACAGAGACTTGGTGCAGAATGTGTCGTGAAAATCCCACTCTAGCGGACAAAAACAGAGCCTTTTATATGGACGCAAACGCGCGTTGCAACTTCTTATCTGGTGCGCGTCTTTTATTTTGACAGCGAATGCGCACATGCGGACCACTTATGTGCACCCGTGTAAATAACATAATGTTCTGCCGGGTGTGTTGTTGGTTTTCCCTCGATTTCTGAGTCGACAAGCGCCTTTGTTACTGGGGCCAGTAATTTTAAGGAAGGCCCCCATTAGAACCCATGAGAAATGCAAGAAATGCATTATTACTCAGTCTGCAATATCTTTCCCGGAACAAACACCAATTGCAAATAACATACTAAAAATAAACCTGAAAAATCTGTTTAGAACAGCGTACTATGTTGCAAAGAGTGAACTACCACTGGCAAAATTTAGCAGTCTTTGCAAACTTCAAAAAGCAAATGGCCTAGATCTTGGTTCCACTTGCCTCTTACCCATGACTAGGGATGGGTATCGTTTAGATTTTATCCGATACCGGTGCCAAATCGGTACTTTTGAAACGGTGGCGGTGTTCCAGATCTACTGGCGTTTAGATCTACTGGCGTTTAGATCAACTGGCGTTAGTCGAACAGATGTGTGGCAGTCTTGCGTTTCAGGAGCTGCTACCGACAAACCAGCAAAAAAACGCCAAATGTGTCATCTGTGACACTTGTGAGGTTATGTCAAACACACTCCGTCATTCTTGATGCTGTTGAACAACAAAATGTATAAAAATGTGGCGAGTTTACCTAGCGATATCCTCATGCGCGACGCAATCGCGAAAACAGCAAACAATTAACACCACGCCGATGTTGTTCACAGGACAGCAAGAGTAAACGATCGGGAAACTGTTGTCGTCGTTATCGTTCCCCTCACACGGTTTATTTCTCCGGTTTCAGCGTTTTTGCTTCACAACTAAAGCGAGCAGTTTACTTTGTGCACTAACATGGACTCGAGTCAACCAGCGCCACCTCTGGCCAAGTGCCACAGCCTACAGCCAGATCAACCTGTGACACACATCTGCAGCACGTTTGAATTCGTGTCATGCACATTTGTACCTTTCAATTGTGTCTGTTTGTGCGTCATGCAAATAAACCTTTGAAATGAATGAAATTACACTAATATTTCACTAGTGTTATAACATCACATGTCATTAGCGTAGTCTGTCTGTGTCTTTTCTCTGCGAACAAACATTTTAGAGTTGGTTGTTATATACAGTCTGTATAAGTGTGGTTAATCTAATAAACTGACGGAGTGTGTTTGACATAACCTCACAAGTGTCACAGATGACACATTTGGCGTTTTTTTGCTGGTTTGTCGGTAGCAGCTCCTGAAACGCAAGACTGCCACACATCTGTTCGACCAACGCCAGTAGATCTAAACGCCAGTAGATCTGGAACAGCGGTGCTCAAACGGTGCTCAAAGAATGGAGAAGACAAAATTGGTCCAAAAACCTCTCATGTTCAGCTGTTTTTTTGTAAAAAGATAACAATGTTAGCCTTTTCTGCAGCTATGGGGCATATATGGTATCACTCTTGGCTGGAAGCAGTGCTTAAACAATGGAAAAAACACAAACTTTGTCCAAAAACCTCTCATGTTCAGCTGTTTCCCTCTTTTTCTTTGGTCAGTTTAGCCTTTCTGGCCAGGGTGAAGGGAGTATCTGCCATCAAACAGACAGCCGCATGTACCTATGATGATGTTTGCTAGTTCACCTTACCTGCATTAATGTAATAATGTGGTTAGCCTACTCAACGTAAATTACACACGAACAACATTTAGCTACTCACGCAGAGAAGAACGGCTGCTGCTGCCATCATCATCCGTCATCATTTCTGCTACACTGGCAGGGCTAGGGGCCAGGACTGTATTCTTCGAGTTTCTGGGGGATGTTGCTCTGGGTCCGATAACTGGCAACCCACCCGCAGTAGATGTGCACGGTGTGAGGTCTCGCAGCAAGCTATCAAATACGGCGCATTTCTCGGCTTTTAAAAAAAAAAACGCTATGCGTCGCCAGGTGTTTCATTGGATTTGAGGTGTTACCTCCTTTGACAGTATCACAGTATCAGCTTAAAGCACTTGTTGCAGGCTGCTGAGTTTGCATACTTTGCTGTGAAGTACAGCCAGACTTTTGACCGCTTCGCATTGGGCATTTTTAATCTGTAGCTCTGCTCTAAAGGAACGTACGTGCCTGGACCCGCCTACTATCCTCGGAAACGTAAAATGATTGGCTAGAAGTGTATCACAGCTCAGAAAAAAAAAAGCACCGAAATAAAGCACCGAAATAAAACACCGAAATGTGCGCTGCTTTTCGGTCTGGTTACTACCGTTTATGTCAGAACCGGTGCCATCATGGCACCGGACACCGGTACCCATCCCTACCCGTGACTTCAGTGGAAATTTCAAATTCAGGATCTGACACAGACTGATTCATGTTCTACACAGTTCTTACAAGTTCATAGAAATTTCTGTTCAATTAGAACCAAGTATTTGAGTTGATGATTGTAATTTTTATACAATGTTGAAATTTGTGTTTCAACAATTTTTTGATTAATGTTTTGTTTCCGTTACAATATTATACTTTAATGTATAATATTGTAACGGAAACAAAACAGGAAACAAAACATCAATCAAAAAATTGCTCTCTTTTTTATTCGGGCTACTTAAATTTATTTTGGGCTACCAAAAACTGAAGAGTTCCTGCCCGAAGGGCTACCAGGGATTTTGAAATTTTGCGAGCCCTGCATGGTCATATGCTGTTGTTAAGAGATATATTCTAAAACACTTCTTCAGCTGAGAATCAGAGAGGAGAAACACACAGTTTTACTTGTTGCATAGCAAGGGCAGCTCTGAGCTCTCGCACAAGAGTGACGGCTCAGGGACTCGCAGCTCTGAGACTGCCCTGGTCTTTATTTATACATCAGTGGGTGTTTGTTCCTTACATTGGAATGTGGAGGTGTATATGTATGTGTGTGTGTGTGCATGTGTGTGTCAGAGTGTGACCCCATAAACGACTTCCCTAAACCTGCTGGTCTGGAAAATCCAACAGTTCATCTATATGTAAAAAAGGCACTTAGACTAAAACTGACATAGCTACGTTTATCCTACCATAAAGAAAATAAAAGAAGGTACAACATTTCCCATGCTCCCAGGATGTGGTTGTGAATGCTAGAGCACTCTGGAATGCACACAAAGCCTTTGCAGACTATTAAGGATCGCACATCCTATCACTACCATATGTAAACTTATATTATTAAAAGATTATACTGACTACTAAGTACAATTTTCTATTGACAACTGTGTTCCCAGATCTTTTAACAGCAGACATAGTCTTTTTTCTTTATTTATTGTAAATTGACCAGGTTTGTTACCATGTTCAAAAGTCTGTGTACTAAAAACTGTTTGGTTTTTGGTTTTTATTAATAATTAATCATTTAATTCTAATTATCTTTTACAAATTTTGTTCAGAATTTTCTGTTCCTGACAGGACACGTAGGCTGCTTCTAAGGATTTGATGGGGTTTTTTTCTAATAAATATACTGTATATGGATATTTTTGTTTTCTATTTTCTTTTTTATGTGATGAGAATTTATTTTACCTCTCATCACAGCTTTCCCTGCTTCCCAGAGAAAAGATGCTGATGTTCCAGGAGTGTCATTATAGTCTAAATACTCTTTCTTAAAATATTTCATAAATTCTTCATCTTTAAGCGATGATTTATTATTCTTATGTTTTAGTATTAAAGATACAGGAGCATGGGTGTATCTCAGTGTCTGAAATGTTAATCAGCAGTGAACTGCTGACTAGGAAATAATCCAGAGGAGAGTAGGAGTGATGGACATGTGAGAAGAAAGTATATTCATTATGGTTGGGATAAGGAAGCGTCACAAAGACCAAAGTCATTTATGAACTGTTTAATTATATTTGTGGACCGCCAACTGCGCTTAGTTCCTGCTATATTGAGCCTGTCCATTTCTTCATTTAGTCCAGACCTTCCCAATGTGTGGGGCCTAGGGCGGGCGTAGAGCCATTGCAGGGGGAGCAAGGTATGAAAAGGGGAAAAAAACAAAAACAATAAACCAATGCTTGGACACTGTTAGCACAGGGCGCCAACACAAATGCAAAGCAGGAGATGAAGCATAGCTGAATATGTTTCCAAACCAACTTCATTCTAAGACAAAGACTAGAAAACATGGTGAATGGTAAATGGCCTGTATTTGTATAGCGCTTTTACTAGTCCCCCCTAGGGACCCCAAAGCGCTTTACACACCCAGTCATCCACCCATTCACACACTGGTGGAGGCAAGCTACAGTTGTAGCCACAGCTGCCATGGGGCAGACTGACAGAAGCGAGGCTGCCATATCGCGCCATCGGCCCTTTTAGGCGGTAGGTGAAGTGTCTTGCCCAAGGACACAACGACCGAGACTGTCCGAGCTGGGGCTCGAACTGGCAACCTTCCAATTACGAACTCCCAACTCATGGCTCAAGAGTTGAGCCACGATCGCCCCACATGAAGCATGTCTTCCATTTGGCTTCACCTGCACAAGTGCCAAGGTAGGTCTCCCCTGCATAATTGGTTTTCCCTTTGTCAGGAGCACGGGCTGGGCTCTTCAAATCACGGACAAACAGTATCACACATTCTTGATTTTTAGTTCACAAACACTTGTTGTAATGACTAACTACTCCTGACATTTTGCAGATGTTAACTCTTTATGCAGTAAAGTTACAGTGGGATACAAATAATATCAGGCTGATCCTGCCACAATTTGTTCCCCCTGTTCAAATCACGGACAAACAGTATCCCACAGCTGTTTATGTTTTTAAACCCATTTTGCACAGAGAGGCATTTTTAAAAAAAATGTATTGGTAGCAATGTTGAATATTATTACACAGGAAAAAAAACACTATATGTAAAACAATGACACCGTGACACCTCTGCTTTTCTAAATAGAGGGACAGTAACTGCATGTGTATATGTAAGCATGTAAAACCTGAAGATAGAGACAAAATACTGTTTATCTGCCATTCTGCAATTCATCTCATGTAAACAATAACATGGCACACAGTGTGATGTGAAAAAAGGCATATACCTTTGACGTTGTGTGATGAACTCTGTATTCCTCGTCCACACGTAAACGCAAAAAAGGAGTTTTAAAAAAATCTCAGTTTTCGGTGATTCCAAACGCCGTTTCCGTGTGGACGAAACAGCTGTGTTTTCAAAAATACCTGTGTAGGTGTGCACGTAGCATAAAAGAGTTAGTAGTTTATTTTCTTACTACCTGTAATTTATTGCAGATTACTTGTATTTGCTTAATTGTTTACTAAATGTTTGAGGTGAAGACCTTCTATGACTCTGTTGTGGCTTCTGCTATCTTTTATGGCGTGGTCTGCTGGGGCGGCAGCATCTCTGCTGGGGACAGGAAGAGACTGAACAGGGTGATCCGAAGGGCCAGCTCTGTTCTAGGATGCCCTCTGGACCCAGTGGAGGTGGTGAGTGACAGGAGAACGGCGGCTAAGCTGTCATCCCTGATGGACAACATCTCCCACCCCATGCAGCAGACTGTGACAGCACTGAGCAGCTCCTTCAGTGGGAGACTGCGGCACCCACGGTGTGGGACGGAGAGATTTCGCAGGTCTTTCCTCCCCACTGCTGTCAGACTCCATAATAAAGACTTTAACTGATCAAGCACACACATCCATACATATGCAATAATACTAAGTGCAATAATCCTTTCTGTCATCGTTGTATTTTTACTCAGTTGTATATAGTATTTGTATTTGTATTCTATTTTTATCTTATTGTATATTTATTTTATTTTATTCTACTGTATATAGTATTTTATTTTATTCTATTCTGTACAGTTGTGTACTGTATTTATTCTTATTGTATTCTAATTTTTGCCTCATAACTTTTGCACTGTCCACTTCCTGCTGTGACAAAACAAATTTCCCACGTGTGGGACTAATAAAGGTTATCTTATCTTATCTTATCTTATCTTAAATAAACCGCAACGGAGCAAAATATGGGTGTGTGTGGTTGGAGGACGTGTGCGCATGCGCGCGGAGGGGGGGGGGGGGGGGCGTGAACATTTTTTCTTGTAAAACAAAGGGTGGCCCAGCAGAAAAGGTTTGGGAACCATTGATTTAGTCCAAGGCTGTCGCCCCCAAGAACAAGTGCGCAATCTCGGTGTTCAGAGAGTGCACTAAAAAATGTGAAAGAACGAGGGGTCATCAACATTTGGGCTATATATACTTACAATACATAGCTTTTGTATTAAGTATAGCTAATTTAATGATTAGAAATCTACCCTCTGGATCTATAACTGTGTTGAGTACTGTGCAATTAATATTTTTATGTATTAAAATTGCTACTTCCCATTGGCAAGAGTTATAGGAGGCAGTGAACACATTAGGAAACTCAGATGTTTTAAGTTCATATGTAGCAAACAACATCTGCCTGTAGTTTCTTAAGCTGGTTAAATGTCTTTAACATCTGATCTCTGGAGCCAGCGTCATGCACATTCCATGTAACCTTAGTGTTCCCATAGTTGTGTGTGTACAGCTAATGTTGCACGCTATGGGTGACTCTTGAATGGGTGAGGAAAATGGAACTCCATCACCCGTTTGTAAATAGAAGAAAAATGTGGCTGGATTCATTAGTTTAACATTTTGTAACTAAAAACATTCTTAACCAAATGTTTTTTCATCTGTTTTCATGCAGCACTTCCTCATTTCCACTTGTATGTTTGGCCTTTTGATAAACCTCCTCCCTCTAGTGTTACCTACACTGCCTCATGTGTGGTTGTGTCTTTAGACTGACACCGACAGACATTAGCTGATGGATGAATGACATGCAACTTAAAAATACACTTTTTTGGCATTGCTGGGTCCCTTTCTGGCCATTGCATGAACACTACTTCAAAGATGTAATTGTGAAGCATTGATTACCTGATCACACTCTTCCTCCTCCTGCCACCCCTTTTTTCCACATTAGACATGTGATCCTCAGGTGTCACAGGTGTTCGTAGGCTGTATCCCAATTCAGGGTCTGCAGCCTTGGAGGACGCGGCCTTCGTGGTCTACGTGGGACTAGTCCTTGAAGACCGAGAAGTGTGAGGCTTGTATAGGCTTGTGAAATGGGACGGTCTAGCCTCCGCCCGCCCTGGTTGCCTAGTGTCACGGGGTGGAAAGGGACAAGTCATCTAAGTTTTTCTACTATGCATGTTTTGCTGCGTTTTACCTTTTTAATATTTTAATATTGTACACTGGTTTATTTTTATGAGTTTTACTGCATGTTTTAATGGTATTTATTTGGTGACTTGTCCTGGAAAGACTCCGCCCCTACCTGATAATAAACTGATCACACCTGCGAGAGATCCCAGGGAGGCCAATAAGAGGGCCTGACAGACCACAGGAAGAGTTTTTTAGTCGACCGAGAGGCTTGAGAGCCGGCCAGGAGTAAGTGGTGCCAGGCGGCGACGCCTGCGAGCCGAAGGGGCTGGTGGAGCTGGGCGTTAGAGGAGATGACCAGCGACTGGGGACGCGCCACCACCAGCGACTAGGGACGCACAGCGGGCAGTCAGACGGCAATAACGACAAGAGCCAGCTTGTGCACTGCGGGAGAGCAGAAGCAGTGAGACAGCTGGTGCCGATTGCAGTTTTAAAGAAGCGGCGGGCGGAGTTGAGAGCTCTGCCCACCCGGGGTAAGTCTTTGACTTATCCCTTTTTATAAAGTAAAACTGTCGAAAGGAATAGTGACTGCCGCTCCCTCCCTTTCTTCAGTGCACCGGGACGTGGAATGCGGGGAGGAAGGCAAGGACTCCGCTGGGTTTCCCTCTTTTACTACTACGCTGGATTTCTTAGTTTTTTGTGACTTTTATGCCGTGGTGGATCCCACTGGACTTTTAATGTTGTGTTTTATTGATTTTTATTGTGTTATTCCTTGGCCAAGGTTGTTTTAATTCATTTTACATTTTTAACTATTTAAATATAATAAATTATATTTTTAATCTTACAGTTTAAATTGTGTGCTTTCCCTTGGCGGCTCCACTGCTCTGCCCGTTTTGAGGAAGGTTTCCTTCCTTTTAAAAATACAAAACATCTTGGAAATAAAATCAGCCTTTCCGCTCCGTTACACTAGCAACCATGACATCGACTGCTGGAAACGTTTCATACAGCATTGACAGAAATAAAAGAGAAAATCTTTTGCTCATTTTTTTTTTAATTTTTACATCAGCTTTATTTGATTTGATAAGTATCTGTGGCTGAGACCACGGGACTGTAAAAACATTGTTGGGCTTCATTTCTGTGCTAAACAGTCATTTTAAGATTAGTTAGTAAATAATAATTAGCTTATGTTGTTCATGAGACTAAAGTCATCTCACTTTGGTAATGTAATATTACCAATATTAAATATTAAAGTTATTATTATATTAATCATTATTAGTTATTACAGGAGTGAACTTGAACCCTGTATCAAATACTGAGCTTCAGTAAAAATTCAAGTTCCAGTTATTTATATTATCACCTTAAATCTTCACTCAAAGACAAACATCTTTTAAAGTGTATATATAGATGTATTATATATAAGAGACAAATATTGTTTTTTTATTATGTTTGTATTACTATGTTTGGGCTGAAGAAGGAGTCCTATCGGGCTTGATTAGCCTGTGGGACTCCGGAGGCAGCCGACAGGTATCGACAGGCCAAGCGGAATGCGGCTCGGGCAGTGGCTGAAGCAAAAACTCGGGTGTGGGAGGAGTTCGGAGAGGCCATGGAAAAAGACTTTTGGAATGCCTCGAAGAGATTCTGGCAAACCGTCAGGCGTCTCAGGAGGGGAAAGCAGTGCTCTACCTGCACTGTGTATAGTGCTGGCGGAGCGCTGCTGACATCGACTGAGAAAATTGTCAGGCGGTGGAAGGAATACTTCGAGGACCTCCTTAATCCCACTGACACGTCTTCCGAGGAGGAAGCAGAGTCTGGGGATGAGGGGAATGACCCGCCAATTTCCGGGGGCGAGGTCACTGAGGCAGTTAAACAACTCCTTGGTGGCAGAGCCCCTGGTGTTGATGAGGTCCGCCCCGAGTTCCTGAAGGCTCTGGACGTTGTAGGGCTGTCCTGGTTGACACGCCTCTGCAATGTTGCGTGGAGATCAGGGGCAGTACCTGTGGACTGGCAGACCAGGGTGGTGTTCCCCAACTTTAAGAAGGGGGACCGGAGGGTGTGTTCCAACTACAGGGGGATCACACTCCTCAGCCTCCCTGGGAAAGTCTATGCCAGGGTGCTGGAAAGGAGAGTTCGTCCGCTAGTCGAACCTCGGATACAGGAGGAACAATGCGGTTTTCGTCCTGGTCGCGGAACACTGGACCAGCTCTTTATCCTCTCGAGGATACTTGAGGGTGCATGGGAGTTTGCCCAACCAGTCTACATGTGTTTTGTGGACTTGGAGAAGGCATTCGACCGTGTCCCTCGGGGTGTCCTGTGGGAGGTGTTGCGGGAGTATGGGGTGTCTGGCCCATTGCTACGGGCCATTCGATCCCTATACAACCGTTGCAAGAGCTTGGTTAGCATTGCCGGCAATAAGTCGGACTCGTTCCCGGTGGGTGATGGGCTCCGCCAGGGCTGCCCTTTGTCTCCGGTTCTGTTCGTAATTTTTATGGACAGGATTTCTAGGCGCAGCCAAGTGGCGGAGGGCTTTCGCTTTGGTGGCCTCAGAATCTCATCTCTGATTTTTGCGGATGATGTGGTTCTGTTGGCTTCATCAGGTGAGGGCCTCCAGCTCGCACTGGAACGGTTCGCAGCCGAGTGTGAAGCAGCGGGAATGAGGATCAGCACCACTGAGGCCATGGTTCTCAGCCGGAAAAGGGTGGAGTGCCCACTCGGGGTTTTGTTCGCGAGTGATGGGAGAAGGGAGCCGGAGATCGACAGACGGATTGGGGCTGCAGCTGCAGTAATACGGACGCTGCACCGGTCCGTCGTGGTGAAGAGGGAGCTGAGTGTAAAAGCGAAGCGGTCGATCTACGTCCCTACCCTCACCTATGGCCACGAGCTGTGGGTAGTGACCGAAAGAACGAGATCGCGGATACAAGCGGCAGAAATGAGCTTCCTCCGAAGGGTGGCTGGCCTCTCCCTTAGAGATAGGGTGAGAAGTTCGGCCATCCGGGAGGGGCTCAGAGTAGAGCAGCTGCTGCTCCACATCGAAAGGAGCCAGCTGAGGTGGTTCGGGCATCTGACAAGGATGCCCCCTGGGCGCCTCCTGGGTGAGGTGTTCCAGGCATGTCCCATTTCCCAGGAGGCCCCGGGGCAGACCCAGGACACGCCGGAGAGATTATATCTCTCGGCTGGCCTGGGAACGCCTTTGTATTCCCCCAGATAAGCTGGAGGAGGTGGCTGGGGAGAGGGAGGTCTGGGCCTCTTTGCTTAGGCTGCTGCCCCCGCGACCCGGCCTCGGATAAAGCGGATGAGGATGGATGGAGAAAGAAAACAAAACAAAACCCTAGGAGTTGGTCACTAAACTGAAAAATAAGTCAAAAGGTAAAATCAACAAAACAAACAAAAAAGAGCAAGCAGTCATCACACACACAGCTCACTAGCTGCAAACCAGCAAGGCTCTTTGCCCTTAGGTATTCCATGTTAATTGCTGAGTAGAGTCAGGTGAACAAAAAGTGTGATAATTGAGGCAGGAAAGATGCTGGGACACACGCTCACAAGGTCAAATTCACAGGAGGCCCTGCTACAGCCATAAACAAATGAAATGAATTTTTTTTGCAGTACTCAAAGTGGCTGTCGAGTGCTCTCCCAGTGTTATGTTTGAATGTGTTTTGTTGATTTGTTTTTGTTATTCTGACCACCTGTTATCCACATGAAGGATAAACCAAACTAGACCGGACCAGTTCTTACGCTGGCTCAGGGGGTTGGGAAGCGCATCTGTAACCGGAAGGTTGCTAGCTCAAGCCCTGGACTCTCTGTCCTGGTCGTTGTGTCCTTGGGCAAGACAGTTTACCCTACCGCCTACTCAGTGGCAGTCCTAGCCTGTTTGGCGCCCTGGGCGAACACTCCCTCTGGAGTAGTGACGTATACTGAACACACTATATTAAATAATGTAAACAACTAATAGGCTATTGTTTTTGTATCATTTATTGCATTTATGGAGGGAGTGGTGTATGCTGGCCAATGGCACAGCTAGCGACTGGGTGACTTTATTCACCCGCTTCGGCTGTTATCAATCCATCAGGCGTTATTAGCAGAAATCAATCCCATAGATATGGGCCATCTCCTGCTAGATTGTTCAGAAGGTTGTTATCATCCATCCAGATGGAGGATCACTAACAGGAGCATGGGAATACTCCAGAATCCACTCTGGCTGGAATCCGCTGGATACAGCAGTGTTTACAGGTAAGGCCATTTAAACGGACAGCATTTATAGAATGACTATTAAAAGTCAATAATGTTAATGTGGATATGTTAGTAATACACCGAGTGCTAATATAACAGCTTTAAGATGCATTTGTAGATATTATTACGTATTTTACCGTCCTTATGGTGCTAGCTTAAAGTTACGATGTAAAAGTTAGCTTATATTGTAGTAAAGCTGTTACTGTTTAAACGAAGTTAACACAGAAATATTAGCTTCTGTCATGACTGATGAAGTTACTGGTTAGTAAAGTTTCCAGTAAAGTGTTTAATCGCAGCCACAGACTGACAGCAAATATCTCGATTAGCTTCAACGCATCTCTAATAAATATATGCAAGTTTCAGTGCTTCGTTTAAACTGTATGATACTTATACTGACCCAGGGTCAGTGTAAAATACAATCCTAGCTGTGTGAACAAAGTCTGGCTCCTTTAATCCTGCATGACAAACCTCAGGATGCATGTTATTATTACTCTTTCCTGCTGGCACACCTGTCACACCTGAGAGTCAGCTAGAAGCTTTCTCATCACATAAAAAGAAAAAAGAAAACAAAAATATTCAGGAATTAGAAAAAAACATCAAATCACTAGAAGAAGCCTACACGTCCCACCAAGATCAGGAAACATTGAAGAAAATACGCAAAACAAAACTAGAATTAAATGAGATAATTGATTAAAAAAAAACAAAATTCTTAGTACAAAGACTACGCCTACAAAATTATGAACATGGTAATAAATCCGGTCAATTTCTAGCAAACCAGCTAAAAATAAATAAAGAAAAAACAACTATATGTGCTGTTCAAGATTAATCTGGGAACACAATATATGATCCGATACAAATAAACAACATTTTCAGGGATTTCTATAAAATGTTGTATTCACCACAAATAAACCCATCTAAAAAAGAAATTGATCAGTTTTTGGACAACATAACTCTTCCAAAATTATTGGACACTCAAGCAATGGCACTGGATTCACCACTGACACCAGGTGAACTCCAGGAAGCCCTGATAAGTATGCCCAATAATAAGGCTCCAGGTCCAGATGGCTTTCCTGCAGAATTCTACAAAGAATTCTGGTCGATTCTAGCACCAGTTTTCTACAGAACGTTGTTGGAAATTAAAGAAAAGGGCAGACTTCCATCAAATATGAATTCTGCAAACATTAATCTCCTGCTAAAACCAGGCAAAGACCCTGTATATCCCTCAAGCTATCATCCAATATCCCTTATAAATGTAGACCTTAAAATAATCTGCAAAGCTCTCTCAAAGAGACTGGAGAAAATAACCCCCCTCTTAATTCATCCTGACCAAACTGGTTTCATAAAAGGTAGGCACTCATCAACAAATACACGTAGACTACTTAATTTGATAGACTACTCATACAGTAAAAACCTTGAAACTACAATATTTTCTTTAGATGCAGAAAAACCATTTGACAGATTTAACTGGAAATTTCTATTTGCAACTTTACACAAATTTGGTTTTGGATCCTCTTTCATTAACTGGTTAAAAATATTATTTTGCAAGAATATCAGATTACTCAATTAACTGGTCAAAATCTACAGTCCTTCCGATTAATTGCTCCTTCCATAATTCCTCTTCTGCACCACTGCAATCGGGAAATATAAAATATTTAGGTATTAATGTTTCTCCCAAGCTTGCAGATCTAACTAAATTAAACCATGTCCCACTTTTAAAGAAGGTAGAAGGCGATCTGGCTAGATGGAAATGTCTACCCATATCACTCATGGGAAGGGTTGCCGCTATAAAAATGATGGTCTTACCAAAAATAAATTATTTATTCTCAATGATCCCAACTAAACCGCCACAAGATTGGTTCAGATCTCCAGATTCATGTATGTCCAAATTCCTTTGTGTGACCCGTGGTAGGTACCTATTTAAAATAGGACAGAGCCGTAGGCGCACAGTCAGTTTAAAAGAGTTTAATTTTTAATAAAAAATAAAAGAAACAGTGTAACAGCAGCACCTAAAAACAATTAAAAACGTTACCTTATTAAAAACGATAAAACTGTACGATTGCCCGTGAGACAGGACAAGCGCTGCGGGGAACAGTTTAAAAACAAATCGACATAGCACACAGGTTAAAAATGGACGGCAACTCACACATGACCCCAAATGGGTAAAACACTATAGAAAAAAAGGCAAATCTTCAGCGCCGTCTTCACTCGGGCCCCCCGCTGTGCATGCAAAAGCGGGGAGGCAAAAAAAGGATTTGTTTTCCCTGCAGCGCCTTCACCGCCTGCGAATCAATATCTGTGGTGCCTACTGATACAGAAAAAAGTAAAACAAAAAAACAAAACCATCGACAGCCGCAGCAGTCAGTCCGTCGACTTACACCAGTTTAAAACAAATTAAAACACACTGATGTGTCGGGTCCTTTGCCCGCAGCCAGAAATCCACCTGGCAAAGCAGCAGCTCGGTACTCTGTGAATAAAAGGCAGGAGATCACTAGCTGGACAATAAAACACAGGAATATTCCTCCACTGAATTGGTTTTGTTACCTGTCCACAAGTTTGTGTCACACCCTAATAAATGTGGGTCAGTGGCGATGAAGTCCACTATACCGTTCTCACGGGAGCAATGTTTCCCACCTACAAGGGTGCAAATAACTGTAAACCTCTGCCAACAGCCAGAGCTCAAGTGGTACATTTTTGTGTAACCTACCGTTCTAACAGAAGTTTAGGGGAGGACGCGTATCAGACTTTCATAGTTAAGAAACACCAACTTGCCCAACTCGGACCAAGCACTCGCAGCTTCAGGTTTGCAAAGGAATACCCAATTGCCCACACCTGCGCTTATGAAAGGAGCGAAGACCAGCTCCGCCCACCAGGGGCGGTCCCAAGTCTCCAGGTCTCACCTGTCACATTTGGAAAAATAAACCCCCACGTATAAGCTTAAAAACACTACAAAAGACCAAGGATAAAGGAGGACTAGAACTGCCTTACTTTCAGCACTACTTCTTAGCCAACAGGCTTCAGTTTATCTCAGGATAGCTAAAACATACCCTCTTAGATGAACCTTGGCTAGATGTAGAACAAGCACTTTGCAATAATCTAGAGATTTCAGATCTACCATTTATCAGCTCAAACATCCAACGACATGAATGCTTCAAAAGCGTCAGCATCAGCTCTTCTCTGACAGCATGGTGGGAGTTTCTAAAATTGACAGTCTTCATTAATCCCATGCAAACGTACACCTATCTGGAACAACCTTGACATATTACAAAACAATAATATGATAAACTTTTCAGATTGGAGTGGTAAAGGAATCAAATATTTAGAACATATATTAGAAGGAACAGAATTTGTTTTATTGGACAGACTAGTTACACAATATGGGTTCAATTTCTTATTCTTAAAACCCCCAAATTACTATCCAAAATATACAGAATGCTTTCTAAAACAGATGAATCAATATCACTTCCTATTGCAAAATGGGAAGCGGATTTATCAGTTAACTTAAACCAAAACTTCTGGTCTCAGATTTGCTTAAAAACCTTTCATCTAATTAGATATCCCAGTCTTCAATTAATTCAATACAAAATATTACATAGAGTGCACTATACAGGTCATCGGATGTTCAAGATGGGCTTTACATCTACCAACAACTGCTCACACTGTCAAACCAATTCACCGGACAATTATATCCACGTTCTTTGGTTCTGTCCACCAGTTCAGAAGTTTTGGCGTGAGATATGTGAAGACTTATGGTAAAATGGTAAATGGCCTGTATTTATATAGCGCTTTTACTAGTCCCTAAGGACCCCAAAGCGCTTTACATATCCAGTCATCCACCCATTCACGCATACATTCACACACTGGTGATGGCAAGCTACATTGTAGCCACAGCCACCCTGGGGCGCACTGACAGAGGCGAGGCTGCCGGACACTGGCGCCACCGGGCCCTCTGGCCACCACCAGTAGGCAACGGGTGAAGTGTCTTGCCCAAGGACACAACGACCGAGACTGTCCAAGCCGGGGCTCGAACTGGCAACCTTCCGATTACAAGGCGAACTCCCAACTCTTGAGCCACGATCGCCCCACATGTTGCTGGGGTTGTGGGCGGGTGGGTGTATGGGTGTATTGGGGCCCGGCCCAGGCGCAGGGTGCCGCCAGTGCATCGAGCCACCTGGGGGGCTCTTCAACTGGTGGGGGAGGTTGTTACATCTTGCAGGAGCTCTCCTCTCTTCAGGAACTCACTCTGCAGGAGGGGAGATACAGGAGAGGTGGAGGAAGATCTCAGCCTGGGCGTCTATTGTCTTGTGTAGTCTGGAAGATGAGTGGATGACGGGGTGGGTGCAGTTTTCTCTGTGGTGGGGTCAGGTGGGCTCTGTGGGGATGGGCGGTGCTGCTGTTCTGGATCCCGGTCCGGATGGGCCTGGGCCCCCTTTCCCTGGCGGGTTGCGGAGTACGGGGATGCCTACTGGGGTCAGCGGGGGAGCTGGCCCCAGGGAGGGGTCACTTGCCCCTCCCTTCCTTCCCTCCCCATCTCCAGCTGCCTCCCTCTTCCCGCTCTACCACAATCACCCACACATCAGGGCCTTGGGGTAAAGGTGTGTCACCAGGGTGCAGGGGAGGCATCCCCCCCTCTGTCCCCTTCTGGCTGCCTGTGCCTCAATTTTATCTCACAACTTAGACATTCACATTACTCACACTCTCATAACACATACATATAGGATCTTGGGGGTGGGCACGCTACACGGACTCCAAAAGACCCTCAGGGTGTACACCGCACCCCTGGCCTCGTTGCCCACCTCTCAATTTTTAATACACGTAGACACTGAAGGCTATCAGGAGGGGCTATGCGCTTACCTGCTGCTCTCTGGCAGGTAGCTCCATGCTCTCCTGGGTTTTAAATGCACCTTAGAACACACATTCATCAACACTACATATGAGCAGGCGGAGGGAGGTTTGGAGTCTTCACACAACCGTTCTCTGCGACCTGTCGGAGCGGGGGGCCAGGAGGAGGAGTTGGCCGTCTGACTGGGGTCTGGAGTGTGGGGCCACAGGGAAAAGGGTAACACCACCTGGGTCTGGGTGCAGTTTCCCCCTCCAGGGGCAAGGGTACCTAAACCCGGTTCTTAGAGTACGCTTGGGGAGTGTGATTGTGTGTACAGTGTCTCTCTATGTCTGTCTCCACGTTGGTTGAGTGTTTTTGCATATGAGAGCATGAGGGTGGGAATGGATGTTTGTATCTGTGTGTGCCTGTATGCCTGTGTCTATATGTCAGGTTGGGTACCAGACGCCACCTCTCTGGGGACATCTCAGGCCCTCTAAGGTATGGAGGCCTATCTCCCCCCACCACTTCCCCTGCCAGTGGCAGACGCCCTCAGACATCGGTGCATTGGTGGTTCTTTGTGTCCGGGGATGGGCGCCAAGGTACACACCAGCTCAATCCTCGGTGGCTGCTTATCGGGGCCTGGAGCCTGGGGCTCGCTCGGGCCACTTCGAGGGTGGGGTGCCCTCGGCCTCTTGGCCTGGTCACACTGGCACAGCTGGCTGCCGACGGAGCTCACGGGCACATCACTGCAACCCCCCCTGGCTTCTGCTCCGCAGCTGCTGAGTGACCCCTCATCTGGGACTCTCCTCAGCTCCTTCTGGGATAGTGGCGCAACTGCCCCTCTGTTGGTCTTCCTTGGTCTCTTGTGTTCTGGGGGCCTCTGGATGTCTGGAGTCTTGATCTCCTCCATACCTGCTTCATGCCCTGGAGGATGGAGCTGTGGCTCCCCACACCCTCTAGCAGATCATTACATGAAGGAACCTGGTAAAAACAAGCACGTCCATGCTCACAGGTGCTCACACACACAAACTACACCCTTTTTGGCTCTTACCTCAAAGCACACTGTGCGCTGTTGATATTACGTGCTGCACAATAATGTTTAATATTTAGTATTTACTATTATATTCCCATATATCATCGTGATGTTGTTTATTGTATTAATCTCATTTTCTTCTGCTTGTTTTCTTTTCTCTTTCTCAACAGGTGATCCAGGTGATTGATATATGCATTTTTTTTCTTCTTTTTCTTTCCTGCCCGTTCTGTTGGTTTTTGTCTTTTGCCCTTCTCCCCCGTCCCTCTTCTCAGCTGTTTCTCTTTCCCTCTTTCTTTCTCCCGCCGCAAAGGTTTAAAGAAACGCGTAAAATACGTTAGAAGTAGCCGCAATTACTTTGTAATAAATTAAAATAGGTTAGGATTCGCCGTAAGGATCGGAATTAGACTTAGGTTTTAGAGGTAGCCGTAATTACTTCGTAACAAATTGTAAAAGTGCGCAAATGTCTATGTGTGTATGTGTCTGGAAGTAAGTTGATTTTACAGCACAATACACTGCTGAACTACTTCTGTTTTTTGTTTTCTTTGCTGAGGCTCACGTACTGGTGACAAAGGAGAATGGTTGAGTTTCATCTCATAAAACGCTTCACTTTTAGAGTGAAGTCGAAGGCCGTATCAGTAAACCACTCTGAAGTCAAGCGTGCCAGTGACGGGCCAGCAAAATGTTTGAAAATGGAGAATTAACAAGCAAAATTAACATCTGATGAGGAATGGTTAGAAAAACAACAAGCCGGAGCGGGAATAATCCAAAAGAAAGGGAGAGGAATGCATAGTGCACACCAAACAGTAATTTTAGCACTGCATGCTGGGAGTGTGGAAAAAAGGGACACCTTGCACATGACTGTAAGACACAGAGACACACACCAAACAGTGACTTTAGCACTACATGCTGGAAGTGTGGAAAAGGACATTTTGCACGTGACTGTAAGACACAGAGAACACCCGACACAGAATGCTGCAACCACTGTGGCTGCCACCACCCAGACAGATGGGAGAGACAGAAAGAAAAAAAGAAGTAAAAGCATTAAAAAACAATGGAAGAGTATAGACTTTTCCAAGCATGGGAAATCAAAACTGAAGGGAGAACTGAAAAATTAGAGATCAAAGTAGAAACCGGATTGTATTATCAGCCGACTGAAGTTTAAAAAGGGTTGGAAACAGACCCGACTGAATACATATAAATACAAAAGGAGAAAAAGTAAAATAATAAATAAACAAAAGGCTAAATTATATGGAGCGCCAGGACTGCCATAATGAATTAATTAAATACACCATTAAATAATTAATTAAATGTGGCAATAATTAATTAAAATTGGAATTAATTAATTAAATAAATATTTATGACACATGTAATTAATTATTGACACATTTAATTAATTAATTATTGACACATTTAATTAATTATTTATGTTTTTCACATTTTACTTAATTATTGACACGTTTAATCAATTATTTAATGATATATTTATTTATTTCATTTTGGCAGTCCTGGCACCTGGCTCTCATCTTGAAATAATTTTATCTGTCAGCCTCACCCATCAAACTCAGGGGGCGGGGTTAACGCTGCCCATGCATCTTCTCTAACATTTGATTGGTTGCCGTGCAAAGTAAGTCAAAACAGGTCGATCCTAGATAATCGATTGCTTGTGTAGACTTGGGGCAGCCAGGTATCCCAGAATGCAGATCAAATCACAGGCAGCAATAGTGGTGGTGTAGTTTTAAAATACCCCGTTTTTCTGTCACCAGCTACACTTTTAACAGTGTTTTAGCCGCGAATGTCGCGCCGTATGTCTGGTCAGGTTGTCAACATAGAACATGCTTGCAAAAGTGCTCAGATGTTTTCAGAGATTTCACTAGCTCTGCTAACAGTCAGCATGCAGAGTGCACCGAGGGGGTTACGTTAACCGGTTTGTTTACATATTCCACTCTCCGTGTTCCACATGTTGCATTCGCAGATTCTCATTTTCACCGAACGATCGTCTCTTTCCGCCTGGTCTTGTGTCTCTGTGCTTCTGTAACATAAAGAACGAGCTGACATTTTTCTCACGAAACCAGCGATCAGCTCAACAGACCCTCAGTTTACCTGCATGCATCCTCCTCCTCATCTGTCAGCTGTTTAACACCTGCTGCTAATTCAAGAAACACGCCTACGTTACCTGGTGATAGTCACAGTTTAACTGGGCAGCCAGTGCTCGATATAAAGCAATGTCAGCGCATTTTTCTGCACAAGATAAGTAAATATAGTGTTTTCCCCGAGCGCAGAGCTGCTGGAGCTTGTTTCCTTACAGAGCACTTTATAGGCGAACCAGCTTCATCAGCGGCTGATGTCCAATCACCGGCACACAGCTTTGAAACCTCGCCTTAGTTTTAGCTCTACTTTCTTTTATGAAAAGAAAGTAGAAAATGCTGTCGCCCAATTCTTTGTGCCGGACCATGCGACCATTGATTAAAACAATAGACAAAGTTGTGCAGATCTATAAATGTTAACTATAACTGTGTTTTCCATTCCATGCCATAACTTCCTGATATAGTTATAGCTCTTAACAGTTTTCTAAACTCACAGCTGAATTTTGAGCATTACACCGCTGGAACAAAACTATTTATTACTGAGTTGCTGCCTTGCATAAAAACACAGAATGCTAGATAAGCTCAAGATTATGATCTCTATTAACTGATAAAAGTGTGATTAACTTTCTTTATAATCAGTGTTCATTAGTAAAGTCCTTTAATGTATTGCAGTCTTAGGATTAATTTTTACTTAGGAGTTATACAGCAGCTAAATATAATAAATACAATTCATGAAATGTTATATGCTATTGGACAGACTTACTTAAGTCAAACTCTAATGAATACATAGTCTATTCACAACTGACAGTCACAAATTGACACGGTGCCTCTCACTAAACCCAGTAGCTTTTAAATGTCTAAAGAAGGCTTTTGGCTCCTGCAGACTTCAGTAAATCTGACCCTTAATGGTCCTTATTGTTTATAATTGCAACCTTTGTATTGAATGTATATGTTTCATAGGCTTTTCTTCGTTAAATGTCCTGCATAAAACAACAGAGCATGGTGTGAAAAGTTAGATGGGTGTTTTGCAGTCCATCTTCTACTCAATGAAAATGTCACTGAGGTCAAGAAAAATAGGTTAGGAATAGGAGATAAGAAGAACTTTTGGCGCTCACCCAACTTCCCACCACTGGCCAATAGGAAGCCAAAAACTTCTCTTATCTTTTTTGAAGTAAATGCACAATAAAATACTTTAAATCAGCACCACGGTGGCTAAAGGAAGCCACTATCTATTTTTGGTCGCATGGCTTTGTTCACGACCTTCCAAGCACATAACTGTCAAGAGTGAGCGACTGGGAAAAACCATAACAATACCCGACAACGCCCAAAGTAAAAGTTTAGGTGCAGGTGGCTTGTGAAACGGCTTGCACATTTGTAGCAACGGTGGTTCGGCTAAAGCAGGTTAATAGTAAAACCAACTGTATATGAGATTTGCCAGTTCAATGAGTAAAATCAGCTGACTTTGTGGCCTGCCTGAATTAATGGTAGCTTAAAGTTATTACTGGATTTCTTTGATATCAATATGCCTGTCTGTTAAGGTAAAACTAAAATACTCACCAAATCCTTGTTAGCTTTCTTTTTTGAGTTGGGAATACAATAACGTTAATTCAAAGCACAGCGTTATTTGCTGAATGGTAGTGATGGCCCGCTTGTATGGGGTTACAACGATGCAACCTTAAAAGTAAACTGAAACAAATATTGAAACTAAAAAATAAAGTCCCACCGATCGTCGCACAAGCTGCTCCATCTGGCGATCAGGCAGCTGGTCCTTCTCTCTCATGCCTGGCTTCTATGTGCTCCTTCCTGGAGTCTGGGCCTCGCGCCGTATGGGTGCTGAGCCAAATTTTTTAACAAGTCCTTTCAGCAGGTGACTGCTATTACTCATTGTCTAACCAGTCCGTGTAGAAAACATCTTGGGTGGGATTTGCTTGTCATGCCAGTAATGTTGGAAACTTTATTCCACCTTTCACTACCCCAAGCTCTCTTGCAAAGTCCAAACAGTCGGTTTTGTGCCGTCTAGGATTGTCCAGTGTCATGACAGACAACCAATTGGATCCTCTGCCTCAGTACTGGTGTAATTGGGGTCTTCCACTTGACTTTTTTGTTCCATAACCCCCGGGATCATTTAAAAAATTCCAAATGACTCGAATTTCCCAGAGGAATCCACCCGTGGGATTAATAAAGTTTTATCTTATCTTATCTTATGGTGTCCTGTATAAGGGCATGATCCATGGGGACGCTGCAGGGACACGCTGGAGCTGCATCAGCAATTGTGCCTCACCTGCTTAAGAAGAATTAACTGGGTTCTGAATTGTCGTTGTTGTTGTTATGTCCAGGACACCGCCGAAAATCTGTGTCCATTGGTGTTAGTAAAGATGACAACCGAGAATAAAGGAAAATGCTGAAAAGTGTTGAAACGTGGTCGAGTCCATCATGCATAGTCGACAGTGGTGCCAAAACTCAGGATTGGGGCATGGCGGAAACACGAGTGAGCCAGCCAGAGGAGGCGCTGGCCCAAATAGTAGCCAAGCTTGCGACCATTTGCTACCATAGTTTAAGCATTGCTTTCAATAAATTGCATTCTCAAAAAAGTGTTTTGTCCCTCTCCCATTTCTTCTTGTTGCATGTTGAAGCTCTACTTGGAACCTTGTTAAGATCCAACCATGCAAAATATGATTTATTTATTTATTTATTTTTACCATTTTTCATGTAGTCTTACACTTTTGATCTGGACTGTATCAAAGTACTTCAGCTTCCTACCATCGCCACACCATGTTTTCTGCAGATATTTATACATGCAAAGGTTGGACATAGCCACCACGATATAATCCATTCATTATTATAAATCTGATTGTGAAGTGTTGTAGAACATCTCCAAACCTTCTGTTTGGATGGAAGCATCCAGTATGAGTGTAGAATATATTCAATAACTTTTTTTGCAACAAACATATATACATCGTTTCTTGATAATGAACAGGTTACAGGAGTTTAATGTGAATGGCATGAATTCATGATTGATACTAAATGGCACTGTACCCATTCATGTCTAATCAGGTAATGGAGTGAAAAGTGACAAACTGAAAGCAGCATTGCATTTTGTATTCATTTTATTTTGGAGACAAAATGTAGACATGCTACATAGAAGAAATATTCACCAGCAATTTTTTTCAAGTCCAAGTCAAGTCTCAAGAGTCTAATGGATGAAACTGATATTCTATTGACCAATTAGTCTCTCTAACACTTGTAAAATGTTATGAATTATCTTATATGACCTTTGCTTTATTGATGTACAACAGCATTTAAAATGATAAGTGCATACTCACTCAGGGTTGTTGCAATAAACAGAATTTTGGGTCTAATCCTACCTGCCTCACACAGCAATTCATGACAAGGTCTCAAGACTCAAATCCCAAAACTTTGGTTTGGCTTTTGTTTTGGTCAGGTCTAACTTGCGATTGCAAGTCGCCATCTCTGCTACATAGTGCTTAATAATTGTCATAGATTAACACAGAGGTTCCCAAAGTGTGGGGCCTAGATGTTAGCTCTTTATACAGTAAAGTTACAGTGGGATACAAATAATATCAGTCTGAACCACAATTTGTTCCCCCAGTTCAAATCACGGACAAACAGTATCCCACAGCTGTTTATGTTCTTGAACCCATTTTGCACAGAGAGGCATTTTTTGAAAAATGTATTGATGGCAATGCTGAATATTGTTACACAGGGAAAAAAAAAAACCCAACTACACATGAAATAATTACACCATGACGCCTCTGCCTTTCTAAATGGAGGGACAGTAACTCCATTTAGAAAGGGTGTGTATATGTAAGCGTATAAAAACTCAAAATAGTTAGATTAACAGTAACAGTATTTTGTCTATATCTGCCAATAAAAGTTTGGGAACCACTGGATTAACAGATGATTCTATTAACAGATGTTTATCTCCTGAGGTCTGAGTCTTCATTACTAACAATCCCAAACCGTGCATGTCAGTTTCAGTAATTGTGTTTTTTGCTGTTTGGTTTTGCTGGTCACTGATTTTTTTTTTAGAACTAAATTTATTTATTCTTACGGAGTTATGGTTATCACTGACGATGACTTGAAAATGATGAGGAGACAAATGAAAAAGTAAAGGAAATTACCATCCTTTAAAAAAAACTATTTTCTTCCTCATGTGTAATTTAACAAGCATTTTATATTCTTCTTCTCCTGGGTGGCCTCCTGTTTTTAACCGTTTGTTTTTAAGGATTTCAAAGTAATGGTTCCAGTTTCCCTCGCTGTCTGCTCCAAACCCAAAGACATTAACCTAAAGAAACAAAGTTTTTACAGTCATTAAGTCTTTAGTATTGAATTTAAATAAATGTTGCCACAAATTGCACTCCTAGCCCTTTCATGCATGAATTATGAAAACTTCAGTCATGGAAAAAAAAACTTTCCAGAGTTTTTTTTATTCCTCTTTAGGCATACAAAACCCCCAATGTAATTGAAATTTTGGCCATGAATACGCTGCAATTATAAGTGCAATGTATTAGTTGAGTCTCCTTGACTCCAACATTGGTCCTGTCTTTACTTGGTATTAGATCAGTTTGAAAGTTTGGCATTTGTATACAGTGCTATCTGAGAGTTGCATAAAATTATTTTTGGCTGCCTATTTGACACAAATGGGTAGCTCTGTACGTTTGAATGGGAATAACTTATGTTGGATGCCCTTTCAGACACAACCCCAAACAACAATATGTTTCTCCAGTTGGAATCAAACCAGCAACTTTTCACTTGCCAGTCCAAAGTGTTAAAAACTACACAATCAAAGGTGCACTTAAAGTACTAACCATAAATATACTTTCATAATTTACATTACATGAATATATTAGTTTGTGAAATTGCTTCTTAATCGGTTTTTCTTCAAGTATGTCTACAATGAGTGTCGGTCAGACGCATAATGTAGAAGTAGATTGTGTAAGGTGAACATACCTCATCACACATTAATAAGCTGAGAACCACAGCAAGGAAGCCAGTGGATGGATAAGCAGCCTTCTTTCTCAGCCAGACATCATGAACATATTTCATGAAAGCTGGATGAAGGATCGACACCTGTTATAAATCAGGCAAATCTTTAAATCTGAGTTTTATTAATTGTTCTTTTATGAAGTATATGCACAATATACCAATATACAAAATACTTTAAATAAGCACCACTGTGGCTAAAACAAGCCACTATTAGTGGCATGGCTTTGTTCAGTGACATGCATGACCTTCCGAGCACATAATTTTCAAGTATGAGCAACTGTGGAAAACAATAACATACCGGATGCAGAACAGAGTAAACAACAAATACTGCAACAAAGTAAAGGCTGAGGGTGGGAAGAGCCATTGTAAGGGGGGGGGGCATTACTGGAAAATGTGATGAAGCATATCTTGCCTTTGGCTTCACCTACTCCAAAGGCATTGGGAGCACCCGCTGGGCTGTCCAAATCGGCGACAAACAGTATCCAACATTCTTGATTTTTAGTGGGAGCATACATAATTCTTATTTTAAAAAATTACATTTATTCAAAATGACGACGTTGATGTCGGGATTGGTTTGTGAGAGTGTGTGACGCCTCTGTCTTTCTAAATGGGGGACAGTGTCTATGTAAGCATGAATGCCTGAATTAATGGTAGCGTAAAGTTATTATTGGACTTCTTGGGCATCAACATTTGCCAGTTTTGTTAAGGTAAACCTAAAATACTCACCAAATCTTTGTTAGTTATCTTGTTAGAGTTTGGAGCACCGTTTTCCCTGTTGAAAAGAAAATATATTGTTGAATTTGTTAAAGAAATTGTTTAACAAACAAATGCTAATAATTACCTAAGACTTAAGAATCACAATAAGATGTTCAGTTGTTCATAAAACAATTTATTTAACTTTCTTCCATGTAAAAAAAAAAGAGTTGCTGCTAGCTATGTGAAAAACCAGAATATATCATAGGAATATATTTTAATATCAAACAGCTCTTGGGGAGTGGGGTGTCTCAAAATTGTGTTTTAATATTTCCTGTTTATTAGCCCACTAGAAAGTGGATATGCAGCTAAAAGTAATAGTATTACTGCTTCAGCTGTAAGTTAAATTACTCCCAATGGTCCCAACGGCAACTAGAGAGCAGATTTAATGGGGAGATGCGGTGCCTGTTTTAGGGAAACATGGTTTGAAGCTAACATTCTGTCAAAGGCTTGACCACACATACAATGGGACAATGCAAGATGTTCAATTCATGACCCTTAGGAAATCAAGGCATTTTTGTATGCAGAAAAAATGAAGTAGATTGTGAGAAAATGAATCAAAGCTGAGCCTGGTAGAAGAATCGATGAAGAACACGTTTGTGTTTCCACTCTTTTTTTCTTTTCTTTTTTTCTTTTTTTGCCTGTCCCGTTTGGTTCTTTTGCCATCAGAATTATTGTCTAAAGGCGAGGAAAGATGCCCAACGGATTTACTTTACCAAATTGACCATCCCAGCCTTGCCGTAATGGTCTATTTGATTCACCTTTTATTGTTTATTTTATTTATTTTTTTATTTTCACTTGCTAGATACGGGACAGACTTGAATGAGGAAAAGAAAAGGGAGAAAGGAAGAGGGGGGAAAAACAGCGGAGAAGAGGGACGGGGATAAAGGGCAAAAAAACAAAAACCAACTAAATAAGCAGACAAAAAAAATACATATATCAATCACCTGGATCACTTGTTGAGAAAGAAAAAAGAAAACAAGCAGAAGAAAACGAGAGCAATACAATAAACAACATCACGATGATATATGGGAATATAACAGTAAATACTAAATATTAAACATTATTGTGCAGCACATAATATCGACAGCGCACAGTGTGCTTTGAGGTAAGAGCCAAAAAGGGTGTAGTTTGTGTGTGTGAGCACCCGTGTGTACACCTGTGAGCATGGACGCGCTTGTTTTTAAAAGGTTCCTTCATGTAATGATCTGCTAGAGGGTGTGGGTGTTTCCGCTCTTTAAAGCAAGTTTCCCCATGAAACAGTTGTGGGAACACCCCAGGAAAGACACAGAACCACATATAGTTTCTTTTTTGTGGGTTCAGTTACCCATACATTAGGCTGGGAAATGAGATATAGGCCTGATATTGATATCTCCTAATAGCTGCAGCATTGCTCATAAACTTGAGTCATCTGTGTTGGAGTAAACAAAGGATTTGTGTAGGAGATTATTTCACTGTGTCCAGTGTGTTTACCACCTTCAAATGCCTTCGCCAGTGTACATTTGTTTTCAAGCCTACAAATTACAGTGGCACTTTGATCTGGATCCACTGACACCGTAAAATCCCCACCAGGGCAATATTGTTGTTTAAAGCACTTAAAAGTCTGATCATCAGCATTAGGTGGATAGATACTACCCCAAATAATCTTTTTCCCCTTTATGTCAGCCAACAAAACAATGACATTTTTTTAACATTTAGTTAAGTTATTTGAAGCATTTAGGATTTATAACATTCTATACATTTTACAGCTAAATGTATGGTGGCCCTGAGAGCCCAAACGGACTGGAACTTAAGGAAACACAAGCAATAAAAACACTGCAAAAGCATACAGAACACAACGGAAATAGGAAAAACAAAACAGAAATAGGAAAAAAGAAATCACAAATGGGAAAAACAAAAACAGAAATAGGAAAAAACATGATTCATGTAATACTTATGATGGATTATTAGGCTAATAGTTAGGGTAACACACTTGCCTTTCATCTTTTCTTTCCTCACAAAACCGATAGATCCTCCACTTCTTTTAAGTATCTCCCAGTGCAATACTTAGCATATTTTGGTTATTGCAAATTGTCTCCCCAGAAACACTTCCCTGGTGCTTTTGGAAATCTGTTTTTTCCTATTTCTTTTTTTGTTTTTTCTATTTCCGTTGTGTTTTGTTTGCTTTTGCAGCGTTTTTCTCATTGCTGGTGTTTTCTTAAGTTGCAGTCCATTTGGCCTGTCGGGGCCATAAATGAGTTTAAGGGCCAGGAAAGATAATTAAAATATGTCATTTGAATGCTAAACAAAATATACACCATTGATCTGAACCCTTTAAGGTTTAACTAAATTTTGAACCTTGTTTAATTTGCTTGTTCAAACAGATGAACCTGGATTGCACCTTTACTTATAGTTAGCTAAGAATGTATTGCAAAGCTATTAAAATCTGAAATTTCATAATGCCATTCCAGTACAGTAGCAGTACAGTTTCTAGCAACATAAGTTTTAAAAGAAATTGAAATATAATTAAAGTGAAGACAGAAACCATGTTTGGCCTACCCTGGAATTAATGACTTCAGAAGCCACAAAAAGTCAGGTGTTTTGAATGGAAAAAACAAAAGATGAGTTTTGTTGTCCAATCTAGTAGAACTTTCTGGATACATGACACGATGAGTTGTTTTAGTTCCAACATCTCTTTCAAAACCTTTGGTCATCCCACGGTTGACTCTAAATAGTACAGAAGGATATATAAGTTTACATATTTAGCATTTTAGACACATTGTAATTTACATCACATTATATGCATAACAAAACATAACAAAACTTAGATTTTTTTTGTGACATGAATCTAGGCTTTTCAGGTTATGTCAGTGAACAGTGCTGTTGAAATTAGCTTTTGTGTTTTCTTTTTGTGTAATGATGGTTATAATGTGTGGGGATTATATCATTTTATATCATTTTATATCATGTTGATTCCGGTCGCCGGTTGATGGCGCGATATGGCAGCCTCGCTTCTGTCAGTCTGCCCCAGGGCAGCTGTGGCTACAACTGTAGCTTGCTTCCACCAGTGTATGAATGTGAGAGTGAATGAATAGTGGTATTGTAAAGCGCTTTGGGTGCCTTGAAAAGCGCTATATAAATCCAATCCATTATTATTATTATTATTTATTCCATTTATTAAACATACAGTTTCAATCATGTTATTAACACACATTGCATTTGTGCTCATGATAGAGTTAAGCATACAGTCTAATGAAGGTTAAAAATGTCGTTCAGCGTTATGTCTGAACTGATATATTGATGAAATGACTTGAATGCTGTGAATGAATGCCTAACATGCTTACATACACATAGACATGAAGTATAATTTCTAGGGTAAAAGTGAAAGACATCTTGCTTTGTCTCTGCTTGGCAACTAGTGATCCAAGGTCTACAGGAAGCATCTGGAGGAGCCGGACAACCATATAGGGAAAAATGCTGTTAAACACGGAAAGTTGTAGAACTGTCGTTAATGATAACCTATACATGTGATGTTTTGTCTAACGCGAGAAGGGGTGTTTACCCTGACATAATAAAACCATGCTGAAAGTATGTTTTGACGGAAGATCTAGGTTGACAATATCGAGCTGTGTATCTTTCCACACATGTGTTTAATAAAATCATTGTTTTGACGCACTTGGACCAGTAGTGGTTTGTCTCACACCTCAATCACGAATCGGGACAAATGCCATTAAATTATTCTTACCTTATCACAATATCATGGAAATCAATCAGGGGTCCATACTGGGATCCTCTCAAATTTCCAGAATTCCCCACCACTGCACAACTCTTGCAGCGATCAGGGCGAGGTTCTTCAACATCTGCAATGGGTGTTATTGTCTGAAACACACGTTCTAGTGTTTTATTGTAGACAGTGAAGTTTTGTTTTTCCCTCTGTAAGGGCTGAGAAAAAAGAATAAAGTTTGCAACCTCAGATCACATCTCTTGTTCAAAACACATTTCGTCTTTAACATTATCCCTGCTAATGACAAAATATCTGCATTGTCTTGGAGCAACTGTGCGCAATAGTGTAATTCCCTTAGGGATTAATATTGTTCTGATTCAGTTTCAGTTTGATTCAATTTCAGTTATTTGATAGATAGCACTAGCATCTATTTCTAAGTGTCTTCAAGGATCAAACGTATGCACATTTGTGTTATTAATTATTGAGATATGTCTGTGAAGGTTCTCAATCATCCAGGTCATCGTAGTCTAAGGAGCTTGGGGGGAAAAGCGTCTTCGATTTCTTTGAGTTGCTTGAAAACATTTCACTTCTCATCCGAGAAGCTTCTTCATTTCTAGGGTTAAATGGTGGAGAGTCCCAGATTTAAGACTCGTGGGAGTGTCCCCCAAGAGGGACATGGACCCCCTACTGGTCCTCTACCTAATCACATGAGCCAAGGTGTGAAAATGGGTGTAGGTCACAATCAGCCAAGGTTTCGGGTGAGCTCATTGTGAAACCTGACCCCACCCTATCATGTGATTTCCTGAGTGGGCATTAAGGTGTCTGGGAAGGGATCTCAAAACTGGATTATAGATGGTAGACAGTTGGTGTCGTGAGCCACCGCCTCTGTTCAAAGATGGTCGCTCATAGTAGACATAGTTTTCCTGTGTGGTTTTCCCGAGTCTCCCTGCATCTCCCCTTTAAATGGCCTGTATTTGTATAGCGCTTTACTAGTCCCTAAGGACCCCAAAGCGCTTTACACATCCAGTCATCCACCCATTCACACACACATTCACACACTTTAGGTACCACCTTTAGGTCTGTTGTTATTAGTTGTCTCCAGTTTAGGTTATCCTCAGGTTCTGTTTCATGCCCACTGTATTTCTGTTTATTTCACTTCCCTAATGAAACTCCCTTGCATCTGAAAGCTGTCTGCATCTTGGGTCCTTCATTAAAATCCACATGGCTTGCCCCATGAGCCGTGACAGTACGAACCAGCCACCGTGGACCCCGCTGCATTTAATCCATCCGAGGAGCTCCAGAGGAACGTCATCTACTCCGTAGAGCGGCTAATCAATCTGTTCCTGCAGCACAAGGGGAAAGCTATAGCTAATCGGCTACAGCAATTAGTTCCCGGTCTCCCCTGATTGCTCAGCTCACTTAATCCGCTCGCACAGGATTTTATTCTGAACGAGCTTCACCTTCGCTCCCTGGGCACTACTACTCAACCAGCCACTACCGCTTCGCTGCTCGGCCCGTCGGTCCAGCCTTCAAATGGGAAGTGGTGCTCACGCCGTTGACGCCCCTCACCACAGTCGGACCCCGGGATTTTAGAGCAGCCGGCTTTGGTGAGTAAAAAGGACAATTTTTCTGTTTCAGACTTTGGGACTATTTATTCGGGGGCTGTGTTTTGTGTGAAGGAGGACAATAATAACTGTGGATTTCCTGGTTTCCCTGCAGCTGAGATTACTGAGACTGCCTTTTGGGGGCTACATTAAATTCTAATGACTGTTTTTGCTCTGCTCCCTTCGAGCCTGGAGCTATACTAACTAGCACTGCTAATGTAAAGACTGACAATTCTGAGAACTGTTCATCCCCTGCTCAAGGTGTAGCTCAGTCAACAGCCTTCAGTTCAGGCAGCTGACCTACAGCCTACAGTTCAATCAGCTGCTCAGCTTCCCTCAGCTCAGTCTCTAGTGTCCCCAGTAGCTCAGCCACCCATTCGGGCACCAGTCTTGCCAATTCATTCCATGCAGTGAGAAAATTTCATATTAACCTGTGCTGTTTCTCATGAACTGGCTACGTTTGAGACAGTTACTCTCTCCAGGGCCTCCCCAGAGGCTAGCCCTCTGCCCTTAGCTGATTCTAGATCCCTGGAGGCTAAGAAGCCAATTGAGAACTGCACCTTGTTAGCGCTGCCTTTCGTGGCACTTCGAGGGTCCAAGGGACCCATCCAGCCTTCGTTCATCTCCACTGGAGGGTCCGAGGGGCCACTTAAGCCTTCACCTGTCTTTGCTGGAGGGTCCGAGGGACAGCTCTGCTGGAGGCAGAAGGCTGAGTAAGGGCGCCCTCCGTTTGCGAGGTGTGCCTCCTTTTGCGGCACAGGGAGGACAGGGATGAGTTGAACTGGCCTTGGGATATCAACCTGTCACCCAGAGTAACCTCACACTGTGCGAAAATGGTATTTAAAGGATAATTGATAACAACAACCAGGGCATCCGGGGCCAGATCAGAGCCATCACTGTTCATTATTTTCAATCTTAAACTCAGTTGTGTGTCAATTAAATCCAGGTAATGCAAGCAATTTCCAGGCATGGACTCTTCAGTTATGGCTGAAACATGGAGCATCTCCATGTAACATTTCTTCTCAATTGAAAACTAGGTGAGGGGGGCTGTGAAGAGATCCTTTTAACACGTTTTTACACACAGACACGCACGCGCGCACACACACACACACACACACACACACACACACATAGATGCACACATACACACATGCACACACACACACACGCACGGGTCCCCAAAAACAGTTGTCTAAAAAGGATGTAATTTTTTTGTCAAAAAAGTAAACCTTTTGGCTTTAAAATCCAAACATCCTATTCATCATCCTATTACATCACCATACTTCCACCATACCAATGAAGTATGGTGATTATTTATATGATTATTTATATTGTTTTTTATATAATTTTATGATATTCATAAAAACTATGACTGCTGTAAACCTTTATTTCTTCCTTTATTACTTCTTCTGTCATACAGCATTTGACGACAGGTCATAAATCACTGGTTTGATACAAAGTACCTATTATCCCTCCAATTGGATACTTCCAATAAGGTTAAAATCTGGGACTCTCCACCAGTTGCTCTTAGAACTGAAGAAGCTTCTCAGATGAGTGGTGAAACTTCTTTTTTTTCTTTTATCATTTTAAAGATATCTATATAAGTAATTGTATTTTACAATTCTTCAGCCAGTTAGAAATACGGGTTGCAAGGATAAAGAGTTGAGTAAACATAAAATAAAAAAAGATAAGCATAAAACAAGGTTTTTTAAACTTATCTAATCCGTAGCTAAACTACGGAGGAATATTTGTGTTGGTTTTTTTTGGTGGAGGTAGCACACACTTGAATATACTGCTCTTGCTATACCAGTAAACACAGGTGTCATAAAATAAACAAGGGATGGGCAGTTAAAATAACTTTAACATGGCCACAGTGGGACAAAGGTTTATTGTAATATGTTTTCATTATTTACCTTCCACCAGTTGAAATCTTCCTCCGAGGGTTTATGTTTCTGTGACATAAAAGGTTTAGGAGATTCACTAATGATGTAATTAAACCAAGGATCACTGTCTGTTAGACATTTGTGACAGGCACAAAGTCTTGACTCCTGATGACAAAAGGTATATCCAGATAAATTCCATAAAAGGATGGAGACCAAAACAATTGCTGTGATATTCAGTAGTGGGGAAATGCACACTCTGAATTTTCCCCTTTTGAAATACATCTTGATGGAGTTCCAATCTGTGAACAAATACAATGTGAGTGAATGTGAAAATTAGCACTAAGCCTTTAAGAAAAAAGTAACAGAAATGATAACTCTTTAATTAAAATTATTTATAGTTTGCAACATATTAAGAGCACTGCACTGGAAGGCAGAAAAATCAGATAAACACAGAAGGTTTAATGTCCTCTTGTATTTATGGTATTTGCACAGATAGCATTTACCAGCATAAACCAGCTGCTACATTATGAGCACATCACGTTGAATCAAATACCATGACAGCCAACGGAAAGGAAAACACAGAACTTAAAATACTTTCAGAGTCTGTCGGTTGGTGTATTTGCATGAATTACTTATGCCATTGTTGTATTATCTCTATTGCTGATGAATAACCTAAAATATCATGTCTAATATATATATATATATAACACCCAGCACGCCCCTGCGGGCGGTTTATCCTTCAAGCTCGGGTCCTCTACCAGAGGCCTGGGAGCTTGAGGGTCCTGCGCAGTATCTTAGCTGTTCCTAGGACTGCGTTCTTCTGGACAGAGATCTCCAATGTTATTCCCGGGATCTGCTGGAGCCGCTCGCCTAGCTTGGGAGTCACCGTACCTAGTGCTCCGATTATCACTGGGACCACCGTCACCTTCACCCTCCACATCTTCTCGAGCTCTTCTCTGAGCCCCTGATATTTCTCGAGCTTCTCGTGTTCCTTCTTCCTGATGTTGCTGTCATTCGGAACCGCTACATCGATCACTACGGCCGTCTTCTCATGTTTGTCTACCACCACCACATCCGGTTGGTGGCCACCACCATTTTGTCCGTCTGTATCTGGAAGTCCCGCAGGATCTTAGGGATCTTAGCTCGGTCATTCTCCATCACCCTTGGGGGCATCTCCCATTTTGACCCCAGGATTTCCAGGTTATACTCAGCACACACACACACACACACACACACACATATATATATATATATATATATATATATATATATATATATATATATATATATATATATATATATATATATATATACATATATATATATATATATATGTATATATATGTATATATGTCGCGGGGTCCTCTCCTAAACTTCTCCCGAACAAATGCAGGCGTAGTCAGAAAGCATTCAGTGTGGATAATTTATTCTGCCGGCCTCCCAGGTGCACAAAAGATTATTTACAAAGAAAATAGGAAACTAACTTAAGTCAACACAAAACAAACATCTATATACAAAACACAGTCTGCATGTTACCCTCTCTGTAACATCTCACTGGAAAAGAACCCAGGTAGGCCCTGACCGCCTTCTTTTATACCCCATAGCCCCTCCCACTAGGCGTAATAGTCAAACCAAACAATCTTTCCCCCCTCAGCTTATTTCCCGCTGTATTCCTACAATACATATATGTATATACAGACATTTATGGCCAATTCCAGGCAGCCTACAGTGTTTCACAATAATAAAAAACAAACCAAAAAATAATGCAGTTCACGTGACCTTTCAAGCGCACGCGAACCCACTATTTAAACCCCGGAACACCATACCATCGGCTTGCATAACCCCCGTATAATCGGCGATCACAGCGAGTCTCCGCGACCGGCTTTATTAAAGGTAAGTGGGAAAATATGTTGGCCACCCTCTGCGCTGCTCAAAATATACCTCTCACCCTTTTTCGTTTATCTGCCCGGTCAACGAAAAGACGCGCAGCCACGGTAATTGTAGAAACTAATGGTGGTGGTGCGTGTATGCGCCCAGATCAGCTGTCTGCGGCCCGGGACGGTGTAACTCCGTCACATCATCCCCTTCCACCCGGAGGTTGGCGTTGTGCGGCAACCTGGAGAGATAATCTGCCACTACATTGAGCTTGCCTGGTCTGTGACGGATGATGAATCTGAAAGGCTCCAGTGAAAGGTACCAGCGTGTCAGTCGGCTGTTATGGTCCTTCATGGAATGGATCCAGGTGAGCGCTCGATGATCAGTTTCCAGCTCAAACTCTCTTCCAAGTAAATAATACCTGAGTTTCTCCAGTGCCCACTTAATAGCCAAGGCCTCCTTCTCCACCGTTGAGTAGTTGGTCTCCCGTGGCAGCAGCTTGCGGCTTAGGTATAGGACCGCATGCTCATCTCCAGGGTCCCCTTGGGCCAGCACTGCTCCCAGGCCGCTTTTGGAGGCATCCACCTGGACCAGAAATCTCTTCCTGAAGTCTGGGCTCCTGAGAACTGGGGTCGTACACAGGCAGGTTTTCAGCCCTTTGAAGGCTTGTTCACATTCCGCTGTCCATATGACAGGATTCCGTTGGTCCTTGCTGGTCAACGCAGTAAGAGGGGCCGCAATAGTTGCAAACTGGGGCACAAATCTTCGGTACCAGCCAACCAGCCCCAGGAAAGACCGGACTTCCTTTTTGGTGCGAGGCCGAGGGCAGTTCTGGATAGCTTCCACTTTATCCAACTGCGGGCGCACCTCACCTCTGCCCACTTGGTAGCCAAGGTAGCGGGTCTCCTGCCGTGCCCACTCACATTTAGAGGGGTTGAGGGTCAACCCTGCCTTATGGATTCTTCCCAGGACTTCGGACAGGTGCTGCAGATGCTCCTCCCAGGTGTTGCTGAAGATCACTACATCATCCAGGTAGGCGGCACTATAGGGGTCACACCCCTGTAGTAATTTGTCCATCAGCCTTTGAAAGGTGGCCGGTGCCCCATGTAGGCCAAATGGCATCACCGTGAACTGGAACAGGCCGGCAGGTGTCCTGAAGGCGGTGTACGGTCGAGAAGACTCCTCCAGTGGCACTTGCCAGTAACCTTTGTACAGATCCAAGGTGGTGATGTACCTGGCCGCTCCGATCTTCTCCAGCAAGTCCTCGATTCGAGGCATGGGGTAGGCATCAGTTCCTTCAATACAGACTCGGGGAGCAGTAAATCCCACTTCCCCATATTGCCTAAGAGTTTTACAGCTGTCCAGAACCGCTGATCTCTGAAGTGACGCTGAGGTGAAGACGCCTCTTCAAGAAACTTTTTGGGGTACAGGGGAACAAAGACATCTTCATCTACACAGCTTCTCAGCCTGCGAACCAGAGCCTCTGTGAATGCCTTGACTGGCTTGCTATGCTCTCCTTCAAAGATAGAATAGTCCTCCTTCAGACTGTGGCACACATCAGTCAGACAGACAGACTGTTGGTGGGACATGGGATCCCACACCAGCTCCACATAAGCAGTCATTTTGGGTACGACGGTCCTTTCTATGACGCTGGACAGCGTCTGTCTGTCTGTGTGCTCCAGCTCTTCGTGGCCATGTCCATGACAAAAGGTCTCCACTGCTGTGAACCATGGGAGGTTTTCAAAGTCTCCACTGGTATCTTTTAAAGGGTTCCATGCCAGCAGCTGATGCCTGATGATGGGGTTCAGCAACTTGGGCAGACACAGAGAGATATAAGCATTGTGGTAGGACTCCGAGTAGCATTCCCTCCATTCTTCAAAGCGAGACAGAATCTTTTTAACACTGCAGAAGTCTTCTTGGACATCAGAAAAGTCTGCCTTAGACATCAACAGTATGTCAGCTATGTTGTTCTGCAGCTGCTCCTGCTCTTCTGCTGAAGGTTATGTGTCTTCAGCCATATCAAAGTCTTCCTCAGTTTTAACACCGACGCTTACCTCACACTGAGTTTCTGATCCATTGGCTGAACTTGCACTCTGCTCTGCTGTGTTATAGCCAAGCTGCTGCAGGTGGTCTGCCTGCTCCTTAATCTTCTCTCGTCTCTGAGCCAACAGCGCCTCCATCTGGTCAGACAGCAGAGTGTGCAACTGCAGCTCCAGAGAGTTGATCTCAACAACCTTCTCCTGCAAACACTCCACCATGTTGTGGGCATAAGTCGTCATGGTCCTGTAAAACTTAAGCTGCTTCTCTGAGGAGCTTTCCTCCAGATTCTCCAACGAGGTTTTAGCACCCTCAACATCGCCCTCCATCCTTCTGAGCTCTGCCTGGCGTGCTCTGTACACCTCCTTCAACGACTCAAGTTTTCCAGCGATCCTTCTCTTGACCGTTGAGACAGTGACAGGAGGAAGCATCTTTGGAACTTTGACTCCTGCAGATTTCTTCTTCTGTCTTCCTCTATCTTGCCTGCTTATGCTACTGCTGCTATAGCTGCTGGAGTCACTGCTAGATGGGCTCTGCTCCCCTGGTCGTCTTTTGACTCCCTTCCCAATTTGTGTCTCTTCCCAGAGTTCCTGCTCCTCCCCATCAGTCCCTGACCGACTGCCATCACTTTCTCCAAGTTTCTCAGTAATTCTTTCCCTGATGCTCCTCATCCGTGGGGCAAACTCGATTCTCCAGCTCATTATCATCATCATCGACTCTGTCATCTTCATCTTCCCTGCTGTAGTGATCTAGTGTGCTGCCAGCTGAACTCTGGCCATCTCTACTGAGGGGAATGAATTCTTTCTGGGTTCGATTGGCACGACGCCGTCTCTTGGCTGCCTCGATCTCTCTAGCATTGGGGATATTTACGGGCGTATAGAAGAACTGCTAGAGTCTGAGGCTGAGCTGGCTGAAGGAGATCCCACTCCACGTTCATCGCTATCACTGTCATCATTGCTCCCATTATCCTTGTATTCATCATCATCATCTTCGTCGTCATCTTCCACAGAATATCGTGACGTCTGACTGCTATAATCTTGCCTGGGTGAAGCAGATGATGAGACAGCACCACCAGCCCCTGTGCTGACGATGGTCTTGGCAGGCGGAGCCTCCTTCTTCCTAATTTGGAACAGAACTGCTTTCTCAGATGACTTCTTCAATTTAAACGTAGACTCCTCAGCTTCCTTATCATCGGAGAAACTCAAAACAGAGGTTTCTTTCTTTTTGGTCCCCTCCTGGTCTTTCTTTCTCTCTTCTCTTTCTTCTGTCATATGCTGCTCTGGTCTTTGGAAAAGAGAGTTTATTACAGAGAAATGGCTCTTTCCAAAATAAAAGCTATACTATACGTTTTTTCTGGGCTATATTCTCAGCAGCATATTAAACATATCAGGTCCCCATAAGGAGAATCATGTACTAACGGCTGTCTAAATGACTCGGCTAAAGTTTGTAGCATGCGTGCTTGTTGTTTTTGTGTGCTTCCACTTGTCTTTGCACTAGGATAATGTTGGAGTAAATGTGCAGTCATATTCGTTGTGTTCCCACTAGTGCTGTCAGCGTTAATCTCATTGAAATGACGTTAACACCACAACACGGCAAATCTCCGTTAACGAGCTACCGTGGATCGCCCCGTGCATGGGGCTGGACGGCCAACACGTTAACGAGCTAACTGCGCTAACACACTAGTTCCCACCCATGTAATTGAGCATTGCATGGCACATCCAACATACTGTTTTACTTTAGTCCATGACGCGCTTACCTCCAGGGTCATACGTCACATGAAAACCAAAATAATTCCAAACGCCACATCTGAATGAGGGTGGGGTGGTTCAATTTGCCATGTTGCAAGGAGAGCTTAACTTCTGTCTTGCTAGCTTGCCCTGCGCTCACTGAATCTGCGATCGACTACTCCGCCTAGGCTGCACTGTCGAGTGCAGATCCACTGAGCGCTCAACACAGACAGCATCGTCAGAAGGAAAGTCGATAAAATAAATTGCTAATTTTGTATTGTTCGATACATATGCGTAGCGAACCGAAAGCACTGTATCGAACGGTTCAGTATCGATACGAGTATCATTGCACCCCTAATATATATATATATATGTATACATATTTAAATATACACACACAAACACACACATATAGTGAGAGAAAAATACATTTGGGAAACTTAATGACTGGAGGTTCAGTACAGATTAGTGTGAGATGAGACAGAGTGTAAATTATAATGTGTCTTACCAGCAAAAAGATGAAATTACAAAAGCAGGAATATGAGTCAAGAAGAACCAGTATGATACATCTATCAAGCTATCTATGTAGCTATCAACAAAAGAGGAACTTTTCAAAAGGAGAGGGAGGGAGGGGTTATGGACTATGTGCAAACAAGAGCCCCCGAGAGCAGCCATTTGGCTTTTCTACCTTTTATTGGGGTTGTGTCTGACTTGTGAATTGCCACACAACTGTTGCACACAATTTAAATGTTTTATGTAAACCCACAAAACATACACACACAAATATACATACATACATACGTATAAATATATAATCTATTAGCCTGTTACTCAGCAGTAATTAGCTGACATTTGTGTCCACGCTTTGCACCATAACAGTTTATGAATACTTCTTACTAGAGGATCTTTCTCATTAGCTGAAAATAATTCCACCCTCATATATGGTCATATCTCTAAAAAACTCTAACTAAAAAAAACCCTATAGAACATTGTGGGTTAAAAATATGCAACAAAACACTGAAAATTCAATGAGGCTAAAAGAACGCATATGACCAAGTCAAAAAGTAAGAGAAGTTGTATAAATAAAGCTACCACTTTCTGCCAAAACAGCTAAAAGTAAGTAGAGAATGTTATAAACGAACCATAGTCTTTAATCTAGAGCATAACAGATAAATATTCAATTACACTACTCGTAAAAAAGAAAAGAAAGACAAAGTTAGTACAAAAATAGAGATCCTTTGTCGCACCTCAGCCGCTGTCTTAAGTTGAAGTTTTCGAGATGAAAATATTTGTAGTATTACGTAATACTTTTGCATAAAGTACACATTATGATATTTGCTGTTGGCTGATGCTGATCACTAGTGTGATAACTGTGTGAGTTATCTCAGGCTTGCAGAATATACATGACATTTAATGTTAATTTTATAGATATCCGAGGAGCATTTTATTGATATTTGTATATATATTTGACCATTTCAGCCCTTTGGTACTCCTTCCATTATAGCAGTTAGAGTAAATCATTTAAAGTGCCATTGAATTGGCCTTGGATGTGTACATTCCCTCTAAAGAAATTTCAGATTTTTAATTTTAAACTTGAAAGAGTTTATACATTTTGCAATAGGGTATTATTTTTGTCAATTCTATCTTGTTTGCTTGTTGAGTCACTGGATATAAGCTGCTTAGGTGAGGTCTTTATTTTTACAATCATCATCAATCTAATGGCAGCAGCTGTGCTTTGAGGAAAAGAATGTTGACAGAGAAGGTGTGGATGCAACATGTCAGCACATGAACTGTCAGTGGTACAGATAAAAGGTGTGGTATCAGTTTAGTGGTAAAAAGTTATATATTTTTACATCACTTTGTGACCAGATGGACTGAAAACCAAGCTAAAAAACTACATGTATTGAGTTTCATTTGAATCTACTGTAAAAAAAAAAAGAGAAGAAAAAAAACTGTATAGATTTAACATTGTCTATGAATGAGTGTTTAATGTTACATTTTAGAGCATGTCCAGTGGTGTCTTCTGCCAGTAGAGAAAGTAATGCCACTAGGTTGGTTGGTTGGTTGCTGGTTATAGACATTCATTTATGTAAGCTTATTAGTGACATAGCTGATAACTCAGCGGAAAACAAAGAAATAAAAATAAAAAGCAGTTTATGGTGGTTAATTCGGTACTGACCCTGGCTGCAGCAATGGGTTTTATGTGACAAACCCAATGAGATGGTGTACTATTTCACACTAGGTGGTTCTTCACTGTTAGCTAGCTAAAGTGAAAAAGAAAAATCCATCTGGAGGTCGCCAGTTCACTAATTCATTACAAAGACTTCTCGGAGGTCAGCTGCGTGGAAGACGGCAGCGACGTGGGCAGAACAAATCCAGAGGCCGGCCAGGCGGAAGGCCGCGGCAGCGACACCTTTCAGGAGGCTGTTCAGGAGTTGTCCATGACGGCGATGAAGTCCCACCAGCGGCCTGGAAGGTGGCCGGTGATGTTGAGGTGCTGACCGTGGAAAAGGCAGCAGCATGGCAACCGCAGGGCCAGGCGAGGCTGAAGCTGCAGGCGAGGATGATACTGCAGGCGATGGCATGGAAGCCACAGGTGGTGGCACTGCGGGCGACGGCGTGGAAGCCACAGGTGACGGTGATGGCCAGACAGGCTCCTTGGACCTCCAACCGGAAGCAGGAGGCTGGAGCAGATCTTCGGACCCTCCAGCGAAGGCTGAAGCAGCTCCTCGGACCCTCCAGCGAAGACTTAAGGCTGGAGCAGTTCCTCGGACACCCAAGCGAGAAGAGTCACAGAACCAGCAGACACCTGGGCCTCTGGCACACATGAGAGAGACAGCAGCTGCGCAGAGCACTGACCCTGCTCAGGCAGCGACAGCCAGGTGCAGTCCTCAGCTGGTTTGAATCAAGTCCTGCTTTCACCTCCTGAGTCACACGATGTTTACCAGAACTTTCTTGAAACTGACTGAAAGTTCATTGTCCATTGCCTGCTTAAACTGTTCTTGCCCTTGACTTTGATACTGAACTACAAAGTTGCTTTATTTCTATTGGCCCCTGTGTGCTGATTCAGTACATTCCTGGAGTAAATAACCCAGAAAGGTCTCGTCTTTATCTTAACAGTCTCCTGCAGCATTGGTATCCAGTCTTAGGTTGTTGCTATGTGAGAGACTAGAGACTTTCTGACCACAATTCCTAACCCTGCAGTAGAAGCCTTAGAAATAGCAGTGTTAGACTCCATGAGGCAAATGTACAGGGAGTGCAGAATTATTAGGCAAGTTGTATTTTTGAGGAATAATTTTATTATTGAAACTCATTAATATCAAAGCTGAATGTTTTTGGAAGTAGTTTTTAGTTTGTTTTTAGTTTTAGTTATTTTAGGGGGATATCTGTGTGTGCAGGTGACTATTACTGTGCATAATTATTAGGCAACTTAACAAAAAACAAATATATACCCATTTCAATTATTTATTTTCACCAGTGAAACCAATATAACATCTCCACATTCACAAATATACATTTCTGACATTCAAAAACAAAACAAAAACAAATCAGCGACCAATATAGCCACCTTTCTTTGCAAGGACACTCAAAAGCCTGCCATCCATGGATTCTGTCAGTGTTTTGATCTGTTCACCATCAACATTGCGTGCAGCAGCAACCACAGCCTCCCAGACACTGTTCAGAGAGGTGTACTGTTTTCCCTCCTTGTAAATCTCACATTTGATGATGGACCACAGGTTCTCAATGGGGTACAGATCAGGTGAACAAGGAGGCCATGTCATTAGTTTTTCTTCTTTTATACCCTTTCTTGCCAGCCACGCTGTGGAGTACTTGGACGCGTGTGATGGAGCATTGTCCTGCATGAAAATCATGTTTTTCTTGAAGGATGCAGACTTCTTCCTGTACCACTGCTTGAAGAAGGTGTCTTTCAGAAACTGGCAGTAGGACTGGGAGTTGAGCTTGACTCCATCCTCAACCCGAAAAGGCCCCACAAGCTCATCTTTGATGATACCAGCCCAAACCAGTACTCCACCTCCACCTTGCTGGCGTCTGAGTCGGACTGGAGCTCTCTGCCCTTTACCAATCCAGCCACGGGCCCATCCATCTGGCCCATCAAGACTCACTCTCATTTCATCAGTCCATAAAACCTTAGAAAAATCAGTCTTCAGATATTTCTTGGCCCAGTCTTGACGTTTCAGCTTGTGTGTCTTGTTCAGTGGTGGTCGTCTTTCAGCCTTTCTTACCTTGGCCATGTCTCTGAGTATTGCACACCTTGTGCTTTTGGGCACTCCAGTGATGTTGCAGCTCTGAAATATGGCCAAACTGGTGGCAAGTGGCATCTTGACAGCTGCACGCTTGACTTTTCTCAGTTCATGGGCAGTTATTTTGCGCCTTGGTTTTTCCACACGCTTCTTGCGACCCTGTTGACTATTTTGAATGAAACGCTTGATTGTTCGATGATCACGCTTCAGAAGCTTTGCAATTTTGAGACTGCTGCATCCCTCTGCAAGATATCTCACTATTTTTGACGTTTCTGTGCCTGTCAAGTCCTTCTTTTGACCCATTTTGCCAAAAGAAAGGACGTTGCCTAATAATTATGCACATCTGATATAGGGTGTTGATGTCATTAGACCACACCCCTTCTCATTACAGAGTTGCACATCACCTAATATGCTTAATTGGCAGTAGGCTTTCGAGCCTATACAGCTTGGAGTAAGACAACATGCATAAAGAGGATGATGTGGACAAAATACTCATTTGCCTAATAATTCTGTACTCCCTGTATGATGTGGCATAGATTCTGATGATGCTGCAAATGCCCTCATTGGAGCAAAAGACTCTACGGCTGATCTATTGCACTAATTTATAAACAAATCAAACCCAGTTTGCAGCACAAACTTTTATTTTTTCAACTCACAGTGATTAGGCCTTCAGTGAAACTTGTGGTATTTATTCTAACCATGTGTGTCTTGTGTGTTTTTGTTCTCATCCAGCAGTCCTCATCCCTCATCACTTGTCTTTATGGATGTCTCTGTGCCTGGAGTCTGTGACATTGTGTTATTTTTTTCCCTTACATGCTTTATAAATGGAATGTATTATTTAATTTGGGCCACCTCCTCTAGCTTCTCTAATTGGCATGTTAGTTCTCTCTTGTAAAATTCATATTTTTACGTTTCAAGGAATTTTAGGGTATTATTTGTGCTATTTCCACTATGTTACTTGTTAAGCCATTAGATATAAATCGCTTAGATAAGTCAATGTTTTTCAAATCACCAGCTGTTGAGGCATCAGCTTAGTTGAAAGGAATATTGACAGAGAAGGTGTGGATGCATTTTAAAGTTGCCAACGCATTAACTGTCCAAGCTACAGAGGAAAGGACTCGTAATAATGTGTTAAATTAGTTCTAGATTTGTACTTTATTTTGTGACCAGTATGACTCATGGCTAATGTTAGGTTGAAATTATTAAATGTTGCCATTATTGTACTTAAATTTGTAAGCCTTGCTTTAAACTGTATGCTCAGAGACATTCTTTTATTTCTATTGTCCTCCCTAGCTTGTTGAATGGTGAGGGGGGCTATTGGATGAAACCACATTGTTGTTAATATTGGGGTTGATATTTAATTGTTGTGACGTATGTTTGAAGTTGGTGGGATATGTGTGTTTGTTACGTCAGCCAAGAAAAAGAGTTTAGGTTAGGATATTTGGTTAAGGGATGGATTTATCCCTGTATTGATTAGCAGAGTTGGACTCAGGCATCAGATAATAAACTGGCGGTTAGAGTCCACAGTGATGCTTTTAACATGATTTAAATTACTTAGGACGGGAAGGACGATTCCTAGGAGCGTCGTTGCTCAGCGTGTGGCAGTGACTGGTGATCGTGGACGCATGGTCATCCCTGGCGGCATCCAGTTAGCCCGGTTGGTAACCGCAGAACTTCGGGCACCCGTTAAAAACCAAGTGGTCATTGACCACTTCCTTACCGCGCTTTTTGACCGACAGGGGCGGGGCCTCGGGCTTGACCATTTCAACGTGGCTGACAGGTGAGCCTTAAGTAAAGCTTTAAGGTGTAAGTTTATATGCCGATAAGTGGGACTTCCTGTCGAGCTGCGGGAAACGCTTATAAATTAAAATAGGGCTTAGAAGTCAGACCGCTGTCTCGGACAGATGACAGCTGTAATTGACCAGCAAGGTGGACGAACCTGGGCTTAGAGGCTTTTAATATAGTCGAAAAGTTAGGTGTGCCGGTACTAAGGTTTTGAAGATGAAGTGAAGATGTGATGGAAATAATTTATCTTGGCAGTCAGTGTTATATGTAAATATGTGAATGTATAAGTGAAGTGTAAAATTGTTATTTGGATGAATGATTAAAGATGCACATTGTTTTGAGGTTTGAGAATCTGTGATTCAACCAAGTGACCAAGGTTTTTTCCTTTAAAACAGGAGCAAAGTAAGGAAAGCACATATATTTTGGTTAAGTCTGATAAAGTAAAATTAAAATGTACCGTTACATTAAGAGGAGCAAAATGAAACCAAAATATGCTGTACGAAGAACATGACTGATAACTGTTCTGTCTTAAGTTTTGTTATAACACAGGTATTACAAATGGGAAATGTGGGTTTTAAAAAAAATGAAGTTAGTGTTAACACACAGGTGTTGTTTCTAGGCAGCTCTGAATGGAGCCAGGGGTTTAAAAGATTTAACATGATGATTAAACTGATTTTATTCCTAAACACAGGTTTGGAAGCCCGGAGCAAATTTACCCGAGGGGAGAATTGCTGAGGGTTTTAGAGAAATAATTTGACTAAGCTTTTTCTATTAATTTTATAAGAGGTGGTGAAGTATTTTCAGTATTTTCTGTTTCAGTAGCTGGTCTTTAGTGACACACGAAGTGTGTCAAGAAGGGGTGATTTTGGGTTTAATTTGAAATAAGGGGCTTTGTGATCATGTTATGATTTTCTGGGTGTTTGATAATTTAGCTCTAATAAAACTTACTCATAAGTAATTGCTTCTATGCTTAAACTTAATTGATTGAAAATGCTTGTTTTGTTTTCTCTTTGATTTTTTTTAGTAGAATAAGTAAACGGTCAATGTAAAAACAAAATGCTTCTAGACACAGATAACATGAAGGTTCACTTGTAGGTCAGAGTTAAGACACATTTCGCTTGGAAACTTTTGTACTTGCATACCAACAGTTTTTTTTAATGCACGCTTACAGACACAGACATGACGTAGATTAGTTTCTGGGGTAGAGGTGAAAAACAGTTTGCTTTGTCTTTGTTTAAAGTAGTAAGTTGAGTACAGGACGTACTTGAGATGATCAGATAAGAGAAGAAGAGAGGTTTTTTTTGTTTTTGGAGTGTCAAGGGTTGTTAATAGTGTAGCTTACCCAAATGAATAAAATTGCAGATTATATATGTATAAATGATAGACCCAAGAACATGATAGGTTGAACCAAGTATGAAGAATTAAGAGAACAATTGATGAACATAATAGGTTATGGAGGCATAGCAGAGAGAGGCGTTTTCCTTTTCTGTCCATTACAGGAGAAGGAGCAGGTTGGCGAGAATCCTGGAAGCACCGGACCGAACGGGACCACAAAAGAAGCACAGAGCACGAATGTTCAAGGAAATTTGTTGTTTAGGATATTAAAGGCTTGTTAAGGCTAAATGTGGCCATAAAAATAATGAAGAGCAATATGGGCCCTTTAGGGGATAAAGTTAATTATAGATGATTGGATTGGAGCAGTGAGGGAAGGCAGAAGTGGGGTTAAATTGTGACTCTGGGGTCAAAAGGGGATGGTAGGAAGAGAAGCAATGATAGCTCACAGCCCAGCGTAAACGCGAGGTGCTGTATAAGGGCTTGATTTATTTGTTTGATTTATTTGTTGTGGATACAAGTAATTATGCTATAGTAATAAGGGAACATTGAAAGTGTACAACTCGTTGAGGGGACGGAGGACCTAAAGGGTTGGGCAATTGAAAGGTTTCATTTTTGATATGATTTCTTTTGTTATATTTTAGCTATTATTCTCACATGGAAGTAAACTTAATGGGAATAATTAGGGTTTACGTCGGCTTTTAAAAAAGACGAAAAGGGGAAACTGTTGGGGTTTGAATATATAATCTGAATGCGTATTTGCTGATTATGTTGTTTTAGATACGAGAGGCCTAACTCTGAGTACAGTCTGTGCCAAAAGGGACTGACAGGAAATTAAATGCTTTTGCAGGCAGAAAGTGAAACTAAACAGAGTGTTTGATCGAAACTTAAAGTGTATGTGACGTCGAGAAGTACATAAATAACCTGGCTTCCTGTTTTCTGCTTGAGACTGGCTGATTTGAGCAGGCGTTTCTGTGTGTGCTCACTGCTCAGTCGCCATTTTTAAAGTAAAAGACCACTATGAGCTGTGTCTTTTTTGGCTGTAAAGAATACAAAAGAACTGGGATTTAATAACACTCACTCACGTGCACTCACACATACACACAGGTACGCACATACAGTCACTCACGTGCACTCACATAGACATATGGGTACGTGCTCATACAAGCACTCCATGGGGGTTTTATGATGGGGTCGCTTCTATAAAGCTGACTGTAACAAACAAAAGAGTGGAAGATTTGCAGAGGGACACCGGCCTTGCATGTCTCCACTTCTAGAAGATGCATGCTTAAATGAAGATGAATAAAGATGAATAAAGGTTTTGTGAAAATGACTACTGAGTTCTGGTGCCATCTCTGGATGCCCGAGGAATAAAAAGAACCGGGGTAAAACTGATTTCGTAACATTTGCTTTCTTCACAGGAATAACATCTGAACTAGAGGGCCTGCTGAGGTGCAGACCCAACAGCTAGTTACAAAGTTTTTCAGTTTAAGACTATTTTTCATGCATAATAATAGCTATTAACTACTGACTAAAGTGTACAATATGCATATTTCAGTGTGTGAGTGATTCAGCGGTTTAGTAGACAGTCAACAGTGACTCCAGAAACATAAGTCTCATAAATATAAAGAGGACTCTAAATAAGTGACCGTACCCTATTATTAAAATTAAAAGTTGTAATTATTTGTTTCGTGGGGTCCTCTCCTGAAAAAATGCAGGCATCGTCAGGAAACGTTCAGTGTGTGTACTTTATTTTGCTGGCCTCCCAGATGTATTATTTACAAAGAAAATAAACAACTAACTTATTCATCACTAAACAAAAATCTATGTACAGAACGCAAGAGAATGCTAAACAATCAATCAGAAAGACACAATTCAGCCACACTATAATGCTAACATGTTTTTTAAATGTATATATTTAACAACATCTGAATAAGGTTTTTTAAGAGGTTTTATAAAGCTTGTCATGAGTAATTAATAGTGTTAAATGTAATATATTTTCTCTTACCTTCAAAAGTAAAGGAAGTAGCAAGTAGGCAGAGAGTCTGTGAACGATAGAGCAAGTTGAATTGGTGAGCTACTATTCAAATGCCCTGATGGTGTTAGTGAGGTTTATTTTTGGTTCTAGGAAAGCTGAATTGTTTGGCTTGTTGTCAGAATTGAGAAAAGAGGAAAAACCTGTCTGTTAACTGTGCAACAGCCAGTGTAGTATTACCTGGGAGGGTTTATTTATGATCTGTTTAACCCATGAAAACCATACATGGAAGGAAATCATGTATCCATGTCAGATTATTTTTGATATGAGCTTATGAATGTAGTACCATAAATAATGATAAGAAGAAGAAGAAGAATATCACATTGTCATGTCCTTAATAGCACATAATATCCTTTTTTGCATTTTCCTGTGGAAAAACAACAATCTCATGCTTACGAATCTCATGAAAATAACACAGAATAGACATTATGAATAAATACAGTCACAATGGTCAAATGTGACTACCTGCTCCTTCACACACACACAGGTGTACAAACAGGTACTCACAGACACACACTATCTTGGTTGGCTGCTGCCTTTAAGCATCTCATGCGTTGTTGGCTTTGTGTGCCACTCAATAAGATTCAATATTTATTATTTACTGCTACCTATGCTTATGTTGGTTGTTGCTGTAGTTTCCCTTCTCTGCTGTTTTCCTGTTTTGCAAAGCAAATAGAGAAGCAGATTTTCAGTGTCTTTTCTCTCTATCCCTCTTTTCCTCGATTTTTCTTTCCCTCTCCTTCTGTTAACTCTCTTCCCAACTTCTCTTTAGTCATATTGTTTCTCTTTTCTGTCCTCGAGTTCTGTCCTTTCTGATTGTAATAACTTCAAATAAAAATAAATTATAAAGAGCAAATAAACTATGACAATCAAGTGGACCAATATAGCAAAAGGTCCACTTGAAATAATATAAAACTAAAGTAAAACAAAATAAATGAAGACAAAATAAACAGCTGTAGAAAAAAGCAAATAAAACATTAATGCCTTGACAAACTGCTAAAATACACCACATGCAAATACAACCAGTTCTACACAAGTCTGCACCAGTTCCAGTAAAGACAAGCTTATGCTTGCCACAGTAAAGTAGCAGTGCAAATCCTATTCAAAGCAAAACAAGCAAGCAGAGCATGGCTATTAAAGGTTTCACTGTGAAGCAAGATTCATAAAAAAAGTTCTGTGTCACAGAGGTGGCTGCCTTTTTTACAAGGGAGAAGTTGATCATGGTACTGCATGTTAGTGCAGTTCATAATGAAGTCATGAACCAATAATTTTTGATTACACAGGACTCATAAACAAAGGTTAAACTATAAAACAAAATTACTGCAGAATTTAAGGAAGGTATAAAAACAAAGAAACAAAATCAACAAACCTTCAAAGAGGGAAAATGTGAAGGAGGACATGACAAAAGGCAGAGGGAAACTGAAAACTTAAATATAAATAATGGATAATGAGAGGATATAAAACTTGAACCAAAGTACAAGAGAAAAAAACAGAAAAAGTCAGATAGGAAAAGAAACTCAAACTTGACCCTGTAGACTGTGACAGTAATAATGTTTTGCTTTTTTATTTTTTTGAAGAACATGAGTAACAAACAATAACTAAATCAACATTGCAAGGCAGGACATGTTATCACTGCACGTTCCTGTGTTTTTGTTATTCATGTTGTGGGTTCAAGGTGATTCTTTTTAATCATGTTTTTGTGTGCTATATCCACACCTGTAATCACACCTCTCAACATGGCTCTACTTTTTTCCCTTAAACCTCCACCCAAGTTCTTAGAACTCTCATTGTACTACGCCCTTCTTAGTAGGAGGAACGTTTTTAGAAAGTCCCAGAACAGTATGTCAAGTCTTATTATGGGTGTGTGAACATGTTGTTGCAATGAGCATGATTTGTAAATAAATCCAGGCTAAGAGTGCCAGTTTAGTTCATGGTGTGAATAGGCAATAAGGCAGAAATGTAGTGTCCCTGGTCCTAGTCCCACTCTGCACCTAGTCCCTAATCCAAGGTAATGCAATTCCTTTTGAGTTATAACATTGACAAGATTCTCAGAAAAACAATAACTGTGATCTTGACCTTGAGGTGAAGCTGAATATTTTTGCTTTGAGATCAACGTCGGCGTAATTTGAACTTGTCTGGGCCGGACCTTATGCTGCCAGAACCACGACAAAGACTCCGGTAAGGTGGGGGGGTTGTGCTTAATCTGGACCAAAAGCTGGCCTTTTACTGCTCCTCAAATTGATTACACAGAACATCCTATGAATTGTGTCTAAACTGATCATATCTCTGCTTTGTTTGATATGTAAGAAAGATTTTGTCAATGAAATGTCTCACGGTGACATCAGCATGACGCATGAGGATGAGACAAAAGTTTCCAGTTCAAGACGTTTCTGCACCACACCTGACAACATGTCTTTGTGTCATTATGTTCTTAACTTTCCTCCTGTTCCAGTAAAGCAGAAATGCTGACTTGAGACTTGCAAATGCGGATGTGGTATTGTAAAGTGATTCATTTAGACTTTAGATAGCTCATGGAAAGACACATGACGCAGACAGAGCAGACATGGAATAAAACGTAAAGAGAGGAACGACACAGGAGACAGTGATGAGACAGAGACAAGAAAACACCAACTAGGGAGGAAAACAAAACAGAGATGGAGACCGAGAGAGAATCAGTAACAGAGGAGGAGGACGATTTCACGCGAGAAATGATTACTTAATGATTTGGCTATCCTTTCTTTAGGGGTACATTGTCCGTTGTCTTCACATTATACAACATTACGAGGTAGCTTAAGGCAACTCATGAGCAGACAAAGGAGAAACATCAGTTCAAATAGATACAGTGCATAGTTACTTTTGTACTTTGCATTAATGCAGATCCATTTCTGCAGCTTCTCTACTGTTTGCCGAATAAAGAGCAGACAACTGAGCTGAGACAGACTCCATGATCAGCCACTGCTCTTATTAAAGCCCATGTTACACTACTGGAGATTCAGACTGACTATAATCAACGTGATTGCAGACAATAAAATTATGGACACCTTAGGCACACAGTTCTGGCACTGAAGTCCCCAGCTCTATGGTGTACAACCTTTATGTTTACAAATGACAGCCAATCAGAAGAAAGTTATCTTAAATGGAGGGGGAAAGGAGCTGAAAGGGCTTGTTTCAGAGTGTTGAAGAAACAAGAGACTGCACTGGGGTCGAATAAGAGATAAAAATAGGATTATTTATAACTATGAATCACACAAAACTACTTTAGAAGGGGCCAAGAATAAAAATACAGAGCTGAAAAGGAGCACAATAATTCCCTTTTCACTCATGCTAAAAATCGGTCAGAGATTATCCATGGCACTTGAGTATCTACAGAGATCTTGTGTTAAAGAACTCCTTTATTAATTTCCATGCATTGGCCAACTTCAGAGGTTTCTATCACCCTTAACCTAAACATTAATCATACAATTAGAGTAAAGCCAGACTATTAGAAGACCCAGAATGGATAGCTGCCTAACACAGTGCGGACAGCAGACAGCACAATCACAAATCATGCTGAGCTGAGGAGACAGGGGTCAGGAAAGTTTCTCATTCAGGCTGCAGAAGAGTGATGAAAGGATTTTAAAGAAGTAGAAATGGCTCTAATTAGCCTAGACTACAGCTAAGATTAATGCACACCAGAGAAATCCTTTCCCTTTGATAAAGTTATGAGAAGTTATGCTTAAAAGCATGGAAATCTGTTGTTAAAGTCAGTCAACCTGCAATTCTTGTATAGCACTTCCCTACTCTCCCAGAACACTCACAGCGCTTTATACAGCATGTCTCATTTACCCAATCACACGAGCCCTTCTTATGCAGAATTGCTTTCTATCTACCATTCACACACCGATGGATACATCAGAGAGCAAGTGTATCGGCAGATATATGTCCTGTCGGATAATATCTGCATGTTAACAAATATTTATCTGGTGTGTTATTTTGACTCAGTGTTCAAAAGAAAAATAATTTTTTAGAAACATGAAATTTTTGCTTCCTTGAAAGAAACAAATCAATCTTCTAATTTGAATATTTGTTTTCTAGAGATGAAACACACTATAAACCCTTGCTGTTCTTCAAAGTAGATCAAACATGTATCCAATAAAACAGAACAAAGTATGTATGTATGCATGTATTGCTAACTGGGTAAATGCCTACACATAAGCTCGTAACACTTGGAGGTTTGAGCCAATCTCAATTCTCATTTGTGGATGAACAGAGTCCAGTGGCACAGGGTCAAGCCTGGGGCCGGCCAGTAAACCTGTCTGTTCACTTTGATGAGTGCAGCAGGTGCAGAGCACCAAACAACTGGTGTATGGCATCACATGCTCCCCCCACCACCCCTCACAGAGGCACACATGCTATAAAAACAAAACTGTGGAGAAATGATGCCGGCCGATGCCGGAACAACACACTGGCCCAGCACATACTCATCAGATCAGCTGCACTTGCATACCACCATGCAGCTATAATCTGGGGCTTGGAATGCTAATACCCATGTGGTTACTTGAGACATAAGTGCAAAACTAACAAGAAGCAGACTCGGCTATGAAGAAAATGTAAGCTAGACACCATCTGAAGACTGTTCAGTTTTGTGTTTTGGAGGTAAAGTTTGCCTCCATTCATGGGCATATGACAGAAAAGGAGGGACAATGAAGGATGTCTTCCAATCATAAAGAGAACATTTAAACTATAGGACTGTTGTTAAAGTCAGTGAACCTGCAAACACAAGAGGAAAAAATAAGAGAGGAAAAAAAAAAGAAAAAAGAAAAAGAAAACACCAACTAGAAATAAACTTAAAGGCAAAAAGAACTAAACTCAAGACTAAACAGTAAAACCTGAACTTAAACATCTTAGAAAATGCAGCAAAGGAATCATATTAGTAGTAGTAGTAGAAGTAGTAGGGTCTACCTCACAATATGAAGCACTTTGAAGTGACTGTTTATGTGACTTGGCACTGTATAGATAAAATTAAACTGAATGTAAAACTGAACTGACTGCAAAATAAACATGGCCCTAAAGGGCATCGATTCACTATTCTTTTTAGTGAGCTCCGATTCCCGTACACAAGTGTCATTACTGAGATCCTACTGAATAAAGTCTGCATTTGGTCTGGTCCTATAAAGAATGATTGTGAGGACGTTCACCTTTCATAAGAACATGCGTGAGCAGTGTTAGATTATAATATTATTTTATGCCATGTTATATCCGTAACTAAAGATTGTGAATTATTATGTAGTTTTAGTTTGCATTATTCTCCTGAATTAGAAGAAGCTGATAACTATTGCATTCGTTAAACTGATTTGCATTACATTAGACTGCTGATTTATTGTGGATGAATGATATTGTTTTATGATGTTATAAGAAATACTGTTTGCAGAAAGTCATCGCCTTATTTGTCTGATTAGAAGAGAACAGAATATACTGGAGTTTTCTGCCCCATCTCAGCAGGAGCAGATAAACGGGGAGCCAAGGTCATAGCTTAGGCGCCGTGTGAGAGAAAAGCATGTGAATGTTTAGGCTTTTATGATAAGGTGGGGGTACCAGAGGCTATAAGAGTTTGATCAATGCTCCACCATTTTGAGATCTGAGGCTGTCTGCATACGGTGTCCATCTCCCACGCGTGTGTTCATTAAAATCATCGTTTGACTTAACCCGGCCGGACCAGTGTTGTTATTATGGTTTTTTCTCTTGTCTCCATCCCCAATATTTTGAACCATAACAGCAGGAGAAGAAAGCCATCATCACAGACGCTTCATCACCAGAATTCATGGAAACAGCTGAAACTGTTGCTTTTCATTGGGGTGTTTCTCTTGTTTTTTGTTTACTGTTTATATCTGCTAAAATAATAACTGGCAGAAGAAATGTAAAGGCTGGATATGACATGCAAGTAGATTTTTCCCTTGGTGCATTGCACGAGAGGTTTTACATCTGATTGCCTCAAGGCCTTATGATATCCTCCACAGATTTATGATCACCTCTTTCATTGAAACTTAAGTGTTTTTACACCTGTGGTGTTCCCAGTCAAATGTGACCACCATAATGACACCCATGGGTATCCAGACTATATTCATCCATCAGACAGAAAACATCCCCATACACCTCCCCAACTCACTCACTCACTCACTCACTCACTCACTCACTCACTCACACATTTCAGACTGAACAATGTCTTTTGCGAGTACACATCTTTTTTCCCACGCTTATGTGCTGATCCTCCTACTTCTATTGTTCATGAGTACTAGGGTTTTGGTTTCTGATTTCTTGTTCTTCTGGGTTGTGATTTGTAGCTCTTAGGTTTAATTCTGCCCTCGTGTTATTCTCTTATTCCCTAGTCAGTCATGTCTCGAGACCCTCCGGTCCCTGTACTGTGTTAGTATTGTCTCTGAGTTCAGTCTGTGGATTTCCTGTTTTACTTTGAAGGTCTTGTCTCATGTTAGTGTATTCTGCTTTACGTCCTTGTCTTGTCTAGCCCAATGAGTCCCAGGTGTGTGCCCACCTGTTCCTCATTTCCTCATGTGCCCCCCAGTGTATTTTAGTCCCTGTCAGTTAGTTCTTCTTGTTACGTTGTTTCTTGTGCATTTGGGTTCTAGCTTTCCAATCTAGGTTTCTGTTTGGCTTGCTTCAAGTTCATGTTTTGCCTCTATGAGTCCTGTGTTTGGGTCCAATCCTGCCTGCCTGTACATGACATCAAGTTCCTGATGAAACAATGTATCATATCTTCACACAGACTAGACAGGTGTCTGTTATGTGAACCCATCTCTTTCCCACGCTTTTATGCCTATCCCCCCACGTGAATCACACCATCCAGAGTAATCAATGTATCATCTTCACACAGACCATATACAGTGGGGCAAAAAAGTATTTAGTCAGCTACCGATTGTGCAAGTTCCCCCACTTAAAATGATGACAGAGGTCAGTAATTTGCACCAGAGGTACACTTCAACTGTGAGAGACAGAATGTGAAAAAAAAATCCATGAATTCACATGGTAGGATTTGTAAAGAATTTATTCGTAAATTAGGGTGGAAAATAAGCATTTGGTCACCTCAAACAAGGAAAATCTCTGGCTCTCACAGACCTGTAACGTCTTCTGTAAGAAGCTTTTCTGTCCCCCACCCGTTACCTGTATGAATGGCACCTGTTTGAACCCATCATCTGTATAAAAGACACCTGTCCACAGCCTCAAACAGTCAGACTCCAAACTCCGCCATGGCCAAGACCAAAGAGCTTTCGAAGGACACCAGGAAAAGTATTGTAGACCTGCACTAGACTGGGAAGAGTGAATCTACAATAGGCAAGCAGCTTGGTGTGAAAAAATCAACTGTGGGAGCAATCATCAGAAAATGGAAGACATACAAGACCACTGATAATCTCCCTCGATCTGGGGCTCCACGCAAGATCTCATCCCGTGCGGTCAAAATGATCATGAGAACGGTGAGCAAAGATCCCAGAACCACACGGGGGGACCTGGTGAATGACCTGCAGAGAGCTGGGACCAAAGTAACAAAGGTCACCATCAGTAACACACTACAACGGCAGGGAATCAAATCCCGCAGTGCCAGACGTGTTCCGCTGCTGAAGCCAGTGCATGTCCAGGCCCGTCTGAAGTTTGCCAGAGAGCACATGGATGATACAGCAGAGGATTGGGAGAATGTCATCTGGTCAGATGAAACCAAAGTAGAACTTTTTGGTATAAACTCAACTCGTCGTGCTTGGAGGAAGAAGAATACTGAGTTGCATCCCAAGAACACCATACCTACTGTAAAGCATGGGAGTGGAAACATCATGCTATGGGGCTGTTTTTCTGCCAAGAGGACAGGACGACTGATCCGTGTTAAGGACAGAATGAATGGGGCCATGTATCGTGAGATTTTGAGCCAAAACCTCCTTCCATCAGTGAGAACTTTGAAGATGAAATGAGGCTGGGTCTTCCAACATGACAATGATCCAAAACACACCGCCCGGGCAACAAAGGAGTGGCTCCGTAAGAAGCATTTGAAAGTCCTGGAGTGGCCTAGCCAGTCTCCAGACCTCAACCCCATAGAAAATCTGTGGCGGGAGTTGAAAGTCCGTGTTGCTCGGCGACAGCCCCAAAACATCACTGCTCTCGAGAAGATCTGCATGGAGGAATGGGCCAAAATACCAGCTACTGTGTGTGCAAACCTAGTAAAGACCTATAGTAAACGTTTGACCTCTGTTATTGCCAACAAAGGTTATGTTACAAAGTATTGAGTTGTATTTTTGTTATTGACCAAATACTTATTTTCCACCCTGATTTACGAATAAATTACGAATAGGTTCTGGTCCGGGTTTTGAAAAAAAAAATGTGTTACTTCAGTTGTTTGTGCACTAGAGTATCCTGTAGTGTGGAACAGAAAGTATAAAACATTCACCATAAAACTATTCCAATGTATTACTGTTGAAAACCAGTCAAGTGATACCAATAGATTACATATATTTGTACTATAATTTGACTTAAAAAATCCCCATCACTAAAGATATTGTTTTATACCTACACTATTCTAGCTTGATAGCATAAAGCAGACCCGCCCACTAGGGCAGAGCCATGGCAGGGATGAAAAGGGGGGAAAAAAACAAAAACGCTTGGACACTGTTAGCACGTGGAGCCTACAGAAACGCAAAGCAGGAGATGAAGCATAGCTGAATATGTTTCCAAACCAACTTCATTCTAAGCCAAAGACTAGAAAATATGGTGAAGCATATCTGCCCTTTAGCTTCACCTGCACAAGTGCCAAGGTAGGTCTCCCTGCAGAATTGGTTTTCCCTTAGTCGGGAGCAGCGCTGGGCTGTTTAAATCACAGACAAACAGTATCCCACATTCGTGATTTTTAGTTCACAAACACGTCTTGTAATGATTAACTACTCCATACATTTTGCAGATGTTAGCTCTTTATACAGTAAAGTTACAGTGGGATACAAATAATATCAGGCTGTTCGTGCCACGATTTGTTCCCCCGGTTAAAATCACGGACAAACAGTATCCCACAGCTGTTTATGTTTTTAAACCTATTTTGCACAGAGAGGCATTTTTTGAAAAATGTATTGATAGCAATGTTGAATATTATTACACAGGAAAAAAACAACTACATGTAAAATAATCACACCATGATCCGTGATACCTCTGCCTTTCTAAATGGAGGGACAGTAACTGCGTGTAAAACCTGACGATAGTCAGATTAACAGTATTTTGTCTCTATCTGCCATTCTGCAATTCATCTCATGTAAACAATATCGTGGCGCACAGCATGACGTGAAAAAAGGCACATACCTTTGACGTTGCGTGATGAACTCTGTATTCCTCGTCCACACGTAAACGCAAAAAAGGAGTTTTAAAAAAATCTCAGTTTTCGGTGATTCCAAACGCCGTTTCCGTGTGGACGAAACAGCTGTGTTTTCAAAAATACCTGTGTAGGTGTGCACGTAGCATAAAAGAGTTAGTAGTTTATTTTCTTACTACCTGTAATTTATTGCAGATTACTTGTATTTGCTTAATTGTTTACTAAATGTTTGAGGTGTGAAATAAACCGCAATGGAGCAAAATATGGGTGTGTGTGGTTGGAGGATGTGTGCGTGCGTGGGTGCGCAACATTTTTCTTGTAAAACAAAGGGGGGCGCAGCAAAAAAAGTTTGAGAACCACTGACATAAAGCATGATAGTGTAGTATCACATCATAGTCACAGTGACATGCTAGTGGTGTAGTAGAATGTTATGTAGGAAGTTCTGTATGAAAGCAAGATTCCCAAGGGCTTAGCATGGTTTTCTGTTGCGTTTGAGTGTGCGTGCTTACAGCAACACCTCAGAGGAGAGAACTTTTTAAATTAGTTAACTGACTTGCAACTTAACTTGTATCACTAGTGATCATTTTGGTGTCATATTTTGACTACAGTAAGAGATTATTTAAAAGTTTAGGTTCTTCTTTTCAGTGTATTAGCAACTCTTAAAAAAATGAAAATGCAAAGCCTGTTGATGTGATGTTCCACCCTGATCTTCATCGTAGAAATACTACCTCACCAGGCTTTCACTATGCCAACAGGTTGTCAAGGTTCTGGCTGAAAACACCTCCATGCATTGAGGTTCTGTGCTACAGAGCTGGTTGAGGTGTTTACAGATGTTTTTAATTTGTCCCTCACCCAGTCAGCTGTACCTACATGCTTCAGGTCCACCGCCGTAGTGCACCTCCCAAAGAAAAACAACATAACCGGTTTGAATGACTACTACTCCATCGCGCTCACTCCAACTGTAATTAAGTGTTTTGAGAGCATAGTCATAGTCGTTTTGAGAGGATAGTCATGTCCCATGTCAAAAAAGCCATCCCGGACACATTAGATCCTCGAATGCTGATTATAGACCGTTCAGCATTCAAGAAGCACCTTGAGGCGACCTTTGTTGTGATTTGAGGCTATATAAATAAAACTGAATTGAATTGAAACTTGAAAAGAACTTTTTCCACGATTAGGAAAGCTGCTTGCGCTTTCTTCTGCAGTGCCCAAGCGTGATAATTACAAATACCAACTGTGTAATTTTCCCAGTCTTTCCAGTTTGGGCATGTTTGTCCTGCTTTGTTACACCTACTCATTTTCGCATTTCAGCTGCAGCATTCAAAGTATGTTTCAATGTGTTATCATTCTGAGTCAGTGCTTTTCATTACTTTTAACCTTTTGACGTCATTAAACATACCATTCAACAGATCAAAAATATGTAATTCTTGTAGAAGAAGTAAGCACAGAGGTAAGAGGTAAAAAGGGGTGAATCCATTTAAGGTCTTTCAACAAAGCAGCACAGGAAATAATGTAACTGTAGTTTTAAAAAATGTATAAACCAGTTCTTCTCTGGATGAAACCTGCATGCTCAACAAGCCCTAACACAGTCCTGATCAGTTTTAGATTTGTTTTGTTTTTTACAGTAGTTTTCACTCCCAAAATGTACTTCTGCATGTCAGCCTCTCAAACATTTTTAGATGTGTTCCTTTGATAGTAGAAACTCCCTCATCAAGCTGATTAATTTCGAACCATTAATTTTCATTGCTGCAAGTAGAATATAAAGTCATTATTGAACACAGTGTTCTAGTTTGCCAAATGTAATAACACGAGTGACTATATTACAAATACCCATTTTCTGGTCTTTCCGGTTTTTGATTGATTGATTGATTGATTGAATCTTTATTTTGAACATGTTGAAAAAGTATAAAAAAAAAAAAATAGAATTAAAAGAGACAAATGAACAAAGCAAACAAAAGGAAAACGAGCAACCACAACTCCAAATAACGTCCATGTTCAAAAAGGAGCAGGAAGAAGCATAAGCTTATTTAATCCCACCCCTTTTCCACTATCTAGTATCAATAGACTACAGAAATACCTCCTTGTAATTACATTATATGTTATGTGTAATTTTTTTTTTTTTTTTTTTTTTAATATATACACATATATGTTTCTATCTATCCATACCTACGTATATACACACATACGCACATATACACATTTTCAATAACCCCATTAACACCTGAAGGATACACAACCTACAATTTTATATATATTTAATATATATATATATATATACATACATATATATATATATATATACATATACATACATACACACATACATACACACACATACACATATATATATATATATATATACACATATACATATACACATATATACATATATACATACATACATACATACATATACACATACATATATACCCATACCAACAAACCCGTGCATGCGCACACACATGAAAATATTAGACAAGAACACCCTATCAAATCTCTACCTTTTCCCTGTACCCTGTAAAAACCATATCCTTAAACCGCTTTTTAAACTGCGCCATGCTTGGACATTGCTTCACATCTTTACTTAGTCTGTTCCACAGCTTCACTCCACACACAGAGATGCAAAAACTTTTTAATGTTGTACGGATACGAGGATGTTTTAAATTTAATTCCCCCCTCAAATTGTATCCCCGTTCCCTTTTAGAAAACATTTTTAGAATATTGTCAGGAAGCAGGTTATTTATTGCTTTATATATAATTTGTGCTGTGAGAAAATGAACCAGATCTGTGAATTTTAGAATTTTTGATTTTAAGAATAGTGGATTTGTATGATCTCTGTAACCAGTTTTATGGATTATCCTTATGGCCCTTTTTTGTAATATAAAGATTGATGATAGCGAACATTTGTAAGTATTGCCCCAAACCTCTGCACAGTAATTCAAATACGGTGCAATCAGGGAACAATAGAGAATGTGGAGTGATTTGTGGTCCAGAATGTGTTTTACTTTACTCAAGATTGAGACACTTCTTGAAATTTTGTTATGTATATGATTTATATGAGACTTCCAGTTTAATTTATCATCTATAATCACACCAAGAAACTTATGTTCAAGTACTCTTTCAATTTCCACACCATCTACATGAATCTGCACTTGTGCATTTCTAAGGGAATTCCCAAATAAGATAATTTTAGTTTTACTTAGATTTAGCGATAGTTTGTTCCTGTTAAACCATTTTTTAATTTTGCACATTTCTGAAGTAATTGTATGCAGCAGCTCCTTTAGATTCCCCCCAGAACAAAAAATATTTGTGTCATCTGCAAATAATACTAATTTTAATATATCAGATGCCTTACAAATATCATTTATATAAATAATAAATAATTTTGGACCCAGTACAGAGCCTTGTGGAACACCACAAGCAATGTCCAAGCATGATGAGGAATGGACACCCAGCTTCACAAATTGTTTCCGGTCACTTAAATAATTTTTCACCCATTGCAGTACAACCCCCCTAATCCCATACCGTTCCAGTTTATTAATTAATATGTCATGATTGATTGTGTCGAATGCTTTCTTGAGATCCAGAAATACTCCAGCTGCATACTGTTTCTGATCTATAGCATTCGTAATCTCCTCAATTGATTCGATTAATGCCAGAGATGTTGATCTTTTTGATCTGAATCCATATTGACTGTCAGAGAGTAATTTATATTTATCTAAGAATTTGTCTAATCGTTTATTAAACAGGTTTTCTAGGATTTTGGAGAATTGTGGTAGTAAAGAAACAGGCCTGTAATTTGTGAAGTGGCATCTATCCCCGGTTTTATACAGCGGCACAACTTTAGCTATTTTCATTTTGTTTGGCACTTTTCCCGTCTGAAATGATAAGTTGCAAATATATGTTAGAGGTCCTACAATTCCTTCAATGACCTTCTTGACGATTTTCATGTCAATATCATTACAATCAGTGGATGTTTTATATTTACACATGTGTACAATGTCAATTATTTCTTTTTCCTCCACTGATGTGAGGAACATTGAGTTAGGGTTCCTATCAATCAGGTTTTCACTACATTCTACTGATGGCAGTGACTCAGGAATTTGTTCTGCCAGTTTTGGTCCAATATTTACAAAATAATGATTAAAGCTGTTGACCTTATCAGCAGTGTTTTCCATAATATTGCCATTATCGATAAAGTATTGTGGATAACTTTGTTGTCCAGAATTATTTTTAATGATACCGTTTAAAACATCCCATATTCATTTCATATTATGTTTATTGTTGTTCAATATTTTACTATAATACTCCTTTCTACATACACGTATAATATTGGTCAACTTATTTTTGTATTTTTTATATTTATTTTCAGCTTCTTTTGTTCTTTGTTTTAGGTATTCCCTATAGAGTGTATTTTTCTTTTTACATGCATTTTGTAAACCCTTAGTGAGCCATGGTCTATCTGAATATTTGTGCTTTCTGTTGTATTTTATTGTTGGACAGTTTTTATCGTACAACTCCATGAATATTCTTAAAAATATGCCATATGCAATATCAATATCAGCTTCTTTGTACACCTTGTCCCAGTCCTGATTTAATAGATCGTTCTTAAATGCAGTCATAGTTTCTTCTGTCCTTACACGTCTGTATCTCAGTTGTTCTTCATGCTGATTTTTCTTATAATTAGTGTCATAAACTGCAAAAACTGGTAGGTGATCACTGATGTCATTAATTAATATTCCGCTCACAATGTTGTTTTCCATATTGTTAGTGAAAATATTGTCAAGTAAGGTGGCACAATGTGGTGTAATTCTGCTAGGCCTGGTTATTTTAGGATGTAAACTCAAACTGTACATAGTGTTTAGGAATTCGTCGGTCATTTTATGCTTTTTTGGATTCAACAGGTCAATATTAAAATCACCACAGATAAACATAACTTTTTGATTTGTTTTAGAGAATATTTCCTCTATGAAGTCATTAAATACTTGAATACTAGAGCCAGGTGTTCTATATATACAGCTAATTATTACATTTTTTTCTTTTTCCTTATAAATTTCAATTGTTATACATTCTAGTAAATTATCAATTACAGTTGTCATACTTTCTACCACCTTGTAGTTTAGGTTTTTATCCACATACACAGCTACTCCCCCTCCACTCTTGTTCCTTCTATTTACAAAATTCACTTCATATCCCTCCAGTCCAAAGTCCATTCCTTTCTCCGCATTGATCCATGTTTCAGAAATGGCAATAATTCCAAATGGATTTGTCAACTCATTTAGATATTCCTTTATATTGTTGAAGTTGGCATACAGACTTCTGCTATTAAAATGGATTATTGATAATTTATTTTCCGTGTTGATGGTGTGCTTAAACTGTTCATCAGTGAAGTAGCAGCAGTTACAGCTGATGTTGTAGAAGAAATTATTTTCCGGGTCTATATCCTTTTCTAAGTCTAGAACATTATTTTTTGTTTTTTGTTTTGTTGTTCTCTCTCTCTCTCTCTCTCTCTCTCTCTCTCTCTCTCTCTCTCTCTCTCTCTCTTTTCCATGTGCATGTTCTCACAAAGACTGCTGAACCCTGCCCTTAACTACAACCTTTCGGTGTGTGATCTTGAATCAATATGTGTCCTTGTTTAAACCGAGGAATTCTGAGATGATGGCTGTCAACACACAGCCAAAAAAGGTGTGCTACTACTTTGTGGGGGATGAAGCACACAGGTGAATCATGCAAGGACATTTGTTTGCAGCTAAACTCCATGCCAGCTAAAGAGCTAACTTGGCAGGGCATTTTTAAGGAGATTGTACAGTTGTAAATGTACCCATGGATATTGACCCTATAATATTATCTTCTAGGTTACTTGGGGGATTCTGTTGGTGTCCTGTAGTGTGATGAGAATATTAGGTAATACATTATAACACAGCTGTAACTAAGTGTATTTTCAATGTCATTTATATCGAATTTACATTGTGATTGTATTTAAAAGTATATTCACTAGAAAAAGTGGTTGGCAAGTCAGGATTTTACAGGAAAAAAGAAATAATACCTCACCAGGCCTTCACTATACCTACAGGTTGTCAAAGTACAACAGTGGTGTAAAAGAGCTGCAAACCAAGTATGATACATTCTTGGTCCTTCAAATATAGCTGAACAGCACAACAGCAACTGTGCTTTATTTGTGGTTAACTTCCGCCACCTACAGTTTTTTATGAGCATTGCATGTGCATTTGGAACAATGTAAATGTATTTACATCAAAGAACGTAACTCAGAACTGCAGTAATGCAAAAGCCTTTGTGGACTGGACAGAAGAGAGGCAAATGGGATACCTGAGGGGGCGTTGAACCATATAAGAGAGTGAGTATTAGTGATCAACAATACAGTATCGCACCCATTAAGTTTGCTCTTTAGCTTGACTTTAAGTCTAGCTGTAACAGGTCTAAAATTAAGATTTCGACTCACTTTCTATCTTCAGCCTTTGGATGTCAATATCTGTTGATCTGTTGTCACTATGTTTGAAATCTGCCAATATTTTCATTATAGCTTGCACTATTTCAACATGTGTTTAATAAAACTACTCATATAGTAACATATTTAATATACTGTGGTAACCAGGAAAAGGAAACAGCCAAGTTATCATTATCGTCACCAGTGAGTTGTAGAATTAGACTGCTGATTGAATAGAAGCACAAACCTGACATCTAGTGGTGAACACAGTTAAAGTGCATGACACCATGTACTAAAAGGTCAATCGTCATTAGATTCCTCATGTTGTTTTCCTTACAAACACGCTGATCGTTTTTATTCTCTTGTACATGTATGAAATGCTGCAGCAGTGGTCTCCAAAGTAATTTATTTTGATTTTTTTTTAACAGGAATGTAAATTTTTATGTGAGGGGGGGAAAAAGGGGAGTCTTAAATGTTTTACTGCTCTTTAACATGACAGATAATGAAGTTTTCCCACAAAAGCACATATACAGTACTAAAATATTGTCCAACACAAGGATGGTGTGACAGAGCAACACTAAGCTGTATGAAAAACTCATGTTTTACAAACCACTGTACCTAATGCATCAGCTGATTTAACTGAGATATAGATATCCATATAGATAGATATCTATATATCTTGTTTGTTTGTTTGTTTGGTTTCTGTTTTTTTGTTTTTTCAGTAGAGATGGTCACTGCCCTCTTTTTAAGATTGGAGAACAGTAGGTGGACAGATCAATTTTGACTTCTAACAGCATGCTTTCAAAATACAGAGCCAATCAAATCAAACTGGAGATAGAAAACTAAAACAATGATCAAGATGTGTTCTGAAGTGAAATACTGAGCGGTTAGTATTAATGTAGCGACCATCCAGTTTCCCCTGAAAGAAAGGGCAAATCATAACATACCACTGTGCCACAATTAGGAATGGGTACCGGTATACGTATAGCATTTTGTTAAAAGCCGAGAAATGCACTGTATTTGATAGGTCTGTGCAGGTTCTCAGTCATCCAGGTCATCGTAGCCAAAGGAGCTTGCAAAGAAAAGCGTCTGGAGTTCTTTAAGTTGCTTGAAGACGTTTCACCTCTCATCCGAGAAGCTTCTTCAGTTCTAAGGTCAAATGGTGGAGAGTCCCAGATTTCTGGGACTCCCCACCATGTGACAGACGCTTTTCTTTGCAAGCTCCTTTGACACTGTATTTGATAGCTTGCTGCGAGACCTCACACCGAGCACATCTACTGCGGGTGTGGTGCCTGTTATCGGACCCGGAGTTAGCAACATCCCCCAAGAAACCGAAGACGAGAGTCCTGGCCCCTAGCCCTGCCCATGATTATATGGAAGTATGGTGATTATTTATATGATTATTTATATTGTTTATTATATAATTTTATGATATTCATAAAAATTATGACTGTCGTAAACCTTTATTACTTCCTTTATTACTTCTTCTGTCATACAGCATTTGACGATGGGTCATAAATCACTGGTTTGATACAAAGTACCTATTATCCCTCCAATTGGATACTTCCAATAAGGTTAAACTCTGGGAATCTCCACCAGTTGCTCTTAGAACTGAAGAAGCTTCTCAGATGAGTGGTGAAACTCTTTTTTTTCTTTTGTCATTTTAAAGATATCTATATAAGTAATTGTATTTTACAATTCTTCAGCCAGTTAGAAATACGGGTTGCAAGGACAAAGAGTTGAGTAAACATAAAATAAAAAAAAGATAAGTATAAAACAAGGTTTTTTAAACTCATCTAATCTGTAGCTAAACTATGGAGGAATATTTGTGTTGGTTTTTTTTGGTGAAGGTAGCACACACTTGAATATACTGCTCTTACTATACCAGTAAACACAGGTGTCATAAAATAAACTAGGGATGGGCAGTTAAAACAACTTTAACATGGCCACAGTGGGACAAAGGTTTATTGTAATATGTTTTCATTATTTACCTTCCACCAGTTGAAATCTTCCTCCGAGGGTTTATGTTTCTGTGACATAAAAGGTTTAGGAGATTCACTAATGATGTCATTAAACCAAGGATCACTGTCTGTTAGACATTTGTGACAGGCACAAAGTCTTGACTCCTGATGACAGAAGGTATATCCAGATAAATTCCATAAAAGGATGGAGACCAAAACAATTGCTGTGATACTCAGTAGTGGGGAAATGTGCACTCTGAATTTTCCCCTTTTGAAATACATCTTGATGGAGTTCCAATCTGTGAACAAATACAATGTGAGTGAATGTGAAAATTAGCACTAAGCCTTTAAGAAAACAGTAACAGAAATGATAACTCTTTAATTAAAATTATTTATAGTTTGCAACATATTAAGAGCACTGCACTGGAAGGCAGAAAAATCAGATAAACATAGAAGGTTTAATGTCCTCTTGTATTTATGGTATTTGCACAGATAGCATTTACCAGCATAAACCAGCTGCTACTCCTGAGCACATCACGGTGTGTTGCCTAAAGTTGAATCAAATAGCATGACAGCCAACAGAAAGGAAAACACAGAACTTAAAATACTTTCAGAGTCTGTCGGTTTGTGTAATTGCATGAATTACTTGTGCCATTGTAGTATTAACTCTATTGCTGATGAATGAATATATATATATATATATATATATATATATATATATATATATATATATATATATATATAGACACACACAAACACACACATATAGTGAGAGAAAAATACATTTGGGAAACTTAATGACTGGAGGTTCAGTACAGATTAGTGTGAGATGAGACAGAGTGTAAATTATAATGTGTCTTACCAGCAAAAAGATGAAATTACAAAAGCAGGAATATGAGTCAAGAAGAACCTGTATGATACATCTATCAAGCTATCTATGTAGCTATCAACAAAAGAGGAACTTTTCAAAAGGAGAGGGAGGGAGGGGTTATGGACTATGTGCAAACAATTATTGGGGTTGTGTCTGACTTGTGAATTGCCACACAACTGTTGCACACAATTTAAATGTTTTATGTAAACCCACAAAACATACACACACAAATATACATACATACGTATAAATATATAATCTATTAGCCTGTTACTCAGCAGTAATTAGCTGAAATTTGTGTCCACGCTTTGCACCATAACATTTTATGAATACTTCTTACTAGAGGATCTTTCTCATTAGCTGAAAAATAATTCCACCCTCATATATCAAATCAAATCAAATCAAATCACTTTTATTGTCACATCACATGTGCAGGTACATTGGTACAGCACATGTGAGTGAAATTCTTGTGTGCGAGCTTCACAAGCAACAGAGTTGTGCAAAATACAATAATGTAAACAAGCAAAATACAAGAATGGCTACATCTGAAACTAATAAATATATGTACAATGTATAATAGTATATGCATTTCTGGATGTGTATACTAAATATTTTTCTACGTGTGTGTGTGTGTGTGTGTGTGTGTGTGTGTGTGTGTGTGTGTGTGTGTGTGTGTGTGTGTGTGTACACATATTTTACAAATTAAATAGAGTAAACAATAAATAGAATATATAAAATAAATAAAATAAAATATACAGAGTGAGACATGTGCAAAACAGTGGCGTTACTGTACAGTATGGAGTGCATAATGTTAAAGTTCCAGTAGTGAAGCTGAGGTGTCTATGAAGTGTTCAGCAGTCTGATGGCCTGATGGAAAAAGCTGTCTCTCAGTCTGCTGGTACGGGACCGGATGCTGCAGAACCTCCTTCCTGATGGAAGTAGTCTGAACAGTTTATGGCTGGGGTGACTGGAGTCCTTGATGATCCTCCCCGCTTTCCTCAGGCACCGCTTCCTGTAGATGTCTTGGAGGGAGGGAAGCTCACCTCCAATTATCCGTTCAGAGCACCGCACTACTCGCTGGAGAGCTTTGCAGTTGTAGGCGGTGCTGTTGCCATACCAGGTGGTGATGCATCCAGTGAGGATGCTCTCAATGGCACAGTGATAGAAGGTCCTGAGGATGCGGGGGCTCATGCCGAATCTTTTCAGTCTCCTGAGAAAGAAGAGGCGCTGCTGCGCCTTCTTCACTGTTTTGTTTGTGTGTACTGACCACGTAAGATCCTCAGCCAGATGTACACCAAGGAACCGGAAGCTGCTCACTCTCTCCACAGCAGCGCCGTTGATGGTGATGGGGGTGTGTACTTCTCTGCACCTCCGGAAGTCCACTATCAACTCCTTTGTCTTTGCGACGTTGAGGGTGAGATGGTTGTCTTGACACCAGTGGGTCAGGGTGCTGACCTCCTCCCAGTAAGCCGTCTCATCACTGTTGGTGATAAGACCCACCACTGTAGTGTCGTCCGCAAACTTCACAATGATGTTGGAGTTGTTAGTGGCTGTGCAGTCGTAGGTGTAGAGTGAGTACAGGAGAGGGCTCAGTACACACCCCTGTGGAGCACCAGTGTTCAGTGTGACGGGGGATGAGGTGATGCTGCCCAGTCTGACCACTTGGCGTCTGTCAGACAGGAAGCTAAGGATCCAGCTGCAGAGTGTTACAGGCATGGCCCTTTAAGGATGAGCCTGATGGGAAATGTGTGCGGGGCGGAGAGCAAAAAAAAAGAAGGAAAAAGGAAGAGTAACGGTTAACTACAGAAGAGACGAAGAGAAAGTAAATAAAAGGAATGTAATAACTCCCTTGACAGCCAGAGTTGTATCGGCGATGCCCGCTGTGAGCAGTGTTGGGGAGTAACGGAATACATGTACCGTCGTTACTTATTTAGAATACAAAATATGAGTAACTGTATTCCGTTACAGTTACTGTTTAAAAAGGTGGTATTCAGAATATAGTTACTTTGTTGAAATAAATGGATTACACTGCGGTACTTTCCTGTTTCATTTTGTCGCGGGTCAGGACTGTTTGGGTTTTGTTTGACAGCTACGTTCTTTCGTTCCAGGCGGCAGCGTTACGGTTGCCATGGTTACAGGGCGACGCTCTCTCTCTCTTTCTGCGACTGTGTGTTTCCTGGGTGAGAGAGCGCCTTTTCGTTGTTGTTGTTGTGCTAAGCTTACAGGCAGAATGCTACAAGCATAGCTCTAAAGAATGTAGCATCATGGGCAGTGTAGTCCGTGTTGCAGGGAGAATGCACTGCCATACACGTTATGTGTCTGTGAGCGCGAGGAGGGAGAAAAAGGCGAGTGGAAAGGTACGAGTTGTCGTCGAGGAAAAACGGGAGCTGGAAGCATGTAAATATAATAATAACCACTGCAGCCAAGAAGAGTGCCTGACGAGCCCAGTTGTAAGTAAGCTATTAAGACTCGACTGTACACCGTGTTCGTGTTTTCCTCCGAAAACAATAAGTTCCGTTGGAGCAGTCTTTCAACGCCTCTCTCTGTCTCTCGCAAGAAAAATTGACCCACACAACAAAGTAAAGCTATTTTTCGGCTATGAGCTGACAGGGACCCCGCCGTATTAGTCAGAGGTCCCTTTACTACAGTTCGGAGTCGCGGACCTTCAGTAATAGTAATAAATCACACAGCAATAGTACATTCACGTTGTTGTAAAAAGCACGATAATATATTAAGTAATCCAAAGTATTCAGAATACGTTACTCTCATTGAGTAACGTAACGGAATACGTTACAGAATACATTTTGGGGCATGTATTCTGTATTCTGTAACGGAATACATTTTAAAAGTAACCTTCCCAACACTGGCTGTGAGTAAACTGTTTCAGCCCACTGTACGCGGTGTTCGTACCTTGGAGGAGAAATAAAGGTTCGGTAAAGCAGTTTCCTACGTCTCCCTCGATCTTCTTGCTAGCGGAGTTGACCTGTATAGTAAGCTGTTGCCGGCTGCGAGTCAGTTACGGAACCTTCAAGTAACTGCCAGAGGTTTCCTTACTACGGTTCGGGGCCGCGGATCTGGCGCGGTAACAAGAGGGAGCTGCTCAGTCCTAGATCCTGCAGTTTCCTGTCCAGCTTCGAGGGAACGATGGTATTGAATGCTGAGCTGTAATCTACAAACAGCATTCTCACATACGTGTCTCTCTTCTCCAGGTGTGACAGGGCAGTGTGTAGTGTCAGGGCTATGGCATCATCAGTGGACCTGTTGTGGCGGTATGCGAACTGTAGAGGGTCCAGTGAGTCGGGTAGTGCAGAGCAGATGAAGTCCCTGACCAGCTTCTCGAAGCATTTGCTTACGATGGGGGTCAGGGCTACAGGTCGCCAGTCGTTCAATGAGGAGATGGTGGAGGATTTGGGTACAGGGACGATGGTGGCCATTTTGAAGCAGGCTGGGACTACAGACAGAGAGAGGGAAAGGTTGAAGATGTGCGTGAACACTCCAGCCAGCTGAGCCGCGCATGACCTGAGGACGCGGCCGGGAATTCCGTCCAGACCAGTAGCTTTGCGTGTGTTCACCTTCCTGAAGCACCTCCGCACATCCTCCTCAGACACAGTGTGCGCACTGACGTCATCCGCGGCGCGCACACTGTCCGGTCTCATGGTGTTCGCTGTGTCGAATCTAGCGTAGAATACGTTTAGATCCTCACACAGAGAGGCCGTGGTCTGCGGTGTGCTGGTTTTCCCTCTAAAGTCTGTGATCGTGTTTAGTCCCTGCCACATACTCCGAGAGTTGTCAAACTGTTGCTCCACCCTGTCCCTGTACTCACGTTTGGCTGCTTTGATCGTCTTCCGGAGTTGGTAATGTGCGTGTTTGTAGTCCGATGTGTTCGCGGATGCAAAAGCGGTGCTCCGTGCCGCCAGTGCCGCGCGAACATCTCCGTTAATCCAGGGTTTTTGATTTGGGAAGGATTTAACTGTTCTGGATGGGACGACATCTTCCACGCATTTCCTGATAAATCCGCAGACTGAGTCTGTGTATTCATCAATGTCCCTAGCAGCCACGTGAAACATTTCCCAGTCTGCGTGATCAAAACAGTCCCGCAGCGCAGACTCCGATTGGTCCGTCCAACAGTGCACCGCCCTCCGGGTTGGAGCTTCCTGTTTCAGCTTCTGCCTGTAGGCGGGCAGGAGCAGGATGGAGCGGTGATCTGATTGGCCGAATGGGGCGTGGGGGAGGGCTTTGTACGCATCCCGGAAAGAGGTGTAGCAGTGGTCGAGTATCCGATCTCCACGGGTGTTAAAATGGATGTGTTGGTGGAGTTTGGGTGAGACTTTCTTCAGGTTTCTCCGGCTGTGATAAATGCTGCCTCTGGGTGTGCGGTTTCCTCGCTGCTGATCGCGCTGTACAGTTCCCTGAGTGCTCGGTCAGTGTCGGCTTGTGGGGGAATGTAAACAGCCGTAATAATCACTGCTGTAAATTCCCTCGGTAGCCAGAATGGCCGGCACTTAATCATCAGGTACTCCAGGTCCGGTGAGCAGAAGGATTTGACCGGGTGCACGTTCACATAATCACACCAGCTGTTGTTGATCATGAAACATACACCACCGCCTCTGCTTTTCCCAGTAAGATCCTGTGACCTGTCCGCGCGATGCACGGAGAACCCCGGTAGTTGTATTGCGGAGTCCGGTACCTTGTCCGATAGCCAGGTTTCTGTGAGGCAGATCACGCAGCAGTCCCGCATCTCTCGCTGGAATGAGATCCGTGCCCGAAGCTCGCACAGCTTGTTCTCCAGAGACTGCACATTAGCCAGTAATAAACTGGGTAACGGTGGTCTGTTAGTGCGCCGTCTCAGTCGAACCAGAACGCCAGATCTTCTCCCTCTGCGTCGGCGTTTGCGGCCTCCAGGGCCAGAGAACAAAGGCGTCTCAGGTGAGATGAATGGGGGGTCTGCAAACGGAGCGTCCGTGTTGCAAAACTTGAACTCCGGAAAGTTATAAGAAAGATCGTCTTTTATGTCCAGTAAGGTTTGTCGGTCGTACACAAGGAGACATGTGCTACTCGTGAAAAAATGAAGGAAAAGTAAAATTAAACACAGAAAAAAGCTGTTGCTTGGGGGAGCTCGCGACAAGGCTGCCATACTCGGCGCCATCTTGAAAAAAGAGATATGGTCATATCTCTAAAAAAAAAACTCTAACTGAAAAAAAAACCCTATAGAACATCGTGGGTTAAAAATATGCAAAAAACACTGAAAATTCAATGAGGCTAAAAGAACGCATATGACCAAGTCAAAAAGTAAGAGAAGCTGTATAAATAAAGCTACAACTTTCTGCCAAAACAGCTAAAAGTAAGTAGAGAATGTTATACACAAACCATAGTCTTTAATCTAGAGCATAACAGATAAATATTCAATTACACTACTCGTAAAAAAGAAAAGAAAGACAAAGTTAGTACAAAAATAGTGATCCTTTGTCACACCTCAGCCGCTGTCTTAAGTTGAAGCTTTCGAGATGAAAATATTTGCATAAAGTACACATTATGATATTTGCTGTTGGCTGATGCTGATCACTAGTGTGATAACTGTGTGAGTTATCTCAGGCTTGCAGAATATACATGATATTTAATGTTAATTTTATAGATATCAGAGGAGAATTTTATTGATATTTGTATATATATTTGACCATTTCAGCCCTTTGGTACTCCTTCCATTATAGCAGTTAGAGTAAATCATTTAAAGTGCCATTGAATTGGCCTTGGATGTGTACATTAATTCCATTTTTAATTTTAAACTTGAAAGAGTTTATACGTTTTGCAATAGGGTATTATTTTTGTCAATTCTACTTTGTTTACTTGTTGAGTCACTGGATATAAGCTGCTTAGGTGAGGTCTTTATTTTTACAATCATCATCAATCTAATGGCAGCAGCTGTGCTTTGAGGAAAAGAATGTTGACAGAGAAGGTGTGGACGCAACATGTCAGCACATGAACTGTCAGTGGTACAGATAAAAGGTGTGGTATAGAATAGAATAGAATTCAACTTTATTGTCATTGCACATGTCACAGGTACAGGGCAACGGAACGCAGTGTGCATCCATCCAGAAGTGCTTTAGTCATGATATAGATATATTACAATACATATTGTGTGCCGGGTGGCGGCCAGGAGCGGAGGCCCTGGCGGACTGACCCCCGGCTGCCAAGACTGGCAATAGGGACATGGAATGTCACCTCTCTGGTGGGGAAGGAGCCTGAGTTAGTGCGGGAGGTTGAGAGGTACCGGCTAGATATAGTCGGGCTCACCTCTACACATGGCTTGGGCTCTGGAACCAGTCTCCTGGAGAGGGGCTGGACTCTGTCTCAGTCTGGAGTTGCCCCTGGTGAGAGGCGGCGGGCTGGGGTGGGCATCCTAATATCCCCTCGGCTTGCTGCCGGTACGTTGGGGTTTTTCCCGGTGGACGAGAGGGTTTGTTCCCTGCGCCTTAGGGTCGGAGAACGGGTCCTGACTGTCATCTGCGCTTATGCGCCGAGTGGCAGTTCAGAGTACCCAGCCTTCTTAGAGTCCCTGGGGGGGGTGCTGGAGGGTGCTCCACCTGGAGACTCTGTTGTCCTGCTGGGAGACTTCAATGCTCACGTGGGTAACGACAGCGAGACCTGGAGGGGCGTGATTGGGAGGAACGGCCTCCCTGATCTGAACCCGAGCGGTGCTCTGTTATTGGACTTCTGTGCTAATCACAGTTTGGCCATAACGAACACCCTGTTCGAACATAAGAGTGTCCATAAGTGCACGTGGCACCAGGACGCTCTAGGCCGTAGGTCGATGATCGATTTTGTAATCGTATCAGCAGATCTGCGACCATATGTTCTGGACACTCGGGTAAAGAGAGGGGCTGAGCTGTCAACTGATCACCACCTGGTGGTGAGTTGGATCAGGTGGCGGGGGAAGACGCTGGACAGACCTGGTGCACCTAAACGTGTAGTGAGGGTGTGCTGGGAACGTCTAGCAGAGGCCCCAGTCCGCGAGATCTTCAACGCACACCTCCGGCAGAGCTTCAACAGCATTCCGAGGGAGACTGGGGACATTGAGTCCGAATGGACCATGTTCAGCGTCTCCATTGCCGAAGCTGCTGCATTGAGCTGCGGCCGCAAGGTGGTTGGTGCCTGCCGTGGTGGTAATCCCCGAACCAAATGGTGGACACCAGAGGTGAAGGGAGCCACTAGGCTGAAGAAGGAGTCCTATCGGGCTTGGTTAGCCTGTGGGACTCCGGAGGCAGCCGACAGGTATCGACAGGCCAAGCGGAATGCGGCTCGGGCAGTGGCTGAAGCAAAAACTCGGGTGTGGGAGGAGTTCGGAGAGGCCATGGAAAAAGACTTTCGGACTGCCTCGAAGAGATTCTGGCAAACCGTCAGACGTCTCAGGAGGGGAAAGCGGTGCTCTACCTGCACTGTGTATAGTGCTGGCGGAGCGCTGCTGACGTCGACTGAGAAAATTGTCAGGCGGTGGAAGGAATACTTCGAGGACCTCCTTAATCCCACTGACACGTCTTCCGAGGAGGAAGCAGAGTCTGGGGATGAGGGGAATGACCCGCCAATTTCCGGGGGCGAGGTCACTGAGGCAGTTAAACAACTCCTTGGTGGCAGAGCCCCTGGTGTTGATGAGGTCCGCCCCGAGTTCCTGAAGGCTCTGGACGTTGTAGGGCTGTCCTGGTTGACACGCCTCTGCAATGTTGCGTGGAGATCAGGGGCAGTACCTGTGGACTGGCAGACCGGGGTGGTGGTCCCCATCTTTAAGAAAGGGGACCGGAGGGTGTGTTCCAACTACAGGGGGATCACACTCCTCAGCCTCCCTGGGAAAGTCTATGCCAGGGTGCTGGAAAGGAGAGTTTGTCCGTTAGTCGAACCTCGGATACAGGAGGAACAATGCGGTTTTCGTCCTGGTCGCGGAACACTGGACCAGCTCTTTATCCTCTCCAGGATACTTGAGGGTGCATGGGAGTTTGCCCAACCAGTCTACATGTGTTTTGTGGACTTGGAGAAGGCATTCGACCGTGTCCCTCGGGGTGTCCTGTGGGAGGTGTTGCGGGAATATGGGGTGTCTGGCCCATTGCTACGGGCCATTCGATCCCTATACAACCGTTGCAAGAGCTTGGTTCGCATTGCCGGCAATAAGTCGGACTCGTTCCCGGTGGGTGATGGGCTCCGCCAGGGCTGCCCTTTGTCTCCGGTTCTGTTCATAATTTTTATGGACAGGATTTCTAGGCGCAGCCAAGTGGCGGAGGGCTTTCGCTTTGGTGGCCTCAGAATCTCATCTCTGATTTTTGCAGATGATGTGGTTCTGTTGGCTTCATCGGGTGAGGGCCTCCAGCTCGCACTGGAACGGTTCGCAGCCGAGTGTGAAGCAGCGGGAATGAGGATCAGCACCTCCAAATCTGAGGCCATGGTTCTCAGCCGGAAAAGGGTGGAGTGCCCACTCCGGGTCGGGGATGAGTTCCTGCCCCAAGTGGAGGAGTTCAAGTATCTCGGGGTCTTGTTCGCGAGTGATGGGAGAAGGGAGCCGGAGATCGACAGACGGATTGGGGCTGCAGCTGCAGTAATGCGGACGCTGCACCGGTCCGTCGTGGTGAAGAGGGAGCTGAGTGTAAAAGCGAAGCTCTCAATTTACCGGTCGATCTACGTCCCTACCCTCACCTATGGCCACGAGCTGTGGGTAGTGACCGAAAGAACGAGATCGCGGATACAAGCGGCAGAAATGAGCTTCCTCCAAAGGGTGGCTGGCCTCTCCCTTAGAGATAGGGTGAGAAGTTCGGCCATCCGGGAGGGGCTCAGAGTAGAGCAGCTGCTGCTCCACATCGAAAGGAGCCAGCTGAGGTGGTTCGGGCATCTGACAAGGATGCCCCCTGGGCGCCTCCTGGGTGAGGTGTTCCAGGCATGTCCCACCGGGAGGAGGCCCCGGGGCAGACCCAGGACACGCTGGAGAGATTATATCTCTCGGCTGGCCTGGGAACGCCTTGGTATTCCCCCGGATAAGCTGGAGGAGGTGGCTGGGGAGAGGGAGGTCTGGGCCTCTTTGCTTAGGCTGCTGCCCCCGCGACCCGGCCCCGGACAAAGCGGATGAAGATGGATGGATGGATGGACAATACATATTAGCAATAATATAGATATGTAAGTATATTACAGAAATGGGTCTATTACGGTATGTAATATGTACACGGTATGAAGTATGTTATGAATATGCTATAACTATAAGTATGTACAGGCTATAGTAAGTACAAGCTATGCACAGGCAATGAACAGGATATAAATATGAAAAAACTATACAGAATATGAAGGAAATCCATATATGAGATATACAGCTATACAGAAATGGGAACTATGCAAGTTGTAAACAGTTATAGAATTAAAAATTATCGTATGATTATTTACACAGAACTATACAGTAGTGCAGTTAAGAGGCTATATAAAGTGCTAGTGGTTGTGAGTGGTGGTTCAGTCCATGTTATTATTGTGTGTTTGAGGGTACTGTTGTCCACTGTGTGTGTGTGTGTAGGTGGTTGTGGGTGTGTGTATGTCCAGTCAATGTGTTAACGTGGGTCAGTTGTCAGGAGGCAGAGTTCTCAAAGACCGCTGAGGCCGGAAGTGTGAGGCTTGTGAAATGGGATGGTCTAGCCTCCGTCGCGCTGCCCGGGTTGCCTAGGAACCATGATAGCTGGAAACTTGTGGTTGACAGAAATGAAGGAGAACATATTTTGTTTGTTTGTTTGTTTCTAAATGAGCTTTGTGTGATTTAATACAGTGGGGCAAAAAAGTATTTAGTCAGCCACCGATTGTGCAAGTTCCCCCACCTAAAATGATGACAGAGGTCAGTAATTTGCACCAGAGGTACACTTCAACTGTGAGAGACAGAATGTGAAAAAAAAAAAAAAAAAAAAAAAAAAAAAAAAAATCCATGAATCCACATGGTAGGATTTGTAAAGAATTTATTCGTAAATCAGGGTGGAAAATAAGTATTTGGTCAATAACAAAAATACAACTCAATACTTTGTAACATAACCTTTGTTGGCAATAACAGAGGTCAAACGTTTACTATAGGTCTTTACTAGGTTTGCACACACAGTAGCTGGTATTTTGGCCCATTCCTGCATGCAGATCTTCTCGAGAGCAGTGATGTTTTGGGGCTGTCGCCGAGCAACACGGACTTTCAACTCCCGCCACAGATTTTCTATGGGGTTGAGGTCTGGAGACTGGCTAGGCCACTCCAGGACTTTCAAATGCTTCTTACGGAGCCACTCCTTTGTTGCCCGGGCGGTGTGTTTTGGGCCAGAGTTGTCTCTATTTTTTGAGGCGACTGAGGTCCTTCAACATCTGCCAGAAAATGCTCAGGATTTTCTATGAGTCTGTTGTGGCCAGTGCAATCCTCTATGCTGTTGCATGCTGGGGGAGCAGGCTGAGGGTCGCAGATGCCAACAGACTTAATAAACTAATCCATAAGGCAAGCAATGTTGTGGGGATGGAGCTGGACTCCCTCAAGGTGGTGTCGGAGAGGCGGATGCTGTCCAAGATAAAGACAATGTTGGATAACACCTCCCACCCACTCCATGACATGCTGGTCAGTCACAGGAGCACGTTCAGTGAGAGACTGAGATTACCGAAAAGCACCACTGAACGACACAGGAAATCTTTCCTGCCTGTGGCCATCTCCCTGTACAACGCATCCACTTAACACACTGTTTGCTACTACAGCTACACATGTTTCTTTTCCAACTATTTATTTATGAGTGACTTAGAATAGTATAATATATATATATATATATATATATATATATATATATATATATATATATATATATATATATATATATATATATATATATATATATATATATATATATATATATATATATATATATATATATATATATATATATTATACTATTCTTAGTTAGTGTATTGTCCGTCTTGTCTTAATGTTGGTTTAAAATGGAGCACTGTAACAAAAAATAATTTCCCCCAGGGATCAATAAAGTATTCTGATTCTGATATAACTCTACAAAAAGTAATTTCCAGAAACTTAAACAACAAAGTGAGACACAACTTAACTCACAAACTGACCTAATTACAAAGACACATGAGGGTAGCTTTTATAATGATTTGGCCAAACCATTTGAACACAATAGGGGGGAAAAAAACAAAAAGCACACACTAATATTAACTAAGCACAGAATAACCTAACTAAACCTAAAACACCCCTGCTCCTGGTAAGCCCATGGTTGGTCCTGCTGAGCAGCCACGCCTTTTGCCCAGACAGGAAACAGCCACCGCCCAAACCCAGGTAACTCAAAGAAAGAGAAACATAATTAATATAACAAAACATTTTAGAAAAACCACACAATGTTACTATGTGCGCGCCTCATAATACCAGTGTTAGGTTTAACCAAATGATTAATGAAGAAAACTGCAAAGCAAACTAATAAAGTGAAAAATGGACTAATTTACCCCTGTGTGGCTGATGCCATCACACTCCCACAGTTGATTTTTTCACACCAAGCTGCTTGCCTATTGTAGATTCACTCTTCCCAGTCTGGTGCAGGTCTACAATACTTTTCCTGGTGTCCTTCGAAAGCTCTTTGGTCTTGGCCATGGCGGAGTTTGGAGTCTGACTGTTTGAAGCTGTGGACAGGTGTCTTTTGTACAGATGATGAGTTCAAACAGGTGCCATTCATACAGGTAACGAGTGGGGGACAGAAAAGCTTCTTACAGAAGACGTTACAGGTCTGTGAGAGCCAGAGATTTTCCTTGTTTGAGGTGACCAAATACTTATTTTCCACCCTGATTTACGAATAAATTCTTTACAAATCCTACCATGTGAATTCATGGATTTTTTTTTCACATTCTGTCTCTCACAGTTGAAGTGTACCTCTGGTGCAAATTACTGACCTCTGTCATCATTTTAAGTGGGGGAACTTGCACAATCGGTGGCTGACTAAATACTTTTTTGCCCCACTGTAAGTATCTGAGGCTGAGACCACAGGACTGTGGACATGTCCTTCAATGCACATATTAAACAAATATGTAAGACTGCGTTCTTCCATTTGCGCAACATCTCTAAAATTAGAAATATCCTGTCTCAGAGTGACGCTGAAAAACTAGTTCATGCATTTATTACTTCCAGGCTGGACTACTGTAATTCATTATTATCAGGATGTCCAAACAACTCACTGAAAAGCCTTCAGCTAATCCAAAATGCTGCAGCAAGAGTACTGACAGGGACTAGAAAGAGAGAGCATATTTCTCCTGTTTTGGCTTCCCTTCATTGGCTTCCTGTTAAATCCAGAATTGAATTCAAAATCCTGCTCCTCACATACAAGGTCTTAAATAATCAGGCCCCATCTTATCTTAATGACCTTGTAGTACCATATCACCCTATTAGAGCACTTCGCTCTCGCTCTGCAGGCCTACTTGTTGTTCCTAGAGTATTTAAAAGTAGAATGGGAGGGAGAGCCTTCAGTTTTCAGGCCCCTCTTCTGTGGAACCAGCTTCCAGTTTGGATTCGGGAGACAGACACTATCTCTACTTTTAAGATTAGGCTTAAAACTTTCCTTTTTGCTAAAGCATATAGTTAGGGGCTGGACCAGGTGACCCTGAATCCTCCCTTAGTTATGCTGCAATAGACATAGGCTGCCGGGGGATTCCCATGATGCATTGAGTTTTTCCTTTCCAGTCACCTTTCTCACTCACTATGTATTAACATACCTCTCTGCATTGAATCATATCTGTTATTAACCTCTGTCTCTCTTCCACAGCATGTCTTTTATCCTGTCTTCCTTCTCTCACCCCAACCGGTCGCAGCAGATGGCCGCCCCTCCCTGAGCCTGGTTCTGCCGGAGGTTTCTTCCTGTTAAAAGGGAGTTTTTCATTCCCACTGTTGCCAAAGTGCTTGCTCATAGGGGGTCATATGATTGTTGGGTTTTTCTCTGTACCTATGAAGCGCCTTGAGGCGACTTATGTTGTGATTTGGCGCTATATAAATAAAATTGAATTGAACTGAATTGAATTGAATTGAATTGAATTGAATTGAATTGAATTGACTGTAAAACATGATTGTTGGGCTTCATATCTGTACTGAACATTCATATAAGATTAGCTAGTAAATAACAAATAGTTAATGTTGTTCATGAGACTAAAGTCAGTGTAAATATGATATGGCCAATATTATAGTTATTATATTAACCATTATTAGTTATTACAGCAGTGAGTTTGAACTCTCAAATCAAATCACTTCTATTGTCACATCACATGTGCAGGTACACTGGTACAGCACATGTGAGGGAAATTCATGTGAGTGAACTCTGTGTCAAATACCGAGCTGCAGTAAAGATTCAAGTTGCAGCTATTTATATGTCCTATCACCTTCACTCAAAGACACTCAAGTATCTTTGACAGTGTAGATGTATTATATATAAGAGACAAATGTTGTTCCTTCAGTATGTTGGCATTACTAAATTTAGCTCAATGCTTACATATATGTATAAAAAGGAAATGTACGAGCTGTGATAACTGTGTCTGATAGAATGAAGAGTAGACTGATATATTAAATATTCCTTTATTGGGTCAGAAAATCATACCATGTCATAACTGCTTTAAGTCATACAGAATAGATATCAGAGCCTTAAACAGGGTGACTCCTGCTAAATGGGTCAAACTGGACAGAAGGTATCCAAACACATAACATCCTTACAGAATATGATGTGACACTATAGATCAACTTACCGCAGAATGTATAAAGCATATAAACAATTACAGCAATATGATGCAACAAACACAGCAGTGCTACTAATCCAAAATACTCAAAGCTTCATAGAACTGAAACAAACATTTATTTTTACTGATTGTGAAGCACTATGGTCAACACTGTTGTTTTAATATGTGCAATATAAATAAATTTTGATTTGATTTGATTTATTTTTAGCTCCATTCTGCTGCTGATACATACTTTAGGTTTCTGAACATGAAACTTGTTGCTGCCTTTCATAGTGTGTAACTTGAAGGCCCTGAGTACTTTCTCCCACACTGAAAACACTGGGATGACAAAATTATTTGAACATTACCTAACAAGACTGATTCAGGACAGACAATTAGTTATGTTAAACTTTTCTAGCAGTCCTTCACACACAGGGAACAGTTTGTCTATTCTCTCCATCTGTCAGCTGCTGCTGGCTCTTCCTCCTCCTCTTCCTCACACACTGCTGAGTTTGTCCTGGTGGATCATCAGGGGTGCAAAGCCTCACAGATGATGTGCAGCAGTGGGTCCCTCAGTCTGTCCTCACTCTGGACACTTGCAGTTGTCACACATGGAAATCAAATGTGTGATAAGCTGCAGGATTCAAACACAAGTGTAACTTATAAATACATGTTCATACTTTTATTCCACTATCAGAGAGAAAGAGAGAGAGAGAGAGAGAGAGAGAGAGAGAGAGAGAGAGAGAGAGAGAGAGAGAGAGAGAGTGCAGGACAGACAGACAGGTGACAGTCTCAGGTGTAGACACTGCTACAAAACAGCACAAGAGAAGGAGGATTTAGTGTTTGTGTTATTACGAGTGCTCAACAAGAAGAGTTCCCAGCTGGTACAGTCGACACATGTGCGACTCCTGTGATTAAAGCATCTTTCTTTCAGCTTAACGAGTGAACCGTCAGCTCGTTCAAACACACGTTAAAGTCCGTTTTGCTCGACACCACCGAACAGAGGCAGCAATATAACATAGCTAACATTAACTGTCCAGTGAATCCTGCTTGTGCCGTGATATTCAGGACTGCAAACTGTCACGGGGTGGAAAGGGACAAGTCATCTAAGTTTGTCTACTGTGCATGTTTTGCTGCGTTTTACCTTTTTAATGTTTTGATATTGTACACTGGTTTGTTTTTATGAGTTTTACTGCATGTTTTAATGGTATTTATTTGGTGACTTGTCCTGGAAAGACTCCGCCCCTACCTGATAATAAACTGATCACACCTGCGAGAGATCCGAGAGAGGCCAATAAGAGGGCCTGACAGACCACAGGAAGGAGTTGGACCGAGAGGCTTGAGAGACGGCCAGGAGTAAGTGGTGCCAGGCGGCGGCGGCGCCTGCAAGCCGAAGGGGCTGGTGGAGCTTGGCGTTCAAGAGGAGGACGGACAGCACCAGCGACTAGGGACGCGGAGCGAACAGGCGGACGGCAGTAGTAACGAGAGCCCAGCTTGTGCACTGCGGGAGAGCAGAGGCGGCGAGACAGCTGGTGCCGATTTGCAGTTTTAAAGAAGCGGCGGGCGGAGTTGAGAGCTCTGCCCACCTGGGGTAAGTCTTCGACTTAGCCCCTTTTATTGAATGAAAATTGCCGAAAAGAATAGTGACTGCCGCTCCCTCCCTTTCTTCAGCGTACCAGGACGCGGAATGCGGGGAGGAAGGCGAGGACTCCGCTGGGTTTCCCTTTTACATCACTTCGCTGGACTTTGTTAGTTCTTTGTGACTTTTATATCGTGGCGGATGCCACTGGACTTTTAATGTTGTGTTTTATTGCTTTTTATTGTGTTACCCCTTTTAATTCATTTTACATTTTTAACTATTTAAATATAATAAATTATATTTTTAATCTTACAGTTTAAATTGTGTGCTTCCCTTGGCAGCTCCACTGCTCTGCCCGTTTTGAGGAAGGTTTCCTTCCTTTTAAAAACACAAAACATCTTGGAAATAAAATCAGCCTTTCCGCTCCGTTACAAAACCAAACAGCATTCACTGACTTTCAGCTTGTTGTGTTTGTGGATATATGCCTGACTTTAATTATCCATAAAATCATCACATTCTCTGTAAGATAAAGGTCAACTATTGAACTGCATATATTTTAAAGTATTTTAAAGCCAATTCCATTTTCCAACAATAGCGGCCACTTTTAAGTTTTAATATTACTCTTATTATTCTTTCTGGGTGACAAAAGAAACTTTTAACATATTTTCAGGCAAGAATGTAGTTGTGCAAACTTCAAGTATCTGCTTGGTTTATCAAGACATTGCATATTTGCAAAAGTGCTCCGACGTTTTCGGAGACGTCTGTTATCTACCAGCTCGATAGCTAGCCGGGAGCTCAAGGTCTACCTCACTCCAGTCTACCTGAAGGTCTACCCGACCTTCTGAGGACCCAGCCCACGTAGACCGCAAAGGATGGGTCCTCAGGAGGATGCAGCCTATGAATTTGGACACCCCTACCCTTCAAATTGGGACAGCCTTCATCACGTCACTGGGACGAAACCGGCCTTAAAATGCTTGATCTCGGGGGTCCGCTAGGGGGCGCGTTATGGAGTAGACGCGCAAACCACGAGATCTCATTTATCTGTTAAATTACTTTATGGTTCACCTATTGTGGCCCAATTCAGAGATTTCTTAAGCTCTATTAAGAAAGTCAGCATTGTTTTAGCTGTTGTTCTTTCCGTCTTTTTGCCTTATCTCTAAGTGAAATGCCTCCTAAGCAGTCTGCTAAAGGAGCGCAGGCTAGCTGCTCAGGGACCGCTAGCAAAACTACCGTTGACCCAGCGACACTGCTAGCTTTCCGCGACATTGTCAAAGAAGTGATTCAAGAGGAAAATGACAACCTACGGGACGAAATTAAACGAGCCATTTCGCCCATCCAAACCACTCTTGACGAATGTACTGAGAAGTTGGGCGAACATGAAGAAGGCTTCAATAATCTGGACAAGCGGCTAGAAGTTATGGAGACATGTTTCGCAGATCTGAGTAACCAATACAAGAAGTTGCTGCTGAAAACGGACGACTTGGAGAAGCGGAGAAGACGATGCAACTTGCGTATATTAGGAGTGCCGGAGGGAGCCGAACAAGGGAATCCCACTAAATTTGTTGCTGATCTGTTGCACGTTGTACTGGGTGGTCCCGGCGGTTTGGAGCAGGCTCCGATCCTGGACAGAGCTCACCGGGCGGCGGTTGCGTTGCCGACGGAGGGAGGACGACCGCAGCCGTTCATTGTTCGCATTCATTACTACCAGGAGAAGGAGCGGATACAGCGCTTAGCCAGACAGAAAGGCTGGCTGGAGTTTCAAGGGAAGCAGATCTTCATCTTTCCTGACTACAGCGCCGACCTGGCCAGACGCCGGGCTGCTTTCAGCGAGGTGAAGGGACTACTACGGAAAAAAGACGGAGTTCGCTATGGTCTTCTTTATCCTGCCCGGCTTCGGATCTCGTTTAATGGAGAAACACAGGTATTCGACTCTCCTAAAGCAGTGAAAGATTTCATTGACTCCAAGTTTGAGTCATCTCCCGAATGACATTTCATAAGAACCACCGGGACTTTCGTACCATCGTGACTATATTTTTGTCAATCAATAAACGGACGATCTTTGGTTTAGCTTAGTTTCATGTTCAATGTTCATTTAGAAATCTCAGATGTTGGTGAGTTTGCCCTTGTTTCCTGGGAGGTTAACTATATTCCAGTACTTGTCACTTAAAAGGGACTCCGGGGTCAGCTTTGATGAGAAGTGAAACAGGTCCGTTTTTCGGTTACGGGTAAATGCGACGTGGGAGTTTTTCTCTTTCCTTCTCTTAATTATTTTACTCTATTATGTTGGACTTTGTGACTTTCTAATTTGAATATATTTTGGACTACATGTGTGATTCATAGTTCAGATGCTTCTGCTCATGTGGGGCTGTGGTTATGAATAAGGTGAATAGGACTCTTAATAGAAGCTGGGGAGCTTTGGGAAATTGGTGTGTGTCGTTTGGGGACAACACTGAACACGGGGAGGTGGGTGGGAGGGACTTATCTACTTCTTTTTTTTCTTTTGTTTTTTTTCTTTTTTGTTGTATATTATTTGCTCAGATTATTGTTAACAACAACATTTCAGTGTGCACCCATGATAGGATTGGTATTTGCGTTTGGAACCGCCTTTTTCATCATGTACTTATATGGTGATGACTTCTGTTGATGACACTTCAACTGCTGTGAGTAATGGCTGCCATGTTAACTTTATTAGTGAAGGGATTGAACCGCCCAGTGAAACGAAATAAGGTACTCTCTCATCTTCTTTATCTTAAAGTACATGTAGCGTTTCTTCAAGAAACACACCTTAAGCATACAGATCATGCCAGATTAAGACGAAATTGGGTTGGACAAATTTTTCATTCCAAATTCAATGGTAAAGCCAGAGGTGCAGCAATTTTGATTAATAAGAATACTCCGTTTATAGTCTCTCACACAATAGCTGACCCAAATGGTCGCTATGTAGTTGTGACAGGGTCCCTGTTTAATACTTCACTTATTTTAGCAAACGTATTGGAATGACTCAACTTTTTTCAATGACTTTCTTAATTCCCTTCCACAGATCAATACACACCAATTGATCCTTGGAGGGGACATGAATACTGTTATGGATCCAGTACTAGATCGCTCCTCAGATAAAAGACTTCCACTCCCTAAATCCTCATTAGTGTTACAGTCATATTTACAAACCTATGGGGCTGTTGATGCGTGGCGATTTCTCTACCCCTCCACTAAACAATATTCCTTTTTTTCTGCAGTGCATCAAACGTATTCTCGTATAGACTACTTTTTTGTTGACAAAAAATTGCTTCCCAATATCAAGACTTGTAAATACAATAGCATAGTAATATCTGATCACAGTCCACTTGTTTTGGAACTCGGCTTCCCGGATGAACCCTTTGTGCACTCCTGGAGACTCAATCCTCTTTCTTTGTCAGATAAGGAGTTTGTGGAATATCTTTCCAAACAAATTGATATCTTTATAAGAACAAACATTACGCCTGGCATGGCCTATATTACGGTTTGGGAAAGCTTAAAAGCATTCTTACGGGGCCATATTATATCATACTGTTCATATACTAGAAAACAGAAACGGAAATGTCTTTCTGAATTGATACACCTTATTTCGCAATTGGATGAGCAACACTCTACAACCCCCTCTCCAGATTTGTATAAAAGACTAACGTTACAGACTGAATTTAATTTAATCTCAACCCAGCAGTCAGAGTCTATGATTCTTAAATCTAGAGGAAGATGGTATGAGCACGGAGAAAAAGCATCTAAAATTTTAGCACATCAGCTTCGTAAATCAGAAGCAACTCGTATAATCCCTGAAATTAGGACTGAATCTGGACATGTCACCACTACACCACAAAAAATAAATGAGAGTTTCAAAATATTCTATTCCAGTCTCTATTATTCTGAATCTTTAAACACGCCTGGACTGTTTGAGGCTTTTTTTTGATGGAATGACAGTTCCGACTTTAACCCCGGCATTCAGAGACCAATTGGAGGAGCAAAATACAGTGGAAGAAATTAAATTGGCGATTAGCTCAATGCAGAATGGCAAATCCCCGGGTCCGGATGGGTATCCGGTTGAATTTTTCAAGACCTTTAAAGACAGTTTATCACCTTTATTACGAGACATGTTCATTGAGTCATTGGTTTCAAAATGTCTTCCCCTAACGCTTCGACAAGCGACCATCTCACTCCTATTGAAGCCAAATAAGGATCCATTAGAGTGTTCATCATATCGTCCTATATCACTCTTAAATGTAGATTTAAAAATACTGTCAAAAACACTTGCTCTCAGGCTAGAGCAATATCTACCATTGTTAATTTCTCCAGATCAGACAGGTTTCGTGAAGGGTAGGCATGGTTTTTTCAACCTGCGCAGGTTTTTAAACATATTACACACCAAGTCAACTACAACCCCTGAAATTGCCTTATTACTCGATGCTGAGAAGGCATTTGACCGGGTGGAGTGGGATTATCTGTTTTATACTCTACATAAATTTGGATTTGGCCCTAATTTCATTTCATGGATTCAGTTACTTTACTCCTCACCTATGGCACGTGTTAGAACAAATTCGTTATTCTCTTCTTATTTCCCACTTCTCCGTGGTACGAGACAAGGTTGTCCCTTATCCCCTCTTCTTTTTGCATTATCAATTGAACCACTGTCGATTAAACTGCGAGCTGACAGTTGCATTAAGGGCATCTTCAGAGGTGACCAGGAGCACAAAATATCCTTATATGCTGATGACCTCCTGCTGTATATGTCAGAGCCTTTATGCTCTCTTCCCTGTGCTCTTGCCATTTTTGAATGTTTTGGTAATATTTCAGGTTACAAGTTGAACCTGCATAAAGTGAACTTCTCTGTGTCAACTCTATAGCCAGAAAGATTTCATTTTCGGATTTTCAATTGAACGTTAAATCAGGGTATGTGACCTATCTGGGGGTTGAGGTTACCCACTCATACAAAGATCTTTATGAAAGAAACTTTGTCCTGCTGCTTAAAAATACTGAGACAGATCTTCAGAGATGGAACAATTTACCACTGTCATTAATTGGCCGCATCAATTCTATCAAAATGAACATACTACCCAAGTTCCTTTATTTATTTCAATGTATCCCATGCTACTTACCCAATAAGTATTTTATAACACTGAATAAGCATATCTCTGCATTTATTTGGAATGGCAAAAGTCCACGAATTCGTAAAGATTTCATGCAGAGGACTAAGCCAATGGGTGGATTAGCCTTGCCAAACTTTCAGTCTTATTATTGGGCAGCAAATATTCGTAATATGCTGTACTGGATGAGTAATGTTACTACAGAGACTCCAGCTTGGCTCCAAATTGAGTCATCCAATTGTGGCGAAATTTGCCTATCAGCTTTGTTGAGTTCAGCTCTCCCATTAGAACTATACACCTATAAACGTAACCCTTTGTTGTATGACTCGCTCAGAATCTGGGTGCAATGTAGGAAAAGGTTGGGGTTACACTTAATGTCAATTAAAGCACCTATCTGCTCAAATCATATGTTCCCACCCTCCATGATGGACTCGGCCTTTAAAATATGGGAAAGTAATGGCCTTAGAAATATCAAAGACCTTTTTGTAGATGGGATTTTTGCCTCATTCACGCAGCTCCTGAAGCAGTTTAATGTTCCTCGGCAACCTTTTTTCCGCTATTTACAAATTCGTCACTTTGTAAAGAGTCGATTTCCTTCATTTCCGGAACTACCTGAGGAAACTTCTTTGGATAAAATTATTAATATAAACGTTCATAAGAGAGGGGCGATTAAAGAAATCTATGCTATACTATTAAATCTTCAATCTCCTTCTCTCTTCATCCTTAAAGCACAGTGGGAGAAAGACCTTGGGATGACTATAACAGATGAGCTCCGGCAATCTTTTCTCCAGAGGGTACACTCTTCTTCGATATGTGCCAGGCATGGGCTCCTTCGATTTAAGGTCCTACACCGATTACATATCTCCAAGGAAAAGTTAGCCAAGTTCTATCCAGGAGCTGACCCTCTGTGTAACAGATGTAAAGCAGAAACAGGTTCGCTCCTTCATACCTTTTGGACATGCCCCAATCTTCATAACTATTGGGTGTCTATATTTAACACTCTGTCAGAGATGTATAACGTTAAATATGATCCTTCTGCTCTAACGGCTATCTTTGGGGTGATACCTCAAGACATCACTTTGCCAAAATGCTATTCGAATTTTATTGCCTTTGCTTCACTTATCGCAAGGCGCCTTATACTTTTAAGATGGAAGCAGGAAGCTCCTCCCACACATGAACAGTGGCTTGCGGAGCTCATGAGGTTTTTACATTTAGAAAAGATGAGATATACACTGGAAGGTTCAACCGCCAAATTTCTTAAGGCATGGCAGCCATTCCTGATGTACATGGAAACATTTAAAATGACCACCTTATCATGACCGGATGCCATATCTCTATATCACTATCATAGTTAACTGTACACTGAATGTCCCTTATACATTTTATTTTTATATTTGTTTGTTGTTGTTTGTTTGTTTTTTGTTGTTTTGTAGGGGTTTCTTTGGTTTGTTTGTTTGTTTTTTCCTTCTCTATTTCTATTATCTTTTGGGGTATTGTAACTACTGAACAGCAAACTACTGTATGTTCAATGTTTTGTTGTTAACATGCTGCTGTGACTGAAAATAAAATTTATAAAAAAAAAATTAAAAAAAATGCTTGATCTCCATTGCTTGATCCTTTGAGGAATTTCCTCTACTCTACCACATGGTATAGTCAATGTAATGTAACACAAGGACCCGTGCAGACAAAACAAGCAATCCCAGCCATAAACTGCTCATAAAGGAATTGAAAAGGTGAAAAGGAAAATAGCAAAAATGATTGTTTTAGATGCCAGACATCAAGTATAAGGTAATAAATGAAGCTTATGCGTAAGTTCAGTGAGGAAGATCTATGGCTACACATCTGTCCACTCCCAAATGCTGCTGGCTAAATCTAAGCTTTATCACTCTGTCAAGCTGTTTGTGTCATCACTGGTCCAATCACCTTCTCCCACACCTCTCCAGGCCAGCATTCATGGCAATACTTTAAATCTCACTGCACATTTGTCATTCTCCATTGCAGATGCCCTTGTGTAACCCATGTTCCCATCTCCATCTCTCTTCACTCCAGCTCCATGCAATCCACCTACATCTCATCGTACACCAACCCACCCAACCAACATCATCGTCAAGTATGCTGATGACACCACCGTGGTTGGGCTCATCTCTGATGGAGATGAGACAGCGTGCAGGGTGGAGGTAGAGAACTTGTCCTGCTGATGCTCAGAAATAACCTGAAGATGAACGTCCTTAAAAAAAACATAATGGTCCACTGTCTGGGCCGGGTGGATTCTGTCTCCACCTTCAGTTCTGGGCAACCCCCTCTCTGCTAATGTCACCCCAACCCACAACACCAACACCCTGGTAATGAAGGCCTAATAGCAGTTGCACTTCCTCTGTGACCTGATGAAGAATCATTTGTACCGGAAGCTGCTGCTGGCCTTCTACCACTCCTCAGTGGAGAGTGTGCCCTTCACATTCCCGGGTGTTTGGTAAGCATGGGCAACTGAGAACTGGAAGACTCTACAGAGGGTAATTAACACTGCCCAGAAAAACACTGGCTGCCCTCTGCCACTGCCTCCTGCCTCAGAAAAACCAGGTCCATCCCAGGTGACCCCACCCACAACCTGTTTGACCTGTTGCCCTTTGGTTGGCACCTCATGTTAATCAGGTCCCACACCTCCAGACTCACAACAGCATCTTCCTTTGGGCCACTCAGACTGTTAACAAACACTATCCCCTCACACCCCACCCACCTCACCTATCTGAGCCATGGTCTAAATAACCCTCAGGCCACTCACATACGGACTCTATACTCAGACTAAGTCCTTTTACACTGTTTCCAAGCACTTTTCCCTCCATAGTGTGCTTTACTCAGGTTATGTATATCTTCCTCTAGACTGTATATATTATAGTTGGCATGGATCACACATAATTTCATTGTACATGCACAATGAAAATAAAGGGCTATTCTGTTCTATTCTACATGGAATTATTCTATATGATATGTATCTTTACATTTAGAGAATCAAATGTCCACAAATTAGATTTTTATTAACATTTAAATTACTAATTAAACTAGAGGCAACAGGCAAGCTGCTTTCACCTTTAAAGAAAGAAAACAACACAAAACCCTAGGAGTTGGTCACTAAACTGAAAAATAAGTTAAAAGGTTAAATCAACAAACAAACAAAAAAGAGCAAGCAGTCATCACACACACAGCTCACTAGCTGCAAACCAACAAGGCTCTTTGCACTTAGGTATTCCATGTTAATTGCTGAGTAGAGTCAGGTGAACAAAAAGTGTGACAATTGAGGCAGGAAAGATGCTGGGACACACTCTCACAAGGTCAAATTCACAGGAGGCCCTGCTACAGCCATAAACAAATGAAATGAATTTTTTTGCAGTACTCTCTCAGTGCTCTCCCAGTGTTATGTTTGAATGTGTTTTGTTGCTTTGTTTTTGTTGTTCTGACCACCTGTTATCCACATAAAGGATAAACCAAACTAGACAGGACCACTTCTTATGCTGGCTCAATTCAATTCAATTCAATTCAATTCAATTCAATTCAATTCAATTCAATTCAATTCAATTCAATTTCTTTATTGTCCCACAAGGGGAAATTAGTTTAGCAGCAGAAGGATAAAAATAAACAGAACAATACTATAAAATAATAATAACAATATTAATGATAGAAAGTTCAAGGACAATTATTTGCCATTAAGGAGACAAGTCGCAGTAGGGATAAAAGAGACCTGGAGTCTTTTGGTCCTCCTCGGAGGTACTCTAAAACGGCGGCCAGAAGGCAAAAACTCAAACTCACTGTGAAGTGGATGGTTCACACAATTAATAATAGAATGAGCCTTTCTAAGCACATTTCTATTGTAAATGGCCAAAAGTCCATCTTGCCAGCGCCCTGAAATTTTGCTAGCAGTTGTGGACAAGAGATATTTTATTTTGTATTCTTATGGTGACAGTTTATAGTCAGAACTATCATTAATCAATCATTTAGCATTGTCGAATCAGTTGACAGAATAATCTTTGATTTATATCTATGTCAATCTGAGCAAGATATTAATGTACACAGATTATCATCACTTTAATCAGTCTATTGTTGTTCTGTATCATTCTTTCTATCTGCTTAAGCTGTTGCACATCATTGTATCCACACCACTCGAGCTGGTGGGTCCAGTAGGGCCTATTCCATTCACTTGCACATATTCAGGCGAATAACAACATGCACATAGTTATGTAAAACAAGCACATTCACACACACACTTATTAAGGACAGGGAGGTCGTCTCAGGACAGTCTCTCTTTGCACATACTTTCACAAAACTGCACAACATAATACACACTTGTTTGTTTCTAAAGTAGCAGTTGATGGCCATATAAGGAGAACTTCTTGAGTTCTGAGAACTGACTGATACTTATCATGTGACTTGACGTCATCATTGCAATAAAAGCCTTGTGACATGGTTGTTCGGGGGAGATCAGCTCTGAAAGGTTTATGATGCTCATCTTCCCCACATATATATGTGTATAATAAAAACCACTATTTTGACATCTACTGAGGACCATGCAGTCGTTTGTCTCCTCCTCAAAAACTCGAACCATGACACAGTTTTTACCAGAAGTCCCAACCGATTCTTATTCTTCACCGTCAGGTTACCAAACCAGGCAGCAATACAAAAAGACATCACAGATTCGATAAAACTTCTATAAAACAAAGACAACATCTCAGATGAGACTTTAAAAGATCTCATTTTCCTTAAAAAGAACAGTCTTTGTTGAACTTTTTTAGTAGTGGCATCAGCATGAGATTCAAAACACAGTTTATGGTCAAGTACCACACCTAGATATGTATAACTCTCAACGATCCCAATATCGGCAGTTTTAATGATAGTAGGTAATGAGCAATAAGAGGACTTCCTAAAATCAATAATCATGTCTTTAGTTTTTGACACATTAAGTGAAAGGAAGGACTCATCACACCAATTCACAAAATCATCTACAACCTGTCCATGGCCTGACTCATCCCCCACTAGAAGACTGACGATTACTGTGTCGTCAGCAAATTTCAGGATGTGTCTGTTTGTGAAATTGCTGCGACACTCATTCGTGTACAGAATGAACAGAAGAGGAGAGAGGCAACAACCCTGGGGTCATCAGAAAATACATGATTCACCCTCACACATTCTGACCTATTGATCAGAAAGTCTGTCACCCAGCCGACCAGACTAGTGTCAAGCTTGAAATGATTGTAAAGCCTGTCCGCAAGTAAGAGGGGTTGAATTGTATTAAATGCAAACGAAAAGTCAGCAAATAATAATCTTGCATGGGTGTGGGGGGCCTCAAGATGCTTATACAAGAGATGCAGGAGTATGACAACAGCGTCCTCCACACCTCTCCCTGCTCTATAGGCGAACTGGAAGGGGTCAAGATGGTGTTCAACCTGCATTAAAATCTCCTTCTTAATTATCTTCTCAAATGTCTTCATCACTAAAGAAGTCAGAGCCACAGGCCTAAAATCATTCAGTGCCTTAGGAGAACTGCCCTTAGCAACAGGAACAATCATAGCATGTTTCCAAATCTTAGGTACTGTCTGTAGCTCTAAAGAAAGTGAGAAGATATGGTGAAAAATCCCACACAGCTGATCAGCACAAGTTCTCAGTAGCTGTCCACAGATGTTGTCAGGTCCAGGACTCTTGCTTTCAGTGTGTCTAAAAAGATTAGCTACCCCCTCTCATCAATACAAATAGATGGGGGAGTGATAGTCTTTTCCCTCAGTGTGCTGGTCTGCCTAGAACAGTCAAAGTTCTCAAAACGAAGGTAAAAACTGTTAAGACTGTCTGCCAGATGTTTGTCAGAGGTAAACCCCTCTAAGGTAATGCTACTTTTACCTTTCGTGTGTAGCCCTGCCATTATTTTCATACCAAGCCAAGCTCTTTTCAGGTTGTTACTGCTGAGTTCTGCCTCAATCTTATTTCTGTACCTCATCTTAGCGATCTTTATTGCAGCCCTCACCTCCTTCCTCAATATTCTCATAGTGGGAACGTCTCCCTCGTTAAAAGCAATTTTCCTTTTAAGAATCAGATCCTTAATATCTTTAGAGAGCCATGGTTTGTTATTAGGGAAAGTCTTAAATTCTCTGACTGGAACCACAGAGTCTTTGCAAAAAGAGATGTAGCTACACACCACATCGGTGAGTTCATCCAAATCAGAAGTGCTCTCTTGAAACAAGGACCAGTCAGTGCAATCAAAACACCCCTGAAGGGCAACACAACTGTCTTTTGTCCAGACATTAGTCCGCTTCACACAGGCCTTCTCCCTCCTAATCACAGATCTGTAAGCAGGGAGGAGGTGAATAACATTGTGATCCGAAGAACCAGGTCCAGGTCCAGCCACAGACTTATATGCCGCCTTAATTGGTCCATAACACAAATCCAGCGTTTTGTTATTCCTTGTAGGACAAGTGACATATTGAAAGAAATTGTTCAGTGATTTCTTAAGATTACAATTGTTAAAATCACCAAAAATAAAATTAGGAGCATCCGGTGAGAGAGTCTGCAGATTGTGTACCACTTTAAAAATGGCATCGGCAGCAACTTTAACGTCAGCCTTAGGATGAATGTAAACAACAGTGACAAAAATTTGAGGGAACTCCCTCGGTAAGTAAAAAGGCCTGACAGATACTGAAAGGAGCTCGATGTCAGGAAGACACAACCGCTCCCGCACAGTAAAATTATTACACCAGCCCTGGTTGATATACAAACAAACCCCTCCTCGGTGAGATTTGCGTGTTACTCCACAGTTCCGATCCAATCTGACAGGGGTCCCAAAGCCGCTGATTCGCAGTGAAGTGTCACTGTCCATATCGGTCAGCCATGTCTCGGTAAGTGCCATCAGACAAGCCTCCCTGTAGATGAAGCACATTTCCTTGTAATTCATCCGTTTTGTTCCTAAGAGATTGGACATTGGCCAGAATCATAGAAGGCAGAGGAACACGATTCTTCCTCCGAAGTTTTCTTACATGCTGACGCACGCCGCCTTTCTTTCCGCGTTTTCTCAAGCGGCGGGGCTTTCCAAAATTAGTCTTTGACCGGTAAAATAAATCCTCACCAAGAATCACATCTGTCCGAGCATTAGAAGAGTCGTACATTGACAAACAGGACCACCGTAATCCAAGTAGTTCCTCGCGTGTATAAGTGATTGTCAGTGAGAGTGAATGACTCCAGGTGAATATCGCCAACAACAATAAAACTAAGGTGACAATGACTAATGTTTGGAGTTTAGTCTGTTACTGTTACTATTTTTACCATTTCTTCTTGGAGCAACTGCAATCCACGTTATTTCCTTGGGGATTAATATTAAAGTATTCTGATTCTGATTGTTTCAGGATACATGCCATTATCCAATGACACATCTGCTTACCTGCATCTTTTGCTCGTTTCTCCTCCTCTTCTTTTCTCTTTTTTCTAAACTGAGCACCTGATGGGTTTCAACTTTTCTTGTCCATCTTCCATTGGTTTTAATTTCGCACTTCAGTATGAATATAAGTCCCCCAACTCGACGATCACCACAACGTAACCTAACAGACCTACACCTTAGTTCACAGATTCGCTTTGTCTAAGGTGTATTTCTGGGATTCCACACAACCCAGGATTCAAATCATGAATCCATAATGGGCTTGGATTTACAACATTATAAATGAAATGTGCTCTATTTATTGTTTGTTTTCTTGCACTGCTGTAACTGGAGCCTTATCATCTCGTCTCTCTATATACTGGACTGTATGTAGCGGAGATGACAATAAAGTTTACTTTGACTTCAGCAGCAAGCAGGCGCACCGAGGGCTCTCGCGCTCACTTTTCGCGTAAAGAATTTCGAAAAAACATCGGTCCAAATTATAAGTCTGTATTATAATGTTTATGTTTTAATGTTTTATTATTATCTGTAATATTAATGTTTTTTCCGCCGATGCCCGTGATGCCGTGAGGCTGGCATGAGGTTGCAGACAGAGTCAGGTTGAGAGTGGATGCAAGGCAAGCTTTAGACACAAGGAGACGAGGTAAGAATGCAAAAAGCAATAGCTAAATAACAAGGAATTGTGGCCGTGTTGTTACCATGGGTACCTGATGGACTAACGAAGGAGAGATGACCATGCCGAGCTTAAATGCAGCCATGCTGATTGTCACTGAATGAGGAAGAGGTGAGTGTCCAGGATCCCACCCAGGAATGGAAAAACACCAGCCGCTCACTCAGCCCTTGACAGTATTTAATCAAAGGTGTGAAATATGTACTTTTTTGAGGGGACCAAGCTTTAAGGGGTTTGCCGGTTTGATCCCCTGCTCTGTCTGTCTTGGACGTTGTGTCCTTGGGCAAGATACTTCACCTACCACCTACTGGTGTTGGCCATTAGAGGCCGATGGCACGATATGGCAGCTTCTGTCAGTCTGCCCCAGGGCAGCTGTGGCTACAACTGTAGCTTGCCTCCACCAGTGTGTGAATGTGAGAGTGAATGAATAGTGGAATTGTAAAGCACGTCGAGGGTCTCAAAAAGCGCTATATAAATGCAATCCATTATTTTCGACTGATGAATGATCTATTATTTAATAAAATTAACGAAATGGTTATAAAACATAATTTGTGCAATAACATGTGCCATCTGTATATATCTGTAAATATGGGTTTTTGTTAAGCATCTGGTTTAAAGATGGTAACAAATGCCTAACATTTGCTTTCTTTTGTCACATTATTACATTCAACTCAAACTCTGTATTGGCTGGACTATTAATTTTTCATAGGGTCAGGGTTGGATAATTTGTTTTTTGCTTCCTTACCAAATTAAATCATCATACACAAAATTTGCATTTTGCATTTACTTTACTGTCTAATATTGAAATTAGTTTCACAATCTGAAACATATAGCATGTAACAAATGCAAAAAGAAGAAAGATAATCTTTCATGCCACTGTTTATGTACAAGGTTGTTTACTGCAGTCTGACCTTTGACCCTCATTGTAAGCTAGAGTATATGAGTGGTTGGTCACAGGATGAAAAACGTGTCATATCAGACAGCAGTATCAGTCAGAATCTGGAATAACTCTAAACCAGTAAAATATAAGAAACAGATTAGCCTGAAATTGGAATTGATTAATTAAATGCCATTAATTTAATGTAAAACACATCAAATACATTATTTATTTCTGATTTTATTTATATTATATATTATAATTATATTATATATGTAATTAATTATAAAATCATGAACAGGATATATGCAGGTAAACTGAGGGTCCGTCGAGCTGTCATTGAATGCCAAAATTAATTAAATAACATGTCATTAAATAATTAATTGTGGTCAAATAATAATAATATATAATTAATTAAAACATGCAAAAATATGGCGATCGTGGCTCAAGAGTTGGGAGTTCGCCTTGTAATCGGAAGGTTGCTGGTTCAAGCCCCGGCTTGGACAGTCTCGGTCGTTGTGTCCTTGGGCAAGACACTTCACCCGTTGCCTACTGGTGGTGGTCAGAGGGCCCGGTGGCACCAGTGCCTGGCAGCCTCGCCTCTGTCAGGGTGGCTGTGGCTACAATGTAGCTTGGCATCACCAGCGTGTGAATGGGTGGATGACTGAATGTGTAAAGTGCTTTGGGGTCCTTAGGGACTAGTAAAACGCTATACAAATACAGGCCATTTACTAATAATTAAATAAAATTTGATATGAATAATTTATTAAATGTCTTCAGAGTGGCCATTTATTTAATTATTCAAATATTATTTAGGTGATTTGCATTTTAATTAATTAATAAAATGTTTAATTATTTCATGGCATGTTTATTTAACTAATTGGTACCACTTTACAATAAGTCTCCCCTTATAGATGCTAATAAATAGTTTATAGCTATATTATTAATTAATCTGTAAATGCTTTATAAACCATTATTAATGGTTTATTATGCATTAGTTAAGGGTGAGAAAAAGAAAAAAAACTGACCGGTTTCTTGCCAAATAGTGAGCCAAATGTGTTCACCTATATATTTCATCTAGAGTTGCTATATTAAACATTTCAGACTAAGTTACTATCCTGTAAGCACAATCAGCATTTGTAAACATATTTTTTATCATATAAAATTGTACTTCATAAATGCATTATAAATATCCACAACTATCAATCGGAGCTTTGTTGTACAGTGTAAAGCATAAAACCATTTATTAATGAATAATAAATATTTATAAATGCCACATGGGAGACTTATTGTAAAGTGTAAAGCATAACACCATTTATTAATGAATAATAAATATTTATAAATGCCAAATGGGAGCCTTATTGTAAAGTGTAAAGCATAAAACCATTTATTAATGACAAATAAACATTTATAAATGCCAAATGGGAGCCTTATTGTAAAGTGTAAAGCATAACACCATTTATTAATCACTAATAAACATTTAATTGCCAAAAGTGAGTCTTAAATGTATAATGTCACCATTTATAACACTTAGACCTAAATTACAATCAGTGCTTGAAATAACATTTAACTACTGTCAAAAATGTATTGTAAGAGTAACACATGTAACATTAAATGTGTTTTTTAAAACACCAAACAGTCACCCACTCCAAAAAAAGTTCATGCCAGACTGGTTCAAACTGGAAATATTTTTTGTATGTCCTTAAATAAGCGTCCCAGTGGTCCATCAGGGTGTCGCGAACCAAGCCAAGATGACCACTCAAGAACCATCAGGTGTTCCTCCAGCAACTTCTCAGTGCGATTTGCTCTTAGTCTACGGACATGTCCTTTGATGGTCATCCAAGCCCTTTCGATATGCTGTGTATGACTGCCAGATTGAGGATCTACAAACCACCTGCTGTGATTTACAGTGTAATGTCTGTACCCTATGTTTGTCAAAACATTCTTGTAGGCTCTCCACTCATCACTGATAATGGCACTACCCAACTTAACATGCTGTCTGATCAGAGGAACAAGGTGGCGCCTTGATCGTTTTTCAACAAGTTTTAACACAAGCCTTCGCCTTTTGTCTTTAATTCCCATCATTCCAAATACCCATTTCTTCCTTTTCCATGCATTTCGAAAGCGTCCACGTGCATACTGAAAACAAAAAGAATAAAATTAAACAGAATATCTACAAAGAAACATTCAAAAAGATGGTTGCTTCTACTAATTTTTTTTACTTATGGTAAAGGTTTCCATGTTTAGAGGACACATTCAGATCTGCATTGATTCTAACAAACCTGTCTGAGAGTTTACCAACCTTTCGCTGATGACGGAGACAGCTTTCATCTATAACCACAAATTCTCTGTCACCACCAAGACGGTGTCCATTGTTTATTCTGTGTCTTTTAATTGCACGTATACAAACATGTCGAATGTGTCTTGCCATGCTACTTAGTGTTCTGGAGCTGCCAGCCACTTCATCATCGATCATATCTATTTGTCTGAGCCTGAGCCCTTGTGAAAATCTGTGATAGAAATCCAGGCAATTATTACTTTCTGAGGCCCTAATTTTATTTCACAAGTCTCGTATTGGTGTTCAATTATGAAAGGTGCATTGCTATTAATGTCTACATCTACATATACCTGTAAATGAACTTCATCCAACTGAAAAGAGATGTTTTTGATTTCTCAAAGAGGGAGCCAGTTCTAATTGTTCTGGAAACTTTCCTATGACTTGCTCTTTTGCAGCACCTGAGAACATACAAATGAGTTAAGTAAAGAAATGGACCCTTAAACAAGAGCATTAATTGAAAAGATAATCACAAAATTAAGTATGAAGAAAATAATAATGAAAAGAGGTTAATGCTCCCTCTTGCATTGATAACCGAAATATTTTGTTATATTTACTACATGCACTACATTATCATGCATTATACATACCACATATATTGGTCTTTCTTCACCACGGAAATCATTTTCATCTTATGGTGACAAACAGGACATCTAAGCTTCTTTTTTAGCAGGTGTTTCTTCTGCAGCCATTTAATGAGCCTTAGTGCCTTATATTTAGTTTGTTTTCCTTCTATTCTGGCGCGCAATCTCATTCCCAGAGACATTCTGGTGGGAAAAAATGAGTAATTTATTTTATTATCACCTCGAAACACCGTAAAATACTCTATGGGAGTCTAGTGCAAATCGGTTCAGAGTTAAAGAACTTCACATGCTATATAAAACAAGCCCTATAATCAAAAATAGTCCCACGCAAAAAAGAGGATTGTCTCACCTGTTATAATGTATCTCCGACTAGAGCTGGGCGATATATCGAGTTTTTAAAACATATCGATATATTTTTATACGAGATATAAGATGTGACAATATCCTTTATATCGATATAGTCTATGTTACGTTATAATTATAGTTGTGGAGCCGCAAGTTTGCCTCTCTTTCGTCTACTTTTGTCTCTACGCAACATTACTCCTCCTCGCCTCTATCCTTCACTGAACACAACTCCCCCTCCTCCCCCATCGCTTCACGTGCAGGCAGCGACAAGATGGACACGGCAAATCTCCGTTAACGAGTTACTGCGCATCGCCCCATGCGTGGGGCTGGACGGCGTCAACGTGTTAACGAGCTAACCATGCTAACGAGCTAACCGCGCTAGTCCCTACGGGCTGCATAGTCTAAAATCCTTTCATTCTCTCAAAAGTTGACAGCGCGCCTTATGTATGAATTTTGGTTGTGCTTGATGGACGCGAACCGATTTTATGTGGTACGCGGCGCTCAGCAATCTGTCAAAAATGTTTGAGTACGATTTTGGTCAGCTACGGAGCTGCACCGCTTGATAGATTGTCGGCGCATTACGGCTACCGAGGAGCCTCGCGGAGTGATACGTACTGTGCTTCAACGTAATATTACCGTATTGTGTGTGTATAAGGACCATAAATAGCACCTGTAAGAGACGTGGTTATGAAGTGGATTTCAAACTCCAGGCTGTCAGTCACGCAGTAAAACTTGGAAATAGAGCTGCTGTGAAATCTGTCTGTCTTTGTTATTACGCTCAGCGTCTTTTAGTTTACATTTTGACTGCCCAATTGTGAGCTCTTTGTTATGCACAAAAACAACATTGTTTTATTTTATTTATGGAGCATTATTATTTAATGAATGCTCATAATTTATTTTTGAGTAATTTTTCATGTACATCTGTGCTGTATGTTAATAAAAGTGCCTGTGTGACATCTGGGACACAGCTTTAACTAAGAACTCTCTTTTTGTTCTTACTTTATGGCTTAAAAAAAATATCGAGATATATATCTTATATCGCCATCCAGCTAAAAAATATCGAGATATGAATTTTGGGTCATATCGCCCAGCCCTATCTCCGACTTTGTTATGTAGATCTAACCCGCTGGATTCATGCTAAAGAAATATGTTCTGCCGCCAAAGGGAGGGAAAACAAATTTAATTTAAACGCAGAGGAGCTTATACAACCATCCAATCACAGTTAACTTTATTAAGGAAAGCCCCTCCTCTCAGAGCGCGACAGGCAGTGGAGCGCTCTGGAAGGTCAAGCCAAAGGGGCACGAACAGAAACACTGAAGGCGCTCGTTCAAGTTCTTGCGCCATGGATGGAGCAGAAGATAAAAATTTGTGTGCGTCTGCGACTTACACAGTTAGCACACGTTCGAAGAGATACAAAAAGCAGAGACTGGATGATCTAGATTGCACTAAGCCAACGACGTCAGCAGTTAGACATGAAGGTGAGTATAATGCTAGCTAGCTAGCTACCGAGCCATTTGGCTGCTAGCTACAGTGGCTAACTAACATCACATAACATGTGAATAGCTCTATTACTATTGGTTACTCCAAACGATTTATATCACTTAGTTGTACAGTATATTTTTAGTTTTGTTTATGTGCATCATTAAATTTATATTAAACACCCTGGTAAGGCAGTACACATAAGAATTATTTGCCTTGTTTTAGAAATGCCTGAACCACCACAGGTGTATATAACATAATTTTTACAAAGTGGCTTTTTATAAATTCAAGTTGTAACCGTTTTTAATCAATATTTTATTTGAGTTTCCCAAGTTTAGATTATAAATTATTTTAGTATTGTAATTTAATAATTGTTTGTTCTTTAGATTCTTCTTCTAATCCTGCCCCTACTGCAACTGCCCTTCTTAACAAGGAGCGAGAGAAACTGACTTTTCTTAAGGAGAAACTGGAATGGCAAAAGAAGAGAATTGAAGAACTGGAAGGAGAGAGAGATTTTCTCCGAAGTCAGCTATCATCCCTTACAAGTATGAAACTAGACTTGTTCCATGAACATTGTTTTTATTTTACAGTCTTCAAATAAACATTAGATAATTTATCAATCCCAGTGAAGTTCCCTTATTGTCATTGTGTTGATTAAAAGATTTTAGTCAGTTAACTTTAAGTGTTGTGCTAGTTCATTCCTAAAGAGATCTGGTTCCAAATTCAGTTCAGCCAAGTCTAACTTGACTGATTCAATTTCATAGTTCATAAGATCATAACTCCAACTTGAACTAGTAATGTAACAGCCTTACAATCAGAATTAATATAGGTTTTATATATATATATATATATATGTATATACATATATATATATATATATATATATGTGTGTGTGTGTGTGTGTGTGTGTGTGTGTATATGTACACCTTATTCACATGATGATTTTCTATAACAAAATCCTCATTCTCTTAAACAGGGGACTTGTTTCTAAAACCAGCCATTTTGTTGTTTACATCCTGCAGAGCAACCTAAAGACGAACCATTCAATGATCCATTTTCCTCGAAGGCTTCTGAAAACTCAGATTCATCTTTCGCATCTTCATCTGTATCGTCTGTGTGGTCATCCTCATCTTCATCCCCAAAGAAGCGAAAGCACAAATACAACGAAAAGCATTCAAAAGCCAAGAAACCCAAGAAGGAGCAGAAGAAGCTCCAGCAGCGTGGTGAGCAAAAGATTTTGGAAGAGAAGATTTTACAGAAGAGGATACTATAAATGTGACATAAAAGATAGTATTATGATTTTAATTTGTTCTAAAAATTACTCTGTGTTCACTACGTCATATATACATATCTATCTATCTGTCTGTGTATATATATATATATATATATATATATATATATATATATATATATATATGTATAGATTAGTATGCTTTGAGCATTTGCTTTTCTAATTATTGTGTGGATGTGGATGTTTCTCTTTATTCTTTATCCTTTATTATTCTTCAAGTTGCCACTTTCTTTGCCGCTTAACTACTCCCTCAGTTTTCAGCCGTTTTTCACCATTCAAACTCTAAACTGTTCAGCTCTTTCTCCTGATGCCTGCTATGACTTTTGGTAGTCATAACTTTTATACTTTTTCAGATATTAAGCTTTTTATGTCATTTTTTGGCCCATTTTGCTGAATAGGACCACATTATCAGTGTGATCACAAGTTTTGCTTGCTTGGCTGAGCCATGTTTTAGCTCAGTGAGATAAGCAGCCGTTCTCAGAGTAGGAGGCCCGGGTTTAAATCCAGGTTGTGGCAACATTTCTTTCACTTAACAGTTAAACTTTTTTAACTCTTTTCAACACAAATTTCAGCTTTTTCACCGCTTATCAGCACAATTTTCAGTTTTTTCTGCTGTTTTCAGCACAAATCCAAGCTTTTTAAGCTGTTTTCAGCAAAAAACCTCTTTTCAGCAGAAATTCTGCTCATTCAACTGTTTTCAGCAGAAATTCTGCTGATTAAACTCTTTTCAGCAGAAATTCTTCTTATTCACCTCTTATCAGCACAATTCTCAGCCTCTTCTGCTCATTTCAGCACAATTATCAGTCTCTCCACCTCTTCTTTGTCAGAAAGATGTTGGCGCAGTGAGATGCGAACCTGCCTTGAGTACCAGAAGGGCCAGGTTCGAATCCTGCTCAGAGCAATATTCTTTGCTTTTTTTTTTTTTCAATTTTTTCAGCTTTTTTCAGCAGACATCTTCAGCGTTAAGGCATCCACACAGCATTTTCGCAGGAAATGCAAATTTTTCTAGTTTGCTTTGTTTTCATTTTTAGTTCAAACGCCAAATGACATTGTGCAGCGATACAAATCCCTCCTCAAGACATTTCCAAAGACGAAGACCATGACCAAAGCTTTTCAGAAGCATGGGCTCGACAGGAACACTGTTGTGTCCACTTCATCAGTTGGGGAGCTTGCTATTGCGGTCCCCAATGTCTACCAGGAGCTACTGTCCAACAGGCCTAGTGGAGAGACGGTACTAGCTTTTGCTAAGCGATGTGAGGCTGCAATTCAAGGCAGTGATGAAGTAAAAAACAAAATAGAAAGTATGAAGGCCGCTGGTACTTTGCTTCCAATTCAAAGAGGGAAATCTGTCTGAAACCCTAATTTGTTCTAAGTGGTTTTGTTTTTTGAGCATATTGAACTGAAGAAAAGATCTGCAAAACCAATCATTTTTCAAAGATCTGTTCACATATGTGTTGAGTTTCCACACAACTAAGAGATTTACCTGTTAGTTTATTTTATAGTTTTTTTTTATGTTTTGATTTGTATAAATGTGTGTAGAGTAAATAATACAGCTGTGCAGTTTCAGTTAAGGTATAATAATTTATTATATTATAATTATTATAATTTTCCTTTGTTTTATGCCAGTGGTGAATTTAGGGATGGGATTTGTTTCCTTAATATAGTTTTAGCTATCTTTAAAGGGCTTGTATATAAGTTTAGCAATGCTAAATAACTGTTGGTGCTTTATACTTTTTATAGTAATGCCCAGTAATACTTAGAAATGTTTGTTGATCATAAATAAATGTTGACATGTTTTAAACTTTACAACAAAACTCTCTTTTGTCATTTATAAATGTTTATTAGTCATAAATAAATGGTGTCATGCTTTACACTTTACAATAAGGCTCCCATTTGGCATTTATAAATGTTTATTTGTCATTAATAAATGGTGTTATGCTTTACACTTTACAATAAGGCTCCCATTTGGCATTTATAAATGTTTATTTGTCATTAATAAATGGTTTTATGCTTTACACTTTACAATAAGGCTCCCATTTGGCATTTATAAATGTTTATTTGTCATTAATAAATGGTGTTATGCTTTACACTTTACAATAAGGCTCCCATTTGGCATTTATAAATGTTTATTTGTCATTAATAAATGGTGTTATGCTTTACACTTTACAATAAGGCTCCCATGTGGCATTTATAAATATTTATTATTCATTAATAAATGGTGTTATGCTTTACACTTTACAATAAGTCTCCCATTTGGCATTTATAAATGTTTATTTGTCATTAATAAATGGTGTTATGCTTTACACTTTACAATAAGGCTCCCATATGGCATTTATAAATATTTATTATTCATTAATAAATGGTTTTATGCTTTACACTTTACAACAAAACTCCGATTGATAGTTGTGGATATTTATAATGCATTTATGAAGTACAATTTTATATGATAAAAAATATGTTTACAAATGCTGATTGTGCTTACAGGATAGTAACTTAGTCTGAAATGTTTAATATAGCAACTCTAGATGAAATATATAGGTGAACACATTTGGCTCACTATTTGGCAAGAAACCGGTCAGTTTTTTTTCTTTTTCTCACCCTTGACTAATGCATAATAAACCATTAATAATGGTTTATAAAGCATTTACAGATTAATTAATAATATAGCTATAAACTATTTATTAGCATCTATAAGGGGAGACTTATTGTAAAGTGGTACCAATTAATTTTATCACTCCTGGACCTCCATACCTAAGTGCTGTAAATTTCAGTAATACTGAAGAGTATGTTCCTTTTTTCCCCCCTGTAGAAAATCCTAGAAAGCCTGTAGTTAATCGGGCAGGAACTAGACTGCATTACTTTGCAAAGTATTAGAATACATATGACATCCACAGCTCCTTTAAAACATCCTGAGATCCACTGACACTACTGCTATTATTAACTAATCCTGTTAGTTAATGGGCAATCCACCCCCAGACCCAGGAGATTGTCCCCTTTCCTCTGGGGTGAAGACAAGTACACCTCCCTGGAGCCAGCTCCCCTGCTGATCCACATTGGCACTACAGAAGCTTACATGCATACCACCCTGAACAAGCCCGCTCCCATCAGAAAAATGAATTCTAATAACAAATATCAATTAATATCAATTTATTTATGGCTATTTGCGTGGCAGCACGGTGGCACGGTGGTTAGCACTGTTGCCGCACAGCAAGAAGGTCCTGAGTTCAATTCCACCATCAGGCCGTGGTCTTTCTGTGTGGAGTTTGCATGTTCTCCCCGTGTTTGCGTGGGTTCTCTCCGGGTACTCCAGCTTCCTCCCACCGTCCAAAGACATGCAGCTTGTGGGGATAGGTTAATTGGATAATCCAAATTGCCACTAGGTGTGAATGTGAGTGTGAATGGTTGTCTGTCCCTATGTGTTGGCCCTGCGACAGACTGGCGACCTGTCCAGGGTGTACCCCGCCTTTCGCCCTATGACAGCTGGGATAGGCTCCAGCGCCCCCCGTGACCCTGAAAAGGATAAGTGGAAGCGAATGGATGGATGGATGGATCAATTTATTTACACTAAAAATGTAACTGCAGCTCAGGTTTATCCAGAACAACAAAGTTACAGTAGTGGTATGAAATGCAGTAGTAATATACTCAGTGCATGGCGTCCACTTTGTTGGACATGTAACTAAATTAGCATAGGATAATTTGCACCATCTTTTATGAAAAGAAAGTAGAAAATGCTGTCGCCCAATTCTTTGTGCCGGACCATGCGACCATTGATTAAAACAACAGACAAAGTTGTGCAGATCTATAAATGTTAACTGTAACTGTGTTTTCCATTCCATGCCATAACTTCCTTATATATTTATAGCTCTTAACAGTTTTCTAAACTCACAGCTGAATTTTGAGCATTACACCGCTGGAACAAAACTATTTATTACTGAGTTGCTGCCTTCCATAAAAACACAGAATGCTTGATAAGCTCAAGATTATGATCTCTATTAACTGATAAAAATGTGATTAACTTTCTTTATAATCAGTGTTCATTAGTAAAGTCCTTTGCTGTATTGCAGTCTTAGGATTAATTTTTACTTCAGTAAAGTTCTGCTCGAATAAGTAATGGATGGAGGGTATTTTACTGCAGTCACAAAAATCCTAAACAGGGAGTAGGGAAGGAGTTATACAGAAGCTAAATATAATAAATACAATTTATGAAATGTTATATGCTATTGGACAGACTTACTTAAGTCAAACTCTAATGAATACATAGTGCTATTCACAACTGACAGTCACAAATTGACACTGTGCCTCTCACTAAACACAGTAGCTTTTAAATGTCCAGAGAAGGCTTTTGGCTCCTGCAGACTTCAGTAAATCTGACCCTTAATGGTCCTTATTGTTTATAATTGCAACCTTTGTATTGAATGTATATGTTTCATAGGCTTTTCTTCGTTAAATGTCCTGCATAAAACAACAGAGCATGGTGTGAAAAGTTAGATGGGTGTTTTGCAGTCCATCTTCTACTCAATGAAAATGTCATTGAGGTCAAGAAAAATAGGTTAGGAATAGGAGATAAGAAGAACTTTTGGCACTCACCCAACTTCCCACCACTGGCCAATAGGAAGCCAAAAACGTTGTGGTGACAATGACTCTGCAAAAGAAAAGAATATGGATAGAAATGTATAATCCTATGTTGCTGTTCATTTCTTCACTGCTAGCTTTGTGTTAGCATTAATAACTGTGTATAAAATAAATAACCTTTTTCCATACGGATTTATGTTTTTGTTCCCTGATTGATAAGACTTGGAACAATTTATTAACAATCAAACTTGCATATTCTGATTACCTGGGGCAGTGAATGTCAGCTGGTGGCCTGCAGGACACACACAGTAGCGCACAGTTGTGGTTTCAATAACATCAACAGAGCCACCTGGGCCAGAGGCATCACCTTCCTCACATTAGCTTGTAAATGGCTAATTATGCTTGGAGACTGTCCAGGCAGCCTGCAGAGATGTACTTGTTATCCTCTCTTGTTCATTTGAAGTTTGGTTAGTACTATGAGTATTGAGATGTCAGAGCAACAGTTTGGGCCTTTTCAGGGTATGCCCCCTAGTTGCTTGCTGCAGTACAGTTAATGTGAGTCTGTTAATGCTGACAAAGGCTAACATGCAATTGGTGCCCAAGATAAAATATAAATTTTATTTTACAAGAGCATCTGACCCTCACAGTATCTGCTGAGAAAATTTTAGCCCATGGACAAATATAGTGGATGACTCCTGACCGAGGGTCTAAGTTGGGGTTAGATATACACACCTATATATTCCATGAAAAAATGCGAAGTTAAAGGATAATTAGAATATATTTACATTATTATTATGCAAATATATTTATAATATATTCGGCTCAAAGGTCACATCACACTGTTCTCCCCTACATGGACATGAATACGCTGCTTTTATAAGTTGAAAGTGTTAGTTGAGTCTGCTCGACTCCAACACTGGTCCTGTCTTTACTTGGTCAGTACTAAGTTAGGCATCACTATACAGTGCTATCAGAGAGTTATGTAAAACTATTTCTGGCTTGACACAAGTGGGTAGCTCTGCATCTTTGATGTGGAAGAGCTTTTTATGTTGGATGCCCTTTCAGACAACCCCAAAAGGCCATGTGTATCTCCAGCTGGAATCAAACCAGCAACCTTTCAATTGCCAATCCAATGTGTTAACAACTACACAATCAGTGGTGCACTATCAAGTAATAACAATAAATACATTTTCATAAATTACATTTCATAAATACATTTCTTCCTGACATTGCTGGTTAGTCAGTGTGTCTTGGAGTCTGACTACCATGACTGTGAGTCAGATGCATAATGGACAAATACAAAATGTGTAAGATAAACATACCTCATCACACATTAATAAGCTGAGAACCACAGTAAGAAAGCCAGTAAGCAGCCTTCTTTCTCAGCCAGATGTCATGAACATATTTCATGAAAGCTGGATGAAGGATCGTCACCTGTTATGAATCAGACGAATCGTTAAATCCTAGTTTTATTATTAAAACTTCTCTTATCTTTTTGAAGTGAACGCACAATAAAATACTTTAAATCAGCACCACGGTGGCTAAAGGAAGCCACTATCTATTTTTGGTCGCATGGCTTTGTTCACGACCTTCCAAGCGCATAACTGTCAAGTGTGAGCGACTGGGAAAAACCATAACAATACCCGACAACGCCCAAAGTAAAAGTTTAGGTGCAGGTGGCTTGTGAAACGGCTTGCACATTTGTAGCAACGGTGGTTCGGCTAAAGCAGGTTAATAGTAAAACCAACTGTATATGAGATTTGCCAGTTCAATGAGTAAAATCAGCTGACTTTGTGGCCTGCCTGAATTAATGGTAGCTTAAAGTTATTACTGGATTTCTTTGATATCAATATCCCTGATTGTTAAGGTAAAACTAAAATACTCCTTGTTAGCTTTCTTTTTTGAGTTGGGAATACAATAACGTTAATTCAAAGCACAGCGTTATTTGCTGAATGGTAGTGATGGCCCGCTTGTATGGGGTTACAACGATGCAACCTTAAAACTAAACTGAAACAAATATTGAAACTGAAAAATAAAGTCCCACCGATCGTCGCACAAGCTGCTCCATCTGGCGATCAGGCAGCTGGTCCTTCTCTCTCATGCCTGGCTTCTACGTGCTCCTTCCTGGAGTCTGGGCCTCGCGCCATATGGGTGCTGAGCCAGATTTTTTAACAAGTCCTTTCAACAGGTGACTGCTATTACTCATTGTCTAACCAGTCCACAAACTGGGAGGGATTTGCTTGTCATGTCAGTAATGTTGGAAACTTTATTCCACCTTTCACTATCCCAAGCTCTCTTGCAAAGTCCAAACAGTCGGTTTTGTGCCGTCTAGGATTGTCCAGTGTCATGACAGACAGCCAATTGGATCCTCTGCCTCAGTGCTAGTGTAATTGGGGTCTTCCACTTGACTTTTTTGTTCCATAACCCCCGGGATCATTTAAAAAATTCCAAATGACTGTCTTATGGCGTCCCTGTATAAGGGCATGATCCATGGGGACGCTGCAGGGACACGCTGGAGCTGCATCAGTAATTGTGCCTCGCCTGCTTAAGAAGAATTAACTGGATTCTGAATTGTCGTTGTTGTTGTTATGTCCAGGACGCCGCTGAAAATCTGCGTCCATTGGTGTCTGTGAAGATGACAACCGGGAATACAGGAAAATGTGGTCGGGTCCATCATGCATAGTCGACAGTGGTGCTGAAACTCAGGATTGGGGCATGGCGGAAACACGAGTGAGCCAGCAAGAGGAGGCGCTGGCCCAAACGGTAGCCAAGCTTGCGAACATTTGCTACCACAGTTTAAGCATTGCTTTCAATAAATTGCATTCTCAAAAAAGTGTTTTGTCCCTCTCCCATTTCTTCTTGTTGCATGTTGAAGCTCTACTTGGAACCTTGTTAAGATCCAACCATGCAAAATATGATTTATTTATTTATTTATTTATTTTCACCATTTTTCAAGTAGTCTTACACTTTTGATCTGGACTGTATCAAAGTACTTCAGCTTCCTACCATCGCCACACCATGTTTTCTGCAGATATTTATACATGCAAAGGTTGGACATAGACACCATGACATAATCCATTCATTATTATAAATCTGATTGTGAAGTGTTGTAGAACATCTCCAAACCTTCTGTTCTGATGGAAGCATCCAGTATGAGTGTAGAATATATTCAATAACTTTTTAGCAACAAACATATATACATAGTTTCTTGATAATGAACAAGTTACAGGAGTTTAATGTGAATGGCATGAATTCATGATTGATACTAAATGGCACTGTACCCATTCATGTCTAATCAGGTAATGGAGTGAAAAGTGACAAACTGAAAGCAGCATTGCATTTTGTATTCATTTTATTTTGGAGACAAAATGTAGACATGCTACATAGAAGAAATATTCACCAGCAATTTTTTTCAAGTCCAAGTCAAGTCTCAAGAGTCTAATGGATGAAACTGATATTCTATTGACCAATTAGTCTCTCTAACACTTGTAAAATGTTATGAATTATCTTATATGACCTTTGCTTTATTGATGTACAACAGCATTTAAAATGATAAGTGCATACTCACTCAGGGTTGTTGCAATAAACAGAATTTTGGGTCTAATCCTACCTGCCTCACACAGCAATTCATGACAAGGTCTCAAGACTCGAATCCCAAAACTTTGGTTTGGTTTTTGTTTTGGTCAGGTCTAACTTGCGATTGCAAGTCGCCATCTCTGCTACATAGTGCTTAATAATTGTCATAGATTAACACAGAGGTTCCCAAAGTGTGGGGCCTAGATGTTAGCTCTTTATACAGTAAAGTTACAGTGGGATACAAATAATATCAGTCTGAACCACAATTTGTTCCCCCAGTTCAAATCACGGACAAACAGTATCCCACAGCTGTTTATGTTCTTGAACCCATTTTGCACAGAGAGGCATTTTTTAAAAAATGTATTGATGGCAATGCTGAATATTATTACACAGGAAAAAAAAAAACTACACGTGAAATAATTACACCATGACGCCTTTCTAAATGGAGTTACTGTCCCTCCATTTAGAAAGGGTGTGTGTAAGCATATAAAAACTCAACATAGTTAGATTAACAGTAACAGTATTTTGTCTATATCTGCCAATAAAAGTTTGGGAACCACTGGATTATCTCTTGAGGTCTGAGTCTTCATTACTAACAATCCCAAACCGTGCATGTCAGTTTCAGTAATTGTGTTTTTTGCTGTTTGGTTTTGCTGGTCACAGATTTTTTTTTTAGAACTAAATTTATTTATTCTTACGGAGTTATGGTTATCACTGACGATGACTTGAAAATGATGAGGAGACAAATGAAAAAGTAAAGGAAATTACCATCCTTTAAAAAAAACTATTTTCTTCTTCATGTGTAATTTAACAATCATTTTATATTCTTCTTCTCCTGGGTGGCCTCCTGTTTTTAACCGTTTGTTTTTAAGGATTTCAAAATAATGGCTCCAGTTTCCCTCGCTGTCTGCTCCAAACCCAAAGACATTAACCTAAAGAAACAAAGTTTTTACAGTCATTAAGTCTTTAGTATTGAACTTAAATAAATGTTGCCACAAATTGCACAGGAATTATGAAAACCTCAGTCATGGAAAAAAAACTTTCCAGAGTTTTTTTTTATTCCTCTTTAGGCATAAAAACCCCCCAATGTAATTGAAATTTTCTTTATGAACCATTTTTTTCATGGAGTTACAATTCAAAGAAACATGTAAATATACTGTATATATGTCAAAGCACTGACAAAAATGTTGAACCTAGTTCTGGAACACTAAACTACTATTTTCTACAATTGAAAAAACAAAAAAAAAAAACAAAGGCATAATGGAGGCATGGGGCACACGACACAGGAGCTCTAGTTTTCCACTACAACTTTATTCACCTCCACACATCAACTCAGGATATCGCACCCAAACACAACAGAACATCTCCTCCAAGCTTGGGTGGAAGTGAAGCCCTCTAGTGGGTCACTACACATGCCCACCCCCCACCCCTGCCCTCGCAAAAACCCAAAGAAAATGTCCACTAGTCCAGGACCCAGGGCTTAAACAGTCCAGAACGGCTGAGATGGGGAGTCAGAGAACTGGCTGTGGGCTCACCGGGCCGGGAAAGACAGGCTGAACCTTCCATTGGCTGGACGAGCACTGGGGGTGCGGAGCAATCTCCGAGGAAGGGTCAGAGTCCAACTGTCCGTCAGCAACCCTGGGGCCCGGGCCGGCATCAGTGGAGCTTCCTGTAGAACATGAAGTCCCCCGAATTCCAATAAAAAATGCTTGGGACTGTTTCAATAACCCAAAACGGGCCGTCATAAAACGGACGTAAGTGGGGCTGATGGGCATCATGCCAAACAAAAACGAAACTAGAAGAGCCCAGCAACAGCGGAACAAAAATGTCTGGTAGAGAGTGGTGCGCGGGGCCAGGCACAGAAAAGGTGCACGATGCACAGCAACCATGGATGACTGTCCCACACTGGCGTGTCTTCCAGCACGAGGCCCGTCTGCGAGGACCGAAGGGCAAGGACGGCCGGGTCGGTGCACTGCTCCGCAGCCATGGCAGCGTAGTCGTCACCGACTGTCTGTCCAGCCAGCGCGCGGGACAGACAGTCAGCGACCAGGTTGGACTTGCCAGCCACGTGCTGAATGTCCGTAGTAAACTCCGATATGGCCGCCAACTGACACTGCTGGCACGTGCTCCAAGGATCAGAAACCTTGGACATGGTGAAGGTCAGAGGCTTATGGTCAATGTACGTGGTAAAACTGGGACCCTTGCGGAAAAATCGAAAATGTTGTGTTGTGAGATGGAGAGCCAACAACTTTCTGTACGTAACACTGTACTTACGCTCAGCATCTCGGAGCGTGTGACTGAAAAAGGCAAGGGGCTGCCAGACGCCGGAGACCCGCTGTTCCAACACGGCGCCCAACGCTACATCCAACGGGTTGATGGCCAATGCGATCTCCGCTGATCGGGACAGGTGTGCCAGCAGAGCAGCATTGGCCAGTGCTGACTTCCCCACAGAAAACACACAGATGCGGTCTGGAGACCAGTCAACAGGGTCTTTAGACGTTTTACCTTTTAAAACGGCGTAGAGCGGTTGTAACAGGTGAGCGACCCGGGGAACGAAACGATTATAAAAATTGACAATACCCAGGAACTCCTGCAACACCTTAACTGAGGTGGGACGCGGAACAGCTGTGACAGCCTGAACCTTGTCTGACAATGGGACCACACTGTCAGCGGAGATGCGGTGCCCCAGGAAATCCAGGACCGGCAAACCAAACTGGCACTTGGACGGGTTGATGATCAGGCCATGTTCCACCAAATGCTGAAAAACCTGGTGCTGGCCCACCGACCTGCTGGCCACCAATATATCATCCAGGTAGACGAAAACGAAAGGCAGCCCCACAAAACAGAGTCAATCAGGCATGGAAACGTCTGAGCGGCACCTTTCAACCCAAATGGCATGCGCAGGAACTCCAACAAGCCAAAGGGAGTGATGATGGCGGTTTTAGGAACATCCTCAGCGCGTACCAGCACTTGGTATTACTGACCCCTGCACCAAATCGATTTTGGAAAAAATCGAGGTCCCAGCGAGATGGGTGGAAAAATCCTGGATGTGGGGAATCGGGTAACGTTCGTTCTCCGTAACGTTATTTAAACGTCGAAAATCCCGGCACGGTCACTACCGCCTGTTCGACTTGGGCACCATGTGAATGGGAGAGGCCCAGGCACTGTTCGAATGCTGCACAATGCACAGGCACTCCATGGCCGCGAACTCCTCCCGGGCAACAGACAGCTTCGCAGGATCGAGGCAATGCATGTGCAAAAACACCGGAACCAACCATGGGATATGGGAATGCTCAACCCCTTGTTTCGCTGCAGAAATTAGGAGTTAACAGTGACGGAAACACAGCAAACGCTGAAACACGTCCCCAGGGGCTACCAAATTGGCCAAGATGAGGGGGTTAGCGGCCCGGATAAAACAGGGCAGCGAAAAGAATGACAGAGCGTTAATCAAACGTCTGTGAGCAAAATCGACTAACAGCCCGTGAGCAAGAAAATCAGCGCCTAAGATAGGCACTGAGCTGGCATCAACAACAAAGTTCCACTGGAATTCCCGACCGTGGAAACTAGCAGTCACTAACCTTTCCCCATAAGTTGCAATAGGAGAACCATCAGCTGCGGTCCATGTCCTTACTTGCGATTGATTTAAGTTGTTACCATGCCTAGATATTGCTTTACTCATCCAGACAGTTTCTGTTACTTGTCTGGTTTATTCACGATGAAAGCACAATGTCACCCAATTACAACAGACCTTAAGAAGATATGCAAATTGTACTCTGACTGTCCACTGGGTGACCAGGATAAATTTGGGCTCCACATGTTATCTACAACAGTTGTTCCAATGGACTGTGTTACTAGCTAAATCTGTGGCAGCAATGGCATTTGCAATCCTGATGGTGTGGTGGGAACCGCAAGATCATCTCAACGGTGGCTATTTTTGTCACGTGAATACAACAGGATTCTCAGCCAAAAATAAGCACAAAACTTTATATCCCAGTCTGGATTCTAAAATAAGGCCTGTTTCTCATGATAACTAATTGCCTGTTCTTGTACTGTCACATGATGCATTAGATTCTGTAGAACATTACGAGGAACACAGTCACGGTGCATCTGGTTACAATCCAGAGTCATCAGATCTTTATTACGTGCCTGATGACTATTTAGAACCAGAGACTTTTGCACAAGCAGAGCTGTACAATATCGTTCATGATCTAAATCTGTCAAAAGACATAGGAGAACTTCTTGCCTTTGAGGCTTAAGCTGAAGCATTTGCTTGCCAAGGATGTTACTGTAAAGAGGTCAAAGTCATAACTTGACAGCATTCTTCACTGCTGATGACTCACTGTGGTATTGTCATGACGTCAACGGACTCTTCAGCAGTTTGTCACAAGAGCATGTTCCAAGACACAAGAGCTGAATGTCATCTCTGCAATGATTCTTCACAAAAAAGCTTGAAGGCAGTCCTACTCCATAATGGAAATGCCAGACCAAGTGTGCCGATTGCCCATTCGGTTCATCTAAAGGAGTCCTATGACAACATGAAGACACTGCTTGAGTCAGTTGCATATAAAACTCACCAGTAGTGATCTGTAGGTGACTGGTATGTTGATGGGAATGCAAGCTTTTGGGAAGGCAAATCACCAAATACTGCCGTTTCCTGGGCCTGTGGGCAGTCAATCTACTGTGTCAAGCGTAACTGGCAGCCACTAGATGCCTATGTCAAGTTTCTGCCTCTGGTTGAACTGCATAAAATATTTTTGCCACCTCTCTATATCAAGAAGCTTAATGAAGAATCTTGTCAAAGCCACGGGCAAAGTGAACTCACTACATTTTCAGTACTTTGCTGAAAAGTTTCCAAACATAAGTGCTGCGAAATTGAAGCAAGGGATATTTGTAAGTGCGCAGATCAAGTCAGTTTTGCAGAATGAATGCTTCAAAAAAACTCTCAACAGCAGAGTTTGAAGCTTGGGAGGCATTCAAGTGGCTCTGCGAAAACTTTGCGGGCATCCACAAGTCTGCTACATACAAGGAAGGAGTTCAGCATCTGCTTGATTCCTACCAGAAACTGGGCTGTCGCATGTGAATGAAAATACACTTCCTACACTCACACTTCTGAATCCTTTCCAGAAAAAGCGCCTTGAGGCATAGCTGGACTAGCCATTGGGCATACCGGGCATTTGCCCGGTGGGCCGATGGTGATTTTTCGTTTTTATTGGCCGATGATTTTTTTTTTTTTTTAACGGTATAAACAATGAATGGTGGTGGATTGGCCAGATGCTGGCCGATGTGTAAAAATAACTCAGTTGTTTGGTGGTGGCTATGGTGGAGTTTCCACAGAGGCCAGCAGGTGGATGAGGGTCCAAGTGTCAAGTTATGACCTGCAGTCTATCTGGGTCAGATATAAACCAAGTTTAGGTGTAGTTTATTTTCGGTTTGCTGACTTTTTAAATTTAGTTACAATAACTGGTACTGCGTACTAGCTAGCATGACGGAGTTTCTATGCTGCTGGGCTGATAGTGAAGTTTATTTTGTTCATAAGTTTAGTTAGTAGAGTTGCCAACCGTCCCGTAAAAAACTGAATGGTCTCGTATTCAGAGAAAACGTTTCGCATTGAGCTGAAAAGGAACGCAGTTTGTCCCGGATTTCAGCTAGAATGGAAAAAGACACAAAGCTGGAGTTACTCTGTCTTTATGCTGTAAGCTGCTCTCATTCTCTCTCCCTCCCTTTCCTGTAGCTACTTTAATCATGAAACTGACCAATGATCAGCTGATCGGCTTTTCTCTCTTGTTTGTTTATCTCCCACTTTGCGCCAGAAAGAAGAAACCAGCGATGTCGCGCTATAAACAACAGCATGATCAGCTGTTGTTAGAATTTATTTAATATTTCTTAGTATCAGCTGATGTTTGCTGGAGTCACAGCAGTAAAAGCAGCTGGTCATGATATCGGTTTGGATATGTGGTGAGAGGGAAACATGAAGATGAAACCAGGAGAGATCCCTGCTGAATCATCAGACCTGAACAGGTGACAGAGAAACAGGTTAATCTTTAAGGTGGCATGAATGAGTTGATGGGAAGTTATGAACTGTTTCTGAGAGACAAATAACACCAGGATCCTTTTCTAAGTAGCTGACAGCTAGTAACTGTGCCGGGGTGGGTCCAGCAAAGTTTTGCCAGGGGGGCAGGTAGGGCATTAAGAGGGAAATGGGGGAGGGGGGCACAAAGAAATACTTTTCTTTTGTATTCTCATTTAAAATGTCAAGCTTTTATTAAATAATTATCTGAATCTTACAACCAAAGTTTTTATCTGATGTAAAATGTATAGAAATCATACATATACCAACAGGACAGTGTATATCACTGTCACAACAGTGTTTGTTTTCATTCAAAGGCTTTATGGCTTTAATACCTGGTGGGCCGGTACAGTACAGTGGTAGCTGACTGACACTGGTCATTATATCTATGACACAGTGTTTGCCTATCTGACTTCGCACTGAAAATTTACTTGATTGGTGCCCGCCGTTTAATAAAAAAATGCATCCAAGTCTATTGCAAATGAATATTACTAATAATTCAAAAAGTTCATGTGACTGAAGTCAGCATGAAAAACTGGTTTAGAAAAGTGTTTTGTGCTTTCTGATGATTACAAAAAAAATTTTGTTGACCTATGTCTTTTGTCTGACATAAAGAAGAGGAAGGTTACAAATGTTCTTTAACCCCTCTGATTTGCTATCATCCTCTCACATCATAACACCCCTTATCTCCACTTCCAATCTATGTTGCATTAACAACAGAGATGTGCAGTATCGCATTCCGGATACTTTTTTCAAGTAATGAGTAACGTAAGGGATTACTATTACAAAAATGTAATTAAATTACTGTTACTTTCCTGTAAGCACGCTGTGTTATTGCGTTACTAAACTGTCATGATTTTGTTTGTGAAAGTGTCTCATGACAATGCCGTAAGCATGTGCGACACCCGTGGCAGCAATAGACGTGTGTAGATCAACAATAGATCATAAGGAGTGTGGGAGAGACTATGACCTTGCAGCGTTTAAAGTGTGGACATACTTGCATTACTTTAAGTTTTATTCTGTAAAAAGTGACAAAAACATTAGTGTCCGCTGTACACTCTGTGTGGGAAGAAAACTTCTTTCTTCAGCGAAAGATTAAACCTCGAATCTGAGCAAGCACCTAGCACGCTGCCACAGGAATGTTAAATTCACAGAGAAACCCCCGGATCCTCCCACTGACATGACCGCTGCGGCACCTGGCAAACCTCCACCCGCCATACTCCTGCTAAACAGGTGACAATAAATTTAAGAGCGACAGGACTCAGTGCTGCTGAATCTTTGATTTTATTTATTTTTTGCTGTGTTTTACTTGCATTCCTTGCAGTCAAATTTAAGTTTTATTTTTTCTAGCAAGCCCTAAATTAATCAGGCAAAAGCTAGATGCAACATTTTTGCACTGCTTTGAAAAGTATTAGAATACTGTATGTTAAAATATTATATAAATGATAACTCATTTTTTACTGTTAAATACATATTTCTTAGGTTAACCAGCTGAGTGAACATGTTTGTAACTCCATGAAAAATTACCTGACATCCACAGCTCCTTTAACATCCCGAGATCCACTGACGAAACTGTTAGTATTAAATAATCCCCATCCTCCTTTTTGTTTTATCACTGCCACTGGCATCATCTCTAATCGACTCAGATTGTAAATGCACCAGTATACTGTTGACAGTATTTCTATCACAAGTTGAACTTGAACTTTACAAAATATAACGATATTAATACATATGACGGCATGCTTTGCTGGCACATCAGAATATATTATTTCGTGAAAGTTACAGCTTCATAGCAGTTACAGCAGTATAGAAACAGTATTTCTATAAGTTGGCAATATGAATACATATTTACAATAGCATTCTTCATTAAAGCTGCATCAACCTTCCACTTAAGGAGCTTCAAGATTACCATTTTTCATGCTTGAAATATATTCAGAAGTGCTTTCTCTTGCAAGTGTACTCCATAAACTACAGCTTCTTAATCAGTTTTTCTTCAAGTATGTCTATAATGTAGAAGTAGATTGTGTAAGGTGAACATACCTCATCACACATTAATAAGCTGAGAACCACAGCAAGGAAGCCAGTGGATGGATAAGCAGCCTTCTTTCTCAGCCAGACATCATGAACATATTTCATGAAAGCTGGATGAAGGATCGACACCTGTTATGAATCAGACAAATCTTTAAATCTGAGTTTTATTAATTGTTCTTTTATGAAGTATATGCACAATATACTAATATACAAAATACTTTAAATAAGCACCACTGTGGCTAAAAGAAGCCACTATTAGTGGCATGGCTTTGTTCAGTGACATGCATGACCTTCCGAGCACATAATTGTCAAGTATGAGCAACTGTGGAAAACAATAACATACCGGATGCAGAACAGAGTAAACAACAAATACTGCAACAAAGTAAAGGCTGAGGGGTGGGGAGAGCCATTGTGAGGGGGGGGGGGGCATTACTGGAAAATGTGATGAAGCATATCTTGCCTTAGGCTTCACCTACTCCAAAGGCATTGGGAGCACCCGCTGGGCTGTCCAAATCGCCGACAAACAGTATCCAACATTCTTGATTTTTAGTGGGAGCATACATAATTCTTATTTTAAAAAATTACATTTATTCCAAATGACGACTTTGATGTCGGGATTGGTTTGTGAGAGCGTCTGACGCCTCTGTCTTTCTAAATGGGGGACAGTGACTGCGTGTGTCTATGTAAGCATGCATGCCTGAATTAATGGTAGCATAAAGTTATTATTGGACTTCCTGGGCATCAACATTTGCCAGTTTTGTTAAGGTAAACCTAAAATACTCACCAAATCTTTGTTAGTTATCTTGTTAGAGTTTGGAGCACCGTTTTCCCTGTTGAAAAGAAAATATATTGTTGAATTTGTTAAAGAAATTATTGTTTAACAAACAAATGCTAATAATTACCTAAGACTTAAGAATCACAATAAGATGTTCAGTTGTTCATAAAACAATTTATTTAACTTTTTTCCATGTAAAAAAAAAAAAGAGTTGCTGCTAGCTATGTGAAAAACCAGAATATATCATAGGAATATATTTTAATATCAAACAGCTCTTGGGGAGTGGGGTGTCTCAAAATTGTGTTTTAATATTTCCTGTTTATTAGCCCACTAAAAAATGTGCAAATTGTTAAAGAAAGTGGATATGCAGCTAAAAGTAATAGTATTACTGCTTCAGCTGTAAGTTAAATTACTCCCAATGGTCCCAACGGCAACTAGAGAGCAGATTTAATGGGGAGATGCAGTGCCTGTTTTAGGGAAACATGGTTTGAAGCTAGGCAGCACGGTGGCACGGTGGTTAGCACCGTTGCCGCACAGCAAGAAGGTCCTGAGTTCAATTCCAACACCAGACTGGGATCTTTCTGTGTGGAGTTTGCATGTTCTCCCCGTGTTTGCGTGGGTTCCCTCCGGGTACTCCGGCTTCCTCCCACCGTCCAAAGACATGCAGCTTGTGGGGATAGGTTAATTGGATAATCCAATAGGTGTGAATGTTCGAATGAATGTGAGTGCAAATGGTTGTCTGTCCCTGTGTGTTAGCCCTGCGACAGACTGGCGACCTGTCCAGGGTGTACCCTGCCTCTCGCCCTATGACAGCTGGGATAGGCTCCAGCGCCCCCCGCGACCCTGAAAAGGATAAGCGGAAGCGAATGGATGGATGGTTTGAAGCTAACATTCTGTCAAAGGCTTGACCACACATACAATGGGACAATGCAAGATGTTCAATTCATGACCCTTAGGAAATCAAGGCATTTTTGTATGCAGAAAAATGAAGTAGATTGTGAGAAAATGAATCAAAGATGAGCCTGGTAGAAGAATTGATGAAGAACACGTTTGTGTTTTCACTCTTTTTTTCTTATCTTTTTTTCTTTTTTTGCCTGTCCCGTTTGGCTCTTTTGCCATCAGGATTGTTGTCTAAAGGCGAGGAAAGATGCCCAACGGATTTACTTTATCAAATTGACCATCCCAGCCTTGCCGTAATGGTCTATTTGATTCACCTTTTATTGTTTATGGTAAATGGCCTGTATTTATATAGCGCTTTACTAGTCCCTAAGGACCCCAAAGCGCTTTACATATCCAGTCATCCACCCATTCACACACAGGTGATGGCAAGCTACATTGTAGCCACAGCCACCCTGGGGCGCACTGACAGAGGCGAGGCTGCCGGACACTGGCGCCACCGGGCCCTCTGACCACCACCAGTAGGCAACGGGTGAAGTGTCTTGCCCAAGGACACAACGACCGAGACTGTCCAAGCCGGGGCTCGAACCGGCAACCTTCCGATTACAAGGCGACCTCCCAACTCTTGAGCCACGATCACCCAGTTTATTTTATTTATTTTTTTATTTTCACTTGCTAGATACGGGACAGACTTGAATGAGGAAAAGAAAAGGGAGAAAGGAAGAGGGAGAAAAAGCAGCGGAGAAGAGGGACGGGGATAAAGGGCAAAAAAACAAAAACCAACTAAATAAGCAGACAAAAAAATACATATATCAATCACCCGGATCACTTGTTGAGAAAGAAAAAAGAAAACAAGCAGAAGAAAACGAGAGCAATACAATAAACAACATCACGATGATATATGGGAATATAACAGTAAATACTAAATATTAAACATTATTGTGCAGCACATAATATTGACAGCGCACAGTGTGCTTTGAGGTAAGAGCCAAAAAGGGTGTAGTTTGTGTGTGTGAGCACCCGTGTGTACACCTGTGAGCATGGACGTGCTTGTTTTTAAAAGGTTCCTTCATGTAATGATCTGCTAGAGGGTGTGGGTGTTTCCACTCTTTAAAGCAAGTTTCCCCATGAAACAGTTGTGGGAACACCCCAGGAAAGACACAGAACCACATATAGTTTCTTTTTTGAGGGTTCAGTTACCCATACATTAGGCTGGGATATGAGATATAGGCCTGATATTGATATCTCCTAATAGCTGCAGCATTGCTCATAAACTTGAGTCATCTGTGTTGGAGTAAACAAAGGATTTGTGTAGGAGATTATTTCACTGTGTCCAGTGTGTTTACCACCTTCAAATGCCTTCGCCAGTGTACATTTGTTTTCAAGCCTACAAATTACAGTGGCACTATGATCTGGATCCACTGACACCGTAAAATCCCCACCAGGGCAATATTGTTGTTTAAAGCACTTAAAAGTCTGATCATCAGCATTAGGTGGATAGATACTACCCCAAATAATCTTTTTCCCCTTTATGTCAGCCAACAAAACAATGACATTTTTTTAACATTTAGTTAAGTTATTTGAAGCATTTAGGATTTATAACATTCTATACATTTTACAGCTAAATGTATGGTGGCCCTGAGAGCCCAAACGGACTGGAACTTAAGGAAACACAAGCAATAAAAACACTGCAAAAGCATACAGAACACAACGGAAATAGGAAAAACAAAACAGAAATAGGAAAAAAGAAATCACAAATGGGAAAAACAAAAACAGAAATAGGAAAAAACATGATTCATGTAATACTTATGATGGATTATTAGGCTAATAGTTAGGGTAACACACTTGCCTTTCATCTTTTCTTTCCTCACAAAACCGATAGATCCTCCACTTCTTTTAAGTATCTCCCAGTGCAATACTTAGCATATTTTGGTTACTGCAAATTGTCTCCCCAGAAACACTTCCCTGGTGCTTTTGGAAATCTGTTTTTTCCTATTTCTTTTTTTGTTTTTTCTATTTCCGTTGTGTTTTGTTTGCTTTTGCAGCGTTTTTCTCATTGCTGGTGTTTTCTTAAGTTGCAGTCCGTTTGGCCTGTTGGGACCACTGTGTAAATGAGTTTAAGGGCCAGGAAAGAAAATTAAAATATATAATTTCAATGCCAAACAAAATATACACCATTGATCTGAACCCTTTAAGGTTTAACTAAATTTTGAACCTTGTTTAATTTGCTTGTTCAAACAGACGAACCTGGTTTGCACCTTTACTTATAGTTAGCTAAGACTGTGTTGCAAAGATATTAAAATCTGAAATTTCATAATGCCATTCCAGTACAGTAGCAGTACAGTTTCTAGCAACATAAGTTTTAAAAGAAATTGAAATATAATTAAAGTGAAGACAGAAGCCATGTTTGGCCTACCCTGGAATTAATGACTTCAGAAGCCACAAAAAGTCAGGTGTTTTGAATGGAAAAAACAAAAGATGAGTTTTGTTGTCCAATCTAGTAGAACTTTCTGGATACATGACACGATGAGTTGTTTTAGTTCCAACATCTCTTTCAAAACCTTTGGTCATCCCACGGTTGACTCTAAATAGTACAGAAGGATATATAAGTTTACATATTTAGCATTTTAGACACATTGTAATTTACATCACATTATATGCATAACAAAACATAACAAAACTTAGATTTTTTTGTGACATGAATCTAGGCTTTTCAGGTTTTGTCAGTGAACAGTGCTGTTGAAATTAGCTTTTGTGTTTTGTTTTTGTGTAATGATGGTTATAATGTGTGGGGATTATATCATTTTATATCATGTTGATTCCTTTCTATCTTTTTATTAAGCTTTGAGCAATGGCATTTGATTAAACATTTATTCCATTTATTAAACATACAGTTTCAATCATGTTATTAACACACATTTCATTTGTGCTCATGATAGAGTTAAGTATACAGTCTAATGAAGGTTAAAAATGTCGTTCAGCGTTATGTCTGAACTGATATATTGATGAAATGACTTGAATGCTGTGAATGAATGCCTAACATGCTTACATACACATAGACATGAAGTATAATTTCTAGGGTAAAAGTGAAAGACATCTTGCTTTGTCTCTGCTTGGCAACTAGTGATCCGAGGTCTACAGGAAGCATCTGGAGGAGCTGGACAACCATATAGGGAAAAATGCTGTTAAATACGGAAACTTAATGATAACCTATACATGTGATGTTTTGTCTAACGCGAGAAGGGGTGTTTACCCTGACATAATAAAACCATGCTGAAGTATGTTTTGACGGGAGATCTGGGTTGACAATATCGAGCTGTGTATCTTTCCACACATGTGTTTAATAAAATCATTGTTTTGACGCACTTGGACCAGTAGTCGTTTGTCTCACACCTCAATCACGAATCGGGACAAATGCCATTAAATTATTATTACCTTATCACAATATCATGGAAATCAATCAGGGGTCCATACTGGGATCCTCTCAAATTTCCAGAATTCCCCACCACTGCACATCTCCTGCAGCGATCAGGGCGAGGTTCTTCAACATCTGCAATGGGTGTTATTGTCTGAAACACACGTTCTAGTGTTTTATTGTAGACAGTGAAGTTTTGTTTTTCCCCCTGTAAGGGCTGAGAAAAAAGAATAAAGTTTTGCAACCTCAGATCACATCTCTTGTTCAAAACACATTTCGTCTTTAACATTATCCCTGCTAATGACAAAATATCTGCATTGTCTTGGAGCAACTGTGCGCAATAGTGTAATTCCCTTAGGGATTAATATTGTTCTGATTCTAAGTATTCCAATCATACAATATACGTACTTTCTGACTTTTGTCACTGTCAAAGGAAAATTTTTTTTTATATAATGTGATCAGCTCCATGAAATGTATTCTTTTATTGATCACTAAGCAAATGTCTACGTGACTTTTGACATGTACTTTTTCTGTGATAAACAACTAATGCTTCCTCTTTCTGTAAGAACATACAGATTTAGAAAAAGGGGAACCTCAGCTCAGAGTTCTTAGAATAAGAAGCTATTTGTTCACACACACACACAGACATACAGACAAATAACCCTAATTTCCTTCGGGATTAATAAAGTATTCTGATTCTGATTCTGATTCTGAAGTATAAATAAAGAACGCAGACAGTGATGAGACGCAGGTCGCAGGTTTTGCGTTCATGACTGCCCTCGCGAGTAAAGACAACTGCAGTGTTTGTGTTTTCTAACTCAGGTGTCTTAGCTGAAGAACTACGGGGTGATTTTTAGAAATCCCCTGTCAGTCACAGAAACACAATATTCTAAAAATCATGAAATCAATTCAGTTTGATTCAATTTCAGTTATTTGATAGATAGCACCAGCATCTATTTCTAAGTGTCTTCAAGGATCAAACGTATTCACATTTGTGTTATTAATTATTGAGATATGTCTGTGAAGGTTCTCAATCATCCAGGTCATCGTAGTCTAAGGAGCTTGGGGGGGAAAAGCGTCTTCGATTTCTTTGAGTTGCTTGAAAACATTTCACTTCTTATCCGAGAAGCTTCTTCATTTCTAGGGTTAAATGGTGGAGAGTCCCAGATTTAAGACCCGTGGGAGTGTCCCCCAAGAGGGACATGGACCCCCTACTGATCCTCTACCTAATCACATGAGCCAAGGTGTGAAAACGGGTGTAGGTCACAATCAGCCAAGGTTTCGGGTAGCTCATTGTGAAACCTAACCCCACCCTATCATGTGATTTCCTGGGTGGGCGTTAAGGTGTCTGGGAAGGGATCTCAAAACTGGATTATAGATGGTAGACAGTTGGTGTCGTGAGCCACCGCCTCTGTTCAAAGATGGTCGCTCATAGTAGACATAGTTTTCCTGTGTGGTTTTCCCGAGTCTCCCTGCATCTCCCCTTTAAATGGCCTGTATTTGTATAGCGCTTTACTAGTCCCTAAGGACCCCAAAGCACTTTACACATCCAGTCATCCACCCATTCACACACACATTCACACACTTTAGGTATCACCTTTAGGTCTGTTGTTATTAGTTGTCTCCAGTTTAGGTTATCCTCAGGTTCTGTTTCATACCCACTGTATTTATGTTTATTTCACTTCCCTAATGAAACTCCCTTGCATCTGAAAGCTGTCTGCATCTTGGGTCCTTCATTAAAATCCACATGGCTTGCCCCATGAGCCATGACAGTAGGAACCAGCCACTGTGGACCCCGCTGCATTTAATCCATCCGAGGAGCTCCAGAGGGACGTCACCTACTCCGTGGAGCGGCTAATCAATCTGTCCCCGCAGCATAAGGGGAAAGCTATAGCTAATCGGCTACAGCGATTAGTTCCCGGTCTCCCCTGATTGCTCAGCTCACTTAATCCGCTCGCACAGGATTTTATTCTGAACGAGCTTCACCTTCGCTCCCCGGGCACTACCACTCACCCAGCCATTACCGCTTCGCTGCTCGGCCCGTCGGTCCAGCCTTCAAATGGGAAGTGGTGCTCACGCCGTTGTTGCCCCTCACCACAGTCCGACCCCGGGATTTTAGAGCAGCCGGCTTTGGTGAGTAAAAAGGACAATTTTTCTGTTTCAGACTTTGGACTATTTATTCGGGGGCTGTGTTTTGTGTGACAGGGAACAATAATAACTGTGGATTTCCTGGTTTCCCTGCGGCTGAGATTACTGAGACTGCCTTTTGGGGGCTACATTAAATTCTAATGACTGTTTTTGCTCTGTTTCCTTTGAGCCTGGAGCTATACTAACTAGCACTGCTAATTAGGGATGGGTATCATTTACGTTTTAGGTTTTATACCAGTACAAAAACGGGACTTTTGAAATGGTGCCGGTGCTTAAACGGTGCTCGAACCGGTGCTTAAAGAATGAAGAACACAAACTTTGTCCAAAAACCTCTCATGTTTTGCTGTTTTTTTGTAAAAAGACAACAATGTTAACCTTTTCTGCAGCTATAGGGGATTTATGGTATCACTCTTGGCTGGAAGCAGTGCTTAATCAATGGGGGGGAAAAAACACCAACTTTGTCTAAAAACCTCTCATGTTTAGCTGTTTTCTACTTTTCTTTGGTCATTTTAGCTTTTTTGGCCAGGGTGAAGGGAGTATCTGCCTTCAAACAACTACGACGGTGTAGTTCACCTTACGTGCATTAATTTAATAACATGGTTAGCCTACTCAACGTAAATTACACACGAACAACATTAAGCTACTGACCCAGAGAAGAACGGCTGCTGCTGCCATCATAATCCGTCATCATTTCTGTTACACTGGCAGGGCTACAGGCCAGGACTCACCTCTTCGGGTTTTTTGGGGATGTTGCTAACTCCGGGACTGATAACAGGCACTTCACGCGCAGTAGATGTGCTCGGTGTGAGGTCTCGCAGCAAGCTATCAAATAGGGTGCATTTGTCTGATTTTAAAAAAACGCTATGCGTCGCCAGGTGTTTCATCAGATTCGAGGTGTTACCTCCTTTGCACAGTATCACCTTAAAGCACTTGTTGCTGGCTGCTGAGTTTGCATCTTTTGCATCCCTCAGCTCAGTCTCCAGAAATCTGAGGTGATGTTGGCGTTCATGCCAAATTTCCTCAGCCTCCTCAGGAAATAAAGCCGCTGGCGAGCTTTCCTGATAGCAGTGTCTGTGTGAAGAGTCCAGGAGAAGTCCTCGGTGATGTTGACTCCAAGGAATTTGAAGCTGCTGACCCTTTCGACCTTGACACCGTTGATGTGGATGGGCTGGTGTTCCCTGACTGGTCGTTTCCGGTAGTCCACTATCATTTTTCTAGTTTTGCTGATGTTGAGAGTCAGGTTATTTTCCAGACACCACTCGTACAGTGCCATCACCTCCTCTCTATACGCCGTCTCGTCGTTGTCTGTGATGAGGCCTATGATGGCTGTGTCATCCGCAAACTTGATGATGATGTTGGACTCATGTTTAGCAACACAGTCGTGTGTGAACAGGGAATATAGGAGGGGGCTAAGCACACAACCCTGTGGCGTACCTGTGTTTAGGATGAGCGATGAGGAGGTGTGCTTACCGACTCTCACCACCTGGGGCCTGTTTGTGAGGAAGTTTAGAATCCATCTGCAGATTGGTGTTCCCAGCCCAAGGTCGACGAGCTTCGTGGCAAGTTTTGAGGGGATGATGGTGTTAAATGCCACACAAATATGTGGAACCAAATAAGCTCAGCATTTTCTTAGCAAGAGATCACACCTCAGGAAACCTGTCTTTGTCTATAGCTGCCGATAAAAGTCAACAAGAGAACACTGCCGGTGTTTTCCGCGGCACTCATCGTCACACTGCAGCTCAATGAGCTCCCGCTGAAGCTGCGGAGGAGCATCATCAGGTTCCATGGAGAAGGGAGATGAGAAAAGCAGCATGTCTTTTTCGATAGCTGCAAAGTCCTGAAAGCGTTTGTTAAATTCTCCAGAAAGAAATGCGATAGCTGTTGCGTAACTCTTCATTTGGACATTAATGTCCACTGGGAAACTGTCAATAACCTCTTTCAAAACTGGGAAGTGTGCGGTACAGGGCTCTGTTAGGGACAAGTGTCTTTGGAAAAGTTGCAGTTTGGTTCCAAAGACCTTGATGTGAGCATATAGTTGGCTCACCACTACGTCTTTTCCTTGAAGATTAACATTCAGCGCATTCAGATACTTCGTGATGTCAACCAAAAAAGCCAGATTTGCTAGCCATACAGGATCAGACAGTTCTTCCATTGGTTGTCCCTTCTCATCTAAAAACTGTCTGATTTCCTCTCTGAGAGAGAAAAATCGCTGTAGTGCAGACCCCCGACTTAGCCACCTCACATCATTGTAATAAATTACGTCACCATATTCAGCCAGGATGTCATGCAGAAACTGCTGAAACTGTTGGTGGTACAGAGCTTTAGAGCGAATACAGTGTTGTGTGCCAAGCAAACACTCAGAAATTCTTGCTTCTTCTCTGGGCAAATGTTCTCCACCATTTTCATGACACAGTGTTAGTGTCACAGAAATGGTTTATGTATAAAGAAGTTTAATAGATGGTTCCAGCAGTTAAAATGTTCTTGCTTGTACATTTCTGTGGACAATATTGTAAAGGTGCGTTTATCTTGTCACAAAGAACAAGTTTTGTTACACCGCTATTATCGCAAGGTTTTGGGCGTGATAATATAGGCTGTGAGCCCACGTTTAATAATCACGCTAAGGAGTTCAGCGAGCTATCTGCAAAGGCCTGGTTAGTCTACTAACTGTACAAGCTATTTGTCATTTGCTATAACTGTATTGTAATATTGTGAAAATTTGTAATGTATGGTGTTCTAATTATTTTATGTTTTAATTTAGAATGCACAGTAAGGTTATTGTTCTAGGACCTCCGAAGTGGCAGGCGGCCACGAGGTAATTTCTTGTTGTTAAAGCACAAGTGTTACTTTTGATAGACTGAAGCGCTTAAAGCCTTTGTGTTTTATGTTTGTAATTTTTTCACGGCGTTCAATAAATGCAGCGAAGCGCCCGTCTTGAAGAAGCCGTGCCTGTGTTGTCATTTCGGAGTTACACACAGTCTTTGACAAACGTACCTTCAGTGAAAGGTTTGCCATGTTTAGCTATTAACATAGCCACTTCGTAGCTGGCTTTCATGATATTTTCATGTGTCTCACAGACCCGCATGAAAAATCGCTGTTGCGAAGCCAGAGCAGCTTGGAGTTGCTTCACTTTTTCAGCGCGCTCACTCCCTGTTACCTTGTTATATGTTGCAGCATGTTTAGTCTCGTAGTGTCTCCTAATGTTAAAATCCTTAAACAAGGCAACAGTCTCTTTACAAATCAGGCAAACACAATTGCCTCGAATTTCAGTTAAAAAAAACTGCAATTCCCACCACTCCTGAAAGCGGCAGCTCTCACCATCAACCTTTCTCTTTTTTTGTACAGTCGCCATGGCAGAAAAGAGCAGAGAAAGGCGGGCTCGCAGCACAGGTGCAAGTAGCGGGGGGGGGGGGGCAGTGCTGCCACCATGTGGTGAAAAAAGAATTACACCTTTAAATTCATGATTTATTTATTCAGACTTAGAAAGTTATAATTAGACTGAAGCTGTGGGCCACTTGGAATCTGACGGACTTTGGACATGCCTGGTTTATTAGGTGGTATTGTGGTGATTCTCTGGTTGGGAAATGGGTGTTCATTAGTGGTGTAACGGATCACGGTTGATCCGTAAGATTGGAAAAAGAAGAAAAAAAAGTATGTGTATGGTGCGCGTGGTGGGTCTGTCAAGCATTAGTTATGGCCAGCGCTAGCAGAGGAGTTTGCGGTATTTAAGCAGCCCTTTGCTGCCCAGTCCGACCGGGCTAAAGCTATTACAGAAGCTATTGGGGTGTTTAGCTGCAGACGTTGTGCAAAACAAGGGGTTTAAACTATGATGAATGTGCTTGAGCCACGCAGTGATATCCCGTTGCACGTCCGCTTTAGTGGCAAGATCGTTCCAAGCATGTATGAGCAGGAAAAGATTTAAGTTATGGCTGAACTGTCCCAGGCATCTTTTGTTGCTCTAACTACTACAAATGGGTGGACCTCCAGGGCAACGGAAAGCTACGTGACCGTGACAGCTCATTATATCACAGCGGAGTGAGATATAATGAGCGGTGTGTATTATTGTAGGGTCTACCTTACAATATAAAGCACCTTGAGGCGACTATTGTTGTGATTTGGTGCTTTATAAATAAAATTGAATTGAATTGAGTGGTAGATACAAAGCCCTATACTGCCCTATACTGTATTATAATGTTTTTTTTAATAATTGCGTGGAATGAGTCTTGAATTGAATGTTTTTAACAGGCAAAAAATACTTCTGACATAAACGGTAGTAACCAGACCGAAAAGCAGTGCACATTTCAGGGCTTTATTTCGGTGCTTTTTTTTTTTTACTGAGATGTCATACACTTTGGATTCTAGCCAATCATTTTACCTTAGCAAGCATAGTAGGTGGGGCCAGGTACGTACGTTCTTTTAGAGCAGAGCTACAGATTAAAAATGCCCAAGTCAAAAGTCTGGCTGTACTTCACAGCAAAAGATTCAAACTCAGCAGCCTGCAACAAGTGCTTTAAGGTACTGTGCAAAGGAGGTAACTCCTCGAATCTGATGAAACACTTGGCGATGCATAGCGTTTTTTTAAAAGCCGAGAAATGCGCCGTATTTGATAGCTTGACCTGCGACACCTCACACCGTGCACATCTACTGCGGGTGTGGTGCCTGTTATCGGACCTGGAGTTTGCAACATCCCTCAAGAACCCGAAGAGGTGAGTCCTGGCCCCTAGCCCTGCCAGTGTAGCAGAAATGATGACAGATGATGATGGCAGCAACAGCGTTCTTCTCTGCATCAGTAGCTTAATGTTGTTCGTGTGTAATTTACGTTGAGTAGGCTAACCACGTTATTAAATTAATGCATGTAAGGTGAACTAGCAAACACTGTCATAGTTACATGCGGCTGTCTTCTTGTTTGATGGCAGATACTCCCTTCACCCTGGCCAAAAAGGCTAAAATGGCCAAAGAAAAAGTGGAAAACAGCTAAACATGAGAGGTTTTTGGACAAAGTTTGTGTTCTTCATTCTTTAAGCACCGGTTTAAGCACCGGCACCGTTTCAAAAGTACAACAACCAGGACATCAAGGGCCAGATAAGAGCCATCACTGTTCATTATTTTCAATCTTAAACTCAGTTGTGTGTCAATTAAATCCAGGTAATGCAAGCCATTTCCAGGAATGGACTCTTCAGTTATGGCTGAAACATGGAGCATCTCCAATTGAAAACTGGGTGAGGGGGCTGTGAAGAGATCCTTTTAACACATTTTTACACACACACACACACACACACACACACACACACACACGCACGGGTCCCCAAAAACAGTTGTCTAAAAAGGATGAAATTTTTTTGTCAAAAAAGTAAACCTTTTGGCTTTAACATGGGTGGGTGGCTGTAGCTCAGGTGGCAGAGCAGGTCAACCGCTAATCAGAAGGTCGGTGGTTCGATCCCAGGCTACCTCCTGGTTGCATGCCAAATATCCTTGGGCAAGATACTAACCCCATGTTTGCCTACTGGTGGTGGTCAGAGGGCCCGGTGGCGCCGGTGTCCGGCAGCCTTGCCTCTGTCAGTGCGCCCCAGGGCAGCTGTGGCTACAATGTAGCTTGCTGTCACCAGTGTGTGTGTGAATGGGTGAATGACTGAATGTAGTGTGAAGCGCTTTGGGGTCCTTAGGGACTAGAAAAGCACTATACAAATGCAGGCCATTTATCATTTAACATCCTATTTATCATCCTATTACATCACCATACTTCCATGATGATATATTTTGGGTCATATGATTATTTATATTGTTTATTATATAATTTTATGATATTCATAAAAATTATGACTGTCGTAAACCTTTATTACTTCCTTTATTACTTCTTCTGTCATACATCATTTGACGGCGGGTCATAAATCACTGGTTTGATACAAAGTACCTATTATCCCTCCAATTGGATACTTCCAATAAGGTTCAGATCTGGGACTCTCCACCAGTTGCTCTTAGAACTGAAGAAGCTTCTCAGATGAGTGGTGAAACTTCTTTTTTTTTCTTTTGTCATTTTAAAGCAGTGGTTCTTAACCTGGGTTCGATCGAACCCTAGGGGTTCGGTGAGTCGGTCTCAGGGGTTCGGCAGAGCCTCCACCACGGCTCATTTTGTGCACCAGTAAAAAACATATCTATGTCTTGAATTTGAAAAAAATCATATTTTATTTTTCACTAAAGAGGGGTTCAGTGAATGCGCATATGCAACTGGCGGGGTTCGGTACCTCCAACAAGGTTAAGAACCACTGTTTTAAAGATGTCTATATAAGTAATTGTATTTTACAATTCTTCAGCCAGTTAGAAATACGGGTTGCAAGGATAAAGAGTTGAGTAAACATAAAAGAAAGAAAGATAAGTATCAAACAAGGTTTTTTAAACTTATCTAATCCGTAGCTTAACTACGGAGGAATATTTGTGTTGGGTTTTTTTGGTGGAGGTAGCACACACTTGAATATACTGCTCTTGCTATACCAGTAAACACAGGTGTCATAAAATAAACAAGGGATGGGCAGTTAAAACAACTTTAACATGGCCACAGTGGGACAAAGGTTTATTGTAATATGTTTTCATTATTTACCTTCCACCAGTTGAAATCTTCCTCCAAGGGTTTATGTTTCTGTGACATAAAAGGTTTAGGAGATTCACTAATGATGTCATTAAACCAAGGATCACTGTCTGTTAGACATTTGTGACAGGCACAAAGTCTTGACTCCTGATGACAGAAGGTATATCCAGATAAATTCCATAAAAGGATGGAGACCAAAACAATTGCTGTGATACTCAGTAGTGGGGAAATGTGCACTCTGAATTTTCCCCTTTTGAAATACATCTTGATGGAGTTCCAATCTATGAACAAATACAATGTGAGTGAATGTGAAAATTAGCACTAAGCCTTTAAGAAAACAGTAACAGAAATGATAACTCTTTAATTAAAATTATTTATAGTTGGCAACATATTAAGAGCACTGCACTGGAAGGCAGAAAAATCAGATAAACATAGAAGGTTTAATGTCCTCTTGTATTTATGGTATTTGCACAGATAGCATTTACCAGCATAAACCAGCTGCTACTCCTGAGCACATCACGGTGTGTTGCCTAAAGTTGAATCAAATAGCATGACAGCCAACAGAAAGGAAAACACAGAACTTAAAATACTTTCAGAGTCTGTCATGTAATTGCATGAATTACTTGTGCCATTGTAGTATTAACTCTATTGCTGATGAATAACCTAAAATATCATCTCTAATACATATATATATATATATATATATATATATATATATATATATATATATATATATATATATATATATATATATATATATATATATATATAGACACACACAAACACACACATATAGTGAGAGAAAAATACATTTGGGAAACTTAATGACTGGAGGTTCAGTACAGATTAGTGTGAGATGAGACAGAGTGTAAATTTAAGGTGTCTTACCAGCAAAAAGATGAAATTACAAAAGCAGGAATATGAGTCAAGAAGAACCTGTATGATACATCTACCAAGCTATCTATGTAGCTATCAACAAAAGAGGAACTTTTCAAAAGGAGAGGGAGGGAGGGGTTATGGACTATGTGCAAACAGTTATTGGGGTTGTGTCTGACTTGTGAATTGCCACACAACTGTTGCACACAATTTAAATGTTTTATGTAAACCCACAAAACATACACAAACAAATATGCATACATACGTATAAATATATAATCTATTAGCCTGTTACTCAGCAGTAATTAGCTGAAATTTGTGTCCATGCTTTGCACCATAACATTTTATGAATACTTCTTACTAGAGGATCTTTCTCATTAGCTGAAAATAATTCCACCCTCATATATGGTCATATCTCTAAAAAAAAACTCTAACTAAAAAAAACCATATAGAACATTGTGGGTTAAAAATATGCAAAAAACACTGAAAATTCAATGAGGCTAAAAGAACGCATATGACCAAGTCAAAAAGTAAGAGAAGCTGTATAAATAAAGCTACCACTTTCTGCCAAAACAGCTAAAGGTAAGTAGAGAATGTTATAAACGAACCATAGTCTTTAATCTAGAGCATAACAGATAAATATTCAATTACACTACTCGTAAAAAAGAAAAGAAAGACAAAGTTAGTACAAAAATAGTGATCCTTTGTCGCACCTCAGCCGCTGTCTTAAGTTGAAGCTTTCGAGATGAAAATATTTGCATAAAGTACACATTATGATATTTGCTGTTGGCTGATGCTGATCACTAGTGTGATAACTGTGTGAGTTATCTCAGGCTTGCAGAACATACATGATATTTAATGTTAATTTTATAGATATCAGAGGAGCATTTTATTGATATTTGTATATATATTTGACCATTTCAGCCCTTTGGTACTCCTTCCATTATAACAGTTAGAGTAAATCATTTAAAGTGCCATTGAATTGGCCTTGGATGTGTACATTAATTCCCTCTAAAGAAATTTCAGATCTTTAATTTTAAACTTGAAAGAGTTTATACATTTTGCAATAGGGTATTATTTTTGTCAATTCTACTTTGTTTACTTGTTGAGTCACTGGATATAAGCTGCTTAGGTGAGGTCTTTATTTTTACAATCATCATCAATCTAATGGCAGCAGCTGTGCTTTGAGGAAAAGAATGTTGACAGAGAAGGTGTGGACGCAACATGTCAGCACATGAACTGTCAGTGGTACAGATAAAAGGTGTGGTATAGAATAGAATAGAATAGAATAGAATAGAATAGAATAGAATTCAACTTTATTGTCATTGCATCACAGGTACAGGGCAACGGAACGCAGTGTGCATCCATCCAGAAGTGCTTTAGCCATGATATAGATATATTACAATATATATTAGCAATAATATAGATATGTAAGTATATTACAGAAATGGGTCTATTACGGTATGTAATATGCACACAGTATGAAGTATGTTATGAATATGCTATAACTATAAGTATGTACAGGCTGTAGTGAGTACAAGCTATGTACAGGCAATGAACAGGATATAAATGTGAAAAAAACTATACAGAATATGAAGGAAATTCATATATGAGATATACAGCTATACAGAAATGGGAACTATGCAAGTTGTAAACAGTTATAGAATTAAAAATTATCGTATGATTATTTACACAGAACTATACAGTAGTGCAGTTAAGAGGCTATATAAAGTGCTAGTGGTTGTGAGTGGTGGTTCAGTCCATGTTATTATTGTGTGTTTGAGGGTACTGTTGTCCACTGTGTGTGTGTGTAGGTGGTTGTGGGTGTGTGTATGTCCAGTCCATGTGTTAACGTGGGTCAGATGTCAGGAGGCAGAGTTCAGGAGCCTGACAGCTGTGGGGAAGAAGCTGGCTGTATCCCAATTCAGGGTCTGCAGCCTTAAAGTACGCAGCCTCAACAGTCCTCAAGGGCAGCGTACTCAAAGACCGCTAAGGCCGGAAGTGTGAGGCTTGTGAAATGGGACGGTCTAGCCTCCGTCGCGCTGCCTAGGTTGCCTAGCAACCATGTGAATAGCTTCAGAAACGTGTGGTTGACAGAAATGAAGGAGAGCATATTTTGTTTGTTTATTTGTTTCTAAATGAGCTTTGTGTGATTTAATAAGTATCTGAGGCTGAGACCACAGGACTGTAAAACATGATTGTTGGGCTTCATATCTGTACTATCAGCATGTGCTGACCACTCAGTGCATTTTATCAACAACTTTAATATTTTTTGGGAACGCAGGCATCTGTTTAAAGCAAATGGATTTAATTTTAACAAGTCAGGGGTGAAACTGTTCACCTCCAACTTGTTTTATTCCATACGTCATCCATCTGTGCTTGGTGCCAAGGCTGAGATAAACGAGGAGTTATCTCATAAAGAGGAACAAACAGTACTCCAAGAACAGACAAAGCCCAGCAGAAACCTTGAGGAGGAGCTCCATCTGCCCCCACCCGGGAAGAGCCTCAGAAAGGAGAGGCATCTGAGGCAAGAAGAGGGGTCCCTATTTGCCTCCAACTCTTTCAACAACACGGACGACCAGGACCAGGACCAGGGACCACGATCTTCCCCAGTCCCCCAAACCCCTGACAGGCCATCACCCCCATCACCCTCCTCCTCCTCCCTTTCTCCCTCCTGCCCACACCTGAAATTCACTGAGGAATTGATGGAGCGGGTCAATGCTGGGCTCAGATCTACCCCCCGGCCCAATCCCTTTTTGTCCCCCATAAACCCCCCACCAGAGCAGCTAAAGGTTCGCCATCGAGCCCCACCCTCAACAGAGCAATCGAAGTCACATTGCCCAGCCTCGCCCCCCTTAGTTCCTCCTTACCACCTTCATGCTCTGTCTCCACAGTCTGATGTGTGATGTGTGGAGGGTCTGGGCTGCGAGGATTATGGCAGTGGAAGAAGCTGGGACCCTGTTTACTAGAAGGTTTTAAAATTTCTGTACTTTTAGGTGACAGGAGACATGTGGCCTGGTCAAAACACAGAGAGCTGCACTCTAAAAGATCTTTAAATATAGTAAACATACCTTGTGTGCCACAGACTGCTCCCAAACACGAGGGGACAAGTAATGCCTCTAAAACACTTAAGTTGGCTTTATTAAATGTTAGATCTTTAGCTGGGAAAACATTTTTAATTACCGTATTTCCCGGACTACAAAGCACACCTGAATATTAGCCGCACAAGCTAAAATCAGGGGAAAATCCTGTTTTGTACATACATTAGCCGCACCTGACCAAAAGCCGCAGGTGTTTCGATGTTGACTTATCATATGTCAGAGAATATGCACAAAGGGAATTGTCAGAAAAGAGATGGCTGTTTGGAGACACACCCCTTTTATTAATATTTTGAAAAACAAGTTATGGGTACATATTTGCACATGTAGTACATAACAGTAACCTACAGCACACCAGAAAAATAGATTCGGCCTACCTTTTAGGCTCAGGTGCAGTGACACAGCTTTAACAAGAAGAAAAGTCAGTCATTCACCACCATCTTTCTCTTCTTCCTGCGCACTAAAACCACCAAAGTCCTCTTCTCCAGTGTCGGATACAAACAGGCTCAGGATGGCTTCGTCATCCACTCTCCGCTTCTCTCCTTCGTTGTCACTTTCAAAACCAAAGAAATCCTCATTGTCAGTGTCGGTGTCCTCCTCTCCATCATGCAGCAGTCCAGCCCTTCAAAATCTGGTGGTGATCGCGGATGTTTTCACACTTTTCCACGCTGTCAGAATCCACCAGTGGAGTTGGGCATAACTTGCTTTTCGCAAGTTTATCGCCGCTCATCATCCACGCCTCCCGCTGAACGCGTAGCGCTACTTTGAAGTTTGTTTTTCGCGCTACTTCGTACGGCACTACGTTGCCTGGCGGACGGACATGTGACTAACATACCACTCTTTAACCCCGATCCTTCCGCCAGGCAACGTAGCAGAGGTGGGACCAAGTCATTGTTTTGCAAGTCTCAAGTAAGTCTCAAGTCTTTATCCTCAAGTCTCAAGTCAAGTCTCAAGTAATGTCAGGCAAGTCAGAGTCGAGTCTCAAGTCACTGGTGTAAAAGTCCAAGTAAAGTCACAAGTCTGAAATTTTGAATTTCAAGTCCTTTCGAGTCTTTAAAAAAAAAAACGAAAAAAAGCATGTTGCAGTTTTATGCTAAATGTAAATATTAGACCATGTAATTTTTAAATCTGTGTTTTTCTCAACACATGACAAAATAGTGAACTTAGAAAATATACACAAATTGTGAAATTGCACCTCTTTAAAATGCAGCTCAATTAAACCTAGCTCCAAGAATAATTTTCACCGACAGTTCTGAGATAAGCTGCATGTTATTCTTGGATGCGGTTGTAGGACTGGCTTTAAAATCGCATGACAAAAATATCATACATAAATAAATGATATTTTTTTTAAAATATCATTTAAAAAAAAACTGCATCACCAACGTAGCCTGGAAAACATTTGCTAGTTAGATGAAGTCAGCTATCTCATCGTAGCATATTTATATGCATATTTATAATTATACGCTTCTTGGAGTGAGTGCATACACTCATGAAGTTTAGTAACTTCCGGTCACTGCAACAAGCCCAGGTACAGTTTACCGACGGACAGGTGCAGGACCTTGAAATGCACCGTGTAGAAAGTAAAGACCATCGTACGTATCATAAGTTTACCAGTCTCACAAATCGTCGTCATAAATACACATTCGTTAACCGTTTATTAATAGGACCTTTGAGCTCAATGGTAATTAATTAGCAGTGGAAATAATTTCTGGTAGCATCACAGAAATGTAGCAGTGACAATAATATTGTATGCTGTAATCGTACTGGGCAATTAGTGATACAAAACAACTGTTTTATCCTGTGGATAAAAGTATATGTTTTTGTCAATGTACCATAATAACAGAAGCAAAACGCAATATTGTGTCAGGACAATTCACTATTTATGCACAATAAACAAAGGAGCATAGCGCGACAATTTCTGTTCAGCGCCAGACTTGCTTGTAACCTATATCACCAATTATGTTAAGAAAAATGACGTATTAACTACAACAGCAGACTGACCTTTGTGGAAATGCTTGGAGCAGACTAACCTGTGAGCTGGAGTGTTCTGGGACGTTATATTTGGTCTTTGAATGGCTGCAATCCAGTCGCCTCCTTGTTTCTTCGGAAACATGGCTCGAACAATTTCTCTTCAGCGACGTAATCCGATAACAACCGATCTCTTTACCCGTCGGCTTCCCGTGGCTGTCATGCGACCGGCTATTGCAGTTAATAATACAACAGCTTCTTGACATTTTTGTGTTTCTTTTTATCGCTGTATAACTGATTTTAATTGAAAGCCTGCGTGCGCTAGTACCGCTTGCCACGAGTTCCCAGAATCCTTTGCGGTTCTACCCGTGAATGACGTCACATTTTCAATCTCTATATAATATGCATGTTAAATTTTATATTTGGGGTAAAATATCAAGTCTTTTCAAGTAAACCGGTTCAAGTCCAATTCAAGTCCTAAGTCATTGGTGTAAAAGTCCAAGTCAAGTCACAAGTCTTAGAACATTTTTTCAAGTCAAGTCTAAAGTCATAAAATTAATGACTCGAGTCTGACTCGAGTTCAAGTCATGTGACTCGAGTCCACACCTCTGCAACGTAGTGCCGTACAACAGCAGAACAAACAAAACAAATTGTCTTATGATATGACAAAAATCATGGACAATCCATAGAAAAGCCGCACCTGACTAAAAGCCGCAGGGTTCAAAGCTTGTGCAAAAAGTAGCGGCTTATAGCCCGACAATTACGGTAATGATTTAATCACTGAGCACAGCCTTGATTTTATGTTTTTAACTGAAACTTGGTTGGACCAAAGTAACAGTGGAGCTGTTCTCATCGAGACGACCCCTTCTAACTACAGTTTTATCAGTGAGGCCAGGGTGAGCAGGAGAGGAGGAGGGGTTGCTGTCTTATTTAATGAATCATTTCAATGTAAGCAGCTATCTCCTGGAAGTTTTCAGTCTTTTGAATATGTGGCTTTACAGCTGAAGGCCCCATCCAAAGTTGTGTTTCTTAATGTTTACAGGCCTCCCAAATACTGCACAGACTTTTTTAATGACCTCAGTGAACTGCTGTCTGTGATCTGTGTTAATTTCAACTGTGTAATTATTGTTGGGGATTTTAACATCCATGGGGACTACCCTCAGGACAAAGGGACTAAAGACCTGAGTAACACTCTGGGCAACTTTGGGCTGACTCAGCATGTAACAGAGGCCACACATAATAGAGGACACACTCTTGACCTACTGATCTCCAAGGGCCTGAGCATTTCAAACATTACTGTGTCTGATGTGGGCCTGTCTGATCATCACTGTGTTTTCTTTGAAAGTAAAATTTCAGGCCACACAAATATATCAACAGCAGTGATCACAAAACGGTGTATAACTGAATACAGTAGTGTGATCTTTAACCAGGTCTTCCCATTAACACCTGACCTGTCCAGAGGTTCAGTCAATGAGCTCGTCAATAGCTTCAATGCAAAAATGTTAAATGTAATGGATACAATTGCTCCCATTAAGGTGAAGGTTATCTCTGGAAGGAAAAAGTCTCCATGGAGAAACTCCACACTAGTGAAAAATGAAAAAAGAGAGTGTAGGAAAGCTGAGTGCAGATGGAGAAAAAACCTCCAGGTTCACTATGACATCTATAAAGAAAAACTTTACAATTATAATTTACAACTGGGGAGTGCAAGAAGGTCCTACTTCTCTGACATCATCACCAAAAACAGCTATAATGCTCGGGACTTATTTTCTACAGTTGACAGGCTAACAAACCCTCCTGTGCCAGTGGCAGCTGAACTTCATTCAACCATGGCCTGCAATGACTTTGCCAAATTCTTCAAAGAAAAAATCCAAAAGATTAGACAATCAATTGGTACATCAACAGCAGATCCAGAATATGTACTGTGCCCACCGAAAAACTGTTTAAACACCATAAAACAGTTTCACCCTATTAACAGCAAAGACCTGGAGGACATCTTAGGTCAACTGAACTCCTCCTCTTGCTGTTTAGATGTCCTGCCAACAAGTTATTTCAAAAAGGTCTCAAAGACTTTAGAGTCAGACCTGTTACAGATTGTCAACTTTTCTTTAATGTCAGGTATGTTTCCGGAACCACTAAAAACTGCTGTAATAAAACCTATACTGAAAAAGGACAATCTTGACAAGACACAAATGAACAACTACAGGCCGATCTCAAATCTCCCATTTTTAAGTAAGATCATTGAAAAAGCAGTTTCTCAACAGCTCAATTACTTCTGAAAACAGAATAACTGCGATGATGCCTTCCAGTCAGGTTTTAGACAGAACCACAGCACTGAAACTGCTCTGACCAAAGTGTTCAATGACATATGTCTGAATCCGGTTGTTCAGTCTGACGTCACTAGCCGTGTCTGGACCTAAACTTCGCTGCAGGGCCATATATCAAACGATCACTATGGCATTACTGAGAGTTGAAAAACTGTCTAAAGTCTTTCATCTTTAATAAAATGATCAGCGTCCTGCTCTACCAGGTGTAACAATTGAGTTTAACATCCAGGCATCCATGAAAACGGAATTTATGACATTTAACGGAGTTAGAAGTTAGCAGGGAGTTACCTTGCTAGCTTCTATCTAAATACAATATAGCATCTCCTGACTGTGGGGTTTTGGAAACAAATTAAAACGTACAGCTCTGTTATCACTTCCAACATAAATGAAGACAGAAAATTAAACAGCAGTGACATTTGTAGGGTTACTGAAGTTGGGCTAGCTGGTATATAATGATGTGCTACGTGACCGCTAGCAACACAGCTATGTTAGCATAATATAAACAAGCTAACTTTTTTTCCACTCGATAAAAGTTAACGTGAGCGTTCTCAGTGGTCAGGAACAAATGTAATCGCATGGCAGGATGCTGTAAAAGGACCAAGCTTCAGCCAGGAGAACAACTGAGATAATCCATCCATAATATGAGGTTAGATCCCTATTGCCAGTCTTGGCAGCCGGGGGTCAGTCCGCCAGGACCTGTGCTCCTGGCCGCCACCCGGATACGGCCCTGATCTGAACCCGAGCAGTGCTTTGTTATTGGACTTCTGTGCTAATCACATTTTGGCCATAACGAACACCCTGTTCGAACATAAGAGTGTCCATAAGTGCACGTGGCACCAGGACGCTCTAGGCCGTAGGTCGATGATCGATTTTGTAATCGTATCACCAGACCTGCGACCATATGTTCTGGACACTCGGGTAAAGAGAGGGACTGAGCTGTCAACTGATCACCACCTGGTGGTGAGTTGGATCAGGTGGCGGGGGAGGACGCTGGACAGACCTGGTGCACCTAAACGCGTAGTGAGGGTGTGCTGGGAATGTCTAGCAAAGGCCCCAGTCCGCGAGATCTTCAACGCACACCTCCGGCAGAGCTTCAACAGCATTCCGAGGGAGACTGGGGACATTGAGTCCGAATGGACCATGTTCAGCGTTTCCATTGCCGAAGCTGCTGCATTGAGCTGCGGCCGCAAGGTGGTTGGTGCCTGCCGTAGTGGTAATCCCCGAACCAAATGGTGGACACCAGAGGTGAAGGGAGCCACCAGGCTGAAGAAGGAGTCCTATCGGGCTTGGTTAGCCTGTGGGACTCCAGAGGCAGCCGACAGGTATCGACAGGCCAAGCGGAATGCGGCTCGGGCAGTGGCTGAAGCAAAAACTCGGGTGTGGGAGGAGTTCGGAGAGGCCATGGAAAAAGACTTTCGGACTGCCTCGCAGAGATTCTGGCAAACCGTCAGGCGTCTCAGGAGGGGAAAGCGGTGCTCTACCTGCACTGTGTATAGTGCTGGCGGAGCGCTGCTGACGTCGACTGAGAAAATTGTCAGGCGGTGGAAGGAATACTTCAAGGACCTCCTTAATCCCACTGACACGTCTTCCGAGGAGGAAGCAGAGTCTGGGGATGAGGGGAATGACCCGCCAATTTCCGGGGGCGAGGTCACTGAGGCAGTTAAACAACTCCTTGGTGGCAGAGCCCCTGGTGTTGATGAGGTCCGCCCCGAGTTCCTGAAGGCTCTGGACGTTGTAGGGCTGTCCTGGTTGACACGCCTCTGCAATGTTGCGTGGAGATCAGGGGCAGTACCTGTGGACTGGCAGACCGGGGTGGTGTTCCCCAACTTTAAGAAGGGGGACCGGAGGGTGTGTTCCAACTACAGGGGGATCACACTCCTCAGCCTCCCTGGGAAAGTCTATGCCAGGGTGCTGGAAAGGAGAGTTTGTCCGCTAGTCGAACCTCGGATACAAGAGGAACAATGCGGTTTTCGTCCTGGTCGCGGAACACTGGACCAGCTCTTTATCCTCTCGAGGATAATTGAGGGTGCATGGGAGTTTGCCCAACCAGGACTTGGAGAAGGCATTCGACCGTGTCCCTCGGGGTGTCCTGTGGGAGGTGTTGCGGGAGTATGGGGTGTCTGGCCCATTGCTACGGGCCATTCGATCCCTATACAACCGTTGTAAGAGCTTGGTTCGCATTGCCGGCAAAATGTCGGACTCGTTCCCGGTGGGTGATGGGCTCCGCCAGGGCTGCCCTTTGTCTCCGGTTCTGTTCATAATTTTTTATGGACAGGATTTCTAGGCGCAGCCAAGTGGCGGAGGGCTTTCGCTTTGGTGGCCTCAGAATCTCATTTCTAATTTTTGCGGATGATGTGGTTCTGTTGGCTTCAACGGGTGAGGGCCTCCAGCTTGCACTGGAACGGTTCGCAGCCGAGTGTGAAGCAGCGGGAATGAGGATCAGCACCTCCAAATCTGAGGCCATGGTTCTCAGCCAGAAAAGGGTGGAGTGCCCACTCCGGGTCTGGGATGAGTTCCTGCCCCAAGTGGAGGAGTTCAAGTATCTCGGGGTCTTGTTCGCGAGTGATGGGAGAAGGGAGCCGGAGATCGACAGACGGATTGGGGCTGCAGCTGCAGTAATGCAGACGCTGCACCGGTCCATCGTGGTGAAGAGGGAGCTGAGTGTAAAAGCGAAGCTCTCAATTTACCGGTCGATCTACGTTCCTACCCTCACCTATGGCCACGAGCTGTGGGTAGTGACCGACAGAACGAGATCGCGGATACAAGCGGCAGAAATGAGCTTCCTCCGAAGGGTGGCTGGCCTCTCCCTTAGAGATAGGGTGAGAAGTTCGGCCATCCGGGAGGGGCTCAGAGTAGAGCAGCTGCTGCTCCACATCGAAAGGAGCCACCTGAGGTGGTTCGGGCATCTGACAAGGATGCCCCCTGGGCGCCTCCTGGGTGAGGTGTTCCAGGCATATCCCACCGGGAGGAGGCCCCGGGGCAGACCCAGGACACGCTGGAGAGATTATATCTCTCGGCTGGCCTGGGAACGCCTTGGTGTTTCCCCGGATAAGCTGGAGGAGGTGGCTGGGGAGAGGGAGGTCTGGGCCTCCTTGCTTAGGCTGCTGCCCCCGCGACCCGGCCTCGGATAAAGCGGATAAAGATGGATGGATGGATGGAATATGAGGTTAGTCATTCATATACTGCTGCATGGGCTGGGCTGTAGTTACATCCTAAGGTTTTAAGAACTGAGCTTAAATAAATGATTAGCGGTAATAAAAGCCGAGGGAGGTCAACAGTGATCACTGACTGTTTTAGGAGCTTTTTGAGATCAAATAGAAGAAAATACTTAACATTAAACATGTTAACAACACAAAGGCCATATTAAACGCAGACTACTTTAGGCCCGGAAGTAGGATTCGTCGCGTCATCACTGAACAACCGGATACAGACAGTGGAAAAATGTCAGTCTTAGTTTTACTGGATCTCAGTGCAGCATTTGATACAGTTGACCACAACATATTACTCAAACGACTGGAGAACTGGGCAGGTCTTTCAGGAACTGTACTAAACTGGTTCAAAACATACTTAGAAAACAGGAAATACTTTGTATCAATAGGTAACTTCACATCTGAGCAGACAAGTATCACATGTGGAGTTCCCCAAGGTTCCATCTTGGGACCCCCTCTGTTTAACATTTACATGCTCCCACTGGCACAGATTATAAAGAACAACAAAATAAACTACCACAGCTATGCAGATGACACACAAGTATATATCACAATGTCACCAGGAGACCAAGGCCCTGTACAGGCTCTTGGTAAATGCATTGAGGAAATCAATGACTGGTTGTGCCACAATTTTCTCCAGCTAAACAAAAACAAAACTGAGGTAATAGTCTTTGGCGCCAAAGAAAAACGATTACAGGTCACCAGAGAACTTCAATCTATACACCTAAAAACCACAAACCAGGCGAGAAATTTGGGTGTAGTGATGGATGCAGACCTAAACTTAGAAAAACACATTAAGACAATAACAAAATCAGCTTACTATCACCTCAAGAATATATCAAGGATAAAAGATCTGATGTCTCAACAGGACCTGGAAAAACTAGTCCATGCATTCATCTTTAGTAGGCTTGATTGCTGTAACAGCATCTTTACAGGTCTACCTAAAAAATCAGTCAGACAACTACAGCTCATTCAGAACTCTGCTGCTCGAGTCCTCACTAAGACCAAAAAAGTGGACCACATCAGTCCAGCTCTCAGGTCTTTACACTGGCTGCCTGTCCGTCAAAGGATAGACTTTAAAGTTCTGATGCTGGTCTATAAAGCTCTGAATGGTTTAGGACCAAAATACATCAGTGACCTCCTGACCCAGTATGAACCTTCCAGATCCCTCAGGTCATCTGGATCCAGTCTTTTAACCCTTTAAGACCTACCATAGAACCAAGTCCGCCAGAGCTTATGTTGTAGTGCCATTTTTGGGAGCATTTCAAGTTGCTATACATCAATACAACCATTATAGCCCAGATGTTAATAATATGTCTGCATTAAGTGCATAGTAATTACATAAATTGCAAAAAAGTGCAATAAACTACCAAAAAATTGAAAATCGCTTTTGTTTTTTTAACATATATTTCTAGTTAGAGAAATTTAAGAGGCTTATCCCTCAAAACTGTAAATACAAAAAAGTTGCACAGAATAGTTTCCCACCACAGGAAATTTATTTTGAGTGTCTTCATAGTTTTATTTTTGAAATACACCAATTTTTATATACTGCAGGAAAAACGAAAATAAATATTATACTGCAAATTTGCAAAAAAGCAGCATATGCATCAAAATAAACTATTTCCAGCAGTGCAATATGAGTCCTAAGCATCCCAGAAACGACACAGAAAGGCATAAAGTCAAAGAAAACTTTTAAAAACACCAGAATAGGCTCATGAGGCCCTGATGGTAAAAAAAAACTACATTTCAAATTCAAATTCAAAATTCTAATTCAAATTTTATTTGTCACACACACACAACCATACACAGTATGACATGGGGGTGAAATGCTTGTAGCTGTACAATGCCCGACCATTAAATGACAGAAGAAAAGTTTTACAATATTTACAATTTACAGTTTACTACACAAAATTTACAAAATTTACAAATTTCCGCAAAATGACGTCACTTCCGGTTTCGGGCAGGTCATGGCGGACATGCAAAAGTTCGCGCTGACGTCTATTCCAACGTAGGAAGTGTTATGAACAGCTGATCGGATCGGCAAAGCGTGTTTCTGGAATATTGTGTTTTTGTTGCTGCAAGCGCTTTTTATGCAGTTTTTGCAAAGCTATATGTGGAAGGAAACTGTAACCTAGGACAAGCTGATGGCATAAGATGTAAGTACAACTCCTCCAGTTTCATATGCAAAAAAAATTATTGCGCTAGCTTACGTGGTTGCAGAGCTACCGGGATTTAAAAATATTTACGCAAAACAGAGCGTGCCCGCTCTGACTGGCTTTAAAGGGTTAACAGTTCCCAGAGTCAGAACCAGACACGGAGAAGCTGCATTCAGCTTTTATGCTCCTTATATCTGGAACAAACTCCCAGAAAGCCTCAGATCAGCTGAAACACTCAGTTTGTTTAAATCCAGGTTGAAGACTCACCTGTTCTCAGCTGCATTTGAATAAAGCACCAAATCCACACTTTTAAGCTTAAATTTCAAAACTAACATTTTAACTACTGATTTTATCTATTGTTCTGATTTTATCTGTTTTGATTTTATATACTGTTTTGTTTGTTTGTTTGTTTTTGTTTGCTTGTTTTAATCAATTTTAAGTCATGCTTTTTATTTGTTTTTGTTTCTAATGTCTCTGTAAAGCACTTTGAATCACCTTGTTGTTGAATTGTGCTATACAAATAAACTTGCCTTGCCTTGCCTTGAACAGTCATATAAGATTAGCTAGTAAATAACAAATAGTTAATGTTGTTCATGAGACTAAGGTCAGTGTAAATATGATATGGCCAATATTATAGTTATTATATTAATCATTATTAGTTATTACAGCAGTGAGTTTGAACTCTCAAATCAAATCACTTCTATTGTCACATCACATGTGCTATGGTCAACACTGTTGTTTTAATATGTGCAATATAAATAAATTTTGATTTGATTTGATTTATTTTTAGCTCCATTCTGCTGCTGATACATACTTTAGGTTTCTGAACATTAAACTTGTTGCTAGGGATGGGTATCATTTAGGTTTTATCCGATACCGGTGCCAAATCGGTACTTTTGAAACGGTGCCGGTGCTTAAACGGTGCTTAAACCGGTGCTTAAAGAATGGAGAACACAAAATTTGTCGAAAAACCTCTCATGTTCAGCTGTTTTTTGTAAAAAGATAACAATGTTAGCCTTTTCTGCAGCTATGGGGCATATATGGTATCACTCTTGGCTGGAAGCAGTGCTTAAACAATGGAAAAAACACAAACTTTGTCCTAAACCTCTCATGTTTAACTGTTTTCCACTTTTTCTTTGGTCTTTTTAGCCTTTTTGGCCAGGGTGAAGGGAGTATCTGCCATCAAACAAGAGGACAGCCGCATGTAGCTATGATGATGTTTGCTAGTTCAGCCTACATGCATTAATGTAATAACGTGGTTAGCCTACTCAACGTAAATTACACACGAACAACATTAAGCTGCTCACGCAGAGACGAACGGCTGCTGCCATCATCATCTGTCATCATTTCTGCTACACTGGCAGGGCTAGGGGCCAGGACTCTCCTCTTCGTGTTTTTGGGGGATGTTGCATAACAGGCAACCCACCCGCAGTATATGTGCTCGGTGTGAGGTCTCGCAGCAAGCTATCAAATACGGCGCATTTTTCGGCTTTAAAAAAAAAACGCTATGCGTCGCCAGGTGTTTCATCGGATTCGAGGTGTTACCTCCTTTGACAGTATCACAGTATCAGCTTAAAGCACTTGTTGCAGGCTGCTGAGTTTGCATATTTTGCTGTGAAGTACAGCCAGACTTTTGACCGCTTCGCCTTGGACATTTTTAATCTGTAGCTCTGCTCTAAAAGTACGTACCTGGGCCCCGCCTACTATCTTCGGAAACGTAAAATGATTGGCTAGAAGTGTATCACAGCTCAGGAAAAAAAAGCACCGAAATGTGCGCTGCTTTTCGGTCTGGTTACTACCGTTTATGTCAGAACCAGTGCCATGATGGCACCAGACACCGGTACCCATCCCTACTTGTTGCTGCCTTTCATAGTGTGTAACTTGAAGGCCCTGAGTACTTTCTCCCACACTGAAAACACTGGGATGATAACATTATTTGAACATTACCTAATAAGACTGATTCAGGACAGACAGTTAGTTATGTTAAACTTTTCTAGCAGTCCTTCACAAACAGGGAACAGTCTGTCTATTCTCTCCATCTGTCAGCTGCTGCTGGCTCTTCCTCCTCCTCTTCGTCACACACTGCTGAGTTTGTCCTGGTGGATCATCAGGGGTGCAAAGCCTCACAGATGATGTGCAGCAGTGGGTCCCTCAGTCTGTCCTCACTCTGGACACTTGCAGTTGTCACACATGGAAATCAAATGTGTGATAAGCTGCAGGATTCAAACACAAGTGTAACTTATAAATACATGTTCATACTTTTATTACACAATCACAGACAAAGAAACAGAGAGAGAGAGTGCAGGACAGACAGACAGGTGACAGTCTCAGGTGTATACACTGCTACAAGACAGCACAAGAGAAGGAGGATTTAGTGTTTGTGTTATTACGAGTGCTCAACAAGAAGAGTTCCCAGCTGGTACAGTGGACACATGTGTGACTCCTGTGATTGTCAGCTCGTTCAAACACATGTTGAAGTCCGTTTGGCTCGACACCACCGAACAGAGGCAGCAATATAACATAGCTAACATTAACAGTGCAGTGACTCCTGCTTGTGCCGTGATATTCAGGACTGCAAACCGAGCAGCATCACTGACTTTCAGCTTGTTGTGTTTGTGGATATATGCCTGACTTTAATTATCCACAAAATCATCTCATTCTCTGTAAGATTAAAGTCAACTATTGTATTATTATATTTTAAAGGCTTTAAAAGTAAGTAAAACCTGAACGTACAACCATCGCTAATGGCAAATAAGTTTGTCGACATGTGGCCAACAGCAATGTTTTAATGCTCCTCATTATTAAACATTTGCACAGAAATAAGTGACATAATATTCAGTACTTACTTTTAACAGTTTACTCTTCGGCCGCTCCGCTTCTGCCGTCTGCGGCAAAATTATCCACACCGACTGCCGCGCTATGAATTGTGGGATATGTTGGGCCACGAAGTCTACACTGCCACAGCCTTAAAATTCAGGGAAATGAAGGACGCATTTGAGGGCCGCATTTCGAGCACCCTTTGAATTGGGACAGCCTACGGCGCGCCACTGTGACGTAATCGGCCTTAAAATGCAGCCTTTAAGGCTGCAGACCCTGAATTGGGATACAGCCGCTGTTTCGGTACCTGGTGGTCTTAGTCCGGAGGCTCCTGTAGCGCCTCCCAGAGGGCAGGAGGGTGACGAGTCCATGTGATGGGTGATTTTCCCAGCCCTTTTCAGACACCGCTTCCTGTTGATGTCCTTTATGGCAGGAAGTGGTGCTCCGGCGATGCGCTGGGAAGTTTTCACGACCCTCTGCAACGCCTTCCGGTCCGAGGCAGAGCAGTTCCCGTACCAGACTGTTATGCAGTTGGTCAGGATGCTCTCGATGGTGCAGCGATAGAAGTTCACCAGAATGTCTGAGGACAGGTGGTTCTTCCTCAGAGTCCTCAAGAAGAAGAGGCGCTGGTGAGCCTTCTTGACCAGCTTGGAGAAGTTGGTCGTCCAGATGAGATCCTCGGAGATGTGGACACCCAGGAACTTGAAGCTGCTCACATGCTCCACAGCCGTCCCCTTAATGTGGATGGGTGGATGTGGGTCAGCATTCCTCCTGTAGTCCACGATGAGCTCCTTGGTCTTCTCGGTGTTAAGCAGCAGGTTGTTTGTGTTGCACCACTCAGCCAGACGATCCACCTCCTCCCCGTAGGCGGCCTCATCGTTGTCACTGATGAGGCCAATCACTGCGGTGTCGTCTGCAAACTTAATGATGGTGTTAGAACCATCGGCAGGTCTGCAGTCGTGGGTGAAGAGGGAGTAGAGGAAAGGGCTCATCACACAGCCTTGTTCATCGTGATTGTAGATGAGCAGTGGTTATCCAGCCGGACATGTTGGGGGCGGTTGGTCAGGAAGTCCAGTAACCATTTGCACATGAGGGAACTGATGCCCAGGTCTGTCAGTTTCCTGATGAGTTGTGAGGGGAGGATTGGATTGAATGCTGAACTGAAGTCTATAAACAGCATTCTGGCGTAGGTGTTGTTGTTGTCCAGGTGTGAGAGGACAGAGTGCAGTGCGATGGAGTCTGCATCCTCTGTGCTCCTGTTCTGGCGGTATGCAAATTGGTGGGGGTCCAGGGCGGGGGGGGGAGACAGGATTTGTGTGCTAGGACCAGCTGCTCTAAGCACTTAGTGATGATGGGGGTGAGTGCTACTGGGCGGTAGTCATTGAGGCAAGATGGGTTGGAGTTTTTGGGTATCGGGACCATTGGGCCGGAACCACAGCAGGCCGGTACCACAGCATGGGCCAAAGACAGATTAAATATGTCTGTGAGCACTCCTGCAAGCTCCCCAGACCACGCTCTGAGAACACGCCCAGGGATGCCATCAGGGCCTGCAGCCTTGTGGACATTGATCCTGCTCAGCACCGCTCCTACATCGGTGGGGGAGAGAGTCAGAGGTTGGTGGTCTGGCATCACGTCTGCTTTGGTTGTGGTTGTGGGGTTCCCTCGCTCAAAACGAGCATAAAAGTTGTTGAGCTCGTTGAGGAAGGAGACATCAGAGGATGCGGAGGAGGGTTTGGTGGTCCTGTAGTCTGTAATGGTCTGGAGTCCTTGCCACATGCGTCGGGGGTTGGAGTTGGAGAAGTGTTCTTCTACCTTCTTTTTGTAGTGGTGTTTGGCTTTTTTGATACCCTTCTTTAGATTAGCCCTGGCTGTACTGTAGGCGTGTGCATCTCCTGACCTAAAGGCAGTGTTGCGGGCCTTCAGGAGGAGACGAACATCCCGGTTCATCCAAGGCTTCTGGTTGGGGTACATAGTGATCCGTTTCTGGGTGGTGACACTGTCTGTGGTTTTGGAGATGTAAATGGCCTGCATTTGTATAGCGCTTTTCTAGTCCATAGGACCCCAAAGCGCTTTACACTACATTCAGTCATTCACCCATTCACACACACATTCACACACTGGCGATGGCAAGCTACATTGTAGCCACAGCTGCCCTGGGGCGCACTGACAGAGGCGAGGCTGCCGGACACAGGTGCCACCGGGCCCTCTGACCACCACCAGTAGGCAAACATGGGGTTAGTATCTTGCCCAAGGATATTTGGCATGCAGCCAGGATGCAGCCTGGGATCGAACCACCGACCTTCTGATTAGTGGCTGACCTGCTCTGCCACCTGAGCTACAGCCACCAGAGTGAATGTGTCAGGTTTCAGTTAACGGACTCAGGCGCAGACCGGGACTCCTTACAGGATTTACAGATTTTATTTACACAACGACACCAGGTGATGCTATTTACAAAGTGCTGGAGGGAGGGGAGGGGGGTCCAGGGTTCCGGGGTATGTGAGGGAAAAGACGGGAATCTGACGTCCTCCAAAGGCTCTCTCTCTTCACTCCCCACACTGGGGAAACACCATCCACTCACTCGTCCACGGGATGACAGGCAGGCAGGGAAAGGTCCGGGATAGATCTGTACACAGAGATTATAGTTAGAGGCAAACAGACGGAACGAACTCACAGATCCTTATTTACAATCTACTGAGCGACTGACGCTGATAACTCAACGATCCAGCGACGAGTGACACAGTGCTGCTGTCTTAAATCGGCCTTGTGATTATCCCGATCGGCAGCAGGTGCGTGGGCCAGGGGCGGGAGCCCATAATGAGCATCGCCCCGGCAGGAGAGAGAGAGAGAGAGAGAGAGAGAGAGAGAGAGAGAGAGAGAGAGAGAGAGAAAACATGTTGCTTAATACAGAATCAGCTGGTGAGGCACAGGGACCATGACAGAATGTAATCCAGTACAGATGAGGCGTACTGGTCCAGGTCTGTGTGGGTGAACATATTCCAGTCTGTGTTTTTAAATCTGTTCTGGAGAACTGCGTCTGTCCCCTCTGGCCACACTTTAATTGTCCTAAGTTTCACACGTTGGATGAGTGGTGAATACAGAGGTGTGAGGAACAGGGAGAGATGATTGTCCAATGTGGGGGAGGGGTGTTTCTTTGTAAGCTCCAGCCAAGTTGGAATAAACATGGTCTAAAGTAGTGATGTGCGATACCACTGATTTCCTTTCCGATCCAATACCAAGTAATATTCATGGTGGTATCGACGATACTGATCCGATACCGATACTTTATACAAAAATGTATTTTATTTATTGTATCTCAAATTATAGCGTCATAATGATTACAGGACATCAGATTACTTGTTCTTATCACTTAATAATGTTCATCAAACCCAGTTTGCAGCACAAACTGGGTTTGATTTGCAAAAAACAGTGCTGATGATTCAATGAGGTTACTAAAACCAGCGTAAGTTGTCTCCACAAAGCCACCAGATCCTGCCAAAAGAACTACAATAGCATATCCTCATTAATACTTCTCTGCCACTGATGTCACTGTGATCTTTTATTTTTTCAACTCACAGTGATTAGGCCTTCAGTGAAACTTGTGGTATTTATTCTAACCTTGTGTGTCTTGTGTGTTTTTTTTATTGGGGCGACCGTGGCTCAGGGGGTTGGGAAGCGTATCTGTAACCGGAAGGTCGCCGGTTTGATCCCCGGGCTCTCTGTCCTGGTCGTTGTGTTCTTGGGCAAGACACTTTACCCTACCGCCTACTGGTGATGGCCAGAGGGGCCGATGGCGCGATATGGCAGCCTCGCTTCTGTCAGTCTGCCCCAGGGCAGCTGTGGCTACATCTGTAGCTGCCTTCACCAGTGTATGAATGTGAGAGTGAATGAGTGTATGAATGTGAGAGTGAATGAATAGTGGAATTGTAAAGCGCTTTGGGTGCCTTGAAAAGCGCTATATAAATCCATTATTATTATTATTATTTTGTTCTCATCCCGCAGTCCTCATCCCTCATCACTTGTCTTTATGGATGTCTCTGTGCCTGGAGTCTGTGACATTGTGTTATTTTTTTCCCTTACATGCTTTATTAATGGAATCTATTATTTAAACATTTGGGCCACCTCCTCTAGCTTGAGGGTAGGGTAACTGGTAAATTCAAAGCTTTGCTTTTACACTCAGCTCTCTCTTTACCATGACGGACCAGTACAGCGTCTGCATCACTGCAGCCGCAGCACCAATTTGTCGGTCGATCTACCTTCACTTGTGAACAAGACCCAAAAATAAAATAGTATTATATTTTTTATATTTTTCTTATTTGTTTTTTGCAAGTGAAAGAACCATTGTTATAATTACTAAATAGAATGAAACAGTCTTGATAGCTGGGAATCGGTCCGCCAGGACCATTGCTCCTGGCCGCCGCCCGACTCACATTGCACCTGACCCCTTTGGTGCCTCCTGTGGGTGGTGGGCCTATGTCCCTTTTTCGGGCTGTGCCTGGCCGGGCCCCATGGACTAACGCCCGGCCACCAGACGCTTGCCCTCGGGCACCCTATCCCGGGCAGGCTGAACTGTTCCCTCGATGGTCTCTTCATAGGGGACTTCTCACCCTTAGAGATAGGGTGAGAAGTTCGGCCATTCGGGAGGGGCTCAGAGTAGAGCCGCTGCTCCTCCACATCAAAACGAGCCAGTTAAGAGGGGTTCGGGCATCTGACAAGGATGCCTCCTAGGCAAGTTTTTCCGGGCATGTCCCACCGGGAGGAGGCCCCCGGGGCAGGACATAATGGAGGGATTATATCGCTTGGCTGCCCTGGGAATGCCATGGTATTCCCCCGGATAAGCTGGAGGAGGTGTCTGGGGAGAGGGAGGTCTGGGCTTCTCTGCTTGGGCTGCTGCCCCCGCGACCCGGCTCCGGATAAGCGGAAGAAAATGGACGGGTGGATGGAGAATGAAACATTGGGAAGTAGTTATTTAATATTTACAAAACAGAAGTGTTATGTAAAACTTTTGCATTAAAACACACATTATGATCTTTGCTGATAATATGTTAGCTGATGCCTGTTCTCTAACTTCACAATTATAATTTACAACTGAGGAATGCAAGGAGGTCCTACTTCTCTGACATCATCACTAAAAACAGCCATAATGCTCGGGTCTTATTTTCTACAGTTGACAGGCTAACAAACCCCCCTGTGTCAGTGGCAGCTGAACTTCATTCGACCATGGCCTGCAATGACTTCACTGAAAAAATCCAAAAAATTAAACAAGCAATTGGTACATCAACAGCAGATCCAGGATATGTACTGTGTCCACCAAAAAACTGTTTAAACACCATGAAACAGTTTCAACCTATTAACAGCAAAGACCTGGAGGACATCTTAGGTCAACTGAACTCCTCCTCCTGCTGTTTAGATGTCCTGCCAACAAGTTTTTTCAAAAAGGTCTCAAAGACTTTAGAGTCAGACCTGTTACAGATCGTCAACTTTTCTTTATTATCAGGTGTGTTTCCAGAATCACTAAAAACTGCTGTAATCAAACCTATACTGAAAAAGGACAATCTTGACAAGACACAAATGAACAACTACAGGCCGATCTCAAATCTCCCGTTTTTAAGTAAGATCATTGAAAAAGCAGTTTCTCAACAGCTCAGTTACTTCTTAAAACAGAATAATTGCTACGATGCCTTCCAGTCAGGTTTTAGACAGAACCACAGCACTGAAACCGCTCTGACCAAAGTGTTTAATGACATATGTCTGAATACAGACAGTGGAAAAATGTCAGTCCTAGTTTTACTGGATCTCAGTGCAGCATTTGATACAGTTGACCACAACATATTACTCAAACGACTGGAGAACTGGACAGGTCTTTCAGGAACTGTACTAAACTGGTTCAAAACATACGTAGAAAACAGGAAATACTTTGTATCAATAGGTAACTTCACATCTGAGCAGACAAGTATCACATGTGGAGTTCCCCAAGGTTCCATCTTGGGACCCCTTCTGTTTAACATCTACATGCTCCCACTGGCACAGATTATAAACAACAACAAAATAAACTATCACAGCTATGCAGATGACACACAAATATATATCACAATGTCACCAGGAGACCGAGGCCCTGTACAGGCTCTTGGTAAATGCATTGAGGAAATCAATGACTGGTTGTGCCACAATTTTCTCCAGCTAAACAAAAACAAAACTGAGGTAATAGTCTTTGGCGCCAAAGAAAAACGATTACAGGTCACCAGAGAACTTCAATCTATACATCTAAAAACCACAAACCAGGTGAGAAATTTGGGTGTAGTGATGGATGCAGACCTAAACTTAGAAAAACACATTAAGACAATAACAAAGTCAGCTTACTATCACCTCAAGAATATATCAAGGATAAAAGATCTGATGTCTCAACAGGACCTGGAAAAACTAGTCCATGCATTCATCTTTAGTAGGCTTGATTGCTGTAACAGCATCTTTACAGGTCTACCTAAAAAATCAGTCAGACAACTACAGCTCATTCAGAACTCTGCTGCTCGAGTCCTCACTAAGACCAAAAAAGTGGACCACATCAGTCCAGCTCTCAGGTCCTTACACTGGCTGCCTGTCCGTCAGAGGATAGACTTTAAAGTTCTGATGCTGGTCTATAAAGCTCTGAATGGTTTAGGACCAAAATACATCAATGACCTCCTGACCCAGTATGAACCATCCAGATCCCTCAGGTCATCTGGATCCGGTCTTTTATCAGTTCTCAGAGTCAGAACCAGACACGGAGAAGCTGCATTCAGCTTTTATGCTCCTTATATCTGGAACAAACTCCCAGAAAGCCTCAGATCAGCTGAAACACTCAGTTTATTTAAATCCAGGTTGAAGACTCACCTGTTCTCAGCTGCATTTGAATAAAGCACCAAATCCACACTTTAAGCTTAAATTTCAAAACTTACATTTAACTACTGATTTTATCTACTGTTCTGATTTTATCTGTTTTGATTTTATATACTGTTGTTTGTTTGTTTGTTTGTTAATTAGTTAGTTAGTTTATTTGCTTGTTTTAATCAATTTTAAATCATGCTTTTTATTTGTTCTTGTTTCTAATGTCTCTGTAAAGCACTTTGAATCACCTTGTTGTTGAATTGTGCTATACAAATAAACTTGCCTTGCCTTGCCTTGCCTCTTTCCATGATGGCAATGAAAGTTGATTCTTGAATAGGCCTAATTGGCATGTTAGTTCTCTCTTGTAAAATTCATATTTTTACGTTTCAAGGAATTTTGGGGTATTATTTGTGCTATTTCTACTATGTTACTTAGATATAAATCACTTAGATAAGTCAATGTTTTTGCAATCACCAGCTGCTGAGGCATCAGCTTAGTTGAAAGGAATATTGACAGAGAAGGTGTGGATGCATTTTAAAGTTGCCAACGCATTAACTGTCAAAGCTACAGAGGAAAGGACTCGTAATAATGTGTTAAATTAGTTCTAGATTTGTACTTTATTTTGTGACCAGCAGAGATGGGCAGTAACGCGTTACTGTAATCTGATTACTTTTTCAAGTAACGAGTAAAGTAAGGGATTACTATTGCAAAAACGATAATTAGATTACCGTTACTTTCCCGTAGGAACACTGCGTTACTGCGTTACTAAAACCGTGATTTTTTGCGAGAATTTCTCATGACAGTGACGGAAGCGAGTGCGCCGTTAGTGACAACAGCTGTGTGCAGATCAACAATGGATCACGTATCAATTGTGGGAGAGAGTATGAGCGTGCAGCGTTGAAAGCGTGGAAGTACTGACCTTACTTTGAGTTTGATTCCATAAAAAGTGACAAAAACATTAGCGTCCATCGTGCGTGGGAAGAAAACTTCTTTTTACAGCGAAAAAAACCCCTAAACTTCCAAGCAAGCACCGAGTGCACAACGACGTAATGGGAAATTCACAGAGAAACTCGCGGATTCTTCAACTGACCGCGGCACACCTGCACCAGGGTAAACCTCCGCCTACCCTAGTCCTGCTTTACAGGTGAAAATAGAGCAACAGGACCGCTGAGTCTTTGACTTTATTTATTTTCTGCTGTGTTTTACTTGCATCTATTTGAAAGAGTGAGTGTAAACACAATTTTTTTTTTTTTATGTGCTGGAATGTGCAGAAAATAGGTTTAAATATTAAACTAACTTATTCAAGTCAGAGAATGTTGCATATAATTAACTTTTTGCCGGATGCATAAAGTTAAAAGATTAAAACTGATAAAACAAGTTAGAAAAGAGACTTTTCCATTTGATTACATTTTGTATGATGGATTATGTAAAAAAAGTAGAATTGGGCTGAAAGATCTATCACTTTATCACCTCTTCAGGTTGTAAATCGTGTTTTTAAAAAGTAACTAAGTAACTAAGTAATTAATTACTTTTGAAAATAAGTAATCAGTAAAGTAACGGGATTACTTTTTGGGGAAGTAATCAGTAATTAGTTACTGATTTTCAAGTAACTTGACCAACATTTGTGACCAGTATGACTCATACTAGTGTTAGGTTGAAATTATTAAATGTTGCCATTATTGTACTTAAATTTGTAAGCCTTGCCTTAAACTGTATGCTCAGAGACATTCTTTTGTTTCTATTGTCCTCCCTAGCTTGTTGAATGGTGAGGGGGGCTATAGTGTAACTGCAGGCACATTCTATGTAAGAAGTGTGACTTCCTGGCCTTTATGTGTATGGTGAGACGGTTAAAAAGGCAGGGGTGAGGGGAAATGACCCTTTGTGATCAGCAGGAAGTCACACAAATGCACCCCCATCCACACACACTCACTCACTCACACACACACACACACACATACATACACACACATATAAAGTGCCTGACACACCACAGGGGGTTTTACAATGGGTGTTTGTGTAAACTGTGTGTCACACAATAAAAGGCTGCAGGGGGTGCTGGTTCTTTGGACTTGTTTGGCATGGAGGGCAGAAATGCTGTCGAGCGGTCCATGCTAGCATGTGAAAACTGATCGCTGTTCTGTCTTGTGTGAGTACAAGAAAACAATTATTAGAATACAATGTGCTAAACTTGCTTAGATGAGAGGGTCCAGCAGTATATCAGAGGAATAGGGAAGGATTTCTGTGTGTTTTAGTTTGGCTTAGCTGTAGGCTTGAGAGTGTGTGTAATTGTGTAGAGAGAAAGAAATTTATTGACACTGGGGGTTTGCCTGTCATAAAAGGAGACAGGAAGCTACAGTGGGGGATGTGGATGCTGATGCTTTAACCTGAATCGAATAAACGGTCATAATTGTTATAAACTTAGAAGTAGGTTTGCAGGAGACTCTCCACCCTATCTGTAAATGTAAGACAACAAGAGGCCAGTGGCCCACACTCAGAAAAATTATGGTTCTTAAATGGTTCTTCAGATGTCTTCATGGTTCTTTAAAAAACCATCATACGTCAAAGAACCTTTTTATTTTGTGGATGGTTCTTCAGCTATAACAAATGGTTCTTTAAAGAACAAAAGGTTCTTCATCTTTAGCAATCTAAGTTTGATGGTGTAAATGGCATAAATATTTATTCACTATAATGAGGCTGTGAATTATACTGTGTGTTTTCTTTGTGTGCATGTGTGTGCGAAGGGGGAGGGCGGGATACCTGGCAATTACCCTTTAAGAGAAGATGGTAGGAAACTGAATATTCAAATAAAAGTTAGAAATATTTGCAAACAGTAGACACAATACACACATTCAAATACTGTACTTTAGTTTTAAATTTTAATAAAGCATTACTATTTTCTACTCCAAGGCATTACTTTGGAGATTATTATATATTTTTGAAAATATAGCATAATGATAATACTAGTTATTGTAAACTTTACAAACCACCCAGCAGTATGTAAAGTCAAATTATAAAATACAAGTAAATAACAATTGCAGAACAGAATGTCAGTGTAATGGACACAGACTTCGTTTTGACAAAGCACACTGCTTAGGTAAATGATCTGAGTAGTTGTTCATCACTGAGCAATTTGTTAATATGTGAGCCAAATAAATGACAGGGAGAGAGAGAGTGACGTCAGAACACGTCATACTATAACCTCCCGGGAGCGGACGGAGGGGGTCAGTCGTTGAGATGCGCATGCGCAGACGGAGTGTGCGAGCGGCGGGCCTTGACCTTTCGGGGAAAAAAACTCATGGACGGTGACAGCGAAACGGATAGCAGTCTTCAGTACCTGCTGGACTTTGAAGCTGTGGATTCTGGGATTGTTAGAAAAGGTAAAACATTTTCATTAAAACCTTATTACGGTTTTATTTTTGTTACTCGTCATTGTAGCTTGCTGTTAATGTTGTGCTAACAGTAGCGATTAGCTAGATACGTTAGCCGTTGAGGTCAGCGCAATTTAGTATCCAACTGTTTTCCTAACAAAACCACTGTTATAATTAAGTGAAGCTGCTCCCAGCTAATTTGAACCTTTGGCTTCTAAAATATGTGGTTCAATTGCGTGCTGCGTACATAACCCAATGTCAGCTAGACCGAAATTAAAATTTAATATATTATTAAAGTCACTAAAATGGCGCCTGAAGCCTGTTGTGATGTGAGCTCTGTGTCTGCTCTAGAAACTCTGAAATTCTGTAGATCTGAGCCGTACATTAAATACTCACATGAACCTCTACTTTGAATTCTGTATGAGCTGTATAAAATACAGCTATGCATAAGAGTTTTGAATGAATAATTAGATTAGATGACTCTTTATTGTCTAATCTAATTATATACAAATGAATAGAAATGTGACATGAGAAGGTGTGTCTTTGACTGTTCCTGCATAACTTAGTTTCGGACTAGTTGACAAGTTATGCTCCGGTCATTTGATGTTTCCAAGATAGATGTTCTTTTGTAATATAGTTAATTTTTTTGTATATCTCATTTATCCACCATCATACATTAAGCTAAGAAGAGGTCGTTATACTAACAAGAGGTATCAACGCTGGGCCAAAGTTCAGCACATGGTTAAAGTTTGTAATCCAGCCAGGGTGTAAATATCACTCAGCAGCCAGAGCTGAAGCAGGTAGCATCAACACATAAATCTACTCTACCCGGCTTAAATCACAAGAGCACCTCTAACCAAAAAGCTGTAGATTTTTCTTGTTTGCACAAATTAATCCAGATTCACATTAATTGTGTTCACAGCTCCAACAAAATGAGGAAGAGGAGGGGCAGAAACACAATTAGGTTGAATTACAATTGGATGGAAGGCGAGGACAAGAAGAAGGAAGCTTAGGATGAGGAGGAAGAGAAGCAGCAGGAGCATCTTTAGGGATCCCTATGATGTCATTGAGGTTTGTTTCATTAATATGGTCCTCTCACAAAGAAAGATGACTTGTTTTAGTTCACCTACTTCCTGTATTAAATAGTGATGTGCAAAACGTTGTGAAAACCATGGAACAGGCACGTATAGGGCATCTGCAGGTAAATGAACATCAAATCTCTAAGACAGACTGAAATCTGTATATTTATCACCCTTATGATAAAACCCATGTCAGCCATTGGTTTATGGACTTTGTATTTTGAAGCCTCAACACTTTCTTTATTGCTGTTGCTATGTTGGGACCATATTAGGATGAGGGATCAGAATCTGGAGTCATGCACACTATTGTTTCATTTAGTGTGTATCCATAAGATTCGTACAGCAGATCCAAGTTGTGCCTTGAAAACAGGAAAGTCGTCTGCATAGAGGAGAACTGTAATAGCAGGCTTGTACAAAGTGAAGCTTTGTGCTCTCGTTTTACTTCTGTCACCCTGTTTTGATGCAGAATTCACTTGAAATCAGGCAAGAACTGGACTTATTTTTTATAATGTGTTCTTGTGAATTGATTGTGTATCGCATATGTTTGATTTGACTTTCTGCAAGACAACAGTCGTCCGCTGACCAAAAAAGTTTTCCAAATACCTCCACTTGATCTAGCCTGCATTTAGAAAAGAATAGCAAAAAAATCTGCACCTCCTGCTTCAGATGCAATTTGTGTTTCTGTGTTCAGAGGCAGCGGCGAGAGGGGAGATCTCGGCTCATCCAGCTGGAGAGCCTGACCAGGAGGAGTGGAACATTAACTCAGCTCTTCCAGGGCACCTGGGCAGACTCGGCTGTTGGCATCGGCGAGGGATGACGTGAACGCCAAACTGGAGTCCATCACAGGTCAACTGCAGGTATGCGAGTCAGACCTTCTGAGGAGGGTTTCACTTTTCTCTTCTTTATAATTGACTCTTTTCTCTCTCTTTCAGCTCCTTGTCTCAGAGTGGGAGGGATTTGAAGCACAAAGGGAGGAACTTGTCGTTTGTTTGGCTGATATGGATGTCCGCCTGAGTGAGGTTGACCAGCTGACAGGAAACGCCAGTGAAAAACTGAAACAACTGCAGGTGTGGGTTTGTTTTGATATGACATATACAGGGAGTGCAGAATTATTAGGCAAGTTGTATTTTTGGGGAATAATTTTATTATTGAACAACAACCATGTTCTCAATGAACCCAAAAAACTCATTAATATCAAAGCTGAATGTTTTTGGAAGTAGTTTTAGTTTGTTTTTAGTTTTAGCTGTTTTAGGGGGATATCTGTGTGTGCAGGTGACTATTACTGTGCATAATTATTAGGCAACTTAACAAAAAACAAATATATACCCATTTCAATTATTTATTTTTACCAGTGAAACCAATATAACATCTCCACATTCACAAATATACATTTCTGACATTCAAAAACAAAACAAAAACAAATCAGCGACCAATATAGCCACCTTTCTTTGCAAGGACACTCAAAAGCCTGCCATCCATGGATTCTGTCAGTGTTTTGATCTGTTCACCATCAACATTGCGTGCAGCAGCAACCACAGCCTCCCAGACACTGTTCAGAGAGGTGTACTGTTTTCCCTCCTTGTAAATCTCACATTTGATGATGGACCACAGGTTCTCAATGGGGTTCAGATCAGGTGAACAAGGAGGCCATGTCATTAGTTTTTCTTCTTTTATACCCTTTCTTGCCAGCCACGCTGTGGAGTACTTGGACGCGTGTGATGGAGCATTGTCCTGCATGAAAATCATGTTTTTCTTGAAGGATGCAGACTTCTTCCTGTACCACTGCTTGAAGAAGGTGTCTTCCAGAAACTGGCAGTAGGACTGGGAGTTGAGCTTGACTCCATCCTCAACCCGAAAAGGCCCCACAAGCTCCTCTTTGATGATACCAGCCCAAACCAGTACTCCACCTCCACCTTGCTGGCGTCTGAGTCGGACTGGAGCTCTCTGCCCTTTACCAATCCAGCCACGGGCCCATCCATCTGGCCCATCAAGACTCACTCTCATTTCATCAGTCCATAAAACCTTAGTCAGTCTTGAGATATTTCTTGGCCCAGTCTTGATGTTTCAGCTTGTGTGTCTTGTTCAGTGGTGGTCGTCTTTCAGCCTTTCTTACCTTGGCCATGTCTCTGAGTATTGCACACCTTGTGCTTTTGGGCACTCCAGTGATGTTGCAGCTCTGAAATATGGCCAAACTGGTGGCAAGTGGCATCTTGGCAGCTGCATGCTTGACTTTTCTCAGTTCATGGGCAGTTATTTGGCGCCTTGGTTTTTCCACACGCTTCTTGCGACCCTGTTGACTATTTTGAATGAAACGCTTGATTGGTCGATGATCACGCTTCAGAAGCTTTGCAGTTTTGAGACTGCTGCATCCCTCTGCAAGATATCTCACTATTTTTGACTTTTCTGAGCCTGTCAAGTCCTTCTTTTGACCCATTTTGCCAAAGGAAAGGACGTTGCCTAATAATTATGCACACCTGATATAGGGTGTTGATGTCATTAGACCACACCCCTTCTCATTACAGAGATGCACATCACCTAATATGCTTAATTGGTAGTTGGCTTTCGAGCCTATACAGCTTGGAGTAAGACAACATGTATGAAGAGGATGATGTGGACTAAATACTCATTTGCCTAATAATTCTGCACTCCCTGTATTTGATATGAAACATACGTCAGAGACATTATCCTAAACTGGACTAACAAAGGACCATGAGTACAACATGAAATGTACATTACATAGCGTAATGCTAAAGTTCATTGATCATTTTAATCATAAACTTGTTGAAATATTGTTACTGAACATGCAAACATCTGCTGATGAAAATGTGTTGATTTATTGGTCTGTTATGAAGCTATTGCTATTTCTAATGTGTTTTATCACTTTCTGATGTTTTATTAATTAAACAATACATGTATTGTTGTGTTATCTGTAGCTATAGTATTTATATATATATATATATATATATATTTATAGTATAGCAAATATATTTAATTATTACTGTTTAAAACACTAATATGTGACATGTATTAGTAGTGATGTTGTGCTGAGGGTTAAAATGCCTTTTTGTCTTTTGGTATACTACAAAATGACAATAAACCATTAATATATGTCTATGCTGTGCTCGTATTTATTTTACCCTACTCAAATTCAATTTATGATGCATTTTATTTTGAAAGATTTAAAATGGTTCTTTAAAGAACCACTCAAAAAAGGTTCTTTAAAATGGTTCTTTTAAAGAACCATTTGAAGGACCTTTTTAAAAATGGTTCTTTAAAGAACCATTTTTAAAAAGGTTCTTTGAAAAACCATTAAAGGTGCCCCAAAGAACCATTTCTTGATGGTTCTGTGGGGCACCTTTAAAGGTTCTTCAATGAACCACTGAAAGAAATTGGTTCTTCAAAGAACCATTGTTTGAAAGGTTCTTTGTGGCACCAAAAAAGGTTCTTCTATGGCATCAGTCTAAAGAACCACTTTTGGTTCCAGTTGGCACCTTTATTTTTCTGAGTGCAGTGGATGCAGAGTGGGGGTCTCAGTGTCTGTAATATGTTAACTGTGTTTTGTATGTTGTCTAAAGGATTTGGTGTAGATTGAGTGAGGAGATTACTTTTATGACCGGCAGGAAGTCACATACACAGAGACACATACAGTGGGGCAAAAAAGTATTTAGTCAGCCACCGATTGTGCAAGTTCCCTCACCTAAAATGATGACAGAGGTCAGTAATTTGCACCAGAGGTACACTTCAACTGTGAGAGACAGAATGTGAAAAAAAAAATCCATGAATCCACATGGTAGGATTTGTAAAGAATTTATTCGTAAATCAGGGTGGAAAATAAGTATTTGGTCAATAACAAAAATACAACTCAATACTTTGTAACATAACCTTTGTTGGCAATAACAGAGGTCAAACGTTTACTATAGGTCTTTACCAGGTTTGCACACACAGTAGCTGGTATTTTGGCCCATTCCTCCATGCAGATCTTCTCGAGAGCAGTGATGTTTTGGGGCTGTCGCCGAGCAACATGGACTTTCAACTCCCGCCACAGATTTTCTATGGGGTTGAGGTCTGGAGACTGGCTAGGCCACTCCAGGACTTCCAAATGCTTCTTACGGAGCCACTCCTTTGTTGCCCGGGCGGAAGACCCAGCCTCGTTTCATCTTCAAAGTTCTCACTGATGGAAGGAGGTTTTGGCTCAAAATCTCACGATACATGGCCCCATTCATTCTGTCCTTAACACGGATCAGTCGTCCTGTCCCCTTGGCAGAAAAACAGCCCCATAGCATGATGTTTCCACCCCCATGCTTCACAGTAGGTATGGTGTTCTTGGGATGCAACTCAGTATTCTTCTTCCTCCAAACACGACGAGTTGAGTTTATACCAAAAAGTTCTACTTTGGTTTCATCTGACCACATGACATTCTCCCAATCCTCTGCTGTATCATCCATGTGCTCTCTGGCAAACTTCAGACGGGCCTGGACATGCACTGGCTTCAGCAGCGGAACACGTCTGGCACTGCGGGATTTGATTCCCTGCCGTTGAAGTGTGTTACTGATGGTGACCTTTGTTACTTTGGTCCCAGCTCTCTGCAGGTCATTCACCAGGTCCCCCCGTGTGGTTCTGGGATCTTTGCTCACCGTTCTCATGATCATTTTGACCCCACGGGATGAGATCTTGCGTGGAGCCCCAGATGGAGGGAGATTATCAGTGGTCTTGTATGTCTTCCATTTTCTGATGATTGCTCCCACAGTTGATTTTTTCACACCAAGCTGCTTGCCTATTGTAGATTCACTCTTCCCAGTCTGGTGCAGGTCTACAATACTTTTCCTGGTGTCCTTCGAAAGCTCTTTGGTCTTGGCCATGGCGGAGTTTGGAGTCTGACTGTTTGAGGCTGTGGACAGGTGTCTTTTATACAGATGATGGGTTCAAACAGGTGCCATTCATACAGGTAACGGGTGGGGGACAGAAAAGCTTCTTACAGAAGACGTTACAGGTCTGTGAGAGCCAGAGATTTTCCTTGTTTGAGGTGACCAAATGCTTATTTTCCACCCTAATTTACGAATAAATTCTTTACAAATCCTACCATGTGAATTCATGGATTTTTTTTTCACATTCTGTCTCTCACAGTTGAAATGTACCTCTGGTGCAAATTACTGACCTCTGTCATCATTTTAAGTGGGGGAACTTGCACAATCGGTGGCTGACTAAATACTTTTTTGCCCCACTGTACACAGTGCTTTGACTGTTACGACACACCCACATGCACACTCACTCATGTGCACTCACACATACACACAGGTACGCGCATACAGTCACTCACGTTCTCGCGCATACACACACAAACACAGAGTTTGCAGCACACCATGGGGGTTTTATGATGGGGTCGCTTCTATAAAGCTGACTATAACAAACAAAGGAGTGGAAGATTTGCAGAGGGACACCGGCCTTGCTTGTCTCCCCTTCTAGAAGATGCATGTTTAAATGAAGATGAATAAAGATGAATAAAGGTTTTGTTAAAATGACTACTGAGTCTGGTGCCGTCTCTGGATGCCCGAGGAATAAATAGAAACTGATTTCGTAACACTTGCTTTCTTCACGGGAATAAAGTCTGAACTAGAGGGCCTGCTGAGGTGCAGACCCAACAGCTAGTTACAAAGTTTTTCAGTTTAAGACTATTTTTCTTGCATAATAATAGCTATTAACTACTGACTAAAGCGTACAATATGCATATTTCAGTGTGTGAGTGATTCAGCGGTTTAGTAGACAGTCAACAGTGACTCCAGAAACATAAGTCTCATAAATATAAAGAGGACTCTAAATAAGTGACCGTACCCTATTATTAAAATTAAAAGTTGTAATTATTTGTTTCGTGGGGTCCTCTCCTAAACTTCTCCTGAAAAAATGCAGGCATCGTCAGGAAACGTTCAGTGTGTATACTTTATTCTGCTGGCCTCCCAGATGCATTATTTACAAAGAAAATAAACAACTAACTTATTCATCACTAAACAAAAATCTGTGTGCAGAACGCAAGAGGCTGAGCCAGCTTACATGTTAACCTCACTGTAACATCTCACTGACTGCCTCGGTAGGCCCTAGTGGCCTGCCTTTATATCCCATTGCCCCTCCCACTGGGCATAACAGTCATCCCTCCATCATTTCTTTCACAAAACAATCTTTTTTTCTCGGCTTATTTCCAGCTGTATTTCTACAATAATTCACAAATACATTTATAGCCACTTTCAGGCAGCCTACAGCATTTCATAATAAAAGAAAACCCAAACAAAAAATAATGCAGTTCATGTAACTCTACAAGTGTGCGCGAACCCACGATTTAAACCCCAGAACAGACCCCCAGACGTACCATCGTCTTGCCCAACTACTCGTGTAACTGACGATCACGGGGAGTCTACACAACCGGCTTTTTATTAAAGGTAAGTGGCAAAGTATGTTGGCCGCAGCCACATTAACCCAGTGCGACGAGTGTAGAATCGAATGGTTGTTGTGTGTGTGTATGCACCCAGGTCAGCTGTCTGGGGCCCAGGGCGATGTAACTCCGTCACAATTTGTATGCAATTTATAACACGTAAATGTTCAAATCCATCAAAATATTGGGGGAAGAGAAAATGTATCCTGGCATATATCAGTACTTTAGGTACAGATATTTAATAGACACAGAGAAAGTTAAACTGTCCTCTGAAGACTTAAGGTTATTCACAATCTTATTTACATACAAATCCACCAGTGGATAGTGGAATTAAGATCTGGTGAATTTGGTAGTCAGCTTGGAAAACAGTCAGCCCATGTACAATGATGATGTGCAAACAAGATAAGATGACAGCATGACATTCCGTTCATTCCGAAACAGTCCTGCTAACCTATAAACATAAACATGTGCTTACAATACACCAAAACCAACAGTTTATGATTAGGCATGCTAAGGGGTGTTAACTCAATATTGGTCTCTGGTGACAGAAGATGGTATAGCATTGTGTGTAGAAAACACTCACTTGGCCACTCTAAGCATGTGCAAGTGTGACACCTACAAGTCTATGGTCACAGTTGTAATTGGTTTTAAATATTTAGTGATGTAAAAGGCGTTGTGGTATTGCACTTTTCAGTTAAAGTTATAAGGATGCAATTGGATGGCATCGCCACAAGGAGGAAGTAGCTCTGTACCTCAGATGAGGCAGAGCCTGCAGACCAAACACAACTCATGTTTCCTGTCTCTACTTTTATGTATAAGAACAGGTTAGTAGTTTGAGTTGGCTAACTGTGATGCACAAGGCAAGAAACTTTTTTCTGTCTTAGTTTAAAGGCCACAAATGTCATGAGAAAGTTTGTTTTCATTGAAAGAAACCGAACTCTCCTGCCATTCGCGATGGAAGCCGCAATTCCACTTGTAGTCTAAAGAGGTAGCCGGTCTTATTACACATTTTATTTTGTGGCAAATGTAGCTCCTAGATACACCTCTTCTATCCTGACATTACTGGTATGTTGACAGCTGATAAAGGTGGTTTCAACATAATCTAGTTTTTATTCTTTATGTTGTTATATGTATATAATCTGATGTAACTGTTTTTTGGGCAATTGTGGAATGTTTGTTTATTGTTTACAAATGTAATATATTGTTGAATCTGTTAAGATATAAAGAACTTACAACAGTAATAATGAGCAGGTTAATCGCAGTGTTGAGATTACTGCACAGAGATATTGTTGATGCTGGACAGCAGTAGAATTTAGTTACAGATTTTTTGTAAATAAGGACACTGATATACAACAATTATATTGTAGATTTATACTTGTGAGGAAAACAAGGTGATCAAATGGGTTTAACATGTAAACCAGATTCAAAGTTATGTTTTTTGCTAGAAGAGGAATGTTTATACGAACGGAGAAGAATGGTGTGAAATTCTGTTAATAAAAAGACGAAGAAGAGCCTGCAGACCAAACGCTACTCATGTCTCCTGCCTCTACTTTTCTGTATAAAAACAGACCCCATTGAAGGCCTGTAACACAAACACTAAGCTAAGGGTAACTTGATAACCTACAATACTTAGTCTTGAGTCCCCCCCCGACTGCTTTAAATGTTGTGAAGAAACTGGGAAACGGGTGCATCGAATTATTGAAACATGTCCAAACTTAAATAGTGGTGAAGCAGTAACACAGTTGTTTATTGTTCCACTTTCACAAATAAAGAATCACTTTTTTGTGCAAAAATACTATATAATGTATCTCAAACAATATTTTTATGAAATATTCATTTTTGTGAAATAAAATTTAAGAAATTGGAACAAATGATACTGTTTCATGATTGGCTGCTAATAACAAACAGCATAAAATAAAAATTTAAAGGGCACATAAAATGCTACACATTTAGAGCCTAAATTACACCATTGAGCCCAGCTCTCAAAAACTGACATAGATTTAACACTGTCTGTGAAGCTGGATTTAAGAAATAAGTGCTTAAAGTCAAAGTTTTACAAACATATTTAGGTGACATTCTGTCAGCTCAGAAAGGCATCATCATGTGGTTGGAGGGGGGTAATAGTACATTAATTTATGCTAGTTAACTAAAGAAAACTAAAACTAAAGTCAATTTAAGGAGATAAAATTTGGGCTGTCCCTAGCTGCAACAATTAGTTTTATGTTAAGAAACAAAGGTTATACTGTTCACGTTCACTCCCGTTCACTCTGGTCTCGTAAGTTGCTGTTCAATGGCTGCACTCAAACTGAAAAATCCAGCTGTTAGCTGTGATATACTAGCTTTTCTTCCAAACACAACTAAACAGTTTACAACATCACAAGTTATTAAATGCGTATCAGGTGCGGATCTAGAGAAATTTTGGCATGGAAATCAAAAGAGGTGGCAAAATCAAAGCCTTTTTTTTTTACATATAAGCAGGTGTTACATCCTGTAATGTGCATTACATATGGTTAAAATACATCAAATGCAGTAAGTATACAAGCTTCATATAAGTATAGTCTATAACTTTATTTTCTTTAGCCCAGATAATTAAACATTTCACTAACATAAAACGTGAATTTTTATGTACTATATAGCCTTATAATAATTATAATAAATAAGTATGTAGCCCAATATGTATAAAATCAAGAAATCTACACATCATGAGGTTCATTTACAAATACAAGTCTAACTACAATTTCACACTCTTTTGTATTTGAAATAAGGCTTCTTCTCAGGCCTAGGTTTCTTCTGCAGCTTTGTGGAAGTGATGTGCGATACCACTGATTTCCTTTCCGATTTACTGATCCAGTGCTGATACTTTGTAAAAAATCTTAATGTGTTATTGTATTTCAAATTATATCTTCATAATGATTAGAGGACATCAGACTACTTGTTCTTATTGTTTAATTATGAAGAATTGTCATATAGAAATAAAAAACCTGAAGTTATCAGTTAGCTATTAGAACACATATATCGTGTCATTTAATATGTATATGCTTGCCTGGACATTTCATCAAAAACATTCAACATTCACACTTTCCCTCATTCATAGTAGTGCTGTGCTACACTACAAATTTTGGTGTCGATCCAATACCAAGAAAATACAGGGCCAGTATTGCAGATGTCCATCTATCCATCTTTTTCTGCTTATCCGGGGTCTTGTCCGGGGGAACACCAAGGCATTCCCAGATTAATGCCCGAACCACCTCAACTGGCTCCTTACGATGTGGAGGAGCAGCAGCGCTTCTCTGAGCCCTTCCCAGATGGCTAAACTTCTCACCCCATCTCTTAGGGAGAGGCCAGCCACCCTTCGAAGGCAGCCCATTTCGCTTGTATGCGCAATCTTTTTCTTTTGATCACTACCCACAGCTCGTGACCGTAGGGGGTAGGGACGTAGATCAATTTTTAGAACATAACTCCCACGATGAATGAGGGAACACTGTATGTGATACTAATTATGTAATATCATTCTTGACTATTTTTGATTTTACCTTGATATTTCACGTTTAGAAATGTTTTTTGTCTTGTCTTGTTTGGTATTCTTATTTTCAGAATACAGTCTCACATATGTCGATTTACAGTTATTTTTTCACTGACTACTGTATTAATACAACTGATCTGAAATCACTCAAAAAACCGAATAGGGAAAAAGTGATATATTTTTATGTAAAAACCACAGACATGGTTACTGAATTATTTTCACAACTTGAAATGCAAATATAAAGAAATAAAAACCTATGCACAAATTTTGTAAACAATAAAGTTATACACAACAATTTCCCTAAAAATGCAGCCACTGCATCTGGCAATCACAAACAAAGGCAGCCAGTATATCACTGATGCAGAACGAAAACAGCAGAGCAGTGGGTGCCAACGACCAACTCCCAGACAACAGCCGGTGTCAGCATAGCCCCTCCCAAGAACCCTCAATGTCTATATGTATTTAAAATTTAAAGGTGGGCACAGACAAACAGCCACAGCTCCTATACCCTATACAAAATGTATTTCCGGGAAGAGTTAGTGAAACAAAATAATCAGCTGTCTTATTGTGTCTTGTGATACAACTTACATACTCTTTATTGCACAAGGTAGTAACAATCGATATTGTTGCATCTGTCCATCATCAGCTGTTTATTTTTGTTTTTTTCTTCTGACCAGCTTTCTGCACCACCTTTTCAACATCCTAATAATGATTACCACACAGTTTGTATGTGCAAAAATGAAATACATTCTTTGTAATTAAAAGCGGATTAAGTCTGATTTAAAGAATAATTAGTGGATCAACACTAGGCTGCTTAAAAAGTGTGGAAGGGCAATAGAGAATTTAAGAATATTTTCTTATTACAACTAGTAGTTTTCAGTTTACTTTTAGCTAACTATCATAATCTTGATGCCTACTCAAAAGAAACACTTATCCATCTATCCATCGTCTTCAGCTCTTATGTAGTTGGGTGTAGAGGAGAGGAAGCTCAATGCTATTTCCACTGTCACTGGAAGAAGGTACACCCTAGTCTTAGGACAGACAACTTTTCACACTCACATTAACATCTATGATTTAGAAGCACTAGTAAACCTGAAGACCTTGTCTTTGAATATATAAAAACACACCATGAGAATCAATTTTATAAAAAGAAATCTGATGACTCCTCTAAAGATAAAAACACTGAAGTACAAAATAAATTATGTTAACAATGAATTAAGCTGTACTGTAAACATTGGATTTAAAAAAGAGGAAGGGGAAACAAAGGAAAAAAATTAATGTCCTTTATACAATGTGATTTTCTGTATTTTGTGTAGCTGCTGAATAAGATTATATTCATATGTTCCTGGATGATATCCAGTTCCAAAATTTTGCTCTTTGATTTTTTCAAAGTAATGGCCCCAGTTTCCATTGCTGTCTGCTCCAAACCCAAAGACGCTGACCTGGACAAAAAAAAAAGTTAATACATAAGAAATAAATAATGAAAGTTAAATTTCAATATGTCATATAATTTCAGCTTTGTCACAAGAGCTAACTGAACTAACTACAAAGAACAGAGGCCCCCAACCCCCGACGGCAGCCTCAGACTCGCAGAGCTCAATACCTTTTTGCTCAGTTGGAATCTCACCAACAAACTGGATCACCTGCAGTTTGGTGGTGAGAATGTCTGACATCCTCACAAACCAGCCTCAGTCAGTCCGACTTGACCATTCCCCCCAGGGCTGCATTTTCAGCCCCTGCTGTACAGTTATGATTGTACACCAACCCATCCAAACAACGTCATCATCAAGCATGCCGATGACACCACTTTGGTTGGGCTCATGTGTGTTGGAGATGAGACCGCATACAGGGAGGAGATAGAGAACTTGTCCCACTGGTGTTCAGCAAATCATCTGAAGATGAACGTCCTTAATCCTTTAAGACCTACCATAGAACCAAGTCCACCAGAGCTTATCTTTATAGTTTTACATTCTGTAGTGCCATTTCAAGTTCCTATACATCAGTACAACCGTTATAGCCCAAATATTAATAATATGTATGCATTAAGTCCATAGTAACTACATAAATTGCCAAAAAATGAAATAAACTACAAAAGAATTGAAAATCTTTTTCCTGCGATAGTTCGCGCTGAGGTCTATTCCAACGTAGGAAGTGTTTTGAACAGCTAATCGGATCGGCAAAGTGTGTTTCTGGAATATTACGTTTTTGTTGCTGCAAATGCTTTTTATGCAATTTTTGCAAAGCTATATGTGGAAGGAAACCGTGACCTAGGGCAAGCTGATGGCATAAGATGTAAGTACAACTCCTCCGGTTTCATATGCAAAAAAAGTTATTGCGCTAGCTTACGTGGTTCCAGTTCTACAGCGATTTAGAAATAGTTATGCAAAATGGAGCGCGCCCACTCCAACGGGTTTTAAAGGGTTAAAGGAAAAGAACTCACAAGGCACAGAGAGGTCCTCACCCCTCTGATTAAAAACACAGAACGGCTGGAATCTGTCCCCAACCTCAGGTTTCTGGGCACCCACATCTCTGCTGATCTCACCTGGACCCAATACACCAATACCCTGGTAAAGAAGGCCTAACAGTAGGAGAGCATGCTCTCCATTGAGGGCTACAATTGAGAACAGGAAGGTTGCACAGAGTGATTAACACTGTCAAAAAAGAATCATTGGCTGCCTTCTGGCACACCAGGATGCCAATAACAACAACCTTTATTTGTCACATACAGAGTACAGAGTACAACATGTAGTGAAATGTTTGTGTCCGAGGTGCGGACAAGCTGCAGACGTAGCTGCGCCATTTTACAGCTTGGTTTTTGTTTTGTTTTTTTAGCATGTGGGGTCTAGCCAGGACCATTACTGGGAATAAAACTAGCGACTCCCGTTCCAAAGGCAATAACCCCCTACCCACACCTCACCAATCTGAGCCACATTCTTGATTTTTAGTTCACAAAGACTTCTCATAACCACTCCTGAAACTTTGAAGGTTTTAGCTTTTTATACAGTGAAGTTACAGGAGGATAAAAAAAAAATCAGGTAAAATGTCCTTCGCTTGTTAAAATAATCCCGTCCGATACCACGTGAGAATAATAAATATAACATTTTCTGTTGTAACCCTCAAACTGAATGGTAATGCTGTGGAGGTATGTAATAACAACAGGGGAGGTCTCAGTGTCTCACTCCAACTTTATTAACTGACTCTCAGAACTTCACATATAGTAAGCGCCAAAATCTCCACCTCAGCACTTCCCTTCAACTTGGGTGTGAGTGGAGCCACCTGGTGGTCCGCTACACATACCCCGCCCTGAACACACAGTCAGGTCTCTATTCAGTCCAGGACCCTGGGCCTAAGCAAACCCGAACGACTGAACCTGGGAGGGAGAGAACAGGCAGAGGAAGGTCCATCCCATGAACGAGGCTGGTGAAGGCGAGCAGGAAAGGCAGGAGGAGGCTCAAACGCCGGTGGTCCGGGGGTAGTTCTGGGGGGAAAATCAGAGTCTGTCAACCCCATCGAAGGAGGGCAGCCACGGCGAGGGGCCTGGGCTGGCACTACATTACTGTCCGGAAGAACATGTGCAGGTTTAAGTCTGTCAACACACACAGTCTCCCTTCGACCCCCAAAATCCAAAACAAAATGTTTCTGGCCCGGTTCGATAACCCTGAATGGGCCGTCATACAGCGGCCGCAGCGGTGTCCTGTGGGCATCGTGCCTGACAAAAACAAACTTAGCAGTCTCTAAAGTCTTTGGAACAAAAGTGTCAGGCACGCAATGGTGCACCGGACCAGGAACCCGAAGCGAGTACAAAAGCGGGTTGAGAGATAGCACCGATGGATCGAAGCAGGGAGGAGGATTTTCAGGCAAGAATTCTCCAGGCACGCGGAGGGGCTGACCAAACACTAGCTCAGCTGGGGAAGCGCCGAGATCCTCCTTAACCGCATTTTGCACAGAGAGACAATGTATTTATAGGAATGTGTGGTGTAGAATAAACCGCAGTGGGCGTGTGTGGTTGGAGGGTGTATTTGCAGTGTTGCCAACAAGTAAGGAAAATCGCTTTTGGCTGTCCTAAAAGTCGCTAGAAGTTGCTAAATGACATCGTCACAAGACTCCAGTGACACCAGAAAAAGTTGCCAGATTTGTCGCTAGTCGCTTTTTTAGGGGGAAAAAGTCACTAAGGGGATTTGAAAAGTAGCTAAATTTAGCGACCAAGTCACTAAGTTGTAGTGATGGGATTTCCGTCTCTTTTTAGAGAACCGGCTCTTTCGGCTTGACTCACTAAAAAGAGCTGGCTCTTTCGGCTCGCAACCGGATCTTCAGGTTGTTTTGTTGCTTTAATTAATTATTAACAGCAATATAAAATTATGCACAAAAGGAATTACTAATGTAAAAACAAAACTGTGGTTTTATTTATATATGCTTGTATATAAATTTATATGGTGGCTCCTAGAGACAAATCACATACAAACTCCAAAAAGCACGTACAAACTCCAAGACACGTACAAACTCCAAAACACATTTCTAGCGTTAACTGAACTTCCAAAACAGAGCTACCTAGATCACTTAAATTACACAATTGAAAGCATATGTGTATTGTTTGTGTATTTATACACAAGCACTCATATATATTCAAATAATTTTAGAAAATGTTCATTTACCTGTTACTACCACACACCAAATCCAGTCATTGGTACTTCCTGACTTGCCACTAGGTAACAAAAGCTCAACACTGCCCCTAGCATCCTGGAGCACTTCTATTGTGCTTTGTACGTGTTTTGGAGTTTGTATGTGTTTTGGAGTTTGTACGTATTTTGGAGTTTGTATGTGCTTTGTCTCTACGAGCCACCGTAAATATACTTTTATTTATTCAATCCACATAAAATGTAATAAATAAATCATATAATACAAAAAAAACTACATTTCAACTTTTAACCATTTAAATTTTCAGCTTTTCCTTTTAAACAAATTTAAAGTGGAACAAGACAAAACACTGAAAAAAACCACAACACAATTAAATATAAATATGAAAAAATATGAAAACAAAAAGAAAATGCACATTCTCCGTCATATGGACCTACATGAATAAACTTTCTGAATCCTTTATCGTCCACAACTGAAAATAGTTGTGGATAATCACTATACCTTTCTAATGTGACGTTGTTGTCCCTGGCTCTCTTTCTCTCTCTCCCCCTCCCGCTCTGTTCCTGTGCTACTGCGAGTGTAACTACCGCCCCCCTCTTCCCAGCGCAAAGCACAAGGCTTGCGTGTGGAGTGAAGCGGAAAAAAAGTGCGAGAGAGAGGGTGAGAGAAAGAAAAGAAAAAACCACGGCTCCCAATGAGGAGCCAGCTTGCGTCGTTCACTTCAAATATTCTCTAAGAGCCGTTTCGTTCGCCACCGACACATCACTACTAAGTTGGCAACACTGTGATGATCTTCTAAAACAAAGGGGGGCCTAGCAAAAAATTTTGGGAACCACTGCTATAAGGATTTACTATACATGTGTTGGGAAAGTCAGCATCACAGTATACTTTGTTTAATTTCAAACAGGAGAAAGAGGTAAACAGCACATTATCATTCTTACTCTTTGGTCTTTGTAAATTTTGATTAAACAACAATAGCACACATCCCGTACATGCTATTGCTATTTATAGTGGTTTAACCTGTCAAGGACAAAAACAAAAGAATTCTGCATCAAAGCTTGAAATCATAGATTTCCTGGATTGGTGGCATGATAGTTAGTGCTGTTGCTTCACAGTAAGAAGGTCCTGGGTTCAAATCCACAATCTGGCTAGTTTGCAGTTGTTTCTCTTTGGGTATTCTGGTTTCCTCCCACAGTTAGAAGTCATGCAGTTATTAGAGTTAGGTTAATTGGTGATTCTAAATTACCCGTGAATGTAAATGCAAATGGTTGTTTGTCTCTATGTGATAGACAGATGAGCAGTCCAGGGTGTACCCTGTCTTGTAACCTATCACTTCAGGGTTATTTTCCAGCCCCCCTGCAACCAGGATAAAGATAGGAGGATCGTAGTTGTTGTAGAGCCATTCACTTTTTATGGTAACCAGACTCTAGACATTATGTAATATGAAGACAACATGTAGTATTTAAGTGACCAAGTTGTATTGGGGTAAAAGGTTTTGAATAGTGTTGAAATAAAATGACAAAATTGTGAAGGATTCAAATATTCTAAGAACTCAACTTACTTCATCTAAACATGTTTCAATCGCATTTTATGAACACAAAATGCACAGGTTTATTGAATATGAAAAAGTTGTGTTGATTTAACTCAGTTGTTTAAGTTTCTGCGAAAGCAAAACAATTGCGTGCAACCAATGTCCACTATTGAATTAAGTAAATCCAACATGGCCTTTTTTGTTAGTGTAGATCCAAAATAATGCAATCAAAGATGTAATGGACAAAAATAAAATTACAATTCTCTGGGGGGGGGGTTTTAGCATAGTTGGCAGTTATGGCATATGTACTTATTGCACAGCAGTCCTTATTGCTTCACTGGTGTTTCTTTGACTTTTGGAATGTTATCCTACCTCATCACAAATCATCAAGCTCAAAGCCAAAGCCATGAAGCCAGTAGATGGATAAGCACCCTTCTTTAGTAACCAAACTTGATGAATGTGTTTCATGAAAGCCGGATTGAGGATCATCACCTGGTAATTAAACATGGTCATTTATTCTGCGAATAATGCACAATATAATCTTTTAACTAAATTATATTTGATATATGAATATACAGTTTGTCATTTTTGTTAAAATATAGAATAATGTACTCACCAAATTCTTGTTGGCTAGGCTCTGTTTGTTTAAATCACCATTTTCTCTGTTGGAAATATGCTTTTACGTTAATGGCATATATGCTAGAAAAGGAATTAATTAGCAATTATGTGATTAGAATCATTTAACGCTAGATTCCGATTGAAATGATAAATGCACACAATAATGAATTTGTTAAGCTTTTCACAACCCTAAATATTCAAGTGTACTAAATATATATTCTAAATACAAAAACATAAAAAGGTAACAGCAATGTTTGAACTACCCAACGTTCTCAAGGAGCCACAAAAAATCCTCCATCTTGAATGGAAAAAACACAAGGTGAGTGGTGTGGTCCAATAAGCTAGCAGTCTCTGGATACATGACACGATGAGTTGTTTTGGTACCAACATCCACTTCAAAGCCTCTGGTCGGCCCATAGTTCATTCTAAATTATACATATTTAACATCATGCAGTTAAATCATATTTTGTGAATAGAGTCAATACAACAACATTAGGGGTGCAACGATACTCGTATCGATATTGAACCGTTCGATACAGTTCTTTCGGTTTGGTACGCATATGTATCGAACAATACAAAATTTTTAATTTATTTTATCAACTTTTATTCTGACGATGCAGTCTGTGTTGAGAGCTCAGGGGATGAGATGAAATGAGATAGCCTTTATTTGTCAGTTGCAGGCCTTTTGCCAACAACCAAGATGACAGACCTTGCCGACCGTACATACAATACAAACATCACATTGGGGAGACAGGTCAGGCCAGGTAGCGAGGAAAAAAACATCGAAATGTGTAACACAAAAGGATAATACAGGAATGCACAGGTATCAACACACCATAACACAATAAACACAGACAAGCAACATGGTAAAGTGTTCCAGTGTGTACATCTGATCTGGGACCGCTGCAATCTTCGACTGCGCCTCCAGCTGACCCGATGTCCACATCATGGGGGAGGTAAGGGTTGGAGGTGGCGTTGGATAGGGAGAGTAATGCGTCAGTGAGTGCTTACCAGTATCAGTATATGTATGTGTGTGTGTGTCCATAGTTCAGCTGAGACAGTGTCCTTCGCCCCGCCAGGCTAAGTAAACAGTCTTCCAGCCAACCCAGGTGGCCTTGTAGGGAATGGGAAGGAAAAGACTCAACACAGTCGTTATCAGGGAGTTTTTGTTCAGCTCCAGCCTTGAGCCCACAGCTGGCGCCGAAGGGGTAGCCGCATTATGATGGTGATTTTTCTTTTGCAAACAACTCATGAGAATTTCAAGCTGTTTTTAACACTCCGACACTGGTCTCTCAATCTCCCGTTAACTCATTCACTGCCAGCCATTGGCAGTGAATGAGTTAAACCCATTGACTCATTCACTGCCATTGACGGCTATAGACGTCAATGGCAGTGAATGAGTTAATAGCTGCGAGTTTCTCCATGATGTTATTAGCCATCGATTCTGTTCGCTCTTTTGCTCACATAGCAGATTCTGAGACCTCACGACCGCAGCCAACTGATCCGAGATGTAATCCAGCTTCCGCCCAGAGATGTTGTTCTGAGTTGATTCTTTCCTGATGTAATCCAACATACATACGCTCAGAGGTGTTATTCTGAGCATTCACTGCAGTCGTAAGCGCCTCCAAGCTCTTAATAATAATAATAATAATAATAATAATGGATACTTTATTGATCCCCATGGGGAAATTACTTGTTTTTCTCTGCATTTGACCCATTCACTCAGTGAAGCAGTGGGCAGCCCACTAAGCAGGCGCCCGGGGAGCAGTGTGTAGGGACGGTACCTTGCTCAGGGGTAACCATGCTGCCTTCAGTGAGTCCTTTCTGAGAAGTTGCACCTGTCGTTCCAATCCCAGCGGGCAGCCTTGTGGGGGTTTGAACAGCCGGTTCCGCTCTCTTAATTCTCCGATAAGCCAGGGCCAAGCCAGCTCCGATCAGCAAGAACCCTGTTATCATGGTTCCGAACAGGTAGATATCTTCAGCGTCCTCGATCGACAGTCCCGCCAGGCACACAATCCTCTGCCACCCGTCCATCGTGTATCCGGCAGGGAAAGTCCCTCCCGGGAACTCAGGTTCTCCCGAGCCCAGACTTCTCGTTAAAGGGTGTCAATAGCATTCAGACACCAGTTGATCAAATCCATAATTATCTTTTAGGTTTTAGACACAGACTGTGAGAGAGTGTTCCAGGGAAAGTAATGCAAAAAGACACGAGACTAGACAAGGACATAAGAACTAGCAGGGAAGATAGGGGAGAGGAGAAAAAGTGCGTCCGCCTCCTCCGAGAGCCAAAGAAGTGGATCTGCGTTTGACTACTCCGCCTAGGCTGCACTGTCGAGCGCAGATCCACTTAGCGCAGCGCAAGCTAGCAAGACAGAAGCTAAGCTCATTGCAACATGGCAAATTAAACCTCCCCCACCCTCATTCAGATCTGGCCTTTGGAACTATTTTGGTCTTCATGTGAAGTATGACCCTGAAGGTAAGCGCGTCATGGACAAAAGTAAAACGGTATGTCGGATGTGCCACGCAATGCTCAATTACATGGGTGGGAACCATGCTCGTTAACGTGTTGACGCCGTCCAGCCCCACGCACGGGGCGATCCGCGGTAGCTCGTTAACGGAGATTTGCCTTGTTGTGGCGTTAATGTGATTTCAGATTAACGCTGACAGCACTAGTGGGAACACAATGAATATGACTGCACATTTACGCCAACATCATCCTAGTGCAAAGACAAGTGGAATCAGACAAAAACAACAAGCACGCATGCTACAAACTTTACCCGAGTCATTTAGACAGCCGTTAGCACATGATTCTCCTTATGAGCACATGATTCTCCTTATGCTGCTGATAATATACCCCAGAAGAAGCGTATAGTATAGCTTTTATTTTGGAAAGAGCCATTTCTCTGTAATAAACTCTCTTTTCCAAAGATGAGTGATTTCTCGATCAGATAGATTTATGTTTTTATTACTTTGTTGTTTCAGCAACATTAAATTTAAAAACTGTACTTTTGAGTTAAAATATATATTTATAATTTTAATAAATGACAAATTAAAAAAGCATGAACATTTTTTTGTATCGAAAAAATATCGAACCGTGTCACCAAAGTATCGAACCGAACCGTGAATTTTGTGTATCGTTGCACCCCTAAACAACATAATAGTCAACTCTAAGTAAAAGTGAATGTTTGATTGTATTCTATTTTACCTTATTACGAAATCATGCAAATCAATCAGAGGTCCATAACGTGATCCATTCAAATTACCAGAATTCCCCACTACAGCACAAATCCTGCAGCGATCAGGCCTGGGTTCTACATCTTCTGAAATGATCGGTAGCATCTCAAACACCTTGTCTACTGTTGCATTGAAGAAAGCGAAGTCGTATTTTTCCTGCTTTATTTTCTGACAGACATAAGAGAGGAAAGTTAATAAAGTTAATGGAACTGGTAACCAGCAAGTTTTACACTTTTTTTGTCAACATTGAATATATATATATATATATATATATATATATATATATATATATATATATATATATATATATATATATAGATGGATATCTCACACGTTCCAAGTATATGTTTCAGTGGCTCCAACAGTTGGAAAAATATAATGAAATGCAAAGTTAATCAACATTTGTTTTGTTTAGTGATCATTTAATTTACCTTCCACCAGAGGAAATCATTCTCTGAGATGCTGTGTTTTCTTGGCAAAAAGGGTTCAGGAGATGCATCAATCTGTTCCCTAAACCAAGGATCACCATCTCTTATACATTTGAGACAGGAACAAAAGCTCGACTTCCAGGGCCCAAAGGAGTAAACAGATAAATTCCATGAAGGACTGAAAAACATAGGCATCACTGCGATGCACAGGAGTAGGGAAATAAGAACCCCGGATTTTTTCTGTCTGTAATTCATCTTTAATGAAGAACAATCTGTGGATTTAGTGAGTGGAGAAACATTCAGGTGAGTAAATCTAAGAATGTAGACAATGTTACAAAGAAGCCTACAACAAAACACTATCCACCGTTTCAAAAGCAACCTTGGTGACATAATCTGGGGACGGCATTGCATAATCAGTGCTATATGTGAGGGGTTTATATGTGTTAACTCATTTAAAAGACATTGCCTTTCTACTTAAATAGCATAACATGACACCCAGTAGAAAGGAAAACATCTTGGACAATGTTTATTTAATATAACATAGAAAGACGCTTTTGTCACGGCTGGGGCGGCAGTCGTGTGGAGGGTGAGAAAGGAGGATCCAATAGCAGACAATGGCGGAGGTGCAAGTGGGTTTTATTTACAGTGCACAAAACCAAGGTGTGGGCAGAACCGAACATAAACCTAAACTGGGAAAACTAATACAAAATGGAGGACATGAAGCGAGGAGCAGAGAGACACGAAGAAACATGGAATAATGCAGACTACGCGGGAAGTTCACAGAGAAACACAGATGACGCGACGAGAAGCACAGTCAGACACCAACTATAAATACACACACCAGGTAATCAGGAAATGGTACACAGGAGGGGACACAGCTGGAACTAATGGGCATAACGAGACAGACCTATAAAGTAAAACAGGAAACACCCAGACTGTTTTACAACACAAAACTCGGGGACCCGTACAGAGCACAGAGGGAGACACAGGTAGGGAAAATAAACACGACAACCAAACCCCAACAACCAATACAAATCAGAATAACTAGAAAATAATAATCACAAACTCAAGGCGCTGGGTCACCGACCCAGGACCATGACAGCTTTGAAAATATTTGATAATTAGATTGGTTCTTATAGTGTTCTCTTCTGATCTATCAAACCACCAACATTCCACTTAGCAGATGACCTGCTCTACCTCCTAAAAACTAAATGATCCTATTAACCTGCTAAAGAATCAAACAGAAAGACACAATTCAGTCACACTATAATGCTAACATGTTTTTTAAATTTATATATTTAACAACATCTGAATAAGTTTTTTTAAGAGGTTCTATAAAGCTTGTCATGAGTAATTAATAGTGTTAAATGTAATATATTTTCTCTTACCTTCAAAAGTAAAGGAGGTAGAAAGCAGGCAGAGAGCCTGTGAAAGATTTGAATTGGTGAGCTACTATTCAAATAGTGGGGTTTATTTTTGGTTCTAGGAAAGCTGAATTGTTTGGGTTGTTCTCAGAATTGAGAAAAGAGGAAAAACCTGTCTGTTAACTGTGCAACAGCCAGTGTAGTATTACCTGGGAGGGTTTATTTATGATCTGTTTAACCCATGAAAACCATACATGGAAGGAAACCATGTATCCATGTCAGATTATTTTTGATATGAGCTTATGAATGTAGTACCATAAATAATGAGAAGAAGAAGCAGAATATCACATGATTTTATTTGTATTCATTATTATTATTATATTTCTTAATATTATATATAATTTAATGCTAGATGGGAAAATGAGTTTCATTCAGTTTCATTTTTGAAAATGATGAATGACTGTTATTATAATTATATTTATTATTTTATTATTGTTTGCAGTAGTTCACCTGTGCTGAAGCTGATGTGATCTACTCCTTTACCAATTCTAATTGGAGTCATTCATACCAGTCATCTCTTGTATAAAAATTGATGCTTTTTGAAATGTTTTAGAATGCCATTCAACCTCTATACACAAACCAGAGGGGAGGATTTGTTTGTTTTTTAATTTTTCATAGTACAAGATGATACTATATTATTAAGAAGGTACCAAAGATGGTATGCTACATTAATGGAGAGAAAACCTCCAGATTCAGACAGCCTCATATGAGCAAGCACTTGGTAACAGTGGGAAGGAAAAAATCTTATAAGAAACCCTCTGCATTGAACTAGACACATTACAAACTGAGGAAGATTAGGAATAATAATTTTTAAATGCAACGTGGTGCAGAAACACCACAGAAATCTTGATAACCTCAAAATTCTTGTGACCATGCAAAGTTTTTCACTCAAAAACTACTCTACCTACTGTATTCTACCTGTATGTGTGGATGTGGAGCAAAGCTTAGAGACGAGCAGGAACACCTTTCTTGTTTAGGGTCAAATTGGTTTGATGTTTGGAGGCGGGCAGTGACGAAATTATAACTTGACCCAAATGCATGAAAGAAAAATGATTTTTTTTAAGGATTTTGCTTGGCTAAAAGTTCCATACGGTGTGATTCCTTTGTCATGTCCTTAATAGCACGTAATATCCTTTTTTGCATTTTCCTGTGGAAAAACAACAATCTCATGCTTACGAATCTCATGAAAATAACACAGAATAGACATTATGAATAAATACAGTCACAATGGTCAAATGTGACTACCTGCTCCTTCACACACACACAGGTGTACAAACAGGTACTCACAGACACACACTATCTTGGTTGGCTGCTGCCTTTAAGCATCTCATGTGTTGTTGGCTTTGTGTGCCACTCAATAAGATTCAATATTTATTATTTACTGCTACCTATGCTTATGTTGGTTGTTGCTGTAGTTTCCCTTCTCTGCTGTTTTCCTGTTTTGCAAAGCAAATAGAGAAGCAGATTTTCAGTGTCTTTTCTCTCTATCCCTCTTTTCCTCTATTTTTCTTTCCCTCTCCTTCTGTTAACTCTCTTCCCAACTTCTCTTTAGTCATATTGTTTCTCTTTTCTGTCCTCGAGTTCTGTCCTTTCTGATTGTAATAACTTCAAATAAAAATAAATTATAAAGAGCAAATAAACTATGACAATCAAGTGGACCAATATAGCAAAAGGTCCACTTGAAAATAATATAAAACTAAAGTAAAACAAAATAAATGAAGACAAAATAAACAGCTGTAGAAAAAAGCAAATAAAACATTAATGCCTTGACAAACTGCTAAAATACACCACATGCAAATACAAACCAGTTCTACACAAGTCTGCACAAGTTCCAGTAAAGACAAGCTTATGCTTGCCACAGTAAAGTAACAGTGCAAATCCTATTCAAAGCAAAACAAGCAAGCAGAGCATGGCTATTAAAGGTTTCACTGTGAAGCAAGATTCATAAAAAAAAGTTCTGTGTCACAGAGGTGGCTGCCTTTTTTACAAGGGAGAAGCATTAGGGTAGCCACAACAAGCTTTTATATGGTCTGTAGTTGATCATGGTACTGCATGTAAGTTAAAAGACTTCATCCGTGATGAAGTCATGAACCAATAATTTTTGATTACTCAGTAGATACTTATTAATGATGCATTTAATTCTCACAGCTGCCCCAAATGCAGGACTCATAAACAAAGGTTAAACTATAAAACAAAATTACTGCAGAATTTAAGGAAGGTATAAAAACAAAGAAACAAAATCAACAAACCTTCAAAGAGGGAAAATGTGAAGGAGGACATGACAAAAGGCAGAGGGAAACTGAAAACTTAAATATAAATAATGGATAATGAGAGGATATAAAACTTGAACCAAAGTACAAGAGAAAAAAACCCAGAAAAAGTCAAATAGGAAAAGAAACTCAAACTTGACCCTGTAGACTGTGACAGTAATAATGTTTTGCTTTTTTATTTTTTTGAATTTCAGAAAGTTGAAGATGTCCATTGTTAAATCCTCCCAATTGATTGAATCTTTGGACTGAAGGAAGGACAATACTCGGTGTATAAATGCTCAATCAACAGTCTTTTATTCCATACAATTCAACACTTTATGAGCATAAACCATGCGGATGAGGAGACATGCATGAAGAGGGTCACAGCAAAATCTCAAAATGGTGGAGGGTTACTCAAACTCTTATAGCCTCTGATGGCCCCCACCTAGTCGTAAAAACCTAAACATACATACTTTCTATCTCCCAGTGAGCCTGAGTTATGACCTTGGCTCCCTGTTTTTCTGCTTCCAACAAAGGTGGGGGTGAAGCTCCTGTGGAATGTGCTCTGTGCTCTCTGCACACAATATTCTCTCCTTAACTCGGCAGTATGAAATGTTTGTTCAGAGTTCGTCATGCAAAGTTAAAGGCATGTGCCTATTTCCACATCACGCTGTGCACCACGTTTACAGGAGATGAATTGCAGAATGGCAGATAGTCAGATTAACGGTATTTTGTCTCTATCTTCAGGTTTTACATGCTTACATTTACACACGCAGTTACTGTCCCTCTATTTAGAAAGGCAGAGGCGTCACGGTGTGATTATTTTACATGTTGTTGTTTTCTGTCCTGTGTAATAACATTCAACATTGCTATCAATACATTTTTCAAATAATGCCTCTCTGTGCAAAATGGGTTTAAAAACATGAACAGCTGTGGGATACTGTTTGTCTGTGATTTGAACCAAGGGAACAAATCCTGGCAGGATCAGCCTGATATTATTCATATCCCACTGTAACTTTACTGTATAAAGAGCTAACATCTCCAAAATGTCAGGAGTAGTTAGTCATAGAACTAAAAATCAAGAATGTAGGATACTGTTTGTCCGTGATTTGAAGAGCCCAGCGCCTGCTCTCGACGCAGGGAAAACCAATTCTGCAGGGGAGACCTACCTTTGCACTTGTGCAATTGAAGCCAAAGGGAAGATATGCTTCAGAAGTGCGGGCCCCACACTTTGGGAAGGTCTGCTCTATAACAAGAAGTATGGTGTGGCTTACAGCAGTATCATGATTCACTCATTCACATTATAGGCATAGGATAACATATGATAGCATAATAATCTCACACCATGAAGAGTCCAGAAAGCTGCATAAGGCTGTCAGTATATTTCATATCTCCAGGGCTTTCTGGAAATGTTCCCACATGTCACTGGTGTGTAATGATGCAAAATAGTAACCACAATTAAAGTTAATCACATCTACAACAGAACTGCTGCAGATAGATATTAGCAATAATGGCATGGTATAAAGGTTTCCAACAAAAAGAAATTTTAAAACGTACAATTTTGTCAATATTTGTACCTTTTTGTATATTAACAACAAAGGTAATTATAACATTTCACTATAAACACAACATGAGTAACAAACAATAACTAAATCAACGTTGCAAGGCAGGACATGTGATCACTGCACTTTCCTGTTTTTTTGTTATTCATGTTGTGGGTTCAAGGTGATTCTTTTTAATCATGTTTTTGTGTGCTATATCCACACCTGTAATCACACCTCTCGACATGCCTCTACTTTTTTTCCCTTAAACCTCCACCCAAGTTCTTAGAACTCTCATCGTACTACGGCCTTCCTATAGGAGGAACGTTTTTAGAAAGTCCCAGAACAGTATGTCAAGTCTTATTATGGGTGTGTGAACATGTTGTTGCAATGAGCATAAATTGGAAATAAATCCAGGCTAAGAGTGCCAGTTTAGTTCATGGTGTGAATAGGCAATAAGGCAGAAATGCAGTGTCCCTGGTCCCAGTCCCACTCTGCACCTTGTCCCTAACCCAAGGTAATCCAATTCCTTCTGAGTTATAACATTGACAAGATTCTCAGAAAAACAATAACTGTGATCTTGACCTTGAGGTGAAGCTGAATATTTTTGCTTTGAGATCAACGTCGGCGTAATTTGAACTTGTCTGCCAGAACCACGACAAAGACTCCGGTAAGGAAGGGGGGGATTATCTGGACCAAAAGCTGGCCTTCTACTGCTCCTCAAATTGATTACACAGAACATCCTCTGAATTGTGTCTAAACTGATCATATCTCTGCTTTGTTTGATATCCAAGAAAGATTTTGTCAATGAAATGTCTCACGGTGACATCAGCATGACGCATGAGGATGAGACAAAAGTTTCCAGTTCAAGAAGTTTCTGCACCACACCTGACAACATGTCTTTGTGTCATTATGTTCTTAACTTTCCTCCTGTTCCAGTAAAGCAGAAATGGTGACTTGAGACTTGCAAATGCGGAGGTGTCAGATGTGGTATTGTAAAGTGATTCATTTAGACTTTAGATAGCTCACGGAAAGACACATGACGCAGACAGAGCAGACATGGAATAAAACGTAAAGAGAGGAACGACACAGGAGACAGTGATGAGACAGAGACAAGAAAACACGAACTAGAAATAAACTTAAAGGCAAAAAGAACTAAACTCAAGACTAAACAGTAAAACCTGAACTTCCCATATGGAAAAGATATATATAAATCTTATAAAGTTTGTATCTGTCTTGTGTGAAACTTGTATGAAAAGCATATAAGAGTGAAAACAGATATAAAATCCCTTGAAAAATTATATAATGAAACTTGTATGTTTTGGATACTTACTAAAACAATATATGAAAGTAATGAGAAAGTGGCCACTTTCATGAGTAAATCATGTAAGCCTTATATGATTTACTCATGAAAGTGGCCACTTTCATGAGTAATCACATATAAGTTTTTATTATTTATTTTCCATATGGGTTAAACATCTTAGAAAATGCAGCAAAGGAATCATATTAGTAGTAGTAGTAGAAGTAGTAGGGTCTACCTTACAATATGAAGCACTTTGAAGTGACTGTTTATGTGACTTGGCACTGTATAGACAAAATTAAACTGAATGTAAAACTGAACTGACTGCAAAATAAACATGGCCCTAAAGGCTCTGCCTCCCATTCTACGTTTAACCTCCTCAGACCTGAACTCTTCCACAGCATGCATTTTTAATTTCTCTTTGATATTTGGGCATATTGGGGCCCGATGAATGTGAAAACCAAAGAATTACCTTTTTTTTTTTTTTACCCAATGTTTGTTTCTAAGAAAAATGAGAGATTGGATTAGATTCGATGAAACTTTATTAATCCCTCGGGTGGGTTCCTCCGGGAAACTCAGTTTCCAGTAGCACAGCACCAACAGAAGTTGCATCTTACAGATACAATAAGGGGAATGAGAGTAAGAATATAAGCATAAATATACCATATAGACACATGTACACATATATAAATACAGAATATATAATATGGATAAATAGGATTGCACATTTGAGTGAGTATATTGAATAGTGATTATTGTACATTCGAATATAAGAAAAAATATTGCGAATATTGCACAGTGAAAAAAAGCTCTACAGCTGAGTTGTTCCCGCTCTCCCTAGTCCCCCTGTTTGCCCTCCCTCTCCCCTCCAGTGAGGAGTTAAACAGTCTGATGGTGTGTGGGACAAAGGACTTTTTAAGTCTGTTGGTTTTTGACTTTGGGAGAAGCAACCTGTCGTTGAATAGGCTCCTCTGATCCGTGTGCAGAGGATGCCCAGCATTGTCCATAATTGTCCAGCAGTTTCTTTAATGTCCTTTTCTCTGCCACTGTCACCAGAGTGTCCAACTTCATGCCGACCACAGCAAAATTGAGCATTTGGGTCTAAATAACCAAAAATGTCATGTCCACATATGTGGACGCCAGGTCCTAGGAGGTTAAATACTCTAGGAACCATCAGTAAGCCTGCAGTCTGAGAGCAAAGACACCTATACTACCACATCACCAGTATTGGGGTCAATTACACTCAAAAAAATAACTCTTTAAATGAACATAAAAAAATCATGGAAAGAATTTCCACGTGATTAAATTGCTTTATTTTAGCATTATGCAATTCTGTTACTCCAACTTAATGCACTCAAGTTGGACCAACTTAATTAAAGATTGATGAATCAACGTATTTGCTGCATTTTGATCCAATATATTTTAATAGTGTTGATCCAACTTAAAGAGTTTTGTTCCAACTCAATTCAGTAGGTTTTCTCCAACTAATTTACTAAATTTGGTCCCAGCTTAAGTTAATTGAGTTGAACCAACTCATACAAATTAAGTTATTCCAACACAAGTCTTTAATGCTAATAGAAAGCAATTTAATCACGTGGAAATTCTTTCCATGATTATTTTAAGTTAATTTAAAGAGTAATTTTTTGGAGCATTTAACAAAGTCTAGAGTCTGGTTAACATACATTTCACTATTACATCTAAAAGGTAAATAAAAATTTGTCATACACATCTTTTTGTTTTCTCCAATTTATTGAATTTATAGCAAATTTCACATAATGTATAAAGAATACATGAAATGCAAGTACAAGTTACATAACAGAAAAAAAGTAGTGGACAAAGTGGAAAGTTAACCTGTTAAAACAATTTTTTAACAACAATGAATGGCTGAAGCAGGTGATTTTCCGATGACCAATACAACTACTTTGAAGGTCAACAGATGCACTTTCAAAAAAGAAAATATCTGCAATTATTTTAGGTTCATGGTCCAGATACATGGTGTAGCTGTTGTAATGGGAACATTTCTCAACGAGAAAATAGTGTTTTGAGAACCTGTACTTTGTGTGCTGTTGGATAGTTTGTGTGCATCTAATTCCATAAGAATCTTCTGCAGGACCTCAAAGGTGTACCTGAGTTCCAGAGGGTAGCTCAGGTTCAGTGAATAGACCAGACCAAGCAACATTGTCACTGCAAAAACTACATTGCCCAACTCACCCATCACTTCCACCCCCTCTAGAACAATCACAACATCCTGAGGGTCATCGCCAGGCTCCGCACCCTCTGACCGAATGACACAGATTCCAAAGACTGTCTCTGCTATGGCAGTGGCGATGCTTTTTATCAACTTCCTGTGACAATAAAACAAACAAAAAAGAGATAATGATTTCTCACTAATGTCCATTGCAAACAGTTTTAAAAGTAAATATCTGTTTTACATTAATGTAAAATACCTAAAAGCTTTATTCATTCAAGCCTTATAATAATGTAAATGTAATCAAAATTGACTGCCCGATATTTTTCCTGACTCATGAGAAGTTCATTCAATACCTCAACAATGTCCTGTCTTTCAAAATCTTGTGATAGGGGTGACTGTGGCACAGGAGGTAGAGCAAGTTGTCTACTGGTTTAATCCCTGGCTTCTCTAATCTGATACTAAAACTATCAATGGGTAACATACTGAACCCCAAGTTGCTCCTGATACATCCATTGAAGTGTAAATGTTACATAAAAATCTTGTATGAATGTGTGTATGAATGAGGTTATTATAATGATATTATAATAATGATAGTATAAAACACTCAAAAATGGTGTGTGTAGTATCCAGTGAGAAACTTAAAGCTCTTACTTTTCCTATTTTAAAAGGTATTTTTTACAGCCACCGGTAATTTATAGGAAAACCCCATCCCCTGAAACTTTTTGTATGTAGTTCAAGCTTATCTTTGATCATCTCCTTAGTTAAGGATACAGGCAAGTTAACATACCAGGTAATTCTTCACCAGCTTCTCAGGATCTTCATTCAGGTACACGCAAAGACCTTTGGCGATGTATTCTCTTCTGATTTCAACAGCATCAGTCTTTATACACAGAGGGGGAAAAAAAACAAATATATACGGAAATCCATCTCAACGACCTAGCAGTGGGATTAAAGAACTTTTAGTTGAATTACCAGGAATTTATGAGAAATACAGAGGCTATTGTTTTACGGTCTTAATCTTTTCAAATAGTATTTATGCATTTTAGACAAGTCTGTCATTTTAATATTGTTTTGTAATTTGTGTATTAATTTAATCATGCCATACCCCCAATTCAAGAAAGTTTAGATGATGTGTACATAAAATCAGAATGCAATGGTTTCTTGGTCTCAAAACTATATGTCACTTACAAATGAATATATTACATTTTTAACATGGGAATGTGATAATTTTTAAGAAAAATATTAGCTCACCATGAATTTGATGAACTGGCCTGCCAGCTCTCCAGACCTTTCACCACCTGATAAGATTAAACATTTATTATCTTTACAGGAGGGAACTGCAAGTCTCCAAGTTTATTAAGTAGAAAAATATTTAATTTCAAAAAAATTAAAAAACAGCAAAACATATCTGTTCATGTTTTGTCTTTCCTCCTCAGTGTACTAAAAACACATAAATTGTTAAATAAACCACTGTCCATCAGCAACTTACAAACTTACAAATTTCAACAACCCACACGTAAAATGTAAATTTATCACAACAGTCTCTGTGGTAGAGCCAAACTAGCTTATGTGCAGAGGTTAAGTTATAAACAATATCTATATTTGGAGTAGCTAAGTCTTTCATATTAGGCTATCATGCTAGCATGACATTGTGCTATATTCTTGCACTAACGTGTTAGCTAGCTAGAATGGCATAAACAAACAGATTTTTTTTTTTTTAAAAAAAAACAAAAAAACAAATGTGAATAAATAGAACTGAAAAGAATCGACAAACTAATGATGCCTTTGTGCAAAAAGTATTTTCATCAAGATGGATGAAGATAGATTCACTCTTACCTTTCCAAGATGACCGTGAAGCAAACCATGTGCTTTCCTGCCTCTTGTTGTTTAGAATCTCACGTGATCTTGTGATATCGCGAGTCTTTAAGGCAGCTAACCACTCTTGTTAGATTTTATCATGTCATATCAACAAGAATAAATTTAAGAGGCGCTAAGTTGGTAAATTTCTTGTAGATCTTATATGATTTTATTACGTTCACCTTAGAAACATAAATTCATTGTGTTCAAATTACATGTTAGAGTCTTGTAAATGCAATAACCACCAAATTTCACTTTTTTGAGTGTAGATAAGATGGGGCCTGATTATTCAAGACCTTGTATGTAAGGAGATGAAATTTCAATTTGAATGTGGATTTAACAGGGAGCCAATGAAGGGAAGACAGTTTTGGAGAAATATGCTCTCTCTTTCTAGTCCCTGTCAGTACTTTCACTGCAGCATTTTACTTGTTTAATATGCAGATTGAACGACAGTGTTGCGATCCAGAGTAAGCATCTGTTTAGGCAGCAGATTTGTAAGATTTTTAAGGCTGAGTACAATAACCTCGGTTTTATCTGAATTTAGGATTCAGGCATGAGTTTAGCTCTTTAAGACATTCCTGATACACACTAATTGGGGTATGTGGGTAGGGCACTTGAGAAAACTACATAGTCGGACATTGTTTTGGCAAAGTTACACATCGATTCACTATTCTTTTTAGTGAGCTCCGATTCCCGTACACAAGTGTGATTACTGAGATCCTACTGAATAAAGTCTGCATTTGGTCTGGTCCTATAAAGAATGATTGTGAGGATGTTCACCTTTCATAAGAACATGCGTGAGCAGGAGAAGAAAGCCATCATCACAGACGCTTCATCACCAGAATTCATGGAAACAGCTGAAACTGTTGCTTTTCATTGGAGTGTTTCTCTTGTTTTTTGTTTACTGTTTATATCTGCTAAAACAATAACTGGCAGAAGAAATGTAAATGGATATGACTGGATATGACATGCAAGTCGATTTTTCCCTTGGTGCATTGCAAGAGAGGTTTTACATCTGATTGCCTCAAGGCCTTATGATATCCTCCACAGATTTATGATCACCTCTTTCATTGAAACTTAAGTGTTTTAATCAACCTTTTTACACCTGTGGTGTTCCCAGTCAAATGTGACCACCATAATGACACCCATGGGTATCCAGACTATATTCATCCATCAGACAGAAAACATCCCCATACACCTCCCCAACTCACTCACTCACACACACATTTCAGACTGAACAATGTCTTTTGCGAGTACACATCTTTTTTCCCGCGCTTATGTGCTGATCCGCCTACTTCTATTGTTCATGAGTACTAGGGTTTTGGTTTCTGATTTCTTGTTCTTCTGGGTTGTGATTTGTAGCTCTTAGGTTTAATTCTGCCCTCGTGTTATTCTCTTATTCCCTAGTCAGTCATGTCTCGTGACCCTCCGGTCCCTGTACTGTGTTAGTATTGTCTCTGAGTTCAGTCTGTGGATTTCCTGTTTTACTTTGAAGGTCTTGTCTCATGTTAGTGTATTCTGCTTTACGTCCTTGTCTTGTCTAGCCCAATGAGTCCCAGGTGTGTGTCAACCTGTTCCTCGTTTCCTCATGTGCCTCCCAGTGTATTTTAGTCCCTGGCTGTGTCCCAATTAAGAGACCGCACGCTTGAAGTACACATTTTAAGTGTGATTACGTCACCGCCACGCGACGACGGCTGTCTGCATACTCCAAATGCGCCGTCGATTTCCCCAAATATCAAGCGTGGTCCGGTGTACGCTTCGTGTTCCCATATATCCCACAATTCATAGCGCGGCGGTGGGTGTGGATAATTTTGCTGCAAAATACGGCAGAAGGGAGCAGCCGAAGAGTTTTGGTTTTTTTTCCAAACTTTATTGAAATTATAAAGCGAACAGTCAGTCATTCCAGTTCAGTTTGTACAGAAGACATACAAGGCAAATAAGAGTAACAATATACAGTACAAAGAAATAAGAAGGATAAATAAATAAAGCGGAAAAAAGAAAAAAAAAGGGGGGGATGTGACAAACTTCATAACAACTTTGTATTTGAAAGTTGTGACAGCTCATTCGTTAAACATTTCTGAATGAATTTCAATCAATGATAAACCTTTTTTATTGGAAGTTAATTTAAGAGAGTTTAAGTAATATTCAATTTCAATCAAAAACAAATTAAATGATGGGATTGAGTTTTGAAATTTACATTTATGTATGTGGAATTTCCCTAATAAGATGGAGCGGCCGAAGAGTGAACTGTCAAAAGTACTGAATATAACGTAACTTATTTATGTGCAAATGTTTAATAATTAAAGTCAGTCATATATCCACAAACACAACAAGCTGAAAGTCAGTGAATGCTGCCAAATATCACGGCACAAGCAGGATCCACTGCACTGTTAATGTTAGCTATGTTATATTGCTGCCTCTGTTCGGTGGTGTCGAGCCAAACGGGATTTAACGTGTGTTTGAACGAGCTGACGGTTCACTCATTAAGCTGAAAGAAAGATGCTTTAATCACAGGAATCACACATGTGTCGACTGTACCATCTGGGAACTGTTCTTGTTTAGCACTCGTAATAACACAAACACTAAATCCTCCTTCTCTTGTGCTGTTTTGTAGCAGTGTCTACACCTGAGACACCTGTCTGTCTGTCCTGCACTCTCTCTCTCTTTCTTTCTCTCTGATTGTGTAATAAAAGTATGAACATGTATTTATAAGTTACACTTGTGTTTGAATCCTGCAGCTTATCACACATTTGATTTCCATGTGTGACAACTGCAAGTGTCCAGAGTGAGGACAGACTGAGGGACCCACTGCTGCACATCACCTGTGAGGCTTTGCACCCCTGATGATCCACCAGGAAAAACTCAGCAGTGTGTGAGGAAGAGGAGGAGGAAGAGCCAGCAGCAGCTGACAGATGGAGAGAATAGACAGACTGTTCCCTGTTTGTGAAGGACTGCTAGAAAAGTTTAACATAACTAACTGTCTGTCCTGAATCAGTCTTATTAGGTAATGTTCAAATAATGTTATCATCCCAGTGTTTTCAGTGTGGGAGAAAGTACTCAGGGCCTTCAAGTTACACACTATGAAAGGGAGAAACAAGTTTAATATTCAGAAACCTAAAGTATGTATCAGCAGCAGAATGGACCTAAAAATAAATGTTTGTTTGAGTTCTGTGAAGCTTTGAGTATTTTGGATTAGTAGTACTGCTGTGTTTGTTGCATCATATTGCTGTAATTGTTTATATGCTTTATATATTCTGAGCTAAGTTGATCTATAGTGTTACATCATATTCTATAAGGATGTTATGTGTTTGTAGACTTTCAACCCAGTTTGACCCATTTAGCAGAAGCCAGCCTGTTTAAGGCTCTGATATATATATATATATATATATATAACTTTAACACCCAGCACGCCCCTGCGGGCGGTTTATCCCTCAAGCTCGGGTCCTCTACCAGAGGCCTGGGAGCTTGAGGGTCCTGCGCAGTATCTTAGCTGTTCCCAGGACTGCGCTCTTCTGGACAGAGATCTCCGATGTTGTTCCCGGGATCTGCTGGAGCCACTCGCCTAGCTTGGGAGTCACCGCACCTAGTGCTCCGATTACCACGGGGACCACCGTTACCTTCACCCTCCACATCCTCTCGAGCTCTTCTCTGAGCCCTTGGTATTTCTCCAGCTTCTCGTGTTCCTTCTTCCTGATATTGCTGTCATTCGGAACCGCTACATCGATCACTACGGCCGTCTTCTTCTGTTTGTCTACCACCACTATGTCCGGTTGGTTAGCCACCACCATTTTGTCCGTCTGTATCTGGAAGTCCCACAGGATCTTAGCTCGGTCATTCTCCACCACCCTTGGGGGCATCTCCCATTTTGACCTCGGGACTTCCAGGTTATACTCGGCACAGATGTTCCTGTACACTATGCCGGCCACTTGGTTATGGCGTTCCATGTATGCCTTGCCTGCTAGCATCTTGCACCCTGCTGTTATGTGCTGGATTGTCTCTGGGGCATCTTTACACAGCCTGCACCTGGGGTCTTGCCTGGTGTGATAGACCCCAGCCTCTATGGATCTTGTGCTCAGAGCTTGTTCTTGTGCTGCCATGATTAGTGCCTCTGTGCTGTCTTTCAGTCCAGCTTTGTCCAGCCACTGGTAGGATTTCTGGATATCAGCCACCTCCTCTATCTGCCGGTGGTACATACCGTGCAGGGCTCTGTCCTTCCATGATGGTTCCTCGTCTTCCTCCTCTTTCTTGGGTTTCTGCTGCCTGAGGTATTCACTGAGCACTCGGTCAGTTGGGGCCATCTTCCCAATGTATTCTTGGATGTTCGTTGTCTCATCCTGGACTGTGGTGCTGACACTCACCAGTCCCCGGCCCCCTTCCTTCCGCTTAGCGTACAGCCTCAGGGTGCTGGACTTGGGGTGAAACCCTCCATGCATGGTAAGGAGCTTTCTTGTCTTTATGTCAGTGGCTTCTATCTCCTCCTTTGGCCAGCCTATTACCCCAGCAGGGTACCTGATCACGGGCAGGGCGTACGTGTTGATGGCCCGGATCTTGTTCTTACCATTCAGCTGACTCCTCAGGACTTGCCTGACCCTCTGCAGGTACTTGGTGGTTGCAGCTTTTCTAGCGGCCTCTTCATGGTTCCCATTCGCCTGCGGGATCCCCAAGTACTTGTAACTGTCCTCTATGTCTGCAATGTTGCCTTCTGGTAGTTCAATCCCCTCAGTTCTGACTACCTTCCCTCTCTTTGTTACCATCCGACTACACTTCTCCAGTCCGAACGACATTCCAATGTCATTGCTGTATAGCCTGGTAGTGTGGATCAGTGAATCGATGTCTCGTTCACTCTTGGCATACAGCTTGATGTCATCCATGTACAGGAGGTGGCTGACAACTGCTCCGTTCCGTAGTCGGTATCCGTAGCCAGTCTTGTTAATGATCTCACTGAGGGGGTTCAGGCCTATGCAGAACAGCAGTGGGGACAGAGCATCTCCTTGGTAGATCCCGCACTTGATGGTGACTTGTGCTATGGGCTTGGAGTTGGCCTCTAGTGTTGTACGCCACATCCCCATTGAGTTCCTGATGAAGGCTCTTAGGGTCCCATTGATCTTGTACAATTCTAGGCATTCCAGTATCCAGCTGTGGGGCATTGAGTCATAGGCCTTCTTGTAATCAATCCAGGCAGTGCACAGGTTGGTCAGTCTGGTCTTGCAGTCTCGGCTGATTGTTCTGTCTACCAGTAGCTGGTGTTTTGCGCCTCTGGTATTCTTGCCAATTCCTTTCTGTGTCCCGCTCATGTATTGACCCATGTGCCTGTTCATCTTAGCCGATATGATGCCTGACAGGAGCTTCCATGTAGTACTGAGGCAGGTTATTGGTCGGTAGTTGGAGGGGACCGGTCCCTTCTTGGGGTCCTTGGGGATCAGGACCGTCCGGCCTTCAGTTAGCCATTCCGGGTGTCTCTCGTTAACTAGCAGCTGGTTCATTTGTGCTGCCAGACGCTCGTGGAGTGCAGTTAGCTTCTTCAGCCAGTAGGCGTGAACCATGTCGGGCCCTGGTGCTGTCCAACTCTTCATACTGGAGACCCTTTCTTGGATATCTGCCACTGTGATGGTTACTGGACCCTGTTCAGGGAGGTCGCTGTGGTCTGCCCTCAGATCCTCTAGCCACTGAGCATTGCCGTTATGGGTTGCATCCTTCTCCCATATGCTCTTCCAGTATTGCTCCGTCTCCAGCCTTGGTGGTGCTGTTCTCTTATTGTTCCCTTGCCAGTGAGAGTACACCTTTGCTGGTTCTGTGGAGAACAGCTGGTTTATTCTCCTGCCTTCTATCTCTCTGGTGTACCTCCTCAAGCGGCTGGCCAAGGCTGTGAGTCTTTGCTTGGCAGTTTCCAAGGCCTCAGGTATGGACAGCTTGCTGTATTTCTTAGGCACCTTATTCGTCGCACCTTTCTGCAACTCCGTTAGTTGGCTAACCTCTCTCCGTGCTACTTTGATCTTGCCCTCTAGCCTCCTTCTCCATGGAGGGTACTGCCCCTTGTGGCTGTTCAACTTGTAGCCAAGCATCTCACTGATCACTGCTGCCGTATTGTAGATCAGCTTGTTAGTGTCGGTAATCGTGGTTGTAGGTATTGCCCGTAGTGCTGCATTAACATCATCTAGCAGACCTTCTGAGGGTACTTCACGTAATCTTGGTAACCGGCTACGGGGGATCCAGGTTTCAAGCTTGGCCATGATCCTATTTTTCAGGTCAGTTCCTCTCGCACTCAACGATCCTTCTCCTATCACACTTGGGGCTATATACCCAATCTCGGGTGGGGGTGATGATATCTCCCCCCTGACCTGGCGTCCTGACTCCTCCTTGCCGTAGCATTTGTGTTGTACCTCGTCAATCTCTAGCTGTGAGAGCAGTCCCTTCTTTCGAATGTTGGAACACTGAGCTACTAGTTGTTTCGCCGTCATTGTGGATGTTGGGTATCGAAGAATCCATAGGTCCCTCATCCTATTCATGTAGCCCCTTCCGCCGGGGTTACTTGCGTAGTAGCATTCCAACAACGCCCTGTTTTCGTCCCTTGCCCACCGATGCCTTCTTGTTCCAGTAGCCCACTTTTCGTCAGGGTGCCCTGGTTCCTCAACACCTGACGCGGACCTTGTTGATCCGGGCGACGTCCGAGCCGGCATGCCTTCATATTTATCTGTCTCGCTCATGTCTGCGGTAGGCTTGCTTAGCATAGGGGGTCTAGCCTTAGGACCCTTACTGGATACAGACGCCCCAGGCAGGAATCGAACTTGCGATCCTCTGTTCCAAAGGCGTGTAGTCTAACCACTACGCTATCCAGCTGCTTTTATATATATAACACCCAGCACGCCCCTGCGGGCGGTTTATCCTTCAAGCTCGGGTCCTCTACCAGAGGCCTGGGAGCTTGAGGGTCCTGCGCAGTATCTTAGCTGTTCCCAGGACTGCGCTCTTCTGGACAGAGATCTCCGATGTTGTTCCTGGGATCTGCTGGAGCCACTCGCCTAGCTTGGGAGTCACCGCACCTAGTGCTCCGATTACCACGGGGACCACCGTTACCTTCACCCTCCACATCCTCTCGAGCTCTTCTCTGAGCCCTTGGTATTTCTCCAGCTTCTCGTGTTCCTTCTTCCTGATATTGCTGTCATTCGGAACCGCTACATCGATCACTACGGCCATCTTCTTCTGTTTGTCTACCACCACTATGTCCGGTTGGTTAGCCACCACCATTTTGTCCGTCTGTATCTGGAAGTCCCACAGGATCTTAGCTCGGTCATTCTCCACCACCCTTGGGGGCATCTCCCATTTTGACCTCGGGACTTCCAGGTTATACTCGGCACAGATGTTCCTGTACACTATGCCGGCCACTTGGTTATGGCGTTCCATGTATGCCTTGCCTGCTAGCATCTTGCACCCTGCTGTTATGTGCTGGGTTGTCTCTGGGGCATCTTTACACAGCCTGCACCTGGGGTCTTGCCTGGTGTGATAGACCCCAGCCTCTATGGATCTTGTGCTCAGAGCTTGTTCTTGTGCTGCCATGATTAGTGCCTCTGTGCTGTCTTTCAGTCCAGCTTTGTCCAGCCACTGGTAGGATTTCTGGATATCAGCCACCTCCTCTATCTGCCGGTGGTACATACCGTGCAGGGGCCTGTCCTTCCATGATGGTTCCTCGTCTCCCTCCTCTTTCTTGGGTTTCTGCTGCCTGAGGTATTCACTGAGCACTCGGTCAGTTGGGGCCATCTTCCTAATGTATTCTTGGATGTTCGTTGTCTCATCCTGGACTGTGGTGCTGACACTCACCAGTCCCCGGCCCCCTTCCTTCCGCTTAGCGTACAGCCTCAGGGTGCTGGATTTGGGGTGAAACCCTCCATGCATGGTAAGGAGCTTTCTTGTCTTTATGTCAGTGGCTTCTATCTCCTCCTTTGGCCAGCCTATTACCCCAGCAGGGTACCTGATCACGGGCAGGGCGTACGTGTTGATGGCCCGGATCTTGTTCTTACCATTCAGCTGACTCTTCAGGACTTGCCTGACCCTCTGCAGGTACTTGGTGGTTGCAGCTTTTCTAGCGGCCTCTTCATGGTTCCCATTCGCCTGTGGGATCCCCAAGTACTTGTAACTGTCCTCTATGTCTGCAATGTTGCCTTCTGGTAGTTCAATCCCCTCAGTTCTGACTACCTTCCCTCTCTTTGTTACCATCCGACTACACTTCTCCAGTCCGAACGACATTCCAATGTCATTGCTGTATAGCCTGGTAGTGTGGATCAGTGAATCGATGTCTCGTTCACTCTTGGCATACAGCTTGATGTCATCCATGTACAGGAGGTGGCTGACAACTGCTCCGTTCTGTAGTCGGTATCCGTAGCCAGTCTTGTTAATGATCTCACTGAGGGGGTTCAGGCCTATGCAGAACAGCAGTGGGGACAGAGCATCTCCTTGGTAGATCCCGCACTTGATGGTGACTTGTGCTATGGGCTTGGAGTTGGCCTCTAGTGTTGTACGCCACATCCCCATTGAGTTCCTGATGAAGGCTCTTAGGGTCCCATTGATCTTGTACAATTCTAGGCATTCCAGTATCCAGCTGTGGGGCATTGAGTCATAGGCCTTCTTGTAATCAATCCAGGCAGTGCACAGGTTGGTCAGTCTGGTCTTGCAGTCTCGGCTGATTGTTCTGTCTACCAGTAGCTGGTGTTTTGCGCCTCTGGTATTCTTGCCAATTCCTTTCTGTGTCCCGCTCATGTATTGACCCATGTGCCTGTTCATCTTAGCCGATATGATGCCTGACAGGAGCTTCCATGTAGTACTGAGGCAGGTTATTGGTCGGTAGTTGGAGGGGACCGGTCCCTTCTTGGGGTCCTTGGGGATCAGGACCGTCCGGCCTTCAGTTAGCCATTCCGGGTGTCTCTCGTTAACTAGCAGCTGGTTCATTTGTGCTGCCAGACGCTCGTGGAGTGCAGTCAGCTTCTTCAGCCAGTAGGCGTGAACCATGTCGGGCCCTGGTGCTGTCCAACTCTTCATACTGGAGACCCTTTCTTGGATATCTGCCACTGTGATGGTTACTGGACCCTGTTCAGGGAGGTCGCTGTGGTCAGCCCTCAGATCCTCTAGCCACTGAGCATTGCCGTTATGGGTTGCATCCTTCTCCCATATGCTCTTCCAGTATTGCTCCGTCTCCAGCCTTGGTGGTGCTGTTCTCTTATTGTTCCCTTGCCACTGAGAGTACACCTTTGCTGGTTCTGTGGAGAACAGCTGGTTTATTCTCCTGCCTTCTATCTCTCTGGTGTACCTCCTCAAGCGGCTGGCCAAGGCTGTGAGTCTTTGCTTGGCAGTTTCCAAGGCCTCAGGTATGGACAGCTTGCTGTATTTCTTAGGCACCTTATTTGTCGCACCTTTCTGCAACTCCGTTAGTTGGCTAACCTCCCTCCGTGCTACTTTGATCTTGCCCTCTAGCCTCCTTCTCCATGGAGGGTACTGCCCCTTGTCGCTGTTCAACTTGTAGCCAAGCATCTCACTGATCACTGTTGCCGTATTGTAGATCAGCTTGTTAGTGTCGGTAATTGTGGTTGTAGGTATTGCCCGTAGTGCTGCATTAACATCATCTAGCAGACCTTCTGAGGGAACTTCACGTAATCTTGGTAACCGGCTACGCGGGATCCAGGTTTCAAGCTTGGCCATGATCCTATTTTTCAGGTCAGTTCCTCTCGCACTCAACGATCCTTCTCCTATCCCACTTGGGGCTATGTACCCAATCTCGGGTGGGGGTGATGATATCTCCCCCCTGACCTGGCGTCCTGACTCCTCCTTGCCGTAGCATTTGTGTTGTACCTCGTCAATCTCTAGCTGTGAGAGCAGTCCCTTCTTTCGAATGTTGGAACACTGAGCTACTAGTTGTTTCGCCGTCATTGTGGATGTTGGGTATCGAAGAATCCATAGGTCCCTCATCCTATTCATGTAGCCCCTTCCGCCGGGGTTACTTGCATAGTAGCATTCCAACAACGCCCTGTTTTCGTCTCTTGCCCACCGATGCCTTCTTGTTCCAGTAGCCCACTTTTCGTCAGGGTGCCCTGGTTCCTCAACACCTGACGCGGACCTTGTTGATCCGGGCGACGTCCGAGCCGGCATGCCTTCATATTTATCTGTCTCGCTCATGTCTGCGGTAGGCTTGCTTAGCATAGGGGGTCTAGCCTTAGGACCCTTACTGGATACAGACGCCCCAGGCAGGAATCGAACTTGCGATCCTCTGCGATCCTCTGTTCCAAAGGCGTGTAACCACTACGCTATCCAGCTGCTTATATATATATATATATATATATATATATATATATATATATAAAACAGTTCTGTAACTGTAACTTTGGTCGTTGCTGTGCTTTTTTTGGAAGTCGAATTTCCCAGAGGAACCCACCCGAGGGATTAATAAAGTTCTATCTTATCTTATCTTATCTTATCTTATCTATTCTTTATGACTTAAAGCAGTTATGACATGGTCTGATTTTCTCACCTAATAAAGGAATATTTAATATATCAGTCTACTCTTCATTCTATCAGAAACAGTTTTCACAACTCGTACATTTTGTTTTTACACATATATGTAAACATTGACCCAAATTTAGTAATGCCAACATATTAAACGAACAATATTTGTCTCATATATATAATACATCTATCTATCTATAAACAGTCAAAGATATTTGTCTTTGAGTGAAGATTTAAGGTGATAGGCAATTTAAATAAATGCAACTTGAATCTTTGACCCAGAGTTCAAGCTCACTGCTGTAATACAGTATATCCTGTAATATACAGTGGGGCAAAAAAGTATTTAGTCAGCCACCGATTGTGCAAGTTCCCCCACCTAAAATGATGACAGAGGTCAGTAATTTGCACCAGAGGTACACTTCAACTGTGAGAGACAGAATGTGAAAAAAAAAATCCATGAATTCACATGGTAGGATTTGTAAAGAATTTATTCGTAAATCAGGGTGGAAAATAAGTATTTGGTCAATAACAAAAATACAACTCAATACTTTGTAACATAACCTTTGTTGGCAATAACAGAGGTCAAACGTTTACTATAGGTCTTTACCAGGTTTGCACACACAGTAGCTGGTATTTTGGCCCATTCCTCCATGCAGATCTTCTCGAGACCAGTGATGTTTTGGGGCTGTCGCCGAGCAACACAGACTTTCAACTCCCGCCACAGATTTTCTATGGGGTTGAGGTCTGGAGACTGGCTAGGCCACTCCAGGACTTTCAAATGCTTCTTACGGAGCCACTCCTTTGTTGCCCGGGCGGTGTATTTTGGATCATTGTCATGTTGGAAGACCCAGCCTCGTTTCATCTTCAAAGTTCTCACTGATGGAAGGAGGTTTTGGCTCAAAATCTCACGATACATGGCCCCATTCATTCTGTCCTTAACACGGATCAGTCGTCCTGTCCCCTTGGCAGAAAAACAGCCCCATAGCATGATGTTTCCACCCCCATGCTTCACAGTAGGTATGGTGTTCTTGGGATGCAACTCAGTATTCTTCTTCCTCCAAACACGACGAGTTGAGTTTATACCAAAAAGTTCTACTTTGGTTTCATCTGACCACATGACATTCTCCCAATCCTCTGCTGTATCATCCATGTGCTCTCTGGCAAACTTCAGACGGGCCTGGACATGCACTGGCTTCAGCAGCAGAACACGTCTGGCACTGCGGGATTTGATTCCCTGCCGTTGAAGTGTGTTACTGATGGTGACCTTTGTTACTTTGGTCCCAGCTCTCTGCAGGTCATTCACCAGGTCCCCCCGTGTGGTTCTGGGATCTTTGCTCACCGTTCTCATGATCATTTTGACCCCACGTGATGAGATCTTGCGTGGAGCCCCAGATCGAGGGAGATTATCAGTGGTCTTGTATGTCTTCCATTTTCTGATGATTGCTCCCACAGTTGATTTTTTCACACCAAGCTGCTTGCCTATTGTAGATTCACTCTTCCCAGTCTGGTGCAGGTCTACAATACTTTTCCTGGTGTCCTTCGAAAGCTCTTTGGTCTTGGCCATGGCGGAGTTTGGAGTCTGACTGTTTGAGGCTGTGGACAGGTGTCTTTTATACAGATGATGAGTTCAAACAGGTGCCATTCATACAGGTAACGAGTGGGGGACAGAAAAGCTTCTTACAGAAGACGTTACAGGTCTGTGAGAGCCAGAGATTTTCCTTGTTTGAGGTGACCAAATACTTATTTTCCACCCTGATTTACAAATAAATTCTTTACAAATCCTACCATGTGGATTCATGGATTTTTTTTTTTCACATTCTGTCTCTCACAGTTGAAGTGTACCTCTGGTGCAAATTACTGACCTCTGTCATCATTTTAGGTGGGGGAACTTGCACAATCGGTGGCTGACTAAATACTTTTTTGCCCCACTGTATATATATATAGCCCAACAATCATGTTTTACAGTCCCGTGGTCTCAGTCTCAGATACTCAACTAATCAAAGTGATGTCATGACAAAAATGAATGACCAACAAAACATTTTTCTCCTTTATTTCTGTCACACAATGCTGTATGAAACATTTCTTGCGGTTAGTATCATGGTTGCTAGGCAACCTGAACAGCGCAACGAAGCGTATACCATCCCATTTCACAAGCCTCTCACTTTCGCACTTCTCGTACTTATAGTATGCACCGTACGTAGTACGCGTAGTGCGCGTACTTCAAGCGTGCAGACCCTGAATTGGCACACAGCCCCTGTCAGTTAGTTCTTCTTGTTGCGTCGTTTCTTGTGCATTTGGGTTCTAGCTTTCCAATCTAGGTTTCTGTTTGGTTAGCTTCAACTTCATGTTTTGCCTCTATGAGTCCTGCGTTTGGGTCAAATCCTGCCTGCCTGTACATGACATCAAGTTCCTGATGAGACAATGTATCATATCTTCACACAGACTAGACAGGTGTCTGTTATGTGAACCCATCTCTTTCCCATGCTTTTATGCCTATCCCCCCACGTGAATCACACCATCCAGACTAATCAATGTATCATCTTCACACAGACCATATATATAGCTTGGTGTTTGCCTTGCACTCCTTTTACTCTGAGCACAATGAGTAGGCGACTGACTGTCGAAGAGGTTCTGGTCCGGGTTTTGGACAAGAGGGTACTGAAATTGAAACAGAGATAGAGCAGAATGGAAGAAAACACAGATTTTGATCCAGACTTTGAGGACTCTGACCAATCAACAGATGGAGAGGGAGAGGCACCTGAAGAACAGGCACCTGAGGAGACATTCCAGTCCAAGAGTCGACACTTGCTCTGGTCTTCATCCTCCCAGGACAAAGGAAGTAGAGCGGGAGTGGAAAACATCATAAAGATGACGCCAGGACCAACACAGCATGCGATATCTCGTGTGGATGACTTCAAGTCTAGCTCCCAACTCTTTTTTACGGAGATGCATGACCCGTCCTCTGGTGAAATGACAAACAGGTACTATTTTGGTAAAACCTTAAACAATTTTCATCTAATTAGACAGTGTCTAATTAGACACCTAATTAGACTTTGTGTCTCATTTGGTGTCTAATTAGTGTCTAATTAGACACCTAATTAGACACAGTTTTCCCTTCAGTCATAAACATTTAGGACAGGTGGGTGGCGCGCCCACCACTTATGTACAATCCAGGCCCTGAGGTGACAGTTGATGATTGCCTGGTTCCTTTCAGCGGTCGCTGTTCCTTCAAGGTGTACTTTCCAAGAGAACCAGGGAAATGTGGTATAAAGATCTGGTGAGCGTGTGACGCCAGAAGCAGCTATGCCTGGAATATGCAGGTCTACACAGGGAAACCCAGTACTGGAAGGGCAGAAGGAAACCAGGGCATGTGTGTTGTGCTGGACGTGACAACCGGTCTCCAGGGGCGTAATATCACATGTGACAACTTCTTCACATCATATGCTCTTGGTCAGAAGCTGCTAAAAAGAAAGCTCACCATGGTAGGGACAGTGAGAAAGAACAAGCCTGAACTTCCCCCTGCACTGGTATCAGCCAGAGGAAGAGAGGCACTCTCATCAAAATTTGGTTTCACTGACACACAAACTCTTGTGTCAAATGTTCCAAAGAAGAATAGAAATGTCATCCTGCTGAGCAAGCTATACAAAGTTGTCCCTATCAGGACCACAGAGGACAGGAAGCCCCTTATGATCCAGGACTACAGCAAGAACAAAGGAGGCATTGACTGCCTTGATAAGGTAATGCAAAGTTGCATCCATTTTATTTTATTTTTATTTATGTGAATCATAGCACTTCATGCTGAGTTTGGTCTTTGGTTTTCCATTTATTTTCAGTGCATATTCGTGTTTTTTCATTGCCGTTATTTCATTTCTAATTCTATAAATTTATGTTAAACACTACTTTGAGACATTGTTCACAGTTAAAGAATGCTGAATATTAAATAATATAAAAATTTGGTCGTGAAAAATGGTTTTTGTGCTAATTTAAGACGACCAGTCAATTTTGACAGGGAACAATAAAGTAAGGGACGGGAAGTAAACTTTTTTTTCAAACCTTTGAACACATTCTCACTCACTAAAAAAACTTCGAACCATTGTTGCATAACTGGGGCGGATTTTAAACCTAACTTTAGCACAGGTGCTGCTTTTCCTTGCAGACAATGAAGACCATCCTGTGAACTGTTGCAAAGAATGATTGTGTCAAAAATAACATCAGTATGACGCATCGGGACACCAAAAGATTTCTAGTCTCATAATACATTTGATGACAGGGTATGTGTTTACTGGAAGAATATTTCTTTCTGTGCTATTCACCACACATCTTGACATGCCTCTGCATTGTGTCTGCAATGCTTTCACTCCTTTGTAAAAAAACAAAAACAAAATCATTGCACATGTATAGAGGGAGGAGTAGAACTAAGATCAAGAAAAAAAAGCAGGTGCATGTGGAGAGGTGAGGTTTTCATATGTCATGTCATTCTGTCAGGTAGAGGTCAGGTTTTTCCACACTAAACTGCCTCATCAATGTTTTTATAGACCTTGTTTTGTGCATTAGTGCACTGCCATGTTGGAACAGGAAGGGGCCATTCCCAAATTGTTTCCACAAAAAGCATGAAATGGTCCAAAATCTCTTGGTATGCCAAAGCATTAAGAGTTAATTCACTGGAACTAAGGGGTCGAGTGAAAGACAATGTGGGTAACTCTGGCCACACCATAAAAAAGGGCATTTAGAGCAGCTGAAATGAAAAGATTTCTCATACTTTGTTGTAGGAGAACTAAGCACAAAGGTAAAAAAAAAAAAAAAAAAAAAAAAACGTGGTTCAAGTTAAATTGCGCGCCACCAATAAAGCTATGGTCACACAAGACCAGATTCCAGATTAAGAATTGCAAGAAAGTCTGGCTCCTTGCATGCAAAATATGAAAAATGTGACACCAATAGATACACATATATTTGTACTATAATTTGACTTTTAGACTTTAAAAATCCCCATCACTAAAGATATTGTTTTATACCTACACTGTTCTAGCTTGATAGCATAAAGCATGATAGTGTAGTATCACATCACAGTCACAGTGACATGCTAGTGGTGTAGTAGAATGTTATGTAGGAAGTTCTGTATGAAAGCAAGATGCCCAAGGGCTTAGCATGGTTTTCTGTTGCGTTTAAGTGTGCGTGCTTACAGCAACACCTCAGAGGAGAGAACTTTTTAAATTAGTTAACTGACCTGCAACTTAACTTGTATCACTAGTGATCATTTTGGTGTCATATTTTGACTGCAGTAAGAGATCATTTAAAAGTTTAGGTTCTTCTTTTAGCAACTCTTAAAAAAATTAAAATGCAAAGCCTGTTGCTGTGATGTTCCACCCTGATCTTCATCTGCTGACAGTGCTAGTGTTGGTCTCAGAAACACAGCTAGAACACAGTGTTCTAGTTTGTCAAATGTAATAAGATGAGTAACTATAGTACAAATGCCCATCCGTGCATTTTTCTGGTCTTTGCTGTTTGTGTTTTTTTTGTTGTTGTTCTCTCTCTGGTGAGGTAGAAATACTACCTCACCAGGCTTTCACTATGCCTACAGGTTGTCAAGGTACTGAGGAGGACTAACCCCTGAAAAGCAGGTGGCGCTGAAAACACCTCCATGCTTTGAGGTTATGTGCTACAGAGCTGGTTGAGGTGTTTACAGACATTTTTAATTTGTCCCTCACCCAGTCAGCTGTACCAACATGCTTCAGGTCCACCGCCATAGTGCACCTCCCAAAGAAAAACAACATAACCGGTTTGAATGACTATTACCCCATCACACTCACTCCAACTGTAATGAAGTGTTTTGAGAGCATAGTCATGTCCATGTCCAAATGTGATAATTGCAAATACCTACTGTGTAATTTTCCCAGTCTTTCCAGTTTGGACATGTTTTCTTTTGTTTTTGTCTTGCTTTGTTACACCTACTCATTTCCGCTGCAGCATGAAATGCTGTTTCATTCAATGTGTTATTATTCTGAGTCAGTGCTTCTCATTACTTTTAACCTTTTGACGTCATTAAACATACCATTCAACAGATCAAAAATATGTCATTCTTGTAGAAGAAGTAAGCACAGAAGTAAGAGGTAAAAAGGTGTGAATCCATTTAAGGTCTTTCAACAAAGCAGCACAGGAAATAATGTAACTGTAGTTTTAAAAAAAATATATAAACCAGTTCTTCTCTGGATGAAACCTGCATGCTCAACAAGCCCTAACACAGTCCTGATCAGTTTTAGGTTTTTTTTGTTTTTTACAGTAGTTTTCACTCCCAAAATGTACTGCTGCATGTCTGCCTCTCAGACATTTTTAGATGTGTTCCTTTGATAGTAGAAACTCCCTCATCAAGCTGACTGATTTCAAACCATTAATGTCTATTCCTGCGAGTAGAATATAAAGTCATTATTGAACACAGTGTTCTAGTTTGCCAAATGTAATAACACGAGTGACTATAGTACAAATACCCATCCGTGCATTTTCTGGTCTTTCCTGTTTTGTTTATTTGTTGTTGTTCTCTCTCTCTTTCTTTTCCATGTGCATGTTCTCACAAAGACTGCTGAACCCTGCGCTTAACTACAACCTTAAAAATCCTCTTTCGGTGTGTGATCTTGAATCAATACGTGTACTTGTTTAAACCGAGGAATTCGGAGATGATGGCTGTCAACACACAGCCAAAAAAGGTGTGCTACTACTTTGTGGGGGATGGAGCACGCAGGTGAATCATGCAAGGACATTTGTTTGCAGCTAAACTCCATGCCAGCTACAGAGCTAACTTGGCAGGGCATTTTTAAGGAGATTGTACAGTTGTAAATGTACCCATGGATATTGACCCTATTATATTATCTTCTAGGTTACTTGGGGGATTCTGTTGGTGTCCTGTAGTGTGATGAGAATATTAGGTAATACATTATAACACAGCTGTAACTAAGTGTATTTTCAATGTCATTTATATCGAATTTACATTGTGATTGTATTTAAAAGTATATTCACTAGAAAAAGTGGTTGACAAGTCAGGTTTTTACAGGGAAAAAAGAAATAATACCTCACCAGGCCTTCACTATACCTACAGGTTGTCAAAGTACAACAGTGGTGTAAAAGAGCTGCAAACCAAGTATGATACATTCTTGGTCCATCAAATATAGCTGAACAGCACAACAGCAACTGTGCTTTACTTATGGTTAACTTCTGCCACCTACAGTTTTTTATGAGCATTGCATGTGCATTTGGAGCAATGTAAATGTATTTACGTCAAAGAACGTAACTTAGAACCATATAAGAGAGTGAGTATGAGTGATCAACAATACAGTATCACACCCATTAAGTTTGCTCTTTAGCTAGACTTTAAGTCTAGCTGTAACAGGTCTAAAATTAAGATTTCGACTCACTTTCTATCCTCAGCCTTTGGATGTCAATATCTGTTGATCTGTTGTCACTATGTTTGAAATCTGCCAATATTTTCATTATAGCTTGCACTATTTCAACATGTGTTTAATAAAACTACTCATATAGTAACATATTTAATATACTGTGGTAACCAGGAAAAGGAAACAGCCAAGTTATCATTATCGTCACCAGTGAGTTGTAGAATTAGACTGCTGATTGAATAGAAGCACAAACATGACATCTAGTGGTGAACACAGTTACAGTGCATGACGCCATGTACTAAAAGGTCAATCGTCATTAGATTCCTCATGTTGTTTTTCTTACAAACACGCTGATCGTTTTTATTCTCTTGTACAAGTATGAAATGCTGCAGCAGTGGTCTCCAAAGTAATTCTTCATTTTGATTTTTTTGTTTTAAAGCAATGTAAACTTTTATGTGAGGGGAAAAAGGGGAGTCTTAAATATCTTGATGCATGCTAAAGTCTTAAATGTTTTACTGCTCTTTAACATGACAGATAATGAAGTTTTGCCAGAAAAGCACATATACAGTACTAAAATATTGTCCAACACAAGGATGGTGTGACAGAGCAACACTAAGCTGTATGAGAAACTCATGTTTTACAAATCACTGTACCCAATGCATCAGCTGATTTTACTGAGATATAGATATCTATATATCCTTTTTGTTTAGTTGGTTTCTGTTTTTTCAGTAGAGATGGTCACTGCCCTCCAAAGTTCTCTTTTTAAGATTGGAGAATAGTAGGTGGACAGATCCATTTTGACTTCTAACAGCATGCTTTCAAAATACAGAGGTAATCAAATAGAACTGGAGATAGAAAACTAAAACAATGATCAAAATGTGTTCTTAAGTGAAATACTGAGCGGTTAGTATTATTGTAGCCAGCATCCAGTTTCCCCTTTACCTGAAAGAAGGGCAAATCATAACATACCACTGTGCCACAATAAGCAAAAAAGGTAATGAGTGTTATTTGAATCATTTTAAATAAGTTAATCTCTTTTTTAAAAATTATTTTAAAAAATTAAGCAAATAAGCACAGAGTCAAAGATGTATTCAAGTAGCTTTATTTGTTAAAAACCAGAACAATTGACAAATAAGACTTCAAATTTCTTCTCCTTGAGCCGTCGATTCCAGGCTAGCTCATGAATGATGTGTAACAGACGATCTGAATGAAGGCACTCCATCTTAAGTCCAAGTATCATTCCCAACCAGTTCAAGTAAACAACCTCCTCTCAGCCTCTGTGGCAATCAATAACAGCTGAGTGTAGGATGTTTACATGAACTGAGTCTGAACAACTGAACACAAAACTACACTTTAAAGGAGCACAGTGTCTAAATCAGGTATGGATTTCAATGAATATTGAATAAAAAGGTTAACTTGGCAGTAGGGGGTAGCCAGCAGCCGCAAACATCAGACTGAAAGCTCTGTGGTGCAGACAGCTTCCAGTCGGGGATGTTTACAGCCCCAGACGACCAAGTGCATGTGGAGCCTTAAATGCAGATTATACAAACACTTTCCACCTACATTTGATCTGAAGATGCCAGCCCAGGTCCTTAATAGAGTTAAGGTCAGAAGGTTATAATGGCCACACTGTGGTTTTCCTTTTGAGCAACCAGGGAGCCTATAAAAGAAAAACCTTTCCATAGCATGTTAGGACATTGCCAAGTTGGGATCACAATACACCTATGAGGACATTTTGACACAATGAAGTGGGTCTAATCATCTCGCTACACAGTATTCCAGTTCAGATCCCTCTGCCTTATGCTTGGTGAGTTAGGTTGGTGTTTACCAATCATCTAGAACCCAATCCACCTGGACCATAGTAGCAAGGCTTTCACTGGTGGATCAAACAGTTTTAAAATTACAGATATCTGGTCTCTTGGAAACATGTTTTTATTTTGTTTATTAGAAGTCTGCTTTAAAAATATGGTTCATTTACTCCAAGCCCTTAAGCACTTTAGTATACATCCATGTTTGTGTGGAATACAGAATAGGCACCTACCATGCATGTCTTCTGGACAGACACAGGGAGCACATGTGTAACTCCACACAGTAAGGTGAAAAAGCAACAAAACTACACAATACACCCACCTTACCACCATTTCTCTATTTGACTCACACTTTCCCCAAGATTTTTATGAACCCTCTCCATTTTTCCAAAATTATATCCATGTTTTTCATGCCAGACACTGCACTTCTGCCACACTTTATCTTCTGAGAAATTGCACTCCCATTTTGCATGAGAAATGCAACTTGTTTAATTTAACTAGAGGTTATTTAATAACAAACACCTGGCAAACCAATTAGCAACCATGTCCAATTTAAAAGAGAATAAAAAACAAACAAACTCAGGTGTATCTGTTTAAATCCTACTGACATGTGACTGCATAATCATTTCAGCCATTAGACACAAAAGAAGAAGAAGAAGAAGCAGCAGCAGCAGCATAATAATATTTGGAACACAGTTCACGCACTGGACCAGGAAGACATACTATGAAACTGTAGATGCTGTATGAAGCGAACGCTGACCAGATGTATACCCGTGTACAGTTTCGTGGCTCCTTAAAGAAAGGAAAAAAAGAGGAAAAATGAGGAGTAAAGTTAACATTTAATCTTTTCCGAAATACTTTAGTGCCAAGCATCCATAGAGCCTCGTGAATTAGCACAATGGTGCTCCTAGGAGAAAAACGACAACAAAACAAAACAACTTTGTCCCTCACTGTACTGCCTCAAAAGATTAACATGCCAGCCTGCTGTTTCACGCTGACTTGCGCCACAGGTTAAATTACATTAGCTACGAAACAGCTGTTTGGTGCCTTGTTATTTAGAAGCATATTGCGGTTTAACGCTACTGTAATGTCACTGAAGTAAACTTGCACTGCTGGTAAAGACTGTTGCAAGGCCAGCTACTGTGTCCTACCTAACTGAACATAGAAAAAGCTAACTTAAACAGCAAGATGACTGTTAGTAACAAACGTCAACTGCTTGTGAGGTAACCGGCATCTCTAGAGAACTGCTTAAAGTAACTTTGTGCTGCCAGGCGTCCTACCAGACTAAACAATATAATGTGGTAAGTGTTAGCACTAGCTAACCAACGACCTAGGCTACAGCTAGCTCGCTAGCTGCTGTTAGCTCGTCTGTGACCCTAACCTTGTGCCGTGTGACGTTCCCTTACCGGTATATAAAACGATTATCCCCGGACGAACGACACGACAGCATCCAGTGCAGGAAATTATTTTGTATTTTGAGTCAACCTGGTAATGTTCTGTGCTATTCTAGGAAGCCTGTTTAGTTTCCTTCCGTTTTCATTCACTTGTCTTTATTTTGACCTTTGGTTACTCGACACCAACATTGACGTCATTGTCATGGCAACACAGTCCCTCCTACCGCGAGCCCGGACAGACATACGGTAGTTACTTTTACGTTTTACGCTTGAAATATAGCCGTAATTAGCATCTCACTGTGAATGTAGTGTTTTTTGTTTCTAAAGAGTTGAACAGGCGCAAAGGAAGCTTAATTCCGGTTTGTTCGTGAGAAAAAGTAATGATAAAATAACAGAAAGACGAATATAACTAAAATCTGTTTAAACTGTTAAGTAAACATTCACAAATATGTTTAAACTACCAAAAGCAGAGTCATAGCAAAAAAGCCAGTTTGAATAATTGGATTATTTAGGCATCAGCAAAACTATTATTTTTGCAAGCCTGTGTTTTTTTTTTAACTACTTTGTTTTTTGCATACATATTTAGTAGGTTGTTGGTTCTATATTAGCAATTATAAAGGACAGGAGCCTCAAAATGAGATTTTGAATTCTAGCATTACCACACTTTGTTTTCTTTTTCTTTTTTTCTTTTGTTTGCTTTTCTCTTTTCTTCCCTCTTTCCTTTCATCCAAATCTGCAATGACTTTTGGAGGCCAAGAAAATACCATTGAACTGAAAAAATGTACTTAAAGCAAGTACTTAAGGCAATCAGTTGCTTTAATTTTAATTTTTTCATGTTTTCTGTGACATTCCCTGCATACTAGCATCGTGCACCCTGCTGTTATGTGCTGCATTGTCTCAGGGGCATCTTTGCACAGCCTGCACCTGGGGTCTTACCTGGTGTGGTACATGCTGTACAGGCTCCTGTCCCTTCATGATGGTTCCTGTTGTTGCGGCTCTTCTTTCTTAGGTTTCTGCAGCCTGAGTTATCCACTAAGCACATGATCAGTTGTGGTTATCTTCCTGATATACTCATGGATGTTTGTTGTTTCATCTTTAATATTGGTTTTGACACACTAGAATTTGGCCTTCTGCATAGCGTACAGTCTCATGATGCTGTATTTGGGGTGAAACACTCCATGCATGATAAGAAGGTTTGTTGTCTTGAAGTCAGTGACTTCTCTCTCCTCCTTTGGCCAGCTTATTATCCTAGCAGGGTATCTGATGACCGGCAAGGCATGAGATCTACCTAGATCTCAAGCTTGAACCACAACCAAAAACCGCCCACAGGGTGAGTGGAGAAAGTTTTATTATAGATAGATAGATAGATAGATAGATAGATATTATAGTGCCTTTTAATTAAAGTTGGATTGTGGATCTTGATCATTGTTTTTAATGTTTTTTGACATTTATAAAAGTATATGTTAAAGATTTTTTAAAAATTCCTAAGACTCAAATTTTGGCAATTGAAAGTCATCCATTTGAGCCCAGGGGCTTAGCATTTTCTTTACTTTTGTAATTCATTATGTGATATTTCATTTACATTAATAGTCACTGTGATTATTAGATTAGTTACCGATAAAGATTTACAGCCCTAATTCATATTTCACAAAGGCATCAAACATATTACACAAGTTTAGCTTTATTTAAACTTTGTTCAATAGTGCACATTGGTATTTATTCATCCAGATTACTGGTCTCAGCTCTGCCTTAGCTCCTAGTAGTTACTATTGCGCAAGTACTTGCTTGAGGGAAACCCTGAGTCCAGTCTAACAAAGTTATGCGGCCTGTCAATAAAAGGCTTTCAATTGGAAAAAAAAAAAAAGCAGGGAAAAAAGAAGAAAGTGTTTTGAAAAAAGCAATTTGGAAGCTACCTTGTAGCTCTGAGCATTCATCAACTGCTTATGCCTGTGGAATAATCTGTGATTAATCATTTAAGGTACATGCTTTTGCCCCATTCATGTTTTCTATTACATCATGCCTGTTGACATATTTGATAAGCAGTGCGCTCATTAATCTAATTAGTGCCTTTAGCTACTTATGTTTATTCCATCAGATGGATCAGATCAGACTGATCATCTTTGCCTTAGCGTGTCTTTGTGTCCAGTCAAAGTGTAATGGATGTAATACAGCAATTCTTTAAGCATGATAGAGTTAAGTGCATTTTTAATTACATATAATCAAAGAGTGTAGATGAAAGAGTAAGTAAGGTCCTAGCAACTTCACATAATCCAAAAAGTAGTCATTACTCTCTTCAAGAGAGTGTGTTAGAAACTGCTTTGTGCAGTATCCTCCACATGAGGTCAGGCTAGTTCCACAAATCAACTAGCTTTTCATTATGTAATGGAACAAAGTTAGCTGAATTCTTGTGATATATTACAGGACGTATAGTGACTATTTAATATTCAAAGCCCATGAACATGTTGCAAGAATATTCAAAGTACCCAATCTTTGGTCAAAATTGTGAAGCAAGATCAGCGAATGCAAATTTCTAAAAATTATTTCTGAACCCATAACAATATTCATTATATTTCAGAGGGTAGTGGTGGTGGTGTAGCCTTCTTTATGTAACACTGCAAAAGACTTCTTAATAATTCATATAACGTATTGCAGTTATTTCTTATGAAAAAAGAGCAAGAGAGAGAGAGAGAGAGAAAATCCATCTATAACCTAACCAGGGAAATTGATTCCCTTGTCATTCTGTGTGGTCTGAAATTGCCCAGAGCTATTATGAGAGAGACTGATTTTTGCTGTGCAGTGGAGTGGAACAGTCTTGCCTTGTAGAGCTTTTTGTGAGATGTGAACAGATTCATGAGCAACAGCACTGCTAAAGAGGCATGTTATCATGTGCTCTCAGGCAGATATCCTAAACATTTTAAGCTTTTTAGAGTAATCTAACTGATCTGTGCTAAAACGTGCAATTCACACAAAGTCATTGGTACAAACACTTTCTGCATGTTTAACCAAACTGCATACAGCATAACTTTGACAGTTGTAAAAAAATAAAGTTGTAATTAATTTGACAGTTGTGAAATAAGGTTTGTTAGTTCTTTCAAATGATCCCATTAACTGTAAAGTTATATTAAAATATATTTTTTAAAAACTTAAACAACAACAAACAATATTTTTTTTGACAACAAATCAGAGGTGTTTCTAATGTGGTGGACATGTGGAGGCACCAGTGGCACACTCACATTCACACCTATGGGCAATTTAGCTTCGCCAATTAACCTAACCCCACTAATTACATTTCTTTGAGAGGAAGCCGGAACGCGGGAAGATCATGCAAGCTCCACACAGTTATCATGTGGCCAGGTGATGGAATCGAACTCAGGCCCTTGCTGTCAGGGAACAGTGCCAATCACCACGCCACCATGCTGCCCCCTAATCAGGCCAAAGCAACATATATGTCACATGAGAAACAAATTCTGTGTATGTTTCAACCAACAGGCTACACCAATCAGAGGTCATAGATGAGCTGTCCCAGAGGAAAATGAAAGTCAGTAGTGGAGTTGAGAGTTACATCACTGCCCTTCTTATCATATCTCTGAACACTGCATGGGATCCTTATTTCAGATGAGCAGAGGGGTGTACCAGAGGACCACAGGTATGTTCCTATCTGGGGCAACATGATGTTTTTCACCATGCTTCTGTGATTCTTTACTGGTTAATAGACCACCCACAACTTACTGTAAAAGTCAGTATTTTTGTGGCGTGATAAATAGAAGAATCAATACACGCTCTGATTAATTTTAAAGGTTTCTGTGAAATGTGTGTCTGGGTAGTTTTACTGGGCTGGAAATTACAAAGGCTATCAGCGCTTAAAAACGGATGCTTGCAGGCTGGATTGGCAGGTTTACAACACCTCGCCACATTGCCAAAATATGGATTGCTTTTTTTTTTCCAGTATTTTACCTTGTGGCTACAATCAGAGTGTGCTTGACCCATAAACTAAGAAATGGGCATTCTTTCATTTTGAGTTTCTTCACCAACTTTGTTGTTGTGGTCTGGAAAAAAACAAACAAGCTTTTTGTTGTGTTTTTTGCTTATTTTCTGTCAAATATATGCCAATGCAATGGAGATCAAACACGGACAATTTTTCAAGTATGAACGTCATGAGCGTGGGTTCCCTCCGGGTACTCCGGCTTCCTCCCACCGTCCAAAGACATGCAACTTGTGGGGATAAGTTAATTGGATAATCCAAATTGCCACTAGGTGTGAATGTGTGAGTGAAAGTGAGTGCGACTGGTTGTCCATCTCTGTGTGTTGGCCCTGCGACAGACTGGCGACCTGTCCAGGGTGTACCCCGCCTCTCGCCCTATGACAGCTGGGATAGGCTCCAGCGCCCCCCGCGACCCTGAAAAGGATAAGCGGAAGCGAATGGATGGATGGATGGAACGTCAGTATACTTTAAGGAAGTGATCCCTGTGAGCAATAAACCACGTACACATAGTTCACCACTTAATGCATTTTGTTTACTCTCCGTTCTATATGATGTCAGTAAGAAGAAGAAGCAGCTCCCTTATTCAAAACATCACTACAGCAGGTAGCGCCGCCTGGCTGATTTGGCAGAGTTTTTGCCCTTCCTGATGTCAGTGAGAGTGGATGTATTAATAATCATGATCATAGTCATCTCAGGCACACAGCTCTGACTGAGCAAGGAAGCCCCACCCACTTACTTTCAAACCTTTTATTTGTGAGGGGCAGCAAATTAAGATGAGCTAAAATGGCTTTGAGAGAGAATGAAGTGGTAAAGCATTTGTACAATTTACGCTGATCCTGATTTAAATATATGTGCAAATTTTTTAAAAATGTAAGAAAAAAAATAAACATGCATAATACAACTCAGTGTAAGCAATGTCTGCAATAAACAAAGAGAATCATAAACAGAAACCATAACATTATGCTTCACTGGGAGGAACTGAAATCCAAAATAATGAACTGAAATCACTATGAGAGCAAGGAGAATCTAAAGAAATAGTGTCGGCTCAATAGCTGCATTTACATTCATCTAACTTCCTCTAGCCTTATTCAGCAAAGAAGGAATTATTTACTGGACTCAGCAGCTCACATACTGTATGTTTTGAATAAACCATGTGAATTTGTTGGATTGTTAGCGACAAAGCAAGCAACCAAAAGAACTGCTCACCAGTGGTTTGCAACACTTCCTTTTCCTCTTCAATGACAATTTGTTGAACAGAAAATAATTTCTAAAAAATGTATGATTGTGTCAAGATTAGTGGTAAAACTGGCCATCGCAACAGTGTCTGGAAACAAATGTTTTGCCAAATATATCAATTCGTCTGTGGCAATTTCAAAAATTATCATAATTTTATTATAACTATTATTATTTTTTTATATTATATATTTTCCCATCTATTTTTATATACACGATCAAAAAGTGTATGCACCTGTGTGTTGTTTAGCCCCTTGATGAAGTCAGAAACTGATCACCAAACTCAGCGTGGGCACTTAGACTCTGCACCCTTTTTCGGCTGAAAACTATGACGTCAGTCTTGGAGGTGTTAATTCTCATCCCAGCTCCTTTACACTTGGCTGCAACCTGCCCAAGTGCAAGTCTGCCGTTATCACTCAATGAAGCCAATTTCCCCAGTGCAACTATAGAAATGTAAAGTGTTATAATGGCATAATTTTTTTAAGTTAATTAACTAAAGCTAAATCCCACTGTTGTACCATGTCTGAAAATACAGCCGTAAATGATTCCCTCATTTTCACATTCTCAGATTTGTTTAACTTCTTGAGAAGAACATCTACACACAGCTAAAAAAAAAAAAAAAATCCTGGTATTAACACCATGCGCAACATGTGCTAATTTATAAAGCATTGACATTCAATATCATAAACTCAAGACATCACAGCTGGATCCCATTTAACACACAGTTCATCAGATGGAAATACATCAGTCGTAACCTCAAATGATCGACAGAAGGGTGATGGACAAGTTTACTTGTTTTCCCCCCGATGCCTGAATGAGGCTAATATTGCCTGAGATGCTGACGAGTGAAGAATGCTGACACAGAATATGGATTTTTGTGATTTCTGAATATTTGGTTTAGGTATGAGAAAAACTGAAGATGAGTTTTCCATCTTACATTTGTGTAACCCAAACATTCTGGCAGTAATTTTCCTACAGTTAGATTGCACTGGAGAACCAAAACAGTGTGTTCAGATCTCTGAAGCTGCCTGCAGAATCTGGCACCCAGATTTTAGCAGCAGATCCTTTAAGTCCCACAGGTAAAAGTTATAAGACATGTAGTAGCACATTCTCAACAACTCTTTCAATGGCTCGTTTGTCTCTGTTTGGACTGCTATCTGTTTTTCATTACTATAAGGAGCATGCGGAAACGTTCGCCTATTAAGTGAAACCTTCTTAAGCAATCTGTTAAGTAGTACCATGTTTGTTTGTTTTGTTGTATTAGAGATAACAAAAATGAATAACCTTGGATACTCACATTAGACCACTATTGCCTTGACAACAAAAGCCTGAAATGACAGATCCAAACTGGTTCTCTTGTCCATTATATGTAAAACTCTTACAAGGCTGAACTTTTTGGGTATTTTAGCCTGACAATAATAGCTGACAAATCAAATCTAGAATCAAAACTGTATGGGGAAAGAGAAAAAGGCAAACACTGGCTTAACAGTAGGAAGTTGACTTCCTTGAGTGGCCCATATCCAAAAATCCATCCATCCAATTAGACAATGTTAGACTACAGTAGTAGCAGACTAAGAAGGTTTTTCAAGTTGTTGTTGTTTTTTCGGGGGTTTTTTTTTTTCAAAACTCTGAAAACCTGCAAAGGAAGGTGCCCAAGATGCATTCTAATTAGATCCTCCTTTAGCAGAGAACTGGAAGTCTTGCCTTCCAGTTCTCTCTCAGGTTGTCTCAGTCTGATACAGCGGTGTAATGATCTGCTTGTCCATCTAACTCCATTTTAGCCTCACCAGAAAACTTGATGTCAGGGTTCAGTTTTCCCCAAAGCAAAGGTCGCTCTCCACCAGAGATGGGCAGTACTGGTTAAAAGTAACGCTTTGCTGTAATCCGATTACTTTTTTTCAAGTAACGAGTAAAGTAAGGGATTACTATTGCAAAAAAGTAATTAGATTACTGTTACTTGCCCGTAAGCACACTGCATTACTACTGTTTGTGGGAGTGTCTCATGACAATGACGTACGAACACATGACGTTCGTGGCAGCAAAAGACGTGTGTAGATCATCCATCCATTCGCTTCCGCTTATCCTTTCCAGGGTCGCAGGGGGTGCTGGAGCCTATCCCAGCTGTCATAGGGCAAGAGGCGGGGTACACCCTGGACAGGTCGCCAGTCTGTCACAGGGCTAACACACAGAGACACAGACAACCATTCGCACTCACATATTCACACCTATGGGCAATTTAGATTGACCAATTAACCTATCCCCACTACTGCATGTTTTTGGACTGTGGGAAGAAGCCGGAGTACCCGGGGAGAACCCACGCAAACACGGGGAGAACATGCAAACTCCAGACAGAAAGACCCCAGCCTTATGGTGGAATTGAACTCAGGACCTTCTTGCTGTGCGGCAACAGTGCTAACCACCGTGCCCTCATGTGTAGATCACTATTGGATGATATGGAGCACGGGAGAGAGTACGCAGAGTATGCAGGGTTTAGAGCGTGGAAGTACTGACATTACTTTGAGTTTGAGTCTGTAAAAAGTGACAAAAACATCAGCGTCCACTGTACACTCTACCTGGTAAAACAACTTCTTTCTGCAGCGAAAAATTAAACTTCAAATGTGAGCAAGTGCCTAGCAAGCCGGCACAGGAATATGATATTCACAGAGAAACCCCCGGATCCCCCCACTGACATGAGACAATCCTCTACCTGTCCCACTCCTGCTAAAAAGGTGAAAATAGATTTAAAAGCGACAGGACTTAGTACCGCTGAATCTTTGATTGTATTTATTGCCGAGTTTTACTTGTATCTATTTGAAAGACTGAGTGTCAACACAAAAAATATTTTATTTTATATGCTGGAATATGCAGAAAATGGGTTTAAATGTTAAACAAATTTCTTCCAGTCAGAGAGTGTTGCGTATAATTACATTTTTGTTTGATGCAATGAGCATAAAGTTAAAAGATTAAACAATTTTTAAAAAGAGACTTTTTCACGTGATTCAATTTTATATGATGGATTATGCAGAAAAAATAGAATTGGGCTGAAAGGTCTATTGCTTCCTAACGTATTCAGGTTGTGTTTCATATTTTTTAAAAGTAACTAGTAATGAAGGCACTAATTACTTTTGAAAATATGTCTTTAGTAAAGTAACGGGATTACATTCTTGGAGAAGTAATAAAATCATTTGTAACTAATTACTATTTTTAAGTAACTTGACCAACACCTCCACTAATTAGGAGGTTCTGACTCTAAAAATCTATCAATATAAAAGAGCAGTTCATGGCCACCCACCAAGAAACTAAATCAACTCCAACAATTTTTCAGTAAAGTGAATTTCCCATCTAGTCAAAACGTTTCATTAGGACACTACCCAACTTGCTAACCTGGTCATTCTTACCTTTTTTGGGTATAATTTTTCTGGGGAATTCACATTAATCTATTTCAAAATGTTATGATTGTTTTCTGTGAACACTGGATGTACAGGGTGGGCCATTTATATGGATACACCATAATAAAATGGGAATGGTTGGTGATATCAAAGTCCTGTTTGTGGCACATTAGTATATGTGAGGGGGCAAACTCCTCAAGATGGGTGGTGACCATGGTGGCCATTTAGAAGTCGGCCATCTTGGATACAACTTTTGTTTTTTCAATAGGAAGAGGGCCATGTGACACATCAAACTTACTGGTAATGTCACAAGAAAAACAATGGTGTGCTTGGTTCCAATGTAACTTTATTCTTTCATGAGTTATTTACAAGTTTCTGACCACTTATAAAATGTGTTCAATGTGCTGCCCACTGTATTGGATTGTCAATGCAACCCTCTTCTCTCACTCTTCACACACTGATAGCAACAACGCAGGAGAAATGCCAGCACAGGCATCCAGTATCCGTAGTTTCAGGTGCTGCACATCTCGTATCTTCAGACCATAGACAATTCCCTTCAGATGACCCCAAAGATAAAAGTCTAAGTGGGTCAGATTGGGAATAGAATAGAATAGAATAGAATTCAACTTTATTGTCATTGCACATGCACAGGTACAGGGCAACGAAATGCAGTTTGCATCCATCCAGAAGTGCTTTAGTGATATAGGTATATTACAATATATATTAGCAATAGTATAGATATGTAAGTATATTACAGAAATGGGTCTATTATGGTATGTTATAATGTACACGGTATGAAGTATGTTGTGAATATTCTATAACTAAGTATGTACAGGCTGTAGTGAGTACAAGCTATGAACAGGATATAAATATGAAAAACTATACAGAATATGAAATAAATAACTTTACAGAAATCTGAGATATACAGCTATACAGAAATGGGAACTATGCAAGTTGTAAACAGTTGTAGGATTAAAGATTATTGAATGTACAGAATGATTATTTACACAGAGCTATACAGTAGTGCAGTTAAGATAAGTGAGGGTGTAGATAGTTTCTACAGAGGCTATATAAAGTGCTAGTGGTTGTGAGTGGTGGTTCACTCCATGTTATTATTGTGTGTTTGAGGGTACAGTTGTCCATTGTGTGTGTGTATGTTCAGTCCATGAGTTTAACGTGGGTCAGATGTCAGGAGGCAGAGTTCAGGAGTCTGACAGCTGTGGGGAAGAAGCTGTTCCGGTACCTGGTGGTCTTAGTCCGGACGCTCCTGTGGCGCCTCCCAGAGGGCAGGAGGGTGAAGAGTCCATGTGATGGGTGACTGGGGTCTTTGATGATTTTCCCAGCCCTTTTCAGACACCGCTTCCTGTAGATGTCTTTTATGGCAGGAAGTGGTGCTCCGGCGATGCGCTGGGCAGTTTTCACGACCCTCTGCAACGCCTTCCGGTCCGAGGCAGAGCAGTTCCCGTACCAGACTGTTATACAGTTGGTCAGGATGCTCTCGATGGTGCAACGATAGAAGTTCACCAGGATGTCTGAGGACAGGTGGTTCTTCCTCAGAGTCCTCAAGAAGAAGAGGCGCTGGTGAGCCTTCTTGACCAGCTTGGAGCAGTTGGTCGTCCAGGTGAGATCCTCGGAGATGTGGACTCCCAGGAACTTGAAGCTGCTCACACGCTCCACAGCCGTCCCCTTAATGTGGATGGGTGGATGTGGGTCAGCATTCCTCCTGTAGTCCACGATGAGCTCCTTGGTCTTCTCGGTGTTAAGCAGCAGGTTGTTTGTGTTGCACCACTCAGCCAGACGATCCACCTCCTCCCTGTAGGCGGCCTCATCGTTGTCACTGATGAGGCCAATCACCGTGGTGTCATCTGCAAACTTAATGATGGTGTTGGAACCATCAGCAGGTCTGCAGTCGTGGGTGAAGAGGGAGTAGAGGAAAGGGCTCATCACACAGCCTTGTGGTACACCAGTGTTCATTGTGATGGTAGATGAGCAGTGGTTATCCAGCCAGACATGTTGGGGGCGGTTGGTCAGGAAGTCCAGTAACCATTTGCAGATGAGGGAACTGATGCCCAGGTCTGTCAGTTTCCTGATGAGTTGTGAGGGGTGGATTGTATTGAATGCTGAACTGAAGTCTATAAACAGCATTCTGGCGTAGGTGTTGTTGTTGTCCAGGTGTGAGAGGACCCTAAGGGAGACCTTAGGGGCCATTCAACTGGCCCACGACGACCAATCCACTTTCCAGGAAACTGTTCATCTAGGAATGCTCGGACCTGGCACCCATAATGTGGTGGTGCACCATCTTGCTGGAAAAACTCAGGGAACGTGCCTGCTTCAGTGCAGAAAGAGGGAAACACATCATCATGTAGCAATTTCAAATATCCAGTGGCCTTGAGGTTTCCATTAATGAAGAATGGACCCGCTATCGTTGTACCCCATATACCACAGCAAACCATCACTTTTGTTGTTCCAACAGTCTTGGAGGGATCCATCCAATGTGGGTTAGTGTCAGACCTATAGCGGTGGTTTTGTTTGTTAACTTCACCATTAACATAAAAGTTTGCCTCATCACTGAACAAAATCTTCTGCGTGAACTGAGGGTCCTGTTCCAATTTTTGTTTTGCCCATTCTGCAAATTCTGTGCGCCGATCTGGATCATCCTCGTTGAGATGCTGCAGTAGCTGGAGTTTGTAAGGGTGCCATTTGTGAGTAGGTAATATCCGCCGAAGGGATGTTCGACTAATGCCTCTCTCCAGTGACATGCGGCGAGTGCTACGCTGTGGGCTCTTGCTGAATGAAGCTAGGACAGCTACTGATGTTTCTTCATTAGTGAGTTTTCTTGCGTCCACATTTTGGCAAATCCAACACTGAAGCAGTTTCACAAAACTTAGCAAGCAGTTTTCTAACTGTAGCATGGGAGATGGGTGGTCTCGTAGGGTGTCTTGCATTGAAATCTGCTGCAATGACCCGGTTACTGCATTCACCAGATATCAACACAATTTCGATCCGCTCCTCACGTGTTAACCTCTTCGACATGTCAATGGCTGTGAACAAAGAGAAACTTGTAAATAATTCATGAAAGAATAAAGTTAGGTTGAAACCAAGCACACCATTGTTTTTCTTGTGACATTACCAATAAGTTTGATGTGTCACATGGCCCTCTTCCTATTGAAAAAACAAAAGTTGTATCCAAGATGGCCGACTTCTAAATGGCCATCATGGTCACACCCATCTTGAGGAGTTTGCCCCCTCACATATACTAATGTGCTACAAACAGGACTTTAATATCACCAACCATTCCCATTTTATTATGGTGTATCCATATAAATGGCCCACCCTGTATGCATGTTGCAGGAGAGCAAACTTGCTAAGCGACAGGCCTACCCTGAGGTCTGTTTGTTTCTTTCAACTGGGTGCAAGTTTAAAGAAGATCAGGCTTATAAGTCATGTTACAGCACACCAAAGCCCATCAAATCCAAAAGTTCAAAGTGAGCTTAGACAGCGTAGATGTAGTACTTTGACAGCTCTTATGAAGGATCAACTGGATTAAGGGCCTGAGTTTTAGGTAAAGTGCACCTTTGGTAAAATGAATGACTGTCGTATTTTTCCACCCATAGGAAGCGCTGCCTCATATGTGTAAGGGGGTGGTAACAAGTGTTTATCTAAAAGGAGAAATGACACCATCCAAAGGTCCCGTTTTTAAACATGAGCATGTATTCATTTTGGTTCCAATACATTTTTTTGTTTGTTTTATTCAAGAAAAACAGAAGACTGTCATGATTTTGAGTAGAGAATTACAAGGCCTAGTCGGTTATTTTCATCGCTCTCTGCACTTTCTGCCATTTCCCCTCCACTCTCCTCTTTGCAAAAATGGTGTAAGCCACTTTACCACTCAGCTGTCAAGAGGGCAAAAATCCTAAATGAAACCACGTCCTTTAAAACAGTACAGCATTTATTCAATACTTGACTTCGGCTTAATGATGTAAATCAAATGAAAATCAATAAGTAAAGCTTCGTCTTACAGTGCTTATGGTATTACTCGCATGAACTGAATTAATGTGTCTGTGCTGTACTTTCCCAAAAGCTCAAAATAACTTACTGCCTATGCAGCTTCTCCACAATGGCCTTGGAGGATTTATGTTTTGTGTTAAGTAAGGCTGAAGCTACTCATGTTATCTCACTCCATCAATAGCAAATACATTAACAATATCTAGTCGCTGCAAGCACACTATTAATTTACCACGACCTGTCCCTACAGGGGCAGAATGATTGTTGGAGGCAACGAGGTGTATCTGTTTACCCCTCCCTGGGACACGGTGTCGCTGCTGGGGGATCAATGTCCATTGAGCATGGATGAGGAGGGGGCAGGCAGGCAGCCAAGCAGCCGGCTGGAGGAAGCCCTCAACCTCAGCTCAAATGACGCTGTCACCTAAGAGTTCCCAGCAGGCCTTGCAGAGACAGAGAGTTATGTGCTGCCTGATGCTGGAGCCATGTCCTCTCACACAGAAACATGGGCCTTTGTTCCTCAGAGGTTGAAGAGGACACAAGTAATAGATATTGCAAGCTCCGGTTCATGACAGGAAAAACCCAGACTGCCACCGACAGTTAACTGTCAGTCAGATATCTTGACATTTATCATTGGGAGAAGTGCAGTAGCTCTCATTCTAAGTAAGACTGCCTGACACTTGAAAGAAGAAATGGTGCCTTTTTCTTCCCGTGAATCAAACCTAATACGGTAGAATTAAAACGGAGGAGGAAAAAAAAAATTTAACATTTTGAGAAGGAATTCAGTAATGACATTATTTATTCTATGCACCTCTATAGGAAGGGGAGGTTTCGTGGTGTCTTAAGAGAATTTTGAGAGAAGGTTCATGTCACACTGGTCTTTTTGGTGATGTCCAGCTTCTTATGTGATAATGCAAGGTCTTGAGCTGTTGGAGACTGCTAAATGGGGAGGAGGGGTTAAGCGCCATCCTCAGGCTGTGTCCCAATTAAGAGACCGCACGCTTGAAGTACGCGCACTATGCGTACTACATACAGTACGAGAAGTGCGGAAGTGAGAGGCTTGTGAAATGGGACCGTCTAGCCTTCGTCGCGCTGTTCAGGTTGCCTAGCAACCATGATACTAACCGCAAGAAATGTTACATACAGCATTGTTTGACATAAATGAAGGAGAAAAAATGTTTTGTTGGTGTCATGGTCCTGGGTCATGTGACCCAGTATTCTGAGTTTCTTGATGTTTTTGTTATTCCTTTCAGTCTAGTTTCATTTCAGTTTATCTAGTTACATTCTGTCATGCCTAGGTTACAGTTTTAATTCATGATTTATCAAGCTCCCCATTTGTCTCATCACTGCGTGAAGTTTTCTGTGTTAAGTCTACGTGTGTTTATCGGTCATGTTTCATGTCCAAGTTTTCTTTGTTTGTCTAGTTCGAGTCATGTCTGGGTCTCGTTATGTTTCCCGTTTTATTTTGAAGGATCCTTGTGTTTTTTTGTTTATTATATTTAGCTTCACGTCCCCTGTCCTGTCATTATGTTAATTGTTGTCAGCTGTTTTCCCCATGTGATTCCGCTTCCCCTGATCATTCCTCATGTGTACTTACTCCGTGTGTTTCTGCTCAGTCGGTGTCAGATCATCTGTTAACCTCACCACAGTTTTCATAGGTTTACCTCATTGTTTCACTGTGTGTCCTAGTTTACTCAGTGTTCATAGTTTTGTCTTAGTTCTTTCACTGAGTGTCCCAGCCTTCTGTTAACACAGTGTCCATAGTCTCCTTAGTTTCCCTAGTTTCATGTTTTTTCTTCTGCAATCAGCCAATAAAGGCTCGCTTTATTTTTGAAACTACGTTTTGTCTCCACCGTGTCTTCGTCTGGGTCTACCTCATTCTTCACACTGGTGCACCCCGCCGTGACAGTTGGTCATTCATTTTTGTCATGACATCACTTTGATTAGTTGAGTCTCTGAGGCGGAGACCACAGGACTGTAAAACATGATAGTTGGGCTTCATGTCTGTACTGAACAGTCATTTCGTTCATGAGACTGTCATTTCGTTCATGAGACTAAAGTCATCTCACTGTGGTAATGTAAATATAATATGGCCAATATTATATGTAGTGTCAGATTAGTATGATATATATATATACCCCCTATGCTAAGCAAGCCTACCGCAGACATGAGCGAGACAGATAAATATGAAGGCATGCCGGCTCGGACGTCGCCCGGATCAACAAGGTCCGCGTCAGGTGTTGAGGAACCAGGGCACCCTGACGAAAAGTGGGCTACTGGAACAAGAAGGCATCGGTGGGCAAGAGACGAAAACAGGGCGTTGTTGGAATGCTACTACGCAAGTAACCCCGGCGGCAGGGGCTACATGAATAGGATGACGGACCTATGGATTCTTCGATACCCAACATCCACAATGACGGCGAAACAACTAGTAGCTCAGTGTTCCAACATTCGAAAGAAGGGACTGCTCTCACAGCTAGAGATTGACGAGGTACAACACAAATGCTATGGCAAGGAGGAGTCAGGACGCCAGGTCAGGGGGGAGATATCATCACCCCCACCCGAGATTGGGTACATAGCCCCAAGTGCGATAGGAGAAGGATCGTTGAGTGCGAGAGGAACTGACCTGAAAAATAGGATAATGGCCAAGCTTGAAACCTGGATCCCCCGTAGCCGGTTACCAAGATTACGTGAAGTACCCTCAGAAGGTCTGCTAGATGATGTTAATGCAGCACTACGGACAATACCTACAACCACGATTACCGACACTAACAAGCTGATCTACAATACGGCAGCAGTGATCAGTGAGATGCTTGGCTACAAGTTGAACAGCCACAAGGGGCAGTACCCTCCATGGAGAAGGAGGCTAGAGGGCAAGATCAAAGTAGCACGGAGGGAGGTTAGCCAACTAACGGAGTTGCAGAAAGGTGCGACAAAGAAGGTGCATAAGAAATACAGCAAGCTGTCCATACCTGAGGCCTTGGAAACTGCCAAGCAAAGACTCACAGCCTTGGCCAGCCGCTTGAGGAGGTACACCAGAGAGATAGAAGGCAGGAGAATAAACCAGCTGTTCTCCACAGAACCAGCAAAGGTGTACTCTCAGTGGCAAGGGAACAATAATAAGAGAACAGCACCACCAAGGCTGGAGACGGAGCAATACTGGAAGAGCATATGGGAGAAGGACGCAACCCATAACGGCAATGCTCAGTGGCTAGTGGATCTGAGGGCAGACCACAGCGACCTCCCTGAACAGGGTCCAGTAACCATCACAGTGGCAGATATCCAAGAAAGGGTCTCCAGTATGAAGAGTTGGACAGCACCAGGGCCCGACATGGTTCACGCCTACTGGCTAAAGAAGCTGACTGCACTCCACGAGCGTCTGGCAGCACAAATGAACCAGCTGCTAGTTAACGAGAGACACCCGGAATGGCTAACCGAAGGCCGGACGGTCCTGATCCCCAAGGACCCCAAGAAGGGACCGGTCCACTCCAACTACCGACCAATAACCTGCCTCAGTACTACATGGAAGCTCCTGTCAGGCATCATATCGGCTAAGATGAACAGGCACATGGGTCAATACATGAGTGGGACACAGAAAGGAATTGGCAAGAATACCAGAGGCGCAAAACACCAGCTACTGGTAGACAGAACAGTCAGCCGAGACTGCAAGACCAGACTGACCAACCTGTGCACTGCCTGGATTGATTACAAGAAGGCCTATGACTCAATGCCCCACAGCTGGATACTGGAATGCCTAGAATTGTAAAAGATCAATGGGACCCTAAGAGCCTTCATCAGGAACTCAATGGGGATGTGGCGTACAACACTAGAGGCCAACTCCAAGCCCATAGCACAAGTCACCATCAAGTGCGGGATCTACCAAGGAGATGCTCTGTCCCCACTGCTGTTCTGCATAGGCCTGAACCCCCTCAGTGAGATCATTAACAAGACTGGCTACGGATACCGACTACGGAACGGAGCAGTTGTCAGCCACCTCCTGTACATGGATGACATCAAGCTGTATGCCAAGAGTGAACGAGACATCGATTCACTGATCCACACTACCAGGCTATACAGCAATGACACTGGAATGTCGTTCGGACTGGAGAAGTGTAGTCGGATGGTATCAAAGAGAGGGAAGGTAGTCAGAACTGAGGGGATTGAACTACCAGAAGGCAACATTGCAGACATAGAGGACAGTTACAAGTCCCGAGGTCAAAATGGGAGATGCCCCCAAGGGTGGTGGAGAATGACCGAGCTAAGATCCTGTGGGACTTCCAGATACAGACGGACAAAATGGTGGTGGCTAACCAACCGGACATAGTGGTGGTAGACAAACAGAAGAAGACGGCCGTAGTGATCGATGTAGCGGTTCCGAATGACAGCAATATCAGGAAGAAGGAACACGAGAAGCTGGAGAAATACCAAGGGCTCAGAGAAGAGCTCGAGAGGATGTGGAGGGTGAAGGTAACGGTGGTCCCCGTGGTAATCGGAGCACTAGGTGCGGTGACTCCCAAGCTAGGCGAGTGGCTCCAGCAGATCCCGGGAACAACATCGGAGATCTCTGTCCAGAAGAGCGCAGTCCTGGGAACAGCTAAGATACTGCGCAGGACCCTCAAGCTCCCAGGCCTCTGGTAGAGGACCCGAGCTTGAAGGATAAACCGCCCGCAGGGGCGTGCTGGGTGTTATATATAAAAAACATAGCGTAGTGGTTAGACTACACGCCTTTGGGTTAGACTACACGCCTTTGGGACAGAGGATCGCAAGTTCGATTCCTGCCTGGGGCGTCTGTATCCAGTAAGGGTCCTAAGGCTAGACCCCCTATGCTAAGCAAGCCTACCGCAGACATGAGCGAGACAGATAAATATGAAGGCATGCCGGCTCGGACGTCGCCCGGATCAACAAGGTCCGCGTCAGGTGTTGAGGAACCAGGGCACCCTGACGAAAAGTGGGCTACTGGAACAAGAAGGCATCGGTGGGCAAGAGACGAAAACAGGGCGTTGTTGGAATGCTACTACGCAAGTAACCCCGGCGGAAGGGGCTACATGAATAGGATGAGGGACCTATGGATTCTTCGATACCCAACATCCACAATGACGGCAAAACAACTAGTAGCTCAGTGTTCCAACATTCGAAGGAAGAAGGAACACAAGAAGCTGGAGAAATACCAAGGGCTCAGAGAAGAGCTCGAGAGGATGTGGAGGGTGAAGGTAACGGTGGTCCCCGTGGTAATCGGAGCACTAGGTGCGGTGACTCCCAAGCTAGGCGAGTGGCTCCAGCAGATCCCGGGAATAACATCGGAGATCTCTGTCCAGAAGAGCGCAGTCCTGGGAACAGCTAAGATACTGCGCAGGACCCTCAAGCTCCCAGGCCTCTGGTAGAGGACCCGAGCTTGAAGGATAAACCGCCCGCAGGGGCGTGCTGGGTGGTTTTATTCATATATATATATATATATATATATATATATATATATGCCAAAGGAGGAGATAGAAGCCACTGACATAAAGACAAGAAAGCTCCTTCACCCCAAGTCCAGCACCCTGAGGCTGTACGCTAAGCGGAAGGAAGGGGGCCGGGGACTGGTGAGTGTCAGCACCACAGTCCAGGATGAGACAAGGAACATCCAAGAATACATTGGGAAGATGGCCCCAACTGACCGAGTGCTCAGTGAATACCTCAGGCAGCAGAAACCCAAGAAAGAGGAGGGAGACGAGGAACCATCATGGAAGGACAGGCCCCTGCACGGTATGTACCACCGGCAGATAGAGGAGGTGGCTGATATCCAGAAATCCTACCAGTGGCTGGACAAAGCTGGACTGAAAGACAGCACAGTGGCACTAATCATGGCAGCACAAGAACAAGCTCTGAGTACAAGATCCATAGAGGCTGGGGTCTATCACAGGCAAGACCCCAGGTGCAGGCTGTGTAAAGATGCCCCAGAGACAATCCAGCACATAACAGCAGGGTGCAAGATGCTAGCAGGCAAGGCATACATGGAATGCCATAACCAAGTGGCCGGCATAGTATACAGGAACATCTGTGCCGAGTATAACCTGGAAGTCCCAAGGTCAAAATGGGAGATGCCCCCAAGGGTGATGGAGAATGACCGAGCTAAGATCTTGTGGGACTTCCAGATACAGACGGACAAAATGGTGGTGGCTACTGCACAGGACCTTCAAGCTCCCAGGCCTCTGGTAGAGGACCCGAGCTTGAAGGATTGACCGCCCGGAGGGGCGAGTGGGGAATTTATTTATTTATTTATTTATTTATATGCATATTACAGGATATATTACAGCAGTGAGCTTGAACTCTGGGTCAGAGATTCAAGTTGCAGTTATTTATATTGCCTATCACCTTGAATCTTCACTCAAAGACAAGTATCTTTGACAGTGTATATACAGATGTATTATATATAAGAGACAAATATTGTTCATTTAATATGTTGGCATTATTACATTTAGCTCAATGCTTACATATATGTGTAAAAACAAAATGTACGAGCTGTGAAAACTGTTTCTGATAGAATGAAGAGTAGACTGATATATTAAATATTCCTTTATTAGGTGAGAAAATCAGACCATGTCATAACTGCTTTAAGTCATAAAGAATAGATATCAGAGCCTTAAACAGGCTGGCTTCTGCTAAATGGGTCAAACTGGGCAGAAAGTACACAAACACATAACATTCTTATAGAATATGATGTAACACTATAGATCAACTTAGCTCAGAATATATAAAGCATATAAACAATTACAGCAATATGATGCAACAAACACAGCAGTACTACTAATCCAAAATGCTCAAAGCTTCACAGAACTCAAACAAACATTTATTTTTAGGTCCATTCTGCTGCTGATACATACTTTAGGTTTCTGGATATTAAACGTGTTTCTGCCTTTCATAGTGTGTAACTTGAAGGCCCTGAGTACTTTCTCCCACACTGAAAACACTGGAATGATAACATTATTTGAACATTACCTAATAAGACTGATTCAGGACAGACAAATAGTTATTGTAAACTTTGCTAGCAGTCCTTCACAAACAGTGACGACAGGATACAGCGCAAATTGTTAGCAGAGGATGCACTAACATTTGAAAAGGCACTGAAGTTTGCTCAAGCAATGGAGGCTGCTAATAGAGACATTGTGGACTTGAAGAGCATGATGGAATAGTCCCGATTCAATAAAGGATTAGGAGCGGTGAACAAGATGGAGGACTGCGGCTCGACGTCACAACAAGTTGTCAGGAAGTGCTACAGATGTGGAGAGATAAATCATATGGCCAAGGACTGCAGGTGTGTTTTAGAAAAGTGCCACAACTGTGGTATGGTGGGACACATAAAAAGGGTCTGCCGAATGAAAATGGAACAAAAAGGAGGGCGTGGCAGACAAGGTAAACAAGCACATTTCTTAGAAGAGGAGAATGTGGAGAGTGAGGAGGAAGGAGCTGAACATGCACCACATAAAGGCAAGTAGTGTGACTATGTATAATGTGCATGAGGAGATTAGTATCCCAAGGGAGGAACCCATCAGACAGAAACTAAAAGTAAATGGACAGAATGTGACATTTGAAGTAGACACAGGCTGTGGCTACACTATCATGTCGAAGGTAGAGATGGGTACCGGTAATGGCACCGGTTCTGACATAAACGGTAGTAACCAGACCGAAAAGCAGCGCACATTTCGGTGCTTTATTTCGGTGCTTTTTTTTCCCTGAGATGTCATTCACTTTGGATTCCAGCCAAACATTTTACCTTTGCAAGCGTAGTAGGCAAGCCCAGGTACGTACGTTCTTTTAGAGCAGAGCTGCAGATTAAAAATGCCCAAGGCAAAGCGGTCAAAAGTCTGGCTGTACTTCACAGCAAAAGATGCAAACTCAGCAGCCTGCAACAAGTACTTTAAGGTGATACTGTGCAAAGGAGGTAACACCTCGAATCTGATGAAACACCTGGCGATGTATAGCATTTTGTTAAAAGCCGAGAAATGCGCTGTATTTGATAGCTTGCTGCGAGACCTCACATCTACTGCGGGTGTGGTGCCTGTTATCGGACCCGGAGTTAGCAACATCCCCCAAGAACCCGAAGAGTAGAGTCCTGGCCCCTAGCCCTGCCAGTGTAGCAGAAATGATGACGGGTGATGATGGCAGCAGCAGCCGTTCTTCTCTGCGTGAGTAGCTTAATGTTGTCCGTGTGTAATTTACGTTGAGTAGGCTAACCACGTTATTACATTAATGCACGTAAGGTGAACTAGCAAACACTGTCGTAGTTACATGAGGCTGTCTTCTTGTTTGATGGCAGATACTCCCTTCACCCTGGCCAAAAAGGCTAAAATGACCAAAAAAAAAGTGGAAAACAGCTAAACATGAGAGGTTTTTGGACAAAGTTTTTGTTTTCTCCATTGATTAAGCACTGCTTCCAAGAGTGATACCATAAATCCCGTATAGCTGCAGAAAAGGCTAACATTGTTATCTTTTTACAAAAAAACAGCTGAAGGTGAGAGGTTTTTGGACCAATTTTGTGTTCTCCATCCTTTAAGCACTGGTTCGGGCACCGTTTAAGCGCCGGCACCGTTTCAAAAGTACTGGTTTTGTACTGGTATTGGATAAAACCTAAATGCTACTCATCCCTAGTCGAAGGAGACATTTAAAAAGCTTTTTGAAGGCAGTAAGGCACCCAAAGTAAGCAAGTGTGGAATCAAACTGAGAACATATAGAGGCCACAAGGTACCCGTGTGGGGAGCAGCCCACGTGCAGGTGGAATTCAGAGACGGTAAAAAGAAACTGGACATGGTGGTGGTTGAAGGGGCTAGAACTAGTTTGATGGGTCGGGGGGGCCTTACAGCGGATACTGGCCAGACATGAAACAGTGTTTAAGGACGAGTTAGGGACGCTGAAGGGGTTTGCAGCAAAGATAACTAATGCGTTGACTAGTCTAAACCCCTTGTTTTGCACAACAGAATACGGCCTCCCGTCTGCAGCTAAACACCTTAATAGCTTTTGTAATGGTTTTAGCCCGGTCGGATTGGGCAGCAAAGGGCTGCTTAAATACCACAAACTCCTCTGCTCCTCCACTTGGACCGCTAGCGCTGATCATAGCTATCGCTTGACAGAATGACCACGCGCACCATACACGTACTTTTTTCTTCTTTTTTGAATCTTCAGATCACGTGCGTGCCGAACCGTGGAGTGGGATCGGTTAGGATTACGGATCAACCGTGATCCGTTGCACCACTACTGGATGATATCATTCTGACGGAAAAGAATGACAAAGAACATCTTCAGACACGGGATGGAGTGCTGCAACGCTTGGAGGAGGCGGCCCTGCGCATTAAAAAGGAGCAAATGTCAATTCTGACATTGAAGACAAGGTGAGGTCCTGCAGTACATGTCAAGAACATAGACACAGGCCTCAAGAGGCACTGCTACACCCCTGGGAGTGGCCGGAGAAGCCATGGAGAAGAATACATATTGATTATGCTGGCCCATTTTTCGTAAGTGTACAAACTAAAGAGTTCATGACAAAGAACGGAATCACTCACGTCACCTCCCCCCTATCACCCGGCATCAAATGGGTTAGCGGAAAGAGCAGTGCAAACGTTCAAAGAACTCATGAAAAAGAGTACCGGAGACACACTGGCAACCAAGTTAAACAGGTTTACCGAACCACACCACAGTCCACAACGGGGAGGTCTCCCGCTGAGTTGATGATGGGCTGGAAGTTGAGGTGTACTCTTGATCTCATACACTCTGACTTGAAACAGAAAGTGACCGCAAAACAAGATAGCCAAAGACTGTATCATGATTGACATGCCAAGGAGCCCACGTTTGTTATTGGAGACACAGTATATACCAGAAACTATGGCGGAGGACCCAAATGGATACCAGGACTTATACAGGAGATGACGGGGCCTGTTTCCTACTTGGTGATGCTGGGCAATGGGACAGTGGTCAGCTGTTTGCCCACCTGGAGCCGTACCTGTCAGTAGGAATGCCTGAAGTCCACCCGGGCGAGCCCACAAAAGCAGCACCAATCATCAGCGCTGAGGCAGGAGAAAATGGTGAGAGAAACATGGAGGTGCAAGTTACACTAGTGGTGAAGCCACACATGGAAAATAGTGATTCACAGCCACTGGGTTATGGCGATCACAAAGAACCAAGACACCTCCTGAGCATCTGAGAAACTTTGTGCTGTGACTGAGAATAAGAAGAAGGAGATTATGGTGAACTGTTATAGTTTTATCTAAAACTGTCGGACTAAAGGTTCATCATTACGGGGTGTTGTGTGGTGTTAGTTCAGCAGGCATTACACACACATGCAGGTAGGAACAGAAGATTACCGGAGATGACTCCTTTCTTTATTTTTCTTTTTTCTTCTTCAAAACCACAACCAGAACAACATACTCACTAGTGCCCTCTAGCGCTTCTGGTAAATGCATCTACAGAACAAATGCAATAGTATGTGTGGACACAACATCTCCCCCTTTGAACAAGGATTTCTTATGTGAACCTGACTTCATCATTCTGATGTATGTAACCTAATACACGTTTAACATATTTCACATTACTCAGTAACATTCACTTTCCCATGACAAAGTCTTGGGTCCAGCAAGGTGGGTTCCTCATCCTGGTGGGCCTAAGCCTACTATCAGACTCAGAGTTAGATGCTAGATCAGTTCCTGGTTTATGACAGTCCATTGTTGTGTCAGAATCAGTACCTGCGTTCAGCTCTGACAGAGCCGATAAGTGTGAGGCGTTCCAGGTCCGTCCATCATCCAGCAAATAAGTGTTTGGTCCTTTCCTTGTCATGACAGTCCTTGGTTTGGAAAACTTTAACTCGCCTTTCTTTACCTTCCACGGCTTCCTAACCTGTACCTTGTCACCAGGCTGAAAGTTGGATGGTTTGGCGTGTCTGCGAGCATCAGTGTATTCTTTCATTTTCATTTGCTTATTCTTAACTCTTTTGCACATGGTATGCCTCTCTGTCTGAGGAACAGGCATATCCATTACCTGTAACTTTGTTCTCATTCGTCGTCCATGGAGCAGTTCTGAAGGGGAAACTCCAGTTGTTGAATGAGGGGTTGCTCTGTAGTCCATCAGGTAAGTTCTCAGGAACGATTTCCAGGGTTGTCCTTGAATCGAGGCAGTCTGTAGGCAGTCTTTAATGCATCTATTGAATCTCTCAACTTCCCCATTAGCTCTTGGGTAATACACTGAGGATCTCAGGTGTTGGATTCCCCTGCTTTTCAGGAAGTCAGGGAACTCAGCAGAGAGAAATTGAGAGCCATTGTCACTTATCAGTGTCTTTGGATTCCCTTCACGAGAGAAAACTACCGAAAGGAATTGAATGATAGTAGCCGCATCAGCTCGGGGAGCAAAAGCTACTTCAGGCCACTTACTAAAGTAGTCTACCAATGTGAAGGCAAATCTACAGTCAGAAGGGGCTATTTCAAAAGGGCCTATGATGTCCACAGACACCTTTTCCCAAGCAGCAGCTGGTAAAGGAATGGGTTGGAGTGGAGCATCATGGGTGACAGTGGACTTGTCATTCTGTCTGCACGTTGCACAGTTCTTTATCAGTGTCTCTATGTGACAATCCATTTTGGGCCACCAGTACAATTCCCTCAGGCGTTGTTTGGTACGGACGATGCCTTGGTGAGTTTCATGAGCTATATCAGTGAGTTTTTTCTGCAACAACTCAGGCACTAGCAATCGATGTGTACCTCTGATGATGCACTCGTTCAAGACCGCGAGTTCATGGCGGATTGGGAAGTACAGCTGTAAGTCAGGTTCCAGTGACGTCTTCCTTGCAGGCCAGCCTTTCTGTATCTGCACACGGAGCTTTGTGAACACTGGACAGGCTTTGCACTCTGACTGGAAGTCATCCTCAGACACAGCACTCAGATCAGTGAGGATGGCTGCAACTGACTCCACATCCTCTGCACATGCCATGTCTGTCTCGGAAAATGGGAGCCTAGAAAGACAATCAGCAACATGGTTCAATGACCCAGTTCTATATTCCACTTCATAGTCAAACTCCAACAGGCGAGCTGACCATCTGGCTATGCGTAGACCAGCTCTGTTATTGCCCTTAGTAGTCAGCAGTGTTGTAAGTGCTTGGTGATCTGTTCGTAGGAGGAATTTTCTCACCCAGAGCCATGTGCGCCATTTTTCAGCAGCCCAGACGCAAGCTAGAGCTTCCTTCTCAACGATTGAGTATTTCCTCTCTGCATCAGACAAGCTGCGAGATGCAAATGCAACAGTATGTTCTGCATCATTACTGTCAAGTTGAGTCAAAACAGCACCTACACCGTAGTCTGAGGCATCTGTTGAGACTATGGTTGGCTTACTGGGGTCGAACATCACCAGGGCAGGGCTGTGCACGATTAACCGCTTGACTTGATCAAACGCTGCTTGAGCTGCATCGTTCCAGTGGAATGAACAGTCCTTATGCAGAAGAGCTCTCATAGGTTCAACAACAGTCGCGTAATTTGGCACAAACTTGCTGTACCATGCACTCAAGCCAAGAAATGAGCGCAGGGTTGCAGGATCAGTAGGGGGCGGAGCATGCAGGATGGCAGTGACATGAGAGTCATCTGGCAGCAGACCTTCTGGACCGATCTTTTGACCCAAAAAGCTCAGAGTAGTTTGACGGAGTTGACATTTGTGAACATTGAGTTTCAGTCCTGCATTGTTGATTCTGTGTAACACAGCACGCAAGTTGGCCTCATGTTCAGCTTCTGACGTTCCGTATATGATGACATCATCAAGGTAGCATTGCACCCCTTTCTGGCCGCGTAGGATTTGTGTCATCATCTTTTGGAAGGCTGCAGGTGCTGAACTCAACCCATAGGGAACTCTGCAGTACTGGTACAGTCCTTCATGTGTAATGAAAGCAGTGAGCCCTCTACTCTCTTCATGTAGTTTCAGCTGATGGTAGGCGGATTTAAGATCCAGGGTGGAGAACATGACAGCCCCACGCAGCTCAGACAGTATGTCCTCTATCAGTGGCAAGGGATGACTGTCAGCGACCACCGCTTTGTTAGGTTCTCTCAAATCAACGCACATGCGTATGCCACCAGTCTTCCTTCTAGTGACTACAATCGGGGAGACCCATTCAGATGCATCGATTTTCTCTATGATGCCATGTTCCTCAAGGTTCTTGAGTTCTGCGGAAACAGCATCACGGACTGACAGGGGTAAGCATCGAAGTTTCTGCTGTATTGGCTTCACTTCAGGTCGTACCTTCACTTTATGTACAAAGTCCTTTGCACATCCGAATGCAACTGGAGACTCACATTCCTGTTTACATTGAGTGGGCAGAGCCGAGGTTTGCTGGAGTGCAGCACAGACCTTGGGACTGTCAAGAACTAATTGTCCCCCTTTTATGTGTAGCTGGAGGGCAGTCACCAAGTCCATTCCCAGTATGGGTGTTCCTGTTCTCACAATGTAGAGATCAGTGGAGGCACACTTGCCATTGTAAGTAATGTCAGCTCTAAGACACCCTAATACATCCAGTTTCTCTTTTGAATATGTAATAAGCTGAACAGCTGGATTACTTAACTTAACTGAGCCAAAATTTGTGCTGTAAACATGTTCAGGCAGTATGGAAACACCAGACCCTGTGTCTACTAGTAGCTTAACAGTACATGCCTGCGCAGTATTTGGTACAGTGACAGCAACAGTTCACATCAATTTAGCCGGATCACCACTGACACAATTGTCAACAGTTAAAACACACATTTCAGGAACAGTCACTTCATTAACAAGCTTATGAGAAGATTTACACACTCTCGAAAAATGTCCGATTTTCCCACACGTATTACATTTGCAGTCTTTTGCGGGGCAGGATTTATCATTGGCTTTGTGATCAGCTGAACCACAACGGTAGCACGTCGGAGCTGTATCCGTCTTTTTAGCTGCTTTGTATTTTGGCTTGCGCATCTTCTTTTGTACTTGAACAGCGGCAACAGGCTTCGTTTCACCAACAGCAATGGCCTTTGCATCAGCTATTGCAGCCTGTGGTAAGGCGCTGTAGATTCGTTGTCCCTCCGTTCCCAAGCAGTGAATGAGCAGGGCCCTCTTCCTCTCAGTAGCAAAGTCATTACCCCCGATCGCCAGCAAGTAGTTATCGAACAACTTTTTCCACGCAGCAAATGGAATTTTCGGTTCGCCCGGGCAATCCAGGAACACAGCCGGGTGTTGCAAAGAGAGCAGAGTCATAACTTAATCACCACTACTCTCGTCGCCACTTGTTGTGTGGTGTTAGTTCAGCAGGCATTACACACACATGCAGGTAGGAACAGAGGATTACCGGAGTTGACTCCTTTCTTTATTTTTCTTTTTTCTTCTTCAAAACCACAACCAGAACAACATACTCACTAGCACCCTCTAGCGCTTCTGGTAAATGCATCTACAGAACAAATGCAATAGTATGTGTGGACACAACACGGGGTGAAATTTCAGTAAAGACCGGGGACGGGGTTGTTGCATTTTAATAAAGGTGACGTTTTTGTTTATGGGTATTTTATGTAGTGATTAAAACTACACAGTAGTTTCAGTTTAAGGGGGGAGGAATGTTATGTTGTAGCAGGGATTTGTCCACCAGGGGGCAACAGTTTTTTGAGAGTGGTATCAGTGTGTGTGGCGCTTGCCCCAGTTCAGAATAATAAAAAAGTGACTGCGAGGTCAACATGGTCTCCGTGGTTCCTTAGTTCTAGGATATCACAAGAGCCAAATCAAATCAAATCACTTTTATTGTCACATCACATGTGCAGGTACATTGGTACAGCACATGCGAGTGAAATTCTTGTGTGCGAGCTTCACAAGCAACAGAGTTGTGCAAAATACAATAACATAAACAGGCAAAATATACGAATGGCTAAATCTGAAACTAATAAATATATGTACAATATATAATAGTATATGCAAAAAAAATAAAATAAAATAAAAAATTCTGGATGTGTATACTAAATGTTTTTCTACGTGTGTGTGTGTGTGTACACATATTTTACAAATTAAATAGAGTCAATAAATAAAATATATAAAAATATACAGAGTGAGACATGTGCAAAACAGTGGCATTACTGTACAGTATGGAGTGCATAATGTTAAAGTTCCAGTAGTGGAGGTGAGGTGTCTATGACGTGTTCAGCAGTCTAATGGCCTGATGGCCACGGGATTAACTGCTGTGCACAGGAACCATGTTTAATCTTAAACTGGATGCTAATATCAGCAATAAATGAGTGACTTACAGTAAATCGTGACATGACAAATACTTAATGGTATGCTAAAAAGATATCATTACACCACTCCTGTGACTGGGCAGATTATTACATTTGTTTTTACCTACAGTCACTGGAAAAAGAAAGTTTTCACAGGACTCTGTGCTGTCCCATGATAAACTAAGCATGTCATTAATGCTTCCATAGGAATTAAGAGAGTAAGCACTAGCCAGGTGTAGCTAATCAAATGTAGTTGATTTATTGATTATCAGCAAGTGTGAGGACCTCTATGAAAACAGAATTTTAGGCAGTTGCTGCTCTGGAATATTCAGCAGTCCAGGAATGGATACTGAAGCAAATCCCCCCCAAAGGTCAGACTGTGCAATGCTGAGAGAAATTAGAAAACATCCAAGAGCTACATCTCCGATTCTACAGATCTCAGTTAGCATGTTAAGTTTAAGACAGTACAATCATAGCCATACTGATGGCTATTATTTGGGCTTCTTTTGCAGTCATCGGACCTGAGTGACCCGCAGTCATTGAGTTGACCGTGAAATCTTCCGTATACCAAAGTATTCTAGATTAAAATTTCAGACCATTGGTTGGATACCTAAAGCGTGGCTGAAATTGGGATATGCAAGGCAATGATCCTAAGCAGAGCAGCACATTTACTCCAGAATAGCTTAAAAAGAAAAAAATGAGGGGTGTCAATGACCAAGTCAAAGTCTAGATCAGGGGTTGGCAACCTGCGGCTCCGGAGCTACATGCAGCTCTTTAGTCCTTATAGTGCGGCTCAGCGTGGTTTGGTAAAAAATAAATTAGAAGTATTTAGCTGAAGTGTATTTTATTTATGTTAGTTCTTTTTTAACTTGTATTTCTAAATTGGAATATTATTGTGATATTTAAATATTTAAAAAAAATTATATTTTATTATTTTTTCATCGCTCAAAATAAGCGTCACACTCGCGGAAGCCGGTGTACCCGCCGAAACGCCGTGCATTTATCGCGACTTTCAACCCCAGGTAGGCCAATTATGGATCTTCAGATCCACATAATGTCAGCAGCTCCACCGTGAACTATGTTAAAACAAACACCGCTCACGCCTCACAGATGACAGCTTACAGTCCTGCGTAAAGATGAAAGTGACTTCGTACAGCCCCGATTTGCAGACGCTGTGCGCAGAGGTTCAGGAGCAGAAGTCCCATTGTAAACATATCACGGCAGACCCGACGATGTTTGCACGAACATGCTTTTCAGCATCTCTTTATTGACCACTTATCACAACGGTTGCTGGCGCATTCAGCCAGCTGTAACTTTTCAGCTCACAGCCCGACACATACCAACAACAGCATAGATAGCACAGACATTAAGGTGGCGAGGTGTGATTGCGTGTGCCGCTCAGGCGTGGTCTCCCCTGCAGACCACGCCCCGCCACACACATTAACCAGGTAAAATACATATTTAGGCAGAATTTTGCAAATATCTATTTTTAATTTTTTAGCAGCATAGTACTTTTTTTCCAATTATTTTTTTTAAAAGTCAGGGCAAGGCTCCAAAAGCCCAAAGGCAAAATATATGTTGTGAGCCGCCACCCTTATATATAAGGGTGGCGGCTCACAACAGTTTTTGTTTGCTACATGGATCATTTTAGTTCAGCTTTCCTTTTGTTATATTTCTTTAACAGTTCAAAATGTGTTAATTACATAAATAAATTGTAACTTTCTCTGTAGCACTTCATGGATTTCATAAGGAACACACCTTAGTTGTTCACACAAAGCATAAAGGTAAAACTATCCTTTGGTTATTTTGTCAAGTATATACATATGCTGATATTTGGTCAAGAAGACTTTTTCACATTTTGCCTTTGTTCCTGTGGTAATTACTTACCACAAACGGACCCTTTAACAGCCATTAGATGACAATCTGTGTTAATTGGAGTTAAATTATCTTAATTTCAGGAGCAAGACCATGCCTAAACATGCCCCTTCCTTCCTTGTCTCATCTCTATATGACCCCCCCAGTTCTACAAGCTGTTCATTCACGTTTTTGTGCCCCACCGTCCCTCCCCTTGTTTAAATCTTTTCACTTCTCATTAGGGGATCTGCCAGGCCCGGGAGATCCCTATGTCCCCAAACCACAGCTCAATTCTTGATTAAGCCATTCGCCTTTATCTACTAAAAAACGCTGCCAGACCTAAAATGAGGACGTGGGTCCAGCTAGTGAAATGTTTTTACAGGCATTACTGTAAAACTGTATTTTAGGATACTGGAAAATAATAACTTGTCTCTTTTTGTATGTAGGTATAAGATTTTTTTTTTTTAATTTGTCATGCACACACACACACAAAGTAGTAATATATGCAGATATGCAGTAAAAGGAACACTGACTTGTTAAGAGTCTTGAACAAAGAGTTCATGTTGGAAATCACAGTGCAAACTGAAAAAGAAATGTTTTAATTCAACACTCAGTTAGCCAAGAATCATTTCCTGGCTTTTCTACACAGAAACCTCTCCTTTGACCAGCTCAGAAAAAGCCTGTTGTAAGTTTTCCACACCTACTGCTGTTTCAATAAGGAGTATGTTGGAGCTGATAGCCTCTGGAGAAAAGCTACTGCATCATCCAGTTTCTCAACCTCCCCACTATTGCCCCGAGTGTGGGTCAAAGGTCAATAATAGAGCAATTGCAAGCAGAACATGAAATCCAAGTAGTGCCTGTGTGAGAATAAACACTGGAAATGGTACAGCATGATACAAATCTCAGAAAAAGACTTACAGAAAGTATCCCTCCAGATAACATCACTGTGGATATGTGGTTATTACAGTGAGTGGTCAGAGAGCACTGACTGTAACAAATTCCCCAGCAAATAGTTTTGACATTGAAATATCAGAGAAGTCGAAAATTGACTCTTTAATTTGTTCCGTAAAAGGGGATCACCAAAGGATGCATTATTTATGCAACAGCACATCATGAATCAAAGCAGGGATACTCACGCTTTGTTGATAGGAGCAGTCAGACTCAAACGTGATTTAACGGTTATAAATTCACAGTTTTTTCATCTATTCCCATTTAGCTGTTTAACACCAAAACATCCTTACACGTTCTCTCTGGAAAGCAACAGCTCCTTGTGTGGAACGTTCCCAGCTGCCAGCCTGTGAATGTTCACTTGATGTGTCTTTGTCTTCTCTGTCACACTCGAGGGGATTGAAATTCCTCGTGTGAAATGATATTTGAGGTGATTAAAGGGAGTCATTCCACAGAGCTGACAGTTCTAATGGAGAGAGAGCAAAATCTGCCAGTCCAGTCCTAATAGCGAGACAAGCTTTGTGACAGCCGCCGGAGGAGCTCAGAAATGCTCTGCTCTCGGGACAAAGTGCCGACAGAGGCATGCCCTCTGATTCTGTTGTCAAAACTGCTGTTTGTTTAGTTGCTCATGATGTATGAAGGAGCGAAAGACTGAGACAGAAAAATGGAATGCAGCTGTTTAGTCTTTTGGCACAAGGTATCAGATATAAGCACATACAGTGGGGCAAAAAAGTATTTAGTCAGCCACCGATTGTGCAAGTTCCCCCACCTAAAATGATGACAGAGGTCAGTAATTTGCACCAGAGGTACACTTCAACTGTGAGAGACAGAATGTGAAAAAAAAAAATCCATGAATTCACATGGTAGGATTTGTAAAGAATTTATTCGTAAATTAGGGTGGAAAATAAGTATTTGGTCAATAACAAAAATACAACTCAATACTTTGTAACATAACCTTTGTTGGCAATAACAGAGGTCAAACGTTTACTATAGGTCTTTACCAGGTTTGCACACACAGTAGCTGGTATTTTGGCCCATTCCTCCATGCAGATCTTCTCGAGACCAGTGATGTTTTGGGGCTGTCGCCGAGCAACACAGACTTTCAACTCCCGCCACAGATTTTCTATGGGGTTGAGGTCTGGAGACTGGCTAGGCCACTCCAGGACTTTCAAATGCTTCTTACGGAGCCACTCCTTTGTTGCCCGGGCGGTGTGTTTTGGATCATTGTCATGTTGGAAGACCCAGCCTCGTTTCATCTTCAAAGTTCTCACTGATGGAAGGAGGTTTTGGCTCAAAATCTCACGATACATGGCCCCATTCATTCTGTCCTTAACACGGATCAGTCGTCCTGTCCCCTTGGCAGAAAAACAGCCCCATAGCATGATGTTTCCACCCCCATGCTTCACAGTAGGTATGGTGTTCTTGGGATGCAACTCAGTATTCTTCTTCCTCCAAACACGACGAGTTGAGTTTATACCAAAAAGTTCTACTTTGGTTTCATCTGACCACATGACATTCTCCCAATCCTCTGCTGTATCATCCATGTGCTCTCTGGCAAACTTCAGACGGGCCTGGACATGCACTGGCTTCAGCAGCAGAACACGTCTGGCACTGCGGGATTTGATTCCCTGCCGTTGTAGTGTGTTACTGATGGTGACCTTTGTTACTTTGGTCCCAGCTCTCTGCAGGTCATTCACCAGGTCCCCCCGTGTGGTTCTGGGATCTTTGCTCACCGTTCTCATGATCATTTTGACCCCACGGGATGAGATCTTGCGTGGAGCCCCAGATGGAGGGAGATTATCAGTGGTCTTGTATGTCTTCCATTTTCTGATGATTGCTCCCACAGTTGATTTTTTCACACCAAGCTGCTTGCCTATTGTAGATTCACTCTTCCCAGTCTGGTGCAGGTCTACAATACTTTTCCTGGTGTCCTTCGAAAGCTCTTTGGTCTTGGCCATGGCGGAGTTTGGAGTCTGACTGTTTGAGGCTGTGGACAGGTGTCTTTTAAACAGATGATGAGTTCAAACAGGTGCCATTCATACAGGTAACGAGTGGGGGACAGAAAAGCTTCTTACAGAAGACGTTACAGGTCTGTGAGAGCCAGAGATTTTCCTTGTTTGAGGTGACCAAATACTTATTTTCCACCCTAATTTACGAATAAATTCTTTACAAATCCTACCATGTGAATTCATGGATTTTTTTTTTCACATTCTGTCTCTCACAGTTGAAGTGTACCTCTGGTGCAAATTACTGACCTCTGTCATCATTTTAAGTGGGGGAACTTGCACAATCGGTGGCTGACTAAATACTTTTTTGCCCCACTGTAGCTAGTGATCAGAAATATACTGCAGAAAGAGCTGCTCAGAATTGGAATGGTGTTTGGGATAGTTAACTTCTTAACTCTGTTCCTACTTCAGTAAAGGCTTTGGAAAACAATAAATGAAGACAAACCTGATAGCAAAGCAACTTTGCCGTACATGCCATACATACATGCCATACATACATACGTACATAAGTTACTGCTAGTGTGGTGGCACGAAGGAGGGATAACCAGGGAAGGTGACTAAGACATGTTGACAACGCCACCTAGGGGGGGACAGGTACACCCCAGGAAAGACTTTTATAGCCAATGTAGATGTTACACTAGCTATCAAAGCCCACAGGCTCATTATTAACAGCACAGGTGAGGCAGATCAGTTTTACAAATCAAAATTTATTAAGAAAAACTACAAAAAAAAAAAAAAAAAAAAAAAAGCATAGAACTGTAAGATCAGAGAAATTCTTAGGGTAGCAGGGCTGAGACTGCAAGACTGTTAATTAAAACACTTTAATAACAAACAATGATTAAAACAACAAGGCTCGCTGCCACGGTGCTACCCTAAAATGGCCTGTATTTATATAGCGCTTTACTAGTCCCTAAGGACCCCAAAGCGCTTTACATATCCAGTCATCCACCCATTCACGCACACATTCACACACTGGTGATGGCAAGCTACATTGTAGCCACAGCCACCCTGGGGCGCACTGACAGAGGCGAGGCTGCCGGACACTGGCGCCACCGGGCCCTCTGACCACCACCAGTAGGCAACGGGTGAAGTGTCTTGCCCAAGGACACAACAACCGAGACTGTCCAAGCCGGGGCTCGAACCGGCAACCTTCCGATTACAAGGCGAACTCCCAACTCTTGAGCCACGATCGCCAAGCAAAAAAAACAAAAACAAGGAGCACCAGAGTCCAAAAAATGCAGGAAAGCATATCAAAAACAAAACGAAACCAGAGCTCACCAAGAGTCTACAAAAAGTCCAGGGGGCCGACCGTGCACACGGCAACGGTGGCGACGTGCGAACAGTTCTGGAGGCCGACCGTGCACATGGCGACGGCGGGCAAACAGTTCTGGAGGCCGACCGTGCAGACAGCAACGGCGGCGAGGAAGCAGTTCTGGGGGCCGACCGTGCGGACGGCAACGGCGGAGAGGAAGCAGTTCTGGGGGCCGACCGTGCGGACGGCAACGGCGGCGAGGAAGCAGTTCTGGGGGCCGACCGTGCGGACAGCAACGGCGGCGGGAATGCAAGCCTGGAGGCCGGCCACGCGGAAGGCAGTGGCGGCAACAGAAGTCCGGAGGGCGGCCACGGTGGCGATGATGCCCAACAAGCGGCCTGGCAGATGACCGACAATGTGGAGGTGGTAGGAGGGGACCCGAAGGCTGCGTGGCCCCTGCAGCCCCAGGCGAAGCGGAGGTTGGATCAGATGAGGCAGAGGCTGAAGCCGAAGCTGGGCCAGGCGACGCTGAAGCGAATGCGGAGGCTGAACCAGGTGAGGCTGATGCAGAGGCGGGGCCAAACGAAGCTGGTGATGCGGGAGCTGGACCAGACGAGGATGAGGACGCGGGAGCTGGACCAGACGAGGATGAGGACGCGGGAGCTGGACCAGACGACGCTGAAGCGGATGCGGAGGCTGGACCCGGCAAAGCGAATGAAGCTGAAGCCGAAGCTGGACCAGGTGAAGCTGAAGGCGAAGCTGAAGGCGGAGCCGGACCAGGCGACGGCATGGGTGGAGACACGGAGGCTGCAGCTGGCGTGGATGGAGACACGGAGGCTGCAGCTGGCGTGGATGGAGACACGGAGGCTGCACCTGGCGTGGATGAAGACACGGAGGCTGCAGCTGGCGTGGATGAAGACACGGAGGCTGCAGCTGGCGTGGAAGCTGGAGACGGAGGCGCTGCAGCAGGCGGCGGCATGGATGAAACTGCTGCTGCAAGTGTGGACGAGGTTGCTGGTGGAGCAGCAGGCGGCGGCATGGATGAAACTGCTGCTGCAAGTGTGGATGAGGCTGCTGGTGGAGCAGCTGGTGGCTGGACGGGCTCCTCGGGCCCCCCAGCTGACGAGGAAGGAGGCTGGACGGGCTCCTCGGGCCCCCCAGACTGTTTTTGCTAGAGTTTACTAGAGTTTTACCCTAGTAAAATAACAACTCAATAAAATAACTAAACAGAAATGGTGGAGACCGGCCACTTGAGGAGGCAACCTACAGGGAGGAGTGCCCAAGGGTGCCACCAATTGCTCACCCGTGTAGTTTCACTGCAAATCTCACTGTCACTCACACTGAAATCTAAATGGCGCAATCTACCTATGCCCGGTGTGTACACTCTCATGCATCAGGGAGGGGATTCCACCTCACGTGCCTAGCCCCTCAACAAGCGGCCGAACCTCCACTAAAGCAACAAAACAACAAAGCATCAAACGTTAAACAAATTAGTAAAAGAGATATACATAAAACAAATACACCCTAAGTTAAAGTTCTTTATAAAAAGGATGATTAAAATACATAAAACAACTCCGAGTAAAAGACCATAAAACCAGGAGTCAGTCAAGGCCAGTCCATAAACGTTTGTAAGATGACAACAGCCACAAGAAGACACAACTAAACAAAACAGCACAAGACAGCAGCAGTATGGTACAATCCTGTAACAAAAGAGGGAAACAGTCGTTAAGGTCCACCCTACCTACTACATGCCACATTATAGCAAACACAAGAGTCCCACTTACCACTCTCTAAAGGGGAATACTACAATGAACAGCTTTCCTAAAGAAAGCAAACCACTCTGTAATGCTTAACCACGTGACACTCTTGACCACCTTGGATGGGAAAAGACTGCCAGATGCCGCAGTGCAGTAGTGAAGTGCAGCTGTTTCTTATAAGATTGCTAATTATCAGCTGGGAAGGTGTGGATGTTAGTGCTGCATTCGCAGACAACACGTAAAATCCTACCTCAAAGTCTACTTCATTACACTAGCGCAACATTATTTGTTTTTGCGACCATCTCCAAAGACAACATCCTGACACAAAGTTGGTAGGGAGGAATTCCTGACCCACAATGATAAAGCTAAGTGCAGCCAGAGTCTGATCTTCAGCATGTAAAAGCAGTAATTAGCAGTTAGGCTTGCAGCACTGTAGCACACATTTTCTAACTGTACCTCTTTCAATCAGTATTTTTGGGGTGGTCTTCCCCAACTTTGCTGTCAGTTTCATGTTAATACTTAATGCTAAAGAAAGGTCTTTGTGTGTGTCCTTGTTATGGATGTGTCAGCATGTGGGACTGTAGCCTAAGTTTTAAATTGATAGCTGATAATTATGTTGCATTGCATCTCAGTCCTCATCTCCTGCTTCCGAGCAGCTGGGCTGGCTTCAAGAATGACTTGTTTTGTGAAGTCCTGTGTCTACACACCAGTTCCAAATGGCACACCCAGTCATTTACCACCCACTCTCCTCCACATCATTACAGCAGTCCAAGTGGTAGCAACTTTGTGATCTCTCATTATAAATTATACAATCCTGTGATTGAAAGTATTTTCCCCCATTCTAATTTCTTTGTTTTTCTTTGCCACACTTACACATTTCAGATGATCAAACAAATGACCATAACCAAGTTTTTACCTTTTTCACACTGGGCCAGGTGGGTTTGGATAGTTTTTCCCCCCTTAATAAGTGAAATCATCATTTAAAAACACTGCATTTTGCATTTAATCGAGTTATCTCTGTCTAATGTTAAAGTTTGTCTGATCGTCGGAAGCCTGTAAATGTGCCAAATGAGCAAAAAACTAAGGAATCAAGAAGAGGGCATGTCATTTTACACAGCACTATATATATAAGCAGGATGATGTTACTCACTGGTTATTCCCTTATGAAGCATTGAGCAGAGTATTTTTGCAGTCACATTCTCAGTGTTTTGAAATTGGATGTTATGAAAGAATGGAGTAGATGTGAAGCGAGAAACTGATTGACCGTGAGTGCTCAGTGGCTGGTGACTTGTGAGTGACAAGTTGTTAACCAGTGAGCACATTATTGTTTATCCTTTCAAGCACGTCTGTGATCTGAGTTTGCTTTTTAGAGCTGGAAACCATCTCCATCTGTTATATACAATCTATATTTTTCACCGTTACCTCTGTGTTGTGCATTATGGTATATCTCTCCAGTGTGTAAGCAGCATCTCAGGGTCCTGGTCTCTCTGGAAACTCTCCACCTCTCTCCGTGACACCGTTTTTTCGGGGTGGGGGGTTAAGTTCCGATCATCTTGCGGGTGTTACATTTCTGTAACACCTGCATCTTGCGGGTGTTACATTTCTGTAACACCTGCAAGAATATACCCAAACTGTCAAACAAGCTGACATTACCCCTGGCTTCAGTGCTTGTTTTGAGTGTTTTCACTTTGAAAGATGGGCATCATTGTTCAGAACATCGCCTTCTGTACCTGCCATTTGCAGACCCTGCTTCCAGTGTGACTGACTGAAAAAGATGTTTCCCAGTTCCGGCAGAGCACTGCGATGCCAATTACCCCCTTTTTCATCCAGCACGTCCATCCCTTTTTTTTCTTTCTTTTTTTTTTTTTGCAGTTAACAGAAAATAATGGCTTTGTGTGAGAGTGATAACGGTGGGATTCCCCAGAGGGATGTAATGCACCAGAGATCATTTTATCCTCTCAGTTCCTCATCTGATATAGATCAGGTCTTAATTCCTGGACTATCACTCCTGGATTTTGTTTAACATTGTATTTGAGGATTTGCAAATTAATTTCCCCTCATGTGCTACATTCTTATTTTTTGCAGGTTTTTCACATTAAAGCTTTCCTTTGGTATTTGCATGTTCAAACATTGAATTATGAAAAAGAGAAGCCTTCTCTGAACCTTCACATCTGATATTAACTCCCAGGAACAGTGCTCGGGAAGTATTTCATTTTCACAGGTGACTCTATAAATTCATTTTTTTTTTTTGTCCTTGTTTCACTTTCTACGACTGTTTCAAAAAGATTTTTTTGACATCATAATTCCTGATCGATAGAGTACATAAGCCTTGATTATGCTGCATTTATACAAGTTGTGCAGCTTGTCGTTTCAAAGAGGTGAAATGCATGGCACAAAGGAAACCAACAGACTAGATACCACAACACTGCTGCCATTCAACAATTGTTTAATAATGCGACTGTGATGACTAAGAGAAACAAATGGAAACAAAAGACACGGGAACCCTTGCTACAACAAACAAAAGAAGAAGAAGAAGACCATGAACACAACCCATACTTAAAAATCAAAAGCATAACATGGAAGTGAGGGAAGAGGGGGAGACAGAACCTTCAAGACATCACTCCTTATTTACTTTGCATTCACTTTCTGAGGTAGGGAAATTGTCTTCTTATTCTAGCTGTTAAGCTGATAATTAAATGATTAAACTGATTTGAGTGCAAATTTGATTGTAAGTTTCTATAAAACCTAGGAGCGAAAGTTTAGTTTGCTTAAATAGCAAGACTTCAAATCATAGCAGTTATTCCTGATGGTTGTTTTCCTGTTTCACAGAAAAAGTACATTTTTTCTTCCAGAGAGCTTTAAATTTGATCTGTTACTTGTTCTTTTCTGTCATAAATATATTGAAATATACTATTTTGTTGTTGTATGCTCATGTATGCTCATACAGTAAATGTGGCCAAAGGTCCCATTGATGACTTAAGTTTATGTAAAGGCTAGGCTGCTCTAACATATCTGTCCATAGAGGATTGAAAACGTGTTTGTCCATTCCGTTGATATTGTTACTCTGCCACGCAACTCCACCAAGGACGGTCCCAAGCCCAGATGTGAAAGGAGGAGGGTGGTCGCCTTGCCGAAGCAACCAGAACCGACCAATCGGGGAAACTAGGCTTGAAACCCTGGAATCTCAAATATCAGCTTTATCGACCAATGCTACCCCATCCGGGGCAGCCGATGCGCCAGCGCTGGGTACCCAGGGCGCTGGTGGGAAATGGATAACTGGCCATCGACTCCATCGACTAACGCCCAAGACGCCGATCAACGTCGCAGCGTGGAACGTCAGTACTGGTCACCATGTTGGGCAGAAGGAGATCATCGCCCGTGAACATTCAAAACTCAGCGCCTTGATAACGGCCCTATTGGAACTTCGGCTGACTGGATCTGGCACCTTCGCCGTCGAAGTGCCGGCCATGGACGAGAAGATGACGTTGTATTACTCAGGTGGCGAAAAAAAGAGAAGCCGGAGTCGGCTTCATGGTGCACCATCGGTTCTCTGTGAGCGTCGTCGCCTTTCAACCTGTATCGCCGTCCTAACTGTTAACAATATGATCAAGCTACACGTCATCGCAGTCTACGCGCCGACCGAAACGAACTCCGATGCATCCAAAGATTAATTCTATGATCGCCTGCAAGACGTCCTGGACTCCCTACCTCAAACCGACATGATCATGGTCACCGGCGACATGAACGCCCACGTCGGCATCGACCGCACTGGCTGGGAATAAACGATGGGAAAGTTCGGCCATGGAGAAATGAACGACAATGGACTGCGATTGTTGTCATTCACCTCAACTGGTCCTCGGGAACACACTATTACAACACTCGCTCAAGCACCGTCTGACATGGCACAACCCAAGAGGAAACGACTCGGCGCTACTCAACTACATGCTCATCAACACCTGGTTCCGATTGTCCTTGCAAGATATCCGGGCTATGTGCGGTCCCGGCTATGGCTCTGATCACTATCTTGTCCGCACCCGAGTGCGCATGCAGCTCCAACGAGCGAAGAAGCCGACACCAATTCAATTCCAAATACCAATACCAATTTCAGATCGCATATTCGAACCGCTTTGCCCTCCTCCCCCTGAGTGATGATGCCAACGAAGAAGAGCAAACAATATTGGAAGCCATCTTGGACTGCGCCAAGCCGCTGTGCCCACCCGCCCGATGTCGCACACAACCGTAGATCTCGGACGAGTGTCTCGACCTAGTCGTTGAACGCAAGAAGGCCAAGCTAACCAACTTCGAAAAGAATCGTCAGCTAAACCATGAGGTGCGGCTGAAGATGAAAGCAGACCATGAGGCGTACTGGAACAAAGTCACTGCGGAACTTGAAAATGCGGCCGAATGACAAAACTATAGAGTGCTGTACTTCGATGCATTCTTGGCATTTCCATTCGCGACCATCATTCGAATGACACCTTCCTTACCAGCTGCGGCAGCCAACCGACGATCGGCGAACTAATCCAGTGTTGCCGACTCCGATGGTTTGGCCACATTTGTCGAATGGACCTGAGCCGCTACCCCCATGGCCTACTCTGGTTGACCCGCCCCGCCGACTGGAAGGTGCAGCGAAATGCACCAAAGAAGACATGGACGAAACAAATCGAGGATGATTTGAAGGCCCGTCGAATCGATCTTGAGCTGGCAAGAACCATTGCCTTAGATCAAAAAGTGTGGGAGATCATCGTTGGTCAAGCAAGAGAACCTGCGGCACCTACAGCAGCGTACTGGTTGCGCGGTCGACAACTGCCGCCAGACACCCGCTAAGGACGAGAGAGAGAGAGAGACTCTGCCACGCTTCAGATCATCAAACAAATTGTAACATTAGACAAAGATAAAACCAGTAAATCCAAAATACAGTTTTTAAGAGAGTACGGCATAGCCAAGGACCATCGGAGATGTTCTGCCACAACTGTGTAATGTTGTCATTTCGTGACAGATCAGTCATAGCAAACGCTGCAGCGTCCATCAGACATGGCAGCCCATAATCACATGAGACGGACGATGCTACCATGTATGGCTTTAGATAGTCAGGATCAGTTTTAACTTAGCTGTAGACCATTAGTCATTAGTCTTTCTCTGTATTATTGTAGGGCCTTTACCTTACAATATAAAGCACCTTGGGGTGATTATTGTGATTTAGCACTGAAAAAATAAACTGAATTGAAACTATCAATGAGGTTGTGCTGTTGTGCTGAAGTCTCATAGACACCATGCTAAGTTTATCACCATCACCATCTTAGCTTGTTGTTGCTCCCCCTGGCCTGTGGTCACTTTTATTTTCTTAATGTGTTTCATGCACGACAAACTCTGATGCTGGGAACCTTTGCAAATAAGTGTGTATCACCCTGCTGAGGCCGTCGGTCCACCGGGGTTATGTGTTACTCTCACAGAGTACGAGGTCAGTCCTGCTGATACTTCTTGTTTAGGAGTCGTATGCCGACATGACATGTTATTGTCACACTTGAGTTCACCTGTGCCACATCATCCTGTGTCCGTGTGTGTGTGCCCTCCCTCAGTCTTTGTCAGGCTCTTGTTGTTTTGTAGATTGTAATACTTAACTGAATCTTGCAGTGATTATATTTTTTTTATCAGCTCTAGTAGTTATAGAATAAAGGTCTATGTTTATCCACCTACCTGCCAGCCCCCATATTCTTTTCCCTTTGTGAAAATAATGGTGACATATTTGGCAGTTTCAGGGCAGCCACATATCTTTGAAGGATAGTTTAAAACTTTCCAGGCCCCAGTATGCTTCAGTATGTGTCAGGTTCAAGGCTTCTGGTAACCCCGGTATTCTTCCACTCCATTTAGTTTAATTAATCATCTTTATAGTAGCTATCAAAACTAGTGTGCTCCAAACTGCTTACTTGGATTTCCAACCTGCTGTCCTCCATAAAGAATGAATGAAGTCAAAGCAGTAACTCGAGACACTTAAGCAGGTTAGCTCCTTGTGTTTAAGTGCTGCTGAATAGTGAATTCCAAGTAATGATTTTCCTTCCCCTGAAATGAATATGTAGCTTTACAAATACAGCCTTTGAGCTACTATCATCTTATCACCCCACTACAGGGCATGCCCTGGTAAGTGACTTTGTTATCAAGACACACTGCAGTGAGTCAGCTGCTTGGTGTTTAGCTGATATTGACGTTCATTGAAACTGTGACCTTCTTGTCACCTCTTTATTACAGGATGACCTCTATGCTGCCGGGCCACTTGTGAAAACCTTACTTGTTAATAATACAATTATTAGGGCCCCTTCTCTAGGACATGTCACTCCTGTCTTTACAATTGATTTGTCTTTTCCATGTAGAGCACTTTTTTTGTCTTCACATATTTGTCACACTCATCACCTCACACTCCCCCTTCAACCCTGATAAGGACAAGTTAAAGAGGTTGGATGGATACATACATATACATAGTTTAAGTTTAAAGTTCTACATTTTTTAAGTAAAAAGAAAAACTGCTGGGAGTGAGAGCAGACTATCAGCCTCATGTTTTGAAAGATTTCCTTATTATATTTCTCTTGGTTTTGAGAAGCACTAAACAAAGAAAGAGATTCTCCTAGAATGAAATGACAAAAGATGTATTTTTCAGAATATCCACCCATGCCTCAAATTAAGGAATGACATTCAAGTAACTTAAACTGACAAGGTGAAACTACAATGCTCATACAAAGTCAAAATATAAAAATCCTCAAATTAAATCGAGTTTTCAACCACTGGACATCACCGTCACATAAACATGATGAGAAAAAAGGGGGCGGGGGTAAAAAGCTATAGATTGGAAGAAAGTTTTTATCACAGGAAATGGAACTGAGAAGGAGGGGAAGTTGAACTAGTTTCCCCCCTGGTTGCTTGAGCCATTAGTTGCAGTGATGATGGATGAAAGATAATGTTGAAAGGGCTGAGCAGAGGATTTGCCTGCCTGGCCTAGACAGCTGATCTGTGGGGATGAAGAAGACTGCTGTTAGCCAAATCCTTTATCTCCTTTATGCCATAACTACGACACCTTGGAAAAGCAAGTAAAGGGCATGCTTGTCAGAGATATACCAACACTACAGGTTTTGTCCATTTCTCTCTGTGCAAATGTTGAAATTGGAAGAAATCAAATAAAGTCATTTTTACAGAGAATTTGCTATGTAGGTTTGGGTATCCTTTTTTCCATTTAATAAATGAAATTAATTATTTCATTTATTAAATTGATTAAATTATTTCTATTTACTAGGGTCATCTTTGTCTAATATTATAATTGGTTTTATGATCTGAAATATAAATATGTGACAAATATGCAAAATATACTGTCTGGATATTTTGTCAGAGAACAGAAGTGAACGGCCACACTGCTTCTAGCTGAAGGCAACAGGAACTCAAGTTTGAGGCCCTTTGTACCATGGTGAACACCGTGTGCATTCCTTTGTGACCACAGTGTACCCATCTCCTTATGAGTGCTTCTAGCAGGAACACTCCATGTCACAGAGCTCAGATCATCACAAACTGGTTTCTTGACCACTGAAAATTAGTTTGATCTGCCCAAGGGGCCTCCACAGTCACCAGATCTCAATCCAATAAAGCACACTTGGAATGTGGAGACTCTAACAAGGTGTAACTCAGAGGTTCCCAAAGTGTGGGGCCCACCCCCTGGGGGGGGGGGGGCGTGGTATGAAAAAAAAAAAAAAGAATGCTTGGACACTGCTAGCATAATTTGACGGGGCTTCCACACAAACGCAAAGCAGGAGATTATTTTTCTTGGAAAGGCGGAGGGGGCTCTAGTGTCACGGGGTGGAAAGGGACAAGTTACCTAGGGTTTTTTATTGTGCATGTTTTGCTGTGTTTTACTTTTTTAATATTTGAATATTGTACAGTGTTTTATTTTTATGGGTTTTATTGTATGTTTTTATGGTATTCATTGGTGACTTGTCCTGGAAAGACGCCGCCCCTCCCTGATTATGAACCTGACACACCTGGGAGGTCCCAGAGGCCAATAAGAGGGCCTGGAAGACTACGGAGAGATAGGCTTGAGAGACAGAGGCATGGGAGACGAGGTGGCAAAAATGGTGGAGTGAACTGTGTCAGGCGTTGGCGGCCGCAAGCCCGGACGGGGGGCGGTGAAGGTTGCCGTGCAGGACTTGGGAGGAGACGACGCCAGCGAGCAGAGAAGCGGAGGGAGCTGTTCTGCTGCTGGAATAACTGGAGGCCAGATCATGGTGGGGAATCAGCGCCCTACCTCCCACGGCGAGACGGGCTGGTGCCGGTTGGCGTGCTACAGGAAAGCGGCGGGCAGAGTTAAGAGCTCTGCCCATCCGGGGTAGGTCTCGCGTCTTATCGCACTATAATCAACCGTAGCCACTATAAAGAATAGTGACTGTCGCTGCCCCTCTCTTCCAGCACTCTGGAGCGGAAACGCTGACAGGACGGCGAGGACGCTGCCCGGTTTTTCCTTGTCCACTCCGATTGCCTGGATTTTTTTAACTTTTAGTGACTTTTACGCTGTGGCGGATGCCACTGGACTTTTAATGTTTATGTTTAATTGATTTTTATTAAGAGTTTTCCCTGGCCAGGGTTGTTTTAATTCCTTTTACATTTTTAACTGTTTTGGTATAATAAATTATATTTTATGAGCCAGTTTTTAATTCAGTGCATTCCCTTGGCTGCTCCACTGCTCCGTCCGTTTTTGAGGAGGGTTTCCCTTCTAGAATAACACCTGTGTTAAATCATAATCACATTGCCCCGTTACACTAGCAAAAAAAGTTTGGGAACCACTGGTGTATCTCATAAATTGTGTGTGTGTGTGTGTGTATAGACAAACAGACATACAGACAGATAAATCAGACTAGATGTCATCATAGGTAATTAAGAAAAGCATTCAGGATTCAGGCTATCACAACACAACATGAGACTCAAGCCCATGCTAAGCGACATTTAGAGAATATTGGAGAATACTGAGAGCAGCCTGGGGCTGTGTGGTGGTTGCTGATGCTATCATTGTTCTTGTGCTTAATCGCTGTGGCTAATGACAGGAAATGAAATCACCCACTGAAGACCAACGTGCTTCCCACAGAATAATTACCGCTGTTGACCTTGTGCCTTTCTCTGGTATGTAAGTGCACTCACCACACATTCAGTCAATACATACTGTAGCATGAGCTACTTAGGGCTGCTCTATTAAGCTCTTATTCATTACACAGAAATAACAACAACAAAAAAGATGAAAACTGAGCCACTGACTACATGTTGCACTTGCTGCCAGTTAAGCAAAAAAAATGAAAATGATTTATCTGCTTTGGCATTAGCTATCAGTTGTGTTTAGAATTGCTTGTGAGAGCAAAAACAAGCATTTGTAAAGACAATGTTATAGTCTGCCATAGAACAAAGCCTAATGGAACATGTCAGTGTATGAATATTTCAGAATTTCCCTCGCGTCTACTCAGGTATTGATTGTGCTTTCACAGTACTTGTCATCGTTTTTGTTATTAAAGCAGTCTGCGGACTTGTTTTTTACTGTGGTTTCACTTTATGTCGTTTTCTATGCAAAATCCCCGGTTCACAGGAACACGAGTGCAGCCTCGGTAACTGTGAGTGGAGATGATAGAGTGCCTCTCAGTCCCAGTTTTACACACATGAGACTGTTATCAATCATCTCATCTAAAGCAAGAAAGTAAAGAAACATATTTCCCAAACCTGTCAGAACTATTCCTTAAGGTAAAGCACTGACGAAGCAGCATGGAGAAATCCCATTTAAAGCCAGTTTACCTGCTGCGAGCCAGACCCTGACAGCGCCCCTTTACACTGCACAGGCTCTGACGGCAGCTCCAACCTCAGGTTCTTTGGACGACTTGGTGGTGTGTGTTTGGGAGTATGTTTGTGTGTGTCTTGACCTTGGGAGCCCTGCAGGGTACCATTGATTTGTTTACCTGCGCGCTGCTGACAGTTTCTCATTAGGTTTCTTTTGCTCAACACTTCCAGGACAGGAGACCAGAGTCTGCACTTCACAGCCAACGATGCATGATCAATGCGGCTGATAGATTGGCACTGGCAATATCATTTGTGTTGAATGATTCTTTAATGGACGCAAGCGCTCCATTTAGTGGCCACAATAAGGCGCCTTTTTGTGTCTGAAGCGGCATTGTGGGTCTCTATGAGGAAGCAAACAATATGCTGAAAGGAGAGCTTTGTTAAAATTACTCTGGAAGACAAGCGTGGCTGCAGGAGGAATTGTGCTTTATTCCTCTGTTATTAGGGGGTATTTGCAAAGTGTATAAGAGAAAATGCAATTTAGCATTACAAAAGCTTTTTGGCACTGCAGAGCGTGCATGCAGCTTGTAGAACCTCTTAAGAGGAGGAAATAGAGGATAAATAAAGAAGAAGGGGCAGCACAGTGACATAAAAAAAACCCATTTCCTCTCTTTGCGCACCTCTTCTAATTCCTCCCTCATTTTCTAGTTATGCATTAAAATGATTTTCTCCAAATACCCGCTATTTTGGATTTAAACACAAGACCGGTCTATCTCTGTAATGAGGCTTTTACCAAAGCATAATATGCACTGAAGGGTGTGTGTGTGTGTGTGTGTGTGTGTGTGTATGTGGGGGAGTGCTAATAAATTAAGCAAAACCCCCCACAGCAAAGCTTTACAGCAATTAGTCCGCCTTTAAGCGCAGACATGCATTCCTTGCTCTTATAGGGCTTTAATTCCATCCCACCTCCCTTTTCTTAATGATGAGGATCTCTTTTTCTCACATTGTTTGCTAAAATGGGCACAAGGAGGCAGTGTTGCTGCTCTCCTGCCAAACCACTGCTGAGGGAATCCACCCTTTTGAGGTGCTAAAAATGCCCCCTCTATTTGTCATATCCAAATTTAAGTAGAAAGTTAAGATCCCCACCACTTACACCACCCAAAGCTCTGAAACCCCCCACCTCACTTTCCTCTCCTGACACGAAGTGACACCGCAATTAACTTGAGGACAAATCAAAGTCTAATTACTTCCTCAGGTGACAAGCCGAACATCTCCACCCAAAACCGTGACGGCTCCCTCTCCCTGGAAAGAAATTCTAAGAAGACTGAAAGCTGACAAGACATTGAAATCAATAAACATTTGCTGTCTCCGGCTCTGATGAACTCTTCTTGTTAAGAAAGAGAGAGAGAGAAACGAAAGAAAGAAAAAAGAAAACGCTGACCCTGAAAGCAGAAGACTGCAGATGTAATAGTATGGGTGCATGTAGCATTTATGACGCCCCGGGGCGCTGCACAGCCTGTCTAGGTGTAGCAGTCCGACATCATATTTAGTGGGCTGGGACGGGCTGGCGGGCCAGCCATTCTCTAATGATCAAAATAACACTTTGTCAATGTAATAGCCCGCTGTTGTTCATTCTTTACACCCGCCTGACAGAACATACCTCACAGCTTTGCTTACACCCCGCCCTGCTGCCCGTTTGGTTGCCCGTGACTTGTGTAGAAGGGGGTGGGAGGGGGTCCCTCCAACACCACCATAAACCATGATTATTTTCATTGGAGCTGATGTGTTGCAATCACTTACAGCACTGAGCTCCCTTTCAATAAAAATTTTTAAAAATATTAAATAAATAAATAAATAAATTTTAAAAAAGCCAGCATCTCCAGGTATAGGCCCCTGTAACTTTGGTCCAAACATCAACGGTAACGCCAGGCTTTGTTTAAGAAGACGAGGAGCAACAGATGGCAAGCATATCTATAAATAAGTCGCTCCTCTGAATAGGAGATTAGTGCATTTGAGCCGGTTTTTAATGGTCTCTGGGAGAGATTAAAAAGTAAGCTGATTCATAATGCATTTCTCTTTGCCGTGAATCACACATAAACGAGAGTCTGGGAAGAATCAAAGCAGGAGGGGAGGGGTGACGGTGTGCTGGTGGTGGGGAGGGCTCACATGTCTAAAGTGGGACGTTGCATGACGCATGCCTTCTTTGCGCCACTGCAGTTTCTCTATCTGCGCGGTTGACTCCTAAGCTCGCAGACCTCAGCGTGCATATTTCTACCCATTCATTTTCACTGCGCGCTGTTTATTTTACAATCATTAATGCCCTGAGCAGTTATTCCAGAGCACAAATATCAAGCAATATATAAAAAAAAGAAAAATAACCAATAGCGCATTCCAAAGTTCATGGAGAATATAAACGCTGATAAATATACATAAACCCATCTTGCTTTTAGCCTCTGGGTCACATTTTCTCCAAGTTATTGAAATAGAATGGAGAGGGGAAGGGAAAAAAATTCTCAATTATATAACCAGTGCTGATCAGCCTACAGATAGCCGCCCACCTGAGGCTACCGCAGCATCCTCCACAAATATTGACAGAATTCTTATCTTTTTCTTTTTTTCTTTTACCACTTTTTTTTCTTAAACAAATATGAAGCCTATGTGCAAATCCTGTTACCTTCCCATCTGTTCGAACACCGCACCGCACAAATTTCCTCACAAATACATTTTGGTATTCATTGTCATTGTGCGTGTTTCCAGGAACTGCTGGGCTCCATCTGATAAAAGTGGACGTATCTTTAGATATTTGCCGCCTGGATAAGCTCTGTATCTGCCATTTAATGTCGCTGGTGCCAGTTGTGTGGAGACTCACTAAGTTTGTCCGCAGGCCTTTTTTTTGTGGCTGTGTTTTCTCAACAGCAGCAGCTCCTACTTATTTAATAAATTCATAATCACGCCCAGGAGAAACACATGGCTGACCTATAAGAAGGTGAATGGATTTTTTTTAGAACTATTGACATGTTGTCCTTAACAAAGAGTCACGCTGTCCTAATCAATTGTTTAAATGAATAAAGAGCACATATCACCACGCGAGATGTTCCTGTATCTGCCCCGAATAGCCTCGCCTGTGTAGCCTTGAGTGACACCCAGTGTTTTAATACATGAGCAATTTTCACAGGATTTAAACAGTCAAAAAAGCATCTGTGGAAATCTATTTTCATACATACATCTGTTGGGTGGATCTGTCAGCACTTATCAACAGTCATTTCTATGCCCACACCTTGTGTTTCTATTTCTAACGTGTGTGAGAGAAAGGCTTGGAAAACAAATATGTGCAGACTAGATTTATGCCCTTAAAACACAGTGACTCACTGTGTGTCTCTTACTCATTAAAGAGTTTACAGATATTGTATTTAATGCTATTCCCCCAGCATATCTCATCACTTTGCAGTCACTGTTGTGTAGTGGCTTTTTAAATTCTGATTCGCAAAACTGAGAAAACGAGTCAGAAATAAATCCACTGCAAAAAAGTAGTGTCGAAAGCACTGCAAGTTCAGACTGTGTTACATCAAAAGTGCACATGATTGTTTGGTGTTAAACAACTGATTTGCAAAGAGGGATTTTTTTTTAGGATTGTCTCTCCAGTGAAACTCATAATCGTACTTAATTGTGCAAAACTTTTGGTATAAAAATATACTAACATAAAAAGTTAATTAATGATTTATGAATGTATATTATTGCATCTTTTATTACTACTAGGTAGCTTGGACTACAATACTACAATATAAGTTAGATTTAAAATCTGCAAAAATCAATTCAATTTTATTCATATAACACCAAATCACAACACGATTTGCCTGAGGGCGCTTCACATTGTAAGGTAAAGACCCTACAGTAATATGGAGAAAAAAAGACAGTCAGACAACCCACTATGAGCAAGCTGTTGGTGACAGTGGGAAGGAAAAACTTCCTTTTAACAGGAAGAAATCTCTAGCAGAACCATGCTCAGGGAGGGGCATCCATCTGCTGCAACTGGTTGGGGGTGAGGGGAAGAGACAAAATGAAAAACTAAAGCTTTCCAATGCATGTGGAATATCTGCATCTAAAATATAACACTAAAATTGAATCATGTGGACAGAAGCACTGGGCCACCTACACATTACACTTTTTGTGCTGATGTTAAAGCGAGAGAAGGTTTGGAACTTTTTGCTTACTGAGCCGGCAGAGTGTTGGTGACTTTTACAGTCCACAATATGCACAGCAGTGCTCAGTTACCTCACTCTGTAACTTTACCTGGTTCACCACTTCCTGGTTGAGTTGCCATGGTTCCTAAATCCTTCCACTTTGCAGTGATACCACTTTGGGCTGATCATAGAATATTTAGGAGGGAAGAAATTTCACACTTCTTGCATCCTACTGAAGTACTTCACTTGATTTGATTTGATTTGATTTCAGTGAGCTCTATAGACTGACTCCTTCTTTCACAAATGCTTTCAAAGGCAGACTGCATTGCTAGGTGTGTGATTTTATACACTTGTGGAAGATTAAGAGGTGTGGCCCAATGTACAGATAGCGCACTTCTACAAAGTACGAACACATTCAAACTTCTGTCTGTGTTAACAGGAATGTGAAGCTCAGTGATGTTGTAGCCAACTTCTGTGTGGTTCTTATGGAAAGGGTTGGTTAATATCATAATCCCTCCCAGGTTGTGGCTTGTTATTTTGGGTTTTTTTTTCTGTTTTTTGTTTTTTTTCCTTTCTCTCATTGCTTGTTTGTTTTCCTCTCTTATATTAACCAATATTCCAACATGAGAAGTCCTGTGTGTTGACTCAGCAGGCGTAATATTAAAAAATGAGAATAGCTGAGAATGCCTGAACCTCCCTGCATTATATTCCAGTTTATGATGTGCTGTCACCTGGTGCATAAAAATTCACCAGAATGCAGGAAATGAAGTGTGTGATGTACACTTTGATGAACTTCAAATATAATGGATGTCTCCCTCTCTCTGGAAGAGCTCAGGAGATATTGTAGGTATAATATTGAATGGGGGTCCCATGGAGTACAAAAACTCCCCAAAATGTACATTTGGTGAGGTAAACAACTTCTGGAAATGTTCATTGTGTTTTTGATAAAAGTGGCTGAGACATACTGAGTTTTATTTTTTGATTTTTATAGGTTTCAATTGCAGTAAAATGCATTTCTGTTAGTATTAGGGACATCACAACACCATGGGTTGCTTTATAGAATCCATTATCTTCAGTCATGAAGTGAGCAGCAGCAGAGAATTTCTAGCAGCAAAGTGATAATAGTCATTGCCTTCAACCGCAACAATACAAAAATGGAAGTTTCTGTAGTGTTTCTAAGACTGCATTCCAGATACCTCAGAACTTGAATGCCGCTAGTGACCGTGTTCCACAAGGAGCGAGTAAAACAGGATTTATTTTGGTTCTTAGCAAGGTAGAGTCAATCCGGTAGTAATATCAGCATAGTACTTATCAGTGCTCTGCATATGGCTTAGTTAGTTAGACAAAAAATACACAACGGTGGCAGTACAGAGTAAAAGTTTACAGCTTTACTAATGTTTCAGCAGTAAAGTTCAGTGCCGCCATCTTGGACTGCCAACTAATTTCGGTACGGATTAATATAACAAGGAATGGCTGTCGTAGACTGGTTCTGAAACTTACACTTTCCTGGTTTAGACACCCTTATTGTGTCTCCCAGTGCTCAAACACAAACTTATTATGCTAATAGCATCTTTTTACTCGTTGCAAATTGTGCTGTGTATCTTGAAAAATAAAGGGGCTTTAGAGTGTAGCTGTAGTGGAAGTAATGTGCATTATTTACATTGCACAGAACAAAACACACTCTTACTCTTGGAGTGTTTGCTTTAGTTGGGTGTTTCTCAATTGCCACTCTTCATGGTGATTTTATGATAATGATATGGTAATTGCGGGACTCAGCACCGCGGACAGCTCCCAAGTGTCGCTCCGCCCCCTTCCGCCCGCTACGTGAGCGCGCGGCGACCAATCACTGCCTCCGCCTCGGTTCAGCTCTGGATACAACAGAGGGAGCTTCAAAGAGCCCCTTCACCCACAGAGGAGAGGACCGCTCCGGGTGTAATGCGTAGCTGGGCTTTGCCTTCTGCTTGGATGGGATAAAACCTACCGTTCAAATTTAAACGCTCACTGTGTGTGTGTGCGCGCACGCGCGTGCGAAAGAGAGAGAGAGAGAGAGTGTGTGTGTATTCCGCGAGGACTGGGAAATGCTCTTCTAGCGCGAGCGCGGATGACATTAGAGCCCGCGTTTTTTCCTCCCCCCACACAAATATTCCCAACTTGGAGCCTCCTGGACGCCGAGCAAGTTTTTGTTTTGATCTTTTCTTGAATTGCGTTTGAGCAGTGTAGCTGGAAGCCCAGAAAGCAGCGCAGGACAAGATGGGGAGCGAAAAGTACTTACCGGAGCTCATGGCAGAGAAGGACACGCTGGATCCGTCTTTTCAGCACTCCCTGCGGCTACTGGATCAAGGTAAGCGTCCCTGGATAAACACTGAAGTAAACACTTGAGCTGCGCGAAAAATGTTTAGTAAGAACTTTTAGTTTTTAACGTTTGGTCTCCAGGCTACACGACATCAGCAGTCCGCCCACTTTTGAGTTAAAAATAAGAGGTACTTACAAATTTCCCCTTGGTCACACTAGCACAGCCAGGTGCTTTTTAGCAACAGGGCTGTTTTTGCCAAGTTTTCATGCTCACACTGTGCTTTAGCCTCCAGTAGTGAATAAAATATGGCAGGAGAGACTAAACACTGCACCTTCAAACCTTTAAATTGGCCAAGCCTTGGCGTGAATGATGACATTTCAGCTCGTCTTAATTAGTTTGCAATTAGTGGATATGATATGTCATAAAGCCGGGGAAATGCCGGTAAAGTGAATATCTGAATATCCTATATATTTTTTTTCTTTTTCTGATGGCATACCGTGAAATGCTAGCCTGCAGTTCGTGAAAGGAACGGAATGACATCTCAGTTTACAGGCTGCCCTCATCTCTATCCCCGTGCTGACATGTGTGAGCTGTGGTGCCAGCGCAGGAATAATCGCTCTTTATTCAGATAGAAGTGTTTCCTATTTTGAAGACACGGACGTGACTGAAATGGTGTGTGTGTGTGGATGGAGCGACAAAAGCGCTCGCATGCAGACGCTTTAATTAATCCGCTGCACAGGGTCCTGCTTTGAAGCTGTCGGGGTCCCCCCCCCCCTTTTTCTCTTGCAAACACTTTCTGGAGACTCCTGAGCTCTAAGGAGTGTGCTTTTACAGCAGCCAAGTGCATCCTTCAAGCAGCACTCACGGGCTTTGTTCGAGAGTCGAGCAGGCTGTTGGTGCCTTTACAGGTAACAGACGAGACAAGGAGCCCAGGTCTGTAAGCAGTCCTTCTGGGTTGTAACTAATTCTGTTGAATCCCAGCTCTTTTTATGCCGACAGCTGCGCCAGTTCTACTCGCTGTCTCGCAAACTTGGGGGATCTCAGGGTTAAAAGGGTTCGCTGGGGCTCAGAGCAAAGCCAGGCACGAATCAAGTTTAATGGTGTTAAGATGCTGGAGTTTGCCATAGTTACAATCAGTTTACAGGTTATTTTGATCCCTGGTTGTTTGAGCCAATATAAAAGAACATGTAAAGTGATCTGAAAATGACAGGAAAAGGGAAATCAGGAAAGCAGTTAATGGGTGGGCCCTTAATTTAAAATAGGCTCTTTAATGTAATGTATGCAGGTGTTTAAAATGTACTTAATTATTTTGAGTTTTCCGTCTGTTTTGCACACCTAGTGAAGAGTATAGTTGTGCATACTTGTTTGAGCTTTCACTTTTGCGTCCAAATCTCTAAATTTGTGCTGTTGCCTTGGTTGTTTTAGTTGTGTTGAGGACAAAGATTGATTAGTGTAGATGTGCTTTGCGGCTCCCAGTGTTTGCGTGTGCGAGAACAGTGTAAAGATTGAGCTGCTAATGGGCCACTATGACTGAGATGATCATTGTTAATATTGTTCAAATGTGCTGCAGTGTGGGGGGGATATGAACACAAGCTGTCTCTTAACACACGATGTAAACACTTAGTTAAAAATGGGTCCTTTATGCCAACATTTTCTGACTGTACGTACTATAAAGATTACTGTATTGAGGTTGTGTAATGGGTATCTAACTTAAAATTAGAGATGTCAAGGTCTTGACTCGTCCTTAAGTACGGCACATCGAAAATAAAGAACTTGGATGGGATTAACTTTAGGTTAACTAACTTTTCTTTAGGTCAGTTTGCTCAAATTCTTTTCGGAGTAAATCGTAATAAAAACATGGTGGTTTTATGTAAAAGTCAGGTGTGTTAAATATTCCATGTCCCGTTAACAGTCCAGTGAGTGTTGCACCTTGTTTTTCTACAAGGTTCTGCAAGGACAGAAGCGTACACAGAAAAATGAAGCAATTATACTTCTATTACACTCCTATACATGCTCCTAAATATTAAAAATATAGATAGCACAGTGTAAAGCACAAACTCTGTGACTGACTTTCTGTTTTAACAGGTTTTTGCACAATATTATAAATAAAACTATTCCACTGCGCTGCTCTGTCTCACAGCTTACTGATGAAAGTGACTGGTTTAAAAGTGTGGCACATTCTTTACTGGAAGGTAGACAATGAAAAATGCAAGAGCCAAAAGGCTTTGATCTCCTTTTTTATATATAGTGAAATGTAAACAGAAGTGACTCTAGACTAACAGAGTAACTGTCCTCTGTTAGGTCTGTATATTTTGGAGGCCTCACAATATCAACCATTGGGTCTTATTTGAAAAAGCAGCATTTTTCATTGAGCTGATTCATGTACAGTAAGGTAAATTCATTCCACTCAGTAAGGCAGATAAGCCTTTGTTTCACTCAGCACTTTTGGTTATCAGCTCCTTTTCAGATCTAGGTTAGATTTTTTTTTTCTAACAACACTCATTTCCCTTGCTGATAGAGGGAAGATGGCAGCACCGAATCCTTAATGCTAGTTGAAAGACACTTACCAGCCACCTCTGTGACAGACTCTCTCTTAAAGACCTTTATCCACATGGCAGGTCTTCTGTAGAGTTCTAGCAAATATTAGCCTCTTACCGGAATGGAATAAAAGTGAGTGAATACTTAAAGTATGGGCCAGGATATGCCAAAAAAGAAATTAAAAAAAGAGTGTGAAGTAAAATATTGTACAACAAGTTCTTAATGTAGTACTTCCAATAAAGTTAGTTGGCGATATTTTCGTCGAGGGCAAAGATTGCACTTGGACGCTGTCGCAGTGGCAGAATTAATCCGTGACATTTTATGAAGTAAGCGGTACTCTGCGGTGCACAAAATTTGGCCGAAACAGTCTGCCACAACTCCAAAACTGTAAATACTGTTATCTCTCTCTTACACAACAGATGGAACACGATGCGGCTTAATAGAGCACTTCTTCTGCCATCTTGCTGATGAGTTCTGGACTTGATTATGCAATTGGCAGGGGATGCAGGGAACAGAGCCGGAGTAACTGGAGTTACTGCGTGCACACGGCGAATATGAGATTACTCCAGGTCTGGAGAGATTTCCATTCAGGAAAAATTAGGGGGGCATTGTATTGGAAGCTCGGGGACGGGGCGGACTGCTTTGATAAGTTTGAGCCATTCGCAAAGCTCCTCTCCCGCAAAGAGCATATCTCTTCCCCCTGTGACAAGCCGCATACAGGCAGCATCAGGCTCTTGGAGCTGGAGGAATATCTTAAGCCAAAACAAGAGACAAGCAGGACTAACAGTCTGCCTGGAATGAAAAATCCTCAGCAGCATACTAATGAAGTGCTTCCAGGTACGAAAACACCTCATGTGGCAGGAAGTGCGTCTGTTATTAACATGAAATCACGACTGTAAAAAATTGTTATTTCCATTGTGAATTTAACTAGTTGTTTTGAGAGCAAAAGTTCATCCAGGATCTTAGAAACAATCTTAAATTTCACATTATTACTGGAATTCTACTTCGCTTCAATTCATATTTGATGTGATCCACTGTGTGCTTTGTTCCCCTTAGTGAACAAGGCTTTTATTGTTCTCTTCACTCAGTGGAGATGCAAATTGGAGAAATCTAGCAAGCCATGCTACCCGAGTGATGACATCAAAGCATCTAAGAAGTAATGTGCGGTAAAATAATAGATAAAGGTGGGACTGTTTGCTGACTTGGGGGAAATGAATCTGCTTTAAGCCGTGTGTGTCTGCGCAGCGTGCAGAATGTTAGCAGAGCAGCAGCTCTGGTGCTCTGCGTGGGTCTGCACAGGAGGCGTTCAGGTGCAGTGTTCAGCTGTACATCACCTGCAGGTCTGGAAGCCTAGCTTACAGTCACTGTAGTAATGCACATAGAATACAGGAAAATAAATTTAGAGTGTAAAAATAAATTTTAGGAGCCACTGTCTTTCCATTAGAAAAGTTGCCAGACCCTGGTGACTATAAGGGGAGAAGGGACTTGATACAGTGTTGTACAGGATTCATGAAGTGCGATGCAATTGTTAATTCTTAATTTTGTGGTAGTGCAGAGAGACCAGCAGCTACAGTCCCTGTGCAAACAGGAGGAGAAAAAGGTGGGGGGCATTGGGAAGCTTTTTCCAAGGGATTGCCACAGTTGATGGATCCAATGGATTTGGCATACATTTTAGACAGGAGGCCCTTCATCGTGCAACCATCCTATTTATCCGATCTTGGGACTGGCACTAGGCGTAGACTAGCTCTGAGGCTGGGTTTGTTTCCACCTGTTGTGACCGGGAATTCCCAGTGGATAGATGCAGCACAGGTCAGCTGAGGTCTGTTTGGCTTTGCTTGTTGTAGAAACCCTAGTTACAACAAGGTTAGCATGTGAATATACACATATTAAAAGGTTAGGATTAATGAGACATTTTATAATTAAGTCTCGAGAGTCAACAAATGGCCAAATCACATGACTGATTTAAGATGATGTAGCAGCAAGACACAGTCCCACTGACTCTCTGTTTCAACGTCAAAAGTGCAGACCTCAAATTATGGAACAGTTTTCAAACCTAACTGTGCAGTTCTATGGATTTTATTGACAGTTTACCTTGCTTATGCTGTCTATGTTGTGGACACGCCTAACTGTAATTAACACAGAAGCTTTTGAGCTATGTTATGATGTGAATGATACTATTAAACTATGTAAAAAAAAATAAATGCCCTGAATGGTAAATGGACTGGTTCTTATATAGCGCTTTTCTACTCATCTGAGCACTCAAAGCGCTTAACACAACTTGTGCATTCACCCATTCACACAAGCACATTTTTCTAAGTGCTTTATAGCTAACATTCACACACATTCATACTCCGATGGATGCATCGGAGAGCAATTTGGGGTTAGTATCTTGCCCGAGGATATTTGGCATGCAGACTAGGGGAAGCCAGGAATCGAACCACCAACCTTCCGATCAGTAGATGACCTGCTCTACCACCTGAGCTGTAGCTAAATATAACATTTAGTGTTATATTTTAAATAATCTCAACAGATAATTTAGATTCTTGTATTTTTTGTCAGTTTGATATTGCAAAGCACCATTCGCTACTGTTGGTGCTGCTCTCCCAAAATGTATTAAAGTTATGGTTAGCACATATGATATGTTAATACATTTTATATTTGTTTAAACTCAGTCTGGGAACTCATCAGCTGCTTTGCCAAATTAGCAAAATTAGATAAGTTAAAGGCCACATGATGTCCGATAGGCCAGTTACCTGCTTGCAGCAAAGCCTGCTCAAATGTGATTGGTCAGGGCTATGGAAACTATAAAGCATGAGGTCCTAGAAATCCTCCCCTGTCTACAAATTCTACATATTAATAGTAATTAGGGCTGAACGATTATGGAAAATAATCTAATTGCGATTTTTTGCCCCAATATTGCGATTGCGATGCGATATGCGATTATTTTTTAAGGTATTTGTCTTCTGTATTATTAAACAAAGACAAGCAATACATCATATAGTATGGCCAATACTATATTACATTAATTTTAAACTGTTCTTTCCTGGAAGACAGACCTCTGTTATGATGACATGAGGTGATGCATGAATTGATGACTGACATTTTTATTTAACTTCTTCAATCACAACAGTATATTTGAACATACACAATAGTTTATTTTTAGCTTACAAACATCTGAGCATAAAGTGCTGGCAAGGAACCCTGGTGTAAACATTAAAATGAAAGTCAGTACAATGTGCAGATTGCAGAAATATACATAAAAAAAATCAGTGGCTTTACCACACTCAGTTTTTCGACATCTGTGAACTACTAGACAGTCATTAAATTAAAAAATAATATTAAATAAATAAAACTAATAAATAAAAAATACACACATCTTACTGATCTCTGTAGTGAGTAACATTACACATAAAGTGCAAAAATAATAGCAATTGTATAAACACACACACAAACACGCCTTTAAAGTTTAAAGGCGTGAAATTGGACGGTCTAGTTCTGATTAGCGTCACCGCTGTCTCGGTGGAGTTTAATAAACTCAGCCGTCTGCTCCTTGCTATCTAAAATATAACCAGACACTGGTGTAAATTCTCGACTGTCTCATACTTCTGTTTAATCAGTTTTCTGTTTGACGTTTAGTCAGCTGTGTGAAAACCAAGGAGGAACCCACCCGGGGGATTAATAAAGTTTTATTTTATCTAATCTAATAACTTTAATCTCAGCCAAACCGATTTACTCACGAACAAACAAAACACTGAAAAAAGCCCAACAATAACATTTTTAGGTTGTCTAAGTGACTTATATATTACGTTTAACCCGAGCAGCGAAACTCCGCGGTGATCTGAAAATGATGTGCCGGGAGTTGTGCCGTTCTCGGCCGCATCAGTAACCCTCGAGCTCCTGGCTAGCTGTCGAGCTGGTGGGTAGCAGACGCCTCTGAAAACGTCGAAGCACTTTTGCAAATATGGGATATCTTGATAAACCGAGCAGATATTTGATGTTTACACAACTACTTTCTCGCCTGAAAATATGTTAAAAGTTTATTTTGTGACCCAGAAAGATTAGTATGAGTAATTTTAAAACTTAGTAGCGGCCGCCATTGCTGGAAACTGGAGTTTGGCTGGGCCGCGCTATGAATTCTGGGATATGGTAGCCGCGCTATGAATTCTGGGATATGGTAGTAATTTGGACAGCCTTCGGCGCGTCGCTGTGACGTAATCGGTCTACAAATGCGGCCTCAGGAGGATGCAGCCCATGAATTTGGACATGTCCAGAGTATAATCGCAGCCTTTGCGGTTAGAAAATTGCACTTGATCATGTCGCGATATTATCGCAAATGCGATATATCGTTCAGCCCTAATAGTAATAATAATGGAAATGAGTGCAAACTTCTTTACAAATGACCAGGCCTTGTCTTTTTAATAGTACAGCATCAACAAAGAAAATGAATATTGGATGAACCTTTACTTACTTGTTTTTGATGGAGTAGAGAAAAGTGTTACAGATGGATGTCTTAAACCAAACACAAGCCATGACAACAAAATTCAAAAAGAAAGTTACATAAAAGCATAGAGAAAAAAAGAGGACAACTTTAAAGACACATTATTGACAGTCTTGTTGATAATGCTTTTGGAAATGTAAGCTTTTTTTCTGCGTGTAGGTGTTACTCTACTCCTGATTAGCTCCTCGCTGTCAACTCATTTTGTTTGGCTCTAAAGTGAGGTGCTAGACTATGTGACGAAAATGCGAGAGATTCAAAGATTTTTCAGCTCTCGTTTGACGTTGCAGCCTCGATGCACACTGATGAGCTAAATATTAAAAGGAGGTAAAGCTGACAGCCTTGATCACCTTGGAGTTGTACCACCCACCGTGGCATTTTTGCAGTCCTCCACAATATCAGGCAGAAGATACAAACTTTTTGTGTACACCTTTGATTATTAAAGATCATTGAAACAAAATTTGCTGTGCTTCAAAGGACAGACAGTCATGTTTTTGTGTGGGTTTCTAGTTGTAAACAAGTGTCTCCTTGCAGCAGATGTATTCTCTTTGTTCAGGATGTGTCTGCAGAGCTGCATGCAGCCCGCTCTGAATCTTTCAGGACCTCTGGCCCAGTTTGGACATTGTAACCTCAGTCCCACACATAAGATGCTTTTTTTAATTGGATACTCCACAGCGGGAGCCTGGCACAATGTTTGGATTACATTAACAGCCTGAGCTAGCTTTCCCAACACACACACACACGCACGCACGCACGCACGCACGCACGCACACACACACACACACACACACACACACGCACGCATGCACGCACACACGCACACACACACACACACACAGAACATCTGCAAAAAATGAGCAGGTGTGGGAAAGTAACCTTAATTCAGACATGATGCTCCTATTGTTAATTCATACATTTCCGTCTCATCAGAAGAACAGAGGGTATTTTTAGCCATGCTTGATTTTGTGTCCTGAGTGAGAGCAATCTGTGGGATACAATGCCCAAAGTGTGCAGAAATAAGCTTTGGCATAGGATCAAAGGCAGAGATATCATTTTGTTGGGGAAACAGTACTTGATAGTGATAATGATCTGCGGCTCTGCGGCGGGCCGACACGCTGAGCCACACAGCGAGGTGGAGGTGAAGGCGCAGCCACAGCACTGAATCTGTCTGAGGCCATGACCTGACTGGTGATCTGACCCACAGATGTAGTGAACTCGCAAGTGAACTGTAAGTGAGCAGAAAAGCGGAGCTCCAGAAACTGGCTTTGCATGCAGACGAGTCTGCAGAGCGTTGCCGTGGCTGAGGGCTGTTTGCGGAGCGCCGTCTCCTGCTTCGCAGCAGCTCCCACTGGAATCCAGGGGTGAATTGTAGGCCAGGACGAACGCAGGCACACCCCGGCTATTTCCAAAATCCTGCTTGTTTGCAGGCGTGACGGATCACATATTTTTCTTGATTTCTCCGCTAATGTGAAATGCATGTTCTCGCTCATTAGGGCAGCAGTAATGAGCCGCTTCGAAGGTGCACCTGATAAGCTTTAATACAGTTAAAATGTAAAACCTGGAGTATGTTAATGTTACTCAAGTTATAGAGTCACACTGGTACATGTAAACAAACACAATCACTAGTTATCAATTAGAATGGTAAATAGACTGCATTCATAAAACACTTTTCTGAGTGCTCAAAGCATATTCTGTCCTTAGGTATGTCTATTGTATCCTTTTGAGGGGGTACTTATTTTAACAAGAAGACCCTTTACAAAGGGTGACATAGGGGTACCTATTCAGGTAATTTCTTGAGTTGGGTAGTTATGTATGTGGCCTTTCTAACTTTACTGACTCCTCAAAGCTTTATTTTGTATCTGAACCCACAATAGATTTGGGGAATACTTACCTAGCATGTACATCTTTGCCCTGTGAGAGGACAGGAGAACAAATCTTAAATTCTTAGAGAAAATTTTTTTGTCCTTTGGATGTTTCCTGGTGTTGTAAAGGATACATACTTTTACTTCCAGGTGCAAATATGTATCTTTTACTGCCTGGTAACATATATATGAACCTTTTGGACGTTTAAAACGGTGCACATAGTTACCTTAAGGTCCAATAATTATTCATGTCATTATTTTATTCAGTCAGTAATCATGTAGATTATTCCTGTAGGTACACAAATGGATTTTTCCTGCATCCTTTTCTCTGAGTGAGTATATGAAGTATGAGTGTGTGCAAGAAAATGTGTCCATTTTAGAATTCATAACAATACATATTTGCTTCACAATGCAACATTTCCATTAGCAACCTGCTGTTTTATAGATATATAAAACATATATATATAGCTTCTTTGTTGCCTTCATGAGGAAGACTGATAGATGTTGATGCGTTTTCATTAAGCCCATATTTATCAAGTCGTGTTTTTATTCTCAGTCACCTACTGATATATATGTGGAATTAGATTTTGTGTTCCAACGATGTAGGCGGATTTCTCCCTCTTTAAAGCTAGACTTTGTGAGTTTCGAAAGAAAAAAAAACAGCGTTTGACTAACAAATAAAAAAAACTCATAAGCAATAAAGCACACTCCTGTGGGAGGAACCTGACTACCAGAGAAAACCCAGCAGTCACCACCAATATTAAAGACAGATACAGAGTTAGATACTTCTTAGAACATATTAAATGTTTTTTTATCTACTTTAAATTTAGTAAAACCTTAAAATCTAAAAGTAAAGTTAGTATTTTAACTTATTTGGCCACACACAGACTGGTAGTAAACCTTAAAATCCTTAAAATGAGGCAAAATTTGCAAAGAAGTATGAATATATGTATATGTATCTGTTTTGGGCCTTCAACGTGGTCCACATAGTTAAGACCCAACTCTTTAGTATTAGTGTAGACAACTGTAGAGACAGAAATTGATTTTTACTGTGTCTCTGTTTCCAAAAGTGTGTATTGTGTATGAATGGCTGTTAGAAAATGCATCCATTTTAAAATTCACAACAATACATATAAATGTATACTTCCCAATGTTACAATTCCATTAGCACCTTTTAATTTAAATGACTAAACTTTTCTGTATTATATGTTATATATATCTTCTTCTGGTAGAAGTTGATGTGTTTTTATTAAGCACATATTTACATAGGGCTTCGTTATTCTCAGCCACATACTGGTGTATGTGGAATTTAATTTTTCATTCCATACATGTGGGCGTATATTTTCTCTTTAAAGCTAGGCTTTGTGTGTTTTCAAAGGAGAAATAACACATTGTTGACTAACAAATACAAATCTCAAAGTGTAACTCATGAGCTATAGAGCACACTCCTACACAATTATAAATGAGTGTATCAGAGCTGCTTATTAGCTGTTTTTTATATGAGAAATAAAAACTATGAGAAACTTCTTATATTTAATAGTTTGCAATTCTTACAGCTCATGCAATTTTATTAAATTATTGCAATGTTCTTTTACAAATATGGTACAAATATGTAGCTTCTACTGCTTAGGAACACACACATATATTTTTTATACATAAAAAATATACATATGTGTTTACCCCCTTGAAGGGGTAAAAAATGGTTGCCTTATTCAACATATAGAGTAGAGGAGCTAGTGATTAAACCACCTGTGTTGCACAATAATATTAATAATAATTATTATGTATGTCCGCGGTTCCAAACCCCCGGGCCATGGAACGGTACTGAGTCGTTTGATACCCGAGTTGAGGCTCGGGTAGGGCTGGGTGATATGGCCTAAAATTCATATCGCATATAATTTGAAGCAAGTGCGGTAACGATATATATCGCGATATATTCTTTTCTTCTGTATAACGTATTTTCCACACTATAAAGCACACTTAAAATCCTTTTAATTTTCTCAAAAATCGAGAGTGTGCCTTATGTATAAATTCTGGTTGTGCTTACTGACCTCGAACTGATTTTGGCGTGCAGAAATCTGTTGAAAAATGTTTTAGTACAACTTTGGTAAGCCGCACTGCTTGATGGATTGTCAGAGCATTACGGCTGCCGTAGTGAGGAGCTTCACGGAGTAATCTGAGTCCAAAACTCCGTCCCTTTAGGTCCCAAAGTCAAACGAACACTGAGAGTTAAAAACGGTCTAAATTCCTTAATCTTTAATAAAATCATCAGCGTTGCTGCTTTACCAGGTGTAACAATTAAGTTTAACATCCATGCATCCATGAAAACAGAAGTTATTAAATTTAACGGAGTTATAAGTTAACAGGAAGTTAGCTCGCTAGTTTACACCTAAACATGACATACCATGTTCTGACTGAGAGATTTTTGAAACTAATTAAAACGTACAGCTCTGCTACCACTTCCGACATAAATGAAGAAAGAAAACCAAACAGCAGTGGTGTTTGCAGGGTTACTGAAATTGGACTACCTGGTATATAATGTTGTGCTACGTGATTGCTAGCGACATAGCTATGTTAGCATAACATTAGCACAGTGAAGCTGGAGGATGAACGCCAACCTTTCTTCCACTCAATAAAAGTTAACGTGAGGGATTCTGGTGGTCAGGGACAAATGCAATCGCATAGCAGGATGCTATACACGGGCCAAACTTCAGTCAGGAGAATTTTCAATTTCAATTTCAATTTTATTTCTATAGCACATTTAAAAGTCACAGGTACAACAAAGTGCTTCACAGACGAGCCATACTTGCAGGTTTACAGCAAAAGAAAACAATCAACAACAAAAAATACAGTTATAGGATGGTACTATTGCAACAAGCATGAACCGGGAAGAAATTAAGCTAAGTAGTTTGAAAGGCAAGCTTAAACAAATGGGTTTTTAACCGTGATTTGAAAGATTGAATAGTTTCCGACGCACGGACATCAACCGGCAGGCTGTTCCACAGTTTTGGTGCAGCAAAAGCAAAGGCACGATCCCCCTTCGTCTTTAGTCGAGACATTGGTTGCATTAGGAGCCCCTGATTAGAGGATCTGAGTGCCCTTGTAGGGATATATAAATTAAGAAGGTCAATCAAATAACTGGGTGCCAAGTTATTTAAGATTTTAAAAGTGTATAGAAGAATTTTAAAAACAATACGGTACTTGACAGGAAGCCAATGGAGGTTAGCTAGAATAGGAGTGATATGATCCTGTCTTCTAATGCCGCTTAAAAGGCGTGCTGCGGCATTCTGGACTAATTGTAGGCGTTGGATGAGGGAGAGTTGGAGGCCTAAGTAAAGAGAATTACAATAGTCCAGTCTAGAGGTTATGAAAGCATGAATGAGCCTTTCAAGGTCCTTGTGTCGTAGGTAAGGCATTGCCTTCGAAATTTGGCGTAGTTGGTAGAAGCTGGTTTTTACCACTGCAGCCACTTGCTTATCTAATTTGAGGGAACTGTCCAGCACTACTCCCAGATTTCTGACAGTAGACAATAGATGACTGGCATAAGAACCTAAGGTCCCCGATAGCTGTTTCAACGGCATATGGCTACCAAAGACGATAATTTCTGTTTTGTTTTCATTGAGGGTAAGCGAGTTATGCAATAGCCAGTCTCTGACATCACACAGGCAGTTAAGCAACGGCGATAGCGGGGATTGGAGATCCAAATCCAGAGGGAAATAGACTTGGATATCATCCGCATAGCAATGGAAAGAGATATTGTGATTTCTGAAAATTTTTCCCAGGGGTAGCAGATAGAGAACAACTGAGATTATTCGTCCACAATACGAGGTTAGTTATTAATATACTGCAACAACATGGGAATAGAGCAGCTGCAAGAGAATTCAACATTAATGAATCAATGTTACGGAAGTGGAGGAAGCGCAGTTTTTGGCTTTCCCCATATTTCAAAAGTGCTTCATCTCTTTGATATGACTTTCGCCCGGCATAATTTGCATATGATAATAGTTTTAGCCGCTGCGATGGTTTCAACCAAAACAGGTGCCGCTTGATGACATCATCAACATGCGCTATCGCGATAGAGCGGTATAGTCAAAATCTCTATCGTTGGCCAAATTTATATCGTTTCTATCTTATATCGTTTCTATCGCCCACCCCTAGGCTCAGGTGGGATTATCTTTATGTGATTATCTTTATCGGTTTTTATCGTTATTTTTTTAGCGTTTTTATCATTAACTCAGTTTCCCTGGGTCTTTTCCTGTGTGTTATGAATAAGTCTTCTTTTTTTTGCTACCAGTACTGGTTTTATTTTGTCTTTTTCTCCATGACTCCTTAATGACCGGTCCGTGAAAATATTGTCGGACATAAACTGGTCGGTGGTGCAAAAAAGGTTAGGGACCGCTGATATATGTCATTAAAGGCCTGGAAGAAAACCATGACAAATGTATGTAATGAAAACGGAATTGCTTAAAGTGATGAACCCAATGAGAAATGTCACTTATCTGTATTTTCCTCTAGCTAAATGGGGCCTTTTAGTGGCTTTCAGCTCACTGTTTTGGTTTTACAATGTACCACATGTGTACCAATGTGCCAGTTATACTCCATATTCCATTTGCCATTTTCAGTATATGCCCATCATAAACTACAGCTCGGTAAAAAGATAAATAAGAATTATTTATATTTACGTGCACTACAGAAACAAGACTGCAACTGATGTTAATGCCATGGTTGCCTGATGTGCACAATACAGTGTACGCTTAGCAAGTAATTCTCAAGTAAGTACTAAATACCATGAATATCAGAAAAAAAAGAGCCAAAATTATTTGGCTCCATAAACATAGCAACAATCTTGAGTAAGCTGTATCTTAAATTTATAAAATCAAAGGTTTATTTGTTTAAACAATTATTTATTTAAGAAAAATATGCTTGGTAAAAACTAAACGTATAGTAAGCAAAAAACCTGTATTTGACCATGTAATATAACATTTTAAATTGTGCTTATATAACACGCAAAAGTCACCTGTAATCAGATTACTTAAAATGAGCATTTTTGGCATAAATATTTTTTTTGTAGTCTCATTTTTTTAGTTGTGCACATTTTGTTCTTTTACTTTTTTGGGGGGAAAGTTATAATTTTGTTTCTAACATTAACTAATGTACTAAAGAGCTTTATTTGTTTATTTTTTTGTTAATTTTGTTTTTAACCTCCTAAGACCCAAACTCTTCCACAGCATGCATTTTTAATTTCTCTTTGATATTTGGACATATTGGGGCCCAATGAATGTAAAAACAAAGAATTACGAGATTTTTTCTTTTTACCTTATTTTTGTTTTTATGAAAAATAAGAGCCACATATGAGGATATTTGTTTAAATGTTTGATAGAACAGCAGCAGTATAACATCCTAATAAGTGGATATCAGGCCCTTGTAGAGCAAAATTGAGTATTTTGGTCTAAATAACCCAAAATGTGATGTCCACATATGTGGACGCCAGGTCCTAGGAGGTTAAAGCCGTTACCAATAGGCATCGTTTTAGCATCACTGTCCAATACTAAGAGCATTCCTGTTGTAGCTTATGGGCTGTGGCTTTTCTGGGCGCTTTTTTTGCTCATTCCACGCCACAGTGCTTAATAATTGCATGATTACTCTCCAGCTTTTGGCTCATTGGGCTTTCCTTGCACCTCTATCATTGTCCACACAATCTCATCACCATATTTCACAGAATACAGTCTCCACCTGGCGCAAAGCTTGCCGTGGGCTCAGTTTGTTGATTTAATGTTGAGACTGTCAAATTTCCATGTTGAACACGCTCCTCAGGTCTAAACGCTGCATTCATATTTCACATGCCACAGAAATGTGCGTTTTCCTCCTCGACCGGCTTGCATACCTTGCTGAGGGCCTGCCTCGAGCTGTCTACTAGGAAGGCTGTCCAAGAGGAGACTCAATTAAAGCGGACGGTCAGAGCTGCTTAAATAATGCAAAGCGCACTTGTTTAGGCAGCAGTATGCTGTAAGCAGATATTCCACCTCTATGGTTAGAAGATCAGCCATAGGTGTGTGTTGCTAGGTCCTTGACAGCACTGGGTATGGTTTAAAATTTTAGATACAGGTATTGGTACAATAAAACTACTGTTTTCCCTGAAAAATTAATGTTTTTCCATGCAGTTTGGCTATTTGTAATATATTTTCAAAATTGTGCATAAACAAGACAATTAAACAAAAGAATTAAACAAAAATTATTAAATTAATAAACAAAATAATGAAAGCTTAAAATGCTGAATTAATGTTGTATCTATATCAGATTTTCAGTGAATATTTATGTCGAAGAAGAAGAAGCAGTGTCCGTTATCGTAGCTTTGTCCAAATTCAGGAACCGCATCCTCCTGTGCCCGCATTTGTAGGCCGAAGACTCCGACAAATGCGCCCTTCATTTCCACAGATTTGAAGGATGGGTCGGGTGTATACTTCGTGGCCCAACCTATCCCAGAATTCATAGCGCAGCCCTGCTCAGTTTCCAACAATGGCGGCAGCTAGTTAGTTATAATATTACTCTTGTTATTCTATCTGGGTCACGAAATAAACGTTTAACATATTTTCAGGCCAGAATGTAACTGTGTAAACCTCAAATATCTGCTCAGTTTATCAAGACAAGATCGTTTTCAAACCCACCGCCGTCTTTCGCTACTCAGGTTAAACATAATATATAAGTCACTTAGCTCAGCGGTCCCCAACCCCCGGGCCTCGGACCGGTACCGGTCCGTGAGTCATTTGGTACCGGGCCGCGAGAGTTGAGGCTCAGGTGTGAAATGTATAGTTTTCATGGTTTTTATCGGTTTTCAGCGTTATTTTGTTATCGTTTTTATCGTTAACTCGGTTTTCCTGGGTCTTTTCACGTGTGTTATGAATAGTTTTATTTTGTTGTATTTATCCGTGACACCTTAAAGGCCGGTCTATGAAAATATTGTCGGGCATAAACCGGTCCGTGGCACAAAAAAGGTTGGGGACCGCTGACTTAGGTAACTTAAAAATGTTATTGTTTGGCTTTTTTCAGTATTTTATTTGTTCCTGAGTAAATCGGTTTGGCTGAGACTAAAGTTATAGTTTTTACACAGCTGAACAAACGTCAAGCAGACAAGTGTGAGATGCTCGAGAATATACTCCAGTGTCCTGTTATATTTTAGATAGCAACGAGCAGACGGCTGCGTTTATTAAACTTCACCGAAACAATCGGCAAATTTCATTAAAATTTAATAAACTATCATCTTGTCTTTATTTTTAGTTAGCACATACCTTAAACACTTAAAGCTGTAAGCTAATGATAGTTATATAAGAGCAGATGCATGCTGGTGCAATAAGCTGTATGTTTTACGTCCAATGGACGCGTGATGTGATTAGTCGACAAATTGCAAAAATAATCGGTGACTAGTCGACTATCAAAATAATCGTTTGTGGCAGCCCTAGTACATATGCAGCAGCAACCATCATCCACACTCTGCTGCTACGTTGGAGCGTTAACTACACGGCTCCTTACACTGGATTCTTTTTATTTTGATATGTGCAGTCTTAGTATGATATAAATAGCTGATGTGATTAAAGATGCACTGATTCAATATTTGCATGAAATATTGGTCAGACGCAAACTGTTAGACTGCGTGTTAGTCTGTCATTGTCAGATAATATATGTCACAATTGAATATACAGTATCTGTTCAGTTCAGCAGCATGAGGAAAATGAACAGATTGTTTTACTTGCCATTTGTGTCATTTTCTTGCCTGCTCCACTCTGTGCGTGCGGGGTTCTACACTGAGAGCAGAAAAGGCGCACTACATTCAAATCACATCAAAGTGCAGCAAAGACTCACAATGTGCTGAAATGAAGCACAAACCAAAAAATTAGGCGAGTATTGTAAATAGATTTTCATTTAATTTATCTTGCTCCCATTCTTGTTTATGATTTCACTGATATGTAAAATATTTAATGTTATAAAAAAAAATTGTATCGGTCCATGCCTTCTATCATGATTGGCTGTCCCCATCGTGCCAAGAGAAAATAAAGTGTTCATCTAGACCGGCCAGTTTAGATCTCTTATTGCAGAACTGATGCTGAGAAGCTCGTTTCATCACCTTAACAGTGCAGTCTAGATTTCAGCTTTCATACATCACATATATAGAGATCATTAATCAAAATTTTATTGGATGATAATGTGATCCACAGCGGTGTCCAAGACAGGACGCAGACAGACCAGGATTACATTGGATTAGTTTGAAAAGCAGTAGAAACTCCCAGACTGTATCAATCTGTTTGCTGCGCTTGAGGCTGAGAGACAAAGAGGGATGGGGATATAAAAGAAGGAGAGGGTTGGCAGGGCTGTAGAGAAAGTAAGAGCCTCTTTCCCCTGGGGAAAGGTTATTTGTAAGGGGATTGTACCAAAGTCACTTACAAAAGGCAAAATGCAATCTGGTGGGGGTGGTGAGTGCAATGAAATGGGAGTGGGAATAGAAAAAAACGCAGTTATGATATAGAGAGCTGCTGTTGATGTGTTAGTGATAAAATAAATTTTTTTTAAAAAGTCCACGTCCACTGTTGTTGACTCATCATATCTCATCTTCTCCATCTGAAATACAGTTTTAAAAGCTTAAAAGGGTGGCACTGCGCATCCCCAACAAAATCTTTTGTTGTTACTGATACGATGAAAGATAAGTGTGATTTCCCACTCCCTCAAAGGACCGGTGTGCTGCAAAGTCATCGCTTATTCATTTTTGACGCAATGGAAGCTGTGCAAACACATTCTGCACGCTCGGAAACATCCTTTTATCGCGTGAGTGTTTTATTTTACTTTGAGATGCACTTGAGAATCAGATATATTGTCAGCCCAGTTTTTTCTTTTGCACTAAACTGCTCTATTATAGTTTATGTTTAACTTTGGAGCTTTTTTTCTCCCCTTTTTTTCTTTTTTTTGAACTTGCAGGAGCTCTTTCTATGCCCCTGCCTCACCTTGATCTCCCCACGACAGCCACTGCTTCCCTTTCTCACTCTATTCTTTATTTATGTCGTTTTGTGTGGTTGGCACCTCTATAGAGAGGATTGCACTGGATTAGCTTCTCCGCCTTCCCAACTGATCCGATCCATTTTGTGTAATCCAACTCAATTTAATTATGTTTATCGTTCCACCTCGCTGGTGCCGAGAAGCAGCAGCACACCTCTACCAAGATAAGCCTGGGGACCTTGTGCCTCTTTGCTGGCAGAGCATCTGCCTGAGCCTGTTGCTTTATAAACAGATGGTGTAAGTCACCTACACTCTCAGTAAATAATGTGTTAGGCACAATATTATGTTTTCAAGCACCGCTCAAACATCGGCGTGACATGGAAAAAATATCCGAGGCTGAAGATCATAACCCAATTTTTGATGTCGGTTGTAGAGAATTTGTACAGTTTAGCACCGTCTCCACCCTCTTGATAGTGAGAGAGTTAATATGCCCACTATACAGTCTTCCTTATTACTTTTGCAAGTCTAATCCTCAGCATGGAATTTCAAAGGCTCACAACCAAAGCCTAAAAAATGGCTCAAGGGCTCACAAATAGCCTGACCACATTGAAAATACGACTCAGCATGTGGCAATTGTGCGGTAAATCTTTGTTGCGACATGTCCTTTGGCTTGTCATGGCACAATTTCTGCATGGGTGAGAAATACCTCTATTATGTTTTTCTTCGAGGGAGAGGACCCAAAGCAAACTTAGAGCAGACAGGCAGATGAAAATGAACAAAAAGACTACTTTTGATGTAGAGGCGGTCTCAAAGAAAAGACAGCTGGAGATCCAGAGTCCTGTACTACGGAGCAGGATTTCAGGCTTAGTGGGTTACCCAAGGCTTTTTCAGGGTTGTGAAGGTGGTCCTTCTTATTGGGGTGCATCGCTGTAGTAACTCAAACTGAAGCCATAACCTGCTCTGCAGCAGAAAATTAGCATTACCATACCTGTGGAGTTCGATGTGCACATTCTAAAAGGATCTATAGTTTGTGGGGACTAGACTAAAGTCTTTAAAAATTTTTAATAATACTAATAAGAAATGTAGCTTTCTAGGAGCAACTTTGCTTCTTGATACCCCCCCCCCCCCTCCTGTTAGGAACAAACTATGTTAGAGCATTCTTTTTGTTCTGTAAGCCTTAATATAGCGAAAACTGTCTTATAATGGGGTGTGCGCGAGAAGTTGATTAGACGAGTAGACGCCTAATTTTAGCTATTGTCACTAGTAAGTACTACGTGTACTAGTTATTTAATCGAATTGTTAATATTTTTAATGACGCTCAATGCTGGTAAATGTTCGTAATATGGTTGTTATGCAGCCATCCGCCACTAGGTGGAGCTGTAGCCACAATATTGTTGTAGCAAAATGCCAGAAGTTTGTTAATCTAGGCATGATCTTTTTGCTAGCCCTATTATTGTTAATTACTTGGATACTCAGTGGATACAATGAGTTTCCTCTGAAGGGTTGCTGGCATCTTCCTTAGAGATAGGGTGGGGAGTTTAGTCATTTGGGAAGGGCTCAGAGTAGACCTGCTACTCCTCCACATTGAAAGGAGCCAGCCGAGGTGGTCATGCCCTGGGTGAGGTGTTTCAGGCTTGTCCTGCTGGAAGGAGGCCCTGGGGTAGACCCTTTAGACTCTGGAAAGATTATGTGCAGATGTGTCTGGGGAGAGGGATGTCTGGGCTTCTCTGGTTTGGGTGCCAATCCTGCCACGGCCCAGATAAGCAGAAGAGGATGGATAAATGATTTATTGTTTTCTTTTCCTTTTAGACATGAATAGTAGAATGGCACAATCATCACACTTTTCAATCACAATTTTTCGTTTCTTGGGTGTTAATTTGTCATGTTTTAATAATATGTGTACATCTTTTGTAGTAACATATTTTTATATCATATTTAAAATTAGCTTATTTAATTTAAGTTACTTTTTTATTCTTCTTTGTTGTCTGTTTGGAGTATAATGTTCACGATGTACGATGCCAAGTGCCACACAGTTAAGCGCAATTAAATTATTTATTTTTAAAGGATGTGATTAGGGGTGGGTTTTGATAATCGATTTATCGATTAAAATCGATTCTGGCTTGGATAACGTGATATCGATTCATTCAAATCCTGAATCGATTTTTTAATATAAATTTATTTTGCCCGAAATGCCAGAATCTCAGTTTCAACAACCACCAAACAGCTAAAACAGTAAATGAGAGCAAGTACACGGATTCTGCACAAAGACGTAAACACAAAGCGCAGACCCGCAGATCAGAATCAGTGAGATGTCGCCTTTCTCACCCGACGGCACGGACACGGTCGGGGCTGAAAGCCGACAGCTCGCTGATTCTGATGTTTCGCCGGGTCCGCGCTTTGTGTTTACGCCCTTTATGCGCTGATTCTAAAGCTGTTAGTTTTATCTCTCTCCAAACAATATTGACCGAACCAGCAGCAAAAGAAGATCCAAACTACGCTTCACATAAACATCATCATGGATTCCCTCTGACTTTTGCTGTTTTGCTTCCACCAATAAAATCACACTTCATGCACAGCTCTCTCTCTCTCTCTCTCAGTATACTTCAAGAACAGTTTCCCGTCTAAAAATCTGTTTTCTGCATTATTCGCTTGCTTGTTTACGCACAAGTCTACCGTTGTTTACAGCGCTGTCGGCCAACGTTTTTTTTTCCTTTTACTTACTTCCGAAAAGAAAACCTAATTTCTGCTGTTCAATACTGAACAAATTTAAACTTTAATATTTCTGACTGTCTGAGGCAAAATTTCCCAGATTCAAATCGAATTGAATCGAATCGTGGATCGAATCGATTCGGGACCTTGTGAATCGGAATCAAATCGATTCTAGAAATCAGTGACGATACCCAGCCATAGATGTGATTAAAGCTTTCAAGTGCCTTTGTTTCGAGAGTTTTTAACATTGTCCATTAACCGGGTCTCAAATTTAACATCTGATTGTTGTTAGTTTTAGACTATTCCCTTGTTAAGTTGAAATTAGTCACCAGGAACATCCTTTGTCTTACAGCATGTCTTATAGGATCTAACAGATAATGATAGACAGATGTACTCTTGCTACAGGGCAGTGATACTAAAAGGTCTGTTGACTGACACGGTCCTCTTTTTTTGGTCAGCTTTCTGCTGTGGCTTTTTTTTGTCTCAATGACCAGTCAAAGTGCACATAATTTCGTAAAGCACCTTTTAATTCAACAGACCTACATACAGCACAATTATATCACATACATTCATGTGAGTGAAGACAGCAAAAGAAACGAAAAAACGAGCCAAGGAGGCACAGAAGATACCTAGGCTGTGGTTGGATAATCAGTTTAGTTTGGGAAGGTTCCTAACTGAATGATGTCCAGAAATTTCTGCATGATTTTACTTTGGAGATGCTGAAAGCTTTAACAAAGGGAGCGGGAAGGCAGCGGGATGCGAGAATATGAGCGGACAGCAGGCTGAGCAACATGTTTTATTTATTAACATTTCATTTCATAAATGTGACTGGTAGCCTTTCTTTTTTTAAATTTAAATTCCAGCCTCTGTAAATTTGTCTTTAGGTTGTCCACTTTCATGCAACATGCGCACAGTTTTATTATTTTCAAATGACTCACCTGGTTTCATCGTTGCTATTACTACTTCCTCCCTTTGTTTCCCTGATTACTCACCCAGCATACAGCGCACAGCCATGCTTCCATTTGCTCCGCACCCTTTCTAGCGTGCTCCCGCACCTTCATGTGTGTCCTCATGCCAGTTTTTTTTTGTTTTTTGGATCACAGTTTTTGCCTTTCATGTAAGTTTGGCCTGATGTTCTTTTCAGACTGTTTTTGGATTCTGTCTCTTCCCTGCCGCTTGTAGTTTGGACACATCTGCTGTCACATATTTGGTGCCGTCTTGGTGTCATCAGATTCCCCGAGCACTCATTTCACCAAGTCCTCCTTCGCATCTTTCCTCAAACTCGTGACGTTTTCAGTCGAAAGGTAGAAAAAGGGATTGGTAAAAAACATGGGAGGGATTTTCTTTTTCTTTTAACCCTTCAGCTGGATTCTAGAGAACGTGTACATGAGAGAGGTGAACAATAAATAAAACAGAAACCACAATTTGACAAACAAGAGGCCAACACTGGGACATTCTCCAGTTCTGTGTGGCAGTGTTAATGCAGTGGACTTTACTAGGCAGCAGAAGTTATCACCCACCAACTGTGAGAAAAAATAAAAGTCTAGGCACTGCTCTGATGTCTACAATACTTCTGTCGTCTGCACCACAGGCTGGTTCAGTGTTGCAGAATGAATCTGTTACTGAAATATACAACATGTGTCAGGAGTAAAGCGAACATTGTATGCAGTGTAGGATAATGCAAATCCAATTAGGATCAAATATAATAAACAGGACTAGAAAACATCCTTACAGAAAACATCCCTACATTTAAGCATTGTTTTGATGTCACACACAGAGGCGACCTGCTTCCAAGCATCATCCTTTAAGTAACTATTAAACATCATTAATCTTGTTTGTCGCGTTAAGTATTAAATGCCCCGCTCATCTTTTGACAGCAGAAAAAACAGAAAAAGAAAGAAAACAGGGCGGGCTTTGGTGGAACATGAATCTTTAATGAGCGAGGGTGGTGGAGATATCAGTAAATGAAAGTTAAGTGCATTTTCTGGGTTTTTGGAGCAGGAGAAGTTATCCTGTAATGCACTAGGAGAGGAGGAGGAAGAGGAGGGGAGATGGATGCTCATTTACCACCTGTGCCAGGAGACCTTTCCTCGTGTCCTGCCGGGCTGCTGGCTTCGCTGTGTCTCCCATCTCTATTTTAAGAGCTTGATATTACAGCCTAATTGTGTTCAGAGTTTTTTCAGGGGCATCTCTCCTCTGTTTCTTGTGTCCCTTTTTCTCCTGTCACATAGCATGCCAACAAAATCATTAAAAATAGAAGGCACCATTTGTAATTTGTGTTTTTTTAGGATGGCTGCTTTTAAACATGAATTATCTCGTTCTCATTAATACAGCGTTGAGAACAGATGCAGCGTGCTTTTCAGTCAGCCTGTTAACATGTCACTGCTGTTCCAGCTGGCTGTAAATCATTCATTAAGTCTAAGCAATAGAAAAGCCACAAACAAGGGGTCAAATTAGGGTATATGACCCTCATAACCAGCCCAGTTTTCCACTCTCGCCTTGGTAATGAAAAGATAGTGCTGGTTCTTCGGCACTCCAGCGGATGGTTCCTTCATTGTGCCATCTGGCAGTGCTTCTTGGTAAAGTTTGACCCCAGCATTTGCCCAGTAAGAGGCTTGTTAAAGTCTGCCCTGGGAGTTGATCTCTGTCTGTCTGCTTGTTAAATTTCTGTCGGCGGCCATCATTAGTCAACATGAAAAAGGGTTGGCACTTATATAGACTGGTATATATATTTATATTTATATGTATGAGCAAAATGAGTTAATTATACAAACCTTTATATAACATTTATATAGGCTATATAGGCACATATAATAGAAGAACTGAACAATACTTGGCGAAATATAAATATAATAAAAATAATGCTGCTTGTGTCCTGCAGAGTTCTTGTTCTGGGCATTTTCTAGAAAAAAAAAAGACCAATTTTGTGCAACATATTAAACCTTTAAACAACAGATTCTTAAAAATGTAACTCATGGTGTCATGGTGGCAATTCATTGGTGTTATTCAGTTCTGGACAAATATAGCCAATCACATTATGACTGTGGGGGTGTTCATGTATTGGCTTACTGATAGATTTTAAATCTGAGCAATACTGGTTATAATTGATCAGGCATAATGGTATGCCTAATATTGTGTTGCTCCCCCCTTTGCTGACCTTGCAGTTCAGCTCGTCCCGCAGATGTTAGATTGGCTTCAGATCTATGGAATCTGCAGGCCAATCAACACCTCATTTTCATTGTTGTGCTCCTCAAACCACATTTTGCTCTTAAAAAATGCTTCAGGGTCAGGTCATCAAATCGTCACAATTTGGCCCTTTGGTCAAACTCGCTCAAATCCTCATGCCTGCCCATTTATCCTGTTTCTAACATTAACTTTGGGGACAACATGTTCATTTCCTCGCTAATGTGTCCCTCCCACTAACAGGTGCCACAATAAAGCGATAATCAGTGTTATTGACTTCACCTGTAAGTGGTCATTATCTTATGCCTGAGCTGTGAATTGTCTGCATACTAAGGCTACGTTCACACTGCAGGCGAAAGCGCATCAAAACCGACTTTTTTGACCCTATGCGACCCATATCCAATCATGGTATGACAGTGTGAACGTAGCCTTATTTCTTCGATAATGGCGCCCACAGAAACGCAAAGCAGAAGATGAAGCATATCTGAATATGTTTCCAAACCAACTTCATTCTAAGCCAAAGACCAGAAAATATGGTGATGCATATCTTCCCTTTCGTTTCACTTGCACAAGTGCCGAGGTAGGTCTCCCCTGCATAATAGGTTTTCCCTGTGTCGGGAGCAGCGCTGGGCTGTTTAAATCACAGACAAACAGGATCCCACAGTTGTTTTTGTTTTTAAACACATTTTGCACAGAGAGGCATTTTTTGAAAAATGTATTGATAGCAATGTTGAATATTATAGCACATGATAAAAAAAAAAACAACTACATGTAAAATAATTACACCGTGACGCCTCTGCCTTTCTAAATAGAGGGACAGTAACTGCGTGTGTATATGTAAGCGTGTAAAACCTGCAGACAGTCAGATTAACAGTATTTTGTCTCTATCTGCCATTCTGCAATTCATCTCATGTAAACAATAACGTGTGCACAGCGTAACGTGAAAAAAGGCACATACCTTTGACGTTGAGTGACGAACTCTGTATTCCTCGTCCACACGTAAACGCAAAAAAGGAGTTCTCCGTTTTCGGTAATTCGAAACGCCGTTTACGAGTGGATGAAACAGCTACGTTTTCAAAAATACCCGTGTAGGTGTAGACGTAGCCTAAAAGAGTTAGTAGTTTATTTTATTACTACCTGTCATTTATTGCAGATTACTTGTATTTGCTTAATTGTTTACTAAATGATTGAGGTGTGAAATAAATCGCAATGGAGCAAAATATGGGTTTTTGTGTGGTTGGAGGATGTGTTTGTGTGTGTGCGTGCGTGCATGCACGCGCAAGAAGGGGGCGGGGGGCGTAAAGTTGAATGTACCCAAGAGGTGAAAATGTAAGAGAGGGTTGCAGTTGTCCAAGGTGCTGGTGTTGTTTTTTTGAAAAGCTTGTGGGAATTGTGAACACAGGATTGATTTATTTTAATGGATAAAATCTGTTTTGCTGCTGACCCCTTCCCATAGCTTCAGTGCCAGTACCACTGCTTGTTTGAGCGCATGAATGTCACAACCTCACCTAAAGAAATAACGAAAAATGTGAAATTTTTTACATTTCCTGAATATTGCATTAGCTCCTGGCTGCCAAAAAGAAGCTCGCAAAAGACAAAGCATGTTCTCTGCTTTGTCTGTGGTTCTTTTGCTATGGATGTGAGTCTGTTACAGAAAGAAATAATTTTTTAAAACCGCAGCAGGAAAAACAATAGATTTGTTTTTTGGGACTATTTTCAGCTGCGGATTAATATCCATTTTTTGTGCTGCTGAGTATTCACAGCAGCTGGTTGGAGCATGTGGGAGCGACTCAAACTAATATTAATTAAAGCTCATGCCAGTCAAGCGCGTCACTGTGCCTCATTTGTGCATTTTTTGGTTTTTTTTGTGTGTAGTTTGTCGACAAAAACAACTCAATTGCGGCTGAATAATAAATATCCAGCTCTGGACGCAGGCTGTGATTGTTTGCAACATCAGTTTGGTTTGGTGGAAGTTATTTACGAGGAGAAATATCGAGAACATTACCAACAGCAGAAATTAATGATGTGCAGAGCACAGGGCCTCTGGTATATATCTAAAAGTTAAACTCCACGTCTGCACATCTGTAGCCTTTTAGGAGGTAGCTCATTCATTAGCGGCGGGGATCACAAGTATCGCAGCTGAATTCTTTTCTGTCATATGTGACACGTCTCCAAGCAAAGATGATGGTAATTACAGCGAGCGCGAAGTCCACAGAGCTGACGCCTCCTGAGCTGGAGTGTCGATGGGAGGCTGCAAGAGGTGAACGGATAGAAATCAAGTGTATAGATCTGCGGTTGGTGCGTGCCCACCCCTTCACCAGAACACTGGGGTTTTAATTGCTGTCTGACCAGAGCTGGGTCTGTGTGAAGATGTGGTGCCTTGATACGAGAAGCAAGGGGGGAAGGAGTGGTTTTCTTTCTCTGTGGTTGTTGTATTGACAGCTCCCCATCCTGGAGGAGCTGATAAGAACACGCGATCCAAAGTAGAAGCGGATTGCATTTCGGAGCCAGGAATCAAAGCTGCTTTTGGGTGGGTGTGGAGGGGGCTAGTGAGTGGTCACATTTAACTTCTAGAGGGCACAAAAGAGCAGGGTAGTGGTGTTACTGCAAATGCACATGCAAGAGAGAAAATGCCTGAGTAGATGGCAAGGATGAGTGGAGAGGTTGCGCATAAATGAAACACCTGCATGCTTGAGGAGCATCGTATTTGAAATCAATGAGGAAAAGTGCATTGATTTGAAAACAAAACACAAACACAGGGGACCTCGCTGCTTTCTTTCTGCTGGGCCACAGTTTTGCTTTGCTGGGGCTCTACTCACATGCATTTATAGAGACAGAAGATGCTCTGTTGCTCCTGCCTGTTTCTTTTGCTCTCGTATCGTGGATGCTGATTTGATGCTTTTAACAGTAGCTGGCCTTAAAGTTTACCAGCACTGTGCTATAAATCTGGCTCACTGGATAATTATTTTTCTAAGAAAATATTAGTGTTTTTCTAACCACAGAATGGGCCTTAGGGGATGACTCAGACCATGATTTGTTACATCTGATTTTGGCCATCCTATAAAGAAAAAATATATTTAATCTTGGGACTGAAACATTATAAAAGTGCAACAATGCCTCTGATGCTGTCTGGTCTTTTTTTTTTTTTTTTTTAATGCAAACAAATACAAAATAAGTAATCATTTGAACAGATGCAGTTAACCCTGCCTCAGACACACTGCGGTGTAATCACAGCCAACAACAGAGTGTGTTACTGTGAGCAAGCAGACCCAGTGTTTAGATGAGCACTTGGTCATGTTTTTTTTAATACTTTAGTTAATTAAACAAATTTTCTAATGTAATCTCCCTTCAGTAAAACAGTCGCAATGTACAGGATTCCCATCCCACATCACAACCTGTGCATGACAAAGTGTTAAACTTGAGCTGTTCACAGGTCCACAGGTTTATAAATGTCTAATGAGTCTTTAATGCTGACGACACCTACACGTCTTAGGAGGTTACATCCCCAGTCAAAACATAAGAAAACTAAGAGAGCAAATCATTCTTATATGTGTGTTTGCTCAGCGGGGATGACATTTATTGAGAAAAGTGAGAATGCCTGAGAACCTTACTGCATTTTATCACAGACATTAGATGAGAGAGAGACGGGGGCACTTGAAGAACTCTTTGGAAGAACTCTGCAACAGCAGACATGGTGGTAAGAAGGAAAAAAGATGAGGTTTGACTGGTGCTGTTACACATTGCAGTTTTTACGTCCCAGTGATCATTGAAATTAATTTAGATAATGCTTCAAAAATGCTTAAAAACAACTGCCACCACACTTGAGGCACATACGTTTGTCTTGCTTTTAGCCCTGCAGCAGAAGGCTGTGAGCAGGAGCTGAGTTAATATTCACTGTTTAATATAATTTAATCTAGTTTAGTCTAATTCAGTGTCTGTGTCACTCATAATGTATTAGCTTTATCAGTTTCCTTTTCCTTTTTTCTTTCTATGAATCTGGCTACTAAAAATGGATACATTCAGAGCAGTGTTAATTTTGTTGAAATTTTGTCACAAATACCTACATGGATCCACTCAGCACTGTTTGCCATGGTTTTCAAGGGTTTTCCATTAGGTTATAGTACCTGGTACCAGGTACTTTTTACCTGTTTAGCCGGGGTTCCAAGTGATCCAAGCAGGTACTAAAATGTGACATCATCCGACTGCATGCCACCGACTGGCTGGTCAGTCGATGAGTCATGAGTCGGCAACGAGGGAAATGGCTACAAAAAACAACCCTGAGTCTCACGAAAAGCTACAGACCGAGTAGCAGCTATATTCTTGCTTCAACATCCACCTTTTTTGTAGCGTTCGTGTCGCATATTAATTGAGTCGCGGGACGCTCGGATGCATTGCTATGAGGACAAATGAGTCGTGACGAGTCAATCCGTGTAGGTAACAATGGAAAAGGGGCTATAGTTTTCATTAACAACGTTTTTTTTTTCTGATGAAAACAAACTGATTACTAAAAAAAATAAGAAAAGTATTCTGGAGAGAAGAGAGTCATTCAGAACATTAAGAAGTCGTGTCGAAAGGCGGGGTGAGCTTGGAAGTGATTCAAGAGACAGAAGTAAAGTTGGACACGCCCATTTGATCTGCCCCCAGGAAACGAGGGAAGATCTTCCATGATTGCTGTTTCTCATGAAAATGTGATAAATTGTTAGTGCTTTGAAGAAAGAGAAGAGTAGACACATGGGCACATTTTATATTTTATATCAAAGAAAATAGGAAACCCTCATGTTTTTACCAGTGAGAGTTTCTCCACATGGTTTACAAACTATTACACTTTATTTTAGTCAACTGAATCAACTTTAAATGTAATTATGTTATCTTATGTACCCCGCCTTTCGCCCTATGACAGCTGGGATAGGCTCCAGCGCCCCCCGCGACCCTGAAAAGGATAAGCGGAAGCGAATGGATGGATGTTATCTTATGTTATCTTATGATATTTAATCAACTAAAACTAAAATAATTTATATGTCTAAATGACTAAATTAGCTAAATTAGCTGTAAAAACTAACACTGGTTCAGAGCTGAGCTTTATTTCTTCATTTGTGGAAAAAAACTTTGACACTGCACCAAAGAATATCATAACAAACACACAAAGACGCTAACTTACAGAGCTAGTCTGATTACAGGTAATATAACGTGAAGAAGTCTATGTATCAGAGCAGGATCACTCCATCGATCAATATATGGTGCGTATCAAAAGCCATACATCAACGAGACCCTCTTGCAATGTGACATCACTCCAAACACTTGACTCAGTGCTGCTTTTATTTCCTCAACACATTGCCTTCCAGGCCGGAGAATCTATTGCTCTGTAGGACAAATTGCGCTCTATGTGTCATGGATCTTACTGTCAGGAGTTACATTACTCCCACTGAGATCCTCAGGTCACCTAGTGAGAGATAATTGTGACCCCTGCTGAGAGGGAATACTCCAACTTAGAGGAGCCACCTTCTATTCTTTAAGAAGGATTCAGCTACTCTATTTTCCTTCAGAGTCAGCACGGTGATCCTGGGCTCATTCCTCTGATGTTTTCCCTTATGCCCTCTTTTCCTTTTTGGTAGTTGTTACACACTGCAGCTGGGGAAATTTTACAGATTACTTCAAATTACAGTATGTAGACATTAAAATGTGACAATCAAAATAGTTTTCAAGTCTTCCACAGTAGCCTATTTTACCTCTAAGGGTACAATGGCTTGTTAATGAGGCAGTGTCCCCTATGGCAGCGGTCCCCAATCCAGCCTTTAAGGTGTCGCGGATAAATACATACAACAAAATAAAATGATATGACCAAGACAAAAACTGTGGTATTTTGTTAATATAATAATAAACGTGTAATTGTGTAACTTTATTATTAGCAGCCCGGGCCACGGACCGGGCGTTGGGGACTGCTGCCCTATGGTATGCTATTGTACCTCTGACAGGAAGTAGGGAGGTAGGTAATTTAACAAATTAACTAAAATTGCCATGTATTCTTCGTGTGAGTAAGTAATGGCACACATATCAGCTGTCTCAACACTGAGTTTCACATCCTGTGGACACCCTCCACCTCACCCTCCAGCCTTCTGGACTACAGCAGATAGTCCTTGTTCTGCTCTTCAGTCTCACTGAGCTTTGTGTAGGGCGCATGATTCTGGTTAGAGACACCCCCTAGTTCACAGAAGTTCTCCAGAGCAGAACCAGGACAGCTGTCACTAGCTACAGTCCATGAAGGTGGAGTTGGAGTCTGTCCAGCTGTGGGATGAGACTTTCTGTGGCTCGCCCATGACAGTGACCGACTAAGTCTTTTCGTATAGAAGCACGAAGTGGGAAAGGGTTGTTTTAAGTGGTTAGAATGGGCTGAACCATCAATATCAGAGTGAGGGGATTCGTCACTAAGGCTGAATTTTGTTTTAATAAACCGTGAAACATACAGTGCTATGAAAAAGTATTTGTCACCTTGCTGATTTCTTTTGTATTTATTTATTATTGCATATCATCTATCAGTCTGGAACTGATTGCAAGCCATTTCACATCTTTGGGACTCTAGGAAACCACATTGAGAGCCATAATCCACAAAAGGAGAGAACTTGGAATATTGAGGAACCTACTCAAAAGTTACCTAAAGAATACAGGCCTGTGCAAAAGTTTTAGGCAGGTGAGGAAAAAATGTTGTAAACAAAGAATGCTTTCAAAAATTTAAGTGTTAATCATTGATTTTCATCAATCAACAAAATGCAGTGAATGAACAAAAGAGAAATCTAAATCAAATCAATATTTGTTGTGACCACCCTTTGTCTTTAAAACAGCATCCATTCTTCTAGGTACACTTGAGCAATGTTTTTGAAGGAACTTGGCTGGTAGGTTGTTCCAAACATCTTGGAGAATGAACCACAGATCTTCTGTGGATGTATCCCAGACACACTCAATGATGTTGAGATCAGGGCTCTGTGGGGGCCATGCCATCACTTCCAGCACTTCTTGTTCTTTTTTATGCTAAAGATAGCTCTTAATGACTTTGGCTGTATGTTTGGGGTCATTGTCCTGCTGCAGAATACATTTGGGGCCAATAAACAGTCATTTATATTTATGAAAGCATTCTTTGTTTACAGCATTTTTTTCACACCTGCCTTTGCACAGTACTGTACATGTACAACAGCTAAGGACCTGCAGGCCTCACTTAACTCAGTTAAGGTTCATAACAAAATTATCACAAACAACAATAACTGACATCGATAAAGATAATGATAAATGCTTGCTTGCGGTTCTTGATACCAACCAGTTATTAGGTCTAGGGGGGCAATTGCTTTTTCATGCAGGGCCAGGTAGGTTTAGATAACTTTTTTCCCTTGAAAAAAATGTAAAATTCACTTCATTTATTAGCTTGCCCCTTCTAATAAATCAAAAGGGGGAAGTACTTTTTCACAGCATTCTACATATCTTTGTTACATTCATAAGAAAGACCCATAGATGAGGATGTGTTTTTAATAATATATTTACAACCCCCTTGTTTTTTTTATTATCAACCACCTACTGATGTATGTGTGGAACTGAATTTTGTATTCCATAGATGTGGGCGTAGTTCCTCTTTACAGCTAGACTTTGAGTTTTTTGTTAAGAAGAAATAACACATCGTTCGACTAACAAATAAAACATCTAACTCGTGAGCAATAAAACACACTCCTATTTAATTATAAATTATTGTATCAGAGAGAGCTGCTCATTAGATGTTTCTCATACATAAAAATTACCCGAATATTTCATTTATTTGGAATTCACACAGCTCACACCATGTTAATAAATTATTGCACTTACAGGCTAATGCAACTCCGTTACACGCAGCAAAACTCCCCGCAGTCTTAACTGGTCTGGCTGCAGACCACTTTCTACTCTCACTACATATCCACTGTAACAGTATTGTTCATTTCCAGTCTACCTGCTGTTCTCTTCTTATAATACAAATAACACCTCCCGGCAATCGGTGGTGTCTGCCTCATTACCATATTTATTTAAAGTATCGTATGACCCATTTCATTCCAACATGGGTTCCTCTCGTCATGATTGAGTAGTCCCATATTTAAGGGTAGTCTCCAGAGATGCTGCTGTGCATAATAGGAACATTACTATTAAGCATAGTCACAGGCCTGTCCTTGCCATAAAATGAAAAGAGAAACACTTGCTCTGTTTCTAACTAAGAATAGTTTTAGGTTACAATTACTGCATTATTACAGATCCGTTCAAATGCTGCAGACTTTTAAAAAAGGAGCCCTTGATCCTTCTATGGACGGGATGCTGGAAATCCAACTCAGCCGATCAATGATCTGTCATGTAAGCAATACCAGATGAAATACAGAATGTTTGCCCAGTTCCTAGTGATAGAGTATGTGGCATTGTGTTTGTGAAGGGTGCCGCCCTTTGTAATGTGACCATTCTAATAGGCCACACTTGATGAATAGTCGTGATTCCACCAGTAACACACAGTGAAATGTTTTTGATTGTCAACTATAAACGATCTCACAGTGCACCTTGAATCTGTCACCGAATGTCTTCCGTCATCTTCACAATGGCCATTGGCCAGTGGCTGGCCTTGGAAGATTAATAGCAGTCCACCAGACCATCTCTGATCGGAGTTATCGAATGGTTTTCCTTGGATACATTTCTCAGGACTTGGCTACGTCTGTGTTGTATTGATCTGCTGCTTGCAAATTTATGGTTATGTTTCTTCAATTTGCACAAAGGCAAAAACATTGTTGTCTGTGCCGGCATCAGTCGCTGACATCCTGCAGATGTAGCTGCAACAGTAGGTCTCAACTTTATCTGCCCCCTGGTCCCAGAGGGTCCAACCTTCTCCTTTTGTGACAATGTGAATGTCATCGCTGTTACTTTATCCATCTAATTGAGCTTGACCTTCTCAATGTTTTACTTTAAGAATTTCTCTCGTGCTTTAAATACAGCACATGCTGATATGATATGACTGCTGCTGCTGTTTTAACCAATTCAGCTTATTTCCAGTGTATGTTGTATACGTAGTCCAGACTACCGTTCTCTACTTGAGTGAAGGTCAGGGCTTTCTTGTAACAATGGCTTACAGGGTCTTGGAAACTAAAGCTACAGCCTAACCCACCAACCTAAAATGAAGCTTCAGATTGACTCAGCCTCAGCACAGCACAGGGTTTAGCCTCAGATTTAGCTCCCACCCAACCTGACGACAACAACGACGCCACCCTCCACCGTCCCTGGTTTAACTTCAACACGCAGGGTTTCATTACCTCTGCCTTAGTCAAATGGCTGGGAGCTCTGGACTGATATTTCAGCTTAGACATAATTAATGAGATGTGCACGTCTGGTTCTCTCTCCTCTGAGCAAAGCACTGTAAGACATCTGCTGGCACTAAGCACAAGAACTAAGAACAGCAGGAAGAGGAGTGAACTCCTGCAGCAACTAGAACCAAGATAATAGGAAATTCATTTTTGTCTACAAAAGAAGACAAAAAAACCCCAAAACATGCTGACTGCACTGGCTTTGAATCAACTTCACTGACTCGTACTTACATTAACGCAGTCATTGTGTTTATTTTCAAAATGAGGGCATCCATCAGGCCAAAGCTCTAGATTCATAAAAATAATACTGTTTTACATGACTGCTTTAAGCAAAGGGATTTCTAATCATAACCTAAAGAATGTAGTGTTGATCTGTCCATGAGTGCACAAGTCAAATAGTGCGCAGTTTAGAAACACATTCTCCCAATTCTGGAGAAAGAAGAGTTGTATACAAAGCATTCCTTTAGATAAGAACAAAACAGCCTGCAACATTATCACTAAGACGCTATATGAGGTGAATCTAGGGGGAAATATTAATGTCACAATGTATTGCATGGCTTTGATGTGATTATTGATACACAAATGTGAAATATTAACCATTTTATTCAAATGTGCAGACACCTTAAGCAGATTGTCCCTGTGCCAGTTTGAATTATTAAAATTGCTAATAATGACGAGTTGTAGTGAAGAAAACAAAAAACAAACTCACATGACGAAATGCGAGTCTGAAAGCTAATTAAGTGAATGTAAACATGACTAAAATAAAGTAATAAGCATAATACCCACACACTGACATTACACCACTTTTTTATCCTTTCTTTTTCATATGCCGATTTATCTCATATATGTAAATATTGCAAAGCACTGAGTATCATGTCACAATCGATGTTATCGTGGTCGCTGCGTAATGAATCGTAATGTGACTGATTCTCACCCGCAGTGTTCATAATGTAGACAGTTTGCTTTATGAGAAACTCCAAGTAATTGTTGTACAAACTGAAATGGTTGACACAAGAAAAAACAGATAAGAGGTTTAATAGAAGAAGAACATGGCAGTAATATTGTGAAAATATAATCATTAACAAATGCTTTGTAAAAGGATTAATGATTGTTCTTCCGTGATTAACAGAAAATTAATTATTCAACAAAGTTTATCTGGAATACCACGAGTTCCAGTTAACTATGAGTAGTTGCCAGCTTTTGGAGTTTTCTGTGGCAGCCATGTGGATTTTGGATTGAAAAGAGCAAGAAAAATATCCCGAGACATAATTTGTCTCTTAGAAATCATCTGTGGGAATAATCCGATTTAAAACCAAACATTTAATCAGTTTGTCATTAAAAAAGTGAGGTGAATAAAAATAACTTTAGTTGTCGGCCTAATCTTTCTCTCCGTTTATCGCTGACGGAGGTCGAGAGTGGTGAAGCAGTTATGACAGACTAAATTAAAGCTTTTCATATACGGTAAAAACTTTCCCTTTTTGGCAAGATTTCCTTGAGGACACGTTCTTTCATCTTCAGAAGCACCTTAAGATTCCCTGCGTGTGAAGCTGATTGAGTACTTGGCCTCGTCATTTTACTAAAAGGCCTCTTCTCATCACGTTACTTTATTTTTCCCCTTACGTGTCTGAATGTTTAAAAGGTTAAAAGTTTCTCCAACTTGCTTGCACACATCTATAGTCAAGAATGGAAACTGTGTGACGTGGCAACCAAATTTAAAGCCAACTTTGGTGCTAAAAAGGTGAAGTGGAAGGGCATGAAAATGTCAAATGCATGCTTTCACAATGATATTCTACATAGGCGGTCTGCGTTGTTTTGCTTATGCAGTTTATTCATCAAAAGCTCTGGAAAGCAGGATAGTAAATACAACAATTACAGCAAATCTACTTTTGAACAATGAGTAAAGCCCTGTGGCAGTGCTGAAATCATAAAAAGGATGTGCTGTGTTTTTTTGCAGAACAATGTGTCATGTGCTTTGGCAATGCATGAGAATTGTATTTGGAGGCAGTTTTCTGGCTCTGGATGAACGCTGCTCTCAATTTTACCACTTAGACACAGCGTCTTCAAATGAACAAATGAACAAACACGCAAAAGCAATGTTCCTCCAGCTCTGCTACTTGTTCAGTGTTGCCACTGTTAAGGTGGACTCATTATTTTCTTTTTTGAAAGGGTTAGAGGTTTTGAATTTGAAGTAGGAAACAGGTCTGTTTGCAGGGAGCGAATGGTGTGAATGACGGGCGTCATGATAGCCGTGTACTGGTTACAACCGTGGTTATCAAATATTATGATGTGCAGTGTATTTGTTGTTTTTATGTACAGTTAGAGGCTTTAGCTACTTTTATACTAAACTGATTTGAGTTTTACCTAATTTGTCCAAAAAACAAAGACAGCAACACATAATAAGAATGCCTGTTTCTTCGAAATCATACTCAGTGTATTTAAAAGCTGTTTTCCCTACAAAAATCAACTTAATTATTTTGATTTTCAGTGATACTAATTATTTCTGATTAATTCCAATTTTGACTGTAGATTAAATAAAACAGAATTAAAAATATAACTTCAGAGAACCTTTTTTTCTGTTGTGTGTCTACTGCAGTCTGCGCTGGACTATAAATAAATACTGCTAAAAAATGCACATACATGCATTATCATTCGCACTGCACTTGATATGCGTAAAAAAATCTCAGTGATGTTTCTTTAATCGTATTTTATTGATTTTTGCATTTTTAGCAGTTTAATTTTTTTTGTTGTACATTATTTTTTTTATTTTTTCTGTTATTGTTGTCTTCCAGTATGCCTCTAATTCACTTGTTCTTTCTCACCCTTGCTGATTACTGCTCTAAAAAGTCACTCTCTCCACTGTGCGATTAATAAAGTCTATATCTTAATATTGGAGTGTCAAGCTTCATGTAAGGAAAGTTAGTAGTAGTAGTAATTAGCAGTAGCAAATTATGGCCATTAGGTGATATTCATAATGCCTGTCTAAATGGAATTACAATGGTGCTCTTGTGTAATTATAAAAGTAAACAATTTAACTGAAAACGTTTGAGTGAAATCACTTACTGCTGCAGACTTCAATCTAAGACCAAAATAAGTTCAGCAAGAAAAAATTGTTTTAATGTTTATAATGTAACCATAATAATATTGTTATTGTGATGTTGTGTAGTATATAGAGTGTGTAAAATGTTTGATTTGTAAGTAAAAAAAAAACCCAAAACAGACATTCTTGGCCTGCAGTGCAGCTAACAACTGAAAATATATGATGACCTTTAGCTGTTGAGATTCCATCCTATTATCACCTGCCCACAGTTTTGCTTCAGAGTTGTGTTTCACGCCTACACTTTACCAGTGATCATTTATTGGAGAGTTTTCACTGCCAAATTGCATGCAAACATGATTTCTGTTATCTGGCGCTGTCACAGCACAACCCCAATGCAGATGTTTTTGGACAGATATAAATAACCCATTAACCCTCTGTGGTGCAGTTTAAGCCTGATCGCCTCTGAGCGCTCACTCGGCCTTGAACTGGTTGAATCTGATGACAGCGGTGGACAGTTGCCTCCTGTACTTTTTAACTTGAAATCTCTCATGCTAATGATGTGCGGTGGGTGGTGATGAACGGAGGCATTACACATGCCACTGCCATGGTGTGAGAACGGGTACTTCTCACTTTCTGCTGACATAAAGCCACGTCTGCAGTGTGTTACACTGCAAACTGACATCCTGAAGAGTAGAATACCCTTCACAGTCCCTTGTTTTTTTTCTCATTCCATGAGCCTTATTTGCTCATATGTCTCGTGTTGCAGGTCTAAGATAAGATAAGATAACCTTTATTAGTCCCACACGTGGGAAATTTGTTTTGTCACAGCAGGAAGTGGACAGTGCAAAAGTTATGAGGCAAAAATTAGAATACAATAAGAATAAATACAGTACACAACTGTACAGAATAGAATAAAATAAAATACTATATACAGTAGAATAAAATAAAATAAATATACAATAAGATAAAAATAGAATACAAATACTATATACAACTGAGTAAAAATACAACGATGACAGAAAGGATTATTGCACTTAGTATTATTGCATATGTATGGATGTGTGTGCTTGATCAGTTAAAGTCTTTATTATGGAGTCTGACAGCAGTGGGGAGGAAAGACCTGCGAAATCTCTCCATCCCACACCGTGGGTGCCGCAGTCTCCCACTGAAGGAGCTGCTCAGTGCTGTCACAGTCTGCTGCATGGGGTGGGAGATGTTGTCCATCAGGGATGACAGCTTAGCCGCCGTTCTCCTGTCACTCACCACCTCCACTGGGTCCAGAGGGCATCCTAGAACAGAGCTGGCCCTTCGGATCACCCTGTTCAGTCTCTTCCTGTCCCCAGCAGAGATGCTGCCGCCCCAGCAGACCACACCATAAAAGATAGCAGAAGCCACAACAGAGTCATAGAAGGTCTTCAGGAGTGGGCCCTCCACTCCAAACGACCTGAGTCTCCGCAGCAGGTACAGCCTGCTCTGCCCTTTCCTGTAGAGGGCGTCTGAGTTATGAGTCCAGTCCAGTCTATTGTTCAGATGAACACCAAGGTACCTGTAGCTGTCCACAGCCTCAATGTCCATACCTGTCTGACATTGACATCACTGTCAAAAGTTACTGTCAGACAGTATACCCGGAGATGTATCTCCAACATAAAGGGCACGGCACGATAGAATGCCTTTACCTAGACATTTACACGCTCGGTAATTGGGGAACAACTGCTGTTATTTTAAGCTCTTCCTCTCCTTGAATTTGCACTCCTGTTGTTGTTTTCCAGTTCGAGTTGCTTGACTGAAGCGGTGTGTCAGTGGGTGACAACACACAGCAAAATATGGTTAACATGTTTCATGTGACACTTCAATTTCCTTTCTGTCAATCAGTACAGCAGCTGTATCTCTCTTATTGCTCTGCAAGACTGACGGCTCATGATAGATCTAGTTCTCGCTTAGCAGCAGAGAAGTGTGATTAAAAAGACAGGCCTGCAAATACATGCATAGATGCAAGTGAGACCTACATACACCTGCTCATGCTGTGTGTGTGCACAAACTGTGCAAAACTCTTAACAACTCATTTAGGTTTGACCCGGGTTCAGTTTTACTGGAGCGTGACACTTTTTTTGTTCAGACAGCACCATACGTTGAAATAATCAAATTGCTAAATTGGAACTAAGGCTTGAGACAGAACAACTCCTGATTTCTAGCTGAATAGTGTGCGTTTTAATTCTGTTTTAAATGTTCGGAGTGCAGAAAAAGGAAGTGCTGGTTGTAAAAAAAAAAAAAAAAAAAGCAAAAATAAAATAAAAATATCTGAAAATACCCTGAAAATTGATTTTGTTTACAGTAAATCCTGCACAATGCGGGCACTGAGGTGATGGCTCCTTGGCCCCGTATGCCTGCTGTTGCCTTGGAGAGATTGTCATAAAAATGGTGCGTCCTGGAGAGACAGCCGGCGGCATTGCTGAGTCGACAGCCCCGCTGTGTCCTAGAGTAGTCCATTAGCTCTACCTGCCCCTTTTCTCCACAGGATCCCCACAGCACTAAATGAAGCCAGGCATATTTTCATCTTCCTGACAAGCTGGCTGCGGCTGCAGCCACTGGGAGATGGAGGTCTGTGTCAGCCTCCGCATTCTGCCGCATTCCTGTTGGCAACGTTGGCCCAGATGCTGATGCACAGACAACTGTATCATTCATACAAGATTTAGCTTTTTATTTTCTTTTTTAAAACAACTGATTTCATTACATTGAGGAATTGCAGTTACTGTATCCTGTATTCATTTTTGCATATCTTCCAAAAAGCTTACGTTTTGATAATATTTATAAAATTACGTTTTTCTTTTAAGTCTTTTATTTCTTGGAAGCTAAATTTCTCTGGATGCCAAAATGATGTCATCTGTCAGGTTTAAATTTAATAGGAGATGCTACAGAACTGCTGTTTTATTCATTTCAAATGTAGACGTAAAAACAAAACAACAAAACAGTTTTTAAGCTTCTGGCACCAAGTGAAAAAAGAACGAAAAACAAAGCATGTGCCAAGTTCACATGTCATACCAGCCTTCAGCTACGGTATCTAGGCAATGTCAGAAATGACAGCAAGGTTGTTCCGACACAAATCTACACTTACACATATGCTGAGTTTGTCACTTAAAAATACAGCATACTAAGACCACTGAAGTATCTGTCTCGTGAACAGGATTTACTATTATTACTACAGTAGAAAAGAGCAGCTGCAGTATGTGTTCATCCGCTAGTTTTAACCAGGTGTAAAAATTCTGCTGTGTTATGTCATCATTAATTAGTTTCTGAAATATTTGAAGCTACTTTAAAAGAGAAAGGATTGATTTTATTTCTGACTGAATTAGGACAGCTAGTTAAACCAGATTTCTGTCCTTAAAAATAAAATATCTGATTTGTGAACAGAAGGTTGATAAGAAAAAGATTTACTGCAACAATGAAAAATCTTTGAATCAATTTATGTCACATAAGCTACATTGTGAGAAAGCTAAAGATAAATCTGCTAACAAATCAGATTTTGAAATCTGGAGTTTCACTTTCTATTAACAGCTGCGACAAAAAGCAATGTTGTGTGTGTCCCCTTGGTATTTTAGAAGGTAGATCTCTCCACTGAGCCAAAGTAATTGATAAAACTCGATTTCTGTCAGTAATTAATATTTGACAGCATTCTGTTCTGAGAGACTCGTAGCTAGAGCCCAGGAATACTAACAGATGAGCCATTAAGTCAGACACAGTATGAAAGGTGGTGCTGGGGTTAAACTGGGTTGCAAAGGAGTTTGCAGATGTGCAATAACTGTGAGCTAGGTTAAAGTAGCTTAAATTGTGTGCCCTATATGAAATTAAGACATTGGATGTGAACAGGAGCTGCTACTACTGTATGCTTACAGTAAGAAAGGAGTCATCACTCCTTACTGTGGCCCTGTATGCCCAGCAAATGGATTACCACATTAAGTTGCCGAGGCTAATTTGTTAGGAAACAGTTGCTTTGTTTATGGGTCTATCAGACACAGAGCAACATTAGCATTCATTTGACATCAGCTTTCTGGCCACCTGGTCCAACACCCACTGTTTCTTTAAGCTTTGTTATGGGAAAAATTGTACTTTCTCTCTGTTAAATGCTACACTAATGCTACACAGTTGCCAGCTTTGTCTGTGCGTTGTATAGTTCTGGGTGGATTAGAGTGCAGCGAGTACATCAGAGCTGTGTTTTCGGCTAAAACAGTTTCTTCCTGCTGGAGAAGTCAAACAGAAACAATAAGCTGAAATGCTGCAGAGACTTGATGACTTGGGACGTGATTCTCTGAAGGTCTCTGCTCTACAAGTCTGATTGATTATTTAGTCAGTATGCACATTTTTACAAATTTCTCACTGGCAGATTATGAATTTTAACAGAATAGATAAAAACAGGATGTTTTAAATTTGAATTTGCTAAACTTTATCTAAAGTGCCAGTTCTACTTAACGTGATCTGAATATGCTGGATCTAATAATCATTTCATACAACGGCCTTTTTCCATATTGATGGAAAAATAATGTTGTAGTCGGATAACTATTCAAGAAAATTCTCATTTTGTATAATTACCATGTTTAGCAAATAAAGCTTCCATTCAAGAATGATGTTACTGTGTTTTTGTGTTGCATCTATTAATCGGAATGTAAAAATATTGCTTTGAGCAGCTCCACTCCAATGTTACAGTTGGAAAAAACACAAAATAAAATAAAATAAAAATAAAAATTAGTCTTTTGGAAAAAATTAAACTAACTACGGCACCATGGTGGCACGGTGGTTAGCACTGTTGCTGCACAGCAAGAAGGTCCTGAGTTCAATTCCAACATCAGGCCGGGGTCTTTCTGTGTGGAGTTTGCATGTTCTCCCCGTGTTTGCGTGGGTTCTCTCCAGGTACTCCGGCTTCCTCCCACCGTCCAAAGACATGCAGCTTGTGGGGATAGGTTAATTGGATAATCCAAATTGTCACTAGGTGTGAATGTGCAAATGAATGTGAGTGTGAATGGTTGTCTGTCCCTGTGTGTTAGCCCTGCGACAGACTGGCGACCTGTCCAGGGTGTACCCCGCCTCTCGCCCTATGACAGCTGGGATAGGCTCCAGCGCCCCCCGCTACCCTGAAAAGGACAAGCGGAAGCGAATGGATGGATGGATGGATAAACTAACTACAATGATTTTGTGAACTTGGCAAATCTAACTAAAAATCAAACACACTTAGTTTTGCTATCTGTTAGTTTGGTGTAAGATTTATTAGAACTTGCTGGACCTTTTACTGAGACTGAGACTGCTTTCAAAAATTTCAAATTGTGTTTTTCTTGTATTGTACTGATTTTCTGAATTTGCCTCTGGCTTTGGTCTGCCATACAGTAATAATTAAAGACTAACAGTGAAACCAATAAAAACTAAACATTAAAAACAAACAAACAAAATAAATGAGATTAAACTAAATTGAAAAACAAAGTCTAAGCAAAATAAAAATAACTAGTAAATAACTAATGTGAAAATATAAAACCATGATAATGCTACTTGCTCTTCCAGTCCTAGTCTATAGAAAATTTCCAAATGCATTACAGGTTGTTGAAGAAATGCATTTAAATGCTAAAAGTAAACAGTATCGAATGGAAGTATGCATTAAACAAGCGTTCTTGGTGCATGCTAAAATAAGTGACTCCATTTTCTTTTAGTATGCTGTTCCTAAACAGGTGCATGCATACATTTCAGATGTGAGTGAACCCCCCCCCCCCCCCCCCCCCCCCACCAAAAAAACCCCAAAACCCACAAGTTGTTGTTTTTATTTATAATCTCGCTGCGCCATTTAAGTTTGCTGCACACATAACCCCCGAACCATTGCTTTTTCATAGCTGTGCACACTGAGAGCTAAGCAAACCATCTGGCTCCAGAATAGCTCTGCCTCTGAAAAATGTTTGTAGAGCAAAAACTCCAATCTGGAGAATGAATGCTACCCCACAACGGCAGCCATACCTGGAGTATTTATGTGGATTTTGAAGCTGCAGATGCTAGGGGAGAAAGCTTCCGGCTGTGTGGAGGAGTCTGTGCAGCATCTCAATCTTAAACCACGGTGGCCTATGCAACGACAACCACCTACTCGAGTTACATTTGAATGTGTCTGTTTGCCAAAAATGACTAAGCGAGAAGGTGAAAAGATAAGAATGCTCCATACATTCAGGCTTTTATGCCGAATGTAAACCAACACAGCACACCCCAGTGCTTCTGCTAATAGGTCTGGTCGAAGTCTCAGAGCTGCTTTTGTGCTTTTTATCCTCTGAGACTTATGAAGCCTACACAATGTACGCTCACATGCACTATGAGATTCCACTCAACATCCAAGCTGTCAGTCAACGGAAGCGGAGATTTCTGCCAAGCACTGCTATTACAGCCTGCCACCATTCCCCTGCCTTACTCGGTTACAGCTTTAATTTGTTTCCTCCGTGATGCTGTGTGGAGCCGTCGCAGAGTTAGCGCTGCTGCAAGGACGCAGGTGCTGAGAGCCACAGTGTCATCCCCTCTGGTGTGTGGTCGATAATGAGACTGGGAGAGCGGCATGAATAACTCCACGAACTCTTTTTTCATTTCCTTAATCTCTGCCCACAGGCCAGTCCAGTAACACTGAGTCATTATTTTCCATCAGTTTGCTCGCTACTTGATCACACATATTGCCTCCTATGGGGCAGGATAAAAAAAATCCACTGCACAAATGAAAAACACTCTGAAATCCAATATCTTCAATAAAGATGGTGAACAGATCTCCTTGTTAAGCTCTGTGTTGGATGATTAATTGTAGATCCTGCAACTTCAAGCCTTCGAGTAACTTTTGACCTCAGGCTACCAGACCGTAGAGGTACAAGAGGCTGCCGGACAACTGATCCATGCTCTCCAAGCATTAACCGAGCAAAAGGAGCCTCACAAAGACATGCATTCTTTTTGTTGTCGTTTCTCATTTTCCATCTGTTGATCTTGTCACAAACCTGAAGCCCCATCGTGGTTCTCTGCAGTATCCCCTTTCATAAAATCCCAGGTTTGATGTGCTTCCCAGGGATCTGGTAAGTGCTTGGCAGTACACGCCGGGTGACTCAGCAAACATGGAGTCAGCAGGTCGACACTATCGCTCCTAAAGCAAGGGCCTGAAGCAAGGCTAAGCACTTGCAATTGATTTAATCACATAGAATAGGAGCAGAATATAGGGGCGCTCTGTTCATGTCTTTTTCCTTTTACAGGCTTAGCCATGTACAAAAGGTTAATCTGCTACATAGGGTAGTCTACTGTAGATTGTGCTATCAAAGTAACGAGTGTTATTTTCAAAGGAAAAAATAGAGAAGAAAAAGACTGCAGATTAATCAATCAGCAATAACATCCACTGGATCATCCCAACCCAGCAATCTGGCTTTTGCTTTGCAATCCATGTCAAATTGTGCTGCCAAGAATGTAGAGAAGGTGAGTAATGGAAGTGAGAATGGATGAAGGGGGTGTAGGAAATATATGAGCAAAGACACAAAGCAGGATGATAGTTATTTTGCATTGCGGGAAATTTTGCTAAAGTGCAGCATTGAATAATGCATAAGCTGTGTGACAAAAGCTAAATATTCAAGTAAAGTGAGTTCAGTCAATATCTGCGGAAGAACACCTTGTCAAATCACAATTTGAAAACAATGTGACAGCGCGAAGGTGTTCTCTGAAGGTGAACCTAAAGAGAATTATCACACAACTCACCGTTCCCTTTAGAATGACAGAGATTTCTAGTTAGTTTAAGGTCAGCGATCAGAGGTTTGGTTACCGGTATTCTCACCTCTCACATACTTTTTATTTCAGCTTTCTGTTTTCTGAGGAAAACCTCAGACATTCCACCTCCTCCCAGGGCAGATACAGATAACAGTTTCCAAGTGAGCAAAATGGAGCATTTAGCATCTTGGCAGCATGAGTATGAATGAATGAGGACTATTTCGTTTATCCCTTATTTGGGAAGGTCTTTTGTTACAGTGGTTGAATAATAATATTAATAATGATAATAATGACAAATAATTAATGGCAGATGCTGGTTGCCAGTCAGATATATTGTGTTATATGGAGCATGTGGTCCTTGCAGCAGCGGAGCTGAACCAGTCTGTTAGAGACTCCTCTAGTGCTCCTCTGCTTGTCCAGAAAGTGTTGCAAAGGGTGCTCAGGATTATCCATGACGGATAACAGCTTGTGGCCTCTTCTCCACCCATATGGAAAAGAAATAGTAAAAACATATATGATTTACTCATGAAAGTGGCCACTTTCTCATTACTTTCATATATTTTTTTTAGTAAGTATACAAAACATACAAGTTTCATTATATAATTTTTCAAGGGATCTTATATGTGTTTTCACTCTTGTATGCTTTTCATACAAGTTTCATACAAGACAGATAAAAACTTTATAAGATTTGTATATATCTTTTCCATATGGGCACCACAGCTGCAAAAGCAGCCAATCATGTAGCCAGCCTTCTGATGAGTCTGTCCAGTCTGTTGGTGTCACCAGCTCCAATGCTGCTGCCCAGTACACCACAGCAAAGTACGCTGTGTTTGCCACAGAAAATTGTCATTTTGCTTCACACATTGAAGGATCTCAGGTTCCTTAGGAAAGCTCGTGTCCTTCATGTGCACAGCCTCTGTTTTGGTTTGTTGTCGATGTGGATGCTCAGGTCCTTGTTGTCCACAAAATTAGCATCATGTTTTGGGGCAGAGAAAGGACGTGTAGCCGTCCTTTTCCTCCTGTAGCTGACCACCATCTCTTCAGTCTTATTCACATTCACAAGCAGATGATTCCTCCCAGGCAACGCCACGGAATCATCCACTTCTGCCCTGTACTCTTCCTCCTGCTCATCACTTATACATCCAACCACTGCAGAATCATCAGAGCATTTCTGTAGGTGGCATGACCTGTTGTACTGGAGGTCTGAGGTGTGAAAGGTGAACAGGAATGAAGGCAGAACATTGTTGTGCTGCGCATAACCAGATCAGACAGCGCACTGCCCAGTCGCACATACTGTGTCCTGTCTGTCAGATGGTCAGTAATCCAACTGAGCTAAAAGAAGCTGGATATTGGACTTAACAGAAGCACGACTCCAAATAAATGTTATATATATAAATGTATCAACTTAAAATGTGTTTTTCCCTTAAATGAGCAGTTATTGTAGGTTTTAAGGCAATTTTGAACAGTTTCTTGAGTTCTGTTCTCTAAAATGTATTTTTCTCTCTATGACACACTAAGTCAAGAGTTTTAGAGCACCACATCCTTCATAGTTTAATTATGTAATTGACCATTTTAGAGATTAAGAGCTTTAAATGCTTAAATTAAGTACTGAGTCAATTGGTACATTTTACAACTGGGAAGGTGCTTTCAAAGAAACGTTAATCATCTTTTATAAGCTGCATCGCATACGATGTTAATCACCTATAGGTGACCTCAAAGGGCACACAGGGAGGAGCCTGGGGTGGATGGCTGGACCAGCTGTTTATTCTACGTTTTCTTAAAAACCTTTGACTACAAAGGTTCCCTAACCTTAATCAAACTCAAGCCAAAGCACTATCAGTGATCTGTGGCAGTTTCTCAGGGTACAGAGAAACATTGTGAATTTAATCTCCTTTTTTTATTTCAGCATACAGCATTGTTGCTATGGTTACTTGCAGTCAAGACTGAGAAGTGATTTACAATTAGGAGTGATGATAAAGCTGTTGACTGTTGTTGAGGTGTCCCAGGATACGGTGTCAATTGACACCTACCATTTGGAGAACATTTCAGGAAAAAACATCTATTACAGTTACCCAGCTGTTAGACGAATGATGTAATTATTTACAGTCATAATTGTTTCCTCAGCTCTTTTTGCTTCAGGGCACACTTTTTTTGTGAAACCAAGGCATAAACAATTAAATGTTTTTTTTGTTCTAAAATTGTCGCATGTTTTAACATTTGGTTATTTCCCAAACAAAGCCAGATTGTTAGTGTTTAACTGCAGGAGAGGATTAAAGTCTCTGTGATTGAATTGCTGTTCTGTAATTTGTTACTGTGCAACCTAGCACCGGAAAGCCTTCAGACAGGGGCATGACTGTAGGATTTCCTAGCTTCGAGCCCCGACGAAATAGATGAGAAAATGTCAAGGGCTTTACAAAGGACTCAGATTGTACCTGCAAAACATGAGGACGGCCCCTCGACATCGACACTATGAGAGGAAATGTGAAAGTGCGTGTGAGTGTGTTTAGTGAGGGGGTTAATTTGCACTGCTTTGCTCGCGTACATTCCCATTACTCATTATTTATTTAGTCAGAGTACACTCTTAAGCAGTGTGACCTTTCAGTGCAGACCTAATTGAAGTGGCTTGTCTAGCTCTCAGCGGGCCCTGAAAATGCTTCAGTCTTACCAGGTGGAGCTATCGTGATCCTCGGTGTCATAACCTGTAAAACCACATGCCAAGCTGAGGCAATGGAGCCGCTGCACTCATAGCTGCGTACTGCAAATGACAATGAGAAAATACATATGAAAGCAATATGGGCTTCTTTCCTGGCAATTAGTCTTGACTGAATCGATGCACGGCTGGATTGTCTTGTTTTTCAGCATTACTCTTGGCTCGCAGATGATATTGGTATTGGTAGACAAGTCATTTCTGCGAAAAATGATATCAGATTTGTTTAGAAAAGATCTTTTGCAGGGGTCTCTCAGATCCACTGCTTGTGGTATAAATGTAGCCTCTCAGATTAAGTGGCTCAGCTGCATGTTCACCTCCATCTTTGGAGACATTTCAATGACGATACAGGCTGAGACATTGTTAAAAGGGGAGGGGTGGCAGGGTCCATTTACCCAGGAGAGAGCCGGTGTAATCCATCAGCCTGGCTGCTGCCCATTCAGCACAGCCGGCCCCAGCTGCCTACTGCTAACCAGCCCTCCACCTCTCCCTCTCACTGAATTCGCTCCCTCCTCCCTTTATCAACATCTCTCTTTGTGCCATGCGCGGCCTCTCTAGACTTTCTGTCTAGAAATACTGTTCACTAAAAGCTCCACCAGATTTTATAATTTATCATATCTGATCATCTGCATCTGACCTCACCGCTAACAAAAGCAGACACAGAAAACATACAAATATTTAATGTTAAGTGATGCATTATAAACCACAGGCTTACTCTCTATCGAAGCCTTAACGTAGTGACGGGAAGGTGTGAGGACTGCTTCTTATCTTTTCTCTGAAACTCAAACCGATGCCCCGTTTGTTCTTAGCGATTACTCATTCCCACTTAAGATGTACACCGAAATTAGTGGTCACAATAATGGCATAATTAGTCTAAGGAGGAACAGATGGGCGCTGTACTTTTTGGTGGCAAATATGAAGAGCTGCCCAGAAAAATTGCAGTTTTTAGTGGACAGTTTCCACTTGTGGATTAATACAAATTTGGCGTGCTAGTGACTTTAAACAACACTGGACAAGCGTGCAGAATTAACTCACGATAAAGCCATGTTTAACGTTTAAAGGTGTAGTTTAGACATCTTTAGACATGTCTGGTCTGTTTCTGGGAATTCAATGGAAGATCAATGCCATGTATAGTATCTGAAAAATATGACACTTGAGCCAACTGATGAAGAGTCTGCTAACACTTGAAATGAAATTTGTAGTTAGCTTGGCAGATAAAATTGTCAAAAAATCAATGGAAAACATGTTTTAATTCAGTAAAATATCAGTAAGGTTTATAGTACTTTATTGTAAGTTTTTCTTTTGAAATAAGAGTACAAGATGTAGATACAGTTGTGCAAAAGTCTTTAGTCATCCATCTTTTCTTTATATGTCACTAGGAAAATGAGAAATAGCTGCAGATATTTAATGAACTATGTAAACATAAATAGAAAAACAGCACATAAGGCTAAAACAGAGTTATAATACTTAGCAAGCTTGAAAGTCAGTATTTGGCACAACCACCTTCATTTTTCACCACAGCCTGAACGCTTTCTTTCTCTTAATTTTTGTTAATAATCTTCAGGAGTGATTCTCCAGGACCTTCCAAAGTTTTTCTCTGAATGTTGGCTGCCTTTTCTTTCATTCTCTGTCACGATGATCCAACACTCCTACAATAATTTTGAAGCGTGAACCTCTGGGGAGGCCAATCCATGAGTTTTTTTTTATCCAGGTGTGCTTTTACTAGTCAAGTCTTTTCCAAGATGGTACCGGCGACCCCCGTCTATTTGCGGTTCAGTATTCGTGGATTCACGTATTTGTGGATTTTACTGTGGAAATTAACTTATTATTTGCAGAAAATTTACACATTTGCAGGTTTTTGCAGGTAATTTGACATACTTACTTTTTCTGTCTGTTTCCCTTCCTTAGGAAGTACTAGGGCTGGGCGATATGACCCAAAATTCATATCTCGATATTTTTTAGCTGGATGGCGATATAAGATATATATCTCGATATTTTTTTTTAAGCCATAAAGTAAGAACAAAAAGAGAGTTCTTAGTCAAAGCTGTGTCCCAGATGTCACACAGGCACTTTTATTAACATACAGCACAGATGTACATGAAAAATTACTCAAAATTAAATTATGAGCATTCATTAAATAATAATGCTCCATAAATAAAAGAAAACAAGGTTGTTTTTGTGCTAAACAAAGAGCTCACAATTGTGCAGTCAAAATGTAAACTAAAAGACGCTGAGCGTAATAACAAAGACAGACAGATTTCACAGCTGCTCTGTTCCCAAGTTTTACTGTGTGACTGATAGCCTGGAGTTTGAAATCCGCTTCATAACCACGTCTCTTACAGGTGCCATTTATGGTCCTTATACACACAAAATACGGTAATATTACGTTGAAGCACAGTACGTATCACTCCGCGAAGCTCCTCGGAAGCCGTAATGCGCCGACAATCTATCAAGCGGTGCAGCTCCGTAGCTTACGAAAGTCTTACTCAAACATTTTTGACAGATTGCTGAGCGCCGTGTACCACATAAAATCGGTTCGCGGCCATCAAGCACAACCAGAATTCATACATAAGGCGCGCTGTCAACTTTTGAGAGAATGAAAGGATTTTAGGGTTAGCGCTGTTAGCTCGTTAGCGCGGTTAGCTCGTTAGCATGTTTAGCTCGTTAGCACGTTGACGCCGTCCAGCCCCACGCATGGGGCGATGCGCAGTAACTCGTTAACGGAGATTTGCCGTGTCCGTCTTGTCGCTGCCTGCACGTGAAGCGATGGGGGAGGAGGGGGAGTTGTCTTCAGTGAAGGCGAGGCGGAGTAACGTTGCGTAGAGACAAAAGTGGACGAAAGAGAGGCAAACTTGCGGCTCCACAACTATAATTATAACGTAACATAGACTATATCGATATAAAGCAGGGGTGCTCAATACGTCGATCGCGATCGACCAGTCGATCGCAAAGGTAGTATTGGTAGATCGCATGGCATTAAAAAAAAATAGATGCCAGCCTATCATCCATCCCGTCACTTGATTGATACAGGGAAGCCAGTCAGATGACAGCAGATTTTTTCTGACGCTTAGGTCGCTGCGCATGCGCAAACAGCGGCGCGAAGTGTAGTAAAACTGACAAGCTAGTCAGCGAGTTAACTCCAATTTTTAGCTCTCGGTTTTTTCTCTTAAACCTGGCCGTCAGCAGCTACTGTCCGGACTATGCATCCCTGGCTGATTCAATTCAGTGCAAGTCATCAGAGTAAACTCAGGTAATGACAAAAAATTTACATAGTTAATTGTGTTGTGAAATATTGGATATTGCGGTTATGCATGTATATACATTGTAGATATAAAGAATCCTCAGTATATTTATAAATAAGTATATGTTTTGGATTTTTGTAGTGGGTAGATCATTTTGACTTGGTCATTTTATAAGTAGCTCACATGCGGAAAAAGTGTGAGCACCCCTGATATAAAGGATATTGTCACATCTTATATCTCGTATAAAAATATATCGATATGTTTTAAAAACTCGATATATCGCCCAGCTCTAGGAAGTACTACTTCACAGCCACCGTTCCACTGAGACCATTTCTACTGAGGCTTTAGCAAACAGTAGATAGATGAACTTGAGGACCAAATGTGTCTCTTAGGTCTTGTGTCAAGTTTTTGATGATTTCTTTTGTATTTCTTCTTGACTTTCAGATCCTATTCACCTGCTTTAGCTTTTTTAAGGCATGACACTTTTTCTTTCGCCCTCCAGTTTCCTCAAAATGTTTATACTTGCATGATTCATGTGTCAGTGCTAAAGTGGCTTAACAAACAAAAATTATGGTTAAATACAAAGATTGGACTGAAAATGAGTGAAAAAGCCTGAGAACGAAATCCCTTTAAAAATGACACGGAAGTCCCACTCCTTGGAAGGAAAATATAAAAGAAATAAAGGGTGGCTCAGTAACATTACTTTATAACAAATAAATCTGAGATTAAGTCTGTTGCTGCCAACCAAACCATCTAAAAACATAAAATCTGTTTTAGCTAGTTGACAGAAACGGGCTAGCTAAAATTATGTCTTTTTCTCAGATGTTAAAAATGAAATTATATATTAAAGATAAGAAAAACATGTATTCATATTAACCATATATTTTTTGTTAGAATATATCCTGCCATTCACGTTCTGCTGCTCTAGGTTTAAAAATAGCTATCTGAAAGCATAAAATCTGCCCTTTTTAGTCAACGGACTGCTAAAAGTAGGTTTATTTTAGAAGTATAATTGCTAAGTTTGTGATCATTACATCTGAGATTAATATGTGGTATTTATATATCACAGTATCCTAGCCAAGTTTATGATGTTAAAAAAGTAGCTAGCTCTATATTAACTAGTTTAAACTCCTGTAAAAAAGAATAACGTTGTCACATTGGTGTGCTTTTTGATGAAAAGCATAAGGAGAACCAAACATTCATTCTCTGTATTTAGTAAATACAAGTAAAACAAGCCAAAGTAAAAAGCTACTCAACTTCAGTAATTAGCATGAATGTTCCACTCTTGAATTAATGATTCATGGGCTAATGTTTAGCATTCTAACTTGCTCCTGCAGATTAAACCCCCGTCTCGGATGTAATCTCTTTGGTTTTCCTGTCCCTGTGCTAGGCTACCACCCAGGCTGTTTCTCAACTAAATTTAGCACCTCTGTGCCATTCTTAGCAGCCTTAGATTCAAATGGAAAGGTGCACCGAAAGTAAAAGTGAACAATGCTTTCAGTGTGTGCGCGTGGAAATAAGAGAGTGGCTTGTATCAGCTTCTCACCCATTCAAAGATATCACTTACCGTAACTCAATACGTCGTCACTGGACTCTGAGTAGGCGCTGAAGTTCCTTTCACTGCTGTCCATCCTGTGCGCGCGTCTGACGACTACCTCTAAGAAGTACTGTACCATTCTTCAGAAAATACCTTCGCTGAAATGACTGTAATTGTGATGTGATTCAGCTCCATCTTGGGTAATTCATCCTTGATTTTTCATTGAGGTCAAGTGTCTTGCGCAAAAATGATATGTGCGTAAAACTCATACAAGTCAGCTTATTATTAAGAAATATTAAGGCCAAGAGAAATGATCGCTCCGGCTGTATTAATATTTGATCATCATGAAATCGTTTTAATCTCCTTTTGTAATTAAACTTTTGACAGTCATGTAATGAAGGTTCAGCAAAAGAAATGTAGAAAATACATATCACATAACTATTTAATTACTTCCTGAAGTCATTAGAACATTTTTGCATATACATTGCCTATAAATCTGGTGAAAGGGGGGTGTGTGGGCTGCACAGTTGGTCATTTCACACAAAGAAAGGAAAAGAAACATTTTCCATTTTACTGTCTTTTAAATACTATTTGAGTAAATATGCAAATTGCAAGTAAATGGTTGCACACTACATCAGTTCACAGCAAAACAGAAAAAGAAACCAAACAGATGTATATACATTAACCAGCTTTTTCCTCCTCTGTTTAAAGTCCTGTGGCAGTCTCAGTAGGGACAAACTGTTTCAGGGCAGCAAGGGAAGAAATGAAGTGTATTCACCAAATAGAGCTGTTGGTTTTCCCTCCCCTGTGGAGCAGAGTTCACGGTCAAAACATTTTCTTCCAGCGCTGCATCTATAAACTGTTAGCCTGAGATTTATCCCTCTGTGTATCCAAGAGCTCAAATCAGGACATCATCCACAAACCATTTACGACATTTTACATTTCCAGCATAAGCCGTCATCCACAGACGCTTAACTTTTGGGAGCAACATTTCAAGTTTTGGCTTCAGCGCAAGCAGGAATAAAGAGAGCAAAGCTTTTGTATCCTTTAGTCAGGCGAATAATCTAAGGCCTCACACAAAGTTCATGTGTTCACGGAAGAAATAAAGTAAGAGTAAATGAGGGATAGAAGGATTTTTTCCCCTGAGAGGAGACATATCATGTGTGCAGCTAGTCTAAGCAACTCTGTTAGGGCTGGATGGAGTCACTCTTCCTTCTCCAGAGCCTTTTGAGACTCATTAGGACCTCCCTCCTAACTGTAAAACCCCGTCATGGTTCGCTCCCCCAACAGTAAGACTAGAGTCTCTTTAGGCTGCTTCAAAATGTCCAACCAGCCTAATCAAGATGTTTTCTTTTTGATGTTGTAGCTTTCTTTGCTTACATAACACTTAATCCACTTAAGCCACTCTCTGCACTGGAGCAGGTCAAAGTCAAACACATAGGCATTTTGTTTAGATCCATTATAAATTCTTCACTCCTCATTACACTCAAGATGCTCTCTTCAGTAATGGCAGTGTTAATGTTGCAAGGTGCAACGAGGTGAAAATGTGAGCAAGCAAATGTAACTGTTGGTCACTAAGGTGCTCTTAGCTGTAAACAGCTTAAATGGATGTGGTGATTATTTTAGATTAGTCACCTAATACCAACAGTTTGCTGATAGACACTCGTTTCAAACCCCTGACTCATGAAGTCACCGCTGTGTTGGAATTCAGCCCTCTGATCGTTGTGTTTTCTGACTACAGCCATCCTTTCTGTACAGTCTCAGTAAAATCCTGGGCTCTCTGTTGTGGCTCAGACAAAGACTCACTTCATTGCTACACAAAACCCTTTACAGTTAATTTCACAGGCCATGTGGTACTAACTTTACTTTTATGTGTTCTATGATGGAGCAGCTCTTTACCTTACAGTTCAATTATTCTTCTGATCCTTAAAGCCACCAAACATTTGGCTGCACACCAAAATTGAGCCTAGACGTTTGGAGCGGTCACGTGAGTTCCTCTGTTATGGATCTTCTCTTGAAGAGCAAAACTGTCGTCTGCATTTATGTTTCATGAAGATAATCCGTCAGTAAGATTTATCTATTGAGTGCTAACAATTGTGTAATGGCTTTAATAAATAGGATAGATGGATGGATTCAGTTGACTCTATTGTGTGATCATGTACTCAGCGGCAGCGTCTGGTAATCCCAAATACAAAACGGTAAAATGATCTGTGGTAATAAAACAACACAGGATGTATTTGCAGAGCTGATCTGAGCCTTTGCCAGCCGCTCGCAGTTAATGCCAAACACCATCCCTATCTCTGTGCAGAAATGAGTGTATCTCCACTGGAGAACATCAAGTGCTTTATTTCATTTGCAATATTGATCTTTTCTCCCTTCTTGAATTCTTTGATGCTCACGTCCAATGAAGGGACGACAAACCACAATCTAATTGATTTGGCTCAGTTAGGAACAGAGGTTCGTCGAGCTTGTTGCGATTAGAGAACTCGCGATGCTGAGAGGCAGCGTGTTAGCACTGTGCTGCATCAGAAAATGTTCAAAAATAATACCCTTGTGATAATATCATGAACGCAGACGCTCCCTTTAATGCTTCTGTAATGCTCGCTGACTTGGTGTGTAAATGAATTTCTCTATTTGCCTGAATATGACACACAGTGTGTGCAAATCCAAAGCAGCGGCGAGGGCTTTTAAGAGGCACTTACATGATTTCAAGCATTTGTCTGCAGTGTTAATTGACACACGATGAGTAATTGAAAGTAAAAATGGAGGTGCTTGGTCATTATGAGATATGATGATTCAGTGTATTTTTATAATGCAGCCCGAGATGCCTCCGATAATGATGTACATTAAGCTGCACAGTTTTCATTTTCCTCCTCAAATCCCTCCTCCCCGGCTCCTTTCACAGCCTAATGACAGTTTTATGGGAAACTTCATTAGGCGAAGGGATCTTGAACCGATAAACATCAGCTTATAATTGTGGGATAAAGTGGCAGTGCCGTGTCTCTCTCATGTCTGGGTCAACCAAGAAAGAATGGTTCATTGTTGAGGTTAGGGTGTGATCAGACAGGTGATTTATTGGTAATTAATAGATATTTAAAATGATTTATATTTGCAGAGCCTTCCTTTTCATTGCTGCCCTTTGGCTCAGGGCATACATGCGCTGGGGCTCAGTGTTTTGTTGTGCACAGCGGTCTGCAGGTAGCCTAATGATGAGAAAGCATTACAGACTCTATTGTTACTGGGACCTGCTAAACAAAGACGTTCATTCATCTAAGTTGTTATCTGGGCAGAAAAAAAGTAAATAGGTGTCTTCCATGGACTGTATATAAAAGATGGATGGCACCTGTGATGTCACACACTTGTTTTGAACCCCACAGGAGCTTTAAAATAGGTGTTTTGGTCATCGTGGGTTTTTTTGTCTTATTGCCTTGTTTTTGCTTCAGACTCAGAAATGAACATATTTTAGATTCTAGTTGGCTTCGTTAGCAGTCTGCATTTCCTAAACAGGCTAAAAAAAACCCCACTAGATTTTCACTCGTCAAAGCTGAACTACTGTGTTTTTTTTGGGCAGGCTGTACCACACACCAGGCTGTGCTATTTGTCAAGTAATTCCATTAAAAAGCCCTAAAAAAGCACAATCAGTCAACAGTCCAATTCTGGACTGGAATACGCATTAATCAGACATCCATTTGGATACTTGTCATAACAGTATCCAAATGGATGAGTTACAAAATTAAATTCACCTGTGTACAGTGATTATGGAAGGGGACGCTAGCCAAACATGGTTTTTAATACCTTTTAGCTATACATTTTAATATGGAAATTATGTGAAATGGCTCGCTTTTGAAGCAGGCTTCAAGTTATCATCGATTGAACTGCAGTCATGGCACCTTAATTTCACTTTTCAGCCACTTGGTGTCTTCAGCTGCTGCACAACCATCAGGAACGCCTTTTATTTTTATATCTGTCTGTCAAATGGTCCACCTCTGGTATAAGAGAGAGAGAGAGAGGGGTTCCTACAGTGCTCCTGAATTCTCATTGTGTTTTTTCATTATTTTTATTATTCATTATTTTTGTTTTGTCAGCCTTGCTTTTGTCTCAGTGTCCCCTGGATGCAATGGGTCACTCTGCACTGGGCTTGTGTTATCATTATTGCGAGAATATAAACTCAAATGGAAGCACAATTATCGTTCCCTAGACACAAGGGAAGTTAACTTCAGCTACCTACAGGCACTGAACTTTACATTGTAATGTACTCTTTATCCGTTTAATTGCTTCTTGTTTACTTGTTGATGTCAACACATAGCCACTGCTTCAAAAGAATACAGTATATGCATGTTAGCCATAAATTTTCTACAAAGGTAACCTGCAGCATTTTCTTGTTAACAAAGTTGCTGTTTACATTTAGTGTTGCTCTACTGGTGTGTATGCTTTAGGTGTTTTCCTACATACATTACATATTTGCTCTTTGCTGGTGCTTTCCTGTATTTTTTTGCATTTGTGTATGCACCCATAGATTGGTGCAGTGGTGTGAAGCCACTGGCAAGCGTATTATGTCACTATAGATAGTTTCCTCTGTTCACATCCATGATGCAAGCAAAATAGGGGTGTTATAAGAATAACGCAAGATTATATAGATATTATAATTACTCTCTGCAGTTTTTAAGGAACAGTACTAACTTTGAGAAATGAGATACTTGACTTTTGGTTAAAACAGTAATAAGAGTTACTGTTATTACATTGTTATCACAATCACTGTGAACAACTGAAAACACCATCAAAAACAGGTCAATTCAACCTACATAGCCTACTCACTATTAATGTCTATATACAACCCTACATTAGGAGCAAATTTTCACACGTGGTATGGTAGGTTTGGGTAACCTTTTCCCCTAAATATATGATATTATTTAAAAACTACTTTTTATTTATTTATTCAGGTTGTCTCTTTTTAGAATTAAAAATAATTGTTGATTTGGTTCTGATGTTTTTTTCAAATATTTTTAATACCAAAATGAAATTTGAAAATCAAATCATTGGCCACCCAAAGGGTGAAACAGCAGATAAGCGTTTTTAGCTACGGTTACTTTACAGGCTAACAGGCATAGATTGTAACTAAAAAACGTTTATGTCCTGATGCCAAAAGACTGTATGTTTGTTACTTTTTTTTGATGAACCCATATTAAACCCAGTGGAATTTCTGATAGGTCTGTATGTATTTGTGACGTACACTTGATACTGTTTCTGATCATTGTACGCTGCTCTGTCATCTATGAGATATCTAAAAACTATACATGCATATTATTTAAATATTCTATAGCAAAAGCAATTTTGTTTCTTTTGGTGATTATATCTTTATGCGTACACTGTAAGATTAATGTATGGTCTTGCTTATCTTGCTGCTTTCTGAAAACTTCTCAACCGTTTCATAAATTCTGATCTATTGTGTGAAAAACAGAATATTTTATGATGAGAAATATGTTGAATTATGTATGGGAGAATAATATTAACCTATATAGGGTGTTTGGGGATCAACCTCGTTCTGTATTCAGCAGTTTTTAGGCCAAATCGCTGAATGTTCTATACATTTGCTTTGGAACTTACATCTGCTGTGTATAGCACAGTCAGCAAGTCATAGAATATGTCTTTTAATAAAATTCATAAATCCACTTAGCGCTTGTGTGTTATGTTGATGGCAAGGTCATAGAAACGGGTCAATTAAAGATTTAATTTTTTTATGATCACTAGTATCTGTTTTCTGTGATGCAGATAAAGCGCTGACCATGACAAACTTTGGCAGTTTTTGTTTTTACATTTTTCCCAGCTTGTTCAAAGCAGTTCCTGGATTGTAAACTATCCAGGACAACCTCCATCTATTACACCTGGCTGTTTAATGTGACTGCTCATAACTTCACAGACTGGCAGTTTTGTTAAAGCAAACTTTTGGCAGGTTGAGAACATTTTGATAATCTCGTTGTGAGCAAGTATGTAAATGGATCGGTGCCGAGGTGAATGCACCCTGCAACTATCTTAATGCTAAACAAAGAACCCGGGCCTGGAGTATGTGCTGTCACGCGAGGTAGACGCCTGAAGCAATTCTAGCTTCTTTGTTGCGTTAAATGTCCTGAAAATCCAAACTCTTGCACTGTGAACAACCCTGCCACCCAAGGGGATCTTCAGGGAACTTTAATGTTCTTACACAGCCATTTTAAATCGGTGACTCACCCCAAGGGTGACAAGACCGTCCCCAAAGTTGCCATGATTTTTCGCTGCGGAAATGTTCTTTTGTGTTTGTGTAATGCCGTAGCCATTACCACTAAGTTTGGCGGATTAGGATCATATGCTTACACACATTTCATAGGAGGACAGAGTTTGACTTCCACCGACATTCACAGAGTGGAGTCTCTGACTGGCTAGCTGTATTTATGATGCTTCACAGGCCAGATACTGAAACGAAAGAGGCCCCACTCGAGGGGCTCTCTGTCTTAATCCGCGGACATTATCTCCACACTGTAAGTGGGTCTTGGCTCGTTACCCTGCAGTAGAGAGCCAGGCTGGCAGGGTTGCGAGGAGAGAGGCAAAACAGGAAAGGGAAAGGGGGGAGGGCCTTGCCCAGCCGCCGAGAATGTAATCTCCAGATTAGGGGGCGAGACGAATTCCTGCTGCCAGCCTGACCTTGTCAAGGCAATGGAGGAGCCAGAGTGAAATTGAGATTTCAGGACAGGAGCGAGTCGAGATGTGTTTCATTCTTTTTTTTTTTTTTTCTTTTTCTTTTTCCACCCTGTGTTAGTTTCTCTTTCAGGGGTCACAGCTTTGACACCATCATTCATGCTAAATGTGTGCCGTCACACTGTTAGCACACATGAAGTTTATGTGAGCAAAACCATATCTGGCACTGACCATGCTCTCGGCAGTCACTCAGTCCCCCTGTGCAGTTTTTATAGGATGAGCAGACAAAGGAAAAGAAATGGTGTTCTAATTTATTGAGACTGGTAAATATGAGTGTTTCAGCCAAAAACGACCAAGGCTTTGAAAGCTGTCGTGCTGAGCTGAAACATTTATTTAATAAGAAAAAAAAGATCAACAGTTGTTTTATTGGTCAAATAATGCTGTTAGAAAGGTTCAAAAGAAAGTGGAAGCAGTTCCAGCTTCTCTAATAGCAGGACTCACTACATGTATTTCTCCAGAATGATTTTTACTTGAGAGGAGTGCTGCATGCCTCAGATGGTCAACGTGACAGGAGCTCTTCAGCAGTATTAAAAAACAATCTCAGTAGTTCTTAAGTATGACTAAAGAAAAACTGAGACACTTATTTTAAGTTCAGCCTCTGAGCAGAATGGCACCGATTGTAAAGGAGATAATCACTATTAAGTGAATTGCAATTTTCATCCAGAAGAACTACGCATTATTAATTTTACATATTAAAAGACTGGTTTATAATACAGCATAATCACTGTAATGTTGCTACTCTGTAATCACTTTAAGTAAATTATTGAGATCCTTAGTTTTTATCTTCTTCTTACAGATAAATGAGCAAATTACCAAGTAAAAATCAGAAAACATTTACAAATATAATAACTAATAAAAACCCATTCTGAACAGTATGTTCCTTACTCTTGGTTAGAAAAGCAACAGTAACCTCTCGATCTTGGTTAGCCAGTGTTTGCTAAATATTTCTTTGTTTTGGAAATCACTGAACCAGGTCTGTTCCATAACTCGTACTTGTGTCTCACTTTAAATATATATGGTTGAACACAAAGTTCATTCACTGACCTTTGGTGCATGGACATGCGTTTCCAATGAAGCTCCATCTACTTCAAACCACAAATAAAAAAACGTTACACGGGCATGAATAGAGAAAAAAAATCTTTAAAGTTGAAGAAGCAGAGCTGTTCAAACTCCCGCACAGCTTCTGTTTTGTTAACAAGCTTCCTTTGTGAATATTCTTACTTTATATTCTGAGTATTTCAACTTTCTGGATGACCTCCGTGTCCTTTCATTGAGTTTATATTAGCATGTTCTGCTGGATGGAAACTGGAAAATGAAAATAATAATGTGTTTGCCCCTATTTGAGCATTTCATTCATTTGACCCGTAATTGCAAAACAACAAAATAATGAGTGTGTCTGCCGCAGACAGCTGCATACAGCATCAGCTGCATAAAGGAAGTGGCAGAAAGCTGCCGATAAACTGCCATTGTGCTGTTTAGACAAGACATGTTTTTATTGCTTCAGACACTCGCTGGAGCAGAAGAGAAACCCACTGTCTTGCAATTTTCAATTCAATTATTTACGGAAGGAAACGCATTTGAGTCATAAGCTCTTTCCATGCAGGTACATCCTGTCTGTGCTCTAGTCAAATGAAAAGTAGTGCAAATGATAATAACGCTCATAAAATACAAACGAAGACAGAAAAAGTGTCAGTTTTGTCAGCGTTCTCCGATTAGGAATGTGATCTGCATTGCCTGGAGAGAAAAAACATAAACATAATAATGTTTTTTCCCTTTATTTGAGACCAAAGACTTGTCTGTTAATATTGCATACAAGCACATGTAACTCCTGACAGTCTCTGTTTAGTACAGCTAAGAAGTGCGTGTTGCCCTGAGGGCACCTCAGTTAGATAAATACCACAAACATAAAAAAAACTAAAATCCACGAGTAACATAAAAAAATGTGGCATAAAACACTTTTTAATGTATGATTAATTCTAAAGCACCAGTCAGTTGTGCTAAATTGAACCCAGAGCAGTGTAGCTGCACATTCTCTATGAAGTACAACGCTGGCTGGGCTTTCATTCATTTTCTATGCTCCTTTTTTTCTCATCCGCAGCTTTCGTTTGCACCACAAAAAGGTGTCATTAGATCTATAATTCAAAGTCTTTCAAAGTTTTTGACACGAACGGTTTGAATATCCTTGAACATCCAAAGCCACTGCGGGCTCTTGGGTAATTAGCGCTTGAATCAGTGCCGATGTAGCGCTCATTATATTTCTTAGCTGTGAACTTTCGCTTCATATATATTGTTTACCGAAGTGTGGCCACTAAGAGCACCCACACTGCCTTATTAGAAAACCGCTGACCCAGTGCTCTTTTCACATTTACATTAAAGCAACACTGGTTCTTACCACTTTGGTATTATTGGTAATCAGTTATTAAAAATGAAACCATGATAATTGAAGACAAAGTAAAGTTTCTCTTAAATTGTGGGTTTTAGTGTAGCATGGGATTAAATGAACAGCTGCTTTTTAACATTCACTGAACAACTCAACATTTTGTCAAACTGGATTGTCAGAGGAGAGTGACAGGGTGAATATTTGAGATGCCTGAGCATTAAGAAAGAAGGTAGTCAAGGGCAGTTAGTCTAGCTAAGCATGCAGGCTGGATGGTGACGGTGAAACAACTAGACAAGAATGAGTGAATCAGATCAATGGAGCATTGTTTGTCAAGAAATATTGGATGACAAATCACCAAATGTTGCTTTACAGTTTTGTTGTTGTGCAGGACTAATAAATGAGACACAGAGTGCTAATCTGACTGATTTAGGAAGCCAGTAGCAAGCTCTTCATGATAAGATAAGATAAGATAACCTTTATTAGTCCCACACGTGGGAAATTTGTTTTGTCACAGCAGGAAGTGGACAGTGCAAAAGTTATGACGCAAAAATTAGAATACAATAAGAATAAATACAGTACACAGCTGTACAGAATAGAATAAAATAATATACTATATACAGTAGAATAAAATAGAATAAAAATATACAATAAGATAAAAATAGAATACGAATGCTATATACAACTGAGTAAAAATACAACGATGCCAGAAAAGATTATTGCACTTAGTGTTATAAACTAGGGACTCACTATATAGATATATATGAAATTTAGATCTTCTCTGTCAGATCTGGTGTTTAGTTTAAGGAAAAAACACTGTTCAAGACCATTACCATATTTAATAATACTAATGTTATACTTTATATACCTGCTGATTATAGTACATATAGCTTATAGCTTTAAAAGGCAATTTTTGTCATTAAAAACTACAGAATGTACGAAAACTTTCACCACCAGGGGCACCATTTTACCAGGTGTGTTGAAATATTAAAAAAACCTCTTCTTAATTTCTTCAGTCAGTTTCCAGAGCTGTGACTTTTTGAGCTGGGGCCCAAACATCACAGCTCTGAGTGCACAGGGTTGCTTAAATAATCAACCCACTGGGTCGCTTTTTGGAGGAAGATTTGCTCAAATAAAAGATAACAGAAAGAGTCATAGAAACAAACAGTTACCTGTAGTGTTTGCACTGCAGATCAAAGTGAGTCACAGCATGTGACTCACTTTGATGATCCTCCTGGTTGTCATTGTCTACTGACAATGTGGGTTCACCCCAACCCAGTATCACGGCAAAACGTGTAATAGACACACCGGTCCACCGTGACCATTTCATGCTTTGCTTCTAAAAACACGTGAATAGGGCACGCATGCTGAAGTTGGATTAACAGCAGGTGGAGGTAATATATTTAAAGCCACGAAGTCTGTAACAAACAAAAAACGTATGAAGTGCATTCCAGGGTCCTTAATCACCAGAAACGATTAAGCTGAGCAGCTAATATGTATATACATGTTAATTTATTAATAATGTCTGTTTAAACACTTCCTCATGATTATTTTCATGTTGGTTCGAAATAAAATCTCCCTCTGCTGTTACTGCAACTTACTGCAATTTCTGTATGTGTGTATATTTCATGTTTTTTAGAAGCAAATCGTGAAATGGACACTGTGGACCAGCTTTGCGTGTAATAGATGCGTGATATCGGGTTGTACACCCAGTGTGAACATAGTGTATTTATGCCATAGCTCTGAAATTGTTAGACTTAATGACCCAGTTGCTTCCGTCCCTAACTTGACTCTGTAGCATGCAGCTGAAGTCATGCATAATCCCACAAAATCTACCCAGCTTATGAATTTTAAATGGGAAGACCTAAATCACAGAGCTGCTTTTAAGTGATTCCATTTCTAATAGGAAAGCAGACAGCTGGGGCGGTGTCCCGTCGTGGGACGACGTCACTCAGGCTGACATATTTTATAGATTGTAAATATATTTTCATGTGTGCATAGGTTGGAAAGTTGACACATTTGATGCAAGAGAAACTTTAAAAAAAAACAAAAAACTCCCAAACACGAAGGGGCTCAGGGAAGAGCAGACGCACATGGAGAAGAGAGGTGCTGTTGTGCTTTTTCAGTTTCTTTTAACTCTGTTTTTATTTTTCTTGTTTTGTACTCTTCAAGTTAATTGCCAAGTTCTGTGCACACCATTCAGCAACACTCTTGACTTGTGAAGTTGTGTGGAAAATGAAAAGAATTGAGCTGTTTTTATGCCATTATTATGTCTCAGCTGAACAGAGACCCATATGGATTGAATGAATAAAATATTGAGTTTTGAAGTTTTTTCTTAAGTTATGCTTCACTCTGACATTCTGCTCTGTGAGCTCTGAAGGAGCCACTTGGCCTAAACATTACTAAATATGGATATCATGTTCCCCTCATGGGGATTATTGCTGCTGAAACTTGTTGCTTTTTCTTATCGCTGAAGAACAAAAGCCTTCTCTGTGTACACATATATACTAGCTGTAAATGTAGGACCATTTTTGGACCATGATTCTTGTTTACTACACTTATGTGTTGGGGTTTCAACCTTTACCATGTCTTCTTATGTCTGAGTCTTCATAGTGTCTGTCTGGATTGGCCCTCTGTCACTCTGATTCCTGTGTTACTGTGAAGATTAGATCCTCGTGTTTCTTTGTTCAGAACACATGATTAAATTTTGGGGGTTTATTGAGACTTCTTTGTATCCAAATGCCAACACACGAGGGAGGCCTTGAAAACAGAAAATAAACCTTTATTTAACCCGATAACTAAAAAAGTGAAGCCAAAGGCTCGGTCAAACAAAACAGGAACTCCTGCATGAAGAGGGCAAAGAGATGGACTGATAAAAGACTGAATGAGTTGGAAAAGGTAGAAGCAATGAAGGCTGGAAAAATATTGGAAAAGAGGGGAAAATGAACAAAGGCTGGAAAGGACAACACTAAAACATAAGAGAAAATTTACCTTGAATATAAAGTAGGAAGGAACTAAAAGAAGAAACTCCGGGAAAAAAGAAGACAGAGATGGGGGACACTGAAAGAAAGAAGAAGCAAGAAACTAGAAACACAAAGGAGTGCCACAGATAACAGTTATTGTTGTTGGTGATTTGTCCTGGTCAAATTAGCAGCAGTCTTCTACATGTAGAAGATTGTACAGTGAAACTCTTCAGCTGAAATGATTTGGAGATCCTTTTAAATCTCTTGCCAGGCTTATATGAAGCCACCAGAGATCTTTCGCTCTTGACACCAAACACTTCAGCAAAGATGAGCACCAGGTTTAAATAAAACATGTTCCTCTTGTCACTTCTTAGAGAGAGATTTTAGGCTGTGCCAGAGGACCAGGATTATGACGATATCTTTAGCTGGCTCCAACGACTAACAAAGAAAGAAGCAAAGTCTAGTTGAGTAATGGGAGCATAAGCAGCTTGTATGATGTTATATATGGCGGTTATTGTGACCAAGCCAACAGGGATGTAGCATAAAAAACAAATAGTGGAAGAGTAACGGCTCCATGTCATGGCCTCAGTTCAGTAGTTATTATCAGCTGTGCGGCCTGCGTTCATCAGATGATGGTATCCTACTAATGCTTATTAAACCCATGTTGCACGCTGCGGCTTTTAAGGAGGTTCTAATCATTGGCATCTAATCTAGAACACCAGATTATAATTTAAAAATGTTGGTGGTTTTATTAAATGTAGGTTCACAGATACATTTTCCAATGTATCTGTGAAATTAGAACTATAAATAACGCTTTATATCATATGAGTATATAACCTTCATGCGTAGGCACTGTTTCGATCTAGTAATAATGAAATAGAGTGAAAGATTTCCACTTCTTACGTTTTCACATAACCGTGGAAGCAAATATATTGAAAAAAAGATTTAGCTGCTCTTCAGCAATAATGAAAAAATCGACATGTTTAAGCAGCAACAGCCCTCATCAGGGGAACAGGATGTACATACATATTCAACAATATGTAGGCCAAGTGGCTCCTCAAGATGTTTTAAGGAAATCTTCAAAATTCAATGTTTCATTAATTTATTCCATTTGGGTCTTGGAGCAACTGACACACATTGGCTTCAAAAGCTCTATCAACCCACTGAATTTCTTCACGAGTCGCCGTCTTCTGTTGAATGAGAGATTCACATAAAGCACAGCCAGTGTAACAAGAGTAAAGACTTCTGATGCTACACTGTCAGGAAATAAAGTACCTCATTGTACCTTTAGGGGTACAAGGCTACAGTCATTGCACCCTTATACCTGGAGACAAGGACAGATCCTTTTTCAGGTTCACCTTGGGAGTTATGTTTCCTATAGATTGATCTATTTGACAGAAGGCTGTCTTTTAGAGATCTTTATTAGGACTGAACTAAACAGTGCGTAGGTATAAATCAGGTGTACTAATCTAAAGGAAATGGGGTGCAGCTGATTTATAAGAAACATTTCTATCTCTTATAAATGCAAAAAAAATAAAAAATGCTTATGCAAATGACTATTTTTCAAAATTCTTTGGATACAAAATTTGATTAATTGCCCAGCCCTGATTTGTAGCCTTGTAGGTTTTTTATACCTCAGCTGTAAAAGGCTGATGGTGTTGTCTACCTGCCGGGCAGGTGAGCCACCCTGACACCCAAGCTTGTGAATGTGAAGTGCCGTAGGAGTTTCACATCGATACCATAGGTGTTTCTTTTAAAAATCTCAAACAAGGTTGAATCTTAGGCTACGTCCACACATACCCAGGTATTTTTGAAAACGCAGATTTTTCTATGCGTTTGCGCCTTTCGTCCACACGTAAACGGCGTTTTCGGTCACTGAAAACTGAGATTTTTAAAAACTCCGGCCAGGGTGGATATTTTTGAAAACTCAGTTTTTGCATTTACGTGTGGACGAGAAAAACGCAGAAAACGCAGCGTCAAAGGTGTGCGCCTTTTTTGACGTCACACTGTGCGCCACGTTATTATTTCGGTGAAATGAATTTCTACAATACTGTTTCTGTTAATTCTACTCTCTGCAGTGTTTAAATGCTTACATATACACACAGTTACTGTCCCTCCACACATACGACTCGGTTCTGCTTCTGTGCCCCATCCTTGTTTACTATTTCCCAACGGGGCTTCTAGACTTCTGATTGGCCAACATTTCTACATGGTTAAGAATATAGCGCCACCTGCTGCTTTGGCATGTTCCTAGCAGCGTTTTCCTTCATTTCTACGTTTACGTGTGGACGGGATTATTTTTTAAAACGAAAACGGAAAATCTCCGTTTTCAAAAATACCCGTGTACGTGTGGACGTAGCCTTAGTGACCTCGACCTCAAGGTCAAGTCAGAGGTCAAGTCTTCTTAACATTGTTTGGTTGGGGTTGAGAGGAAGGAGGCAAGACAAAAGACATGCTGTGAACGAGGGTTAGACAATAATAAAATCTTTAAAAACTTAAAGTAAAATTAGTCTCTTGTTGCAGTATCAGGAAACACTGTCTACAGGTGTAACTTTTAATAGTTTGGGAACCTTTTTGGTCCAGAAAATTAGCCTGAGATGGTACATTTATGTAGGTTTTATTTGCAGGGAGACTCTTACTGTACCCCTGTTTCTGAGAGCGTACCTTAAACAAGGGGCGATCGTGGCTCAAGAGTTGGGAGTTCGCCTTATAATCGGAAGGTTGCCGGTTCGAGCTTGAACAGTCTCGGTTGTTGTGTCCTTGGGCAAGACACTTCACCCGTTGCCTACTGGTGGTAGTCAGAGTGGTGGTGCCAGTGTCCGGCAGCCTCGCCTCTGTCAGTGCGCCCCAGGGTGGCTGTGGCTACAATGTAGCTTGCCATCACCAGTGGGTGTGTGAATGGGTGGATGACTGGTTGTGTAAAGCACTTTGGGGTCCTTAGGGACTAGAAAAAGCGCTATACAAATACAGGCCATTTACCATTTACCAATTTCAGATGCAAGAAGTTGGGGTGAAAATAGGGCTGTTCAATTAATCGAATTTTAATCATGATTACGATCTGGGCTTTCAACGATCATTAAAAATGACTGAGCCGATTATTAGCCCCTCCCTCATGCTTTATTCTCGTGCTGTTCCGTGTGGCAATTCGAGCGCACCTCTCTGCATTTCGAACACGTGTCACAACAATTAAGAGCAGCGGTCCCCAACCTTTTTTGCGCCACGGACCGGTTTATGCCCGACAATATTTTCATGGACCGGCCTTTAAGGTGTCGTGGATAAATACAACAAAATAAAACTAGTAGCGGTACCGAAAAAAAGAAAATTTATTCATAACACACGTGAAAAGACCCAGGAAAACCGAGTAAACGATAAAAAACAAAATAACGCTGAAAACAGATAAAAACCCTGAAAACTATACATTTCACACCTGAGCCTCAACTCTCGTGGCCCGGTACCAAACGACTCACGGGCCGGTACCGGTCCGAGGCCCGGGGGTTGGGGACCGCTGATTAAGAGGACCCGAGGGAAGCTCGGAAAGCTAAGCAGAAGTTATTTGGAGAGGAGAGTGACTGCTGGTTGAAAAGAGAGGTAAAAAAAACTTCAGTGGTGTGGAAACATTATGGGTTCGCGGAGTCAGACGTGGATCAAGTAGACATAGTGTGTAAACTTTGCTACAGTGTCGTAGCTGCACCACAGAGCAACACTGCAAATTTCACTAAACATAGATGTTTACATTTTTCATTTATTTTTTATATTGCAAACATTTGCACTGTTATCAGTATTTGCACACTATTTTATATTATTTTTTGACAATCTTTAAAGTCATTATTCAATACATTGTTATTGTTAAATAAATATCGTCAAATAATCGAGATCTCAGTTTCAGTGAAAATAATCATGATTATCATTTTTGCCATAATCGAGCAGCCCTAGGTGAAAATTCAATAGAGGTTTTTGTCGTGCCTCGTGCATAGACAAGCAAATTGAGTTGGAACAGAGGAATCTGATAGAGCTGGTAGGAAAGAAAAAAGAAAACAACAGGCACACAGTGCATGTGTCAGTGATGCATGTTTCATCTCTTTGGTGTGAGCAGGACTCTGAGGTGGAGGAGCTTCTCAGTTCCACATTTTCTACATTTCTGTGCCGCAAACAGGATTTTGAAGGAAACTGTGGTTGGTTAATTTGCACTAGCTGATTCTGATGCCATGTTTAGAGGGTGAGCTCATTTGAAACTGCTGTTTTGGCTGCCTATTACACCTGCTGATTGATTGCACTGCCCTGTTGGGGCTCATTTGGACTTGAAATACAGCGTTTTCTTGTGCTGTAAGCTTGAGGGGGGGGATGCAGTTGAATCACAGTCTCACTTACTGTCTCCCAACGTAAAGCCTGGTGAAAGGAGGAAACTATGTCTTGGCATGTTGCTAGGTGATGCATTAATATTAATGTTGTCTTTTTTCTCAGAAAAACATTAACTCCGTGCCCCCTTTGGGATAAACCAAAGCTTAAAGATATCTCCATCTCGCTGATACTTCTTTTATCCCCGTTAAAACTCGTATCAAAGGTTTTAATTACATTCTGCTAATGTAATGCTGCAGAGCTTTGTTGGGAAATTACAATTGGCTCGCAGTTTCTAGTTTGCAGAGCTGATATGGTCAGCTCTTGTAATTGAAAAACGGGTATGTGGTGCATCTGCTCATGTGATGTGTTAAACCAGAGTGTGTTCAACTTTATAGAAACAGAAACAGACCTTGTTTTGCCTTCATCTAATCACTGTCAGATCAGATTCTCAAGTCGTCTTCGTAAACCTCGACTCAAAAAAACAAAGGTTGATTGTTCTGGTTTTATCTAATGTTTTTTTGTCCTGTTGGAGAATCATTTTGTGCGGGAGACATAAATCTGTGATGGAGTTCACCTTCTCCCTCACCCTTTCCTCCTGTTGGGCTTTTAGCCCCGAGTCTTTTGTCGCGGACCCCTCCTGCACCTCTCTGCAAAACCATTTTCCTGGCGCTGAAACACAGATGTTATCCATCTGATTAAATGTTCAAGGTTACATCTCCAAATACATCAAAGTCTCCCTCTCCCGAAAGAAGAGGCGTGACAGCCAGTATTTTTGGTAGCCTGGAGGTGCAAGTGCCAGTGTCCTCCCTTTCATTTTTTTCCACAGGAACATGAAAGAGACTGCAGCGCATGTCGTGTGTGCTCAAGTAAATCGGTGTCTCTGCTCAAATTAGAAAGTATTAATGATGGCTGTGACTCAGCCAATAGGTGAGATGGGTGATACTGAAGGGAACTAAGAGTTTGACAGTAAAAATATACTGATGAGGGTCATTTTCTTTCCCATTTCCAGGCTTAGAAAAGATCTGTGTCCCCACAGAGAGAGTCCCAATAGCATCTCAATTTATTTTTTTTATAATCATGGTAATAATGAATTTTGAATATCACTTGTTATATATACTATATACTGTTTATTGGTAATTTAGTAATTCATTCACCTTAAATTCATGTGACACATGCATCACAGGAGTCACAGTGAGGTAAGATAAGCAAATGTGTCATCCATTACACCATGGAGCCTCTAATTTGTATTACACAAACAAATGTCATAATTTAATTAAGCAATAATTTTATTGTTGACAGATTATGATCAGTGAGATTTACCAAACAAACCAAGCATGTTATGGTCAATTCAGTGACTTCAAGCCCAAATCACCAACAGCATTCTGGATAGTTGGTTTGATGTGATAGTGCTTATATGCTGTGTCGGGGTTCTTACCAAACGTGGTGATGTGTACTATGGCCAAACATTGGTCTCGTCTTGTAACCAAAAGTCTTGCGAGTTGTTCAGATGCTTTGTTGGAGCCTTGCTCCAGGCAACATTTCCAAACAAGCTGTACTTGTTCAGCCTTCTTCTAATTGTACCGTCTGCAACTTTAACATTTAACATTGTAACTGAGGCCTTCAGAGCCAGACATTTGGATCTCTTGTTTCTTTATCACCGAATGGTCTGAGTTTGGGGTAAATTTACTGGGACAGCTGCTCCTGGCATGATTGTGGTGTTGTGTTAACATACACCTGCCAAAGCTTCTGCTCTCATAGAGGTGCTCATTCTTTTGAGCACTTTTTTTTGTATTAACAATTTCAATATGCAAAAATATTTAGGAGCTAAATGAGCGCCCTCTTTTTGACTCACCCTTCATGCTGCAGCTTTCTCTGCCAGAATGAGAAAGGTGGATGGCTGCTGTCACCCTGCAGCAAAGTTTACAAGAAATGATATGATTAGAAGATTGTGGCAGACGGAGCAGTTTTCCTGCATACAGACAGCTTTCATTTGAGTTTCTTCTGCATTCATTTGCACTCTCACAACAAAACAAAGCAACAGTGGATAAGAGCAGGTGAAGAAATTGCTTTTCTTCACGTGACTGGAAACCTTTATTGGCATTTTAATGCGTAAATACAGACTGCAAGGAAACAGTAGAAAGAACTAGTTAGTGAGGGTTTAATTTCATTCAGACTCACAGGTGAAGTTATTAGTGGAAACAGTCACCACCTGAAAAAATCAGGTACATTCAGCTGCTCCCTCGCCACAAGGGATTACGCTGCATGTTCAATTAGACAGAGGTTTATACCAGATGCCCTTTCCTACTGGAAACAAACCAGCAACCTTTGGCTTAGCAAGTGTTCAAGAAGTAACAAGAAACAAGGATACGCAATGGAAAACATAAAATAGCAAGAGAAATTATGAATACCAGTAAAAGAACAAAAGCCAGAAAGCAGAAAGAATAATACAATAACAATATATCAATGGGAAATAATTATAAGCAGGCAATAAAAAAGAAATCTAAGATAAAGATCACATATAATAAAAGCACATGAAAAAATAAGACTGTAAAAAATGTGTTTTCAGAAGTAATTTAAAGTAGGTCAGTACTTAAAACTGACTCAGAACATACTGTACTGCTGTCACTGGTTCAGTTGTGTTTATTTTGTTCTCCCCCTGAAGTGAGGGGGTATGTAATCGGTGCTGTCTGTCTTTGCTACCAGTCTAGCACCCACAGTTTTCAAGATATCGTTTTCACATTTTGTGTGATGGTGGAAACCAATAACAGCTCGAGCTGATTTAATTTAGGTGAAAATCGGGTCAAGGTCAAAACTTTATATTACCCACAATTTTCATGGATCTTAGTCAAACTTCACAACAATATACTAGGTCTTGGGGGACATGAGTACCTAGGTTGGTTAAGCATTTGACCTTTACCTTCATTGTTAGCGCCCAAGGTCAAAATTGACCTTGAAAAAAAATTCAAGAAACCATGGGGAGAGCTGTAAAACACATTTTATTAAACGCACTCTATGTCAGCCCTATGGCATCACAATGATGCCATAAATGTTCACAAAATCACACATTGCATAAATATATCTTAAAATCTCAAGTTTTTACAGCTTCTGAAAGACACAGATTTCAGCCAATTCTGCTTAATCACATGAGTAAACATAATAAAATACCGTTTTAGTATGCAAGGCTTCGAGGTAATAGGGTCAGGGGTTTAGGTTCCATTGGATCATCTCCAACCTTTAAAACACTTGTTTTGTTTGAGCTCGTTAAAACATTATTTTTTCAGAACGACACTAAATGACTTCTCAGTGACGCAAAAAGATTTAATATACTGCACCAGATTTCCATATTCTTTCATGTTTCATTTATGCCCAATTTTAGGTTGCAATGTGGAATTTTATAGTTTACAGTTTGATAGTTATAGCTTTTACTGTGTATTAGAAAAGTTGGAGAAAATCATGAAAAACACTTCTTTAAACAAAGCTTTACTTGTAAAATTGTTTGAGGTTCTTGCAGAGGAGAAAAAACCTAAATATTTGCTTTTTAGTAACAATTTACTCTGTGTTTGTGTGTTTTGTAAATGTGCTGTAGCTGGGTTTTGAAAAAAAGACACAATCCTAATGTGTCAAATTGAAAAACTTTAAGGAGCCTTTTGACATTTTCTCAGCAATTTGAGAAGCAGCATTCACTTGAGGTTGAACAGTTCAGGACTTTGAAGAAAAAGCTTTTACCAGAAGCGAGTTTTGTGTTCATTACTGTGTGACACAAGTAGCCAGTGTAGCAGTTTCCAGGCATTATGACAGGCAAGGCTAACCGCTATCGTATACTGATGTACTCTCATCTTGTTCTTGTGCTGAAAACAGTGCATCCCAAAATAAAAGAAACTTCAATTATTCTTTCAGTGAAGATATGTATTTTTTGCACTAGTACTTCTCTGCTGCTCCAGACCTGTAAGTTCATGCTTTTCAACACAAGCTCATCTTTTTTTTTTTTCTTGCTTCTTTCCAGAGATTGAAAAAATTCAGAAAGACGAGGGGAAGGAGGAGGAGAAGTTCATCGATGTCGTCATCAACAAGAACATGAAACTGGGCCAGAAAGTTTTAATACCAGTCAAGCAGTTTCCTAAAGTAAGTGCTATGGTATCACCACCAGAGATTTCTCCAAGAATGTGATGTGCACAGATAGAGAATTTTAGATTGCGTTATTTATAGATAATGAAGTCAACTACAGTGGCTCTACTTTTGATTTAAATTCCTTCCAACAGCCACTTGACACTTTTTGTTGATGCTTTATGTTATTAGATGTAGCATATCCGGTAGATGGTGTTCAGGCAGAGAGTCGGATGACAGAACTGGGGTAGGACGATGTTAGGGAGGTTACTTTCTGTCTAAAGAACTGTTTAAGCTTTTGAAATGTATAACTTTAATTCTAATTGTTCCTCTCTCCAGCACCAAACTCTCCTTTGTGTTGACCTTGGTCAGTGGCGCTGTGATGCATCTGTATATTAATTTGTCAACGAATAACCTCGCAGTGGATTTCATTTTATTGAATGTCAAATGATTCCTTGTGAAACATGGGAGATTCTGGGTCTTTTACAAGCTCTAGAAGCTGTTTTTCTCATGACAATTTATCGCTTGTATGGGGAGAACGTGATTGCAATGTGGCCCATAAGTCACAAATATAGAGTCCAGGACGGTCGGCTTCACAATGACCTCCATGTAAAGCCGTTTTGAGTGATAATACTGTTGGCACATTTGAGAGCACTTCAGCCTCACCCGCTAGCAGGAGCCTTCATCGACAGCTGCATTTACTGGAGCCACAAGCTCGATGCGTGACAGGGATTTCCCACTGGGAGCGTGATGAGGAGGCTTGGTGTAAAAGTGAGAGGGCTGCTCCTAGTTGGGGGACATCGCTCAAGTTTTCATCTCAGCCCCCACGGGAAGGATAGCGGCAACCTTCAGTATACCACTGGAGAGGACAAAGCTGAACCAACAAACCTCTAGGTTTGGTTTCATCAATCTCAACACCAGACTCAGAGTGACATTTCAGCATATAAACATCACCATGCTTTATTATTGTTATTATTTCACACGTAGCACTTAGTTTGTATTTGTGAAAGACTGTAGATCAAACAGGAGTTAACACTTTATGTACTTTTTAATGAAATATTATAAACTAGAAATTTTTACAAAAAAATGCAAAAAAAATGGTCCCTCGTAACATCTTTTTAAAACTTTAAAAATCAGTTTGCTCCATCTTTTCTTTCTTTAATTTTTATTTAATGAATTTGTCTGAGGCTTAAAAGGGATTTCATATATTTTTAAGGACTGAATCCCCTGCTGAACCTTGACAAACTATAGATAGATGCATTTTGTGAATTGTATAGGCATACACCAGGAATTCAAATAGAGTCAAATCTAATTTATCAATACGTACTGTATGTTACATTAATGCAGTCTCCATAGTTGTATTCTATAGATAATAATGCATGTAATGCTAACATTTTGCTAGCTAAAGCCTTTGAGACATTGCAGCTGTTTAAAGCACATTTCATGTTCATTCATGTTTTTAAAAATCTGTTTAAATAATAGTCAAATGAACTCAAAGTGTTTAAAAAGTAAAACCACATTTAGCTTAGATTTCCATATAAAGGTCTTTGTCTGTACTGTGGAAAGACGATACATTCGTCATCCGGTAAGGTTAAGATGCACTCTGTTGTAAACCTCAAAGTAATTCAGCTAAATAAAATAATCTCAATTAGCGCTGCCTGTGTATGACATACATATGTGTGTAATGCTATCTGAGACTGATCTGAGTCTCCCAGGTTCACAGCTAAACAGATTTGCTTTGACAACTTTGATAAGTAGAGCCACTAATATGCTGTTTAGAGCTCCTACAAGCCACCGGAGGAAGACAAATTCAATTTGTTCTATCTGACAGGTAGCAGTGGCAAGAGTGATCTGTCTGACTTGAATGGCTTTTCTCCTGAGCTGCGAGCATCACCTTTTGGCTTCTGGCATTGAAGTGGCACTGCCATTTTCCAAATGGCCATTTAGGAGCACGTGCAGAGAGGTTAAATCCATCGTCTGCAAACACGGCTTTTTATCAAAATGAAGCAGGCAAGGACACCATGCAGCAAATTCTAGGCTGAGATAGAGCCGTGTGTCAGCAGTGATTTTTAATACCCAACACTGATGAATTATTTAGAATTTCTAAAATACTGGAAAGAATGACGCTTACAAAGGGATCCACTATGTGGTGCGGGGTGTTGTGAACATGGCAGTACTGTTAAGTTAGCTGTCTTTTACGTTTAATCGAACCCTTGTCGACATAAATCACTATGACACATAATGTCACGCCTACCCAGGAACTAAAAATATTCTACCTTTTGAACGTCCATGCGCTATCAGAGCTCATCTGTACCCTTCTTGGTTCTGTAGGCCTTCTCCTAGAAAGCTCTCTTTTGGCACAAAGCACCACAGGTCATTAGTGAGGCGTAAGGAGTCCCACCGGTTTATTTCCAGTTCAGACTGTGGCGTTTCTCTGGGCTGGGAGCTGTGATTTATCCTTCTGCTGTCGCTCCTGTCCTGCTGTCCTCAGCATAATCACTCGGCACTGGCTCTCTGTGCGCACACCTTTCGCCAGACTTGCAGTAATACATTCAGCAAATGATGAAAAGAGCTCAGATGTACTCACCACCACTCCCGCCCCCTTCAAGTTAAGCATGATTAATCAGACATCCTTTCTCTTCCTGTGTCCCCTATTCTTTCTAATCATCCACAATTTTTTGGTTTGGGAAAACAAGCTGGGCCAAAATACAACAATTAACTTTTTTTTTTTTTTTTTGGCAGGGAGGGGTCTGTGTATTTGCATCTTATTATTATTTTTCATTCAAGTAACAGCACAACAGAGCAGCAAGTGACAACCTGTGATTAAATACATCAGGTTGTTTTTTTTGGTGATTACAGAAAGCAGCAGCACAATCCTCTCACACAGTCTAATGACATGAAGCGGCTACAGAAGCCCGGGCAGGTTTTCATAAGTCATATAATCCTTCCTGATAACGGAAGCATTAGCCAAACCCCAAAGCATCAATCACACTGGAAGTCAGACAGATTTTGATATCTGATAAACAGCAGGGATTACAGCTATTTGCTCAGTATAGACTTATATATGTGGAGTACGGTCCATATGAGGAGATGTGTGCAGATGTACCGACTGCCTCATGATGTGTTCAAATAACGGGATTAAGACTTCTCTGTGACATTTACTGCATGATCCCTGTTTAAACAGCCACAAACTTAAAATAGCTCCAAACACATGCCATTACATCATGTCACTATATTGTCTGTAACATTAGTGTAACATGACTGGATTAAGCTGCTGCATAGCCATGGGGCAAAAATGAGCTGCTCTGCTCCTCTTTAAAGATCTCGTCCTGCCACACTTTTACATTAAAACAGGTTTACTGTGGGGTTATATGATGAAGGCAACACAATTTAGGAATGTGCATGCACCACTTGAGCACAGCTGGCTTTAACCTAGCTTTAAGAAACATAAGCATTGCTTGTCAATATTGAACACATCATGGCAGAAACATTTTGCTTTTGTTTTTTTGGAAAACCCAGAATGCACCATGAAAATGATTTCATCTGAAAGCTTTCAGAGACCATACATGCAAAACTGTTTACTGGTATTATAATATCTCTACTGGCAAGTGAAATATTGTTTGCCCATTTTTTATCCTTGAGACCTATTAGAATAGCTTTATTAGCATGTTAATTTTATTAGCACTTACAAATTATTCCTCTTTATATTTTTCATCTTGGTGCAACACTTTAGTTCATTCACTGTCTAATACAAGCTGCTTTAGCTCAAGGGCCACCCTCCTGCTAACTCATTACTTCTTCTTCTACTTCTTCTGAAGTGAGGATTTCTGACATTGTTAAGGCCAGATTATAGGAAAAAAACGTCTACGTAGGCATCAGATTATATATATATATGAACTCATCATTAAGGATAGAGAGGAGGTCACAAAACCCTCCAAACTCCCCAAAATGTCCAGAGAATAAATGAGGTGATATGTGTTAGTATTCTTCTGATTTCCCTCTATGGCCTAACTTAGTTAGCTGGTTAGCTTGAGTACCAAACACTACTTCTTGACTCCTTCAGTGATACGTATAACCATGGCTTTATTAGCTGGAGTGCTACATTTTTATTTATCAGTTTTTTAAAGAATAGTATATAAATGTAAAAAGACTTGGACCATCATTCATTTCTTTTATATTTTACTGAAAAACAGGAAATGGGTGCAACAATTTTTTGAAACACTGCAAACATAAATACAATTACAGCTTAGAAGGCAATTAACAGAGTTTGTGCAATTCTTACAAGTATGTTAGAATATATAGTAAATATTTGATATAATGTTGAGGTCCACTGAGATTTGCACAGTACTCTATAATTTCTCATATTTAGCTACCCAACTTGAGTTCCTTTTGAAGCTAACTACATGATGTGTTTTAGTGGTACTGTATATATTATATCATAAAAAATGACCAAAGTGAAGTGTTACCACAGAACCTAGAAAGGTTTGCCAATTCGCCCACTTGGTAATCCACACCTTATGCTTTTAGCTGTGTCAGTGTTAATCTTCAATACCCATGCTTGGCCTCAAACTTGACCAATTATTTTTGGAAACGAAATGCTTTGGCATTTAAAGCCATTTTTATATAAATGCCCGAGGCCCTAAATATCTTTTCCCCCATCACTGTCTGCCATTTCTCACCCTTTCTGCAGCTCCTTCATTAAACTATGGCTCTGCACTCATAGAAAGAGCAACAAAACCCTCCAAAAAACAGAGAATATTGTTTCCTCTAAAATGATGATCAAAATAACTATTTCAGAATTTGGTTTCCTGCTGATGAGCCTTATATATTCTGTTTTTGTGCTTTTTTTTGTTTGTTGTAACAAAAAGATCCAATGCAGTGATTGGATACAAAATACAACGTTAATTTGTCTAATTAGTGTAATGTGGTCTTGAAGAGGATGCTGGTGGGGGGATTTCTTCAGGTGTAGACTGTGTGGTTAGCGCAGACTAATGAGACAGTGTGTAGGATCTGAATTCAAACGAAGAGCACCCTGACACGTTTCTCTTTGAGTAGATTCTGTCTCTATTTAAACTGTCCTCTGTAGAAAACACTGTATCTAAATGAAGAAGGGCATTTGTCCTCTCAGCTCAGCAGAAAGCCAGCTTCTCTCTAATTGTGTCCCTTATTCCACTGAGCCTCAATTGCTCTGCCAGCAGAGTAAATTTATGTCTGCATTCATTTCTGTTTCACAGCCCGTCTGATTTTCTCTCCCTGTAAATTAGCTTCTTTTTGCTTTCTGCCTGATGCCCATGTATGCACATTTGATAGGGCTTCTACGCTACACTTGTACACAGTATACACAGCAACGCTTTGTTCCTGATCAGAAAATACTCTTTTCTGCTTGTTCAAGCGTTTTTACCCATCGGTGGGTACACACAGTTGGTAGCCAGAGGACTGAGATATCTGCACAAACATCCCGGACGTCGTGTCCGATACACAACCTGTCAGGAGGAAGGAAAGGGTGCATAAAAGCTTTGGTAATGCGCAAAGATGTCAACTGTGTGATCTGGCTCTGCAAATCATTGTTCAGGAGACGGCACAGCTCAATGATCAAAGCTCCATCCAGGTGGAAATGATGGATGCTCAGGACATCGGTTAAACTCAGCACATTTACAACATTTCCTGACACCCTCTGTTTGCCCTGGTGCCGCTGTCTGCTTTCATCATCCTTTTGTAAACTCGATTCCTTTCGAGGGGGCGCGCGCTTTGTTTGCGTAGATAATTTTGAATTGAATATTCTTCACCTGACAATTCATTTTGTCAGAGTTTTTGTGATGATTGATGCTTGTAGAATAGAATAGAATAATCCTTTAATTGTCCCACAAGGGGAAATTTGGGTGTAACAGCAGCAAGAAAGACACATATACAAACAAACAGTATAGAAGACACAGAACAGAAACATAGACAATTTTTACATATTTACATGAAGGACAATGGTAGTTGGAATTCTTAGTGGTTCTTACTTTTCACGTGACTCTTATGTTTCCCCCTTCTGTGTGTATAATAGGGCTGCCACAAACGATTATTTTGATAGTCGACTAGTCACCGATTATTTTTGCGATTAGTCGACTAATCAGATCATCATCCATTGGACGTAAAACTACAGCTTATTGCACCAGCAGCATCTGCTCTTATATAACTATCATTAGCTTACAGCTTTAAGTGTTTAAGGTATGTGCTAACTAAAAATAAAGACAAGATGATAGTTTATTAAATTTTAATGAAATTTGCAGATTGTTTCGGTGAAGTTTAATAAACTCCTTGCTATCTAAAATATAACAGGACACTGGAGTATATTCTGGAGCATCTCACACTTCTGATAATCAGCTGTCTGCTTGACGTTTATTCAGCTGTGTAAAAACTATAACTTTAATCTCAGCCAAACCGATTTACTCAGGAACAAATAAAATACTAAAAAAAAAAAGCCAAACAATAACATTTTAAGTTATCTAAGTGACTCATATATATTTAACCTGAGTAGCGAAAGACGGCGGTGGGTTTGAAAACGATTTGCGGGGAGTCCGGTGTTCTCACGGCGCTAGTGAGCCTAGCCCCTGGCTCGATAACGAGCTAGTGGGTAACAGACGTCTCTGAAAACGTCGGAGCGCTTTTGAAAATATGTGGTGTCCTGATAAACTGAGCAGATATTTGAGGTTTACACAGCTACATTCTCACCTGGAAATATGTTAAACGTTTATTTTGTGACCCAGAAAGAATAATAAGAGTAACATTAAAACTAACTAGCTGCCGCCATTGTTGGAAACTGCGCTGGGCCGCGCTATGAATTCTGGGACACAGCTGCTTCTTCTTCTTCTTCTTCTTCTTCGGGGTTTAACGGTAGCTGACATCCTTGTACATGCAATGCTGCCATCTTCTGTTTCAGTCCGTTATTACACTCTTAAATCCTGCCACTTATTCCTGCGTCTTTTGTGATCGTACAAAGTTTCAAACGACGCGTCGACTATTAAATCAGTCGTCGACGATTTTGATAGTCGACGTAATCGTGACTAGTCGACAAATCGTGGCAGCCCTAGTGTATAACTGTTGTTTGAGTATATTCTTGGTTTACCTTCTGCTTTGCTTTGAAGTTCAGTTCCTCATGTCCCTGTGGTTTTTACTTTCCTCTTTTATTGCTTTACAGTACCAGTAGTAGTAGTAGTAGTAATAATAATAATAATAATAATAATAATAATAATAATAATGGATTGGATTTATATAGCACTTTTCAAGGCACCCAAAGCGCTTTACAATACCACTATTCATTCACTCTCGCATTCATACACTGGTGGAGGCAAGCTACGGTTGTAGCCACAGCTGCCCTGGGGCAGACTGACAGAAGCGAGGCTGCCATTTCGCGCCATCGGCCCCTCTGGCCAACACCAGTGCCTCATTATCACGCTCATTGAAATTAATGCTCGGCGGTGTGGCCAAAAATGAGTACTCGTGTATTTTTGAAGTATTTGGTCACCCGTTAGACGAAAGCAGAATCACTCTCATTTCTTAAAAACCTCCATTGAACAGTCACCGCTCCTCTCTCAGTCACAAAGTTCTGAGCATCTCTTCTCCTCATCCTCAGTCTGTCTTTACGCTTCTTGAATCTAGCAACAGAGTCCTCCCCAGCTGTTAACAGACTTTTATGCTACCTAGGTAGCTAAGATTACCCAGAAGCCTGTGCGCCTGCACTATGTAACTATGGCACATCTTAGTGTTAAAAATAGTCTCTGTCACAATTGTCTCAGAGTCGTGATATATTTTAGGAGTTGACTCGTCCCAGGCTTGGCCATTGAGGGATGATATTTACTTTAAGTGTACAATCACATCCAGGCACAGGACTCTGTGTAATTACAAAAGCTGGAGGAACACACTGTATCTGAGAGCGGCTGGATTTCAGCCTGGCCGGGATAAAAACCCAGCAGTCAGTTACTGCATTAGAGCGAATCACTAAAGCTTGCTTCTCAAATCCTTCACCCAGGAATTGGCAGGAGCTTCCTAATAAGCACTCGCTTTCAGAACAAAAGGCAGGAGAGATATAGGTGAGGTGTAGAACAAAACTGGCTGTTTTTTTTTAACCTCCTGCTCGCTAATTGATGACCTAGATAGTGGAAGGAGACAGCTGTATAACTCACTGTTAAAGGGAAAACATAGGGAGGAGGAGGAGGAATGCATCGTTCCCCTTTTGTCTCTCTGACCATCTTCAGCTGCTGGTGAAATTGTGATGAGGTTCTCTGACTTTGGTAGGTGTCTGTGCACAACACTGGAGATGGCAATGTGTAGCATTTGTGTTTTTGCACTTGAAAAGCAGTGACCTTGTGAAGTGATGTAGCTGCAGAAGCCTTCAATGGCCCAGAAATGCTACACGGAAACATTTATATTCAAATATACCAATCTTTGAGAGAATGTCATCAACTGACAAGGTAAAGCTCATGGGGAGATGTTCTTATGCCTTCATCACCTGCAAAATTAACAATAAATAAAACTGGCTGCCCAAGTTTGTTAATAAAAACTGCACTTAGGATAGAGAGTCATTTCTTCCTTTATATGCTGCCTGTTGGGTTTTTTGGCTAGCTCATTCACATCAAAATCATCTCTCCCAATAAAATGTATCTATTGTATCTATGTATTTCAGGGTTTTTTTTCTATTGCTGTTATTCTATTTTATGTTGAGGGAAAGTTCTTCATGTGGTTGTCTGTTTTTGTTCTTCCCTTGTTGTTTGGAGTTCACCTATGCCTCAGTGTCCCTGTCTCTGGTGCGTGTCTTATATTCCCCCTCAGTCTTTTCTTTGGTACATTGCACTCAGTATTTCCTGCTTTCTTGTCCTACTGGCTTTCTGCATTGGTTGTTAGAAGTTGTTTTTGGTTTTTGTTAAATAGACAATTTCAGTGTTCAGATCAAGATTCAAGCTCGCTTTTTTCCAACCTGGCAGTCTGCGTTGTGTCGAATATTGGTAACAAATCGTAATGTAACATAACATAATATAACATCACTTTGAAATAAAGTTATTGTAGTTAACTGAACTAAGAAGCTAAGAAATAAAACCTGAAAAACATTTTTAGTCACTGAAAAATATGAAGTTGTTTTGAGTTGTTTCAACTAGAGAATGAAACAAAAACAAAAACAAACTAAAAGTATGTACTTAGAAACATCTCACAGATGTTCCCCATTTTATATTAAAAAAACCCCAAAAGCTGAGACTGAAACAAAAACTAAAGTAAAACGATCTGTTCTAGTCACAAGGAGATGCTACTACTGAGCCTGTGTAAACCAGTGTGTCTCTGGTTTTGGGGAAAATGGTCAAGAATCATATCTGAAAGATGACAATGAAAGTTTGCAGAAATCAACTTTTAAGATGAATAAAAGACAATAATTTTGAAAAGAAAATAATTTCTAAGAGTTTATTTGATAACATGCAACAAGCTTATTGCCCAAAGAGATGTATGTACTGTATAGAGGTGAGGTTTCCGGTGGGGATGGTGTGGAAATCCTTACTCGGTTTCTTCCACTCCTCTCTTACAGTTTCCTGACTCCAGGTCACCTTTTCCCAGATTTTCACCTTCAGCTTCCAAACCTTGCTGGAGGAGGTCCCGTGTTTTATTTACAGATAAAGAAGTCCTGCATTATTTTCTGGAAGTGTTGATCTTTTTGGCAGTTTAGTAATTATGAGATATGAAACATGTGTATGCCAACTTCATCACTGATATTTTTACCGTGGTGTTTGTGCCACTCCTGAAACCGAACCTTGCAACAGTGCCTTTTGAATGTCATGTGCTATTATTCTTTTTTGAAGACTTTTGGCCGGAGCCACACAGCTTTTTCTTGTGCTATAAAATTACAGCCCATGAAAAGGTGACCTTGTGAACCTCAGATAAGACATCTCAGAAATGCTTCCTCAGTGATTTTATCAAAATATGAAAGAGGAAAACCACTGATAAGTTTTCATTAGCTTCAATCTGTGGTTGAGCCACATGCGACTGACATAAAAGTCTTTGCTCTTTATCTCAAACACACAGATTCTGACTGATCCGTGCTCTCTTGCTCTCTGTTGCAGTTTAACTTTGTTGGCAAACTCCTCGGGCCACGCGGGAACTCGTTAAAGAGACTACAGGAGGACACTCTCACAAAGATGTCAATTCTCGGTAAAGGATCCATGAGAGACAAAGAGAAGGTAACCCTCCAGTCGGTTATTTCATTTGTATTCGTGCTTGCCTTGCTCCTTTTGCTCTCTTTCACCTCCAACCCATTTTAACTTGCTCTGCTGTTACTCTTAAAAAAGATTTGAAGTGAACAGGATATAACCTTAGAGTTAAGCAATGCCTCCCATAGAAAAGGGGGAATGTGAGGAGCCCATCTTCTTCATTTCATAAAATGACATGAAACAACTTTGTCTTATTGTCTCAGCTTTGCTCAACTTTTTTTTGGCCTCCCAGAGACATTGTAAGCTTTTTATATGCACACCCACTTAGATTCAGTGGCACTGAAATGTCCAAAATATCTTTCAGCTTATCAGAGCCAAGGCGAAGGATTGTGGATTTAGACAAGTCAAGAATAATTTAATCATTTCTAAAGAACTGCATGTACCAAGACCAACAGTTCAAATTGTTGTGCAAGTTACTGAGGAGTTTAACCACTTGACTAAGATCTGAAAGTTTTAAAGGTTTAAATGGTGTGAAATAACCCATAAACCGGCAAGGCATAGGCCTGGAACACCTGTGTCACTGTGTACAGTTGAATGAGGTTATCATTGCCATAGACTGAGAAGCTGTTGCCCAAGGAAGAAGCCTCTATGCAAGAGATGTGTAACTGATTACATGGACAAAGAAAAAACCTTCTCAAGGAAAGTTTTTATGGTCAGATGAGGCAAAGATTAAATTGTTTGGCCACAATAACAAGAAGTTATTGTATGAGTAAAGCTGAGGTGATATAAAGCAAACTGCTGCTAGAATTATCCCCTGGGTTTCTGGCTACATTGCATCCGTCACAAGTCAGTTCCCTGTGTTCAGACTACCTCAGAATTCTGATAGTACTGCATATATTTTTTCATGATATAAAGGTGTCATGTTATAATATCAATGATGCATCGACATTATGACTTAGCATTCCACAACAGTAAGACCAGCTCAGACATGTTTGACAGCAAAAGCTTCGTCAGCCTCTGACGATTTAGAAAAAAGGGAGCTACTTCAACAACCTCCAACAAAGCACAATACTTTAAAAAATATATAAAGTATATTTCAGTAAACTAAAGTGAGGAAATTGTTCCCACTAAATGTGGAAGCAACAACCAGGCTCTGAACGCACCGGAGGAGGAGATGCTAGCAGCTGGTGGTGTGATCCAAACAAATGACTCCACCGAGCATCGCTGCAGCACTCACTAGTTGCTTTCCGTATGACAGGGAGCGCAAACGATGGAGGGAAATTACTGATGTGGGCTCATGGTGGTAAAAGCAGCTGGATAAAAAGCTCGACCTAAGACACAAAATCCCAGGTGGAAAATATTTTTCAGTTATGTAACATTATTGTGCAGGTTCCAGAGAGTTTGAAGGATACGCGGCTTTAGTTATTATTATTGTCAAACTAAAGTGGCTAGATATTATTTTCACTTAAAATTCCCATTGAAAACACTACTTTGGCTACTCTTCGGTTTGCATTTGACTGACAATAGGTCACTATTTTGTACTATTGTACTAAAGTGCTGCTTTTACTTGCACCTTGTGGCAACAGATTTACACGTTGAATTAAATAGTGTGTCATTTGAGACAGTAGCTGATTGCAGGGTGGAGAACGCCCTGCCTTTTGTTTGCTCTAATAAATGCTGCTCCTGCAAGCTGAAGTCACCAATAAAACATTCAATATTCTTTTCTGCATCGTCAGAAACATAATTATCACTAACTTCCTTGAAATATTATGATAAAATACGCTGAAATTTGATCGACCTGATAAAAATGACTGAAAATAAGTAGCCTGTGCTTCACAGTGGCACGACAGCAACAGCCATAACTTAGCTATCAGTTTAAAGCTGCAGAATCAGCCTCACAGGTTAGGTTTTATAGTATTTCTACTACATTAACCATAAGTATGCATGCAAGATGGATAAAGCACCTAAGTGCACTGAGAGTTCAAAAGGTGAATGTAGATTTTAGTATAAAGAGCTTTGGGTGGTCAGTAAGAAGTTTTAAGATGCAATTTGCTAAGAGACAATGAATTCAGATATTAGGTTCACCCTGTGTATATTTTTGACCCTGTGCTTATTTTAGAAAATTCAAAAGAAAAAAAATAGTCCATCAAATTCTTTTTTTTTTTTTAAAGAGCATTTGTATAGTCCATAATTATGTGACTATACAAATGCAACTGTACATAGCTGTAAATAATAGGTGGCCATTAATGAGTGCCTATAAAATTAAAACTACGTTTTTGCATAATTGTTAATCCCTTCCACTTATTTAATCTAAATATAAAATATACGTGGTTTACAATCACAGAAAACAAACATAATGAGTCTTTTTTAAGGAGTCAATTAACCCTCTGAGGTCTACGTCATCATCATCAGTAACAATGCTAACCCTAGCTACGCGTTTTTAAGTCAACTAAAAAATTCCTTTTTTAAAAAAAAAGAAGTAATTATTGATGGTTGTCAGTAAAGAATTAGCATGGGGTGACTGATCAGTAATGAAACCTTTATTTTAAAATGACAGTAAGATTGAATAATAATAACAAAAGCACAGTGTGGTATATACAGTTTTATATGTGCAGGTGAGAATATCAGCTGCAATAATTATCTAATATCATTCACATCACACTTACTAAGGCTTTCAAATACACTCTAAGAAATAAAACTGATAATTACTTAAATATTTTGGTGCAACACTTTTACACTCAAAAATAATGAGTAGATGCAAAAACAATCACATCTCTTAAATACACCTTATTAATTGAGTAAATCCAACTAAAATGGAATAAGTTGTTATGAACAATTAAAGATGTTACAGTAACATACAAAATTGAGTAAATACAATTGAAAATGTAAGTCAAAACAACAGTAACCAAAAGTTCAAAATACATAAAATATTAATTAGGAAATGCTGAAATGCTTGGCACATTTAACCAACACCATTACAATTATTTGTTTTTAAATAATGGTTCAATTTACTTAATATTTTTAAGTTAACTTAAGCAAAAACATTAATTACAATTAAGTGTTTTTTATATATATATATATATATATATATATATACATACATACATACATACACACACACACCCCACAGGAAAAAAGAACCACGTCAGTTCAACATTGTTCACAATGATTTATTTTAAACAGCTTTTTTGTGAATCAGATTTTAGCAGATTCCTTCTCTGAACACAGTGAGCTGAAATCTGTTCTACATTCAGTGGATAGAACTTGGATAAAATTTCAGTCACAACAGCCTTATATAATAAAATTGCATCCAAATTGGCATGCTTAACAAAACTCTGTAAAACTGGCATATTGATGCTAACAACAAGAAAAATGTACCTGCCATACAAAGAATAAAAGTGGCTCAAGTGAACGCAGTGCTTTACCTTTTCAGAAAAGGTCAAATGACAAAAATAAAATTAAGATCCCAAAAAAATATAAATCCTGAAAAAAAAAAAAAGAAATTTTGCACTGTGACATAGTTTTTGAACATCTTATTTTGATTCCAAAAAATTGGGAAGATTATAACTAAAGAGTGACCAAAAAACATCCATAATTTAAATAAAAAGGTTTCAAAAAGGATTGCGCTAAAAAAAACAAAAAACAAACAAACAGAAGATACTCTCCCATTTACACCTTAATGTGAATCTGGAAAGTTAATACAAAAACACAGTTTATGGTACAAACATTATTTATGAACAGGAATGTCAACACAATGTAATGCCGCAACTGAACCTTTTGATGAGCATTACATGTCACTTAACAAGTCTAACACTTTAAGAACAGCCCTGTGAAATTTTGTCTACAATGAACAGAGGTCATTTTTCAGTCTTTGAACCTTGACAGAAAGGTTTCCTGGATCCAGCTCCATGAACACTTTTTGAAATGCTTCAAATGTGCATTTGAAATTCTTGGGGTATTTCAGATCCAGAGCATAGCACAGTCCCAAAAGATAGCAACAGGCTTTGCTCAGATTCCCAAGTTTGCCCAGAACAGTAACGCCTTCAATAACAATACCCACATCAGTAGGTTCGCCTGACCTGTCTTGATTCTGCAGCAGGTAAATCTTCATCACCTCCTCAGCCAAAGCCTCTTCAACGAAGACAGCATCAGCACCGTCCTTTAAAAAGAGAAAGAACTGTTTTCAGCTCACATATTTCCAAACATTGAAACAAAAAGTTTCATTTGTATGACATCACCGGTACTCATAATATGTGGACACTGCTCCAAAATCTTTGAGCAAATGCTATTCTTTTGTATGCTTTGAAGTGTTTGCTTTTTTTCTTTAGAACAGTATCTTAAAACTTTTCTATGATCTCACAAGCTAAAATAAACTACTAATATTCCTAAAACAGATTTATTGCGCCAACCTCAAAGGTTTTGATTAAGGCACTTGGATCCTCTCCCAGATGGTCAATGAGACATTTGATGATGACTTCTCGTTTTTTCTCGATGGAATTTCCACTCTGTAAAACAGGAAGTCTCAACTGAGGCAAAATTTGCACATTTAAAACATGACTTACCATTTCTAGCTTAAACATAACTATTTTTTTTCTGTTGTTGACCTGTTTTCACACCCACCATCAAGGTAAGAACACCTGTGGAGCTAAAATATTGAACAGAAACCTAAGAAAAGCCGTTTTTAGTGGAAGGGCCTCTTCAATGCTGTGTTGGAACGTTTTTGTGGTTAGAAAATGCAATCTTCCTTACCTGAAGCAGAAGGTTTAACTGTGCTCTGTGGCGTTGTCCAGCAGCACCTTTCTTGGCTTGAAACAAGGACAGGAGTTTGGATGAATACAAGTCCAACGATGACATGAACTTTGGTTCAAGGTTCAGGGTCGTGATCCTATGAAACTCTGCACTGACCTGGATGGGAGAGGACAAAAAACCAAGGACAAAAAATCTGAAGGCCAAAATTCTGATTCAATCAAAAAAAAAAAAAAAAAATCTTTAAGTGGAACTACCATTTTTTGCAACCTGGACCTTATTTTCTAACATGCAAAAGATTAATTTACTCATCCAGACATAAATCCATATAAGTGGAGTTGTTCAGTATGCAGACTAAAGCCTTAACATAAAGTATTATCTTCCACTAAGCTTCTAAATTTTATGTTATGAATTGCTTGCACTATTTCCCTGTGAGATTGTATAATCTTTGAGGGAAGAGGCGGAGCCAGGTTGCCCTCTGAACCATCGTCTGCCAGGCAGCGATGCGAGAGGAACACACCTCCACTGAAGTGGCGCAAATATTCAGAATCGCGTCAGCGGCTTTACAGAGAAAGCCTTTCAGCTCCTCTGGCAGCTCTGCTTCCTCCACCTTCCTGGAGATGACAAACGCTAGCAAGGCAGTGTTGTTAGTCACTGCAGCTGACTGAACAGTGCATTGATGTGCGCGATCAGTGAACCTTGCTATCAGCTGGTCAAGTTTGGCGGGATGGGCCGGTTGCTGTCCAACGACCTTGGTCATTTTGGTGCCGAAAACTGAAGCGAGGCTCGGCTCTAGAGGGGGAACAGGCGGAAAACTCCGGTCTGTGAAGCCCTCTGTGAAGCCCTAGGTAGAGACCGCGCTCTAATCTTCGCTGGCTCTGCTGCTGCCTCAGAGAGGTAGGTCATCACCGCCGGGAACTGGGGCCAGATGGGATCTGGGCAACGAGAGTGAGCAGAGCCATACCTTCCCGCCAGATCATCCAATGGGGGGGTGGAGCAGGCTGAGGGACGGAAAGTCCCTTCTCACCAGCTGCCTCCTGGATGATGCCAGGCAGATCCAGGAGCAGCGCACCAACAACTGGGAGCGGCGTCCTCGCCGACATGTGAAGGCCAGGGGTGGATGAGCATCCCTTGAAAAAGGCTGACCTCCACTGCTTTTCCTCTGGCGGGAGGAGCTAACAGGAGCGGCAATAGGATTAAGGTGTGAGGGCGAGGTCTGCATGGTGAGGACCGAGGCAGCCCACGCAGACGGCATGTCGGTCATACGACATGATGTAGCCGGTCTGGCAGGATGGACACAGACGGATGGTCTCGCTGGACATCTTCTGGCTGGCTGAAGAAAAACGGCAGAGTCGATTTCCTGGTCTCACCATAACTTATACTAGACCAGGGTGAGGCCCACACAGCAGGTGGGCGTGGAATAAAATACTTCAGTGCTGCGCGCACAAGGGGAATACCCACTTAAAGGGCTGCGCCTATACTCATAGAATCTGGGGTTACAATACGTAACCAACGTTTCATAAAAATATTAAATTACTCTTCACTCTTTACTCTTCAGTAAAATCTAGTCTGTCGTTATGTGCTCCAGAGTTAGATAAGTGAGACAAAGGCACTTTGCAATCAGCCCAGTCATTCTTCAGTCAGGTTACATTAGCTTAGCCTAAAACAAGTTAAGTGAACGGAAATTATTTATCGTTCCATAGGCTTGGGAATGGTTTCAATAAGAACCATTCTGGTTTTGATTCAGATTCCTCATTCTGATTCAAATTCCTAGCGATTCTAGAGTCTTATGACAAATTAAAGCAACCTGGCTGCTGCAAGATCATCAAAATCACTAGGATGGTAGCAACATGTTTTTTCTCACTTCTCTTATGATGGGGGATCTAACAGACCAAATTTTATTTACAAGTGGATATCCCTTTAAATGTACACTTACTTGGGAGACGTCAAACAACGCCGGCCATCTGTCCTTGATGTCGCTGACACTCAGCTGTTGGCTGATAATATCATGTCTTCTATGTGCAAAGGTTTTGCACATTAAATCCTTGATGGCTGTGCTGTTTTTCTTCTTACACTCATCAATCAGTTGTTGTCGCTCCAGCTCTTGCTGTTCTTTACCATCTTGTCCTGGATAGTGTGGCAGAAACAGCACTTCTCCTTTCCGCGCCTTCTTTATGTTCTTCGCTGGAGCCTTGTCATCAGGGTGCTTGTTCTTCAGTGAGTTGCAAGTAACCTCTGGAACTCCAAGACTTCGTAACTTTGACCTGTAATTTCCCATCTTGTATTTAAGACTATACATCCATCCCATCCAGCCATTACGACTGCCTGGCTCTGTCAGACACGGGTGCTTTTTGACCAGAGCCTCTGCCACTTCTCCAATCTGAAGGCCAGTAGGGTAGGCTGTGTAGCTGTACATATAATCAGCTAATTTTTCCATTATATCTGACTTGACTGAAGTATTGTTCAGCACAGTGCCATTTTGAACAAAGACTTCATTGGCATTTTTCAGTACAGTCTCTGTTGCCACAGAGAAAAGTGGAATGACAATTTCATCTGGCCATGTAGTCTTTAGAGGACTTTGAAGAGGGGAGAGTATGACAGTGTTGTCTGAAGACAGAGATGATCCATCTGTTTGGTCCTCTGTGGTTTTATAGGTTGAAGAGCTTGAACTTTCATTCAGTGAACTTACATCTGAGGGATTTTCACACTGAGGAATCAATGTAAGCACTACTGATGGAATGACCACAGCTTTGACTGTACCCCTATCTTTGATTTGGTTGGGAGAATGAAGTGTAAAGAAATCTCCAAATGAGTCATCATAATAGTGCAATATGAAATCCTCAACTAGCCCAAATGTCTCTCTCACTGTCTCATGCAACTCCTCAACAGTCCTGGGTATTCCTGAAGAGAGCACAAGCTTCTCACTCTGTTGTCCAAAAATTACTTTCAAGGCAACGGAGTCCATCTGCAGAATAAAAACCACAAGAAAAAAGAAAAAGAAAGGGGGTATCTCAGTCTTTCCCCTTACACTAACAAACAATGTGACGTTTTATTGACACCATTTGCTTGCCTTCAACACGATATGGTGTTAAGGGGTAAGTGTCACCAAGTACTCTGGGATGTATTAAGGTCATTTTCCCAGAAGGATCCAGAATAAATGCCCTAAAATGTTCATCATACCAGCTGTTGAGCAACTTCACAATGAAAAGAAATTCATTGCTTAAGACAACAATCTGTAAAATCTCCACAAAGTCAGGTAAGCCACAAGTAGATCCATGAGGCAAAACCATTCCTGAGGCATATTTAGTTCCATGATGAGTCAGAGAGTTGGTCAAATTCACATAGGCTTGTGTTGGATAAAGTTCCTTGAGACACTGCTGTATTTCTACATCAAGCAGTTCCAATGGAAGAGATGATACTTTAGTGACACACACTGATGGCTTCAATGCATTACCATCTGAATAGTATGCCATCATCATCTGGTGCTTTGAGGCAAGTGACAATAGTACATTTCTGAAGCTGTTTGTGTGTTTAACAACCTTCTTAAAGAAACTATGTTTACCCTCAAAGCGCATAGTCCAGAGGCATACTAATGGACCAAATCCTCTGATCAAGTCAGGATAATGCTCCAAAAAATGGTGTTTTGGAGTTAGTTTTTGCTCTGGGAAAACCTCCAATAGCCTGTTGCGATGTTCAGATATAAGTGTGTTCAAGTAGCAAATACTTTCCTCTCTGTGACTAGGGGACACAACAAGTTCAGTTATATCTTTTAGAGTCATAAGAACTTGCCATGCTTCATCATTTTTGGGAATCTTTTCCCCAATAATAAAAGGTAATAGTCTCAATAACGTCCAATTTTCATGTGCGTTGCCACCAATGCTTTTGCGAGTGGAAAAATTTAGGGGGATGATTTGGGGGCGATCTGTTTTATCGGTCCATTTGTAAGGAAATTCTGTTATGAAGTTATTGAGTTCAGTTAAGGAAAAGTAACGTTTACGGATAAACACATGAAGGCATAATGCTAATTCTAGTGGAATTATGCCTTCAAAAAGGTCGTGCAAAAGATCTGGAGGATACCCTGTGACAAAATGGAAATATTTTAATTTCCCCGTTAATGGACAACCTTTCTTCACACCACAAAAATGAACCGAGGAGGAATTTTCCTTTATGGTTTGGACATGTAGATCATAGTTCTCTTTTGTTCTTGGTGGAAAAGCTCCTGAACGAACTTCTTTTTGCTGAAAGTCTGAATGGTCTCCAAGGCAAAATCTACAGATGTAATGTCCAGAAAAGCTTTCCACGAGTCCACTAAGAGAATGAGCGCCAAGATTGTCAGCACAAACACAAAAAACAGTGCCCCTGATATATCTACCAAGCTGTGAACAAAAAATCCCGTCTCTCTCTAATGTTATGAGATCCTTTAAAAGTGGCTCGAGAACAGTTTCATAGCCAAAAGTTTTAACATCACTTGCCTTACACAGGAGAGCCAATTGAATTGATGTTAGCTGTGATCTCAGTTCAGTTGGTATATCAGCAAGTACCCAGTACACAGCTGTGACTTTGTGTTTTTTTCTTGAAGTCCCAAGTGGATTACAAATTTCAAAGTCATCCACATAGAGAACAAGGGAAATACTTAAGTCCTCAATAGCACAAAGTTGGTTTTGCTTGAAATATTGTCCATCGTGGAAAGAGGATAACTGTGAAGTGTTCAAATGTCTAGTTAATATACTGTTAACATCTTCTTTACTCAGTAACAGCTGCAAGGACTGAAGAATAGGCACATACTGAAAAGTGGAATTCTTTTCTGGATCCAAACAGTATTCTACTGGTTCAATAACACAGAAGTTTTCCTTGAAATATTTCTGTCTCTTATATCTTGAAGCAAAGGGACCATCAGGACTAAGGGCTGCACATAAAGGACTTCAGCCAATTCACTGACAAAAGACTGATCAATATTACAGTTATTCTTAATAAGAATATCACTTATTGACTTTGGAATATACTGAAGTGATAATGTGCAGATATAACTGAGCTGTTCTACCAAGTCATCCACACATTTACCAGAAACATTATAGATGCTTTCCAGTTTTAACAAGAGCACACCAATATTTTTCAAAATTTCATTTGTTGTTTCCCTTTCACAACCAAGTTCAGTGGTGACATCCAAGTCCTCGTGATCTTCTAATTCCAGTGCTGGTAAGACGATTTCATTAGATGTACTGACAGTTTGCTTTGAAATCAAGTTAGTTTTAAAGTGCTTCCATGAACAAAATCTGTGCTTTCGACTTCTGTGAGTCGCATAAGTCCCACAAATGTTTGTCTTAAACTCACAACCATCAAAAACACACTCTATGGTTTCATGGCTTTTCAAATGGGAATTTATATGTTGAAAATAGTCTTTTGTGTTTGGGTAAAAAGAGTCACAGATTTTACATCTAATAGTTGGAAGGACCTCACACTCTTCCGTTTCATGCGAACTGTGAGACCTAGACAAGTGTGAGCGTAAGGCACCCCATGTCTTAAAAGAGCAAGGACAATTCAAATGAAGACAGGGTATGGAATAGCCATGACCAAATGTACCATGTTTCACTCGATAATGTTTGAGTAGTGACACTTTTGATGACTCCTCATGTTTGCAGAGTTTACACTGCCATCTCATCACCTGTGACCTAAAAAATTGTGAGAAAATATGTCTCACAGTATGAAGATGACAGAATGGTGTATAACCATATTTACGCAGTTTTTGTATGATTAACTGATTGAATAACCAATACTCACTACCAATTCAGGTGGAGGATACAACTTACAAATAAGTCAACATGGAACAAAGTACAATACTTAACCACATTGAAATAATCTGAATCACATCACCATGCTGTATAAATAAAAAGATAGTATGGTGACACTAGATGACAGACCATGAACTCATCAATATATTTACCGAACTGAAAAATTCTCAAAATTTAGATTTGGCATTTGTATGACTAAAATAACCCACCACAAAACCAGTATAAATATTTAGGTGGTATCACCATCCACTACTCAGCTTGTATAAAACAATATCATATCATTCCAAAATTTAACACATCAAGTCCTCTGAGTAAAATTACCTGCTTTACTTTGTAGTTGATGCAGATTTTTTTCTCCTGGTGGTGAAGATGGTGCTGAAAAAATACAAATCAAAACTTTATCATTACAAAACATGTCACTGAGTAATCTGCCATAACATCAATCTCTTATAAGAAATTTTAGCTTGGATTGAAATAAACATTTATTTATGTAAATTGGGAGTAACTATACTGGAAATGGTGGTACTTTTGGCTTGACCCAAAAGACCAAAGCTTTTTTTTTTTCCATTATTTTCTGGGATCTGAAAGGAAGTAGGGCCCCGAGTCTAAATTTACTTAAGGCCCCATAGTACTTTGGACCGGCCCTGGATGAGGTAATCTGCTGACCCGGGCGGTCCTCTCAGCGTTCTCTCAAAAACTGGCCCTGTTCAGGACAAAGCTGAAAGCAGCGTCTTATATGCTCTGAAAGACCCCACATAGAACAAGAAAGCTAAGCAGCATGGTTGCTGCTATGAACTGTTCCGCGGGCAGGTCTTCTTAGTTACCAAAGCCATTGATGACGTCTGTTCATCTCCTCCTGAACAACCTGACAGAGTGAGTCAGGCCGCGTGACTACCGCAGCTCCCGCACCGTGACTCAACAGGGCCATTTTCTAGAAATGTCTGAGCACACCTGCTTTCACGTGGTTCCTAAAATGCCCCCGATTAAACGGTCAGGTCGCTGGTACCGGGACATTCCGGTCAAATTACCCGGAACGCAGATAGCGACTCAGAACGTAAAAGGATAAAAGGGCGCGGTTTCCCGTCGCCTTTACTGGAAGACGGGTTGAAAACTTAAATTAACGTGCATAAACACGCTGCGAAAAGTGAGCCACCATGACAAACGCTTTCTTCAGAACATGTTATAAAAGAACGGTGTGGATAAAGACAGCTAATGTAAGAATGGTCACTTACCTGAAAACGTTACCAAGTCTGCAGTGGATGTGTGTCTGTCTCGTTCAACGTGCAGAAAATCTCCCATGAGGCCATGCTCCTCGCGCGCGGTACATGCCAAAGGTCATTAGTCTTACTCAAAGTTTTAAGTTAGTATTGGGGGACAAAATTATATTGATTTTGAACCATTAATAATTAAAGTTAAAGACAATGATAAATATGAATACCAGTCTCTCAGTTATTTTGAATACTTTCTATGAGATATATTGAGTAGATTTAAATAATGCACCCTGTGTTTCAAATACAGAATTTTTTCTTTTAAATAAACTTGAACAAAAGAACTCAGTTCAACTCAAAAACTGGTGTTGAAAATTTAAGCATTCTTTTCAGTATTTTCAACTCAAGATAACACGTTTGTGATTTTCAAAGATTTAATCAAGGTCATCTAACTTAGAATTATAATGATATTTACTAAGCCCCTGAATAATTTTTTAGGGTGTAGAATCACAGGGAGTGTTTTTAATAAAAGAAGTTTTTCCTTTTTCATTTTCTTTTCGTTCTAAATTGGAAGACGCTGATCTGAAAATGTATAAGTGTGTTTGTCTCAGATCACCCCCCGTATCTACAATCTCTGCTTGATTGACAGCTCTCAGGTCACCTAGGCTCCATTGGAGAAATGCAAAAACAACTATGTCTGGAAAACAAATTTCAAAAGTTTATGGAAATGGAATGATCTTGGGGATCACCAAATACGCCTGACATCTTTCAAAGCATACTTCGTCTCTCTCCTAGCGTGTAAAACACATGCAGTCAAATCAGCAAGCACACAGGAAAAAACACTCTTTCTGGATTTATGGGTTTGTTTTCATAGAAATTTTGAGTCTTTGTGAAGATTCGAACCAAACTTCATGGGAAGAAAAAAGATTTTGTGAAGAGGGTATAGCTTGAAATTTCAAACACAATCCAGTTTAATGACTTCTATCATCCCCGATCATGTCCACACATAAAGAGAGGATATAAATGGCTCTAACAGAAGATCCTTAGCAGCCGGATTGATTGCACACAGGAGTGTTTAACTGGGAATAAATCGACTTCTCTTGGCTTGTCTGTGTCTCCTCTCCCCCTCTGTTTGTCAGAGGTGATTTGTTGATGGCGATGACTCTTGCTGTCATACAGCACATTCTTTTTGATTACTGTGATCAATAGTCTTTGATGGTACACTCCTCTCGAGTAGGTGGGAGAAAAGATCTGTTATGGCGATATGCTGACCTCGGCAGCCCTCAACTGTCTACGTAGAACCGCTGTGGGATTTATTCCTGACAGCTTTCTGTCAGGGACGCTCCTCAAGCTAGTGCTTCCTCTCTTTTTTTAGGTGAGGGATATACCGTTGCTGCAAAATGAATACTTCATGTTGAGCTGGTTGCTGACTCTCTGTTTTCAGCTTCACAGTGTGTGTCATTGTAGTTTTGTGCCCTTGCGCGGGTCAGGGTGCTGGGCTACTGCAGAGCAAAGAGAGACCCCCGAAGGCTTTTTCTAGACAAGTGAAAACAAAGTTGTCTTATCTGTACAGACACGCCGAGTGAAGAACCGCTTCCTTTAAGGACACATTTCTATTTATAATGATAAAATGCATACTGCACCATACCTCTGGGTTACATATGACTGACAGGAAAGGTGATAATATACCGTTTTCACCCCATGGAAATGTAATTGTAGACTTGCTTCTTGGGGGGTGAAACTAGACAATGCTTAGTTCATTTGCTTTTAAGCTCTTACATGTGGCAGAGACACTGCAAGAACTGCTATAACTTAGGGCTGCTCGATTATGGCAAAAATGATAATCACGATTATTTTCACTGAAATTGAGATCGCGATTATTTGACGATATTTATTTAACCCTTTAAGACCTACCATAGAACCAAGTCCGCCAGAGCTTATATTATTTTTTTAGAATAGAATAGAATAGCCTTTATTGTCATTGTACAGAGTACAACGAAATTGGAGTGCCACTCCCTTGGTGCAAGTTTCAATAATAAATATAAATGTAAAATATAAAAGGTACAAAAAAAAACAATCGTAAGTACTCAAACAATAGTATGTACAATATATACAGGATAGCAGCATTAATATAATGACAGTATGAATAGCAGCATAATATAATGACAGTGACGGTATGGAATAGGTTCAATTGTTTTTGTGCTTATTTACTACGGTGATATCTCTGGGAAAGAAGCTATCCCTGAATCTGTTTGTCCTGGTTTTATGTGACCTGTACCGTCGGCCTGACGGTAATAATTCAAACAGTTGGTTGCTGGGGTGAGAGTGGTCCTTGATGATATTGCCAGCTCTGCTGAGGTACCGAGAGTTTGCAGTGACCTCCAGGCTGGGCAGAGAGCAGCCAGTGATCTTCTGGGCTGTGTTGATGACCCTCTGCAGTACTTTCCTGTCTGCAGCTGAGCACCCTGCATACCATGTTGTTATGCCGTACGTTAGGATGCTCTCTATGGTGGCTCTGTAAAATGTCACCAGCAGCCTCTCCTCCAGGTTGTTCCTCCTGAGCACTCTCAGAAAGTGGAGACGCTGCTGGGCCTTTTTAACCACCGCTGTAGTATTTGCAGTCCAGGAGAGGTCATCAGATATCTGCACGCCCAGAAACCTCATGGAGTGTACCCTCTCCACACAGCTCCCGTGAATGTAAAGTGGGGCCGGGTCTGCTCTGCCCTTCCTGAAGTCCAAGATAAGTTCTTTAGTTTTCGTGGTGTTCAGTTGGAGGTTGTTAACTGAACACCACTCAGTCAGTCTGTTGACCTCATCTCTGTAGTCCGACTCCTCCCCCCTTGAGATGAGTCCAACCACTGTGGTGTCATCCGCGAACTTTATGATGGTGTTTGAGAGATGGGTAGGGGAGCAGTCGGATGTGTAGAGCGTAAACAGGAGGGGACTGACAGGAGTCTGACAGACTGTGGTCTATTTGTCAGGAAGTCCTTGATCCAGAGGCAGATGGGGGTGGAGAGTCCCAGGTGAGACAGTTTCTGGACCAGGATCTCCGGGATGATATGATTGAATGCTGAGCTGAAGTCCAGAAAGAGCATTCTCACATAGCTTCCTCGGTGCTCCAGGTGACTCAGCGCAGTGTGGAGCGCTATGGTGATAGCGTCCTCGGTGGAACGATTTTTCCTGTAGGCAAATTGGTGGGGGTCCAGAGTGGGAGGCAGACCGGCCCTGATGTGCTGACAGACCAGTCTCTCAAAGCACTTCATCACTACAGGCGTAAGTGCAACAGGCCTGTAGTCATTTGGGCTGGCCACAGCTGTCTTCTTGGCGATGGGGATGATGGTGGAGGTTTTGAGGCAGGGCGGGACGGTGTTTGATGACAAGGAAAGGTTGAAGATTTTAGTGAAGACTCCGGTCAGTTCGTCAGCACATGCTCTGAGAACCTTTCCATGTATTCCATCAGGACCTGCCGCCTTCCTGGGATTCACTGACCTTAGAACACACCTCACTTGGTGCTCCCTAAGTGTTAGTGTGCCAGTGCTGGGGGCGGGTGGAAGTGGTGTGGCAGCTGAGGGCTTGGTCGTCTCAAAGCGGGCGAAGAAACGGTTTTACATGTTGTAGTGCCGTTTGTGGGAGCATTTCAAGTTGCTATGCAACTGTTATAGCCCATATTTTAATAATATGTATGCATTAAGTCCATAGTAACTACATTAATTGCAAAAAAGTGCAATAAACTACAAAAAAATTGAAAATCGTTTTTGTTTTTTGTTTTTTACATATATTTCTACTTGGAGAAATTTAAGAGGTTTATCCCTCAAAACTTTAAATACAAAAAAGTTGCAAAAAATAGTTTACAACAACTGGAAATTTATTTTGAGTGTCTTCATAGTTTTATTTTGGAGATACACCAATTTTTATATACTGCAGGAAAAACAAAAAAACAATCCTATGATGCAAATTTGCAAAGAAAACAGCAGGTGCATCAAAATAAACTATTTCCAGCAGTGCAATTCGAGTTCTAAGCATCCCAGAAACTATTCAGAAAAGTCAAACATGACCAGTATAGGTTTTTAAGGCGTACAAGTAAAAAAAAAAAAATACATTTTCCGCGAAAATGACGTCACTTCCGGTTTCGGCCAGGAAATGGCGGACATGCGACAGTTCGCGCTGACGTCTGTTTCACTGTGGGAAGTGTTACGAACAGCTGATCGGATCGGCAAAGCGTGTTTCTGGAATATTATGTTTTTGTTCCTGCAAGCGCTTTTTATGCAATTTTTGCAAAGCTTTATGTGGAAGGAAACCGTGACCGAGGACAAGCTGATGGCATCAGATGTAAGTACAACTCCTCCGGTTTCATATGCAAAAAAAATTATTGTGCTAGCTTACGTTCAGGTTCTACAGGGATTTAAAAATAGTTACGCAAAACAGAGCGTGCTGCTCTGACTGGCTTTAAAGGGTTAACAATAACAATGTATTGAATAATGACTTTAAAAAATAATATAAAATAGTGTGCAACACCACTGAAGTTTTTTTTTTTTTACCTCTCTTTTCAACCAACAGCAGTCACTCTCCTCTCCAAATAACTTCTGCTTAGCTTTCCGAGCTTCCCTCGGGTCCTCTTAATCAGCGGTCTCCAACCTTTTTTGCGCCACGGACCAGTTTATGCCCGACAATATTTTCACGGACCGGCCTTTAGGTGTCGCGGATAAATGAGGGAGGGGCTAATAATCGGCTCAGTCATTTTTAATGATCATTGAAAGCCCAGATCGTAATCGTGATTAAAATTCGATTAATTGAGCAGCCCTACTATAACTACACAAATGTTTGCTGCAGATCCTTGATGTGCTCACAAGAACGTGAGTCCCGAGAAGCTGGAAGGAGCCAGAGCAGCCGGGAGTCACCGCTCCAGCTTACAGCAGTTCAGTTGTCCTGCTGCTGTCAGAGCAGGATGATGTAAAGTCATCTGTGTTTCCCACCCTCTTCTCATTAGCACCGTGATTAACTCATCCATTTTCCTCCCTGGGAACTGTGCTCACTCTTTAATTTTCCTAAAAGATAAAACAGTCGCAATTCCTTTGTTTCACTTTTAGTAAGCTCTGCATCAGGATTAATAAGCAAGCTGTTACTCTGCTCCACCACCAACACTACATGGCTAATCATTCCACAATTCATTAACAAGTTAACATGATGAACCACTTAATCATATAAACTCGTAGATTAAATGTGGAAGATAACGTTGAGTTCAACAGCATTTTGCTACAGTTTATTTCTACCTATAGTTGTTTTCATTGATTGATAGTTTTATTTATTTGAAACACACTAAGTAGCACAGTAATTTTAGAGCCTTTTGGTACAGTTTTCTGTGATGTTGTATTGTCACCGTGGCCTCTGCAGAGTCAGCCAATTCGCTGAGCTTACCTTGTTTTTTGGTTAGACTTGCCAAAGCATTGTGCAGTAGACTCTGTAGACTTATATGATTTATTTTGCTCTGTATTGTACCCTAGTGTTCTAAAAACCCTGCAAGACGCTTTGGGTTAGAGTGCTTAAACACTATATAGCAAAATAAAGCCACGATTTTAAATAAACGTAAGGTCACATATAAAGTCATCCTGTTGTTCACTCACAGAACTGGACTTTTAAACGGGAAATCTAGCTGGCATCTTAACCTCCTAGGACCTGGCATCCACATATGTGGACATCACATTTTGGGTTGTCTAGACCAAAATACTCAATTTTGCTCTACAAGGGCCTGATATCCACTTACGAGGACATTATACTGCTACTGGTCAATCGAAATTTACAACGAATGTCTTCATATGTGGATTTCATTTCTCCCAGAAACAAAAATCAGGTATAAAACAAACTGGTAATTCTTTGTTTTTACATTCATCAGGTCCAAATCAACCCAAATATTGAAGAGAAATTAAAAATGCATGACATGAAAGAGTTCGGGTCTTAGGAGGTTAAAGTGAATTGAAAAGGTACTTTCAAAAAAAGTAGCTGCAACTCACTCACTTTGAATGCTAATTGGTTCAAGCTAACTCTTGCTCAGCTCGCATGATGTCTGGCAGGATGGACTGTAGCAATCTTGCTCTCATGAGAAACCAGCTGCTTGCAAGGTAAGGCCTCATGCTTTACGCTTGCTCTTTCCTCAGTTCATTCATTCCTTTATATAAAAAAAAAAAACAACAGCAACCAAAAAACAGTCTGGCTTCAAATAATTTTTAGTGACAACAGCATTTCCAAGCAATCAAGCTAAGGTTAGCTGGTAGCTGCAAATTTGTTTTTATTTTTACTTTTTATTTTTTGTTTTTTTAATCCATGCTATCAGGTTAGCGATCATCAGCTAACATTAATCAAAAGAAAGCTAGTTTTATGTGCCTCAATGGCAACGTGAACATCAGAATGAGAATAATGATGGATCATTTGGTTCCTGGTGTAAAATTGGTGCCCTGTGTTTGTTATTTAGATAAATATTGCAGCATGTTCCTTTTGTTTAGGAGTTTAGCTGCGTGTTGACTGGTCAAATATGTGAATATATTGCCCGATAATTATGTTAGGTAAAATTCCACGTAGTTATGGTAAATATCCTCTTCTTAACTACTCACCCAAATTGTAGTCGCGGGGTACTGGACCCTGTCAGAGCTGTGGCGAGTGGCGGGGTACACAGTCTAGACCAGGGCTAAATTAACAGACCTTATCTAGCCATAAAACTGCTTGTAAATTAACTGTTAAATTAATTTTAATCTTTGTACTTTTCTTACACTCTTTTGTAATACTTTTGCTACAACGTGTCCACTTCAATTACTTCTTGATTGTGAGATTTAAAATTTACTGTGATGCTGCACAGAGGCAAAATTACAAAAACTCACCAATTCAGAGAACTGAGGACATGTCGGTCTAACTTGGCTTTCAACAGTATTAGGAGATATTTAGAGTGACAATGGTGAAAATACTAGAAAATGTTCCTATGTAAAGCAAAGAGAACCAGACATTCAGCAGCAGATTTCAGAGATCTGGAGGTTAAGATACTAGCTGGTTCAAATCATTTCAGTAACTTTAAATGAGATAGAATAATCTTCAAATCATTTCAAACTTCCCTGGTAACCAGTAATAGAAAACCAGTACGGCAGAGATAAGCTCTCACTCTTTTTGGCTAAGGCGGTGCGCCTTTATGCTGTGAGACAGCTATTGTTGGGAGACACATTTCCTCAGACTATATGTAAGTACACGTTTGTCACGTTAAAGAAGAAATCTGGTGTGTCTATGAGCCACTTTGGTTGTCAGAAGTGCAGATGAGTAAGGCTGATAGAGCTGTGTAGTTCACCCCACCTGTCACACACACAGAATAATAGAATTTTTCACTGTCTGTTCTTGAATATCTCATTTGAATGTGAATTTCAATTCCAAGCTTGGTGTTATTTTTTACCACTAAGCTCCTGCTGCTGGAGTTCCTACGTCCACAGTGTTGTGTGGCCTCGTGTTACCAGGGTGAACAGCTTTCAATAAGCAGATTTACAGAGGAAGAAAATGTAAACAGAAGGAAGACGCTGCCTATAGATATAAAAAGCCGACAGCCGTATTCTCCTGCTGTGGGCTGCTGAGCTGCTATAGGACTCTGCTGCATCACTTATGCGTCTCATCAGCCCTGAGAAAGGCCACCTAATGTATGAAAACTACTACAATATCATATGCATTTGATGTGGCCACCATCCACGAGGTGTAACAATGACACTGCATGTTAAATGGACTGTTAAGACAGAGTATTCGGAAAAAGAACAGTTTTTAAATAGAAAGTCCTCAGATGACACGCCCGAGACTTTTTTTTAAGTTAAAAGAACTTCGATAATGATTGTTTTTCATATGTTTTTTCATGCAAATATACTAAGAAGCACATGAAAGGGAAGAGGAGAGACAGATCTGTGAGCAGTTGCCTCTTTCCAACACCCCGCTCACACTCCCTGCACAACACCGGCAGCTCTGGTGCTATGAGCAAAGGAGCCCTCTGCTCGTAAAGCACAGATTTATGGGTGAAATTAACATATCATTAACATACCACAGGCACTCTTAAAAGAAGGTTATTTATAATTAGGTGACATCAGAGACACTGGTTTGCGTGACGCTGGAAAGAGAGAGAGAGAGAGAAGGGAGACGAGGAAGCTGCCACCATTGGAAGTGCCCTAGAGAAGCCTTTTTCTCTTCTCTTTTTTTCATTGAAAGGGAAAAACTGGGACGCCAAACCTGTTGTTTCCTTTGTGCGATGCGGTCAGAGACATTTGGGGTTTTTTGCTGTCCTATTTCTCGCTATCAATAACACAATACTGGCCTGTTTCTGTCTGGTCTGAATGGCCTGTGCGGCCCCTCTGTTTACACGTTATACTTTTCTGTTGCAGCATGAATGCGCTGTGCTCTCGCAGGCTCGTGGCAGAGAGGAGCGAGTTACATCTGCTGTGCTTTCAGGGGTTTGGGTGGAAGTAAACAACAAATGCAAGCTCTTTCATGCGAGCCCATGAAACAGTGTTGCAGGTTAAAGCGTTATACATAAAATGAAGGCCGTCGTGTGAAGTCCAAGACTAGTAAACCGTTATTTTGAACTGGTATATTTTGGAGTAATTAAATAATGTTTCACCCACCACAAGACTGTTCCATAAGAAGACATGATTTGGAAGAACTGAACATGATTTATTGAGATGGAGAATTTGATTAACAAGACTCTGATGAACCAACGTGGCAAAACAGAGTCCCAGAATTGACAGGAATTAGGACAGGACCCCCTGATGTCGAGACGCTGGTGGTGTTGGAAAGGAAGACGAGGCTTGCAGGGGGTCTGAGTGAACAGGGTGAGGTGGAAACGGGGAAGAGGCAGACTGCAGGAATGAAAGGCAGAATGACACAAGAGCACTGAGTTGACGGTGTGGGGAAGTCAAAGTGGTATAAACAATCAACTAGAGGCTTTAATAAACAGGAGTGCAGGCGGATGAGTGATTACAGATCCTCTTTACTGAACTTGCGCATAAATTTTTTTATTTGAAAATCAGAGTGGATCAGTGAATTGTAAATAGCTTATACAACTAATCAGAGTACTTTCTCTGACCAAATGGTTCCGTTCTTTGCTTTGGTCCATGCTAACATAACAGATTTTACGTGAAATTGTCAGACTTTTGTGGTCCCAGAGGATGAATCCTTTCCTGATCCATTGCCTTTTTTCTTTTAGCTCAGCCATGAGGTTGACACTTCGACTCTTGCATGAAATATGTACACAACTATGTGATGGATTAGCATGCAATTTGCTGGTGACCTTTGTGTCGCCAAAAGAATATTAATCATCAACTATGGTGATACAAATATATTAATCTGTTACTCATTTTTATGGAATTGTAGCCTTTCCCTTAAGAGGATTTGGCACTTTTCTTTGTTACACGTGACAGTAATCTGGGAAACTCGCTGTCAACAATAAGGTGACCTTGATATTCTATAAAAGATCGTCTCGCATAAGTCAAATGTGCGCTTTAAACCGGAGCTTCTCAGAGTGCCACTGTGGAGCCGGCGTGTCACAGGGAAAACACACATTTGCTTGGTGGTTGTGTCGGCTCAGAGGATGATAGATGGTGATTTATTTATTTGTTAACTTTTTTTTAAATGTTATATTTCTTTACATTGGCTGTGTCTTCTATGATTGCCAAACATCATTTTAAATTGAAAAAGAACATGACATAAACTGAGAATTAGAGATTTGCACAGTAGTGCATTCTTCTCAAACAACATGTGGGAGAAAGGGAATGAAATGCAGTGTCTGACTGTGTGTCTATCTCATCCAAACCTCAATGTTAAGCTAAAATAACAAAGTCTTACTAGTTAATGTGAAATCACGTGCATAAATCACACACAACTTTAGGAACATTTTGCATGTCTTGTCAGTGCATTTTAAGCTTTCGGTTACTTTACAGGATTAAGTGACACAAAAAGGTCAAAGCATGGGAAAGATTATAGTTTCTAATGTAAAGTGCATATTGATAACTTAATGAAAGGACTTGTTGTGTAATTCATACAATGTTTTATACCAGGCTGTACTAACGCTGATTCTACAAGGTCAACAATCTGAGTTTAACCTTAGCGCTGTGCTAAGGGACAGGATATCAGTGCAGGGGAATATTGGTGGAGGAGAAAAAGAAGTCTAGAGTCAGTCTATTTTTATTCTTGGTTTAGATTGACACAAAATATTGATTTTGCAGATACCATATAGTTTCTTTTTGCAATGCAAAGTACACTACCTCCATGTTGTCTATCTTGCCATTCAACCAATTCAGTCTGTGAGAGTCAGTGTTTTATGTCTCGTTGTTCAAGGTGCTCATCAAATCCAAAAAAACTGACAGGGTAAGAATTTCAGGCATAAGCACATGAGCGTCTGGCAGCGTCCAGTACTGCAGATTTCTTTTCATTGTATGAGACACTGAAAAAAAAAAACAGCTCTACATGAAATAAGCCAAATATTCTTAAATCTGACAAAATTAACTTGTTTTGACAAAAAAATCTGCCAATAGGGAAGCAAAATTTTTTTTGCTAGAATCCTTAAAACTAGCAAATGACTCTGACTTCTGTATGCCTATTAACTGGACAAGACTGTCTACAATTTACGCTTAATTGAAGAAAATTTGACTTAAGATTTTACAGCTTAATTTAGATTTTCATATAAACAAGAAGAAACAAGAAGCTAACTGTAGGACAAACTTTAGTGTCATTAAATATATTTCTTTTTTAGGCCTTTGTTTGGCTTTATTGGTAGAGGCAGTGAAGAATCGACAGGAAAACAGAGGGAGAGAAAGAGTGGAAGACAGGCTGTCAGCCATGCAGCATGCGGGCACCCGCTCAACACAGTGAGCTAAACCAGCACCCATTAAATACATTTCTTGAATTGAAAAGTTGTTTAAGTGGCTTTACTCTTGAAATAAGAAAAGTAATCGTATTCTTATTCTGTAATTTTAGCCAAACCATTACCATACCCTGTAACTGGGGAAAAAAAGCTCAATATGAGCTGAAATATCTTATAGAGAAAAATATTTTCCTAGAACAAGCTTAATTTTCTTGTGCAAAACTTGCTTGTTAAGAGTGTATTTTATTTTTACACAAAAAATAAAAAAAGTCAATTTTTGCAGTGGAAGAACAAAAGTCCATCATGCTTTCACACGTGTGTCATTTCTGTCTGACATGTTGCCAAGCAGCTGCGTAGTAGGAACGTATCCAGTCCTACATTTGTGATCCGTTATCTTGTTAAGATCAGCTAGCAAAATAGCAGACAGGGTCACTGTTACATGGCAGAACTTATTACATGTCCGTTAGATGCTAAAAAACTCACGTTTTAAGGAAACACGTTGAGCCAACAGCTCCACCAGTAGAGGAGGAGAAGGATGCTGGTGCTACACCTCTGAAGCCATAATGGCTAGCCTTTAGCCAAAGCTGCCTTTCTGTGGGAAATAAAGACACGTGTTGCTGGTTTTGCAGTGGAAGAGATGTTTCCACTATTAACTCAGTATGCAGAGGAGGAGGTGAATGTGCAGTAGGTCGAAAACCCTCTGGATATTTTATTACAGGTCTGGTCTTTACTTTACAATATAAAGAACCTTGAGGCGACTGTTATTGTGATTTGGCATTATCTAAATAAAACTGAATTTCTTTTTTTTTTCCCATTAAGATGCAGCGCTATGACGTCACCGTAACGTGATTGGTCATTTGCAGTGTGATCCGAACCAACATTATTATAATAATCTGGGACAAACACCTGCACGGGGATGTTAGATTCACCGCTCTACTACACACTGAGCGAAAGGTTTAAAAATCTTTTTTCCGTATAAATGATTTTTCTAAATGACTTCTCAATTTTTCACATAAGCCTGTTTTACAGAAATCAATACTGCACTCCATCAATTATAAATCAAAACTTTCATTTCCTCTCAGAGTTGCTTAATTTATTTTAATGAAGTGACAGCGATCACATAGATGAGCCAAAATGCAACAAGCAGAGATGTCGGCATAAGCATGCACTGCACATCAATTCCGCCCATTAGTAATGAAGATGGGACAAAAACAATCAGCTAAATGTGACAGCTGAGGAGATTGTAAAGAATGCCCATTGGCTAAAGTTCTTAAACTCTGCAGGAGCAAAGCATCAAACCTCATTATGTTAACAGTTATGGAAATCGTTACAGGAAGGTGAATGTTCCTTGCAGTGGAAGCAAGCCCAGTCTTATTGTTCAGAGAAACAATACATGATAACAAACTGTTGTTCTTTCTTGTTGTGGCATCAGGAAGAAGAGCTACGGCAGAGCGGCGAGGCCAAATATCATCACCTGAACGAAGACCTGCACGTCCTCATTGAGATCTTCGCCCCACCAGCCGAGGCGTACGCCAGGATGGGTCACGCTCTGGAGGAGATCAAGAAGTTTCTCATACCAGTATGTTCCCTTTCTACTCACACACACACACACACACACACACACACACACACACACACACACACACACACACACACACACCTACCTCTTCTGGCTTTTACTTTTTTCTCCTCCTGAATCTCTCTCCAGCTGCCCTTTGGCCCCAGCCAACTCATTTCAGTCTGTCCACAGTGAAGTGAGTGAATAACAGCAGAGATGAGTCGCTCTTTCACTGTCTCTCTTTGTTTGTAACTTGTACTATAATTCTGTCAGGGTCTTCCAAGTGTGTGTGTGATTCAGTGTGTGATCCTGTGTGGGAAGTCGTGGGTATAAGAGGAATAAAAGACCACAGGAGGGAATCTCTCTGCATGGGCCAAACCCTCCTTGGCAGCAGCATACAGCATGGAGCTTATTTACTCTTCATTCATTATGAATGATGTCTCCAATACTCAGAGCACCAATGATTTACATCTCGTCATTAATTATAGGCAGTCCCGTCCCCACCGACTACCTTCTCATCTCAAAGTTGCCATAAAGTGTAGACACTGATACTGCGGACACATGACAATCATATCAGTCATTTTAAGATTAAAGCCATATTTCCATACCGTTTTAAGTTAGGGGCAAAAAGCAGCTGTGTGAAAAGATGAAGTCAAGCTGGGTCCCGAGGATTTATCAACAGGAATGATCTGAAATGTTTTGCTGCCTCAGGAACGGCGGTCACGGCAGTACTGTAAAGTATATTAATTAGATATTCCCGGGGCTGCAGCCCTGGAGATAAAGGACGTAATTTAATACAGTGTAATTGAAAGCGAGTCTATTGCCGTCTGCACGCACGCATGTGTGTGTGAGTGTGAACATGATGCCTCTCTGTGTGCAGGATTACAATGATGAGATCAGACAGGCCCAGCTGCAGGAGCTCACATACCTGAACGGCGGCTCCGAGGATGCCAAGGTGCCATCAGTGAGGGGCAAGTCAGCCGCCCGTGGAAGAGGGACACCTGTTCCAGGGCCTCCCAGGTAACCTGTGCCCAAATGTGTGTGAGAGTGTGTGTGTGTTTGTGTTTATGTGCAAGATGTTGTGCATTTCAGATCATCTGGGGATTGAGTATTATTTACAGATAAAGAGCCACTGGGAAGGCTCTTTATCTATTTCTCCATAAATAGATGTATATAGTATCCAGTTGCATTTTATGAGTTAATGTCTCTATTTAGAATTAAAGCACATTTTGACCGTCTGTGTCTAACAACACAAGAAATATCTGGTGTTTTTGTTTAGCTTTTGCAATACAAGGTAGACAGTGGATGTTTCTTATGTCTCTTGAATCTCTGACGTGACGGCGAGCCTAGGTATTTTTTCAAATGCAGTCTGGGTTGGATTTACTGAAATCTCAGCTGTGATAGCAGTGTGAGTGTGATTACTTCTTGATTTAATTAAATAATACCTCACAGGCTAATACGGCTTTTCAGTACTGATACCAGAGTACCAGTCAGAAAGTACTCTGACATTACTCAATACTCAACATTAGACATTAGGACCATTTAAGCCTTTCACTTGCTTTCCATATCGTCAGTAATTCATAAGGATCTGCATGACACTGTACGCTGCTCAAAAGAATTAAAGGAATACTTAGAAAACCAATCAGATCTCAATGTGAAAACAAATCATGCTTGATAACTACATTGATATGGACTGGCTAATGTAGGAATGTATGGATGCCACATTATTTGATGAAAAGAGGACTTAATTTCACCGAAGTGAAAAATTATGCGATTGGTCAATTTTGCCAAAATTTCATTGTCACAACTCAAAATAGCACTCCTGGTACTGCTCCTAATGAGATGACAGGTGGTGTCCTGAGGAATAGGGCTGTGCGATATGACCAAAACCTCATATCATTTAACATTTATCGTCCCGACAACGATATATATCACAAAAGTTTTACATTTTCTGTAAATTCTGTGAATCTCGGGCAGCTCGACTTGCGTGAAGTGTTTTCAGCTGGACGTCGTGTACTTGGGGTCGAGTGTTACATAAGTTGAAATGGCCGCAGTTTTCTTTGTGAGTATTTATTACACGCCGTGCTGTGGGGAAAAGCCTGTTCTAAGGTTTATTTTTTTGGCACCTGACGGCTCTTTTTAGCGTCTTATCCATAAACAATCTCAACAGGATCTTCAGCTTTATTGTGAAAGGTTTATGTTGGGGCTGCACGATTAATCGTTAGAAAATCGCGATCTCGATTCATACTTATGTGCAATCTCATTTCCAAATGACAACGATTTTTTAAAAAAAAGAAAAAAAAAGACGACGACGATTGTACCGCATTCTGATCCGGGACGTAATCTGCATGAAAACAAGCGCTCACTCTTCCTGCTCAACAAATGACAAGGGCGGAGCCTTATACCATGTGATACAGAAGCTGTGCCGTGTGATGCTAAAATTAGCAGGGAAAAAACAACGGAGAGCACGTCAGGGATGACGAGAAAGTGACAGGAGAAAATCCGTTCCGGTCAACCACCCAAACATCAATAACGGGAACCTTATACAGCGCTTCCCTATACACGTCGAACTTCCGCAGGCACAAAGACATTACGGAGGCTATCACTTATCAGCTGACCAAAGATATGGCTCCCATCAACACTGTGCAAAACGAGGGATTTAGGAAAATGATCAACACCCTAGACAAACGCTACACAGTGCCGTCCCGCAACTATTTTTCTATTGTTGCACTACCTGCTCTATACACGCAGCGTCGAGCAACGGTGGAGACGGAATTTCAAGCAGTAAAACATTTGGCAACGACAAAACGTGAGACATTTGTTGTTTTTATGTTTATTTATTGTTTTTATGTTCAGTTTCAACTGTTACGAAGTTGATGTGCAGTTAATAAGTGCAATAAATATTTATACTAGAAAAGAAAATCGTGAGAGAATCGTGATCTCAATTCTAAGCAAAAAAATCGTGATTTATGCAAAATCGTGCAGCCCTAGTTTATGTGGAAAATAAACAAGAGGACGGCGAAGCCACGCGATGGTTTTACCATCGTTGTTGCTAACGACAACGCATAAAAACAGTCGCTTGTCCGTCCGTAGAGTGGTTTTATTAAATATAAGAGAAAGAGAGAACTTCTACAGTGACTGATAACGATAGCGTGATATGATACGATAGACGTTTTCATATTGTTATATCGAACAGCCCTACTGAGGAATGTCCCCCAAAATCTGGACCTGAGCTCATGTTCTGTTGGATTTAGGTGAAGTGAGCTTGTGCTCAGGGTGAACCCACCCTTATTGTGAAAAGCAGATGGCACCACTTGTGGATCTGCCAATTTTGGTATTGAGCACAGGGCCCACTCGAGAACGTCAGCCCTATTTCTGATTGTTTGGTCAGATACTTGCACACCAGTGTCCTGCTGGAGGTCATTTTGTAGTTCTGACAGTGCAGAGAAGAGGAAGAACTGTGTAAAAACTCTAAAAGATACAAGAAAAATGTGTAACAACTAGAGACAGTAGTTTTAGTGGCTTGATTGTTTAAACATTAGGGGCTAAGCTAAAGGACCAACTCTTACCAAACGGTGATGTTACCAGCTATTCCACATGTTTGTGATGTTGCCCCTTGACACAGCTACAACATGCAGAGTGTAGCACCTACGCAGAGCTTTGCAGAATTAGGATAACAAAATTATTTTGTTATCCTAATTAAAAAGCAAAAAAACAAAACACACAGGATTAAATAGGCCATTTTGAAAGCCCTGGTAAAGAGCCTAGATTGCCATTTATACTTGTTGGTGCATCTGCCAGAAAGACGTGTATCATAATGTGTCTGTACTGATCTATCGCCATTCCAACAGGACAAAGCAGCGGTATCAAACTGAGCACAACAAACCAGACAAAGACTTCATGTGTAATATGACTTGTTATTGAACAGTTTGGAAGTTGTTTCTTACTTTTTGAAAGAATGAACTGTAACAAAAAACGTTCTTCTTAAGCCAGAAAATGAGCGCTGGTATTTCTGAGTACACCATGCAGAATGGCTGCAGACCTCAGCAGGAATTAAAAGAAGAGTGAGAAACTGTAGTTGCAGCAAACCCAACGCAGTGCCGTTATCAATTGAAGTTGGCACTGTGGAACTTCGCATACAGCTGCTACTTCCTTGAATTTATACGCTTTTTTAATGTATTCTGGAAGACTAACAGGGCACAAACAAAAGAAGCAAAGCATCAAATATGAGGGAGATAAGTTTTTTTTTCTTTTTGCACAAAACTGTGCTTTTTATCAACCATTGCTTTAGAGGTAGAATTTGGTATTGCGTATCCTAAATATTAAACATTTAATAAAGAGCTACATTTATTTGTCATTCCAGTCAAATAAGATAATTAAAGACAAGTGTAAAAAGACATTTCTGCATTTTGAATGTTAAAGATACGAAGGGCTAAATACATTGTAGACATTTGGCCCCCAGGATCCCTGCTGTAGACCCTTTATTCCACTCATGGTAGGTTTTGACAGCAGCACCAGCACTTAAATGCAGCAAGCATTCCTTGAACAGCCTTTTTGTAAATGCAAGAGATCAACTGGCGCATCTGTTTACGGCAAAGCCAGACAAACTCACCCACTTTAATAAAGTACAAGTCAATAATCTGTATTTTTCATCAGGCCACAGGCAAGTGCAACACAATAAGTTTGCTGCATGAACAGTTTTTACACACAAAAGCAGCACGCACTGCTGTTTATTATTTTGCTGAGACTTTTGAAGTTTGAAGCTAATAACTTGGAAGTAAGACTGACTTCTTGTTCTGTTACTTCACTCAGTAGCTCTGCTGTCAGAAAGATCAAATCAAAGGCCCTCACATTAATTACTCAATAGTGTAATGTTTAGCTAAATATTATGACACATTATATATACAACTTATATTAGCAATGTAATTCTGAAAAATAACTCATTGTAGTAATATTTTAAAATAAATGTAGTGGAGAACATTCCACGTCCCTATACACACACCGTGCATGCTGCTGCAGGTCTCCTGAGTTTATGACTATGAGCCAAATTTGGTTTGATTTGTGGCAAACTAAGCTAAGTTTGTTTGCCTGCAGGCAACAGTCATTTTAGCTCTTCCTTAATTTAATTCAGTTTCTCAAACAAAGTGGGAGTGCATGGAAGGTGAAAAGATCCCTTTCCTTGATGCTTAAGCTTTTTGAACATGTGCTGTGATGTAGAACTCATATTGCTTTTTCACTCTTGGAAGTTTTCATTACTCTTACAGTAACGAGTATGGCTGTTTTGAACTCTAGGCTGCAGTTTGATCACGAGTTACATAAATTAGATGATAACAGCCATCATCCTTGTGTTATAAAACCTGTTTATTCAAAAATACAGTATAGATGCTCCGTGGGCTGTATTTTTTAATACTTTATATTAGGGCTGCTCAATTAATCGAATTTTAATCACGATTACGATCTGGGCTTTCAACGATCATTAAAAATGACTGAGCCGATTATTAGCCCCTCCCTAATTTATCCGCGACACCTTAAAGGCCGGTCCGTGAAAATATTGTCGGGCATAAACCGGTCCGTGGCGCAAAAAAGGTTGGAGACCGCTGATTAAGAGGACCCGAGGGAAGCTCGGAAAGCTAAGCAGAAGTTATTTGGAGAGTGACTGCCGTTGGTTGAAAAGAGAGTTTAAAAAAAAAAAACTTCAGTGGTGTTGCACACTATTTTATATTATTTTTTTAAAGTCATTGTTAACCCTTTAAAGCCGGTCAGAGCAGCACGCTCCGTTTTGCGTAACTATTTTTAAATCCCTGTAGAACCTGAACCGTGTAAGCTAGCGCAATAATTTGTTTTGCATATGAAACCGGAGGAGTTGTACTTACATCTGATGCCATCAGCTTGTCCTCGGTCACGGTTTCCTTCCACATATAGCTTTGCAAAAATTGCATAAAAAGCGCTTGCAGGAACAAAAACATAATATTCCAGAAACACGCTTTGCCGTTCCTATCAGCTGTTCGTAACACTTCCCACAGTGAAATGATGCACCTGCTGTTTTCTTTGCAAATTTGCATCATAGGATTGTTTTTTGTTTTTCCTGCAGTATATAAAAATTGCTGTATCTCCAAAATAAAACTATGAAGACACTCAAAATAAATTTCCTGTTGTTGTAAACTATTTTTTGCAACTTTATTGTATTTAAAGTTTTGAGGGATAAACCTCTTAAATTTCTCCAAGTAGAAATATATGTAAACAAAACAAAAGCGATTTTCAATTTTTTTTTGTAGTTTATTGCACTTTTTTGCAATTTATGTAATTACTATGGACTTAATGCATACATATTATTAAAATATGGGCTATAACAGTTGTATTGATGTATAGCAACTTGAAATGCTCCCACAAATGGCACTACAGCATGTAAAAAAAATAATATAAGCTCTGGTGGACTTGGTTCTATAGTAGGTCTTAAAGGGTTAAATAAATATCGTCAAATAATCGTGATCTCAATTTCAGTGAAAATAATCGTGATTATCATTTTTGCCATAATCGAGCAGCCCTACTTTATATTAACAAATGTTATCATTTTACAGTTTACACAGCTAGTTATAGTTATACAGATGTTAGTCTAAAAAGTCATGACTGTTGACTTGTGAAATCTAAACTTTTAAACTTTACTTAGTGATCCTCCATCAAGCTGTTCTTCTGAGATTGATTTGGCCTTATGTGCATTATGAGCATCTAGATTGTACTGGGTTGTTTTTTTTTTTTTTTTTTGCAGTGATAGACAACAATATGATTGTAGGGTTTTAACGTTAAACAACCCTTTTCAGGATGGCAATATGGAAATGAAATGCAGATATGCAAACACAGATACGTTTTAAAATACACCAAGCCAAGATGAGATGCAACAAAGCACAAAGGTGATGCCAATCCATCATTTAACAAAAAAATACAATCTTGAACCACATCTGTTCATATTTTGCCTTCCCCCTGGTTGCAGTTTCTGAAACTATTTGCAATTTACTTACAAAATATATGAAATCTTACAATATTCAACAATAAATAATTTAAGAATCATAAGAAAACTGAAAAGTAAGAAAAGTATTTCAACATAACTATCTCTTCCTCTTCCCTTAGTGGCACAGTGTAGTGAGCTCAGCTCTTATCAGCCCCTTTAGATCACAAGGTGGTTGCTAAAGTTGCCTCGTGTCTTGCGAATAATTCCCATCTAATTCATAAAGGCAGACAGATGCATGTTGCAGTCTGGCTGAAATCAGATTGGAAATAGTTACTGTGAATTTCTATTTAATCTGAATTTCTGTGTCTGTAGATGGAACAGACAGAAACAGATTTCACTGGTTTATCACAGTTTAGTGACATATTACCACCAGCACAATTCATGTAATCGTCAACTTGACCCCATTCGATAGCAGACTGACTTATTGCCTGTCTTATTGCCTTTTTATCAGCATCTGCAGGCCCCACAGTAGTTTTACCCCCTGGGGCTTCCATGACTGAGAATAAGGGACTAACTAAAAGTGATGTTAATGTTTTTTCATTCTGAGCTACATTCTGTTCCACACTCTAATCCCGTCGGTGGCAGCGCCACATACTCACATTTCACATTAGTACAGGGTCCCACAGTGAACAGCCAATAGAAAGGAGTTAGCAGGAGTGAACAATTAAATTCATTTACTAAACCAAACTACTTCCTATACCACAATCATTATTAGATCAGGTATATTTAAATTAACATTTACTTAAATATTATTTAGCAGAAAACCTTCAGAAAGTATGAATTGTGCAGAATAATAATTCATAATATTATTGCTTCATGTCAGTGTAGTGTGAAAATGTTATATTTACATTTAACACCATTATTTCTTAATTTAACTGTACTCCCCTGGTCATGTGAAAAAGCACACAGAAATAGCCCATGATTGAGGCGAGTGTGTATACCACCTTTTGGCTAAGCTAACAACGTACATTTTGTGAATAGCAGTGTTTGTTTGTTCCATGTTAAAAGGTCATGTTTTACCCGAAACTGCTATTCATGTGTGATGAAATAGGTCAGGCCGGTGAGCAAGCACCTCTAATTGGAAAACAACAATGATAGTAAATAGTGTCTAGCAGAGTGCAGTGATGCAATGTCTGGTGTCCATAAACATTAGCAAAGCAAAGCCTCATTTGCATAAAATCCTTTAAATGCAAATGATCTCCAGTCGATGCTTGCTTCTGTACCATCTCTGTGAACCCACGCTAATTCCAGCTCCTTGGAGACCTCACAAGACTACAAATGAAAATACTCACGGCCATTAGGAGACTTTAACGCTCTTTGCTCGACGCTCGTTTTAAAAAAAGAAAGAGAAAGCAGTCGTGTTGTTTGCTCTTTGTGTTTAGAAAAGAAAACACACTTCTTTTATCAGATTTTGAGATAAACAAGGTCACGAAGAAAGGGCGTTTGTGTTGCTCAGAGTCAGAATATAATTGGCTGTGTTTTAAATTACACTGTAATTAGCATTTACCATGCTTAATTTGTGCGTGATAAGACAGGAGTCCCACAGGCTCCTACAGTGGAAGTAGCATGCAGTTTCTTCCATATTTGCACGCTTTTTTGATGCCGTTCTAATAGAGACTTTGTAATTGATGTTGTCAGGGCTCTGTGTGCGGGCAGGTGGAGATGTGGATCCAAGTGCAGGACTCTCAGACGGAAATATAACTGAAAACCACAGCTTTATTGCTGGCACCAACAAAACAGAAACCAAACATGAAAACACTAACTGAAACACACAGGCAGGATCTGCGGGTACGACGCGACACTGAGCACAGGAAAACACAGGGCTAATATACACAGGGTGGTAATCAGCGAATGGGCAACAGGAGGGAGACACAGCTGGGAGAGATCAGGGTTAACGAGACGGTGGGAACCAAGCTGCACACACTAACATAAGACAAAGACTTTCACAATAAAACAGGACACATGAATTACTAAACAAGCATGCAGACTTTACACTGAGAGACAGACAGAGACTGACACATGGAACCTGAACTAAACTAAACGTGAGATACAACTGAGAACAAATCCTTAAGCACGGATAAACAGAAACAAGAAATAATCATCATCACTACGAGAACAAGAAAACAATCCATGAAGCAGAATTAAACCGAAATATAATAAACTCAAAATACTGGGTCCAACGGACCCAGAACCGTGACAGATGTTCCTTTTTACACTAACTTTGACTGGAGCTGTTGCTGGAATAGAAGGATCCAGCACTTAAAGGGGAATCGTTTTTTTTTTTAAGTATTTAAACTTAATGACGGTCAAATTGCAATCAAGTAAACATTCCCTACTATCCTGGTTAGTCTTTTTTCACTCTCTCTGTCTTCCTGCCCCAAATCTGTGATGTTTCACCAGGAAAAAAAAAAGAAAAGATGGGAAGAAGGAGCTGAAATGGAAAGCATAGAAAGAAAATGACCCCTGGCGGTTTTCTGCTGCTGCTCCATATCAGTTAACTGCTTTTAAAAAGAAAGCTCATTCGATGTAAAAAGCGCGTGCAACATTTTTACCAAACCACAAGGTCAGACCGCCTTTGATTTCCAGCAGAGCAGCTTGAATTTGCTTCCGTCTTGATTTCAGTGCGAGTTAGGCTCTGTGTTCCAGATGTCATCAGAATCGCTCACTCGTTTGCTGCAGAGCCGCGTGTGATGGGCATGCTTGGCTACTAAAATATTAAAGGCAGAAGTCGGGTGTTGGCAGTTCTAAATATCAAAAGAAACCATGTCTAAGAAATAGATTTTAAAGAAATGTTCAGTTTTTGCAGAATTTTAACCAGTGCTTTTCTCTCCAGGCTGACAAGTTAGAAAATCAACAAACAGAGTAGAATACATTTATTATAAAACAGGCAGAAGTACTTTTTTTTTTTCTTTATCTACATTTGCCGTAATAGACAAGAAAGCAATTCAGCCACAAGACATGCTGTGTTTTGAGTAATGGACATGACTCACTTCTTCTCGACTGGAAGAACTTGCCCTCCACCCTCGCTGTTCCTCTCTCTCCACCTACACACATAACCTGCCTGCCGAATGTATCAAATTCATTGCTACGGTTGCAGTCAAGTCATTCTGGCCGATGTAGGAAATCACTAACTGGAATGGAAGTAGATGAGGCAGCTTCACTGCAAACATGATATATTACAGCACATCGTCGTGAAGACATGGAATGCAATGGACATCTGAGATAGATGAAATACTGTGAAGTGATATGCATTTAACAGTATCGTTTACTGCCTTAAAAATGATATGAATATGTTGTGTTGTGCATCTGATCCATCTCAGCTAGACGCACATTTCCATTCCTCCCTCCAGTAATCTACAGAATTTATTACAGTCGCCTCCAAAAAAGCTAATAAGATATAAAACATGCATTAGCTCTTTCATCTAAACCTGGGCGGATGTTTGTGTCTCGTGTCAGGAGTCGCGGAGGAGTTCCTCCACTGCACGCAGCACTGCCTCGAGGAGCCGCACCCAGAGGAGCCCCGCCCAGCCGGGTTCCGTCCTCCAGAGGGCGAGGGGTGCAGAGAGCCAGAGGGGCCCCCCCGGCCACCGGGTACAGACCAGTTCCTCCCATAGTCCAGGACTCATACGGCGAATATGTGAGTATTTCCAATATAATGCGAGAACACAGCAGTGAGCGCACGTGTGCAAAAATATGTTTGCGTGTTGCAGTTTGTGTCCATGTGTGTGAAATTGAAGTTTAATAAATTTTTAACATAGTGTAGGGCTGAGTGCCATATCAACTGCTACTCGTTTTTAAAATAAGAATGAGAGAGTTTTATTGAAATATTTCAGATTTGGATTGACTTTTATGTTATATTAAAAATATAGATTCAGTTAAATTTACGTCTTACTCTTTCCATGAGGCAATCTCTGGGGATTAAAAATCAAGCCACTGGAGAAATTGTTATTCCTCTGATGCCCACTTGAGGCTGGCACGTCACCCTCCAAATATGGTCACTGCTGGGTCTTCAAACCCAGCAGTCTCCAACCCCCGGGCCACGGACCGGTACCAGTCCATGAGTCGTTTGGTACTGGGCTGCGTGAGTTGAGGCTCGGGTGTGAAATTTATGGTTTTCAGGGTTTTTATCGTTAACTCGGTTTCCCTGGGTCTTTTCATGTGTTGTAGTCGTGTGTCTTATTTTGAACGAAATATTTACACGTTAGCAACCACAGAGCATCAAGGGGCAGAGAGGAGGAGGTTAGTCTCAATGTTGTTGGTGCATCTCAGGACGACGCTGCTAATAAAGTTACACAATTACACAGTGAATTTGTGTTTATTATTATATTTACAAAATACCACAGTTTTTGTCTCGGTCGTATCATTTTATTTAGTTGTATTTATAAAAGGTTGGGGACTGCTGTTCAAACCAACACGGCAGCAGCAAAAAACGCAAACAATGAGTCTGAACACCAACCAATGACATCACAGTGGTTACATCCATCTTCGACTGAGCTATATTTGTGTCCAAATAGTCTATGATCGTTCTCTATGAATGTAGCTTGATAACATTGTGATTTCTGGGAAGCTGCAGGTTAATAGTCGATGGTTTTCTTCAAAAACACAACATTTAGGCTTTAAAATGCATGGGTCGCTTTGGAGTCCATCTGTTTTGTAATGTTAGTTTAGTTTTAGAGGTGTTTGTTTTGGACAGTTCCACCCCCATACTATGAAGAGTAGAATCTAGTTTTAAAAATTACATTTTAAAGCACAGGAGTGGGGTTTTCTCCACCGGGGATGACCTGGTTACTGTGGATGAGGGGTTTTCAAACTGTGAGGTGCATTTCCCCAGTGGGAGTGGGAGAGTTGGAGGAAGAAGCCAAGAATAGTGAACATTGTGTTCATGCATGCTTGTGTTATGGAAACAACAGCAGATTAGTTGCAGCAATTTCATTGCTGATCTGTCTGTTCATCAGCGTGGCAGCAGCAGGAGATGCTGCGACATATAGCTGAAGGAGGTGTAATTATAATGTGTGTCAAACATCGAACTCTTTCTCAGAGTCATAACTCTGAAAACACGAGTTTCATGTGTATATTTTTATACTTGGTATAGTTTCTGGTTTCCAAGTATACCAACGTTACTTGGCTGTACACTGTCTCACTGACACTTCAGCGTTGTCCCTTAGGCCTCAGAACTGTTGTGTTTTTAACTACTAAGGTATTCCTCCAGTTTGTACTGTAATGGTTATGTTGCAAACAGAGACTTAAAAAGGATAATTTGGTTTATGTTCTTTGTTCTAATTAGCTTGAATTTAAATGAATACGGGATAAAAATTGAGTTCAGTTTGTAGCCTGTGGCTAATTAATGGACATTATGGGATCATTATTTTCTCCTAAGAGTAAGATGTCTTTTTTTTTTTTTCAGTTTGAAATGTAAACTCTCCTCTGTTGTTTCCTTAACGGTCAGAATGTATGCATCTGATATCTAATTCTGAATTATCAATATTGGAGCAGCATAATAATAAAACAAGGATCACACACAATATCTTGTCTCATATATGAAAAAAACTAGATGTGACTATGTTCGAGGTAGTATGTTACATTTTGATGTCATAAAACTGTAACCTGTTTAAGATCCACCGTCTCTGGCAAACTTAAGGCTAGGGTTAGAGGTCAGTCCAAAATGGTTTCAGAAACGAAAAAAATGTTACTTCCAGCCTTCTTGCATGTATTTTAAACTTCAAATTCTTCTGTTATTCACAGTTAGTTCTCATACTACATACTTAATGTTATCACTTAACTGTAAAACAAATATAAATTAAAGTTACAATTTTTTTCTTAAAAGCTTTAAATTATACAGCGGTCCATCAACCTATAAATAGTCCCACAAATTCCCATTTTTTTAGGTGGTTCAGATGCCTCTTAAAAAAGGGAAATATAACGCAGTATAATTGCACGACGTTCATTTTGTTTTGTTTTTTAATTCAAATATTTTTGATTTATTATTGATGTATATGTGCTGCACAAATACTAACCAGACGTGTTGAAAATGTTGACTGTCAAATCAAAAGTTCCTTACAGCTTTAAAATGTATATTGTTAGGCTACCAGAACACAGTTAATTCCAGTGAGTAATACTTTTTCAGTGGTTTACCATTTTAAGTTACCATCATAGCTCATATACAGAATCTTTTTCTTACCTCCATCTCATTCTACAGCGTAGACTTCACTTGCAAGCAGGCGGATAATCATGGAGGAGCCACTAGGCTAATTTTTCTCGAGCTGTTGCTAGCTTGCTAACAGATCTTACAGTAATATTTTGTGCCCTTCTAGATTTCAGTCAGCTTTTGCATACCTGAAATCAACATTATTCTTAACAAGCCTAAAAATCTGGGTCCAGAGGCTAAAGAATGAAGTTAATCACCATAACATGAATGTCAGACACATTTACAGTTAAAGAGGTTACGTCCACAAACAATTGTGTAATTGTGTCGACTCAGCACGGTCTATATGGAACACGAAAAATATCTGAGAGTGATGTGTAGGTCTTCCACCTTAAATCAGTGCAGCAAAGGTACAAAACGGTGAAGATGGTATCACCAGAGTACAGAAAATTAACTGTTTGATACTCAAAATGTGGCACAGATGTCTCTCCCAGATGTGTTTTTGTAGTAGTTCACATCCCTGTGGAAAGAAAAAAATCAGTTTCAAGTTCCCTCCCTTTAAGCTGTTTCGAGCTGTTATTGTGGACTGTTCTTGTAGCTTACCTACAGTCTTATGGTAACCTGCAATATCAACAGCTCCCAGAGATGAATACATTAGGCTTAGAGTCAGAGGCTTTTGTGCATTTGCCAAGAGAGTCTCCTGCCGCACTGTCAAGGCAAGTTCCCCAGAGACCCCGGGATCAGCATCGCATATTTAGCAGAGGGAAGGAGCGAGGAGGTGGCCTGCATTGGAAAATTGCCCCAGCAGCCCATACCTAACCACATCTGACAGGTTTATTCAGAGGTTGCAATTCAAATGCGTGGAGGTCGTAGAGAATGACTCCTGGACCAGCTGTTTGCCATCATTGTCACAGTTGTAAACTGTGTCCCGTCCCCCGTCTCCCCCCCCCCGTTTCCCTTCCCGACACCTGCACCTGTGTGTCTGTGTGTGAGGGGAAAAAAAGACCCCCAACATCTGCCACATGATAAATCGAAGCACATCGCTGCAAATTAGAGGCTCAATGAGTTACTCTGTATTATCTGAATGTATCACTATCCCAGGGCAAGCGTTCTCTGTCGGCCGCTGACAAATAGGCCCCTGTATTCATCAATGAAATGACAAAGGGATGTTTCGCTGCTTTCATTTGTCACCGCTTAGCTTTTGCTCATATACACGTTCCCGTTGTGCTCTGCTCAGCATCGCCACGGGCCAGAACACTTGTTCAACTGGAGGCGTCTTCTCCGCTCTTGTTCAGGAAGAAAGAGCCAGACCTAGATTACCCCCTTGCGATTTTTGTCTTGATGATGCCCCGCCATGCAGTCGGCATGCACCTTTTGTTAAAGGTTCTACTTGCATCAGTATCAAATTACTCTGAAACTAATTGTTACCAAACAAAATCACGAAAATGTCATTATCCCGTGTTCCAGTCCTGGCTGCCCCGGCCGTCTTGAGTGCCTACTGTGACTGCAGCCAAATCTCATTTCGTGTAATTCATTAAGTGCATTGAGATCACTGTCTTACCTGCTGCTAATCCCATTGGAGGAGAATTAAACATGATGTAACTCCCATGTCAGAAATGAGGCTCTGGCTGGTATCTTTCCGTTCCAGCATTGCCAATATGGAACAGAATCCAAGGAGGCTAACCGAAATAGTAGAACATCAGCTCCATGCCGGAGATGTACGCGAGAGAAACTGTGTTTGTTTCTGTTCACACGGTAGCTGAATTCCTTTGGGTGAGAGGACCACGAAGTGTGAAATGCATGTGGGTTGGAATTGTTTATGTTAAATCCTCCAGGAGCAGTAATCCGTTCTGAGCATTGTGAGTCCTTGCTGACTACTGTGGCATTAAAAAAAAAACAAAAAAATCTCCCTCAGGCACTTCTCCGCATGTCGAGTCCTGCTGAGAGCCAAGCACTGTTAATTGAATCGTGTTGTCTAATTCACTGTCCTTGTAGCAGTTTTAACCATCGAATGTGATGGTTAGGGAAATATTTTAGATACAGTAACAAAGAAGCTGCAACCAACTGGTGTGGCAGGCAAGACCAGTCATGAAGATAGGATTGAATCCTCCCCACACGGGACCAAACCTGTGATTTGTACTAATTGCAGAGAAAATTGAATTATTCTTTGTTAGCTCCAAACAAATGAGAGTCATCTGTAATTTCTACCACAAATTAGAAATTTCAGTTATCCTCTACTATTTTATTTTTGTATGTGGAGCCTCTAATTTGTTTTTGTGGAGCAAATTATTGCCTCCTTTTCTTTCTCTTTTTAGCCTGATAAAAATGCCTCAAGACAACATATTGCCACAAAATGTGATTTTCTTATTGCCTGGAGACTGACGAATTCTCAGATTTTCATTCAGCACCTCCAGCAGCACGGTTTTATCATGCATGAAGCAGAATATCTTTCTCTCTTCAATTAATGTCACATTTTTTATAAAGCACCAATTCAAAACATCAGTCACCTCGACGCACTTTATATTGTAAGGTAAAGGCCCTGCATTGTTACAGACAAAACTGTCAGAATTGGACAATCTAACCAAACCTATAAGTAAGCACTTGGAAATAGGGGTGGGTTTTAATAATCGATTCATCGATTAAAATCGATTCTGGCTTGGATAACGTGATATTGATTCATTAAAATCCTGAATCGATTTTTTTATATAAATGTATTTTGCCCAAAATTTCAGAAACGTCACAAAATTTTGACAACCACCAAACATTTAAAACAGTAAATGACAGCAGTACACGGCTTCTGCACAAAGACGTAAACACAAAGCGCAGACCCGCAGATCAGAATCAGTGAGATGTCGCCTTTCTCACCCGACGGCACGGACACGGTCGGGGCTGAAAGCCGACAGCTTGCTGATTCTGATGTTTCGGCGGGTCCGCGCTTTGTGTTTACGCCCTTTTTGCGCTGATACTGAAGGTGTTGTTTTTATCTCTCTCCAAACAATATTGACCGAACGAGCAGCAAAAGAAGATCCAAACTACGCTTCACATAAACATCGTCATGGACTCCCTCTGACTTTTGCTGTTTTGCTTCCACCAATAAAATCACACTTCATGCACAGCTCTCTCTCTCTCTCTCTCTGTACTTCAAGAACAGTTTCCCGTCTATCCCCGAAATCTGTTTTCTGCATTATTCGCTTGCTTGTTACGCATAAGACTACAGTTATTTACAGCGCTGTCGGACAATGTTTTTTTTTCCTTTTACTTACTTCCGAAAAGAAAACCTAATTTCTGCCGTTCAACAGGCTTCTGAACAAATTTAAACTTTTTAAAATTGTACAAAATGCAAAACGCTTAGTCGTGTCTCTAATAAAACCGCTGTAACTTCAGAGGTAATGTTCATAAGTTGATTAATGGTTTTCTTTCGTTTGTGATCTACTGCAGAATATTTTTGTAAAACCCCAGGCCAGGAAAATCACCTTCATGTTTTTCTGTGTTTTATCTTCAGCTACTTTGACACAAAAGCATCTGCTGTGACGCTCACACCTTTGATAAAGTCTGGAAAGTGTCAGCTTCCTTTTTCTAGATACAAAAATATGTAAATGTATTGATCTGAATTATAATATTTCCGACTGTCTGAGGCAAAATTTCCCAGATTCAAATCGGAATGGGAGAGGAGAAGAAATGTTCAGTACATTAGGGGAAGTTCCCAAGCAGCCTAAATTTAAAGTAGAAAATCACATTTAACTATTGCATCTGTGATCTGTTCTATATATAACCAGAATACAACCAGCTGGCAGCCAGTTGAGACGAGTCCCCCCGAGTTGTGTTCAGTGACATAAACTCATTCAGACTGTTGGCAACATGTTGGCAAACTGTTTGCATTTATTAATTAGACAGCAAGTATTTTGAAACCTTTGACATGGTCGGATGGAAAAATGTCGGATGGCGACTGTTTGCAGAAAAGTTACGACCGATCAGGTGACCTGGGCCTTAAGATCAAAAGCGCTCTCGAGTGTGCCACAGCCTCAAAATGTGGGCAACCGTGTAGTCGCTGTAGTCAGTTGCAGAATGTGAAAGACTTTTATGCATTCTAGGCATCCTCTAATTTTTTTATAGATGCAGGGAGGCTACTGTCCTGCTTTTACTCCTGTGACTGAGCTCTGTCAAGCTAAGCGTGTTTTTCAGCTGAGCCAATTGTTCGATTTTCTCAGGAGCAAGGTGCATGAGATGAGCTCTCTTGTTTGTAGTATTTTTCAAAATCCAGACTATTTAAATTTTTTAAACAAATTAAAATATTGATATTTCGTGTCCTTGTATCAATACAGTCTTGCCACGACCTGTCATGACTCTGTTCTGCATAAGCACGTATAGTCGAGCTACATCAGAAGTGAAAGCGGTGAGTGATTTGCAGTGTGCAGATGTTTTTCTTCAGGGCTAATTTATTGATGGCATGAATTCCCTTGATAATACTTGGCAGGTGTGAACAGAATTCATTTAAAACTAAGCCAAGATCAAAACCAAAGGTGTTAAAATAACGGAAGGAAAAACATTTGTCAGGCGTAACACGGGGTAGTGATACTTCAACTTGATGCATGAGGCCAACTTTTTGGCACCCTCAATCTGATAGCGTGAGTAGTATTTCTACCCCTGCAGCAGAAAAGCTCCAGCAAATTCCAGCCTGTTCAGCTTTCTGAAATATGCTGGCAGGAAGAAGCTGAATAAATGACACAAAGCTACTTTGTGAAATTTTTGACCAAGACAGATGACCGAGGATTGCAAATACTGGCTTATTTGTTTTCGGCGCGGCAATATCACGGGGTGTTGTTTTGCCTTCATCGTTAAAAAGTTAAGACCAGTGTGTGGCACAGCTGTATGGAGGCAAGACATTTTTCTTTGAACAGATGGTGTCGTAATTTAGTAATCTTGGGAACAACAAAGCTTTCCTTCTTCTTTTCATTTGCTTAATTTTCTCACTTTGTTGTTTGCTTTTCTGACACCTTTTGTTGCGTTTTTTCCTTCTCTTTAGCACAGGCCACGGCGTGCGTGCACTTTCTGGGAAAAGTTCGTAAAGCGAGGGCTGCACGTCGCTGAACTCATTTGGATTTAGTACAGACTGCTTGGAATAAATCCAGCGCCGGAGTGTCAGTGGCATCCTATCTGTTACAGTGGTATTGTAGAGCACAGTGCCGCGGCCGTGATACGCCTGTTGTAACATGCAGTGCCAGACCCTCTGTTAGTCTTCAGTGGCCTCAGAGGCCAGTCCTTATCTTTTGACAACACGCCTCTCAGCCATCCACTAGCATTCAAATGAAAGACTCACTTAGGAGCTGTTCTCTCTCCCTCCTATCTGTCTCTGCACCCCACCCCCGGCCCCCTTCAACCTCTCACTGTCACACTAATCCTGTTTAGCGCTGGAAACACGGCACTTTTGCAGTATTGTCGCACTATTGTGCTCTGGAAGGTATTTCGAGTAAATGGTATATCAGTACAGACACATCAGATATTATAATCACTTCACTGAAACCATCATCACAGTCTGTGCTCCATTTTTAAAAAGCTTTTTGTGTGACAGACGCCGGTGAAAAGAATCATTTTAAATGTGCCACTGTGATTTATAAACCAGGCATGTTTCGCCTCTCAGCCTTCTTGTAACTCAATTATAGAGTAGCTGCTCTAATAAATGGCAATAACATGCCATTGTTAAAGTTTAATGTGGCCCTTAATACCAGTCAGCGTTGTCCAATGTGAGTGGACAGCACCTAGATAGAGTCACCAGTGAGACGAGATGAGGACTTAGCAGTAAGGGCTTGTGCTGAAGCCTAATTAAAGTTTCTACCAGCGCTGCAACCGCTGTGCTTGGTCTGCATCTGCTATGGTTAAAGAGGGCTTTGTGCATCATGGACTGTATAGAACAATATACATTTTCAAAGCTCTGCTTTAAATTTGGTGCTCCCACACTGGATCACGGAACTTTGTTTATAGCAGAGGAAGCTAAGTCATCAGCTAACGCTAGCAAGATTGTCAGCAGTCTCATTAGCCCTGTGGTTGCATTACCTGCTAATTAGAGGTAAGTAATAGACTAATTACAGTAATAGACTAACTACAGCTTCAGTCATCAAGACACATCAAGCTGTACTACATTTGTAGTTATGGTTTGTAATAGTGTTGAGTTGGAGATTTTAACATGGGATCGTATGCGGATTGACTAATTTTTGGAGATTCTTATATAGCGCTGTATAGGGCTGCACAATTAATCGTTAGAAAATCGCGATCTCAATTCATACTTATGTGCGATCTCATTTCCAAATGACAACGATTTTTAAAAAAAAAGAAAAAAAAAAAAAAAAGACGACGACGATTGTATCGCATTTTGATCCGGGACGTAATCTGCATGAAAACAAGAAAATCTGACGTGTTAGAAATAGAGAATTAGAAAAAAATAGAGTCAACCTCATTAGAGAAACAGTTTTTGGCAGTTCTGCTTGTGTTTGTTTGATTTTTTTTAAAGCAGGTTGTGTTTTGCCACAGGGTATTGCCATCTTACTAGTAGGCGTAACAGCACAAATGTCAGTCACCGTGGATTTTTATCAAAATATTGTAACCCTGAAAACTAGAATTGTTTTTCACAATAACACACAGGGTTTCTAAATGAATTCAGTTCAGTTTTATTAATAAAGCCCTAATTTTACTACCATATCTCGCTAACTCTGGATTGTAAGGTAAACCCTTCCTATTATGAAGAAACGATTCCCAACCATGTGAAACACGAAGAACTAAGACGTTACTTATTACAGTTATTCATACGAGAGAACCATTCAAATTAAAATAACATGTTCTAACCACCGCCTATTTTATTATTTTTATTCACTATGTTTTTATTTATTCTTCTTAAAAAAAAGGCTAATCTGTAACATGGATGTGTCTTTTTCTGGTAACAGGTGAATGAAATTGTAACCTGCTTTTAATAAAAGCCTGGCACAAATAAATTTCATCTTGTCTTTTAATGTTATACTTATTTTCTATAAGAAAATTGATATGTATTGCTGCTATTGCTGCCACATGATATGAAATCAATACAGAACACACATAAAAAGGGATAAAGTTATCCCTGTAGGAATATTGCACAAATATAGTACACAGAGTTTGACGTGAGGAGCTAAAAAAAAAAAAGTAGTGCTTTCTTTTGTTTCTTTTTTTTTTTATATTAATACCATTTCCTTGCAGTCTAATGCTAGTCTAATAGAACCCACAAAGTGCATTTGTGAGGTGAAGTCTATTTGTTTTATTGTAGTAAATTTTCTGAATGACAATGCAGCATCAGCAGAGTATGGAGGCTACTGGCTGCTGATGAGGAGGAAAACTACTCTTTAACTCTCGATTACAGAACCCCCCTGCAGCCTTGATAGCACAGGAACAGAATAATTTTTCTATTAAGATCTTCACATTTAATTATTATTCCTCATACTGAAGGAAATTGAATTCAACAATGCAATTTAAAAACAAATAAAACTGCGTATTGTAGAGGAGTAGGAGAGTCATCTCCCTGGTTACATGACCGCTGGTGGGTCTCAGCAGTGAACTGGAGCTTGTACTATAGATGTGCCATTGCATGGGTTTCCAATGGCGAGCAGCTTCATGCCAAGCCTTACATCACAAAATAGGATGGCGTGATTTGATGCACACTACCACTGGACTCTAGAACAAATTCATTATCTGGCAGTCTGAGATCGTTACCTGCATGACGCCATTGTGCCAGGTCTGTTTGGTGGAGGGGGGATAATGCTGTGGGGTTGTTGAACCCCGCCTAGTTCCAGTAAAGGGGGTAATTAATGCTTCAGCTTACTACAATATCTTGTACAATTTTTGTACTCCCAACTCTGCACGAACATTTTGGAGAAGGCCCTTTCCTGTTCCAGCATAAATGTGCTACAGTGTACGAATTAAAGGTCCATATAAAGACAATGTTGGATGACTTTGGATGTGGAAGGACTTGACTAGCCTGCACCGTGCCCTGACCTCAACCCCATCGAACACCTTTGGGATGAACTAGAATGGAGATTGCAAGCCAGGCCGTCTCGTTCAACATCCACGTCTGTAATCACAAACGCTCTTTAGGAGATTTCCTGCAGTCACACCCCAAAACTTTGCAGAAAGCCTTTTGGGAAGAGTGGAAACTGTTGGTGCTGCAAAATGTATCATACATCTTCATGTAGATGATATTTGTAGGTGGCCCAGTACTTTTGTCCATATGGAGTATCAGTGACTTAGGCTGGTAGACTTTCTCCAGCCCACACAGCTCATTATTTTTAATTAGCCATACCTTTTCAGTACAGGTACTTCATGATGTCGCTCTGTGTCATTAACTATCGAGCTTTAAACACAACCAGATGTCTGATGTGGTATTTTTCCACATCATTTTATGTAACTCTGCAACCAAGTAGGACAGACACATTCCTTGCTAATTTCATTAACTTTGCTTTCCTTTATACACCAGCTAATTGGTTTTAGTTTGAGACACGGAAAAGTTAAGATTTTTTTTCACGGCATTAAATGGTGTAACTCATTGGGTATATTTGGAAACCGACTGTGTATGTTCGCTCAGTCTAGCAGAAAAGTGTTAGGTTCAAGTGTAACTCAAATAACTAAATTATCTCCTGTGAATTATCTTATTTGACAGCTGACTCCTTCTAAGGATTCTCGTCATTCAATATTCAGGACCACCCTTGTTTATTCCAACCTGATAAAGTGACCTTAAACCAGAGTCAACTTTTAAATACATTGAAATGGGATGTTCTCAGAGTAATGAGACAAAAGCAGACGTCGTTCTGACAAAAACAGCAACATTATTTTAAATTCAAATGGGAAGACATTTATAGCCACACACAATCTTTCCAGTCGTCTATTAGTTGATGCCGTTTCAGCTTCAAACACTTGAGTTGTGGCTTTTCCATTTCTTTTTAATACATTTAAATATTCTGTGATTAAAGATTCATAGATGATGTTAGGAACCTGATGCTTGAGTTCATGGCTGGGAAAAGGAGGTTGCTATGGAGAAAAGCATCACCAACTTAATGAAGCCTAATATAAGATAGCTGCTCCTTTCCTCACCTTGACTGATGCCATGTAATAAACCACCGAGCCTTATAAAGTTATGTAGTGTTCAGAATGGAAAGGTGCTACTAGTCTTAATTCTAGAAAAAATCAATTGCTGTCATTTGTTCTCATAAGATTTTTTAAAACATTTTTAATATTTCCAATATTAAAAATGTCACCAATTAGTATTTTCACCATTGCTCAATGGTTAGTATTCTAACAATAAACATCATTTCAACATTAAATTTATGGCATTTTGGCATGAAGCAGCAAGCATCATGGCTGAAAAATGAAACCAGTACGTGTGCTAAAACCTGCAGTTCCTCTAATGACCACTAGATGCTAGTGTAACGTGAGGGTTCACTAGATGGTTTGGAATCTCTCTGAATAATTAGGAACAGCAAGACGGAGACGGATAACTTTTTAGCAGCCTCTTTACTTTTAGCACACGGCAACAACAACCCACACTTCCTGTGTGCCGCCCTCATGAATACTTCACTTATACTCAGATCAAAACAGGGAAAACAACCAGGTAGATATAACACATACTTATTACTGGTTTGAACATGCATGTCTAAACATTCAAACATGTAAACATGTAAATATCAAAACACGTAACCACCAAATAGCTACATAACTAGCTTTATAACCTTTGTAAACACCTCTTTGTATATCAAATTAGATTTAAATTTACTTCTACACTTTACACTAGTTTTAAAAATTGAGATTTTTTTTTTTGACTCGGGACACAAAAAAATGAGTATTTTTTTCTCCAAAAAACAATATAAATTTTTCATTTCGGTGCTCTGAGCAGGTGAAACTCCTGTGAAAAGAGGTGGACATTAACCAAACCTTAACCCTAGGTTGCCAATAAAATGTTAACAGTTAAATATTCATGTCAGTATTATCCAACCTTGCGTTTGTCAGCCTGATCCTTTTATTGCCACTGTTTTTCAGGTTTCAGGCAGAGGGAAAGCTTCAGTTTCCTCTGCCTGTTGAAAAGTGGTTTTAATTACGTAGCTTTTGACAAAATTGCACTGCCTTTTGAGAGCCTCTGCTTTTGAAGTGGGTTCAAGAGGGTTCATATTGTAGAAAGTACAGTTATTGACTAAATTTAGCCTTCGCATTAGTGTGAAGAACTGTTTATGTTGCAAAAGTGTTTGTAACTGTAGAATTAGAAATGTCAGAAGGGACTTTAATTCCCTTAAAGCTGCCTCGAGACAAATAGAAAAGAATTCACAATTTTTCCACGTGAACACCAGTAACATAGTACCTTTAAAATACTACAGTCATTCAAAGTGGTTTACAACATAAAATTAAAAAGGAAAAAAACAACAATAATAATAATAATATCCATAAAAACAATAATAATAGCAATTATAGTACAGCTCTCTGGTGGTTTCATTTCTCGGTTCCTATGGGGAGCATAGTGGCTAAATGCATTATCAGCCTGTTTAGTTCCAGATCTGGGAACTACTAGGTAACCAGATGTTGCAGACCCAGTTTTCATATTTACACCCCAATCCATTTAAAGATTTTAAAACAATCAATTATACTTACTGGAAGCCAATGCAGTGAACTGACAACTGGAGTCATTTTTGTTACAATTCTAGCAGCAGCATTGTGAACTAACTGTAGCTGTCTAATAGTCGTTTAGGGAGGGCAATAAAAAGAGCATTGCAGTAGCCTTCCTTTATAAGAAATAAACGGAGAGAACCATCAACCAGGTTCAGAAGCTCAGAGCTCAGCTAAACTGTTGAAAGTAGTTTTAAGAAAACACTGAAGCTTGCTTTTCCTCTATTTACATTCAGAAGTATCTTCCTGTTTGCCCAATTCAATTATGACAGGTGCAATATCGTCAAAGATCCTGAGTTTCAGAGTTAAACTGATCAGGCTGGTCATCCACAGGCTAGCTGTGGCTGTCACTAATAAAATACCAGCATTTTCATTTAAATATATGTTTTAGTTGTAGGTCTTGCTTTATTTCCTGGGGTGATCAGCCCACTGAAGAAAACACAAAAATTAATAAACATTAATAAAAGTAATACTAAGGCCACTTAGCGATCAGTAGCTCTAGTGTATTACCATGAATGTGGGGGTTATGGGTTAGCTGCTGTACTAAATCAAACAAAGCAATGAGTTATTTTAGTTTGCTGTCAGGAGGGTTGCCAATATGAAGATTAAAATTGCCAGTTATAGTCTGAAAAAGTCACCCAGTTGGATGACCAAGAAGTTTCCAAATACTCGTATCCAGCAGATTCCTAAAATCCAGCTGACGTAATTCACCACAGACTAAGAAAACAACTGCCTATCTCATACTTTACCCAGAGACAGGGAAGTCTTACTACATCTGAGTTGCCTTTGTTATATGTCACATGTAGTTCCTTCACTTTGCTTCTGAAGGATTAAACATAAAAGAGTCAATTCAAATGCTGTCATTTGGCAAATGCATGTTTCTAATCAGGAATTAAGTTTTTAATAATAACACGGATGTGATGAGCATTTTCTTCTGGTGCTGAATCTTACAGACATTCGTTTCAAGCTTGCAAATAAGGGGCAGATGGAATTAGCCAAGAAGTGTGTGGGGGATGAGAGATGTGTCGCTAGGGGTCGACGCCTTTTGTGGAACACAAGTCCCATTTATCCCAAATTAGGACGGGTGCGGCACTGGTTTGCTTTGATGTTCCTCTTGGCGGGGGCCTGGGTAGAGTGCGGGGGTGGGAGGGGTGCAGATTGCTGGAGTATAAACAGATGTTCAAGGCTCATCCTTTGAGGTGGTGATGAAACATAGCCACAGCAAGTCTTTGCATCCCACTGTCAGTTAGTTGACACAGAGACAAGGGCAGGGCTGCAGTTGCTACTCTAATAGTCCTGCATATGTACTTCCAACAGCAGCAGATGAAGCTTTTTGACCTATATATGTGCTGAAAGCTTTGATGTATTGCATTGCAAAAAAAGTTGTCTTTAGTAAGAGATAAGATTTAACGACACTCGCATGTCGTTAACCCGCATCAGAAAGGTATCGAACCGCAAGTTAAACAAACAGCACAACACAGACGAATGTATTAATCATACTGTATGTTTTCTTAACCTCATCGCTCCACATTTCAGCAGGTGTGATGTTGAACAGCTTGTCATATCAACATCCTGTTAATGTCAAAATGTTTTCTGGATTTTTTTCTGTGTTGAGCTTCATCTAGCTGGGTAAATTTTGTCTACTTTTTTGCTACAGGAATACGACGACGGCTACGGGACAACTTATGATGACCAAGGATATGAATCGTATGACAACAATTACAGTAATCAAGGACAAAAGTAAGTTCGACTTTTTACCGAAAGAGTCACAAGTATTACACATTTATTCCACGGATTTATGGGTAAATGTGCTATATACGACTGTTTTAATACATGAGGCACCAAGTACTTCATTGAGATGATGTATGATAATATATTATCACAGTGCAATACACCATGACTATCCTGTAAGCTGGAAGCAGTCCTCAGGAGCAGTGGTCCTCAACCCCCGGGCCACGGACCGGTACAGGTCCGTGAGTTGTTTGGTGCTGGGTCGCAAGAGTTGAGGCTCAGGTGTGAAATTTATGGTTTTCCCGTGTTGTAGTTGTGTGTCTTATTTTGAAAGAAATATTTACGCGTTACCATAGCGACCAGAGAGCATTAAGGGGCAGAGAGGAGGATGTTACTTTCAATGTTTTTGGCACATTTCAGGAGGATGCTGCTAATAAAGTTACACAATTACACAGTGAATTCGCGCTTATTATTATATTTACAAAATACCACCGTTTTTGTCTTGGTCGTATCATTTTGTTTTTGTTGCATTTATCCGTGACACCTTAAAGGCCGGTCTGTGAAAATATTGTCTGACATTAAAGCGGTCCGTGGCGCAAAAAAGGTTGGGGACCGCTGTTCAGGAGCATCTCCTAAATAAGAGACCCCAAGTTTAGAGCAGAATCGAGTTTGGCGTTAATGTTTGTTATCATTGTTATAATAATAATAAACACAAAACTGGCAACATGAAACATGGGTTAAAAATGTAAACATAAAAGCAGAGCAGCCCCTCTTTTCAGTCTAATTTTCAGTTAACCTGTCTGTCCACCATGACCTCCTCCCTTTGTGGACTTCATAGTGTTCTTTTTTGTGTTGCCTCAGTTTGTCATTTGCTCCAGAGAAAACTGCTGTCACCCGGCAGATGGTGCTGTCACAATGACTGGCTTGTAAAAATTGAGAATACAGTGCTAGAACTCATGTATTTATGCTAACAGTGGAACAAATGCTGCTGTTGGAGATGGTGGAAATCAAAGGCAGTAAATATTGGACTTTAGACATAAACAGTTTTCTAAATACCCACAATCTCTTGTTTTCTGCTGGATGTACAGGGTGGGCCATTTATATGGATACACCGTAATAAAATGGGAATGGTTGGTGATATTAAAGTCCTGTTTGTGGCACATTAGTATATGTGAGGGGGCAAACTCCTCAAGATGGGTGGTGACCATGGTGGCCATTTAGAAGTCGGCCATCTTGGATACAACTTTTGTTTTTTCAGTAGGAAGAGAGCCATGTGACACATCAAACTTATTGGTAATGTCACAAGAAAAACAATGGTGTGCTTGGTTTCAACGTAACTTTATTCTTTCATGAATTATTTACAAGTTTCTGACCACTTATAAAATGTGTTCAATGTGCTGCCCATTGTATTGGATTGTCATTGCAACCCTCTTCTCCCACTCTTCACACACTGATAGCAACACCGCAGGAGAAATGCCAGCACAGGCATCCAGTATCCGTAGTTTCAGGTGCTGCACATCTCGTATCTTCACACCATAGAAAATTGCCTTCAGATGACCCCAAAGATAAAAGTCTAAGGGGTCAGATCAGGAGACCTTGGAGGCCATTCAACTGGCCCACGACGACCAATCCACTTTCCAGGAAACTCTTCATCTAGGAATGCTCGGACCTGGCACCCATAATGTGGTGGTGCACCATCTTGCTGGAAAAACTCATGGAACGTACCAGCTTCAGTGCAGAAAGAGGGAAACACATCATCATGTAGCAATTTCAAATATCCAGTGGCCTTGAGGTTTCCATTAATGAAGAATGGACCCACTATCGTTGTACCCCATATACCACAGCAAACCATCACTTTTGTTGTTCCAACAGTCTTGGAGGGATCCATCCAATGTGGGTTAGTGTCAGACCAATAGCGGTGGTTTTGTTTGTTAACTTCACCATTCACATAAAAGTTTGCCTCATCACTGAACAAAATCTGCTGCGTGAACTGAGGGTCCTGTTCCAATTTTTGTTTTGCCCATTCTGCAAATTCTGTGCGCCGATCTGGGTCATCCTCGTTGAGATGCTGCAGTAGCTGGAGTTTGTAAGGGTGCCATTTGTGAGTAGGTAATATCCGCCGAAGGGAAGTTCGACTAATGCCACTCTCCAGTGACATGCGGCTCTTGCTACGCTGTGGGCTCTTGCTGAATGAAGCTAGGACAGCCACTGATGTTTCTTCATTAGTGAGTTTTCTTGCGTCCACATTTTGGCAAATCCAACACTGAACCAGTTTCACGAAAGTTAGCAAGCAGTTTGTTAACTGTAGCATGGGAGATGGGTCGTCTCGTAGGGTGTCTTGCATTGAAATCTGCTGCAAAGACCCGGTTACTGCGTTCACCAGATATCAACACACTTTTGATCCACACCTCAGGTGTTAACCTCTTCGACATGTCAATGACTGTGAACAAAGAGAAACTTGTAAATAACTCATGACAGAATAAAGTTACGTTGAAACCAAGCACACCATTGTTTTTCTTGTGACATTACCAATAAGTGTGATGTGTCACATGGCCCTCTTCCTATTGAAAAAACAAAAGTTGTATCCAAGATGGGCGACTTCTAAATGGCCACCATGGTCACCACCCATCTTGAGGAGTTCGCCCCGTCACATATACTAATGCGCCACAAACAGGACTTTAATATCACCAACCATTCCCATGTTATTACGGTGTATCCATATAAATGGCCCACCCTGTATATTTAAGCAAAACAGTTGCAAATCTTTTTTGCCAAAAAACCCCTAAAATCTAAACGAAACATTCCCCACCACTCAACAAACTGTGCCAAAAATCCAATTCATAACTAATGTGACCCATCCAGGGTGAGTAATAGGAACAAAACTGCATTTGGCAATAGGGTGAAACATTAACACAGCACAATGCAACAGCATTTTTCAAAATGACCATAAAACTCAAACACCCCTTTTAAATGGCTGCACGAACAAACTGAATGCTACACCATGTCTTTTATGCAGCTTGAGTTCGTGCCAGGGCAGAAACTTGAAAATGACATTTATCTTAACAGCCTGAGTGAGTGCACTGAATTAAAAAGCAGTTAATATGCAACGAGTTGTATTTACATCTCTTGAAGGATTAAATGCAAGTTTTGATTGCGTTACACAAGGGCAGCGAGTTCACTACTTTCTGGGCATTTGGCCTTAAGTATGGAACGAGGATATGAGCTAACAATGAGATTTTGAAGTCTTGTGGGTTGAGAGCAGCTGGATTATGGTGTGCATATTGTTAGGAGTCGTTTATGCTGTTCTGCCCTGTTTGAAACTCAGAAGAATGCTTGCTGCTAATGAAGCCTTTTGTGAAGTGTGAAATGTTTTCACTGACCTTTGAGTCGTCCTTTGCGATATTCTCAGAAAACACCCGCTTCAACTTAAAAAATACAATTAGGTAGGTGTTGAAGATTTAATATGTCTGGGCCTGGTTGTTAGTGAGGAACTAATCTTTGAATCTAAGAGCTTAAAATAAACCTCTCTCCATAGCCTCAGTGACGTAATCACAGTTTGCTCCGAGGAATTCATTCCGGCTCATTGTGATAAACATATTATCTATGCTTTAATCATCCTTTAAAAATATCAGGCGAAAGGTGCATTTCCCTCAATGTGTCACTGCGGAATAAACAGTCTTTGTGGCATGCTGCTCCATTTAACATAGGGTCCTGAACAGCTAAATGTAGAATATTGATTTTCTTACATCCAGGCAGCTATCACACTCTCCAAGCCACACAAGGTCAAAGGCTTTCACTTTGGTCTTCCACTGTATTTTATCAGCGCACAATGCACTACATTTATGTAGGCCTGCCTGTGCCACTTCAAAGAAAGAATGATTGTTGCCACATTTAGGGTGTCAAAAATTGGATTGAATTGGCGGCAGCTGGGGCAAAAAAGGAAATCAGTCAGAGAGAACAAAAACAGCATTATTCTGTCTCCTGGCTTTTGTGAGTAGGGTGGTCGATGTTTTCTTTTGTAGAGGTGTCAGGATGTATGTCACCTCGGCTTCATCCATCTTTTGTGCCATCGCTCTTTTTTTCTCTTTTTTCCTTCGTCTTTTTTTTTTTGTTCTCACACACACTCTGTCTCCGGCTCACACCGACTGCCGTTCGGAGCTTGAAATGTTGGCGGTTAGGTGTACACATGCTTGCCGGGGGAAGCGCCGGTCCGCCTCAGGAGTCTGAGGCTATTTGTTTTAAAAGCAGCCGCGTGAATAATAGTGGGGGTGTTTTGGTGGCAGCACGGGAGGAAAAGAATGGAGTCCATCAAGTAGAGGCTGGAGGCTGGGCGGACTCTGAGATTTTCATGTCTGTTATCTGGAGGGAGACGAAGCAGCTAATAGGGCCCAGACACAGAAGCCTTTGCCTCCAGAGACAGCTGATGCACTTACTTCCTCTCTTATTTGTTTGTCCTGTGCCCTGGATGTGGATCACAAGTTACTGCAGGCTGACATTGTGCGTGTATGAAACAGAAGCCTCATGCAGGGCCTGGGATAAGTGGTCTTGGGCAGATCAAATTTTCATTGTTTGTCCATAAACACAGGATATAATTCGTAGCATGCCCTCTTTGTTTGTCCTTTGTTTACTCTGACAGGAAGTATATTTAGAACTATGTTCATACCTTAAAAAAACCCCCAGTAATCTGTTTGTTACCTTTGATTGCCGCTTCCGCAATTAAAACTGCAACAGAACGCTGTCCCATAACTCCGTCGTCACAGTTACAATCCTGTTTAGCTTTGTGATAGACAAAGGTGCATTATTTTTACCTTGAGGAAAGTCATAGCTGGTTCCAGCTGCAGCAGGGCTTTGTGGTGTGTGTGTGTGTGTGTGTGTGTGTGTGTGTGTGTGTGTGTGTGTGTGTGTGTGTGTGTGTGTGTGTGTGTGTGTGTGTGTGTGTGTGTGTGTGTGTGTGTGTGTGTGTGTGTGGACAACAAGTCTCCTAACAATGTTTCTCACAGCCTAAGGAGCTCCCAGTCACCAATCTGAGCCCCGATTGCATGGCAGGATTTCAGCTGCTGGAGGATAACAAGCAGAACAATTTACAGTCTCTCTGTCATGGTATTACCCGATGGCCTTATGCTAGAAACAGGGCTGCCATTTGTGAACACATAAGGAAAGAAAGAGGAGGCTGCTGATTTTAAACTGATTGCGATGCAGCGTCAGATACCTTTAGTAACTTGAACTGTTTTGTGCAGTGAATGCAATAAATGTTGCTGATCAGTTTTGTTCTTATAATATCTTATCCTATAAGACTTCATCTTACTTACACCTATTGATTCGGCCGAGTTGAAACGCATTACATTGATTTATACCACTATTATACACACAAACCGAAGAATTCATTCGTCTTTCTTCTTTTAGATTCTTAAACAGCTTCCTCTCCTGTCAAACACTCACTGATTAAACCATTTTTCCTACTAAATTATAAGTTGTTTAAATATTTTTGGGTCTTAAATTTAAACAGAATAAGAAATAATTTGCATTTGGGCATGTTTCCCTGCTTTCTAAAATTATGTAGATTAAGGATTCAAGGAGCTTTATTCGTCATTCGCATCACATGTTAACATGAGGTGGAACGAAATTATGTACACACGGTTCGGAGCGAAAGGAAACAAAAATAATGAAGAAACAGAATTTTTTTTCTTAAAGTTATAAATAAATAGTTGTTTTTTTGGTTTTGTTTTGTTTTTTGTTTTTTTTAACAAACAGAAATGACAAGTAATAAGACAATGCAATAAATAATACTATAACTAGAGTGTAACAACCTGAGTACCAGTATGGAGTGTGGGTATAAATATAGCTGTAAATAAATACTTTAGCAGCAAAGGGCATAATGACCAGCATTGATAAAGTGACAGTGTCAGTAAGTGTCAAGTAGTGGTTAAGGTGCTACAATAACAGTTCTTGTCCATTTATGCACAGTCTCACAGCTTCTGGAATGAAGCTGTTTCTCAGTCTGGTGGTTTTGCATTTAATGCTCCTCAGCCTCCTGCCTGAGGAGAGCGGGACAAAGAGTGTGTGTGCTGGGTGAGGGGGGTCCTTCATGATACAGGTGGCCCTCTTCCTGCATCTGGAGGTGTATATGTCTGTATATGCCAGAGCACAGAACACTCTCCACTGCACATCTGTAGAATGGGATGGGGATTGAGCTCTCCATCCCCGCACGCTTCAAACTCCTCAGGAAGTAGAGCCTCTGGTGAGCCTTCCTGATCAGGCTGGAAGTGTTTTTTTCCAGGTGAGGTTGCTATCCAGGTACATACCCAGGTACTTGTAGCTGGGTACTACTTTGACTGCAGATCCTCCAACGTGCAGGGGTGTGTGTGTGTGTGTGTGTGTATGTGTGTGTCTTCCCCTCCTGAAGTCCACAATCTTAGTCTTCTTCTCATTTAAGCAGAGATTGTTTTGCCTGCACCAGTTCTCCAAGTGTTCCACCTCCTTCCTGTAGCCGGTCTCATCATTGTTTGTGATGCAACCAACCACAGCTGTGTCGTCCGCGAACTTTACAATATGACAGCCTGGATGGTTGGGTGAGCAGTCATCTGTAAGCAGCGTGAACAGGAGGAGACTTAGCACCAGTGTTGGTCAAGTTACTTGAAAAAAGTAATCAGTAACTAATTACTGATTACTTCCCCCAAAAAATAATCCTGTTACTTTACTGATTACTTATTTTCAAAAGTAATTAATTACATAGTTACTTAGTTACTTAGTTACTTTTTAAAACCACGATTTACAACCTGAAGAGGTGATAAAGCGATAGATCTTTCAGCCCAATTCTACTTTTTCTACATAATCCATCATACAAAATGTAATCAAATGGAAAAGTCTCTTTTTTTAACTTGTTTTATTAGTTTTAATCTTTTAAGTTTATGCATCAAACAAAAATTTAATTATATGCAACATTCTCTGACTTGAATAAATTAGTTTAACATTTAAACCTATTTTCTACACATTCCAGCACATAAAATAAAATAAAATATTTTTTGTGTTTACACTCAGTCTTTCAAATAGATGCAAGTAAAACACAGCAGAAAATAAATAAAGTCAAAGACTCAGCAGTCCTGTTGCTCTATTTTCACCTGTAAAGCAGGAGTAGGGCAGGCGGAGGTTTACCCTGGTGCAGGTGTGCCGCGGTCAGTTGAAGAATCCGCGAGTTTCTCTGTGAGTTTCCCATTACGTCGTTGCGCACTCGGTGCTTGCTTGGAGGTTTAGGGGTTTTTTTCGCTGTAAAAAGAAGTTTTCTTCCCACGCACAGCGGACGCTAATGTTTTTGTCACTTTTTATGGAATCAAACTCAAAGTAAGGTCAGTACTTCCACGCTTTCAACGCTGCACGCTCATACTCTCTCCCGCACTCGATATGTGATCCATTGTTGATCTGCACACAGCTGTTGTCACGAACGGCGCACTCGCTTACGTCACTGTCGTGAGACATTCTCGCAAAAAATCACGGTTTTAGTAACACAGTGACGCAGCGTTCCTACAGGAAAGTAACTGTAATCTAATTACTGTTTTTGCAATAGTAATCCCTTACTTTACTCGTTACTTGAAAAAAGTAATCAGATTACAGTAACGCGTTACAAGTAACGCGTTACTGTCCATCTCTGCTTAGCACACAGCCCTGAGGGGAGCCAGTGCTGAGGACTCTGGAAGATGAGGAGACGTTGTGGATCCTCACAGACTGTGGTCTGTTGGTCAGGAAGTCCAGGACCCAGTTACAAAGAGAGGAGCTCAGTCCCTGGGTCAGTCATTTGTCAACAAGTGTCTGCGGGATAATTGTATTGAAAGCGGATGAGAAGTCCACGAAGAGCAAACGGACATAGGAATTCTTCTGCTCCAGGTGGGTGAGGGTGGTGTGAACCACAGAAGAGATGGCATCTTCTGTGACACTGATGGTGGCTTTGATGTGGGTCATAATCAGCCTCTCAAAGCATTTCGTGACGATCGGCGTGACGATTAAATGTTTACTTGAAAATTGCTAGTTGGAACCCTGCGGCTATGTAATAATCCACATTCTTCAAAGTGCCCTATAGGCGCCCCCCATATAATTTCAGACTCTTCTAATACATCCATCCATTCACATTCCTGTTTTCTTGCTAGCAGTTTTCTACTTTGCCTGATCCATTGCCACATTTCTCAGTGCATTACCACCACAAACTACCACTCAGTTCAATGTTTGATTAGCTAATGCTTTTTCACGGATATGCACAAACTGGAAACTTTTGAACATTATCATCAAAATGAACTTCAAAAAGAAGAATTAGTTGATTCTTCTTTGATATTAAACCATGCATTTATATTTGCAAGTTTGTCTAGAGTTCCACTGAAGTGGAAAAAAGTAAGGCAGGAATGTCTTGTGGAGTGTAATCTTTATTTCGGAGTGTTTTGATCTGGGAACGGTTGGCTAATATTTGAGGAATTACATTAAAAAAATCCAGATTTGAATTTCACAACAGCATAGATGGTAGTATAAGTTTAGCTTCCAGGGTAAAAAGTTTGTTAAAGCTGTAACTAAGCACTTTTTATCAAATTAGTAAATTAAGATAGAGTTTCATAATATCTTCTTATAAAAGTGTCCGGAGGTGTTTTATGAAGGCTTTAAAGTTACAAAACTCAAAAGTGGTAAAAAAAAAAAAAACACTTTGTCCCTTTACCTGAATCCAAGATGATAACAGGGATTTCCTTAAAAATATTCAGGTATGTATATTTATTCAGGAATATTTTTATATGTCCTCTAAAAGTAACAAAGAAAAACAGCTACAGGTCTTAACAGAGTGGGAGGAACTGTGAAATCTTTGGCATTAATACTTGAAAAACGACAACGTTTTAATGGGTTTAATTTTTTAGTTTGCTGTGGTTATTGTTACAGGGCTCATCAACTATATGTTTCTGCTTTGGATTGTTTAAATAAAAAAATCTGCACACAGTGGCTTTAACATTATGCTTAAATGCAGAATGCTGACACTTGTTTTACATCTCTGTGTGACATCGCCCCGCAGTGATAGAGATCTTAACATTCTGTGCCGTGTTTAACTTGCATAAAAGTGTTCTACCACACATTACTGTCTACAAAGGAAAAAAAATGTAGCCACTGACAAATGAAACAAGACAACCTGTGTAACTGTACTGTACACTCTGTGTCATACAGAACAGCCAGAACTGAGTAATTTAGACATAATTAAATTTGAAAGGCAAATAAGGCACTCGCAACCTTAAGACATAAGACTTGAGCTAAAAAGCTGTTTTTAGATGCCCTGAAGACATTTCACGACATTTACATCTTTCAGAAACGAGCTGACGCCTGGGGGAACCTCACAAAACGCTACCTCAGCATGACAGCCGTGGCAGTCGGTCTGAAAGCTCCCAGATCACAGCCTCCTCTTACCGTGTTTATACAACACAAAGCACTGAGCTATCATCATTTTTTGGAGAGGCAGCTTTATCTCTGGAGAGTCATTGAAAACTGCAGCACTCTGCTACCAATCAAGCTGTACGGTCAAGGAGGCTGAAGGGGGGGAGTACTTGTGAGGAGAGGGTCTTTAATTTTATTAGTGGAGAGGAGGGCACGTCTCTGTAGGGAAATGAGGAGGATGACAGCTGTGGCACAGCGCTGGCTGGACTCTTGGAGAGGTCATGGTGAGGTGATTTCATGCAGCTCGGGTGTGATCAAAGTATTATTTCACATGCGGCACCTCAGAGACTTTCTCCTGCTGACACCTCGCACCTTCCCTTGCACCTTGCTTTAGTATGCTACATTGTAGGATGGATCCGGAAGCCGGTGGGCACAAGGATAGATCTGTGACAATGCTTTAAAGGGCAGACGCATCCCAGAGGAGCAACAGCAAGCCTTAGACAAGAGACGGACGGGAACTGGACCACAGGAAAGTGGCTCATTTTTCTAAGTTTCACAGTACTACTTAAAAAAAAAAAACCCAAAACAATCTGCATCACCAACACGCACAGTGGATGGCGACCCTCCCCTACCCCCCCACAATGTCCAAGATTTGACTAAAGACTTGAGCTGAGCATTTTCTCGTCAGTGCTGTGCAAATTTGAAAGTGAACAACAAGGGACTGCGTGGTCGCACGGTAGCAACTTGTTAATTACCTCATATACCTGCACTAAAGTGTACCCTGCTTTAGCAGCCTTCCAATAATACTAATTGGGACTCATCAGAAAAGTGTTTAGTGACTGCATTGATTAAGCAAACTAAAACCTTTTTTTCTGTAGACTTTTATACAGCTTATCTTTTTCTGGCTTTTAGAAGGAATGCAGGTTGAATTGGGCATTACTTTCAGAGCCATCCGTAGTCCATAAACTGTCTTATCCGACTAACAATGCATATAACACAGGAAGGGATTGGGGTGGGCAACAAAAGTATACTTTTGTAATTATTGTTATTCTTTTTCTGTTGTGGATATAATCCAGTGGCAAAAATGGCTAAAGAAAGTCAAGTCTGTCCCGTATTCAAGTCAAGTCTGTCCCGTATTCAGCAAGTGAAAATAAAATAAACAATAAAAGGTGAATCAAATGGACCATTATGGCAAGGCTGGGATGGTCAATTTGGTAAAGTAAATCCGTTGGGCATCTTTCTTCGCCTTTAGACAACAATTCTGATGGCAAAAGAGCCAAAGGGGACGGGCAAAAAAAAAAAGGCTAAAAAAAAAAACAGATATCAGGGGTGCACAAAGCAGCATTTCGTTTATCTGTTGTGTAACATCAGTTTTGTTGCTCTTTTGTCTGGGATCACGTTTCCTAAATGTGAAATGTGAGTTTGTGCTCATTTAAATGGTTTAAAGAAGCTAAAGGATTTTTAAAAAGATGAGGTATTTATTAAATTGGGAATTTCTGTTTTTTCCTGGCAAAAGTGAGAACGAATGAACAACAAAAAATATTGGTACTGACCACGTTTTTAGCATTTTTATCAACCCAGAATTTCACAAATCTTCCATAGTTATTGTGAACCATGAATGCCTGAACAGAAAATATTTGACCTCAGTAAATCGCATGACACGGTGGGGTTAGGTTTCACAGTGGGTTCACCCGAAACCTTGGCTGATTGTGACCCACACCTGTTTTTCACACCTAATGATAGAGGATCATTAGGGCGTCCATGACCCTCTTGGGGACTCTCCCATAGGTTTTAAAATCTGGGACTCTCCACCAATTGCTGTTAGAACTGAAGAAGCTTCTTGGTTGAGAGGTGAAACGTCTTCAGGTAAACTTAAAGAAGTCCAGACGCTTTTCTTTCTGAGCTCCATAGACTACGATGACCTGGAAGACTGAGAACATTCACAGACAACAGAAAATAAGAGTAATCTGCTGTTTATTGTTGAGTTACTTCAGCCTAGAACAGAGAGGTGGTCTGATCGACTAATGCAGAGACCGTTGTTGCCTTTCCTAGAGCCGCGCTGATAGCACAACTAAAACTGCTGGGAGGAAAAGTATTTTTAAAGGTCGTACATTTCCAGCTAAAGGGCGCTAACACAGCTCCGGACCATCTGCTGTCACTGGGCCATAATTGAGCATCTATGGCAACTGATGCCCAGAGTTTCTGTTCTGTGTTTGAATCAGGCATTAGTCCCACCCCACCGGAGAGAGGATTTGGCAGGTGTCTCGTTATTTAACCTCATTATTCAGTGGTTTTACCATTTTAGTGGAATTTCTTTCCTGTACTTTTTCTGTAACACGGGAGAACCACAAGCTGACAACTCAAGCTTAGCAACTCATGCATTCGCAAAGGCCCCGAATGATATGCATGTCAGCAGCCACTTGGTCTCGCCTACAGTCTTTACAGTGTCTTTAACTGCATGGAGTGACTCAATGTGTTTGATCATTCAGCCTTCGTCATTGCTATCGCTTTGATGTCTGCGTGTTGTGTCAGAGGCCTCAGGCAGACAGTTAGTAAAACAGGAAAACTTGTGTTTTCTTTTTTTTTATTCTTAGTAGAGATTGGCTGCCTTAGCTGTCTGCTTCTGAAACGCCTGTGGTGGCGTCACAGATGCTGGGTACCTAATGCTTTTTTCAAGGTAGGCAGCTTGTCAACATAAGTGACAGGTGCTGGTGTGGGAATTACACCTTCTGAGGGAAAGGAGGGTGGGATTTACAGTACTCTGTGTCTCAGGACCAAAACTCACATGTTGTAAATTTAATGCTCCATAAATAAGACAAAGTCTTTCACAGAGTCCAGATGCTCAGAATGCAACATTCAAAACATGTTGAATTTTAAAGAATACAGTGCCTGACTTGACTGGAGCAGTGTTTCCCTTGGAGGAGGGTTCTTGTAGTTTCCAAAAAAGAGGCAAGCTCGAAAGAAGACTTCGTTGGAAAGTCAAATCTTTGCCGTAGGCCATTTTGTCCCTCTTTGTGACTCTGCGGCAGGGGGTCAGCAGTGGAGATAGCTTTGCAATCAGTCAGCACGCTGAGCAATCACCAGTGTATCCATAACGAAGGTTTTCATTTGAAATTATGTGAGCCTCATTTCATACAAAATGGTGGGGGGAAAAAAGGTTGTTCCACTTTCTTTCTGCCCGTCTTATTTTCATTGTTGTGTTGTCTGTGAAAATCACTCAGCCGGTATAATCAGCGCATTCAGCGTGGGACATTTTTCATCAGCATTTTGCTTTTCAGCCTTGTGCCAAGAATGAATGAAAAACATGATTACACGGGGAGCATCAAGGAAGCACTTTTTGCTTTAGGAGTCCCAGTCATGATCAGTTAGAGTGTGCAATATGCAGGAACTAGGCTAACGGTAGAAAGGCAACCTCTCTCCACATCAGACCGCTGCGTATTATCTGTACAGCCCCTTGTAATGTCCTACTAGATTTCCTCAAATTTATCACAGCGGACTGGAAGACTAATGGCGATGGAAGAAAACAAAGTCCACAAGGGACGTGTACTACATCATTCAGATTTAACACTGCCATCTGTTTCGTAGTGCCCAGGAACAGCAACATCAGTGCTTAAGATGAAGCATTTACAGAGATGACAGATGTGAAGAGGAGAGGAAGGGTCTTTACCAGTGGAAATGCAGGCCTAGATTCAGATGCCTGATCAATGAGACACAAAGAGACACACTTATCTAATAGGTGTTGTTTTTGCCTCTCAGGGTTCATGCTTGTGCTTCAGACAGATGGGCTCTTTCTTTCCTGCTTTTCAGGGCAGTGAAGTTTGGGGACACACAAAGCAGCATACGCCTTCTGCTAATGAATGTCAAATCAAAAGCTGTCCTATTAAGAAAGTCAAAGCGCTTTTACACCTACGACAGGGTGATATCTCGACTGAGATCCACCCCAGGTACTTCATCTCATGCTTGTGTTAATGCCTCCAGCTGTGTGCGTCTGATGCGTCAGCGATGGTGAATTTATACTGTGTAGATATATCAGTGTATAAAGTACATTGAACTAAATCGTATTCTGTGAAAGATGTGAAAGATACATATATCAATACAATAGAATAAAAAGGAGTCTGTATCATCTATAACTTTGTTTAGTATTTGCTGCATTTTGGGGTGAACTGCATTTAACAGGCAAGTGCATACAGGTGGTGAAGGAGTCGATAGCAGTTAGGGCTCTGCCATATCATATCATCTGCAGTAATACCAGTACAAATTTTTGCAGTATGTAAATGTGCCTAAAAAGGAGCAACTTTAACAGCCTCCAATAGAGTAAAGTAGAAAATATGCAAGAAAACTAAAGGTAGAAACAACAAGCCCGTTTCAGCACTTGAGGCAAACATAGGTAAAAAAAACAAACGAGCATCATAAGCTCCAGTCGCTAACTGTACTCCATATGATGGATTCAAAGGTGGATAATAATTTCTGATTCGGTTACATTGTGGAAAAGAAGAGCTTAAAGCAGCTGGTGAAAAACCTTAACACACAACATCCTTGGTAGAAAATATCTTTCACTTTTTTCATATGACACCATTATGCATGCTCCTGATGAGTTTTAAATTTAAGTTTGTTATAGTTGTTTTAATAGAGTCACACTCTATTGAATACTACTGACTGCAGAAAAACGGGATAGAGAACGCCACTCATTTACCTACACTTATACATTCCAGACATCAATAAATGTTCAGTATTTTCTTTTCTGTTATCACACATTTTTATGAGATATTGCAATATAATTTTGAGGATATATCACCAAACCTTAGTTACAGGACAAAAGCATATAAAGCAAATAAATGTTTATGGACAAAGCAGAGAAGAGTGGGCCAGAGCGTGTGACTGGACATGTGGAGAACTGGCTGTGCAGAGCAGCAGGGTAACCATAGCTGACCTCAGCAGAGAGTCCAGAGTGTCGAGGACTCATCTAAGTAAATAAAGAGAGAAATGTGGAGAAGAGCAGCTAAATCAGATGGGTTTCAGGCCTGAGGAGCAGAGCTGGAGGGCTGAATACTGAGGCGGAGCAGTGGTGATGATGGATGGAGTGAGGCTGCAGGTCCGGTGGCAGAGGTGGACAAGAGATGAACTTTAACTGCTCTATTTTTACAACATTTAATTTATTAAAACGTGCTTCTCAGTTTGTTGTAATTTTGAAATGTTGACAATAAGCAGTTTAGTCTGTTTCAGATATGGGAGCTCTGTTTTTATTTTTCATTCTAGCAATTCTGTTATCCAAAATGTATTTTCAACCATAATTTTCTTCCTCTATAATTATTAAATTATTTCGATATGTTAGGTTTTGTGTTATGTGTTTTACAATTTGCAGTGAAATCATCGAAATCATCTGTAAAAAATACTAAAAACACTCATAATTTTAAATACTAATGCCAGATATTTTCTTTGCATAGGGCAGCCAGTAAGAACAAAGATGACTTAAAGAATAGAGTGCTTAAATTGCTTGTTTTAGATAGGTGGATGAACTGAGTGGCAAAAAGGCCCAATGAGGGCTTTTTAGTTTAATGATTCAAACCAAGATTCTCTGATAGAATACAATTTTTTTTTTTGACAACTTTATTTATAATTTTTCCAATATGACAAAAGTACTGAAAAATATCATTCGAATTGCGATTACAAACACTGCCATTGTGAAACTGGTTACGCCACGCAGTGGCAAACCAGTTGGATGCAGGAAAATGTGTAATCTATGGGCACATACAAAAAAAAAAGTACTATCACGTGAACAAGGCAAAAAAAACAACAGCAAACAAACAAACAAACAAAAAAACCCCAAAAAAATAACCCAAAAAACAAAACCCACCAAAAAAAACAAAAAACAAACAAAAATAGAATAAAATAAATACATAAATAAAAGGCGGGGCTGCATTGTGCGCAGTTCTTTTTTGCTTGCTACAGATAGTAGGTGGCTTTAAAGAAAGAAAGAGAAAAAAAACCCAAACACCGATAAAAGCAGTATTACATCATACTTCAGTAAATGACAACTTCTCCACATATTCAACAAAGGATTACCAGGTTTTGTAGTATTTACTTTGAGACCCTCTCAAATTGTATCTCAAATGCTCTATCTGCAAGCACCTCATCACCTCTCTCACCCACTGAACAAACACTGGCGGACCTGAATCCTTCCATTTAAGAAGAATTAGCCTACGTGCCAGGAGAGATGAGAAAGCCACTGCATTCATTTGATAAGAAGTTATCCCGTGTTGGTTTCGGAGTACACCAAAGACTGCTGTCATCGGATTAGGATCCGAGAATTGTTTTCCCACACACATATGAAAGAGCTTTAAAAACTAATTCCCAGAACCGGTTCAAATCAGAGCAGGTCCAGAACATATGGCTAATATTGGCGGGTGATTGCTTGCACCTTGAACATCTATCATCAGAGGTATTGTATATTTTGACTAGTTTAGCTTTGGTTAGGTACGCCCGGTGAAGAATTTTAAACTGTATTAAACAATGCCGTATACAGATTGAGGATTCATGGATCTTGCTAACACTAAGATCCCATAGGTCGTCTGGGATCTGGAGGTTTAAGTCCAGCTCCCAGGCATTTCTGGCTTTGGACACAGAGTCTGCCTTTATATGCTGCAATGTGCTATATATTTGAGAGATGTGGCCTCTAGCCATAGAATAAAATTGCAGACAATCCTCAAGTGGACAGTCATTAGGTAGACTTGGATAAGAAGTGAAGTGTTTAACTGCAAAGCTACGCGCTTGTAAGTATCTAAAGAAGTGGTTCTTCGGGATTCCAAAATCTTTAGATAATGTTTCAAAGGATAAAAATGACCCTTTAACAAACAGATCAGAGAAGCAGATAATTCCTCTGCTCTACCAAACCTTGAACCCTGCATCGCTCTGAGCGATTTGACGCAATAGGGGAGCAGACAAGTGACCGCCTCAGCCCGAAATGTCGTCGACACTGAAACCAGACATTGAGAGAGTTCTTAACCACAGGATTTTTAAAATTAACATTGCGACTGACTGGTAGACCTGAACACATTATTGCAACAGGGGATATGGTGAGATTACCGTCTAGCTCCATAGTGGACCAAGGCGGCCCTCTGCCCTCCCTGAAAAAGGTTTTAGGAAGAAAAAGGGGTATCATCTGGAAGAGGTACATGAATCGAGGCAAGACTACCATTTTAATTGTGTTGACCCGCCCAGCAAGAGAGATGGGTAATACTGACCAGCGTGCCAAATCCAATTTTGTTTTCTCTAATAAAGGGGTAACATTTTGTTTTACTGATAAGTGTCTGTGATTTGAATACCCAAATAGGTGAATGAGGAGTGTTCCAGTCTAAACTAAAAGGCTGAGTAGTCAGCCTCCTTCGCCAGACTGTTAATAGGGAACAGTGTGCTTTTAGTCACAATTTTTTAAACATGGGCTTAGAGGCTAGAGGGCAAGATCAAAGTAGCACGGAGGGAGGTTAGCCAACTAACAGAGTTGCAGAAAGGTGCGACAAATAAGGTGCCTAAGAAATACAGCAAGCTGTCCATACCTGAGGCCTTGGAAACTGCCAAGCAAAGACTCACAGCCTTGGCCAGCCGCTTGAGGAGGTACACCAGAGAGATAGAAGGCAGGAGAATAAACCAGCTGTTCTCCACAGAACCAGCAAAGGTGTACTCTCAGTGGCAAGGGAACAATAAGAGAACAGCACCACCAAGGCTGGAGACGGAGCAATACTGGAAGAGCATATGGGAGAAGGATGCAACCCATAACGGCAATGCTCAGTGGCTAGTGGATCTGAGGGCAGACCACAGCGACCTCCCTGAACAGGGTCCAGTAACCATCACAGTGGCAGATATCCAAGAAAGGGTCTCCAGTATGAAGAGTTGGACAGCACCAGGGCCCGACATGGTTCACGCCTACTGGCTGAAGAAGCTGACTGCACTCCACGAGCGTCTGGCAGCACAAATGAACCAGCTGCTAGTTAACGAGAGACACCCGGAATGGCTAACTGAAGGCCGGACGGTCCTGATCCCCAAGGACCCCAAGAAGGGACCGGTCCCCTCCAACTACCGACCAATAACCTGCCTCAGTACTACATGGAAGCTCCTGTCAGGCATCATATCGGCTAAGATGAACAGGCACATGGGTCAATACATGAGCGGGACACAGAAAGGAATTGGCAAGAATACCAGAGGTGCAAAACACCAGCTACTGGTAGACAGAACAATCAGCCGAGACTGCAAGACCAGACTGACCAACCTGTGCACTGCCTGGATTGATTACAAGAAGGCCTATGACTCAATGCCCCACAGCTGGATACTGGAATGCCTAGAATTGTACAAGATCAATGGGGGAACTCAATGGGGATGTGGCGTACAACACTAGAGGCCAACTCCAAGCCCATAGCACAAGTCACCATCAAGTGCGGGATCTACCAAGGAGATGCTCTGTCCCCACTGCTGTTCTGCATAGGCCTGAACCCCCTCAGTGAGATCATTAACAAGACTGGCTACGGATACCGACTACGGAACGAAGCAGTTGTCAGCCACCTCCTGTACATGGATGACATCAAGCTGTATGCCAAGAGTGAACGAGACATCGATTCACTGATCCACACTACCAGGCTATACAGCAATGACATTGGAATGTCGTTCGGACTGGAGAAGTGTAGTCGGATGGTAACAAAGAGAGGGAAGGTAGTCAGAACTGAGGGGATTGAACTACCAGAAGGCAACATTGCAGACATAGAGGACAGTTACAAGTACCTGGGGATCCCGCAGGCAAATGGGAACCATGAAGAGGCCGCTAGAAAGGCTGCAACCACCAAGTACCTGCAGAGGGTCAGGCAAGTCCTGAGGAGTCAGCTGAATGGTAAGAACAAGATCCGGGCCATCAACACATACGCCCTGCCCGTGATCAGGTACCCTGCTGGGGTAATAGGCTGGCCAAAGGAGGAGATAGAAGCCACTGACATAAAGACAAGAAAGCTCCTGACCATGCATGGAGGGTTTCACCCCAAGTCCAGCACCCTGAGGCTGTACGCTAAGCGGAAGGAAGGGGGCCGGGGACTGGTGAGTGTCAGCACCACAGTCCAGGATGAGACAAGGAACATCCAAGAATACATTGGGAAGATGGCCCCAACTGACCGAGTGCTCAGTGAATACCTCAGGCAGCAGAAACCCAAGAAAGAGGAGGGAGACGAGGAACCATCATGGAAGGACAGGCCCCTGCACGGTATGTACCACCGGCAGATAGAGGAGGTGGCTGATATCCAGAAATCCTACCAGTGGCTGGACAAAGCTGGACTGAAAGACAGCACAGAGGCACTAATCATGGCAGCACAAGAACAAGCTCTGAGTACAAGATCCATAGAGGCTGGGGTCTATCACACCAGGCAAGACCCCAGGTGCAGGCTGTGTAAAGATGCCCCAGAGACAATCCAGCACATAACAGCAGGGTGCAAGATGCTAGCAGGCAAGGCATACATGGAACGCCATAACCAAGTGGCCGGCATAGTGTACAGGAACATCTGTGCCGAGTATAACCTAGAAGTCCCGAGGTCAAAATGGGAGATGCCCCCAAGGGTGGTGGAGAATGACCGAGCTAAGATCCTGTGGGACTTCCAGATACAGACGGACAAAATGGTGGTGGCTAACCAACCGGACATAGTGGTGGTAGACAAACAGAAGAAGACGGCCGTAGTGATCGATGTAGCGGTTCCGAATGACAGCAATATCAGGAAGAAGGAACACGAGAAGCTGGAGAAATACCAAGGGCTCAGAGAAGAGCTCGAGAGGATGTGGAGGGTGAAGGTAACAGTGGTCCCCGTGGTAATCGGAGCACTAGGTGCGGTGACTCCCAAGCTAGGCGAGTGGCTCCAGCAGATCCCGGGAATAACATCGGAGATCTCTGTCCAGAAGAGCGCAGTCCTGGGAACAGCTAAGATACTGCGCAGGACCCTCAAGCTCCCAGGCCTCTGGTAGAGGACCCGAGCTTGAAGGATAAACCGCCCGCAGGGGCGTGCTGGGTGTTTATATATATCTCTTAGGTCACATAATTTTGTTTAGTTTTAGTTGTGTTATGTAGCATCTTGGTTTTTGTAAAAAAAAATTTATTGCTTAATGTGACCTGGCTATACATGAAGGCGCAAAATAACCCAATATTTTACATCCTAAACAATAAGTCTGCAAGCACCAGGGAATTGTGACAAATTGATTTTCTCTAAGTCATAAAATGATGTATATTTTGATAGCAGCCTCTCTGGAACACATTTTAGCATAGAGTAAAATCTAATTACTGGGTTGCCTGTCAAATCTTGTCTCAGGATACACAGCATGACAAGCCAAAAAAAAAAAATGCATTCTCCGCATCTTCTCCCTCTTGGTAGATATTCCCGTGACCTGACATCCATGGCGGATGTGCGGTGGCGCCTCAGCCACGAGGGCTAGCTGCAAACCCTGGCGGCTGGCCTCGCTTCTCAGAGGAAGACAACATTGGTGCTGGGGAACTGCCTTGTTTGCCTCTGCTGGCTTAGCATTGTTTATTGCTGAATAATGAAGTGTTTAAAATTTATGCTAAGCCTTACTTAAGGCACAACTCTCTTTAGGGAGCTGTCTCATGTCTCGTTGAGTCACTTCAGTGCTCTTAAAATGATGCTTCTGCATCCTCATGCAGGACAGTCATTTTGTTGATCTGATTTCATTTAAAGGGCCAATCATATTGGATATTTTACCACTGTTACTAGTTGACTGGGCATTGTTGCAACACTCCTTTGCTAGGAGGCACTATAAATTCTAGTAGGTTAACTAATCCAGCACATGGCTGCCCTCATCTCCCTCTGTGACAGAAAATTGTATAGATGTAGGAATCCACTACTAAACGACGGATAAAAAAATGTAGTCATCTTATGTTAGGATGTAATGGAAAAGTAAAAAATGAATTTTGGATAATGTGTCATCGTTATACTAAAATAAAAAAGTATAAAAAACAAATCACTCATAACCAGTCATAGGCTACATTTTTAGATAGGCCACACAGTTATTAGTTACGTACATAGACCAGTCTGCAGCTCTTCACCTCATCAGTTGAAACCCATCTGATTCTGCTGCCCTACTCCAGATTTCACCCTTCACTTATTCAGATCAATGTTACCTTAAAGTACCTTGAGGTGACTGTTGTTGTGATTTGACAGTATATAAATAAAGTTGGATTAAATTGAATTGATTAATTTTCCAAACCAGATAATCTCATTTTGCAGTGAAAAAAAAAAGACTAAAGTTGTTTGTTTTTTTTACTTTGATTTGATTGCTTTTAAGTGTCAATGCTTACATTATTATTTTTTAAAATCCAAAACACTGTAAAGTTCACTCTCATGTATAAACCCATTGTAGGAAAAGTTGCGAAATAAGGGACTGTGGGGTTAATTTGAACAGTTTTATAATTTTTAAATGCTAAACGTGTTAAAATGACCCCTTAAATGATGTGTGCTGAAGGTGGTCTGTTAAGGACCTGGTCACCCTGGGTGACATCACTGTGGCTTTTGCATACAGTCCAAGTGTGCAGTTTCATGTTAACTGTATAACTTGCTAGCATCATTAAAATGACAACATTTAGCAAAGATTTAGCATCCAGCAGCGCATTAACTTAATCCCTCTCTAAAGTGCATGGAGATAAAGTTTCATTTTCTACAAACTGGAATCCATGAAAGATGCTTTATATAATCACAAAAATCATTTAGTTTGAATTTCTTGTACATGGCTTTATGTTATTTTAGGAAAGAACAACTTATTAATTAGAGCAACACAAAGGGTTGTGTCTTCATTTTATTCAAAGATTCATTGTGTCATGGTCCTGAGTCTGTGGACTCAGTGTTTTTCTGTTTGTATTAGTTATCTTTGTTTTCATGATGTGTTTTGATTCTCTTGGGTTTGATTTCTGTCACTGTATCCCCTAGTTTAGTCCTCGTCTGTTCAGTTTCCTGTTTTACTTTGAAAGTCTGTGTACTATGTCAATGTGTTGAGTTTTGCCTCCCCTTGTCTTGTCATGTCTGATGAGTCCCAGCTGTGCTCTCCTCCTGTTTCACATTCCCTAATCACCTCAGTATGTATTTAAGCCCTGTGTTTTTCCCTGCCAGTTGTTGCGTCCTCCACGTTTGTTGTGTGTGTATCCATGGTCGTCTACCTTCAGCATCTCCTGTCTAGTTAGTTTAAGTTGTTGTTTATGTATCGTCCGAAGGTGACTCTCCAGCAAATAAAGCCGTCGTTTAAGTTAATGTTTTGTCTCCGAGTCCTGCACGTGGGTCCAGCCACCGACAGCCACACAACTCATCGTGACACATTGAGTTAATATTTAACTTTATGCTTTTGTTAAGTAGATACAGCACAGTGAAAGTAGACTAAATTTCAGGAACCCGACATTCTTAAATTCTGCCAACTTTGGTGTAATTTGATATTGGATCGGACTGATTCAACCTCCTGGACTGTGGCTTTTTTAGTTAATGCCACAAAAAGCTTCCCCAGTACAGTAACAAGAGTAAAATGAGAATTTGTTACTTCCACTCTGGTGTGTCATTACTGTCACCTCTTTGCCCTCACCAGTCAGACAGTGTTGATGTGGTGTATTGGTGCTTTGGCTGGTGCTTTCAGCTCTCTAATCTGGAGAGCAGAGAGGTGCTGCTGTCGCTGACAGACTGAGTGACAGGCAGGCGGAGAGGACCCAGCTGTGATGGCTGGTGTCGGCTCAGTGGCAGCCTTATGATGAATTGCCTCTCTTGAATGATAGCGCTGTTACTGAATGATACTGACGCAGGATTGTTCTGTCAGCATCTCACTGGCAGCCGCAAATAAATAAATAAATAAACAAGAAATAAACCGCCATGCAACTTGCCTCCCCATCTTTTTATTTTTCATTAAAGTTGCCACCTCTCATAGATCTCCATATGCAGTGATATGAAACTGGAAGCTTGTGGAGAAAATTGCTTTGCAGAACTGCAAATGTGGTCCAACTTTTGAGTGATTGAAAGCTGCCTCTTGTTTGCTCTTTGTTTTTGTTTTATACTTTCATTTCCAACCGAGTACACGTATGTAAAGAAAACAAAAACCTTTACTCTCGCTGCTTGAATTAGACATGATTGCCTTCCGATGAACGTGACTTTGATGTCCTACACTTGCGGGAAAAATAAGCTGCTCTCTCTTTCTGTGCTGATAATTGTATTGTTTTCCTCATACTGATGTTCACCTTTGTTTTCTGTGTTTTTACAGCTCAGATGACTACTACGAATACGGACACAGTGGGGAATCATATGATTCATACGGTGAGTTACAGACCTCTTTTTTGTATTTTTACTCTCTTCATAATATTTTTTGTTTCATTTGTCAGAACAATGTCAATTTTCTTTAGCTGACTCTGTCCTGCTGGCTTCAGCTCAGTTGCCACACTACCCCGAAAATCCTGTGCCCTAAAGATGAGAAAAGTTTGAATTGTAAAGTGTATTGAATTCTAATAAATCAGACCTTCCAGACTTCATTTAGAGAATTAGGCAATGACAAAGGACCAAACAGCACTAAATGTAATTTTTAATTTTATGTTCTTGTCTTACAGGAAATATTACACAAATTTTAAATTTTTAGCCTCTAGAACTAACCACAAATGCTCCAAGAGTGATTCCTGTACTTCTGAAGAGAAAATGCGCGCGCGTGTGTGTGTGTGTGTGTGTGTGTGTGTGTGTGTGTGTATATATATATATATATATATATATATATATATATATATATATTATACATACAGACAGAAGCTAAGCTCGTTGCAACATGGCAAATTTAACCTCCCCCACCCTCATTCAGATCTGGCGATTGGAACAATCTTGGTTTTCATGTGAAGCATGACCCTGGTGTTAAGCATCAGGGTCAAAAGTAAAACAGTATGTCAGATGTGCCACGCAATGCTCAATTGGTGGGAACTAGTGCGTTAGCACAGTTAGCTCGTTAACGCCGTCCAGCTCCACGCTCGAGGCAATACGCGGTAACTCATTAACGGAGATTTGCCGCGTTATGGCGTTAGTGTCATTTTAACGAGATTAACGCTGACAGCACTAGTGGGAACACAACGAATATGACTGCACATTTACTCCAACATCATCCTAGTGCAGGGGTCAGCAACCTTTCAACCCAAAGAGCCATTTGGACCCGGTTCCCACGCAAACAAAAACACTGGGAGCCGCAAATACTTTTTGACATCTAAAATGAAGATAACACTGTATATATTGTTTTTTACCTTTATGCTTTTGTGTGGTGTTTACCTTAATGCAACTAAGGTGTTGCTTATGAAATCCTTGAAGTGCTAATGAGAAAATTACATTTTATTTATGTAACTGACACATTTTGAACTCTTAAAGAAATATAACAAAAAGAAAGACACCCAGCTGAACTAAAATGATCCATGTAGCAAACAAAAACATTTATATCGTCTTTGGGCTTTTGGAGCCTTGACCTGACTTTTAAAAAATAATTGGAAAAAAGCACTATGCTGCTAAAAGATGAAAAATAGATATTTGCAAAATTCTGCCTAAATATGTATTTTACCTGGTTAATGTGTGTGGCGGGGCGTGGTCTGCAGCGCCGCTTCTGGGGAGGCGGACTCACCTGAGCAGCACCCGCAATCACGCCTCGCCGCCTTAACGTCTGTGCTCTCTATGCTGTTGTGTTGGTGTGAGCTCTGAGCTGAAAAGCTACAGCCGGCTGTATGCATACAGCAACTGTGTGTGAAAAGTGGTCAATAAAGAGATGCTGAAAAGCATGTTCATGGAAACAGCGTCGGGTCTGCCGTGATATGTTTACAATAAGACTTATGGTCCCGAACCTCTGCGCACAGCGTCTGCAAATCGGGGCTGTACGAAGTCACTTTCATCTTTACGCAGGACTGTAAGCTGTCATCTGTGAGGCGTGAGCGGTGTTTGTTTTAACATAGTTCACGGTGGAGCTGCTGACATTATGTGGATCTGAAGACCCATAATTGGCCTACCTGGGGTTGAAAGTTTCGGCGGGTACACCAGCTTCCGCGAGTGTGACGCTTATTTTGAGCGATGAAAAAATAATAGAATATAATTGTATTTTTATATTTCAATATCACAATAATCTTCCAATTTAGAACTACAAGTTAAAAAAGAACTAACATAAATAAATTACACTTCAGCTAATTACTTTAAAAAAATTTAATTTTCCCAAACCACGCTGAGCCGCACTATAAGGACTAAAGAGCCGCATGCTCTTTAGCATATGCGGCTCTGCAAACACACACACACATATATATGCAAATTAAAGTCATAATAAAACACTAGCTAGCACCATATGTTAAGAAGCATCAATTAATATGTAACAGTGCATTAATAAATATTCATAACATTTTGAAACCTAGAAAAAGTATTATTTATGCAGGTAACATTATCAGTGAGTTCAAAAATCTGTTTTGGTTTTTTTTAGATTGAGAAAAGAGGACAAAAGACTTTGTAACAATAGCAAATACAGCAAAGACAAAACAGGTATTGATACAATTATTAAACATTTTTAACATTAGATTGTAGTTTAAAAATGTTGTACCTATAAGAATCAGAAAGTCTTCAGTTAAAATAGTTCATAATAGCATTACAGAGTCCCAGTTATTGGGAGATCCTTAACAACAAGCATTATAAAGACTCACTTTTTACTAAATTCATTGTTTTCTACAAATCTGCTCCAGTGAACAGGATCTTCTATCACTCTCACTCAAACACATTTGAGCGTATATGGCTATATGAATCATATGTCACTAAGGTTATTATAGCTACCTAAAACTGCTTAAAGCTAAAACTAGGTGGTAAAATATTTTTTCATTAACTGCAGCCAAGAAAGAGAATATTGTGGAAAACAGAAAAGATTTTGTGAACTTGCAAAACTATTCAGCCGTCCTCTTCCGCTTGTCCTTATCAGAGTCATCTACCAGAGGGCAAGAGGCGGGACACACCTCGGTGAGGTTCCCAATCTGAGGCAAACAAAACTAATGAGAAAACTAAAAAAAACTGTACCTGTCCGCACCACCTTTAACTACACCTATAAAACACCAGCTACTGATAGCAGGGTTACTGTGCAACTGTGTTTGGTTTCTGTTTGTACTTCATACAGTGCCAGGCGAGTTGTTAGCTTAGGAGATAACACTGGATTTGGAGTACTTAAATGTTCAACAACAGTAACTTTAACTGCAGTGCAAAGAAGGGAGCTGACCTGGGAACGGATTGTGTTTATACACACATGTTTTACAGCTCTGAAAAGAGGGAAATGACAGATGCTGCACTGGCAGATTACTTGCTACTGTGCTGGCATTATGAAGAAAGCAGATTAAATGAAAGCCTGTTACATATTAAATTGTGTTTCATGGAAGAAATGTCTTTGAGAAAGTCAACATGGCTTGTTTAGATTGTGTTGTGTGCTGGCATAAAGTAGAGATGCAAACAAATGCAAGAAAATCAAAAATAACACAATACTTTAGGCATTGGGGAATAAATATATTCATTTAAACATTCTGGATAAAAAAAAACGTGGCTTATGGAAAAGGGATTTGGGTGGATCCAGCAGCTTCTTAGCAGGCCAAAATTCGTTATACAAAGATTCTTCCATGACCTCGATGGGATCATACAGTATTTATCTTTGATCCCTGCACTTCCATCTGCCCAGTCACTGAAGTTTCACCAACATTTCTAATTAACTTAAGCATGTGTGATGTTTGTGCCACAGTAACATCTGTCTCTGCAGTCACCTCAGCACAACTTGAAAATGTTGCTCTCGGCTTTACAGGCAGTTTATCGCATCTGGAAAGAGTCGCCAATAACTCCGACCGCAGCAAAGTTCAGACAAATCTCAGATAATGTTCAGCAATCCTGTGTCAGCTTTTGACAAGATATAGTGAGAAATGGGCCAAGGTCACGTCTCCTGCAAAGTACATTTCCGTGATAGCAGGGCTAATACATGCTACTGTACTGTGAAGGTCCATCCTTCTTTGATTATGTATGTGCGGCCTTTGTGTGTACCTGTAAATACACAAGTCTGGTTGTCCTGGGTTTAATGTCAGTCTGTAAATTCCTCACAGTCTGGGTGAAAAGATGAAAACACTGTGTTAATACGAAGGTGTGTCTGCTTTAATTTAGCTTCTCTTGAAAGCTTCTAAAAGAGTATTCACTGTCCACTTTACCAAGGCCAGTCAAACAGGTTTTTTAGTGACTGACTGCAAAGACATGATCAACTTTTTAATTACTGAAATGTATAATTTATATGTGTTGTAGAGATTCACCTTATGTTGCATATTTTTGTGTTTTAAAGCAGAATAAGACTTTGCTGGGAGTTTGTGACTTCTTAATTAGGCAAAGCAAATGCATCGTAAACTCATATCTTTTCGTTTTTGGCAATAAGTCAAAGTTTTTAAAACTTTCCCAACTTTTCTGACCACACAAGTGGAAGAACTAAGCACCTCCTGCTCATTAGAGTGTTTCCTAGCATCGTATGAAGCTGAAAACCCGGGGGGGGGGGTTGCTGCGGCACACTGAAAAGAGGACGACAGTTCAAAGGAAACAGATAAACAGAGTTGATGTGCATCCATGTTCTCAAAACACAAGGTTACCTTGGTGTGTTTCTTCAAAGTGACTGTCAGTGGAGAGGTGACAGGTTTAATTAAGGGGTATTGGCTATGTGCTGCCAACAGTGAGCCTTTACACAGAAGGAAAAAAATCCCTTTGTGAGCCCAGCTCTAGGGAAGTCTCAGTGCTGGCTGAAGATCAGACAAAGGGTGCCATCGATACTGGCACTTTCACATTGACAGTACCAGCGGGTGAACTGGGCTGATTTGGGCTAATGGTAATTGTGACCTTTTTTGCTAGGAGCCACTAAACGGGCTCTTTTCAAGTAGCTATTTGATCCTCTCATTCAATTATCTGTGATGAATACTTCCAGGTGAAAGTCAAGCTTCTTGGTGCGAGTCGCTGTTTGTGCTCGCAGCATGAAAGTGCTTTTTGTTTTCACCAGCGGCATCAATACCAGACACCCAGAGCACGGCTAACTTTGTGCTGTAATAATTGCATGGAAGGGAGCATATTTACAGTATTTGCATAGAGCTTGAAATTGATTTAAGTGCGACGCCTCTGTAATCACTCCACATCTGTTTCTTTCCTTTTCTTCTTAATCAGGTCAGGAAGAGTGGGCAAACAATCGCAGCAAGGCTCCGTCAGCACGAACAACCAAGGGAGTGTACAGAGATCAGCCATACTCAAGATATTGAACTGTTTATACAACCCGCACCTGAGTCCTCATGGCTGTTACAACCCCAAGTAATGGATTTTTTATGGACGCTCCCACCTTTTTAGAATTGAAAACATAAACCGCGAAAAAATAATCCAAACCAAATGGTGATCATAGCGAGACACTGAATGAGACAAAAACGTGGAATCCCCCTGATTCTAAAAAGATACTCCCACTGGATAAAAAGTGTGAAGCAATTTAGGTAATCTATCCTTTCCCCCTAGGAGAAATCGACTGGACAATAAGATTAAGAAAAAAGCTTCATAGTACATTAAGTTTCTCTCTCAGCTATGTGATTGTGAAGAATGACATTGTATCAAGCTATTTAACTTGGTAATGATTAGCGAGCCACTGTAAGGTGTTCGATACAATGTTTCTACACAGCTGCCAGTGCAACTTAATTTATCACCCTCTATTCTTTAGACCTTCAACTGCGTGGTTGATCTCTTAAAAATGTAGTAGCTTAGTTCTAGGAAAGTGCAGTTCTGTAGATATTTTCTCTGAGGGGTAATCGGTGAAATTGTGTCCCTTGTAAATGATTTACAAACTGAAAAAAAGACAAAAAAACATCCTGTATACATATTGTATTGCTGTTTCCTCCTCTTTTTTTGTAAAATAATAGTTATTTAGCGTTAAAGGGCTTATAAAAGCATGGTGTGTAACTGTGGATATTGTCAGCTGTTTTATTCTGAAAAGCCTGTGTAGTTGTGTTCATTGATTATGCCCCCCAAACATCCACTTAAGTACATCTATAAATAGCTGCGCATACTCTATGTACACTGCACAACCAGAGCTGCAAAACAGTCCAGGAGCTTTTTAATGTTTGTGGAATTTTTAAAAAAAAATTTTTTTTAGACAATCTAAGTAAGTCATTTTGGTGTCATTTTTTTTTTTTTTTTGACTTTTTAACAATATACTTCTCTGACTGTGTAGGCATAACAATGAGTTTTAAGATGCTCGGTCACATGCTGGTGAATTGGCAGTCATTTCCATCTAGAGATTTGTTCACTATATTGATTTTAAGCTTATGTAAGCCCTTTAATATTTCCCTCTTTGTTGATGCTAAATAAACATTTTGAAAGAAAATACTTGTGTCAAAGAGAATAATTATGAACTCATTAAAAAGCGTTATAATTTAAACTAAAAAAAAAAACAAAAAAACACGCTTGCAATATTTACAACCACACACAAGCCTTTTAATGTAGTAAGCCACAGTGATTATCACCGTAAAGTCAAATATCGGCATAGGCAAGATGAACTTCCCAAAAAATACATACGAATAGTGGATACAGCTGTTTGTGACCTAGCAGATGACCTTGGTGATCGGATAACAACAGTTTCCTATTTGTATTCGAACTCCGTGTGCTGCTTTTCGTAGGAAATATCTCCGACTGAGATTTAGGGGATTTAGCGATAACGGCATCGGCGCTCTTGAAAATCTATCCGCTCTGTTTGCTCACATAATTCGCTGGGAAGCAAGCGCTGATCGCGTCAAGCATCATCAGTAAACACACATTAACTTTCTGGGTGTTTACCCTTACAGAAATGGCTCATAGGACCACGTCAAACTGAAAAAGAAAGAAAGACTCCTTGACCTCCCACAGGGGTCAGGTGTGTGGTTAAGGGGGTGAGGTGGAGGGTGTTGGTGGGGGAGGGGGGGTTCTCTCTCTCTTTCCCTCTCTCTTCTTGTTTTGCTCTTTCTGTTCTCCTCTGGTCATGTGACCCCTTTCCCAGTCATATAAAGTGCCTGCTTCTGCCCCGTCCATTAAAGAGACTCTAAATGACCCCCAGCTGACCTCCGCAGAGAGAGGGATGGCAGTAGCTGTTTAAAAAGACCTCCGTTCCACAAGGTAAACAAACTGACCCAGTTTAACCTCTCCCCTAATGTAGCTGCTCATAAACCCTCTAAACTTCAGTGTAATATGTTTTACTGTCTCTGTTGAGTGCGTAATCCAGCTGCAAAGCTGGGAATAATTAGATGTATGTAACCAAAAAAAGAAAAAAAAAAAACCTGTAAAAAAGTATGATAAATAGCAGGAATATTTCAACTAACTGTGTAGTGAAATAACTTTATCATAAGACTTTGATAAAAATATGTCCTCTGTTACAATAATTGAACCATAAAATATTATGTGTCTTGGCATTTCTTTTCATGCTATTTGTTGTTACCTGGGTTTATGACGTAAACTTGAATAGTCACACTGGTTTATATATTTCCTTCTAGGTCGAAGTACTGGCTGCACAGGGGCGTCCATCCATTTATTCCAATGGTGCTGAAGGTATGTTGTTTGCTGCATCATGCGTATGCTGTCAGTGATGATATTGTTCATCTAAACTTGTCGTGCTATGTTCAAAGTTGGATCTGGTGGTGGGGAAAGAGAACAGGCAACAATGTAACAGTAGTATAGATGTGAAATCATGTGTTGATACAGTGCAGTGTACATAGTTATATAAGGTTTATGGGTTTTAGCATGTAAACTTAATTTACAGGTCTACATCACAAATATAAAGTACTTAAAGGCATGATGATTTTCAGTTACACTTCAAAGACTTTCAAGTAGTGTGCAGACATGTAATGTGATTTATGTTAAAAATGATACAACATAATAACACACTCTATCTCAAACAGGGCAAAGCTAATTTTTTTCTTATTTATTTAAAATCTCGACGTGTTACCAAAAAGAAAAGAGTTCGCATGAAATTCAGGCTTTAATTTTATTGATCCAATCAGCTGATGCTCAAAACTATTTTAAACAAAATTCAAGACAGATTCTTAAAAAAAACAGAAAAATAAAATATAATCCAATTTATTTTTAAAACGATGTATAAACACATTCAAATGATTAGGTTGGGTCACATCCTGGTAATCCTATAAGGCTAAGGCTTCAAACTGCTTTTAACCTTTTTGCTACGTATGATGATCAGTGAGAGCAGATATCTCAGATAGAGTCATCTTTGGCACCAAATCTGGTTAAAAGAATAAGTCCCACTCACCTGCTGCCTTAACCTCTAAGCGAGGAGCAACCAATCAGGAGAAAGTTAGTTCAAATGAAGGTTGTACTTAAAGCTAAAAGGGAACTATGAAGGGATGTTATGCAAAGCTTCTCTATTAGAGTCCAAGTATAAAGATCACAACCATCTCAACCATCCAATAGGATCATGTTTTATCTGGGTTGGCTGAGGGCTAGTTACAGTCGAACAACACTAATCCTCCCAGATGAAAATGTTTGCCTGTCAGAGGAATTCTCACATGATGGTCTAACCTGTTTGAATGTCAAGTGAAAAACCCCTAAAATGAAATATTCTGCAGAGGACACAATGTTATCATAGCACATCAAATATTAATGTGACTTTGAGGCAGCGCAATGTTGTTGTCATAATGGATCTTTAGAAGTAAAGCTGTTTTTCCAGAGATTGTGAAATTCTAACAATTGCCTCTAGAAAGCTCAACCCTCTGCAGCTCCCCTGTTATGCCCTTCCACAATCTTCTAGAGGGGATTCAAGTCCCACCGGATTATCTGCCAGAAGGTAGAGCAGGTTGTTCACCAATCAGCCGGCTTCTCTAGTCCACAGGTTGAGATGTCCTTGAGCAAGACATTGAACCTCAAACGGCCCCTGATACCTCCCAGTTTTTTTGCAATGCCTATCCATTGCTCACCCGCACAATTAGTCTATAGAACATCGAGTGTTGTTTTAAGGGGTATAATTAAGTCCACCCCTTTGTGAAGGCTTTTCACCTCTTTGGAACATCCCAATGGAAAACCATTTATAGCTGTAATGCCAAAATGTATAAAACCTAATTTGAAATGTAACATGGTCTGGCTTCTGAAAATCTGCCTATTTAGTGAAAAAACAAACCCTAGTACTAGGTTGCCTAGATTCGCCAGCAGGCCAATGAATGTTGTGCAGTCCAAACAAAGCATTGTTTTTGCCTTTTTTTTTGTTTTTGTTTTTGTTAATCGTCATATTGTTCTCTCTTCTTTATTTCCTTGATAGACTTGATGAATCGTTTCCTTCCAAACATTCAGGCCCACACAGATTCAAACCCATTTCTGATGAAGGGAAAGAAACAAGCTACGGACTCTGTCCTTCGGACGAATTGCAGACGTCCAGATTTTCACAGTCTGGGCCGAGGTGAATCCTGTGGGGGAGGGGATGGAGTGGTGACCTGTTGAGATGCACAAAAAGGAGGGGAAAGATCGTGCCTGTATCACACATCTTCAGAACGAAGGGATGGAAGGAAACCCGTGAGGCAAATGGAGTTCCATATCCTCAGGGACAGTCTGTCGGGGGATATTTCCTTCAGAGCTTCACCGGCTGTGTATACATTTTACATATAGCAAGAGTGCTCTGAACTGATTGTGAACCTCACTTCCATGGTTCCCAATTCAAACTGTTATCAGAATGGATGTGTCTACCTCTTGCGTTAGATCCTGAGGCATAGCTAAGGATGAGTAAATAAATAATGCAACATGCTAAGGAAAAGGCATCATAATTCTAGCAGAGACACGTCTATTCTCACCCTGTTGTGCTCATTAACCTCTATCAAATCAGCTCCAATGAATAAATAATTCACCAAGTGCCTTATTGTTGCATTGTTTTGACACTTTTAGATGTTTAGTCCCATTACCCAAGTTAACATATATGCCAGCGCTGGAAGGAAAGATAGCTACTTTTTTTCTTTTATGTTGTTTTTCTGCTTCTTTGTATGCATTACAAGCATGCAGGAAAACACCACCCGGCCTCATATACAAGAGCACAGTCTATTGCAGATGTACTGCTTAATCAGAGACGACTTCAGTGGATATTACAATTCCAAAATAGCTTTCTCTCCGGTGGAGAGCTTCATTCTGTCTTGTGCATAAGTCCAGATAGGCTGATCCTTATTCCTCACAGCTGTATGTCCTCAGTGGCAGACAATAGTTTTCCATTAGAGGAAGTGATTCTCACTGGAGCCTCAGGCCAAGCGTCAGACAATGGCACAGCGACCTAAAGCTCACATCTCAGGCTCCCAGAGTCAACTCTCATCACCTCCAGAGGCTGATTTCCACTCTGCAGTGGCTTAAAGGGACAGGCTTATCTGAAGTGAGCTTGTCCAAGTTAATAAAGTTAAAAGCAACTTATTTGATTAGGAATGCATACAAGGGAGGATGCAGTCATCTATCACTGGCAGACGAGTCAATTTCAGCGCTAGATCGATGGTGAGCAGACCAGCAAAATTAGAACGTGCTAAAAGGCTGTGAAAACCTTTTTTTCCAGTTAACTTCTTACTGTGAGGTATGGGGTCCTACTGAACCCGCTGTGCTCTGTTTCAAGGTTACACTGAATTAGTTTTTGAATAAGAGTTGTTTGTTGTATTTGTTTTTCCTTTCAAACATTTCAAACAGACAAACAGGTAGACTGGGCTTAAATATATTTGAATCAAAGTAAGTCTTGTTGTGTGTTTGTTAGCGTTATTGTCAAATCTGTCAAACGCATAGACTACTAGAAAGCGATATGGCATTCAGAATATAGACTCACCAAAAGTTTTAACCTTTTTTTTTTTTAAACTAGACTTTATTGGTGAGTCAAAATATGCGGTCTTTATGTCCAAATGACCAGTTAAATCAAAGCTAGTTTATATAAACACCTAAGGCATTTTAAACTGGCTTGAAGTTCAAGTTCAAGACTTGCTTTTGGGGGCTGACAGACCATTAGACTAGCTTAACTTAACCAGTTAGTTTAGCTTAGCATACTGTAAGACCTTGCGTTACATTTTTTTTTTTCCAAAAAATGAAATATCCTGGGATGTATAAGTGGGACTATTTCTTGACCAGAGATCAGAGCGTCGTGGATCATTTTCTGACTGTCTTTGAGTTCCCCTTGAAAAATGTTGGTAGGGGGATTTTACTGCACTTGTTTTATTTATTTATTTATTTATTTTAATATGCCTAACTGAGCTCAATCTGGCTCCTTATTTGTTTTATCTCATCATAAGCTAGCACGTATTTCATGTGAAGAGACCCTGAAAAGACTTGCACAGAACAGGTTCAAGCTGAAGACCCACTTGCAGCAGTGGCAGCCCTGCTAACTACTCAGACTTTTTTTTTAATACTCATACAAATAATCTTTAAGAATATTAAAAAGTATTTATGCTATCAAGCCTGTGTGTGGTTTTTAATTGGTTTTGGAAAGAGAAGTTTACACACATACCAGATTTAATTACATTTATTTAAAAGGGGGAGAAAAAACCTATAGCCTCTAGCTATTGCTTTAGTGTTATCTTGCCTATATGTTGCACTTATTGGATGACTGTTATACATATGCGACTATAATAATGGTTAATTACATCTGTTGTAGCTGAAAACATAAAAAGCACTGGCTTTTTGATTTCATGAAGTGTGCTAACCCACTAGTATTTGCCTTAATCATGTTCAGGATCTAAAGCAGCTGCCTCTAGCTGTTTGTTCTGTAATTAACTGGAGGGCTCTTAATCTTACTGAGATTAAAACACCCTGATCAATGTTGAAGTGTCCCCGTGTCTCCTGAAGTGAACACTAATGTGACCAGAGGTCACTGTGTGTCACTTACTAAATGGAGGCTTAGATTGAGTGTGATCGATCTCCAAAGGACTTCAAGTCAACGGCAGCAAATACTAGCAATGAAAACAAGGAATGCTTTGTCAAGTTTTTTTTTTTAATTTTTAAAAATTAGTTTTAAAAACATAACATAACTTTTCATTATTCATCTAAGAGCATGAAGTGACAAAAGCAAATGATATCAAAATTAAGACACGTAAAGGAACATGTTTAAAAGAAAGAAGAAAAAGAAAAACTGATAGAAAAAGGCAAAGAAAAACAGGGAATATAGGGAAAAGCATACAAACCCCAAATGTGAAGTCAAATCGCATATTTATTGTGCTACATCTGTGTAGTCAAAGCAGAGTCTTTACCATAAAACGACCTTGACTCCAAACTGGCATTTGGAGTCAGGGGGCTGAGGCATTTCACGTTTAGCTTTGTGCAGTGCTATTAACCCTACAATGTTAATTGTGCGGCACAGGCGGGGAAAAACAGTGTTGCTGCGCTGGTATAAGCATTTCTCTGTGCACATAACTAACTTCTAATCGCTATGCTAAATGTAATAAGGTACATTACCAAATTTAATGTGTGTAGCTCCAGCATTAATTTTGGGGGGCTTTTAAACTCTTTATTAAAACAGACCAGAGGGAAAGACATGGAGTAACGAGCTTTGAAAAAATAGTGAAAAGTTGCTTAGATGTCAATTCAGGAAGACATTTACAGTTATGAAGTACAGAAATAGTTGTTTGTGAAACTAAAGGAAATGATCTGCCAGTTAATTTCAAGTCAAGCAACTAATAGGAACAACACGACTGATTGACATCAGATGCAGTGGTGAATTCATCAGAGGGTGAGCGATGTCGTATAAAAGTTGACTGTACTGAAGATATGGCGTTATGGTACTGTAGCACTGGTGTAACACAAGTAGTGGGAATGTAAGACCTGCTAGTGCTACTTCTTGCCTTCTTTGAATGCAGTATAGTTATCTTTAACCACAGTATGAGGACAGAAGGAAAATATGGGCTAGACAGGTTCTAGAGTCATAGGAGCCAAGGGTGTCTGACAGAGGACTTGTACACCACAGTTATGGAAAACAAAACAGCATTTATTAACAATAAGAGTTCAGTAGGTTGTGCACAATTAAACTAAAGTAGAGCGCGCTTTTTGAAAATAAACCCAATTTTGTGTTGTCTTTGTGTCCTTTAAAAGTCAATTTCCTTCGATGCAGGACCCTGCATCGCGGGACGTGAACCGCTAGGAAGAAGTCTGTCAATATTCAATAGTAACTGTGTGTTCGTAACCAGTCGAGTTACAATCTACCAGTTCATCCAGCTCTTTGTACTGGGGCTCGTCATCCAGTACTGGAAAAGTGATCCTCGATTCTTCTCGGGTTTTCAAAACCAACCCTATCCGGTTGTTCAGTCTGACGTCACTAGCCGTGTCTGGACCTAAACTCCGCTGCAATATATCAAACGATCACTATGGCATTACTGAGAGTTGAAAAACTGTCTAAAGTCTTTCATCTTTAATAAAATGATCAGCGTTCTGCTCTACCAGGTGTAAAAATTGAGTTTAACATCCAGGCATCCATGAAAACGGAATTTATGACATTTAACAGAGTTAGAAGCTAGCTTCTATCTAAATACAATATAGCATGTCCTGACTGCGGGGTTTTGGAAACAAATTAAAACGTACAACTCTGTTATCACTTCCAATATAAATGAAGACAGAAAACTAAACAGCAGTGACGTTTGTAGGGTTACTGAAGTTTGGCTAGCTGGTATATAATGATGTGCTACGTGACCGCTAGCGACACAGCTATGTTAGCATAATATAAACAGGCTAACTTTTTTTTCCACTCGATAAAAGTTAACGTGAGTGTTGTCGGTGGTCAGGAACAAATGTAATCGCATGGCAGGATGCTGCAAAAGGACCAAACTTCAACCAGGAGAACAACTGAGATAATCCATCCACAATACGAGGTTAGTCATTCATATACTGCTGCATGGGCTGGGCTGTAGTTACATCCTAAGGTTTCAAAAACTGAGCTTAAATAAATGATTAGCGGTAATAAAAGCCGAGGGAGGTCAACAGTGATCACTGACTGTTTTAGGAGCTTTTTGAGATCAAATAGAAGAAAATACATAACATTAAACATGTTAACAACACAAAAGCCATATTAAACGCAGACTACTTTAGGCCCGGAAGTAGGATTCGTCGCGTCATCACTGAACAACCGGATTGAAATAAGCACAGAAAAAAAAAACCCTGACCTGGGCAACTGCTCAGAACACAGTTCAACCATTCGGCTCTGATATCTATAGCTTATTACAACTAATTGCTACCAGTGTTTCTAGATTTCTTTCAATATAATTCTTCATTGTACACCCTTGTTGATTCTAATTTTCAACGTGCATAGAAAACACAAACAATACTAAATACCTCAGAAGTACATTAGAAATACACATTGGCTTTAGGAGTTATCAAAAGTTCCAAACTAGGTAAAGTGCAGGTTAAGGCTCTTTAATTTCAAATTACTAATATTTAGCGTGCAAAACCAAAATTAGTACCATGAGAAAAATAAACATGTTAACATAAATTCACACAAAACACCACATTTTACACCCATACCTTAGTAATATGACTGTAACTTTCAAATAACATTTAGTATAAAGTGCAACAGACTCATTGCTTTATCCTCAGAAAGGGTATTTTCAATGCAAGAGGGCTAGCGGAAATTAGCATCGGAGCTAGCGGAAATTAGCATTGGAGCTAGCGGAAATTAGCATGCTATGCTAGTGCACATGCACTGACTGGGACAGAGCAGTGGGGGAGCCAAGGCAATAGCATATTATAATGGGCAAGTTTTAAGATTCAATTTATTTAACGACAAAAAATTTTTTTTTTTAAAGCAATTAAAAACACCCCTGGCCAGGGAGAACAGAGTTAAAAGCATTAAAAACAATACAATAAAAGTCAATGGCCTCAGCCACAACATTAAAATCCACTGAAGTCCCAACGGGGCAAAAAAAAAAAATGATCAGCTTCCTCGGCCGTCCTTGTCTGCCTCTTCGCTCTGGTGCCAACTGAAAAAGGAGAGGGGGCAGCGACAGTCTCCGTTTTATATATCACCGGAGTTTCTTCTCACCAGGAATTACTCAGGACTTAGCCCAGATTAGCCCAGATGGGCTAAGTCCTGAGTAAAACATGCAATAAAACCATAAGAATAAAACACTGTCCATTATTCTCCAAAAGTTGATTCTGTTCATCTGGGCGTAGCGTTTTGTGGGAGAAATCTTTCGTCACTCATCCAAGTGACTTCTTCAGTCTGACTGCAGGTTTCCCCAATCTTATAAATAGTACATTTGCATAATGACTGAAACCGGTACATTATTAAAAGATTAAAACATAGCAACCCATGCAAGATGAAAAACACTCAGTTAAACTTGTCCATTCCACCCCATGACAACTGTAACACCTTTAGTACCAGTCATAAACTTGAAGGTCTTTAATACTATTAAGCTGGGCATCTTAAATGGACTGGGCTTGTTCTTATATAGCGCTTTTCTACTGTATCTGAGCACTCAAAGCGCTTTATACAACTGATTCATTCACCTAATCACACCAGCACTTTTTCCATTCATTCACACTCCTCAGCCTCCCTGGGAAAGTCTATGCCAGGGTGCTGGAAAGGAGAGTTCGTCCGTTAGTCGAACCTCGGATACAGGAGGAACAATGCGGTTTTCGTCCTGGTCGCGGAACACTGGACCAGCTCTTTATCCTCTCCAGGATACTTGAGGGTGCATGGGAGTTTGCCCAACCAGTCTACATGTGTTTTGTGGACTTGGAGAAGGCATTCGACCGTGTCCCTCGGGGTGTCCTGTGGGAGGTGTTGCGGGAATATGGGGTGTCTGGCCCATTGCTACGGGCCATTCGATCCCTATACAACCGTTGCAAGAGCTTGGTTCGCATTGCCGGCAATAAGTCGGACTCGTTCCCGGTGGGTGATGGGCTTCGCCAGGGCTGCCCTTTGTCTCCGGTTCTGTTCATAATTTTTATGGACAGGATTTCTAGGCGCAGCCAAGTGGCGGAGGGCTTTCGCTTTGGTGGCCTCAGAATCTCATCTCTGATTTTTGCAGATGATGTGGTTCTGTTGGCTTCATCGGGTGAAGGCCTCCAGCTCGCACTGGAACGGTTCGCAGCCGAGTGTGAAGCAGCGGGAATGAGGATCAGCACCTCCAAATCTGAGGCCATGGTTCTCAGCCGGAAAAGGGTGGAGTGCCCACTCCGGGTCGGGGATGAGTTCCTGCCACAAGTGGAGGAGTTCAAGTATCTCGGGGTCTTGTTCGCGAGTGATGGGAGAAGGGAGCCGGAGATCGACAGACGGATTGGGGCTGCAGCTGCAGTAATGCGGACGCTGCACCGGTCCGTCGTGGTGAAGAGGGAGCTGAGTGTAAAAGCGAAGCTCTCAATTTACCGGTCGATCTACGTCCCTACCCTCACCTATGGCCACGAGCTGTGGGTAGTGACCGAAAGAACGAGATCGCGGATACAAGCGGCAGAAATGAGCTTCCTCCGAAGGGTGGCTGGCCTCTCCCTTAGAGATAGGGTGAGAAGTTCGGCCATCCGGGAGGGGCTCAGAGTAGAGCAGCTGCTGCTCCACATCGAAAGGAGCCAGCTGAGGTGGTTCGGGCATCTGACAAGGATGCCCCCTGGGCGCCTCCTGGGTGAGGTGTTCCAGGCATGTCCCACCGGGAGGAGGCCCCGGGGCAGACCCAGGACACGCTGGAGAGATTATATCTCTCGGCTGGCCTGGGAACGCCTTGGTATTCCCCCGGATAAGCTGGAGGAGGTGGCTGGGGAGAGGGAGGTCTGGGCCTCTTTGCTTAGGCTGCTGCCCCCGCGACCCGGCCCCGGACAAAGCGGATGAAGATGGATGGATGGATGGATGGATGGATTCACACTCTGATGGATGCATTGGAGAGCAACATGGGGGTAGTATCTTGCTCAAGCAGACTGGAGGAGCTGGGATCAAACCACCGACCTTCCGGTTTGTAGGTGACCTGCTCTACCACCTGAGCCAGTCACATCTTAACACATGAGTCTATGTGGACTGACCCAGTTTTTGGAGCCAGCGTCCATTAGAAAAACTGCAGTTTTTGACACTTGTATTTATTTATTTAAATGTTTCAAATGTTCTGAAGGCTGTCGGTTGCTTCTTGCTGCTTGGTTACAAAGCGATGCATGACTCGGCTTTAGGTCAGGCTGGGCTTTTATAAACTGGTGGAAACCCTAGAAAGGTGGGTACAAGCAACACACATAGACATAGACATTCGCACAGATACATTTAAATATAATGTACATGTAATTGTGCCTTTTGTACATTATTTTCGTCATTTAAAATGTGCTGTCACACATTGCATGTAACTAAATACACGAACAAGCGGAATTGTACAAGGCAGCGCTGGTGAGCGCTGCCTTGTATGGGGCAAGCAACAGCGTGCAGTTACCCTTCAGTGGTCTCACAGAAGAGTTGGCTCGCACACGAGAAGCCCTGCAGTACAGAGATTCTAAAGACTGCAAGGTGGCATCAGCAGGTATTGAGGTAAGGACAGGAAGAAAGTGGAAGGCTGAGAAGGCAGTTGAGGTGGCGGAGTCACGCCTAAGGCAGAAAACACTGATGGGGGTCTTAGCAACAGGGGGAGCAGGCTTGGGGTACGTCCCAAAGGCCCAGGTCAGCAGGGCACAGGGAAAGGAGAGACACCAGCTACTACAGGAAGAGGTCTGAGCAGGTGTGGAGGAGGAGCGAGTAAGTAGAGCTGTAGGCCTTAAGCGGCAGGGAGCATGGACAAGGTGGGAGAGCACCTTGCAGCGCAAGGTCACCTGGGCAAACATCATGCAGGCAGACTTCCACCGGATCCGATTCCTAGTGCAAGCAGTATACGACACTCTGCCAAGTCCAGCAAACCTCCATCTGTGGGGAAAGAGTGAGACACCTGCCTGTCCCCTGTGCTCTGGAAGAGGGACCCTAGAACACCTCCTTAGCAGCTGCCCAAGGGCCCTGGCCGATGGTCGGTATCGTTGGCGGCACGACCAGGTGCTCAGAGTAGTTGCTGAAAAGATTGCCTCAGCAATCAGCACCAGCAAGCATTATCATGCTCCGAGGAAGGCAATCTCTTTTATTAAGGCTGGAGAGAAACCCCAGGTGCGCCCACATTTGACAACTGGCCTCCTCAACACAGCCTCTGATTGGCAGCTACAGGCTGACCTGGGTAAACAACTAAAGTTCCCTCAGAACATTGCAAAAACATCACTCCGGCCAGACATGATAATTATTTCTGAGGCCTCAAAACAGCTGATCATGCTGGAACTCACAGTGCCCTGGGAAGAGCGGATTGAGGAGGCCAATGAAAGGAAACGAGGAAAGTACCAGGAACTAGTGCAGGAGTGCAGGGGAAGGGGCTGAAAGACTTTCTATGAGCCCATAGAAGTGGGTTGTAGGGGCTTTGCAGGACGATCACTCTGCAAAGTCCTAGGCCGGCTGGGCGTGGCTGTGGCAGCCAAGAAGAGGGCCATCCAGGCTGTGAGTGAAGCGGCAGAGAAAGCCACAAGGTGGCTGTGGATCAAGAGGGCTGATCCGTGGGTAGCTACTGGTACGCAAGTCGGGGCCTGATCACCCCCGGCTGGGTCGCCTGGGCGAGGGTGTATGATGTTGTGAGACCCGAAACACCTGATGACCCTAGGGTACATCACTGAAGATGCGTACCAGTGCATCCAGGAGATGTGTCTTTATAGTAGATATATTCACAGGAAATTTAAGTTTTCCTCTCGCTGGTATAAAATAAGCATGATGAACATTTTTTTTGCTCTGTGCCGTGATTATAAACTTTGAAGTCAGTTAGCTGGAAAACAAATCAAAGACGCAATTGCACTGTCCCGACTACTGAGGACTGACACTCTTTAATGAAGTCTGAACTATATATAGTCATAACGGAGTGGGTCGGTGTTGTGGGGGTGTTCATGATGAGTTTTGGCAGTTGGCATGTTTTTCTAACTTCAAAACCTCACCACTGCAAGGATATTATTTACCTTGATATGCCCTTGAAATAATAGTTACTGATCAAATATGTTTGTGTAGCAAAGGCTGTCTCAGTCTCCATCCTTTTAAATATTGTATGTTCCCCTTCACAGCTGCTCCCTTGGATACATGTAAATGTTGCTGTTCCTTATTCTTTCAGCTTTTTTCTCCCCCTCTCACTCTGCTTCCATCCTTCAGGCCGTTCCACTTTGAAGTTGTGTCTCGGCTGTGTGAAATTTGAGATTAAAGTCCATATGTTTACGCCCCCCCATCATACTTACAGAGATATAAACAAAAAGAGAAAAAAGGGGAGTTGTTGTTTTTAACAGGTCAAAGTCAGCCATATTATTATTACCATATCCTTGCTACGTGAGCGCTTTCAGCCTCACCGGATCAACCTGATGCAGACCATCACCTTAATTTCTATTTATTTATCAGATCAAAACACAAAGACACTCAAACACATTGCATCTGCGACCTTAAAGTTCCCTTTTTCATGACCCCCTGCAGATTTATTTCACGCCTAGGGGTTGAAATTTACTAGTGGGTGTGATTTCTTTTTTGGCCCACCCCCAGTTTTCTAAAAATGCATTGCCTTTTCACAGGCTGCCATTGCAAACACAAAAAGGAATTACACAAAAGTGTTATAATTTTAAATGATATCTCTTCAACCCACAAGTATTTTGAATATTACTTCATAGCAATTGTTTCTTCGAATAGCTTTGAATAACTTTGTACATTTTCAACATGGGAATTGTTGAATAGTGTCCGTAAAGGTGTGTCTAAGCTGTGTTGTGTGTATGCAGGGGTTAGAGTGAATCAGAAGGATCTGGAACGGTGTTCTTGCACTTTAACCTTCAAGTGTTGCAGCTTGGCAATTCCTCTAGCCTAGGATTTGAATGCACTTTCTTACTTACAAGAAAATTACATCCCATGCATCGCTTACATCCTCAATACTGTGTTGACCCTGCGACATGCTACTCATCAGAGGTGACCATAAATTGATTCGCTTTTTTTTTTGTAACTGCCATTTAATTTCAAATGTAGCTTTTCAAAACAGCTCAGCAAATGTGATGAAATGCTTAACTGATGCAATAACTTTTTTGTGTGCAGTTTTTGTCTTTGTAGCTAAATGCACAGTAGATGTATTTCCCAAGGAGAGAAAAAACCAACATGCTTGTAACAAAAACAGTTTGTATCAGTTTGTATTATTTTTCATGCTATTGAAGTATTTTTTTAATTTTATTTTAATAATAGTATTTAATAGTAGTATTCAAAGGTTGCATGAAAACCATTTTACTGCAGGCTAAACTGGTTATTTAGCAGTACTGTGGTGGAGTTTACAGTGACTCTGTGTCAAATTGGAGGGCAGTCTGTGGTGTTACGTTAATGGCAGTAGACATTAATTTAAATGTAATTAGATGATGCTGGTTAATTAGCAATTTCCTGCTTTTGTACCTTGTTTATGTGAACTGAGGGAGGTAATTCAATTCAATTCAATTTTATTTATATAGCGTCAAATCACAACAAAAGTCGCCTCAAGGCGCTTCATAGATAAAGAGAAAAACCCAACAATCATATGACCCCCTATGAGCAAGCACTTTGGCGACAGTGGGAAGGAAAAACTCCCTTTTAACAGGAAGAAACCTCCGGCAGAACAAGGCTCGGGGAGGGGCGGGGCCATCTGCTGTGACTGTTTGGGGTGAGAAGGAAGACAGGATAAAAGACATTCTGTGGAAGAGAGACAGAGGTCAATAGCAGATATGATTCAATGCAGAGAGGTCTATTAACACATAGTAAGTGAGAAAGGTGACTGGAAAGGAAAAACTCAATGCATCATGGGAATCCCCGGTAGCCTACGTCTATTGCAGCATAACTAAGGGAGGATTCAGGGTCACCTGGTCCAGCCCTAACTATATGGTTTACAAAAAGGAAAGTTTTAAGCCTAATCTTGAAAGTAGAGATAGTGTCTGTCTCCCGAATCCAAACTGGAAGCTGGTTCCACAGAAGAGGGGCCTGAAAACTGAAGGCTCTCCCTCCCATTCTACTTTTAAATACTCTAGGAACAACAAGTAGGCCTGCAGTGTGAGAGCGAAGTGCTCTAATAGGGTGATATGGTACTACAAGGTCATTAAGGCGACTTTTGTTGTGATTTAGCGCTATATAAATAAAATTGAATTGAACTGAATTAAGATCAGATGGGGCCTGATTATTTAAGACCTTGTATGTGAGGAGCAGGATTTTGAATTCAATTCTGGATTTAACAGGAAGCCAATGAAGGGAAGCCAATACAGGAGAAATATGCTCTCTCTTTCTAGTCCCTGTCAGGACTCTTGCTGCAGCATTTTGGATTAGCTGAAGGCTTTTCAGTGAGTTTTTTGGACATCCTGATAATAATGAATTACAGTCGTCCAGCCTGGAAGTAATAAATGCATGAACTAGTTTTTCAGTGTCACTCTGAGACAGGATATTTCTAACTTTAGAGATGTTGTGTAAATGGAAGAACACAGTCTTACATATTTGTTTAATATGTGCATTGAAGGACATGTCCTGGTCAAAAATGACTCCAAGGTTCCTCACAGCATTACTGGAGGCCAAGGTAATGCCATCCAGAGTAAGAATCTGGTTAGATACCATATTTCTAAGATTTTCAGGGCCGAGTACAATAACCTCAGTTTTATCTGAATTAAGAAGCAGAAAGTTAGCAGCCATCCAGGTCTTTATGTTATTAAGACATTCCTGCAGTTTAACTAATTGGTGTGTGTTATCTGGCTTCATGGATAGATACAGCTAGGTGTCATCTGCATAGCAGTGAAAATGTATGCTTTGTATGCCTAGGGGAAGCATGTATAGTGTAAACAGAATTGGTCCTAGCACTGAACCCTGTGGAACTCCATAATTAACCTTAGTGTGTGAAGAGGACTCTCCATTTACATGCACAAATTGGAGTCTGTTAGATAGATATGATACAAACCACTGCAGTGCAGTACCTGTAATACCTACAGCATGTTCTAATCTAATAGGATATTATGGTCAACAGTATCAAATGCTGCACTGAGGTCTAGCAGGACAAGCACAGAGATGAGTCCACTGTCAGAGGCCATAAGAAGATCATTTGTAACCATTTGTATCTCAAATGATAAACATTTTATTTGTGAAGAAGTTCATGAAGTTATTACTAGTTAACATTAAAGGGATGGTTGGCTCAAAAGAGCTCTGACTTTTTGTCAGCCTGGCTACAGTGCTGAAGAGAAACCTGGGGTTGTTCTTATTTTCTTCAATCAGTGATGAATAGTAAGATGTTCTGGCTTTGCGGAGGGCTTTCTTATAAAGCAGCAAACTATTTCTCCAGGCTAAATGATGATCCTCTAAATTTGTGACACGCCATTTCCTCTCCAGATTACGAGTCATCTGCTTTAGGCTACGTATTTGAGAATTATACCACGGAGTCAGGTACTTCTGATTTGAGACCTTAGTTTTCACAGGAGCTACAGTATCCAGAGCCGTACGTAGTGAGGAGGTAAAATTATTAACAAGATAATCGACCTCTTTTGGAGTAGCGTTCAGATAGCTGCTCTGCTCTCTGTTGTTACAGGGTTAAAGACGCATTGAAGATGATAACAGTGGGTGGATTATATTCTTAAACTTAGGTACAGCGCTTTCAGAAAGACATCTACTTTGGGGCCTCCCTGCTGCTGCCGAGTCGGGGCAGTCTGCTTCTCTCCACCCCAGGGAAGAGGGTAACACTACCTGGGTCTGGGTGCAGTTTCCCCCTCCAGGGGCAAGGGTACCTAGACCTTGGGTTTAGAGTACGCTTGGGGAGTGTGATTGTGTGTACAGTGTCTCTCTATGTCTGTCTCCACGTTGGGTGAGTGTTGAGTAATTGCATATGAGAGCATGAGGGTGGAAATGGATGTTTATATCTGTGTGTGCCTGTATGTCTGTGTCTATATGTCAGGTTGGGTATCAGATGCCACCTCTCTAGGGACATCTCAGGCCCTCCAAGGTATTGAGGCCTATCTCCCCCCACCACTTCCCCTGCCAGTGGCGGACTCCCTCAGACATCGGTGCGTTGGTGGTTCTTTGTGTCCGGGGGTGGGCGTCCAGGTACGCACTGGCTCACTCCTTGGTGGCTGCTTGTCGGGACCTGGAGCCTGGGGCTCGCTCGGGCCACTTCGGCGGTGGGGTGCCCTCGGCCTCTCGGCCTGGGGCTCGGTCACTCTGGCACAGCCTGCTGCCAGGTGATTGATATATGTATTTTTTGTCTGCTTATTTTGTTGGTTTGTTTTTTGCCCTTTATCCCCGTCCCTCTTCCCCGCTGTTTTGTCTTTCCCTCTTTCTTTCTCCCCTTTCTTTTCCCCAGTCAAGTCTGTCCCGTATTTAGCAAGTGAAAATAAAATAAAATAAACAATAAAAGGTGAATCAAATAGACCATTATGGCAAGGCTGGGACGGTCCATTTGGTAAAGTAAATTCGCTGGGCATCTTTCTTCGCCTTTAGACAATAATTCTGATGGTAAAAGAGCCAAACGGGACAGGCAAAAAAACCAAAAAAAACAACAGTCCCTTAGGGCCTCTTCAGTCTCTGCCGACCATTTCCGGTGCGTTTCACAACTGGTTCTCCGTGTCCCAGAGGTTTATACACAGGCTGGAGATGAACAAGGTTGTGATCTGAGGCCCCCAGGGGAGGGAGAGGTGATGAGCTGTATGCCTCCTTGGTGTTGGCATACAATAAGTCCAATGATTTAATGTCTCTGGTGTGGCAGGTGACGTGCTGGGTGAAGGTGTGGAGAGTGGAGGACAGGGAGATGTGATTAAAGTTGCCAGAGATCAGGAAAAGGGCCTGAGGGTGCTGTGTTTGAAGTCTGCTGGTTACAGTGTGCAGGACCTCACAGGCTGCTGCAGCGTTAGCAGAGGGCGGGACATACACAGCTATCACAGTGACGTGTGTAAACTCTTGCGGTAGATAGTACAGCCTCATGCTAACCGCTAGCAGCTCAATGTCCTAACAGCATAGCATCTTTTTGATAGATAAATGCCCTGAGTTACACCATCTATTGTTCACAAACACAGCCAAACCTCCTCCTCTCTTCTTGCCACTCTCCATTGTTCTGTCTGCCCGGATCAGATGGAAACCGTCTGTGTTTATATGTGAGTCCGGAGTGTGGATGAAACCACAAATTACAATAGAGCCACCAGCGTATCAGCACCTTGGCCCAACAGCAAGAAATCCACCGCGGCAAAGCAGCAGCTTGGCAATCTGTAAAATAAAATAGGACATCACTGAACACTTTACCTCAGAAGGAATATCCCTCCCACTTTGCGTCATATCTGTTTTTCAGTTACCTGTCTCCAGGTTAGGGTCGCACCCTAATAAGGCAAGGCAAGGCAAGGCAAGTTTATTTGTATAGCACAATTCAACAACAAGGTGATTCAAAGTGCTTTACAGAGACATTAGAAACAAGAACAAATAAAAAGCATGATTTAAAATTGATTAAAACAAGCAAATAAACTAACTAATTAACAAACAAACAAACAAAACAGTATATAAAATCAAAACAGATAAAATCAGAACAGTAGATAAAATCAGTAGTTAAATGTAAGTTTTGAAATTTAAGCTTAAAGTGTGGATTTGGTGCTTTATTCAAATGCAGCTGAGAACAGGTGAGTCTTCAACCTGGATTTAAATAAACTGAGTGTTTCAGCTGATCTGAGGCTTTCTGGGAGTTTGTTCCAGATATAAGGAGCATAAAAGCTGAATGCAGCTTCTCCGTGTCTGGTTCTGACTCTGGGAACTGATAAAAGACCGGATCCAGATGACCTGAGGGATCTGGATGGTTCATACTGGGTCAGGAGGTCATTGATGTATTTTGGTCCTAAACCATTCAGAGCTTTATAGGCCAGCATCAGAACTTTAAAGTCTATCCTCTGACGGACAGGCAGCCAGTGTAAGGACCTCAGAGCTGGACTGATGTGGTCCACTCGACTAATAAGTTCGACTAATAAGTATCAGCCAGGGGTGACGGAGTCCACTACAAGTTTCTCCAGAAGCGTTAAATTATGTTTTTTCCTACAGGGGTACAAATAACTTCAAAACTCTACCAAAACTCAAGCAGAACATTTTCTGTGACCTACCACTCCAATAGAAGACTAATCAACTGTTGCAAAATCAGTTTCACCCCGGTTCTTTTTATTCCTTGGACATCCAGAGATGGCACCAGAACTCAGTAATCATTTTCACAAAAACCTTTATTCATCTTTATTCATCTTCATTTAAGCATGCATCTTCTAGAAGGGGAGATGTGCAAGGCCGGTGTCCCTCTGCAAATCTTCACTCCTTTGTCTGTGAAACAGTTTTGTAGAAGCAACCCCATCATAAAACCCCCATGGTGTGCTGCAAACTCTGTGTCTGTGTGTGTGTATGCACAAGCACGTGAGTGCCTATGTGTGCGCGTACCCATATGTCTATGTAAGTGCACGTAAGTGAATGTGAATCCTTTCCCTCTAAACAATTACACACACTCGCAAGCCTACAGCTAAGCCAAACTAAAACACACAGACAAATCCTTCCTTATTCCTCTGATCTAAACAAATCTGACACATCATATTCTAATAATTGTTTTCTTGTACTCACACAACCCACATCAAGCTGCCATAGAAAAGTTAAAAAGGCCAAATAGCACAGCGTAGACCAGGCAGTCACACAGCTCCAGGTTCACTCAAGAGCTCGACTAATCAGTGCTGCCAACTCCTCAGTAAGGAACATCGCTATTGGCCATCCTAAAAGTCACTAGAAGTCGCTAAATGATGGCATCGCTTAATTTACATAATTGGTCATGCCTATGTAATTGGAATGGCTGCTGTAGGAGAGAAAAATAACATTGTGGAAGAGGCATAATGTGAGTAAAAAACACCCTAAACGCATTTGGAATATATTTAGAACTACAAATTAAATTTCTTTTTAGGAATTATTGTTTTTTTTAATGTCACAATTCAAACCCTCCTCCTTTATCCAGATTTGGGACCAGCAAAAGTGTGTTTGTGTGTTTAAGTACTTTTAAACCTTGTGATCCACAAAAAGTAACAGCAAAAGAAGAACATTTTAGCCATAACGTTGTTAACAAACTACATTAACAATCAAAATGGACATAACTTCAGTCGGGTGTACAAGATGGAGTTAAGGCCGCCGCCTGTGAGCGCCTTGGCACAGGTGAGGTGCACACAGGAGCACGCCCGCTTGTTGAGTGTAAGAGCGACACATATGCGATACATTTCAAGTCAACGTCTCCAAAAACACCAGAAAAAGTCGCCAGATTTGTCGCTAGTTACTTTTTAGAAAAAAAAGTTGATAAGGGGTCTGAAAACTTGCTAAATATAGTAACAAAGTTGCTAAGTTGGCAATTACCTGCCCCTGTCCTTATTAAAGGGAAAAACCAGCCTTGCCTACCAGGGGTGGTTCCCAGATTAGGGTTGCACCTGTCTCATTCATACTATATGTCACGGTCTGCAGAGACAGGCCGTGCGGTGGTGTGTGTAATGGACCCAGGTGCGTACACAAGTGAGCCGTTTAATATGGCTGGTAGAAAAGGTACAAACAAAGGGCAAGGCAAACTGAAGCAAAATTAACACAAACCTAAACTGGGGAATCTAAACAAACAATAAGAAAAACCTAGACAGGAAACTTGGAAGCATGGCATGGGAAACATGGCGTGGACGACAGACCAGGCATGGAAACACGGAGGGTGGGAACACAGACGACGCGACACAGACTGTCAGAAACACAGAGACTAAATACACATGAGGGATGATCAGGGGAAGTGGCCACACATGGGAACGCAGCTGACACACATGAACTTAACGACAGGACAGGAGGAGTGAAACTGAATACACTGACAGTGAATGCAGGCCTTCAAAGTAAAACAGGAAACATGAGACATGAACCGGGGAGACGTAGTACAGGGGGAGGTGACAATACTGACAGCATGAACTTGACAGTACAAGACGCACAGACATAAACACACGAAGGGCAAGGGAGACGTAATGCAAGGGTGATATATACAAATGGCTGGACTACCTTAATGAACCTAAACAATCAATAAACATCAAAATAGACTAAACACAAAACACCGGGTCGCACGACCCAGGACCATGACACTATATACTTATTTATGACAGCTTAGGTGATATCTGGTTATATCTCATTTGATTCAGCTGTCTAAATTAACAAATAGCAGTGAACCTCAGAGCAGCAGTACACACTAGCTAATCAAAGCCTACACACAAAGTAAAACTCACAGTGCAAATTATTGAGATTTATTTGTAAACAAATATTTTTCCCCAATCTGTACTGCTACACCTAATCACTCACATGCCAAATCCCACTCAAACATAATAGTATATTTTCCTAATCAAGCTCATGTGAGGCTAAAGTTGCCCACTTTATAAACTGAAAAGATAATTATCAAGTTGCTCTTCCACTGTACTGTTTGCTTTTCATTCCACTGAGGTAGGCCCAACTGTAAAGCAACAGCACTGCAGCAGAGCCCAGAGATTAAAGCAATTGTTTATGCTTTGAATACAGGCAGGCGGGCTGTGAGACAATACAAACAGACAGAATTAAATGACTTAGAAATTGTGTTATCATACTGCAGTCACAATATGAATGGACTCACCATTGTGAGGAAAAGTTAAAAGCCCACCATCTAAATAGTTTACCTTAACACAGATTTCCACTTATGAAACACTGACCTTCTGAATGACATTTGCCTCCTGTTAAGCTGAGCGTGTTTGGCATTTAAAAATGCCCTGATTCAGACACTTCACCTTACCTCTGCCAAGAAACATGGTAAATAAAGGAAGGAAACAATCAATGTGCTTCCCTCTGATTTTCAAGGAAAAGCCTTGTGGTGCTTTCCGACGCTCTAATTGTAAACATTTAGCATGTGTGGTATTTTAGCCTCTGTAATCACGAAATAACAGTCCACATATCCCTCATATCCACAGGGGCGCAACAACATAAGTGTAAATGGAAGGTGCCCAGGGGCTGCTTTTTTTTAGAGCAAAACCTAACTGTGGATATATAGACCAGCGACAACATTACTACGTAAACACGCCTTAAATAAAAAGAAGCACACACAAAAGAATCAAACGACTATTTTTCTCAAAACCTGGGGTCCTCAAAAGCACACAATGCTTTCGTATAATGGAAACCACACACTACATAAAACAAAAGAAGAAAAAGTCTACAGGGAATGTGACGCACAACACAAATTCCTCCATTAAAATGAGTTTGTTCACACAAAGAACCTGTAGGCTCTTCTCCTTGGACAGGAGCAGTGACATAGCATCGTCAATGTCCTCTATCCTCAGTATGTGGAAAGTTTTAGGATGTCTTCAGTGGAAGCCTGGGAAACATGATTCTCACTGCATCTGTAATCACACAAGCAGCAAACAAATTTAAATGAACATCCATAGAATACATCCGATTTCAGTGTTCATGTCAGCAGCAGCAGCAGCATTTAATCATACAATATGACTGAATTAAAAAAAAAGGTAGAAAAGACCTGAATCCTTTCAACTGTGCATTAATTTAATATTATTTAATATGCTTATTTAAGAAATTGCTACACACACAGATGACATTTATATGTCCTTGGATCGTTTAGAGCAATCTTGATTTTTAACAGGGTTTTACGTGTAGGGACAGAGGGGGACATTTAATAACAAAAAAACTAAAACTGGATCATCTATGAACTCAAGTTGAGGTAATGATGATGACTTGGTGAATTTAAGTAAAATAAATACATTAAAAAAAAAAAACCCTGTTCCCCATCAGCTCAGTCTTGAAGGATAAAAACATAACTCACAGTGTGATGAAGCATTCAGAGGATGACACTGCTGATACAAATTTCTAATTTCTGCCTTTCAGAAATTAGAGCAGTGAAAGGCCAATAAAGAACTTTTTAAACTTTATCATAAATTGTTTTACTTTATTTTTAAAGTAAAGTCTACATTGTGCCAGATTTAAATGTGGCACAATGCACACATAACAATCCTGCACAAAAGAGCTCAGCAAATTTTCATTAAAATACACATTTATCTAAAAACATTTAATTCACTTGTTACATTTTTTAATAAAGTCCATTACAGGTTCAAAGATCATGGAATCATTAATCAATTTACCAGACAATGCTATTGTTATTTTTTCCATCATTTCATCTGACATGTTCATTGTGACATCACATGTTTCTTATGACATCAGCATGACTCATCACATTCTATTAGAATTCCTTTGATCTGAAATCTATATAAGTAACCCAAACCCTGTGTCCATTCAGTTACAACCTCACTGAAGAGGCAAACAGCTTATACGCTTGACTGTAATTTGAGACACTTTTTTTGAAGTGAACAAGGAACACAGTTAGCACTGTTGTAAGTAGCAGTAGATTTTAACTTTAGTTAAATTACAAAAATGTCTGAGTCCCCCTCCATTTCCAGTGATGTGATGGAAGAGAATGTAAACCTTCGCCAGCAAGTGAGGGAATTCAAAAATGAGAACGAAAACCTCCGAAAAACCATTGAACTGCTTCTCAAAGAATATGGGTTTTCTAAAAACAAGAACAAAAGGGAACTACAACTACAAAATGAGAAGCTTTGCTTGGAGAATTCAGAGCTGAACTATTGTGTTGCCTATTTGCACTGTGAAAATCAAGCTTTCAGACAACAAGTTCAAGCAAAGGAGAGTGCTTATGAACAAAATGATCAAGAATGGAAAAGTGCTCTGGAGCAACTTAAAAACAACTTAAAAATGCCTTGTAAACACGAAGAGTATGAAATGGAGAAGCTGGCATTGCAGGAAAAAGTTGAAGATCTCCAATGGGACAACCAGGCATACAGATTAGACAATGATGCTATAATACAGAGCATGTTTGACTTGAAACAGACTTTTCAAAATGAAAAAGATAAAATGAGACAGCAAATCCAGGCTCTTCAAAATGACATCCATGAGGCAAACGCAAGCCTGGAAAATTTCAAAGATTTTAAGGAACTGTATGAGGAATCAAAACAGGAAAATGAGTCTCTGAACAATCAAAACCAAGACCTGAAACAAGAAATTGAAGCAAAAAACATTGCTATTCAGGAAAAAGTTAAGGAGCTCAAATCTGTTTTGCAAGGACTCAAATCCTTTGAAGAAGAGAGTAACAGAATAAAGGAACAAAACAACGCTCTGGAACAGGAAGTCCAGGAGCTTACCAAAAAGTTGGCTGATTGTCAGAAGGAAATGAGACAAAATGAACAGCCTCTGCAAAAAGAAATGCAAGAGCTTGATAAAGGTGAACCCCATCAAAGTAGTTTTGAGCTCACACCTGAATCCAATGAGTCAACTGAAAAGGAAGAGAGGATTAAAACAAGCGAAACTACAGACCTGGAGGAGAAAAACAAGGACATCCCTACAGAAAGTTCATCTCACATGGAAACTCCACAAGAGCAGACGTTTCAACCCAGAGACGTGGAGGATCATGGGGGATGGACAACATGGCTCCAAGGTGCTGCCTTGTATTTTGCATTTTCTGACTACATCTATCCCCATTTCTGAAAGGCAGTTTGCAGTAAGTAAGGGGAACGGAGCATTTCTTCCCCACTCCCATCTTTCGACATCCCATGTATATACACCACTACAACTCTTTCCCCTCAAGCCCCATAGACAATATAGAACAGGGGTGTCCAACTCCAGTCTTCAAAAACCAGATGTGCTAAGGAGGAGTGGATCAAGAAAGAAAGCTGTTTTCCTATAGATTTCTATAGGTTTGCATCAGGCTAGCTGTTGCCATCTGGTAGACTTCAGACTGAATGTACACTTAAGGTTCTTCTGTATTGGCTTCAAGTTTCCAACGAACAAGCTATGTCCATGTTTTGTACCATCTATGCCCCAACCAGTCGTGGAAGATGGCTGCCCCTTCCTGAGCCTGGTTCTTCCGAAGGTTTCTTCCTCTTAAAAGGGAGTTTTTCCTTCCCGCTGTCGCCAAGTGCTTGCTCAGAGGGGATCGTTAGATTGTTTGGGGTTTCTTTTATATTGCAGGGTCTTTACCATGCAATATAAAGTTCCTTGAGGCCACTGGCTATGCATTGGCCTAACTTAGCCAGTGGTCACATTGCATACATAGCTATTTATCAACCATCATTTGCATTCTAGATTCCAAAAGGTTGAATCTGTTGATCTGGACGTAGCGTTTTCAGTGGGAGAAATGTTTCCTCACTCATCCAAGTGACTGAAGGAGAATGTTTCTCCCATTGAAAACGCTACGTCCAGATCAACAGATTCAGCCTTTTGGGATTTACTTACCTGGATGCCTGAGCATGCATCAGTGCATTCTCTATTGCTTTTCCATCTTCTTTGTATGGTTGATTATAAGATTAATGGAGGTTTTCTCCATTTTCTTGAACTCAGTTGGAAACTTTTCTTAGCATGAGCTTTAACATAATTTCATGATAAAATAAAAAGAAATTGTGAAACAGTTTAAAGCTTTGTACTGTTTGCTTATTTGATTTTAACAAAGGTTTGGAGAATATGCTACTTTAGTGAGACAGTGTGTTCTTATCTGTATCTGTGGTTTTAAGTTTTTTGTACCCCACTTTAGTTGCATTTCTTTATTTCATTTAAATTAACTTTAAATACTTTAATGTAGCTGCTGTTTGGCTGTTTTTGCTCTTTGTTCCCTTAGAAGAGACTCTTACGGTTTACAAATGGCTCTCCATTTAGTATCACTCTGTGCCTTCTATTTTATCCTAATTTAGCAAATATGTATCATTTTTATTCAGTGTTTTCATGAAAGCCTTATTTGTATCTAATACTATTGGCGAGAAGATATACATGCAAGTTTGAAATCTTTTTTCCTTCACAGGGAAAAATGGCTAAAAGTCATTGTCCCATCTTAGCCAGCTCCTCACCCACACTTATCTGTTTGCCTGGGGTTATTTGCTTTGGATTAAATGTACTCATTTTGGTTCGAGTCGCACAAGGCCATGGTATACCTGATATTTGCAGATGACATTGTGATCTGTAGAAGAATAAGGAGCAGGTGTAAAAGAGCCTGGAGACGTGATGGTATACACTGGAGACAAGAGGAACGAAGGTCAGAATACACGAGTGTGAATTAGAGAGAGCAGGTGTAACAGTAAAGTTGCAAAGAACAAAGGTAGCAAAGGTAGATGCGTTTAAATATCTGGGGTCAACCATCCTAAGCAATGGACAGTCCAGAAGAGACGTAAAAAAAGAGGATGCAGACAGGATGAAGACAAGTATTAGTGGTGACTTGTGACAGGTGTAAGCATGATGAATGAGCAGCAAGACATAAAAGGGAAGACTTAGAAAGTGATAGTCAGAGCTGCTGTCATCCATGGTTTGGACATGGTGCCACTAACAGAAAGACAGGAAGTCGAGGCGGAAGTGGAGGAATTGAAAATGCTACCATATTCATATAAAGTAAGCAGAATGAACAAGATTAAAAATGAGTACATGAGAGGGATCGCTCATATTTGAGGAATTTGAAGATGGTGATGTCAGACTTAACCCTCTGTACCCCATAATGACTGCAGATGGCCGGTGTGTTTCTGTTACTTTGTTAAAGAAGCTTACTTCTGTCTGATGACAATGATACTGAGCTGAGTTCTTCAGGATTTCTCTCAGTAAGTGCTGCTGTTTTTGACACCGTTAGCTGCTGTTACCAAAACGTCCTTTGAAGGGGTACTTAGTTGTCACACCCAGCAAATAAACGATATGATGTGAGAATGTAGCCGAACTGTTTATCAGAGCAAAAGTGTGAGTTTTAGGTCTGTCATATAAAACATTAGTTGGTAAAACATGAGCTTATAACCAGATGTCTTTTCAGTAAAGCACTGGTCTGCAAATATTTTTCAGACAGGAAAATCAAAGCATGTGTGAGCTGCAAAGCGACTTTCAGCAGGAAAAAGCTCAAATGCATCACAAAATCCTGGCTCCTCAATATGTTCTTCAGGCAAAAAAAATGATAGAGAATTACAGAAAATGAAAGAATCATACAATATGACTGAATTTAAAAAAAAAAAAAAGGTAGAAAAGACCTGAATCCTTTCAACTGTGCATTAATTTAATATTATTTAATATGCTTATTTAAGAAATTGCTACACACACAGATGACATTTATATGTCCTTGGATCGTTTAGAGCAATCTTGATTTTTAACAGGGTTTCACGTGTAGGGACAGAGGGGGACATTTAATAACAAAAAAGACTAAAACTGGATCATCTATGAACTCAAGTTGAGGTAATGATGATGACTTGGTGAATTTAAGTAAAATAAATACATAAAAAAAAACCTGTTCTCCATCAGCTCAGTCTTGAAGGATAAAAACATAACTCACAGTGTGATGAAGCATTCAGAGGATGACACTGCTGATACAAATTTCTAATTTCTGTCTTTCAGAAATTAGAGCAGTGAAAGGCCAATAAAGAACTTTTTAAACTTTATCATAAATTGTTTTACTTTATTTTTAAAGTAAAGTCTACATTGTGCCAGATTTAAATGTGGCACAATGCACACATAACAATCCTGCACAAAAGAGCTCAGCAAATTTTCATTAAAATACACATTTATCTAAAAACATTTAATTCACTTGTTACATTTTTTAATAAAGTCCATTACAGGTTCAAAGATCATGGAATCATTAATCAATTTACCAGGCAATGCTATTGTTATTTTTTCCATCATTTCATCTGACATGTTCATTGTGACATCACATGTTTCTTATGACATCAGCATGACTCATCACATTCTATTAGAATTCCTTTGATCTGAAATCTATATAAGTAACCCAAACCCTGTGTCCATTCAGTTACAACCTCACTGAAGAGGCAAACAGCTTATACGCTTGACTGTAATTTGAGACACTTTTTTTGAAGTGAACAAGGAACACAGTTAGCACTGTTGTAAGTAGCAGTAGATTTTAACTTTAGTTAAATTACAAAAATGTCTGAGTCCCCCTCCATTTCCAGTGGTGATGTGATGGAAGAGAATGAAAACCTTCGCCAGCAAGTGAGGGAATTCAAAGATGAGAACGAAAACCTCCGAAAAACCATTGAACTGCTTCTCAAAGAATATGGGTTTTCTAAAAACAAGAAAAAAAGGGAACTACAACTACAAAATGAGAAGCTTTGCTTGGAGAATTCAGAGCTGAACAATTGTGTTGCCAATTTGCAGTGTGAAAATCAAGCTTTGAGACAACAAGTTCAAGCAAAGGAGAGTGCTTATGAACAAAATGATCAAGAATGGAAAAGTGCTCTGGAGCAACTTAAAAACAACTTAAAAATGCCTTGTAAACACGAAGAGTATGAAATGGAGAAGCTGGCATTGCAGGAAAAAGTTAAAGATCTCCAAACGGACAACCAGGCACTCAGGTCAGAAAATGATGCTATAATACAGAGCATGTGTGACCTGAAACAGACTTTTCAAAATGAAGAAGTTAAAATGAGACAGCAAATCCAGGCTCTCCAAACTGACATCCATGAGGCAAACGCAAGCCTGGAAAATTTCAAAGATTTTAAGGAACTGTATGAGGAATCAAAACAGGAAAATGAGTCTCTGAACAATCAAAACCAAGACCTGAAACAAGAAATTGAAGCAAAAAACATTGCTATTCAGGAAGAAGTTAAGGAGCTCAAATCTGTTTTGCAAGGACTCAAATCCTTTGAAGAAGAGAGTAACAGAATAAAGGAACAAAACAACGCTCTGGAACAGGAAGTCCAGGAGCTTACCAAAAAGTTGGCTGATTGTCAGAAGGAAATGAGACAAAATGAACAGCCTCTGCAAAAAGAAATGCAAGAGCTTGATAAAGGTGAACCCCATCAAAGTAGTTTTGAGCTCACACCTGAATCCAATGAGTCAACTGAAAAGGAAGAGAGGATTAAAACAAGCGAAACTACAGACCTGGAGGAGAAAAACAAGGACATCCCTACAGAAAGTTCATCTCACATGGAAACTCCACAAGAGCAGACGTTTCAACCCAGAGACGTGGAGGATCATGGGGGATGGACAACATGGCTCCAAGGTGCTGCCTTGTATTTTGCATTTTCTGACTACATCTATCCCCATTTCTGAAAGGCAGTTTGCAGTAAGTAAGGGGAACGGAGCATTTCTTCCCCACTCCCATCTTTCGACATCCCATGTATATACACCACTACAACTCTTTCCCCTCAAGCCCCATAGACAATATAGAACAGGGGTGTCCAACTCCAGTCTTCAAAAACCAGATGTGCTTGTGGATCAAGAAAGAAAGCTGTTTTCCTATAGATTTCTATAGGTTTGCATCAGGCTAGCTGTTGCCATCTGGTAGACTTCAGACTGAATGTACACTTAAGGTTCTTCTGTATTGGCTTCAAGTTTCCAACGAACAAGCTATGTCCATGTTTTGTACCATCTATGCCCCAACCAGTCGTGGAAGATGGCTGCCCCTTCCTGAGCCTGGTTCTTCCGAAGGTTTCTTCCTCTTAAAAGGGAGTTTTTCCTTCCCGCTGTCGCCAAGTGCTTGCTCAGAGGGGATCGTTAGATTGTTTGGGGTTTCTTTTATATTGCAGGGTCTTTACCATGCAATATAAAGTTCCTTGAGGCCACTGGCTATGCATTGGCCTAACTTAGCCAGTGGTCACATTGCATACATAGCTATTTATCAACCATCATTTGCATTCTAGATTCCAAAAGGTTGAATCTGTTGATCTGGACGTAGCGTTTTCAGTGGGAGAAATGTTTCCTCACTCATCCAAGTGACTGAAGGAGAATGTTTCTCCCATTGAAAACGCTACGTCCAGATCAACAGATTCAGCCTTTTGGGATTTACTTACCTGGATGCCTGAGCATGCATCAGTGCATTCTCTATTGCTTTTCCATCTTCTTTGTATGGTTGATTATAAGATTAATGGAGGTTTTCTCCATTTTCTTGAACTCAGTTGGAAACTTTTCTTAGCATGAGCTTTAATTAACATAATTTGCTGATGAAATAAAAAAGAAACTTTGAAAGGATTTAAAGCTTTGTGCAGTTTGATTATTTGATTGTTAGCAAAAGGTTTGGAAATATGCTATTTTTGTGGGCTAGTCTGTTCTTTTCTTTATCTGTGGTTTTAAGTTTGCATCAAGGTTGTTTTGTACCCCACTTTTGTTGCATTTCTGTATTTGCTTTAAATTAACTTTAGATATTTTAATGTATCTGCTTTAAATTTAAAGCAAAGGGTATCTTGTATGCAGAGATACTCTGTAAAAATAAAAACAAGTTTAAAGATTGGTAAAACCAATGTCAGAAAAATAGTGTCAGAAAAATATTGCAAAATAACTTAAACTAACGATCACATAATTTATTTCCATCACTGTATTCCTTTGGGATAATAAATTAAAAAAACCCGTTATTTTAGCTTTAAATTCACATGAAATATTGTGTATCTTTAACAGATTCTGTATGTTTTAAGTACAGAATGATGAGATTTTGTGCTCTTTTCAATGGCTTTTAACGAGACACAAAAAAAAATAAAAATAAAAATTAAACACATGTAGATAGTCAACTTGTGTTTTAATCTAGGTGCAGTTGTAAACAGGTACAGTTTAGGTCAATTGTGAAATGGTGCCCAGGTAGTCTAGCTCATGGCGTCCATAGGTGCAATTGCATGAAGCCTCAGGACCAATGTCTTCGTGCAAGAAGGAATGAAATGAACACTGTCAGTCCTTTAGTGGCTTTAGTGACTTGTGCTCACAGTCAAGCACATGTAAATCCTCTGACATTCCCATTCCCCTTCCACTATATATGTTGTGTCCTCCAAACACACAGGCCTGCCCTGCTTGACCATCTCAATCTCTGTCACTTTCGCAAACAAAGATTTTAAAGTTGGAACTTGCCTCTAAAGTAAACCTACATATAGATGTAGATCTCCAGATCTACATCTAATGGCTGGTTTGGTTTCATTCTCCGTCCTTGCTGTGCCCCTCAACTTTCCCCTTCCTGCCTTATATAGCTGCCTTATATTTCCAACACCTTTCTATAAGGTGTTGGAAATATAAGGCAGCTTCCTGACAACGTCGCCAGTACCTTGAGCCTTGGTGCTCACCACATTGCATAGTTTAGCTGTACCTTTAACTGGGATCATTTTGGCTTCCCCACTTTCTTGATCTAGGCTCCTAACGTCAGTAATTCCTGTGGTGTGCTGCACAAGAAATGGAATGATGGGGAAATCATTACCCATAATGACTGCAAATGGTAACTTTTAAGCCAAGACTTCTGACATAACAAAGGTCTGAACCTTGCTGTCAGATATACACATGTGCATTTCCATGTATATAGCTTATGCAGGACTTGTCTTCATTCCATTTATCTTGAGGCACTAAAGTGGACAATGCTGACTGAAATCTTTCCCGTTTCTAATGATACTGTAACACACTGACCATTAATCAGAAAAGGGAATGGGAGGAGCTATTTGCTGAATTGTACACACGGAGGTTGGCCTAGGAACTGTGCAAAAACAGATGATTTTGTCTCGTTTGTAAGTGGACAAGAATACTGAGTGTAACATAAAACATTACATTTTATATATGGTGTGGAGAATCCAGATAATGCACTAAAACAATGTGGGAGAGCAATGACTGTTATGATGCTGTTAACATTAGTTTCTTGCTAATCTTTATATATATAGGTTTGCAGTGTCACTGACAAGAAGCATGTTTTTCAAGATTCCCATGATTTCGTTCACACAGTCAGACACAGTCACAGCTCAGTATAAAAAAATGGAGTGTAAGGAATGTAGAATATGCACAAATTAAACAAATGCAGCATGTGTGCACTATATGTCAACAAATGGTGTATATTTGCTATGTGCTACAAATGGGGAACATACAGACATACATATGCTACAGCCATTATAGTATGATTAAATCATGCATTTATATGGGAAGACAGCAGTTACATTTTTGAATATATTGCAATATATGCAAGCAACATGTATAGGCATGTGTTGATTAATATGAAAAAACACTGATGTGATGAAAACCAGTGCTATAATTTAACATTACACCAGGTACACAACTATTTTGTACTTTGAGAACACCAGAAGAAAGTAGTTCCTCAATTTCAACTAATAACTCATAACTAATGGCTATAGTAATAATTACTAAATCATGCATATAATTTTTTATGTATTAATAATTTACATTTTAAAAGAGCAACTCTCGAGTTTCCATTTGCAAACATCCCTTTGGCAGATTCTTCAGATCTCATGAACGTTTCGACCAAAGAAGGAAAAGAGAAAATCTATTGCTCCCCTCCTTACAAAGACAGAGCTAACAGCAAAAAGCATGCTTTCATGAACATACTGCAAAGATCAAAAACTAAACACTGTATGGCCTGCATTAGTTTTTGTTTATTTCAGATAAGAATACAGACATAAAGTAAAGTACAGCTCTTCATCTAGGAGTGTTGCATGGGGGTAAGGCCAGTCCCCTTGCAGCATGTGATGGTGAGCAGATCCAGTGAGTTGTCCCTTTTATACCAGATACAGTGTATAAACCACAGATAAGAATCTGGACTCCTAACTGGTAGCTGTCAGGACTAAAGAAGAAAATCAGCATCTGAGTATACCAATGTTATTTAGCCATCTTAAATCTTATGACCTTATATGTTCCTTGAAAAAGCCTGCCACTGGCAATTTATGTCATTCCCTACTCTTTTTTCAAGACAAAGACAGAGTTCAGTACATATAAGCAGCAGGATAGAGGACAAGTGATCAGTAGGGGAGGAGATCACATGGAAAGGTTGAATAAAAGGCTTTATGAACGTGGCAGGACTCAAGTAAAAGTAAAAAAGCATAGGCTCTGAAATGTACTCAAAGTAAGAAAGTAAAAAGCAGCTCTGTGGAGGATATTTCTATTTTTTTTCCTGTTTTAAGTTTTCTTAGTGTACAGGCTGTAATCAGCGGACCTGCTAGTCTTTGTAGATTTACACAACTGAATTCAACCAGATGTCAGCAGATGTTTCATGAGTTGTCCTGGCTGATTTCCGTCCTGACAGTACACTGTTTATGCTGTCTTTATATTAGACACTACGCAGTTGGTATGAGGGTGAAATTCAGTCAGTGAATCCAAGCATCGGACCATAAAACCACAGGCACTGTGCACCACACACTGTTCTTTAAATCCATCACAGTGCAGCAAACTAACCTGTTTATCCTGCACTCACCTGCAGAGGATTTTCATGCAGCCTTTAAATAGCAGTTAGTCTACCTCAGTTTGATTTGCAGCACATTTCACAATATGGGAAAAAATGTCATGTTACATGAACAGACCCAATATCTGATTTAAAACATAAGGAATTACATGTAAGCTTTAAAATTCCAGTTTCTTAAATCCCACTGAGCAGTCCTTACCTTTATGTCTAACCTGTCTTGCACCTCTCCTCCCCTGTCTTTCTTATCTTTCTCCATCTCTGAGTGACATTAGCTCTCTTTCTCTCCAGCAGCTGGACCTTTTAGCTAGCAACACACTTTGAGACAAACTGCACACAAACACTTTGTGTGTTTGCTGATCTTTGTTGAGCTGACAGAAATGCTCCATTTGAAATTACCTGCTGTGTTGTTTTTGTATGTATACCGAGCTTCTTATTAACTGCACGCACACACTGATCTCTGCTCCGCTTCCACTTCATTTCTTATTCTTTTCCCTTGCCCTGAAGCTTCTTGCTCGCCAGTGAATTACACACATTGCAGCGACACAGTGCCATCTAGTGGCTGATACAAACATAGGTCAACATGCTACATCTCCCTTCTTAAAAAAAAAAACACAACTCAGGCTTGTAAAATTTCTAAGGCAACTGAAATTACAGGAATAACATCCTGAGCACATCCATTGATAACATAGCATTCGACTCAATACTGGCTATATCACAAACATAATAAACAGATGCATTTAGTGACATCATTGGAACAACAAACATATAAACAGCCTTTTTTTTTTTCTAGGGCAGCGATCCGCCTGCACCCTTTACAATATTACAGGTCCAAGACCTGTCTTGGTTTGGTAACACGCCCATATCGAGTCGTGTATCCAGGTGTTGTAATGTCTTCACCAGGGGGCTCCACAGGCGGGGGCTGAGATACCACAGAGCTGTTATCGCTGATGCCTGTAGGTTGAATGAACTCCTCACCTCCTACGCTGTTCCTGCTTTCGCGGAGGTGTCGGCGGTTTCGCCGGTAAACTTGTCCTGTATCTGTGGTTATGTTGTAGCTTCTGGACGTGTCGGCACAACTTGTGACCACAGCTGGTTTCCAGGAACTGTCTTTTTGCCGGAACCGGACCGGTGTGCCAGGATATAGTTGAGGCAGAGGTCGGGCGGCTCTGTTGAAATAAGTCTGCTGGCGCTGCTGGCAGACTTCTCTCCTTTCACGCACTGTTTGCTGGCAAACTACTTGGGGTTCCAGCTGTTTTGGTGTTGCAGGGAGGATGGAGCGAAGTCTCCGGCTCATGAGTAGTTGTGCAGGCGACTTTAAGTTGTCCACGGGGGTGTTCCGGTATTCTAATAGGCTCAAGTAGGGATCCTTATGTTCCGCTTTGGCCTTGTCCAGAAGTTTCTTTGCTGTCTGGACTGTTTTCTCGGCTAGACCATTGCTCTGTGGGTAATGGGGACTAGTAGTGGTGTGGGTGAAACTCCATGACTTTGCGAACTGTTGAAACTTACTCGAAGCATAGCACGGACCGTTATCACTAATCACCGACTCTGGAATACCATGCCTGATAGGTTTGTAGCTTGAACCCATCCGCTGGAACGTTGAAGACAATATAATTACACTGCAAAGCAAGACACAAGTAGGCAAGCTTCTTCATGTTTCTCGTGCACGGGAGAGACCGGACAGAGCGCCGTTCCTTCGTCTGACCCCAGTTGCTCTCGTCCGTTCTCCCGTACCACTGTTCTTTTATTGAGGTTACATGAATATGCATAAGTTCATTAGCATATGACGTCTACATACACACAAAGAGTACCTTGCCTGTGTGTGTGTGTGTGTGTGTGTGTGTGTGTGTGTGGACTGCTGATCAAAGGGTCAAACATCCTTGGTCAGGAAGAGGGTAGCCTCCCCCTCACCCTAGATGGTTCATCCTAGATAACACGGTGAGGAAGTCCTGCAGCTCATCTAAACAAAGAGCACTTAGACTAGAACAGACGCAACTACGTTAATCCTACCATAAAACAATAAGACACGGTATGACCTCTCATGCTCCCAAAGTGCTGTCTAATACACACAAAGTTTGCAGACTATCAAGGATCAAAACCTCTATCAATCTACAACTAATTACAAAACTCTAAGCATATATAAGTAAATATTTCTAAGCATAAATGACAATCAACAATACAAATCTAACATTTCCCCCCTTTTTGACCTTTATGCTAGAAAAGTTCCCAGGTATGAATACCTCATGTCTGACAGTTTCAATGCAAACCTTTTTATACTCAGCATATGTCAAATCACCCTAAATTACTGAAAAGGTACACAGTTTAACAAATGTATTAGCACTTATCCCATTCCTCATTGATCTCATCTCATGGCAAACTGCATCCCACAAACAAACAAATTGTTAATTTAATAGTGAAAATAAGAAGATAACATTTCCAAAAACATCTCAGCTTGGTGGTGCTTCCTCCGGGTGTGCACATCACATGTCTCTCTGCAGAGTGGTTTAAGCTCTGCAGGGCGTCATGAATGTCTCTTCCAGTTGTTTCCATCACTGTCCATAGGACCAGAGTCCAAATGTATGTAGAATAGACATTCAAACATACCAGTTGGTTTTGTTGTTCGTCAACATGGGTCTCAGCTATTTCCAAGCTGCAGACTTCTCAGCACTCTAGTTTTATGGCCTCTTACCAGCCCCCATCACCTGACTTCAGACCTTCGTCTTGTGAGGGGGATATTTATGACTCCTTAATTGTCCACGCTCTGCAGAAAAAGCTCTCTGTGGAAAGGGTGCTGGGTTCCGTCATCTTACTGCTGTTATGATCCCAGCAGCCTTCAGAGTGTCATCGTATGCACAATACAGTGGCACAGCGTTAGGTGATGTTCATAGGAAACTGCTGTTATCACCACCATAGCTTCTGGTTCCTGTGCTTTTCACAGAATCATGACGTCATCCTCGAACTCCTTCTGCGCTGTCGATGGAGCTTGGCACGCTCCCCTCATCCCTCGAGTTTTCATATCCCAACGCTGCTGAAGATTTAAGGCAGAGCACGTCGTACACCTTAATTGTCTTTCTCAGCGTCAATATTGAATGTTTCATTTTATTTAACATCTTGCTGTGGGAAGTCTCCTCTTGATCTCCTGGAAGCTCAGTAGCACAGCTCTCTGTGTGATGTCTGCTGTGCTGAAGATGATCTCTGATCCTCCTGAAGCCTCTCTCCTGGCCTCAGCTCCCATCCTGTGGACGATCCTCTCAGGCACTCCTTCTCGTCATGCATAGTCCTGATTTTGGGCCTGCTGGATCTGTCTCTCTTAGGTGAGAGTTGTCATGTGTCCATCTCCTCTGCCTTCCTCCTGGTTCAGCTGTTTCCGGCACCAGCTGGGGTCCTATAAGGATGACCGTCGTAGTCAAGGTAACCAAGAGGGTCCTGGTCGCACACAGGTCCGTCACGCCTCGCACTTGGTTGCCCTAGAGTTGATCAGAGGCTGGAGGTTGAAGTGCGAGCTTACCCTACGGGGGCTCAATCAGCACTCCCCCCTCACCACTGAAACAACCAAGTGTGAGATTTCTCTATTGTGCTGTCTTGAGGGTGCCGGGGTTTCCTGGGACCTCGACCTCTTGCAGTGGCTCTGATAAATCCAGGAGGGTCTCTCGCTATTTTGCAGGCAGTTAAAATGGTCCTTGCTGTGGCTCCAAGGTCTGATCTCATGATGGGCCCCAACCAGCTTGACCTTTGACCTCAACCACTGCCTGGTCCTGTCAGCTATGCGCTTCTCACTGGGCCTCTGAAGATTTCTCAGGAGATTACTGCTGCACCTGTATTTCCTTGCTAGGAAGACAAACTATTTGGAGAGTATGTCAACAATCATCAAACCACATTCTTTAGTTCAGTGAACTTCACTTATAGGCCATCAAAGCCTCATCTGAACATGGGTGCACCACTTGCATAGGTTTAATATTTGTAAATAAAACGGCTAATCACACAAATCACTGCAACAATAATAGTAAACATTGCTTAATGTTACTCCTTGGACCCCACCTCTTGACGCATGGACACACTCATGCGCCAACACACCAAACCTGGATTCCTGTCTTAAAGAAAAAGATTAGCTAGATCATATCCCAGGCAACATCAGGGCATCTCCTCCCCTGGAGCAGCACCACCCTGGACCTATAATCCTGCAATAAAAATGTTAGTGTGTTTTGCATATTAAGTATGCTTAACACCTGGCTCTCCCAGGAGCCTGCATACACACCATCATGGCCTGGAAAGCAAAATCTGGAAGTAAAATCAAACTTCATACCTGTAAACAATTGTATCATAAGAACAATAAGCATTCAACATCAGCAAGACAAGTGTCATGTGCAGGTTTTCTCAAATCAGTAAACTACAATTATTTTCATAAGTCGCCTCAGACATGGATCATCCCATGTACTCAGGCAACATTAATGTAATCGGTGACTGCTCTTAAGCAAAGTCACTCCACTTATATATTACTATGGGCTCAAAAGTGGCCAGCTAATGAGCCCATATCAAACTATCCCAGAAACACTGTATCTCTTATTTGTTCTTCTCATGTCACTTGTCCGCTTCTGCCGAATCCTCTACACGCAGTCATAGAAAAACAAACATTAGCAACACAGTGACCATTGGTGGTCAGACGCAGGTCGACAGGTTCCAGAGGTGCCATAAAAAGACCATAAAGTTAGCCATCTATAGCTGTGGAAAGAAGTAACACCAGTTCTCAACACAGGAAATTTCACACATGTTATTCACATTATCAAAGTAACCTTCACATTTTCCCATCAACACAATGCAACAGCATCACCACTCATAACCTGTAAACACAGTTTTCCTCACACATAAACCCAGAAATCCTGTAGTAGGAAAAAACATCAACCAGTTGTCCTGGTATAAATCGCATCATCAATTCACATGAAGAACTGGCATGCTGTAAGAAAAGAAAATGCAAATATTAGCGCTTGCGCAGGCGTATGCATACTTTGTCACAGATATCTCTGTGAGCAACACAAGCCTATGAATAACACACCTGATAAATGCACAGACACAGAAAATGGCATTTAAAAGGTTAAATCATCATGCAACCTCGAGTGTTGCTGTCATCTTTCTGCTCCTGTAAAAGGAAACACATGGGTTCATCTGCACCTTTGTCAGGTGGGGGTTAACTTCACACAATCATGTTCAGTCAGTCAGTTATTTTAAAATTCTTACTCATTCACTCAGTGGTTCCTTCTTTTGCTAATTGTGGAAATTATCATCGCATTCGTTTCCACGCTCAGCAAAACGACGTTATTTCAAAAAGAAAAATAATTTAGACTGGATTTCCTCGTTGAATCCTTTTTGGGGGGGACTCTCATTTCCTAATTGTCCCAAATAAGTGGCTTTCTCCTGAGCCCATTTTAAATGTGGAGAAACTCACTTGCAACAATTGTCTTGACGACGTGTAACGCTTTTAATTCCCGACTTGCAGATCTGCTCAAAGAAAAGAAATTCACAAGCAAAAATCAGTGCTTGTTCAAAAATGAAAAATAAAAAATAACAGAGATTATCAAACCAAACTTTCAGTGCACTGTGAAAGTATCAAAATAAAAAGGCCTTGTTAAGTCATGACACAAACTCCTCATCAACTTCACAACAGGAGAAGAATCATCAGCTAGATTCACTCCAAACCAACCATCAGCTGCACAACACACCACACCACATAACTATGAGTTTAATCACCAGGTCTGTGCTCTTCACTCATTTAGGCCACAGATCTATTTTATTCAATTTTTCCTTTTTCCCTTCATCATAAAACATGTGACATGCTGTCATGCACTTCACAAAAGAAGTTTGTTCTGACGTATTCAGAGTTGTGTATCTAAATACAGGATTCACTCGCACATCAAAACAGGAAACTCAGTGTTTTAGAGTCTCCACTCTAACAAACTCCAACACATCCCATTCACTCGTGCTAGAATTCAGTCACCTTTCATTAATCTAAAAACCAATCAAATAATTTGCATATCGGCTATTAACCCACTAAGTTGACAGGACAACAGAAATGCATGTTCAAAATGTTATCACTAAAAGAGAATTTCCCTCATACAGTAAATTTAGTAGTAAACTTGTGCTGCATCAATCAAGCAGGAAGCTTCTCCCAATTTACTATATTAACACTAAATTTATTATCTGATCACTAGTTGGTCAAACCAGAATCTTTTTTCCCACAAAAGTTTAAATTGTTGTCCTGCAACCTAGAGAGTCAATTTTTTGCATTGGATAAATTCAGCATTTGATAACAAGTGTCTGCTAAATTGACACTATTTTAGCACTGATGAAAGATAACAAGCTAATTTTCATTGCATGTGTGTTTGTTATTAGGCAGGTTTAATGCATGTCTGTGGAGCTGCATATCCAACAGAGCATGTTCTCTGCCTTTCCTACACATTTCTCTGCTATTATTTGATCACTTCTTAACTAATGTGCTATGAGTCCACTGGTTTTTGCATCACACGAGGTGACTTGGACAAGATGATAAACAGACTCACACGCTTAAGATGTTGTCTAATCTTCATAAGCTCTCTTGTGTTTGTGTTAGTAGGGTTAATGCATGTTGTGCTTGTGTGTGTGATTTTGTATATGTTTCTATTTTTGCAGTGTTTCAGACTCCTTCACAATTTTCCAACTTAAGCAGTCAGTTTTGTTTTTCCCAGGTTTGCTAACCCAAATTTTGATTTCCCACATTAAATAATTCCTATGTGTTCTCACCTAGTCTTCTCACTCTGTTGTCCTCTCCCACTTCAACAGTCCAACAGCCGGCAGTTCTCCTTCAGCTTTGTCCTGTATTCCACTGTCTCTTCTTGCCATTTTACTCCACAGGTGGCAAATGTCAAACTCCAACTGTTCAGTTCTCCTCAAACGTTTTCTTCACATGCACAGTGAAGTCACAGCCTGTTGTAAACACAGTGCCATCCATCCGATCAGTCAGGATGATGGGTTTGCTCTTCTTCTCTGATGCTGTTTGTCCACATTGCTGCTGCTTTGCTGGGACTCTTTGCTCAGGACTTGCTGCTGTCTCTTTATCATGTTATTGCTTTGGAGCTGCATTCCTTGTCTTCAGGGAGGGGTGAGAGCTTGCTTGCTTGTGAGGTTGAGAGACACATGGCGCTGTAAATAAGTCAGCCAGAAACTTGGCCTGCATGTTTCCAATGATGTTGAAATATAACTTTCTTCCGACTGCTGCATGTGGAAAATTGATTCAGGTCTGCTTTTCACCTGAAAGTGACAAACTAAGACATTTTCATTATTATCATCGCTGCTTAATCAACACACATCTCTCTCTCTGTTTTTGTGAACAATCCTTTCTTAAAAGCAAAAAATAAAATCGTGGTTGTTTTTGGCTGATCAACACAAAACCTTTTCCCTATGATTTATTTTTCATCTACAATATAAATTCTTCCTCTTTTTCATTTGCATAAATAAATCACATGGCCGATGATACCATGGTGATCCATAAATATAATCACCAGTTTATTAAATTATTTTTAACCCAACAAAACAAATAAACAAAAACATGATGCTGATGCTACACACACACACACGAGTCAAGGTGCAGGAAAACTGCTCACGGGAACGCTGCACACTCTCTGTTTCCCCCTCTTTGAGTAGTTCCCAGACAGCTCTTGATCTGATAATGTGTAGCTTGCTCATCAGCTCAGAAAAAAAAACTGCAACGCAACATCACACAGTAGTTGCATGCTCTGCCCACAGCGGCAAAGTCTTACACTTTCATATTCAATACAGCTTCTCCATCATGTACTTTTAGATGTTTCATACAGGGTTCAGCATATTAGTTGTTTTCACAGGTGTGCTCCATATCTCAACAATGGCTCATAACAAGACGACAGTCTTCCACACAGGTCAAGTGCCTCTATGCACTTCATTAGTTTAAATATTTACCTATATCACTTCACCTCACATGTCATTGTACTGAATTTAAGCAACCACAAGCTTAATGTAGATTACTTTTAACAACTATCCACCTCAATTACGTCTATGGTCTGGCACACAGGCTGTTGTTGATCAGGGCAAGCTAAAGAGTTAACATTTTGTGTCAGCTGCCAGGAGCAAAGTCCAGCACAAACGTCTGTCTCCCTCCAACTCACTCTTGGTTGCTTAGAAACCCATGATAACAACAACAGTCGGTGTCACAGACCACGTGTTCTGCTCCGCACACACTCACACAACAACAACAACAAAAACGACGACAACGACAACAATGACAACAACACAAAATAGGCCTACTCCGGACTCACACCGGACCGCTCGGGACCCTGACCCAGTTGTGGGACGCTCACCCACTCGCGCGACAAAACCCAATGAAGGGACGCTCGGGACACACACCCAGGGCGATTTCAAAACCGGACACTCACCGGACGCTTGGGACCCTTGGGCGATTTAACCAAAACCTCTTTTTCGGGACACAAACCCAGTTATCGCTCCACAAAGCAGCGAACTTCTCAACGCCTCACAAAATGGCGGAGACTGCACAACGACACGGTTATAGAGTCGGCCTCTTCAAACTTACTTGGCGTTGCTTAGCGTGTAATATCAGCTTCGAATCCCGCCGATCGCCATTCATCGAGGAGAAACGACAGACAGCGAATCCACAGGAACTTCCTGGCTGACGTCAGTCTTTCAGCGTGTCTCTCCTCCCCTCGGTGAATGCGATCCCAGGGCTCCGGCTCTCGAAGGACCAATTAATGATAGGTTTGTAGCTTGAACCCATCCGCTGGAACGTTGAAGACAATATAATTACACTGCAAAGCAAGACACAAGTAGGCAAGCTTCTTCATGTTTCTCGTGCACGGGAGAGACCGGACAGAGCGCCGTTCCTTCGTCTGACCCCAGTTGCTCTCGTCCGTTCTCCCGTACCACTGTTCTTTTATTGAGGTTACATGAATATGCATAAGTTCATTAACATATGACGTCTACATACACACAAAGAGTACCTTGCCTGTGTGTGTGTGTGTGTGTGTGTGTGTGTGTGTGTGGACTGCTGATCAAAGGGTCAAACATCCTTGGTCAGGAAGAGGGTAGCCTCCCCCTCACCCTAGATGGTTCATCCTAGATAACACGGTGAGGAAGTCCTGCAGTTCATCTAAACAAAGAGCACTTAGACTAGAACAGACGCAACTACGTTAATCCTACCATAAAACAATAAGACACGGTATGACCTCTCATGCTCCCAAAGTGCTGTCTAATACACACAAAGTTTGCAGACTATCAAGGATCAAAACCTCTACCAATCTACAACTAATTACAAAACTCTAAGCATATATAAGTAAATATTTCTAAGCATAAATGACAATCAACAATACAAATCTAACAATGCCTAGCCATGGCTGACTTTAGTTTGTGGATCACTGCTTCTGCAGTGCAGCTGTGCAGTCTTTCCAACTCGAAGAATCTACTGTAGTAATCTACCATGATGATGTAGTCTTCCGAGTTCCAAGTGAACAGATCGGTGGCTATGACCTGCCACGGTCGTTCTGGTATTGCATGTGACAACAGGGGTTCCTTGGGGTTAGCAGCTTGTCTCTCCTGGCATGTGCTGCAGACTCCGACGGCTTCCTCAATCTGCTTTCCCATGCCTGGCCAAAACAGAAGGTCTCTGGCTCTGTTTTTGCTCTTTTCTATGCCCATATGGCTGGAATGAATCCGATCTATCATGTCCTTTCTGAGCCTTTTTGGGATGATCATTTTCTCTCCTTTAAACATGATCCCATCTATCAGTGAGATCTCATCCCTGTGGTTCCAAAACTCCTGGATGTCAGGCGGGCATTGAGACCTTTTATCTGGCCATCCACTCAATGTGGTCCTTCTCAGGGTGTTGAGCTGAGGATCCTGGGCTGTTTCGTTTCTTATCTCTGAGAGTCTCTGGTCACTGACAGGCATGTTGCTGAGGACTGAGTGGATCTGCGCATCCATCCCGTCACATAGTGATTTGACGTGGAACTCTATGGATTTCCGGGAGAGCGTGTCGGCTACCGGGATGTCTTTCCCTGGCTTGTGGATGATGCTGATGTCGTACTTTTGCAGCTGTAGCATCATCCTCTGTAGCCGTGGTGGTGCTGATGCTAGTGGTTTTTTGAGTATGGACTCGAGTGGCTTGTGGTCCGACTCAATGGTCACATGTCGCCCGTACATGTACTCGTGGAACCGCTTGCAACCAAAGAGAACAGCATACAGCTCTTTTTCTATTTGGGCATAGTTCTGCTCAGTGCTGTTAAGTGACTTGGATGCGTAGGCGACTGGCTTGCCGTCCTGTAGCATCACAGCACCAAGGCCACTTTTGGATGCATCGACCTGGAGTCGTAGCGCTTTCTTGGGGTTGAAGAAGGAGAGAACTGGGCCTGGTTCTCTAGTGATCAGCTCCTTCATTCGTTGAAAGGATCTGTCATGGTTCTTGTCCCATACAAACTCACTGTCCTGCTTTAACAGCTGGCGGAGCGGTGCGTTTATCTCTGACAGGTGTGGGGCAAATCTTGCTAAATAATTAACCATCCCCAGCACTGTTTCCAATTCTGCCCTGTTCTGTGGGGGCGCCATGTCTTGGACTGCTTTTACTTTTTGTGGATCTGGTTTCAGTCCTTCGTGTGACAATGTGTGACCGAAGTAACTGACCTCTTTGACGCAGATGGTGCACTTGTCAGGGTTCAGTTTTACACCTCTCTCCCTGCTGCGCTGCAGCATGGCCCTCAGATTGTCGTCATGCTCCTGTTTGGTTTCTCCGAAGACCAGTACGTCATCCACAATGGCTTCCACGCCCCTCAGGCCCTCGTAGGTCTCGTCCACGCGTCGCTGGAACTCATCCTGGGCTGAGATTATGCCGAATGGCAACCTGAGGAAGCGGTACCTGCCAAACACAGTATTAAATGTGGTTAACAGAGATGATTCGTGGCTTAGCTTAATGGCCCAGTAGCCTGATCTGGCGTCCAAAACACTGAAATACGTGGCCCCAGCAAGTTTTGTGGTGACATCCTCCAAGGTGGGTAGAGGGTAATGGGGTCTTTGTATAGCCTTGTTGAGGGGTCTGGGGTCCAGACATACTCTGAGTCTGCCCATCTTGGGTTTTTCCACGACAACAAGTGCATTCACCCAGTCCGTAGGATCTGTGACCTTGCATATGATTTGATTCCTTTCCATGTTGTCGAGCTCGTCTTTGAGTCGGGCTCGCAGAGCGATGGGAATCCGACGAGGTGGGCTGACTGTGGGTGCAACGTCTGGATTTACATGGAAACTGCATTCGCCAGGAAATTCTCCTATCCCTTTAAATACGTCAGCATATTCGTCCAGCATTGCCTGTGAACTGTTGGTTGTCTTGCCTCTTTCTTCCGTCACTGCCATCACGATCCTTACCAGGTTAAGGTCACGGCAAGCTTTCATTGCTAATACAGGTGGGGCGCTTGTGTTAACAACATGGAATTCCAACGTGCAGGTTTTGTCTTTGTGTTTGCATTTTAGCTGACATTTCCCTTCCACGCTGAGTGAGTGTCCCCCGTAATCTGTGAGCTTGTGTGTGACAGGCTTCAGTGTCACATGTGGGAAGAGTGTCTGGAACATGTTGGCTGGAATTGTGTTTGCTTGCGCCCCAGTGTCAACTTTAAACCTCACTGTCTGTGGGGGGGAACCAAGCTGCATGTCTGCATATGCTTGCTCATCCTTTCTTCCTTCATTTTCTATGGTGATGCTATCAATGTAGAAACAGTCTTGGTCCTCATCTGTGTCCTTAGTTGTCGTTTCTATGTTCTCTCTCACAGTGTGTACTGATTTGAGGTGGGTTTTTGTCAGCGAAGGGAGTCTTGACCTGCATGCTCTTGCAAAATGGTTCATTTTCTTGCATTTTGCACATTGCTTCCCTTTTGCTGGGCAGATGTCTTTATTACTGTGTTGTCCGGCACAATAGCTGCACGTTTTTAGTGTTGCATTAGCGTGTTCTTTTGGTCTCACGCTTCTTGTTTGATATTCTTGTCTGTGCGATTTCCTGCCGATGGCGTGCACAGTTTCTTGGCCCCTGGAGTGACCCATAGTTTTTAGCTGCTGCTTTGCTAGCTCGTGTGATCGTGCTATATCTATAGCTTTCTCTAGCGTGAGCTCTGCGCCTTGGCTGAGTAGCTTTTCTCGGACGTGTGGCGAGTTAGTGGCAAATACAATGCGATCCCTGACCATTTCATCTGTATTTGGGTACCCACAGTCTTTAGCAAGTAGTTTCAGTTCCGTAATAAACTGTTCAAATGTCTCATTTTCACCCTGCATCTTTTCATGAAACTTATATCGGGCGTAGATTGGGTTAGCTTTCGGTATGATGTAATCAGTGTACTTATCGTAGTACGTCTGAAGCTTTCGGGAGTCGTCTGCGGTGAGCGTCCACGTGTTGTAGACGTCCCGTCCTTTCTCACCGACCCATAGAAGAAGGTAGCTGCATTTGTCTGCCTCCTCCTTCCCCCGAAGAGGACCAGCGAACATTAGCTCGGCGTGCTGCTTGAAACGCCGCCATGCCTCGGGCAGGTTGCTGGAGTCCCAATCCATACGCGGTGTGGGAACGCCGTAAGCCTCCATGTCTGCGCTGTCCGACGGCGAGGGATTGCGTAGAATCCGCTACTCTGACACCATGTGTTGTTTTTGTATGTATACCGAGCTTCTTATTAACTGCACGCACACACTAATCTCTGCTCCGCTTCCACTTTATTTCTTATTCTTTTCCCTTGCCCTGAAGCTTCTTGCTCGCCAGTGAATTACACACATTGCAGCGACACAGTGCCATCTAGTGGCTGATACAAACATAGGTCAACATGCTACACCTGCCACTTAAAAGAAAGGCTCTCCCTTTATGTTCGCTCCTCTTTTGTAGCACTAGCTAGAGGCTGAAGTACTGCAACTGTCACTTACGGACACCTCTAGTCGTTCCAGTGTTGTGGCAAAAACAAGACAAAAAAAACACTGACCCACTTTTAACGCTGACTTTGGCACTATCTCTTTTTAAATCTCCTTTTGTGACTAATAAACGACCAGGATGTGTTTCTGTTTAGGCTCAAATTGGTTTGATATTTCAAGACTCGCACTGACGAAATAATAACTCGACCCAAATACATTAAAGCAAAAATAACAAACCTGTTTTGAAAACGTGAGCAGTAGAAAGTACAGATACCTGAAAATTGTATTACTCTGTTACTGGATATATTTAAATAGGAACAATATTTCGTGTCTGCAGCTTACAGTGTATGTTGTCTGGACAAAGAAGGAACGTGTCACCATGGCAACCAAGAAAAGAGTTGCATTTTCAACCCAAAGCCGCGATTGTTTTCTAAACCTATGTAGATGTTGATACCTAAATCTGAAAATTAAACCTATTTTTCATTTATATTGAAAAATAATACAAATGATATGTGAAACTCATTGACTTTTATATGAGTTATGGGACATAAGCTGCAAAATGATGACACTTTGATGTGGATTTGCGTGTGAGTGTTCTGCGCTTGTTTCATTTTAAAGTTTGAATTTATTTTTGATTCTGTTTCCATGAAAGCCTTTTTTCTTAAACAAGCTTAAGCAGTGAAAATGAGATCTGCCGATGTTTGGACAGAAGATGAAATTTACTCGCCGATCCAAGGAATATTCCACAGGTATCCTGCATATCGTTGCAGGATTCCCATCTCTGTTTGTTCAGATGTTTAACCTCACAAGGGATATAGTTTATCGGCTCTGTATATTTAGTTTATGTTTCAATTGCTTACAAACCATCAGAACCACCAAAGACGACGTCTTTATAATTTTCCAATTAAAAGAGAATCTCTGTTGGGTTTGAAAATAACCACACAATTCCTGTTTTATGTTTTCTTTACCTTCAAAGACAGACAGAGAAATCTCATGTGGCTGCTCATCCTGAGAAATCATCGCATGTTATGGTAGGTCAGATTTAGGGCAAATACAATGAGGCAATTTAGTTTTAGATTTAATTAAATGGCTCCTTTTAATGCTGCTATGAGCTGTTTGAACGGTCAGCGTGAGTGCCGTCTGTGGGTACAGTGAGATGACAATCGGCTATAAAGAAGTTTCTCCCCTCCTCTTTCTTACCGCTTCTAGAAATAACTTTTTGATACTAATTTGTCACATAGCTGTGTGCACACACAACCCTAGGGGAAAATGATGCCGCTTCCCCCTCCCTCCCCCGAGTCACAGCCCTCCACTGTTCTATAGCCATCCCCATTTAATAAATCACTTGGGGAAAATTATCATGTCTCTGGGGGTAACTTAGACAAGAAATCCCATGCTAGAGTTCCACAAGGGTCACGCTCATACAAGAGTTGTTAAGATTAGCATTTTTTTGTCTTTATACAAGCAATTTTTCACAGGGAACAAAACTGGGCTTCTTCAAATGACTTCCCCTAACGATACACAAGGGGACTCACCGCTTTTACTATCTTTGTTGACACACAACTCGATCCTAATTTCAGATTTTGTTTTTTTGTGTTTTTGTTTTTTCCCTCTGTGGGACACTGAGGCCGCCTGTGCATGCATAGACACGGAATAAAGCCATCTTTAACTTTCCCAAGAATCTAAGGCACATTCGCTCCTCAGCAGCACAGAAAACAACTGGAGACTTCATCCATTGCCGTGAGCCAGCAGGCGCACTAGTATCACAACGTGACTATGAGCTTCTTCACTGTTACATTTTCAAAGGCACTCTTGTTGTGACTGAAGAACACTGCAGGAGAAGAGACAAAGGGGGTCGTCTTACATTTTCTTCCAGCTTCTCTGATTTCTGCATTTTTCATAAAAGGCTACATTCTCTGTGGTTGCTGCAGCACACTCTTCCTTCCAGTCATTCTCTTTGTTACATGAAAGTTATGACCTGTTCGTGCATCTTAATATGACACAGAACTGAATTTTGTCAGGCAAATGTTAACGCACACTTGGAGAGAGGGACATGGACTGTAACAAAGGTTTCATTTTGCTTAATACAATTAATAGAGGGATAACAGGAGCACAGTAAACAACTATTGCTTTGTACTGTCTTGCCTTTTAGACTTTTACTGAAGAGTAACCAGTATCTCCATGTATGAGCATTTTTTAAATTATTTATCATGATGTATGCTCAATCATTCAGGTAAGTAACTCTCAAAATGTTGATTGTGTTCATCTGGATGTAGCCTTAGTGTTGTCCGAGGGTGTGATGGGGGGTGGTCTGTGGTGCCGCTGCATGGGGGCTTGAAAGTGTGAACTGGGTCCTGTCATGTTGTTGTTGTTGGTAAAGTGTTCAACTGCAAGCTGAAAAGCTGCATCGGACTGTGTTTGTACAGCAACTGTGTGTTAATAAAGTATGCTACAAAGCATGTACGTGACATCGGATTTGGATCATTTACAAAAAGCTATTAATGAAATGACAGATAGAAGCTAGGTTTATCTTTTGCACTAGGTCTGAGATGGGAAGCCAGCTGGACACAACTGAGCAACTACTGTGGCTACAAAAAAAATCAGTTGCTTAAAAGTCTGTGGGAAAATGGCCCATGGCTCCCTTACTTTGTGAACTCTGTAAACAATTTCCTGATGACTTTGTTAGCGCAGTCGCTAGTTTTAGGTCAATTCTATAAATTGGTGGCATTTTAAGAGTCAGAAAAGAGCATTATTGAAGGTAAGCTCATTGGCTAACCACTTATCAGTCAGAAATCATTAGCCAATCAGTGTGCAGTGTCGCAAGCATTCCACCCCTTGTTCAGATTGAGATTATATTATGAAACTTAACAAAACCAGTGAGTGACCGAATCTGTCTTTTGTGCTGTCTGTGATTACGACTGACTAATTTAATCAGTGTGCTGTCATAGTGTCATACATGCCAGTACTGCTGCATCTCGCTGTTTTCCAAGGAAAACACTTCTGTTAAAACGTAACGAGTGGAAAGCTCAGATATTTGTGTCGAAATGCAGAGAGAGAAACTTGTCCAAAAAATAAACACTGAATTAAACTTCAGATAGCTGAAAATTCTATGTAAGTACAGTAATGAAGTATTTGTACTTCATACAGTAACTTTCCCCCTGAAATTAGTCTGCAATGAGACAAACTTCAACCTCTAGTTGCAGGTGCACAAAGACAAAATCCTAATTCTGGTTTCCAAAAGTTGATTCTGTTCATCTGGACGTAGCGTTTTGTCACTCATCCAAGTGACTTCTTCAGTCTCAGCTGACTGCAGGTTTCCCCAATCTTATAAACAGTACATTTGCATAATGACTGAAACCAGCCCTTTCCACACTTTTCAGTGTGTTTCACACATTTGTGGTGATTGTGTGTCCTGTGACCATCTTCAAATGAAAAACCTGGATTTTCTAAGAATGCAATTATTTTAATTCCAGAGAAACATTTGACTTTTCAAAAGCAATAAAATGTAACCAAAAAAGAGCAAAATGAACAAAGCGCTGGAATGATTGGCAAGAGCTGAACTTGGAGAGAGTCCATCTGGAGAGTTTTGTATCCAGGCTGAATAGCAGCCGGTCTGGTGGAATTTGATATGACTACCATGACTGTGGTCTTGATCTTTAATGAAGGCTTTGTCTTCCTCACACGCACATGCACAGATCACTTCCAATTCTCCCTCTTCTTTCAATCCCAGAACTTGAGCTGGAAGGTTAGTGAATGTTTAAAAACATTAAGCAAGGGACATTAAGCCGTCTATTTTGAGGTCTGACAGCAGGAGAAATTCTAACAACATCACCAGGTGTTTGGCACAGACCTTCCCATCCCTTTTACAAGTCCCATTTTCACAATGTAGAGCAGCATGTCGGTTAATTAGAGCAGGGATCCAGCAGAAACGTCTGGTGAACAGGAAACATGTTGCTATTATAAATGCGGAAATAACAATGCAGCTTTGTCAGCGTGTCAGATTCACTCTTTAACCTTTGTAGATTAATTTTTTCTCTGGTGCTGTTTGGCTGCGATTGGTTCCATCCTGGATCGCCAAGTGGCTCAAAATGCCGGGAGATTGTGTGTGAGCGTTGGTTTGTGTTAGGAAGGAGGCCAGACACCTCAGCTCCAGGCCAAATAATTACCAAGCGCTTTTGTATTGATCAAAAACCTCTTGCGGGCCTATTATGACTATTTTTTTATGTTACGGGCAAGGAAACCCTCACTTGTTGCCTCAGAGCTCAAACTGAAATATTGGTTTGAATCATTCTCACAATGCAGGGCTCAGACATGATTTAAAGGATCTGATGTGCATTAAACAAGCGTTTTAAAGCAGCTCAAGGAAAGGCAAACGTGCATTAGGCGCACTATATTTGGTGGCTGAGTGCTACAAGCTGTCCCTACCAGGCTAGTTTCACACTGGATAATTGACAGCACAGATTCTCACTCCCTCGCACTGCCAGGCTGCTGGCTACAGTTCAACATGGGAGATGCTCATTAACATAAGCTGGGAAGGTGCTGTCAGCCAAGTGTGCTGTGAACATTTTTACATTATATAATGTGAACACTGCCCGTTTGTGTGTGTGGACTCTCTGTGGATGGAGTGTAAAGATTACAAGAAAGCAAGAGATGAACTCCCCTGCTTTACAAGACTATTCTACACACTGATCAGCCCCAATGTTCAAGCTTCAGGTGAGTTGAACAGCAGTTTGCATGTTCTCCATGTGTTTCTGCGTGGGTTCTATCTGTGTACTCCGGCTTCCTCCCCCGCAGTCCAACGAGATGCGTGCTAGGTTAATTGGTGTTTCTGAATTGACCGTAGGTGTGAATGTGAGCGTGAGCGTGTGTGTTAGCCCTGTGACAGATATGGGTTGTACCCTGCCTTTCACCGTATAATAACTGGATAGGCTACCCCGTAGCGTCCCTGAATTTGATAAGTGGAAGAAAATGGATGGAGAGTAAATTGATTAACAGTGAAAATGTAATATTTTTCTAGGAAGCCTCAGGTCGTGGGACCCACCTACACATAGATGTAGACCAAATATCGTCACCAACGTTTAGTTGTTTTAGAAGTGACCATATTTAACCAAACGAGTGGTGATGTGGGCATTGAGGAAATACAACCATGCTAACAATTTTCACTAGCTTCGCACACCAATGCACAAGGGATTACCACAAACTGTGGACACATTAAGGGCAGATTTATAACCAAAACAGAAGTACTGGTTCTGTGTTCCTCTGCATTCATTTTGCTTCATGGGCTTCAGTATATGAGAACCCACCTGGCTTTCTGTGAGTCTCTTCTATCCTTCTGTTCCATCCTCTACACTTATATTAACACTATTCACAATGACCATCCGTTTTCTTAGCAGCTAAACTAAGGGGTATCACTACATTGCAGGGATGACAGAGACAGACTCTTGAACACATACAGTAAGCTACCTTGTGTTTATTGGGACATAATTCATTGCTATCATTAGTACAAATATATAAGTTGAAGGTTTTTTAGTAATGAAAGTGCATTTAGGCTCCATAGTGTAGTGGTTTACATGACCACCAACAACAAGTTTGATCACAGGAGGAGACACAAACCCATCATAAAAATGCCAAATCAGCTATACTGAGCTACACACTATGGAAAACCTGTCTGAATCAGGAAGCAGCTAGAAGTAACTTACTTAAAGTAATGGCATTGGAATTGTGATGTATTAACGTTAGAATTCTTTCTAGTGACAGACGCTGTGCGTTTGTTTTTACATTTCATTAAACATGCATTAAGTAACTGTTAGAAGTCACTCCAAAGCATGTGGACTGAACACTGTATGAAAGATTTTCCACAAAATTCTGAGGATGTCAAAATATTACACTTGTGAAGGCTGTAACTCGTTCCCTCCGGACTGCTTTTCCTCAATGGGGTGACCAACAGTAGCTATTCTTAGCTACGTGTAGGCGTTCGCTAATCACTAACATCAAAAATCAAACAGCTCCGAGCACGCACAGACCCCATCACAAATGCCAGATAGCAAAACAAACACTGGTGTAGCTTCAGAGAGTTTTTTGCTAGTGGTAGCAAACAATGATGCTGTTGTTTACCAGCTAGGTTCTGCGTTGGGTATTTAATTATACGGTATTTGCAAGTTCACAACAGTATGAATTACAAATTCTACAATTTTACAATTGTTTACAGTTTCTGCTGCCAGCTTGTATTGCGAAGTTGGCCGTGGCATGGTTGACTTAACGGGGAGCACCAGGTAGCACATCGAGGGTCCTCTCACGCAAGTCATCCAGCGAGTCAAAGGTCAGTGGATCAATTCTCGGCTCCCTTGGTCCGCATGTTAGAATATCCTCAGGCATGATACTGATGCATCCATCACACTTAGTGGGTGTAAATTGTTAGACAAAGTGCTCACTGTATGAATGGTTATATATATATATATATATATATATATATATATATATATATATATATATATATATATATATATATATATATATATATATATATATATATAATATATTCCTTTTGCATTTATGAAGCTTATAAGTAAGTCCAATAAGGAAGTTCTGTAATCACTTATCTCCCTGGTTTCCAGGTTGTTGGATGCTAGCCTATTCTTTACATTACCTCCACTTTTCCATGTTGTCATCCTCAATGCTGACATTGCACTAATGCAGTCATTTTCTTGTCTGAACCAATCAGCCTTTATTCTGTGTAATTTAAATCTCATCCCTCCTCATCCCCATCTAAACCTTACTTCGGTCATTCAGAGCTCCATCCAAGCCCTCATCAACTTCATCACTGCCAGTGTCTAGACTACAGGGGGTCCTGCACTAATTCGTATCACCTCAGAAATTCTGTTTTGCTGCAATAGGTCGTCGGAGCCTAATCGCCAAACAGCTTAATTGAATTTTGTATCTCAGCAAATCCTGTTCGGTTCTTCCAAATGATCTCTCCTTATTGAGCTGCCGTGCTGACAAATGATCAAACTATGAGTTACACCGGCAGTACAGCAGATAGAGGAGTTACAATAAGATCCGACTTCAGTAGGATATTTCCCTGGAGGCAAATTTTGCCTTTATCATCTCACAGTGCTGTTTTGTTTTTAGCTGTAAATAACAAACCTCACCTTAATCAGCTTCCCTCCCTCTTCTCTGTCATTTTGTACCAATGTTGTATAGAATCACCTCATTGAACCAGCCTTTACATTAGAATCACTGAAATGTGAATAGTGTGTAGGTATGTGTTGATGTAAGAGAACAAATATGACCCACCTTCTTTTTTTTCCCACTGCCAACCATGCTATGTGCCTGAGTCAGTTGCTATGGCACCATGAAATGAAGAAAGTTTGACAAGATTGCCATACATTTTTAAACCACTTATTGGCATTGCCTCAAAGGTAGCACCTCCTGCTGCCCTCCCCTTCAGCTGCTGTTCAGCCACATCAGTGTCAGGCCCCTGGTTCCCTGGAGGAGGGCTGCCACGGCAGGCCGGTTGGGACTCGGAAGCCTAATTGGGGCCCAAGGATGCCTCACTCTGCTGCTACAGCTGTGCTGCCGCTGGCTGATGGTAGGATCAAAACCCCGTGACTAGCCAGAGGTCAGAGGTTGCTGGGTGGCTGCTCAGCATGCAAAGCCGGAGGAGGTCCTGCCTGTGTCACCAGGCGGATCAGGCAGTGCTGTACTGCAGTCTGCATGAACTCTGACTGAAGCCCTCAGCTGCTCAGTGTGTCTCTTTCTCTGACTCTGTCTCTAAATGGAGCTGATGTCTGTATAAAGTTTGAAATCCTTCAGTGAAATAAACATGTAATCATAGATGACTCATTCTGCCTAACTCTGCCTTCATATGAAATAACTATAAGAAAAACTCCATTACAGATTACGCTACAGATTTCTTGTGTTTGCCAGAAACTTACACTGCATTTTAAAATATTCTAAAAGGTTTAATTGGAGTGAATGTGCAGTGGAAGACTATGTTTTTTTCATTTCAGATTTCTTTTTATACATCAGCTTGGGTTTTGTATGTATATCTACTTTTTGTTGTATTATTTTAGTTGCTAACAAATAGACCTTACTTACCTCTTCCTTTGAATGCTTTCTTGTACTTTGTCATTTCACAACCATCTCGGCCGTTTCTGTCAGCACTCCAGCTGTACTTTCCCAGTCATCTGTTAACTCTTCCCTACCATCCAGAGCCTTTCTTGAGGTCACGGAAGACTTGAGTAGTCCGTCCTTGACTCTACCCATCATTACCCTTTTCTAACTAGTAACTGTATACAACAAAAATAATATTAAAACAATTTCTCTTTAAAGGGGTTATTTTAATAATATTATTCAGTGTTCAACACTATTTAAATTAATTATTAAAGACAGCCTTTGATTAAGAGTTTTTAAGGAATCTATTCAACGTAAAAAAAAAGGAACAAACATCATTAATGTACAGTTGGCCTTACAGTGAAATAATCAGGCCATGATCACACGTGAAATGTAGCTTTAGGTCATTGACTTCTTGCATATTTGAACATTACGTAAGCTTCTATTCCTTCTAGCCTATAAGATTAGCTAACTGTAAACCTAACCCTTACTCCCATTATCTGGCCTATTATTATTATTGTTGTTGTTATTTTTATTGAACACTTAGATGAATTTAAATGCAATATTACGGTAGGTGTCATGACCGAGGACAGCTTAGATGTCAGAGGGTTAAATATCCTCGTGAATTAAAGTTGTGAGGATTAACGAACATGTAAAATCTTCACATCTGTTTGAAGCCAAACTGACAGTTTTAGAGTTAAAACATTTAAATGAATATTATATGTTTTTACCTTTATTAAAAATAATTATAGTACACAATGCACTGTGCATTATGTGTTTCATTTATCGAGAACTGTTTAATTTCCGTGCATGTAGCATCATACTGCTGCAGTGGTTTCTTTTTCAGTGCAAACACCTTTTGCTGTCCACCATGCGTACTATAAGGTCAACAGCAACAGGACACCGACAAAGTCAGCCCAAGGTAGGACTGTACCAGGCTGCTGTTTATTTGTTCACATGTAATTGTGTTAAATGGAGACAACGCACACCAGCAATACATTTGAACTGATCTGAAGCGCAGTATATTTATGCCACCTCACTGATCTGAGCTTAAAGCTGATCGTTTTTGCTGTTATGTTCCTTAATGAAATCCATTCTAAAATTTTGAAATCGGCTCTGATGTTTTTGGAGATGCAAGAATCTAGCAGCCGGTTGTCTCAGCAGCCAAGCTGTCGAGATGAACTGACCAGTGGCTCTGATGTCTGTATCGTTTTCATATGACATAATCCTTAATGGAAAACAACATGTGGTGGTACAGCTGAATTGGACAATTTATTACTGCCATTTTGTCTGTAGATGAAGTTAACTGGCTTTATGTTTTTATTGGAGAGCACAGCACAGTCTCTCGGTTAAAATCAATGAGGTACTGGAACAGATACACATCTATGGCAGGATGGCTAAATCATTTTTTTGGACACACTTGTCTTCCAGATAGCTATGTATCTGTTAAGTGTATGTCATTGCCAATCAGTCGAGACTTGGCACAGACTAAGGCCTCATGTATATTTATTAGTTGTTTTTATTCTGTGTAAAGCTTTGGCAGCACACAGGTGCATTGGTTAGCACTAATAAAATCAGGTACAGTGTAATTGAGTGACAACGCTTCTGATTGCTGTTACAGATAATGCACATACCGGATCAATGCACATACCAGTGATCACATACATCATAATCCCACTGGGTTTTCAAAAATAGAAAAGACAATCAGATAGTTACTGGGAGACATCTGTCTTTGTAAACAACATGGATCCATCTAAACCGACAATCAATACCACAATAAACGTGACAGAGTGAAATGAATTTATTGTCGCACTTTACAGTCTGTGGTTTCTCATGGAGCGAGCTAAGCCTTTCACTTACAGTGCATGATTAGTATATTCACTGCTTGCAAGAGAGGGGTGGGATGATTTATTTTTGTTTATTCAAATAAACAGTGTCAGTGCAGCGGTGTATGACAAACACTCAATTGAATTGCTATTGTGATAAACACGTTGCTGCTCAGACACCTTTTTAAAATGAGGCTGGGGAAGCAAATACCAAGTGTTGCAATAACTTAATTTCAATAGCAAAGGTGTGGATGAACTCAGCGTAACCCCGACAACAGCTGCTTTCTCTGTCCATGCTTTCCACGTGTCGGCAATATGTCAGCTTAAACACTGGAATTATCAAGGAAATAGTCTACGTTTCTGTAACTTAATTACATAGATTTTATATGCAATTCTCATAGAGTGTGTCTGTAATAAATATCTCAAAGTGATTTTTATATTACTGTTGGTGTACAAGTACCCTATAAAAATAAAGTACTACTCTGAAAAGACAGCCCACTCTTCTCTGAATCCTCTGTGGTTTACATTTACAGGTTACACCTTTTGCTGGCCTGTGGGGAAAGGCTTTAAACTTGGAAAAAAACCCTAATGTCTTCTTTAATCTTTATAAAAAATTGAGTAAATAAAAGGTTGATCAGAATAAGTCAAGGACTAAACTTTAAAACAGGAAGAAGAACTTTCGCTTTGGCATGTTATCAACTCAAAGTGTCATTCAAAACACAAATATTTTTCTCATGGGAGAGTTTACACATTAATGTCGTCTACTCTGGTTTTAGTTCGGTAGACATCCTTTTATATTCAAATCTTATTGTTCATTATTGTGGAAGAAAACTATGTGAAGATAGTGGATTGGAGATTTGCAAGCACAGTTCTTTGCTGTTTTTTATTATTGATAAAAACTTGTTTACTTACTGGTGTATCATACACTGTATAAAATACTATATATAAAGTTCTGTGGATAAAGGTTGAATAACAGTACAAAGTCAGGCAAAGTTGGCAAATACACTCTTCATAACCTGCTTTGGGTTACACAGTTAAAACCATTGATGCATTTATTCTCATAGCTGTTGCATCAGGGCTTGTGAGATGTTCGTCTGATGCCAATCTATAACCAGCCAAGAGAAAAATGTATATTCCCTGATACAGATTGATTGCTACAGCCCACACACACACATTTAAGCCTGTATTATATTCGGTTGTGGACACGGACAGCTGGAGACCCGATGGCCAAATAATCATTATTGTTACCCGAGCAGCAGACTAGTGGGGGCAGAAAGTATAAGACCTGCTTTAGAGACTCTCCAATCAGTTGGCAAGTGGTTGCTGGAGATTTCTGCCAGTCGCTATGTGAAACTGTCACAACATACAGGCATCGGGAAAATTAGCAGTCGACAAAAATTGATCGCAATGAGAGTGTCAGTGCATCACTCTCTATGTTACTGACTTCATCCAGTATGAAAGGGCAAGGGAGAGAGAAAAGTAGAGTGAGAGAAAGGGAAGGCGAGATCCAGTCACAAGAAGATGTTTGGGATGGAGGAGCAAAGAAGCACAGTCTTCTTTGTGTGTCGACATCCAAAAAATAAAGTTAGAAGATGTTAAAGTTCTGCAGCGCTGATAAGAACAGACTTTGAGCCAGTTAACTTGCTCTGAGCGGCTCTCAGAGCAAGTCAAACTTTGACAAGAACAGGCAACTCATTTAGATGAGGAGAGTCATGGTCCTCAATTGTTACAGTCAGTTTTTATTGCTCAGTCTTATAAAAACACTGCTGGAGAAGTCAAATATGAATTTTAAACATTATACTGCAGAACTGTTTTGGTTACTATCATGAGCATCAACATTTTGCTATGAAACCCTTTACTAAGTAACCTATATTATCAATGCAGTTTAGAATTTGTGACAAAGCACGTGCTTAACATTTATGATATTTGATACTGTATAGACTTTGTCCTCCATTGGGCTTCCTTTGAGCAATATGGTGGCTGCCTTATTCCGATGAGCAGCAGCAAGCAATGGAGCCTGTATATTTCATGGCTAAAAACCTTCATTAAAGACATTTTCTGAATTCTAATACTACTTGAAGATGGAAGTTCCCTCATGTGCAAACGTAGAACTCGGTTTTTTAGAGTTATTATTTGGTGGTACCTGGTACTATGTACTTTTTTAGTACGCACCTGGCTGGGGTTCTAAGCGATCTGAGGCGAACTGAAAATGTGACATTAAAAAACCTCATGCCACCCATTGGTCCGTCAGTGGTGTCATGAGAGCGTCTCCTTCACAAACCCAAACCGCCATTTCTGAAACCCAACAACAAGGGAAATGGCTGCACAAAAAACAACACCGTGGTCCCAGAGTCTTAGAAAAAGCCACTAACACAGCAGCAGGTAAGCATCACCTTGACATCCTCCGTCGTTGTGTTGTGTTCCTGTTGCATGCAAATGACCTCACGGGATTTCAGCAGGGTTGCTATAACAACCCCACACACATAGTTGTACTCAACTGTAATGGAAAATGACCAAAACTGACTAGGTAGTAGTGAAAAGGGGCTATTACTGTCATAAATATTGTGGCCAATACAGGTAATTATGAGTCATAATGAGCTGCTTTCCATTGTTTGTTTTTGTCTTAATTGCAGGTCAACCGTTCCACAGTGTCACTTTCTTTTACTGTATATGAAATCCAACGTCAAGCTGGTGGTTTTTAAATGAATTTTCTTTGGAGGCTACTCAGAAAATGAAAGGTTTGGGGGAAGGAAAATGCCATTTTAGTTTGGTTTTGGAGTTCTGGAGCAAAGATAAAAACATGAAGGTTTTGTCATTTTGCAGATTGACTTCTTACACCTACTGTATGTGCACACACACTCGACTTCATGCACTGGATGTCAAACAGGAGGAGAATTGTGCAGTATGGTTGTCAATTCTTCTTTAGAGATACTGATCTGTAGTTTTCACACAAAGCGACTGCAGACATTAACTGCATGTGTAAGTATTCTGTATATCCATGTTTGGCACTAAGTTTATTTTCAAACAAGTGCCAGATAAAAGCTATGCTTATGTGCTGACGGTGCTTATCCCTAGATTTTCTCTTCCTTTTTTAAAGCCTTATTTACCTTTGTCCATATATTGAAAGTGCTATTTGTACAGAGCACCTACACACACACACACACACACACACACACACACACACACACACACACACACACACACACACACACACACACACACACACACACACAAGAATCTACTTCCACTCCTGCAAGGGCTTAATGACAGAGCAAGCAGACATCTGAGAGAAGACATTATCATCCCGGAGGACGAAATCGCTATTATAAACTGATTAGGTGGAGGAGAGCTGGATGGAAATCACTCTTGAATCTTTTTTTAACCATTAATTAGTGGTTCTGTCAGTGCGGTTCATTCTGCAGGGATGACTAATGTGTAGAGCTCTCCCTCTGCTCTTCATGACCAGTTGGTACATTGCTGTCACATTTGCATATGTAGTTCTGACAGCAAAGAAAAATCCCATCGCCTATTAATGTAGTTGGAGTTCTGTGCGCGCTCAGTGTGTTCCAGTACAGACTCTGCGCTTCCCTGTCTCGAGCGAGACGGCATGAAAGTACAGCAAAGCCACCTAACATCGCTAACTGGCTGACTGTGACAACAGTAAGTTGTGCAAACGTACCTGTGATGACTAGTTTGACTGCATCCTTTTGCACCTCTGCAGCAACACTGAGATAAGGGCTGTTTAATTTAGGGTACAAACACAATCTGAATCATATCCTTGCTTACACATAAACATTTCCCTCTGGGGCCATCATCTAAATTATGAGTCTGAGGGGGATTATGAAGAGATGCACACCAGCCAAGTCCCAAAGAAAATATTGCTTGAGCAATATTACTGCTGGCCTCGTATCCGATGTTGGATTTTTTTCACAGATGGACTCTTGTGATTTATTTTATGACTGCAGGGTTTTAATTGATATGTGGTTTCTGACTTCACTTTAAAGATCTGTTCAACACAAAGGGCTCTTTTCATCTACGCTTCACTTTCGTGCTCAGCTTCTTGCCTTCCTCCTCTCTTTGTTTTTAACAAAAAAGGATCTTCTATACTCTTTTTCTACAAATGCAAGGCTTCTCTACACTCCACTGGAGTTGGTGATGAGCATGATTTGTGACATACTGGAGCCAATCATAGTCCATCATGCAAATATATGTAAATTACACCCGGGTTTTGAGGAAATATGAAACCTCTAGTGTACATGCAGAGATTACAGGCTTTACGTTGAAGCGCAGAGCTCAAGCACCATGCAGGTTATAGAATCCATTTATCTTCCTTGAACTAATAGGAGACAAAAATGTCCAACAGTAATTACAGATATAGCATTAACTTTCCCAAATCCCGGTGGAATCTGTGCTTGCAATGCACCTACGACTATCCACAAGAGACTGTCCAGAAAGTCAGTGAATGCCTGTGGCTTTGTAAAAAGCTGCTTATGCTGCCTCATAATTGCTTTTATTATTATTATTTTTTTTTTTTTGAGATTTTTGAATTTTGAACAGTTTGATAGTGATTTATCCATCTCACACAGGAAAATCATCTATGAAATATGCCAGTCTAATTTCTTTCTTTTAATTCATAGCACTAACCACTGATTACGAGTGGTTGGAACACCTGAACCTTGAAATAATTGCCAGAAAATTGAAATCTTTTGAAACTGGAGTGTTTATTGAAACTGCTGACAAATTAAAACAATGAAATTAAATATCAATTTGCATGTATCGGTCAAAAGTTTTAGAATATCCCAAATTTTTGAACTTTTTATTGAAAGTTATGCAGTTTAACTTTGTTCTTTTTTCCTTAGGTAGTTCTGGCATTGCTTGGATTTATGTTTTGGGTCATTATCTTGCTGTGGGATGAACACCTGACCAACTAGAGGGCATACCAGAGGGTGTTGCGTGGTGCTGTAGCATGCTGTGGTAGCTGTTTTGGTTCAGGGTGCCTCTCACTCTAAACAAGTCACCGACCACAGACTGTCACACTTCCTCCTCCATGTTTGACAGTTGATGCCACACACTGTAGAACCATCCTTTCGCCCACTCAATGGTGTACAAATATCCTTCGAGATGAACTGAAGACTTCCGATTTTCATTCTTCAGTCCATTATACCTTCTTCCAGTCCTCAGTAGTTCAGTGGCGGTGTTTCTTGGCCCAGGCAAGCCTCTATGTCTTATTCTGACATCTTAGCAATTGGTTCCCTTGCTGCAACTCGTCCCGTCAAACCTGCAGCTCGAAGTCTTCTCTACACAGTTGAAACTGAGACCTGCTTACTACGACCACTATTAAGCTGTGCTTAGGGCTGTTGTCCTGTGAGCCACCTATCATGCAAGCTGTGAACTCTCAGAAACTTGTTCTCTGAATCAGTTGTGGCTTTAGGTCTGCCGGACCTCTTCCTGTCAGAGTTTGCCCCAGTTTCTGAGTGCCTTTTGATGGTGAAGCAAACTGTACTCACTGACACCTTGACTTTCTTTGCAATTTCTCTGTAGGAAAGACCTACAAGTGTTATTATGATGGCCTGTCTCCCTTCCATTATTGATTGCCTTTTTCTTGACATTTTTGTAGCAGCATACTACTCTCTGCAGGTACCACAGTGTGTTCCAACACTGCTTTTATGCAGACAGAGGGGGTTGAAAGTAATCCAAAAAAGCTGGAACACCTGTTGGAATTAGTAGCACCAGCTATAAAGGGTTGATCAACCTTCATTGCTGCAGAACATCTTAAAATTTTTAACCCATTGCGTTCCCTGAAAAAGGCATTTTTGTATATAGTTCTGAACTTAACCAACTTGATACCGCAGCAAACTGTGTAATAAGCCCCTCGGTCCACCGTGTCCTTCTCACTCTCTGGAGAAGCGAAGCCATGCAGAAGTTGCACCTGGCTGCAATAACACCAGAAGGAGATATTTTATTTTAAGCCAACAACTAAGTAATCATGAGAAGCCTCCAGCTTAATCCTTTCCTTTGATTAAGGACCCTGGAATGCGCTTCATACATTTTTTGTTCACTACCATTTTGTGGCTTTAAATACATTATCACCCCCTACTGTAATGCAACTTCTGCATGTGTGCCCATTTAACGATTTGGAGAAGCAAAGCACGAAATGGACACAGTGGACCGGTATGTCTATTACACGCTTTGCTGTGATACTGGGTTGACTTAACATAGGACATGTACACATAGGTTTGGAATATCATCCCTGTGTGGCAGCATTTTGTCACAATAATGGAAATTGAATTTCTTTTTATCCTGCAGTATATAGACATCAATGCAAGTGTTTTTTCTCAGTTGTATTAACTTGAAAATATATTTTATATGGATAAAATATATAAACAACATTGAAAGGAAAATCAGGATTCGATGTGGGATTCCAGAAATTATTATTTGGTTCAGACGGAGGTGAAAAGGTGATCAGTATGAGACGAGATCCCACTGAGCCCTTAGAGCTTGTTTCTATTAATGCTCATGCTCCTGCAGTCCCTCTTTTGACTTGAAGGGAGCAGCATTCCCATCACACATACGGACAGCTTTATTATAGAACTGAGACCTGTTTGAAGATAAGCATGAAACATGTTGCCTGAATCCTTACTGTACACTGCTGTCTCAACAAACTACCAGCTTCAAATTCCAATGACACCTTTGGTTTAATATGTAAGGCATACACTGTAATACATCTGTGATACCAGGGTGGTAAAAAGAGATTTATGGCACACAACAAGCTATTAAGGAGCTGTATGTGGTGGGGTAATCAGGGGGGGAAATGGGGTGGAAATTCTCTTCTTCATGCCACATTGATTCATCCTTCAGTGAGAGAAACCTCCCCATTATGCACACCTCATCTAAAAAGGCCTTAGGATGATCACTGCAGGCCCACAGTACACTGAACCCAGGTCTGGTGTGAGGTCAACACAGGTCCTCCGTGCAGCATCTGGACTCTCAGGAGGTTGCCACAACTGCTTGATCCACGGAGTGTTGATATTATTGCTGCACGGGCAAAGAACGCAAGATGCATCACATCTCTGTGGGCAGAGGAAGGGAAATGTGTCTCAAAAGGGGGAGTACTGGATCTTCAACACAGTGTACTTAATCTCACCAGATGCTGTTTGGTGTTTTTGTTTCTTGACTGCACAAAATGGCTATAATGCAGTGTGAAAGTGGGTAGATTGCTCATTAAAACCGGTGTCTCAATGATTATCTTATCCAGAGGGGTGGCCAAGGTGACCACTGCCACAGCCCGTTACATTAAATTCCCTTAATATAAGCGGCTGATTAAAAGAATTGTCCACCCTTCTGTACCAAGTGGGTGTCCTGTCCTGCCCATGATGTTACTGTAAATTCAGTCATTTTAGTTTATTAACCACTTTTTATGAAATTTCTATAAATGTTCTCATTTTTAACTCTAAATTAAATTGTTTTAATTTTAAAAAAATCTAGAATTTCTATCAAAATTGATTATTAATTATGCAAATTTATATTTCATATTCCTAATAAATATAGTCAACTTTAAAACACAAATAATATGAGTTGATGAGTACATAAAAGAGTACTTGAGGTACACTACTGTCCAGTTAGTGCTATGCTGATATTTATTTATTTATTTCTTTCTTATTATCTCAATTTTTTCACTTATTTTTTTGTGTAATAAATGAGCAGCAATTGGAGCCTTGCAGTATACATGCTGGTTATGTTCATTTTTTTGTTGGAGGCTGTAACATAGACTGTACTTCTGATTTCTTATCTTTTTTATTTCAGAGATTTGTTGTTTTTGAGGGGTTTTTTTCCACATTGTTCACATTTAAATGTTTCATATCATCAAACAAATCTTAGGATAAGACAAAGACAGCCCAAGTGAATAAGGAAATAATTTCTTAAGGTTTAATTTAATTTATGATGGGGAAAAAACGTATTTGAGGCTCATTTGACTCAAAAACCTTCATTTGTTTGTTTCTTCATTTTATTTTGAGCCATTCAGAGGTGGACCTGCTGATGTGCTTCAGATCATTGGCTACAACCCAACTGAGTTTGAGTTTCACTGCATCAACTGATGGCTGGAAATTCTGCTTCAAGATTTCTAGGTAGAGAGCAGAATTTTAATGGTGTCATTAATTAAGGATTTCTTCTTCACTCTCTTTGTGTTTATGCACCAGTTTTATTTAATAATAGTAATTGTTAAACTCTGTCTCTGTCTCTCATAGTGTCTTTTTTCTCTCACTCTTTTTCACAGCATGTTATCTATCACTGGACTCAAAGCAACATACTTGTTACATACAGTATCTACTACCTACTAGAACCACAATCCCTAAAAATATGGGACATCTGAAAAAAGTCAAAATGCAATAAACTGTCTTCACATCCAGTGCTGGTCACTGCAAAGCGTTTGTCACTGAGGCCATCACACACTCCCTCTTTATAAAATGAACATGTCAGTCATCTCAAGCAGCTGTTGGAAACCAGTGATATTGATGAGTTTACCAGTGACTGCCAAGATTTGTTTTCTTATTTTCAGCATTTTTTTTCCTTTTTAGCTTAAAAGATAAATATAAGTGTCTGAGGCTATTAAAACAAAAATGTTTTCCTGAGTGCCATTTATATTACAACAATGCCCGCAGATGCATTTTACAAAGATATATTATAAATGTTCATAAATCAAGAAAGGGACGTGCAGGAAGGAATACTGATGCGATGAAATAAGACAGTGTAGCTTAACTTTCATTTGTCGGGAGAAAAGTATTTAAATCAATATTTTCCAAAGAGGTACAGCTAATGTTAATGTGACCTGTGACTGGACTTTGTTTTAGAAGGTTTTCTAAAATCTCCGATTACTTTGTTGCATTTCAACACAGTACATTTTGTGTTGATGTTCTCTGCTCACTTTACACTACAAGCCACTGTACTGTCCATTTATTGTGTTGTTCTCTTCCACACAAACACACACTGATACTGTGGCATGCTTTTTCTCCTGGTTCTTCATCTTGCCCAAAGACTTTAACATGAAAACTGCTAGATCTGGAGACTGAACCGATAACCCTCCAATTAGTGGCTGACCCACTCTACCTCCTGAGGCACTGCTCCTTGTACGTAAGATTAAAAATTTCAGACTGACACACACAAACCTTTGGAGGTGAAAGGCTGAAGACATCATGCAGAATGCACCAGTTTTTACCTGGATGTTTTTTGTTTTTTTCTGCTAACAGTAGTAGTCTGTATGTCACGAGGATACCGCACCTCTGTTTTCCACCATCTGCTCTTGAGAACAAGACTTTAAAGGGAACGCTTTAACACTCATCCTTGTGGGAGTTTTTTGAGGTACCATTATTTCAGAGAGATGAGCTCTCTTCAATGAAGCATTTTTTCTTGCATATGTGACAGATACCCACAATTGTGTATCTTGTCTATTAGTCACAGACCCACTCTCTCCTGCCGTGCTCTTAACGTGCTCTGAATCATTTTCTTTGTCAGTTAACATTTTTCAGACTGTCTTCTTGGGCCTGTCGTCATCATTTCATCGATGGCTGACAGATTGTCTCTCTGGTTCATTTCTGTTGTACAGTCATTGAGAGACGTTACAAACTCATTTTCTGTTGTCATGACTTTCTTTCTTGCACTAAGTAGGTTATACAGGACTTCAAATCTGACACACTGCCTGACTGATGAGTAAAAATGTTGGAGCTGCAATATCTGATTTTAACTTCATGATTATCATGTAAAACAAATCGTTCGTGTTACCAGACAAAAACACCAACTCACAATTAATGCTATTAGTCTAATTTAATTAGAACTTTATTTATTGTGTGGTGTCTTTTTTGATCAGTCATTTAAATGTGCTAAAGTTATTCATATCTCTAGCAGTACCTGCGAATCTGACAGTCAGTGGAGCAGTTTGATGTAAGTCAATGAGATGTAGACGAAGAAAAGCAGAGGACCTAATGTTGAATCTTGAGGTACGTCAAAATCATTACCAGCTATTTGTGAAGTTTTATTATGCATAAGAACCCTAAAACAACGTGTGCAGGATGAAGTAGAATTCAGATCTGATTGTCTGTTGAGTTTGTAATTACTAACAATGATGTTATTACATGCTTTGAACGTGGATGTGATTATTTGGTTTTCAAAGATCTGGAAACACTGATTATTAATAAACCAACTAACAACTTTCATAATAGGAGGCATTAATGTTATACTCAACCCTGTATTTAACAATGTTTTGAATAACAAAAATATGAAAAAATGTGTTTGTTCATTTCTTTGTGCGCTGACTGCTAACACTTGAGAGAGCAATTTTCAGCTTTATTTGGTATAGTTTTAGGATTAGGGGTATTTAACCTTGTAAGTAAGTAAAATTTATTTATATAGCACTTTTCACAGATAAAAAAATCACAAAGTGCTTTACAACACAAGAAATGGAAATATAAAACAATGTAACAGTTCACTTCAGTTCAATTCAATTTTATTTATATAGCGCCAAATCACAACAACCGTCGCCTCAAGGTGCTTTATATTGTAAGGTAGACCCTACAATAATACATTCAGAGAAACACCCAACAATCATATGACCCCTATGAGCAAGCACTTTGGCGACGGTGGGAAGGAAAAACTCCCTTTTAACAGGAAGAAACCTCCGGCAGAACCAGGCTCAGGGAGGGGCGGGGCCATCTGCTGCGACCAGTTGGGGTGAGAGAAGGAAAACAGGATAAAAGACATGCTGTGGAAGAGATTCAGAGAATAATAACAGATATGTTTCAATGCAGAGAGGTCTATTAACACATAGTGAGTGAAAAAGGTGACTGAAAAGGAAAAACTCAATGCATCATGGGAATCCCCCGGCAGCCTACGTCTATTGCAGCATAACTAAGGGAGGATTCAGGGTCACCTGGTCCAGCCCTACAGCGTGTTCTAATAGGATATTATGGTCGACAGTATCGAATGCTGCACTGAGGTCTAGCAGGACAAGCACAGAGATGAGTCCACTGTCAGAGGCCATAAGAAGATCATTTGTAACCTTCACTAAAGCTGTTTCTGTGCTGTGATGAGCTCTGAAACCTGACTGAAATTCTTCAAATAAGCCATTCCTCTGCAGATGATCTGTTAGCTGTTTGACAACTACTCTTTCAAGGATGTTTGATATGAAAGGAAGGTTGGAGATTGGCCTATAATTAGCTAAGACTGCTGGGTCTAGAGATGCTTTTTGAGTAAAGGTTTAACTACAGCTAGCTTGAAGGACTGTGGTACATAGCCGATTATTAGAGATAGGTTGATCATATTTAAGATTGAAGCATTAATTTATGGCAGGACTTCTTTGAGCAGTTTTGTAGGAATGGGGTCTAAAAGACACGTTGATGGTTTGGAGGAAGTAATTATTGAAGTTAACTCAGAAAGATCAACTGGAGAAAAAGAGTCTAAATGAACATCAATGGTACTAAGAGTTGCTGTAGATAATATTACATCTGTGGGATGATTATTGGTGATTTTTTTTTCTAATGATTAAAATTTTATTTGTGAAGAAGTTCATGAAGTCATTACTAGTTAATGCTAAAGCGATGGTTGGCTCAAAAGAGCTCTGACTTTTTGTCAGCCTGGCTACAGTGCTGAAGAGAAACCTGGGGTTGTTCTTATTTTCTTCAATCAGTGATGAATAGTAAGATGTTCTGGCTTTGTGGAGGGCTTTCTTATAAAGCAGCAAACTATTTCTCCAGGCTAAATGCATAGCATTAGTTAGGGCTGGACCAGGTGACCCTGAATCCTCCCTTAGTTATGCTGCAATAGACGTAGGCTGCCGGGGATTCCCATGATGCATTGAGTTTTTCCTTTCCAGTCACCTTTCTCACTCACTATGTGTTAATAGACCTCTCTGCATTGAAACATATCTGTTATTAACCTCTGTCTCTCTTCCACAGCATGTCTTTTATCCTGTCTTCCTTCTCTCACCCCAACCGGTCGCAGCAGATGGCCCCGCCCCTCCCTGAGCCTGGTTCTGCCGGAGGTTTCTTCCTGTTAAAAGGGAGTTTTTCCTTCCCACTGTCGCCAAAGTGCTTGCTCATAGGGGGTCATATGATTGTTGGGTTTTTCTCTGTATCTATGAAGCGCCTTGAGGCGACTGTTGTTGTGATTTGTGATTTGTGAATAAAATTGAATTGAATTGAATTAAATGATGATCCTCTAAATTGGTGACACGCCATTTCCTCTCCAGCTTACAAGTTATCTGCTTTAGGCTACGTGTTTGAGAATTATACCACGGAGTCAGGAACTTCTGATTTGAGGTCTTAGTTTTCACCGGAGCTACAGTATCCAGAGTCAGTAAATAAAACAGTAACAGTAAATAAAAAAACAATGTAAAAACAAATTAATCAAAAAATAATTAATAATAAAAATAATAATCGATAATAAAAATAATTATTTTTAGTAATTTAATAGTAATTCACAAAACCTGAATAAGGTTTTGTGATTGTTCGGGTGGTGCTGCTGTGTCTTCTGGGACATTTTCAAGCAACTTATGAAACTGTACTGCTTTTCAGATATAGAATGGGCTATTACTGCAATTGAACCCCTAATATTGCTGTGCAAAAACAAACAAAAAAATGATGGTGGAAAATTCAACAAAGCTTAACATTTGAATGCATTTTCAAATCTTATATTCTTTTATGTTATTTGTTAGAACATTTAGCAAGCTTAAACCCAAATAATGTTCGGTGTAATGCTGGCACATGAATAGATGCTCTTTTATTTACTGAAATGAAGCATTTATCTAAAAGTTCCTGTTATTTATTTCTTTATGTTAGAATCCTGCATATATCACTGAGCTAGTGAAGATTCTTGTCACAGGAAGAAGCTCTTCCTCAGACGCAGAGTGTGAATTTAGCTCATTCCATATTTCATTGACTCAATTTGCAGCATATCCACTCAATACTGAGAATAGCAGCAGTAAATCCACTTTTCCATTTCACTCAAAACTCTAAGCCCTGTGGTAAAGACCATTCTCTGTCCTCCCTGTGATTTGACATTTCATTTTATTATTTTTTGCCACTGGGCTCTGTGAGCTGTGATGGCAACATGGCGACATGGAGGGCTAATACTGGCACAAAGTGGCCCTCGAGTGCATCAATGGCCAAAGCTCAAAGCAGAGTAGCTGCTGCAGTCAAGGTTATGATGCAGGGAAAGCCATTTGCCTTGTATTTCTGTGCTCGCGGCCACGGTGGAGCAATTTCAGGGCAGTGTTGCCGTGTCCCAGACCTCTAACACGTCGTTTAAATTCTGACTGGGAAATCAGATTGGTCAAAAAGATTCAGATTCACTGTTAATGTTGCAAATTCATAGGTCTAAGCTGACAGGATCAGTGCAAAGTGGCTCACATTTTGATTAAGATCATGCAACTTAATTTGATTTACTGTTGTTTCATTCATCAAGTTTGGAGCTTTTCACTGCTTCAAAGTCTCTAATTAACCAGATACAGAAGAGAAAAAGAAAAAAAAAACACTCTTCAAAGTGAGTATCTTTAATTAATACGGAAAAATGAGGAAAGAGGGACCTGGAGCTTTATTGATCTTTTACCAGCTTTAATTAACCGAGTGAGTTATTACACTCCTTAAAGCTTCTTGTTTATATAGAGTAACAAGTGATTTGATTCTTAGGAAATGCAGAGGTTTGGTGTGGCAGAAGATCCTAGAAATAGGACGAGAGAGAGAGAGAGATGAAAAAAGAAAAGGTGAGTCAAGTCTGATTTTTGATCACTTTTTGGAGTGTGTCCACAGGAGAAGTAGTATGGGTGGCACTGACATCCAGAGGTCCTCATCAGTGCCACTAGACAAGAGTAAGGTATATCTTAAAACAACCTCACCACAACTACAACCATCACCATTGGATCAAATCGGGGTCAGGGCCAGGGATTGACTCCAATTTAATACATTTACCCTAATATTTTACTTAAGTGCTTAAGTTTAACCTACTATTTCTATGTTATATACTACTGTGCTCCACTATATTACACTTCTATTTTGAAAACATCAAACTTCAAAAGAGACATCATTAACATCGAAGCGAAAGCCTTCTGTCTACAAAACAGCATTCTGTTATGAAGCTTTTTGCCTTTTTGCATCCATCCTGTAAATTACTGCAGTCTTGTGAATGCAGTTGACTGTTGTCTTTGGAAACGGGCTTAACGCTGCTTGACTACAAGTCGATGAAAACCTATAGCATTTGTTGATCTCATTAACAAAGGTTTGAACTTAGATTTTTCTGGATGGCTGCATCAGCTCTTAGTAAATGAACCTGTAGTGTTTGACGCAAGACTCATGGGAGACTAGTGTGGTAGTTAAGCTGTCGCTGCCTCTGCTTTCATTACTGTGTGATAAGTCATATACTGCCAACACTAACATCCTCACACTCATAGCTAAGCTGGAAAACTAGATCTCTGATTTTCTAGTCTCTGACTTATAGATTTCGCAGCCCCCTTCATGTAACCATTAATAAGCAGGACATCTGATGTTATGGCACGTGTAAGTGAAGCCAGGTAAAGGAAAACTATTGGGCATACTAAATGTATAGTATATATTTAATTTTATAATTGCTACACTTAGCAAAAAAACAAAGAATTCCAAGCTAAAGATCAGTTGAGATACTCTTCATGCAGCTAGTAAATCAGCGACTGATACTGTATGCTCCTCATATGGTTCCTGCTGAGATTCTCTCCTGTTTTAGGAGCTGGCTGTTGTGTGGTGTTAGTTCAGCAAGTATTACACACACACGCAGGTAGGAACAGAGGATTACCGGAGTTGACTCCTTTCTTTATTTTTCTTTTTTTCTTCTCCAAAACCACAACCAGAACAACATACTCACTAGCGCCCTCTAGCGCTTCTGGTAAATGCATCTACAGAACAAATGCAATAGTATGTGTGGACACAACATCTCCCCCTTTGAACAAGGACTTCTTATGTGAACCTGACTTCATCATTCTGATGTATGTCACCTAATACACTTTTAACATATTTCACATTACTCAGTAACATTCACTTTCCCATGACAAAGTCTTGGGTCCAGCAAGGTGGGTTCCTCATCCTGGTGGGCCTAAGCCTACTATCAGACTCAGAGTTAGATGCTAGATCAGTTCCTGGTTTATGACAGTCCATTGTTGTGTCAGAATCAGTACCTGCGTTCAGCTCTGACAGAGCCGATAAGTGTGAGGCGTTCCAGGTCCGTCCATCATCCAGCAAATAAGTGTTTGGTCCTTTCCTTGTCATGACAGTCCTTGGTTTGGAAAACTTTAACTCGCCTTTCTTTACCTTCCACGGCTTCCTAACCTGTACCTTGTCACCAGGCTGAAAGTTGGATGGTTTGGCGTGTCTGCGAGCATCAGTGTATTCTTTCATTTTCATTTGCTTATTCTTAACTCTTTCGCACATGGTATGCCTCTCTGTCTGAGGAACAGGCATATCCATTACCTGTAACTTTGTTCTCATTCGTCGTCCATGGAGCAGTTCTGAAGGGGAAACTCCAGTTGTTGAATGAGGGGTTGCTCTGTAGTCCATCAGGTAAGTTCTCAGGAACGATTTCCAGGGTTGTCCTTGAATCGAGGCAGTCTGTAGGCAGTCTTTAATGCATCTATTGAATCTCTCAACTTCCCCATTATCTCTTGGGTAATACACTGAGGATCTCAGGTGTTGGATTCCCCTGCTTTTCAGGAAGTCAGTGAACTCAGCAGAGAGAAATTGAGAGCCATTGTCACTTATCAGTGTCTTTGGATTCCCTTCACGAGAGAAAACTACAGAAAGGAATTGAATGATAGTAGCTGCATCAGCTCGGGGAGCAAAAGCTACTTCAGGCCACTTGCTAAAGTAGTCTACCAATGTGATGGCAAATCTACAGTCAGAAGGGGCTATTTCAAAAGGGCCTATGATGTCCACAGACACCTTTTCCCAAGCAGCAGCTGGTAAAGGAATGGGTTGGAGTGGAGCATCATGGGTGACAGCGGACTTGTCATTCTGTCTGCACGTTGCACAGTTCTTTATCAGTGTCTCTATATGACAATCCATTTTGGGCCACCAGTACATTTCCCTCAGGCGTTGTTTGGTACGGACGATGCCTTGGTGAGTTTCATGAGCTATATCAGTGAGTTTTTTCTGCAACGACTCAGGCACTAGCAATCGATGTGTACCTCTGATGATGCACTCGTTCAAGACCGCGAGTTCATGGCGGATTGGGAAGTACGGCTGTAAGTCAGGATCCAGTGACGTCTTCCTAGCAGGCCAGCCTTTCTGTATCTGCACACGGAGCTTTGTGAACACTGGACAGTCTTTGCACCCTGACTGGAAGTCATCCTCAGACACAGCACTCAGATCAGTGAGGATGGCTGCAACTGACTCCACATCCTCTGCACATGCCATGTCTGTCTCGGAAAGTGGAAGCCTAGAAAGACAATCAGCAACATGGTTCAGTGACCCAGTTCTATATTCCACTTCATAATCAAACTCCAACAGGCGAGCTGACCATCTGGCTATGCGTAGACCAGCTCTGTTATTGCCCTTAGTAGTCAGCAGTGTTGTCAGTGCTTGGTGATCTGTTCGTAGGAGGAATTTTCTGCCCCAGAGCCATGTGCGCCATTTTTCAGCAGCCCAGACGCAAGCTAGAGCTTCCTTCTCAACGATTGAGTATTTCCTCTCTGCATCAGACAAGCTGCGAGATGCAAATGCAACAGTATGTTCTGCATCATTACCGTCAAGTTGAGTCAAAACAGCACCTACACCGTAGTCTGAGGCATCTGTTGAGACTATGGTTGGCTTACTGGGGTCGAACATCACCAGGGCAGGGCTGTGCACGATTAACCGCTTGACTTGATCAAACGCTGCTTGAGCTGCTTCGTTCCAGTGGAATGAACAGTCCTTACGCAGAAGAGCTCTCATAGGTTCAACAACAGTCGCGTAATTTGGCACAAACTTGCTGTACCATGCACTCAAGCCAAGAAATGAGCGCAGGGTTGCAGGATCAGTAGGGGGCGGAGCATGCAGGATGGCAGTGACATGAGAGTCATCTGGCAGCAGACCTTCTGGACCGATCTTTTGACCCAAAAAGCTCAGAGTAGTTTGACGGAGTTGACATTTGTCAACATTGAGTTTCAGTCCTGCATTGTTGATTCTGTGTAACACAGCACGCAAGTTGGCCTCATGTTCAGCTTCTGACGTTCCGTATATGATGACATCATCAAGGTAGCATTGCACCCCTTTCTGGCCGCGTAGGATTTGTGTCATCATCTTTTGGAAGGCTGCAGGTGCTGAACTCAACCCATAGGGAACTCTGCAGTACTGGTACAGTCCTTCATGTGTAATGAAAGCAGTGAGCCCTCTACTCTCTTCATGTAGTTTCAGCTGATGGTAGGCGGATTTAAGATCCAGGGTGGAGAACATGACAGCCCCACGCAGCTCAGACAGTATGTCCTCTATCAGTGGCAAGGGATGACTGTCAGCGACCACCGCTTTGTTAGGTTCTCTCAAATCAACGCACATGCGTATGCCACCAGTCTTCCTTCTAGTGACTACAATCGGGGAGACCCATTCAGATGCATCAATTTTCTCTATGATGCCATGTTCCTCAAGGTTCTTGAGTTCTGCGGAAACAGCATCACGGACTGACAGGGGTAAGCGTCGAAGTTTCTGCTGTATTGGCTTCACTTCAGGTCGCACCTTCACTTTATGTACAAAGTCCTTTGCACATCCGAATGCAACTGGAGACTCACATTCCTGTTTACATTGAGTGGGCAGAGCCGAGGTTTGCTGGAGTGCAGCACAGACCTTGGGACTGTCAAGAACTAATTGTCCCCCTTTTATGTGTAGCTGGAGGGCAGTCACCAAGTCCATTCCCAGTATGGGTGTTCCTGTTCTCACAATGTAGAGATCTGTGGAGGCACTCTTGCCATTGTAAGTAATGTCAGCTCTAAGACACCCTAATACATCCAGTTTCTCTTTTGAATATGTAATAAGCTGAACAGCTGGATTACTTAACTTAACTGAGCCAAAATTTGTGCTGTAAACATGTTCAGGCAGTATGGAAACACCAGACCCTGTGTCTACTAGTAGCTTAACAGTGCATGCCTGTGCAGTATTTGGTACAGTGACTGCAACAGTGCACATCAATTTAGCCGGATCACCACTGACACAATTGTCAACAGTTAAAACACACATTTCAGGAACAGTCACTTCATTAACAAGCTTATGAGAAGATTTACACACTCTCGAAAAATGTCCGATTTTCCCACACGTATTACATTTGCAGTCTTTTGCGGGGCAGGATTTATCATTGGCTTTGTGATCAGCTGAACCACAACGGTAGCACGTCGGAGCTGTATCCGTTTTTTTAGCTGCTTTGTATTTTGGCTTGCGCATCTTCTTTTGTACTTGAACAGCGGCAACAGGCTTTGTTTCACCGACAGCAATGGCCTTTGCATCAGCTATTGCAGCCTCTGTACGCCTAGCAATTTCCAAAGCTCGATCGAGCGTCAAATCCTCCTCCATTAGCAGTCTTTCACGTATACGAGCATTATTTGTCTTCTCTACAAGTTGATCCCGCAACATTTCATTCTCCATAGCCCCGAACTTACATTGTTTCACGAGCTCACGCAGTGCTGCAACGTAGTGATCTGTAGACTCACCGACAGCTTGGGCTCGTTGCCTGAAACGGTATCTCTCGGCGACAACATTGACTTTAGGATGAAAGTACGTTTCCAAAGCCTTTACGGATCCCTCGTAATCATCCGTAGCGAGTGGTAAGGCGCTGTAGATTCGTTGTCCCTCCGTTCCCAAGCAGTGAATGAGCAGGGCCCTCTTCCTCTCCGTAGCAAAGTCATTACCCCCGATCGCCAGCAAGTAGTTATCGAACAACTTTTTACCACGCAGCAATTGGAATTTTCGGTTCGCCCGGGCAATCCAGGAACACAGCCGGGGGTTGCAAAGAGAGCAGAGCCATAACTTAATCACCACTACTCTCGTCGCCACTTGTTGTGTGGTGTTAGTTCAGCAAGTATTACACACACACGCAGGTAGGAACAGAGGATTACCGGAGTTGACTCCTTTCTTTATTTTTCTTTTTTTCTTCTCCAAAACCACAACCAGAACAACATACTCACTAGCGCCCTCTAGCGCTTCTGGTAAATGCATCTACAGAACAAATGCAATAGTATGTGTGGACACAACACTGGCCTGCTGAGAGTTTTGCTAAACCAGAACCATAAAGACAGCTGGACTCAGTGAGGGGTTCCTGACAAGCTGGAGCAGAACCATACCTTAGCTCTTCATGTTCACTGAATTTTGTCTCCTTTTAGGGAGTTCAGTGAATGAAAACATTGGGTAAACTGTAATTATACCAATCAGCCAGTAAATATATCAAAGCATCAGAGCTAAGCGTCTTTAAGAACTTTTTTAATGAGGTATTTTTGAGGTTTTCCTATAAATTAATTCTTATGCAACAGCTCAGAGGTGAAGTAGTGCTGTCGGGATGTTGTTGAGATCAAGTAATTTTGTGTGCTGTGTTTAAATTCAGACAGTTTTTCTCATACACACATATGGCACCATTTAACTGTGACACCTGTCACTAACACCCTCTTGGTTCCATCCAGGTTTTATTGTTTTTTTCTGCTTCCAGTTATGAAAGGGAAACATCAGTGCCTGCGGAGTGCTGGTTTGAAGAAGATGAACTCAGTTTATAATCTCCTAATGATCCTTTCTTCTCTACCTTCTTAAAATGTCCAACTCATTTAGACCTAATGTACAGTTACACAGTGTGGGATGTTTTTTTTTCTGACCAAACAGGTAATTAAAGTGTGGATAGGTGACTCATTGATCAGATCCAGTAGAAATACTCTGTCAGGCCAGAGTAAATCTAGTTGGCAAGCCTGGTTTCTCATAAGCACACCAGAGACTCGATTAATGTGAATCACTCACAAATATGACAGTATTCACCTTTGCATGACTAATTTCAGCTTTTCATTTACTTGCTAATGCATAAATGTTTTCAAACACCCTTTTCCAAAAGGCAACAGACCAGTCAGTTCTAGGTCTGTTGTTAATTTAAATATTGCACAATCTTAATATTTCCTCCATTTTACAATATTGCATTTTCACTAACAGCACATACCTGTATAGTTCAGTACACTATAAGTCTGTGCTGTCTGTGCTGAAACATCTGCATTCATTATACATAAAGAGAATTTGTGGTAATACTTCCAGCACGTAAGCTCAGCTGCTGATACTGCTTGCATTGATAATAACAATGATACAAATCATAGGAACACACCTGGTAAAAGATGGCAAGTAAAAATAAATATTATGGAGTGTATTTTTAGATTTAGTTCTTAGAGACAGCTTGTCTGCCTCTAGCCCCATAGCTTCTATCTGGCAAATAGCCTAAACAAGTGGAACCAGTGCATTTTTTCTTAGCTCTTTATGAAGCTCCCATACAATTGCGAGTGACAATTTGTGCTAAATAATCCACAAGCAGTAGCAAAACCTGCAGACGGAGATAATATTATAAATAAAATGTGATGGAACAGTTTCATAAAAGTGCATTTATGAAAAAATACCATATTCTCACTCTGGAATTTACATCACAATGTATTCTTGTATATTAAAAAACTTACTAGTGGATAACATCTCTACACAATAGGAAATGAGAGAGCTGTAGTTTGATATGCATGGATCAGAACATTGACACCACTGACGGAATAATAATAAGCATTTCACTTCAGTGAAGTATTCTCCTGGAAAACTGTGGGTCCTGAATGTTACCCTGACACATATCACCTGCCTAAAAATGGCAATGGCACTTCATGCAAGACAGTGCTCCCCTCCACACTCTGGAAGCTGCACAGCAAAGAGTCAGAGGATTTTACTTGGCCTACAAAAAATAAACTAGTAGGGTGGAGGTTGTTGCCCAAGATAAGTAACATATTACACATTTCTCGTTCCTTTTCAGTGCAGTACATTACTTAATGTTGGAGAAAGGAATTAGTTGCACTACTTGTTATATTACTTTGTTGTTACTCCATAAAGTGACCTGAAAGAGCTTGTCTCATAATTACTAGTTAACAATATAAACCTTAAGCTACAGTCCCACACACCAACACACATCCTTAGTCAAGTCTGACCGCTCAGGGTCTGGCTGCTGGGTTCTTGGCTACACTGCAAAAACTCAATCTTACCAAGTATATAAGATAAGATAAGATAAGATAGAACTTTATTAATCCCTCGGGTGGGTTCCTCTGGGAAATTCGACAAGTATATTTGTTCCAGTCAAAAAGATCTCATCACACTTAAAATAAGACACAATCAGCTACATATAACAGAGTAACTTGTTTCATTGGCAATTTTTTTTCACTTAATACAAGATATTTTTGCTTGAAAATAAAAATATAAAAAAATATAAAAAGATTTGCCAATGGAAGTGAAAATTCTCCAGATCCAAGATGCACTGTCTAAAAACAAGTTCATATATCTCACTGAAATGTTACTCTGTAGCTTTGCATTAGCATGTGTTAAATCCCGTTCTTTTGAATTCTTTTGGCGAAAGAGAAAGACTGAACTCAGAGTGGTCACGCTCAAAAAATAATCTTTATTTTACATTTCTAGAAATGGAGACCGAACACACATGAATGCAGTAGCAGCCTGCCTTTGCAGATGCTTGCAGAGAGCCAAAGTTGTGTTAGCAATATAATGCTGTTGTTTCTGTCTTGGACGCAGTTTCCACTTTACCATCATGCTCTTATCCTTGTGTGCAATAAATGTCCACAACTCCACTCCTCAAAAGCAGTATCCCCATACCGTGCCACCATTTTCTTTCTCCTGCACATAAACTGAAATAAGCTGATTGAAGTCCGAGTGTGCAGAAAGGAATGATGCAATGATCGGGGACCATTCTTAATTTCGTTGTTCTCATGACAATGACAATAAAGTTTCTGATTCTGATTCTCGGAAAGAAAGAGGATGATTTTCTTTCTTTCTGTCTGCTTTAGTGCAGATAACTGAAGAACCTCTGTAACATAAGGAACAACAGTATCGTAACCATATTTAATAAATTTAGTAAAGTGTTACATTACTGCATAACAGTAAAGTGTTACAAAGTAACAAAGTTAGAAAGTAATCCATCACACCCAGCATTGTAAACTACCTATAAAAGATGAATATAGCTTCCAGGAAGAGTCATGGAATAGCAGAAATGTTTTCTAATTGGTTGTCACTAGTTTCAAGTTCTATTTAATAATGTTTAGAATCGTCATTAGTCAAAAAGGATGACAAGACATTGCATTCTTTAGGACCTATCTTGTGATTTACGAGTTGCTATCATGCGATCAAGCAGTGTCCTCAGTTCTTGTATCCATTACTGCCTTTGCACTCCGAGCGTGCTGCGAAAAAATGACATGAAATCTGGAAGTTTTTGGATGCAAACGTCATGTGGAACATATATATATACACAGAACAGTATTACTAATAGTATTGTTGCATAATCCTAGTTTTGTGTATACTATGCAGATTTTGTTGTGTGTGTGTGTGTGGTAAACTTTAGCCTATCCTAATTCACAGATTACACTGACCTGTAGCGATATTAGGGAGCAGGTGGAAGGGAGCCTGGAGAGGTGGAGATATGTACTGGAGAGAAGAGGAATGAATGTCAAGAGAAGCAAGAAGCAAGGTAGTGATGATAGATGAGTTTAGATACCTGAGGTTAACCATCCAAATCAACAGGCAGTGCACAAGAGGGAGAGCAGGCAGGGAGATGTGGAGAGGGTGGAGATGAGTGTCAGGGTGACTTGTGACTGAACGAAAGCAGCAAAAGTCAAAGGGAAGGTTTAGAGTGAGAGTTGGTTTGGAGATGGTTGTACTAACAAAAACACAGGAGGGTGCGCTGGAGGCTGATTTTGCTCAGGATGGACAAGATCGTAAAAAGTACATCAGAGAAGCAGCACAGGTGCAAAGTTAGAGAGACAAGGCTGAAATTGTTTGGATATGTACAAAGAAAAGATATACTGGATGAATATTATGATAAAAGAACCAGGTAAGAAGAAAAGAGGAACTTTCAAATGCCCACAAATCCTCAGCAAAGACTACTGGGACAATTAGCCACACACCAGGCCGTATTTTGGTCTCCAAAAGGCAAAAAAGCTTGAGACACTATCCACAACACCGGGTATAAAAACTTTGTTACTTACATAAAAAAATCATTAGATAACTGTGTCAATTGGTCTTTATTGAGGCATCTGAAAATGGTGTAATGGAATTCTGAGTGGATTCGCCGCTGCATGCCACGCAAAAGCATTTTCCACTCTGTTTACTATCCACAGATGCTCCTGTGAGCAACACTGTATCTTAGAGCAGTCCAAAACACAGAGGACTCCTCCATTACGCGTGTTGAAGTCCAGTATATGATAACCTCCCCATGCTCCACCTGACCCTCTCTGCTCCACAGATTGGTTATTGATCCTGCTTTCTTTACGCATATTGCCCCGTGCACTTTTTCTCTTAGCCCAGCCTTTTATGTGGAGACAGTCTAGCCGTTGCGCGGTGTCTTGTTGCAGGAAAAATGCTGAACGGCACTGAACTACAGTATGTCATCCTCCCCAGCTCGCTCCCTCGCAATAAATAATGATGGTTGCAGAGCCCTGTCAGTTTAGCTTTGTAGAGCAATATTTTCGAAAGCATTTATTTTTCCAATTCAATAGATCCTCATATTTCATTACCTGAAGCAGCAATTTTTTTCCCGTGCCCTTCTTATCTGAAAATGAGAGCGTGGACATGTGGCTTTAATCCAGAGCACACCAAAACACAATCAATAAACATGATAAAGAGACTCTCGTCAGTCGATACCACTTTTCCTCGGCATCAATCAGAACACAGCAGCTCTGTCTTAACAATTTCTTTCTTCCACATAAATTATCTTATTCTTATGCATTTGATTTCCATGTGTGAACAATAGAATCCAATAGAATGCATTAAAAGCTACACTTCCAAAGAATACACTGTGCAGCTTTGGAGTTATAGTGCATACTTATTATAGTGCATGTTTTATTGCACCGATGGCAAGGCTGCATAATATTTTTAGCATTTCAAACTTTATTTATAGCACAATATCTATTACTATAATTATCATTCCCCAGCACCTTTCTGCAGTGGTAAGCCTTTGGAGGAGTGTACCTCTATTATGTTTTCTCCCTCTAATGATCGGTGTCTGTACCTAAAATGAGCTATGAGACTGTATGTGTGGGAGTATACTTGCATTTCAATACCACCCTGCTGCACAGTAGTCACAGCATTCAACTGGGGACGAAGTAGACGGTGATTTGATGTGCAGGTGGCAAAGTGAAATTAAATTCTTTGCTGATTTTTATCACTGAACGTGTCATGGTAAGTAGCTCGAGTTTGATATGCATATAATCATTTTTAATAAGGAAGTGTTGAAAGCAGATGTCTTATGCTATGGCTTCACTGCTAAGGATTTTGAGGCAGAGCGCAAAGGGAAAAAAAACACAAATCACAAATGTAATCAACAGTCGAGAGGCAAAAAGGTCTTCGGATATGCTTCACGTCCTCCGATAATGGGTGAACACAGATTCTACTGAGGGTTACGATATCACCTTGCAAATGTGGGCGTTTTTGTTTTTTTTTGCTTTATTTTGAGTGTGGATACTCATATATCATTCAGCCATCCCCCCTTGACAGGCAGCCAGCTGTGTCCGTGTCAGTATTCTGTCAGTAAAGCATTTCTCTTCAATCAATCATCTGATTACCCATTCCAGCATTTCCAAGATGAAAATGACGCAGTGGATTACACTGGAATCGACGACTGTGGTAGAATTAGCCAGTGCTGAAGGGGTCCCTGCAATTATGTTTTTATAACAAAAACATAATTGGACCGCTACGACACTTCACCGTGTCCCCACCTCCACACCCTTCACCGCTTTCTCTATTTGCTGGCGCCTCACTAGGAGCGTCCGTGATGAGGTGAGGCTGCACCTTGTGTCGTTCGCTGTAGTACAGCAAAATCAATGATTCGTAAACAGAGCCCGGTGACCTGAGACGCAGCGCTCCTCGCCGGGTGTCAGATAGGGACCCCTATCACTGCGTTCGATGCAATTATATACAGCCAAATGATCACCAAAGTCATTCACTTCAACCAAAATGTGTGACATAAAAAATACACACTCAGGAGCCTCCACAGTGTTCAGTAATTACTTGATCTTGCGATTCACAGCTTTTGGTAACACACAGGCAGTAAGCCACCCAGGCCCCCATAGGGTAAATGATAGCTCTACAGCATAGTGTGGAGTTTCATACTGAGTGGCCACGGTGCTTCGTCTCTCCTACTAGTGACTCTCAAAAGTCCTTCGCTCATCCTAACTTACCCTAACTGACAGGACTATGAACACACACACCCACACACACACACACTGTCTCTCTCTAAGACCCTGGAGGAGCAGGGGTCTGGCAAATGCTGCTCTATGTTGAAAGGGATTAGAAAGATTTGTTAGTGCTCAAGCTGACTCCTTCATGTTAGGATTGCAGCTGTAGCTCGAGGGCTGTGGTCGGTCTCTGTCTCTCGCTCTCTCTCTCTCTCTCTCTTTTTTAAAAGGGCGCAAGCAATTTTTTTTTCCGTCTTTTCTTAGCTGTCCTGCTGAGGCTAATGTGAGGCGGAGAAGCAGGCTTTCAAAACCTGAAATACCTCCTGGGCCCGACATTCTTGCGGCACTGCACGGCTGTATTTTCTCTTATTGGTGGATTATTTTCTCTGTGGGGTTACAATGCCATTAAAACACTTTTCTTCCTGTAAAGTGGCTGCACAGACTGAAAATGGTCTGTTCTGTTCTCACTGTATTCTTCCCTGAGGAACTTTGCATCCAATTATACTCAAGGCATAAACTGTACAGTGCAGTGTACAGAAAGTTTTAGATCGCACATTTTCAGTTTGACACAGCCTCGAAAAGTTGTCAAAAAAGCTGTGATTGAAAACACAGCTATTCCCAGAAGACACGTGGGATGTTATGAATAAAGCAAGAAAAATGTAATCTGTTTGAGAGTTTCAAAACGTGACATTTATCCTGACTGAGGCGCTCTGGTCTACATGTAGCCTAAATCAAATGATTATATGTGCATCCAAGAAAACCTATTTGTTTCCCTCCATTCTAATGGTCCTGCCCATGGCTCTTTCCAGCCCTGTGATCACAACCTTCAATTTCATAGTTGGCTCTGAGAGATGGCACAGGTTGTATGAATAGCATGGGTCAGGCACATCCCATCCAGCGTTTCATTATTCATTGTTCTCATTTTCTGTGAGAGATTCATTTCTTTCAGGAAGTCATCTAGAAAAGCATCGAATGCCTATTTCCTGCTGGCCAGTGTGAGCGGAGGCTGTGGAACAGCAGGGGTGGGGGGTTATGGAAATCCAGCAAATTGAGCTGACAGAAAAAAAAAGCTACCCCTACACAAATTACATGGATTTTCTGGTGATAAGAATCACAGCATGTTTTTGTTGACCACAGCTGTTCATTTGTACATGCACCTCTAATACCTGAGAAAATGCCCATTTTTATATTTGTGAGAAGAACCTGAATAGGGTTGGTAATAATATCAGCTTGGTCAGCATGCTCGTCTTCTTATTGCCTGATAGCTGAATACTATGGCTGATTTGCTGCTTACGCATGCTTGTCTTTAGTAAGACTGATGCAATGTGGGGACATGGAGGTCTTATGACAACACAAGAACACATGAGCAGACAGAAATATATATATACAATATATATATATATATATATATATATATTAGGGGTGCAACGATACACAAAATTCACGGTTCGGTTCGGTTCGATACTTTGGTGTCACGGTTCGATATTTTTTCGATACAAAAAAAATGTTCATGCCTTTTTAATTTGTCATTTATTAAAATTATAAATATATATTTTAACTCAAAAGTACAGTTTTTAAATTTAACCCTAACCCTTGTGCGTGTTTTTTATTTTGACAGCGAATGCACACCTGCGGACCACTTATGTGCAGCCCTGGTTATTTAGCTCGTCATATTGCAGCCACAGAAATTCTTTTGTCCATGAAACCATAAAGCTGCACTTTCTTTTTGCCTTATAGTCTGATTTGTCATAACGTCTCCATTTTGTGGTAAGCTTTGCTTTGGCTGTCACTTCTTCACCCTGACCTGTCTTATTTGGCTCAGCAGAACTAAAATATATATACTGCTGCTTTTACACACGGACTCACATAAGCTCAGCGATTCTCTGCGCGATCAACCTCTCACATGTTTAAGCTTGCTGCGGGAGATTTCACTTGTCATGTTTGCATAGTAAGCTAACGATTAATAAGACGATGTCAGAGGAATTGGTGCACAAATTATCATCACTCACAGATCAGTGCTGTCGCTCTCTATACACAGTTTGCACGATTGCAAAGTGAAAGCAAAAAAACAAGCGCAAATTCAAACGCGATTTCAATATGTCACATATTGACAGTGGCTCACCGATGCCAATGACATAATTACCCAGCTACATTTCTGAAAGAATGCAAAAGCATTGACATATATTTTTCCTTCCTACAATAGCCCGACGGGCAGGGTAGCCCGTCTGAAAAAAATCGCTAGCCCCCGGACGTCGGGCTAGCGATTTTGCGAGCCCTGTATCTGATTGAGGAATCACTCATCGTTGGAAAAGAGAGTTTATTACAGAGAAATGGCTCTTTCCAAAATAAAAGCTATACTATCCGCTTCTTCTGGGCTATATTCTCAGCAGCATAAGGAGAATCATGTGCTAACAGCTGTCTAAATGACTCGGCTAAAGTTAGTAGCATGCTTGTTGTTTTTGTCTTTGCACTAGGATGATGTCGGCGTAAATGTGCAGTCATATTCGTTGTGTTCCCACTAGTGCTTTCAGGTTAATCTCGTTGAAATGACCTTAACGCCACAACACGGCAAATCTCCGTTAACGAGCTACCGCCGATCGCCCCGTGCATGGGGCTAGACGGCCAACACGTTAACGAGCTAACTGCGCTAACACACTAGTTCCCACCCATGTAATTGAGCATTGCATGGCACATCCAACATACTGTTTTACTTTAGTCCATGACTCGCTTACCTTCAGGGTCATACGTCACATGAAAACCAAAATAATTCCAAACGCCAGATCTGAATGAGGGGTGGGGGAGGTGCCCTGCGCTCTTCCTTCTGACGATGCTGTCTGTGTTGAGCGCTCAGTGGATCTGCGCTCGACAGTGCAGCCTAGGCGGAGTAGTCGAACGCAGATTCACTGAGCGCTCAACACAGACAGCATCGTCAGAAGGAAAGTTGATAAATTACAAATGTTGTATTGTTCGATACATATGCGTACCGAACCGAAAGCACTGTATCGAACGGTTCAATATCGATACGAATATCGTTGCACCCCTAATATATATATATATATATATATATATATATATTAGGGGTGCAACGATACACAAAATTCACGGTTTGGTACTTTGGTGACACGGTTCGATATTTTTTCAATACAAAAAATGTTCATGCTTTTTTAATTTGTCATTTATTAAAATTATAAATATATATTTTAACTCAAAAGTACAGTTTTTAAATTTAATGTTGCTGAAACAAAAAGTAATAAAAAAATAAATATATCTGATTGAGAAATCACTCATCTTTGGAAAAGAGAGTTTATTACAGAGAAATGGCTCTTTCCAAAATAAAAGCTATACTATACGCTTCTTCTGGGCTATATTCTCAGCAGCATATTAAACATATCAGGTCCCCATAAGGAAAATCATGTGCTAACGGCTGTCTAAATGACTCGGGTAAAGTTTGTAGCATGCGTGCTTATTGTTTTTGTCTGCTTCCACTTGTCTTTGCACTAGGATGCTGTCGGAGTAAATGTGCAGTCATATTCGTTGTGTTCCCACTAGTGCCGTCAGCGTTAATCTGAAATCACGTTAACGCCACAACACGGCAAATCTCCGTTAATGAGCTACCATCCCCGTGCGTGGGGCTGGGCGGCGTCAACACGTTAACGAGCTAACTGCGCTAACGCAGTAGTTCCCACCCATGTAATTGAGCATTGCATGGCACATCCGACATACTGTTTTACTTTTGTCCATGACGCGCTTACCTTCAGGGTCATACGTCACATGAAGACCAAAATAGTTCCGAAGGCCAGATCTGAATGAGGGTGGGGGAGGTTCAATTTGCCATGTTGCAACGAGCATAGCGTCTGTCTTGCTAGGTTGCGCTGCGCTCAGTGGATCTGCGCTCGACAGTGCAGCCTAGGCGAAGTAGTCGAGCGCAGATCCACTGAGCTCTCAACACAGACAGTATCGTCAGAAGAAAAGTTGATAAAATAAATTAAAAATTTTGTATTGTTCGATACATATGCGTACCGAACTGAAAGCACTGTATCGAACGGTTCAATATTGATACCGTGGTCCCCGTGGTAATCGGAGCACTAGGTGCGGTGACTCCCAAGCTAGGCGAGTGGCTCCAGCAGATCCCGGGAACAACATCGGAGATCTCTGTCCAGAAGAGCGCAGTCCTGGGAACAGCTAAGATACTGCGCAGGACCCTCAAGCTCCCAGGCCTCTGGTAGAGGACCCGAGCTTGAAGGATAAACCGCCCGCAGGGGCGTGCTGGGTGTTTTTTTTATATATTTGTACATATATACTTGTACATATATACATAATGCCATACCATATATATCTCACATTTTGTGATTTAATGATTTTGTGCTGCCCTGCGTTTGTCTGTGCTGCCTGCCTGCATCTTGCTGCACTTCTTCCTGGCTGACAGAGTGTTTCTCAGACACACAGACACACATATTACACACACACAAAATCAAGATGAAGATGGCGCCGGTGAGGTCGGCTGCCGTCACGACTGCTCCGACCACTTTTTCTTTGTCTTTGTTTTTTAAGTTAGTTTTCAGCGTTTCTAAATCGGCAAAATCATCACCATTGGGTACATTAGGTATGACAGTGACACTCTTGTTTCTATTGGTATACAATGTACTCACAATTCGAAGTTTTTAACTCCGGATCCGAGCTGGCCGAGTGAGATCTCGAGGGAGAACAAAGGGAAGCGGCGGCGGCCTAGAGGGAAGCGAGCCGGCGTCAGGAACAGGCTGAGAGCTCGTGCACACCGCACACCTCTGCCTAGCATCCTGCTCGCCAACGTCCAGTCACTGGAGAACAAGCTTGACGACCTCAGGGCCAGGATAAAGTTCCAGAGAGACATTCGGGACTGCAATCTCCTCTGCTTCACCGAGACATGGCTGAACCCAGCGGTGCCGGACCACGCCATCCAGCCGGCCGAGTTCTTCTCAGTTCACCGCATGGACAGGACACGGGACTCGGGGAAGTCAAGGGGAGGCGGCGTGTGTTTAATGGTGAACAACAACTGGTGCAACAGTGCGAACGTTGTTCCTCTCACACGCTCCTGCACACCAAATCTGGAACTACTGTCCATCATGTGTCGTCCTTTTTATCTACCTCGGGAATTTACATCGGTCATTGTAAGTGCCGTTTATATTCCACCACAAGCGGACACGGTCACCGCCTTATGCGAGCTGCATGAGGCACTCACACAGCACCAGACACAACACCGGGACGCTGCGCTTATTGTGACGGGGGACTTTAATAGCGCCAACCTCAAACGCGCAGCGCCGAACTTTTATCAACACATCACCTGCCCCACCAGGGGTGAAAGGACACTGGACCACTGCTACACTACGGTCAAGGACGGCTACAAGGCACAATCCCGCCCTCCGTTTGGCAAATCTGATCACGCCGCCATCTTCCTCATGCCAAAATATAAACAAAGGCTGAAACAGGAAGTTCCGGTTCAGAGGAAGGTCGCGCGCTGGACGGATCAATCGGTGGCCGCGTTACAGGACGCACTCGATGACGCAGACTGGGGCATGTTCAGAAACAGCTCCGACGATGACGTCAACGTGTCTACGGAAGCGGTTGTGGGATTCATCGGGAAACTAGCGGATGATACCGTGGAGACAAAGACTATCACAACGTTTCCCAACCAGAAGCCGTGGGTGGATAAAACCATCCGCGACACTCTGAGATCCCGCACCGCTGCCTACAACACGGGACTCACAACGGGGGACATGGACCCGTACAAAGCCGCGTCATATAACGTGCGGAGGGCGGTGAAAGAGGCGAAGCAGCGCTACGGGAGGAAACTAGAGTCACAACTCCAACAGAGTGACTCTAGGAGCCTGTGGCGGGGACTAAGGACAATAACGGACTATAAAGCACCAACAACCGGTATGATGAACGCGGCCGTGACTCTGGCAGACGAGCTGAACACTTTCTATGCTCGCTTCGAGGCTGCAGCTAAGGTCTCCAACAATGCTAGTGTTAGCGGTGCTAACGGCTGCAGACAGGAAGATACTGCCAGCACCGGAAACGTGCTCGTCATCTCCGAGCATGAAGTAAGGAGAGCCTTCAAGAGAGTGAACACCAGGAAAGCAGCAGGACCAGACGGCATCCCAGGTCGTATCCTAAGAGACTGCGCATACCAGCTAGCTCCTGTGTTCACTGAGATATTCAACATCTCTTTATCTCAGTCGGTGATCCCCACATGCTTCAAAGAGTCCATCATTGTTCCTGTCCCGAAGAAACCCCACCCTGCTTCTCTCAATGACTATCGCCCTGTAGCCCTCACCTCAGTAGTGATGAAGTGCTTTGAACGCCTGGTCAGAGACTTCATCATTTCTTCACTACCAGACACACTGGACCCACTACAGTTTGCTTACCGTCCAAATCGTTCCACAGACGATGCCATCTCTCATCTCCTCCACACATCACTCACTCACTTGGACACTAGAAGGGGGAATTATGTTAAAATGCTCTTCATAGACTACAGCTCTGCATTTAACACCATAATTCCCTCCACACTCACCACCAAGCTGGAGCATCTGGGACTCAGCTCATCTATGTGTCAGTGGATCTCCAACTTCCTAACTGGCAGACCACAGGCAGTAAGGATGGGCGGACATGTCTCAGCCTCCACCACTCTCAGCACTGGAGCCCCCCAGGGGTGTGTTCTGAGCCCCCTGCTGTACTCTTTGTACACATATGACTGTGTGGCCACTACCAGCTCCACCACCATCATCAAGTTTGCTGACGACACCGTCGTGGTGGGCCTGATCTCTGATAACAACGAGACGGCCTACCTGAAGGAGATTAGGAATCTGGAGAACTGGTGCCAGAGGAACAACCTCCTTCTAAACGTCAGTAAGACAAAGGAGCTGATAGTGGACTTCAGCACTAAGCAGGAGAGGAACTACCAGACCCCTGTCATCAACGAGTGCCCAGTGGAGAGAGTGGACAGCTTCAAATACCTCGGAGTTCACATCACGCAGGACCTGTCATGGTCCTGTCACATCAACACCGTGGTGAAAAAGGCCCAACAGCGTCTCTACCACCTCAGACGCTTGAGAGACTTCCAACTGCCCTCCAAGGTGCTCAGGAACTTTTACTCGTGCACCATAGAGAGCATCCTGGCGGGAAACATCTTAACCTGGTTCGGGAACAGCACCATGCAGGACAGACGAGCTCTACAGAGGGTTGTGCGGTCAGCTGAGCGCACCATCCGCTCCGAGCTCCCTGACCTGCACTCAATCTACAGCAGGCGGTGCCGGACCAAGGCCAGGAAGATCGTGAAGGACCTCAGCCATCCCAACAACAGACTGTTCTCTCTGCTGAGGTCAGGAAAGCGATTCCGCTCCCTGAAGACCAACACAGAGAGACTGAGGAGGAGCTTCTTCCCGCAGGCGATACGGTCTCTCAATCACACCACCACACAGTACTGACCCACACATATGGTTCTTACACACACACTGGACTTTCTGGACATTGTTTTTGCACACATTGTTTTTTTGCACAACACTGGTCACTATATTCTTCATTTCCGGTTAATACTTGTACAGCTGCTGTTATTGTGTATATATTTATTTATATTTAGATTTCTTCATACATTCTTATATAGTTCTATATTGTGTATTTTGTTGTACAGTTATTTTATTTTCAACTTTAATTTATATATTTTATCTTATTCCTTCCCAGTTAAATTTACCCTTCATTCTAATTTGTGTTGTACAGTTATTTCATTTTTAACCTTAATTTATATTTTATTCCTTCTTAGTTAAATTTACCCTTTTTAATTTTTCATATTTATTTCCTATCTTATTCATAGCCTTTTCCTTTTTTGTTTTCTTTAGGTCACGAGCAGTTGTCCAAGCATTTCACTACATATCGTACTGTGTATGACTGTGTACGTGACAAATAAAATTTGAATTTGAATTTGAATATTATCACTTCTAACTTGACCTTCCACATCTGATCACATTTTACCTTTTAATCCCTGATACTTCTCTATATTGTAACTGTCTGCCAGGATTGCCACATCTATCACAACTGCAGTCTTCTTCTTCTTGTTAACGACAACTATGTCTGGTTGGTTGGCCGGCAGCTGGTTGTCTGTCTGGATCCTGAAGTCCAACAGGACCCTAGCCCGCTCATTCTCAACCACCTTTGGCAGTGTCTCCCGTTGGGAGCTTGGGACTTGTAATCCATATGTGGCACAGATGTTCCCTGGTTGTCATGGCTTTCCATGACAGTTCCTCCTTCTGTCCTTGTCTTCACACTGTCTTCAGCTGCCTTTTCTCTTGGAGCAGCTTATCTTAGAGGGGCATTTTCCATGTTTCCTCTTGAGTCGTGTCTCTGACACTCATTACTCATCGCTCTACTTCTTTCTGTTCCTGGTACAGGTGCAGGGTGCTGGACTTTGGGTGGAAGCCTCTGTGGATTGTGAGTTTTCATGTCAGTGGAATCTATGTCCTGGTGAGGTGGAACAGTGAGTCATTCACCTCTTGCATACACGTTGATGCCATCCATGGACAGGAGGTGGCTGATGGTGACTCCACTCCAGAATCTATATCTGCTCTTAGTCATGAGCTGGCTTGAGACTGGCTTGATGGTGACTTGTTGAGTTGCCTTTAGGTTGACCTCCAGTTTTGTTTTCCAAAGTTCCTGATAAATGTTATTAGCCCACAGTTCTTGACCTTGTGCAGTGCCAAGCATTCCAGTATCCATATGTGGGGCAATAAGTCACAGGCTTTCAATAGTTAATCCAGTAGATGCTCAGGTTGGACGGACTGGTTTTAGAGTCCCAATGCACTGTTTTATCAACCAGGACATGGTTTGACCCTTTGGTGTTATTTTCAGTCTTAGCTGCGCTCATGCGTTGACTCATGAACCTATTCAGCTTGATTGCTTAGATCAGTGGTGTTATACCTTTGTGGGAATTATTCATGACAAGGATTCTTCTGTCTTGTGTTAGCCAGTCAACCTCCTTATTTGTGCTTCCAGGCGATCATGGAGTGTTTTTAGCTTCTTTAGGCAGTAGGCATAGATTACGTCAGGGCCTGATGCTCTTCATTCTCACTGTACAATCTCTGTCTTTGTGATCTGGACTGTTTCTTGTTTTGGGAGGTTGATGTGGTCTACTGTTAGGTCGACCAGCCACTTGACGTTGGTGTTGTGTGACATCTTTTTCTTCCCAGATGCTCTTCCAGTATTGCTCCATCTCTGCTCTGAGTGGGTCTACCCTTGTATTTTTTTTCTTGGAGCTGAGAACACCCTGGTTGGATATTTGGAGACAATTTATTCTCTGGGCCTCTGTTTTACTGGTATATCTCTTTTGCCATTAAATACCTCTGTTAGCTGACTAGCATCCTTCTAGGTTCTCTCATTTTGGATTCCAGCCTTTTTCTCCACAGGGGGCTTTCACTACATCCATCCTCTACTTTATACCCAAGTGCTTCTAGGATTACCGTGCCAGTGGTATATATGAACTCCTTGGTTATAGTGATACTGGTATGGAGGACGGTGCGTAGAACAGTTTTCACATCCGCAAGCATTTCCTCTCTATGAACTTTGTCAGTGAGCCTTTGTTTGTGTGACTGCATTGTGTCTGGCTGCAATCATCATCCTCAGTAGATGCATCTCTCCTTGCAGGTGGCCAGGCATGATCTAACTCAGTTTAAAAATTTTCTGATAAAACTTTTTTTGCAGTTATTTCACATTCAATTCTTTAATTTAATTCTGGTGCAGTAAATATTCAACGTTCTATCTATCTATCTATCTATCTATCTATCTATCTATCTATCTATCTATCTATCTATCTATCTATCTATCTATCTATCTATCTATCTATCTATCTATCTATCTATCTATCTAGAGAGGGAGACTTTGAGATGTTTCATTTCTAACTCTTCTTGTAGTGATGCAGTGATGTAGAATCACTTCAAGACTTGTCAGATCCCTCCCTTGTGACACTACGTTTAAGAATCTAAAGCATGCCAAGCTTTTGTACTGTAAATTATCATTTAGGAATTTAGTGATCATCTCATCTTTTGTCATTAACGTAATATAAACGTGTTAGCATTTGCTTTTGTCTAATTTAATTCATCCTGAAATTTCATCCATGAAAGTGGCCACTTTCATATATTGTTTTAGTAAGTATCCAAAACATACAAGTTTCATTTATATAATTTTTCAAGGGATCTTATATCTGTTTTCACTCTTGTATGCTTTTCATACAAGTTTCACACAAGAAGTACTTTATAATACAAACTTTATAAGATTTGTATATATCTTTTCCATATGGGTAGATACAACAACTCTATAAAAATCTAAAATGTTACCTGATACAAATTTGGACAATCACCACTTCAAGATAATCAAAATAATCTTGGAGATGTTCAGACATCTTTCAGAATGGCTCCTATTCCCAGGTTTATCTATGAAGCCAGATGACATAATTTAGTAAAGTTGCACGGATGTCTTAAAGACCTGGATGACCTCTTATTTTTCTGCTTCCAAATTCAGATAAAACTAAAGTTATTGTACTTGGCCGTAAAACGTTAGAAACATGATGTGTAACCAGATACTTAATCTGGATGGCATTACCATGGCCTCTAGAACGCTGGGTCATTTTGACCCTGTAAATTCTTGTTAAATCCAGAATTACATTTAAACTCAGACTGCTGGCTTAGTTTTGATTCCTATTAGATTTAAAAGTAGAGGCTTCAGCTTTCAGGTCCATCTTCTGCAGAACCAGCTCACAGTTTGAAGCTGGGGGACAGACACCCTGTCTTCTTTTAAGATTAGGTTTAAAACTTTCCTTTCTGATAACACTTATAGTTTGGATTGACAGCTGATCCTGATCCTTTGGTCATGCTGCAATCGGCCTAGGCTGCTAGGGTGTTCCCATGATGTTTCTTCTTCTTACACTACTTTGCATTTAATCATTAGTTATTGTTAATCTGTGGCTCTCTCCTTCCTCTCTTCTGTAGGAGGTTGCTTCCTGTTAAAAGGAGTTTTTCTTTCCCACTGTCACCAACTGCTTGCTCAGTGGGGGGGGGGTCATCTGATTTGGGGGTTTTCTCTCTATTATTGTAGGATCTTTACCTTACAATATAAAGCACCTTGAGGCAACTGTTATTGTGATTTGGTGCTATATAAATAAATTGAACTGAACTGATCTGAATAGGATTGCTCCCAGTACATTGCATTCTGACCACTTGCACCATGTTCTCTGTGTTCTCACCACAGACTTCAGTTTTGTGTAGAGAGAAAACATCAGTTTCATCTGTATTTGTTTTTGTGAACAGTCATTGTCACTAACGAGAGCCTGGTCTCTGGGTACGACCAAGCACTTTAGTAAAAGGATCCACAGTTTCTGAGCTTAAATTGCCATTTCAGGTGAAAAGCTGGACCAGGAGGATTCACATTCTTTTTTTCTTGACATTTTGTACTGTGAATCTGTCCCCCAGGGTGAGATTGTCACACACACTACTAGTGTCTGGGGAGAACATTGGGCAGAAATGATCAGAATTGTGATGTCTTCTAGCGTGCCATTGTGTGCTAGCATAGATCCTTTTTTTGCCCATATCACTGCATTTCTCACCTGCCATTAGTTGCCTTTGCCAGATTTTCCTCCCTTTAACTTTGTCCACTTCCAAAAAATAAAAACATCAAGTTGAAGGAATGTTTTAGCACACAAGATGAAATACCCATGTACTTGTTCTCCATAATAGAAGTACAAGAACACATGGCTATAATGGGAATTCTTCCTCAAATAAATGGCAGCCATGCTGAAAATGGTGCAGAGGTATAAAAAATGGTCTTGAAGTGGAGATAAGCCAAAGGTATGGTTTTTGATTTTTTCCCCCTGTAACATTGCAGTCACCCCTCATATGCTTCGCTTTCTGCACAGCTTTTTACTGTCACTGAAGCAAGTCAAACCTCAGTAGAGCCAGCTTCTACCATTTGTGACTAAAAAAAGGACAGGAAATGGAAGAGAAAATGAAAGAAGAATGATGGCGAGAAGCAGGTGATACTTGAGCTGTCATGCTGCAGGGCACATTCCTGAGGGGTGTATTGATCTGTCAAAATTGAGTGACTACTTCACTTCCTTTGATCTACAGAACATGACACATTATGGATGGGCAGACGGAGCAGATGAGAGATATTGTGGTGCCATTACCTGCATCAAAGTGGAGTTGTAGGGACGGTAATGTGGTGACTCGCAGGTAAGTGATACCCCATAAGAGCCAGCTTCTGGTCAGTGGACTAGACAACACCGTGGATCTGATATCAATCAAAGTCACATTGAAAACAATCATCTGATATGATACACCTTGCGCAGACCGCAGGAGGGATCCGAGGAAGAGGCTACTGACAAGCCCTCTGGTATGAGACACGGTGTGGGATCCATTATCACTTCTCCCCCTTCAGAAGATGTCACCTGCCATTTTACACTACTCATGGTATTGATCATTTTGCACCACATTTAGAGGAAATTCTACCCAAGGTGACACTAGAAAACACCAGAGAGAGGGTAGGACTTAATCTTCTCCTTTGCAAATGAGCTCTTAGATGAGTTAATTTAATCCCTGGACTAAACAAATTAGGGTAAGGATGTATCATGTTCTCTGCCAAGTTCTAATGGCCTCATCTTTTGAAGTGCCATGTGAGAATGGGAGAGTCCCTCAGCAGCGCCTCATAAAACGCATCCGCACAAAAAACAGGTAAGTTGCTTTCTCCTCCATTAGTTACACAGCTGGATACATTATGAATAGAAAGAAATAGCTGGGAAGTGTCTAAGCGTAAACACACTCGGTGCTTGTTTGTGCTTGTAGTGTAAAGTTCGTTTTACGTAGTGGTAAATAGGCATTTTGGGCACTATAAGCAGTCGTATAATGTGTTGGGATTCCTCCAGCACTCACTGATGTTAGCTGTAAAAGTTAACTCCTCACACCTACAAAACATTTTCTGGTGATAATATGAAATTATGCTATTGTTTTTTTAAAGATTTTTGTCCATTTTTAACCAAAGCATGCTGCCATATTTTTGCTTTTTGACCTTTAATGGCCAGATTGAAATTGTGTAATATGACTTTCCAGTAAATGCAAATATCCAGGACCATTATTAAATCTACATTTTTATTTGCCCTTTTGGTCTATCAGTACAGCACTCTCATCAAATTTAAACACGTGTGCAATAGCTACAAATGATAGCGAGCATAGACTTGTGTCAGTATCAATCAGCTTCAGACACAATACTATATATAACAAAATACTTACTTTTAAAAGCCACAGCTCAACATCAGAGAGTATACATCAAATACATGCATGCACTATGATACTTACCCTAAATTACTAAAATATCCTGAGATGACCCAAACGATTCTAACTTATAAATAACACTAATCCAATATGTTGAGACAGTGGCACATAAAAAACAAAGTCCAATCCTATCATAGAGGGCAATTGCAAGTTTTTAAAAGGTCTTTGCCATGCAGGGTTCAAAGTCAAACAGTGTGATTCTCACAAAAATCTTGCTGTGATCACATATATTTCCATAACAGGTTAATCTAATGGATTTCTATCCTAAATCCCCAAATCACCTGATAGTTATTAATCAAATAGTTATACTGTGATTTTGTTAGGTCTAAGTCACACTGACCTGGAGACCATAAGTCACCCACAGGTAACCATCAGTTCCTAGTGAAAAATACATATTACCTGGCTCCGGGTTGCTGATAATCAGGAGATGCAATTGGTTGCAAAGAGGCCTTGACTCCTGTGATTGCTTGGGTTGTTATTCATGCGGTCACCCTTAGATAGTTTTGTAGATGCAAACAAGTAGGGTCTTTACCTTACTATATAAACTATGAATACAATTCATACAATTAAGTATTAAAGTGAGAATGTTCACCTTCATCAAGTTTGCCTTATGACAGATGCTGGTTTCACCAGTGAGACACAACTTTTACTTTGAAGACAAACATTCTCAGTTTCTGGTTTGCGGTGCACTATTTTATGTTTTACTGGCACTTGGTGGTTTATTATAGTGTCCTGTCACGGTGGGGTATGCCGGTGTGTTTGTGAAACGGACCCAAAACCAGACACTAGAGAGATGAACTGAAGTTTTAACCAAAAGCGAGCCGACATGATGCGAGATAAGCAGACAGACTGACATGTAACAGAGGAAGACAGAGGACTTAAATACATAGAAGGGTAATAAGGGAAGTTGATACAAATAATCATGAAGCCACAGAGAAAAGTAAAACTAAGCACAATGAACATAGAGACAAGACTTTCAAAATAAAAGAGGAAAAATGGAGCTACATGAACTGGGACACACAAGCTTGACGCAAGAGACAGAGGGAGCGAGAGAGGGACACAAAGGAGAGAGACACAAGGGGAACTTAAATAGACAAGAAAGCCTAGAAAAAACAAACCAGACTAAAACTCAACCAAGAAAAACTAATAATAATGATAATCTACAGCTACAACTTTTGCGTGGAAAAACAAACATGACGGTGCTACCTGCTGAGGTGAATAAGAATAATTTAAAATAGCTTTTTGATTAAGAGTTTGATTAACAGTTGCTTGCGTTAGCTTGAAACTGACAACATCGCCCTCTTGTCCAAAAGTCATCACTTCTGTATCCATAAAAACAACCTGGCAGTAGCCAAAAGCACCAAATATCAGGGTAAAGCAGTGGTGCAGCAGTTAACACTGTTACTTCATAGCAACAAGGTATATAAACATACACTAGATTTTGTAATGCAGTTCGAATTCTTGTTTTCAATGTACAAAGCATTGATTCTTGTGAACATGGATCAGACACTGCATAATAAAAAGGAAAAAACTGGTATAAAAAAAAAGGATTAAGAAGCTATAAGAAGATTAACTTGCACTGCTTTTGATGATAGTTCTTCACAAAGTTCATGATAACTAAAGCATTAAGAATATCCTTTTTACAAAAAATATCAGAGAGCGTGTTGTTTCTGCTGTATTTGTGAAAAAAGTATCTTCAATGGAAGAAAATTCTTTGTTGGGATATCTCGTTTTTACTGGACTGAGAACGTGTTTGAAGAACATTTTTGCTCAATGTCAATTTTGTTTCCAGACTTTTTTTCCTTCAAATGGGCTGCCTTAAGGGACCAACAACAAGGCAGAGGGAGGGGCCCACAGGGGAGGAAAACATTTAATTAGAAATCAATGTAGTGTAGAAAATTGGGGTACAAAACATTGGTCCCAACTGCGCAGCACTGTCATACATAGATTTTGTTTAAAACCCTCATTAATCTTTCAAATGTTTAACTATTTTTGCAACATAGTAATTTAAATGCAAGTATTTAGGTAGAAGTAGACGTTCAGAATGAGGGACGTTATAGTTTTTGATTATCCGGTCTTTAAGTGATGACGTGATGAATTCTGCTTCCGGGTCCAAACTACTCTGGTTGTTGTGTTTTTAACATGTTTTAATGATTTATAACTTGTTCTATTTAATCTCAACAAGCCCCTAAAAACAGTCAGTGACCACAGCCGTGCAGCAGTTTATTAATGATTAACTTCGTATTGTGGATGGATTATCTCAGTTATTCTCCTGACTGAAGTTTGGTCCGTTTACAGCATCCTGCCATGTGATTGCATTTGTCCCTAACCATCGGGAACCCTCACGTTAACTTTTATCGAGAGGAAAAAGGTCCCCCAGCTTCACTGTGTCTCTAATATGCTAACATAGCTGTGTCGCTGTAGCACGTACCACATCATTATATACCAGCTAGCCAAACTTCAGTAACCCTACAAACGTCACTGCTGTTTACTTACTTGTCTTCATTTATGTTGGAAGTGATAGCAGAGCTGTGCGTCTTAATTTGTCTCAGAAATCTCTGTCAGAACTTGCTATATTATATTTAGATGGAAACTAGCGAGCTAACTTCCTGCTAACTTCTAACGCCATTAAATTTCATAAATTCTGTTTTCATGGATGCCTGGATGTTAAACTTAATTGTTACACCTGGTAGGCAAATACACTGATGCTTTTATTACAGATGAAAGAATTTAGACAGTTTTTTAAATCAGTAAAGCCACAGTGATCGCTTGGCTTATGGACCTGCAGCGGAGTTTGGACCCCTACACAGCTAATGACATCAGACTTAAAGACTTAAATTTCAACATGAATATCACTTAAAATAATATGAAATACTGTTGGGTACCCATAACATTGCAAAAAAGAACTTAAGAGATTAATATATGAAATTTTAAAATATGCAGAACAATGATTAACTGAAAATACTAAATAAATCACTTCATGCAAATTATAATATTTGCCCTCAAAATATAGCAAATTAAAAGTTTTTAGAAATCATGTATTTTTGAATTGTACCTTATAACACAAGTGCTATTCATAGTAATTTAAACCCCACAGTGTGGAAGGCCCTCAACTCCACCTTTAGCTTTAGGCAAGCGTTCCCAAATAGACACTTCACACCTCAGCCGGCTCAAAATGTCATCGTCTGACAACTTTAAGCAGCTTTCAGTATCTTTTTCCTGAAATGAACTGACACCTGTCGTCTTGATTAAAGAAATAAATCAGCCTTTAGTTTTCTAAAAATATGCCAAATGAATGTAACTGCTGCTTCCCAAGATCTATAATTAATGTGGTCACATCCAGTGTGAGGAGAGGAAATCTGATGTTCCCCTCTCCTCGCCTCCTCCTCTCCACGGCCATCCACGGCAACCCAATAATACCCGAGAGAACAAAGCGAGCTTCAAAACCATAAATATGACCAGAGTATCAAAACTTTCAAATCTCTGTCATTACCGTTCTGACAGCTGCCCGCACTAATTAGCCATCAAAGGTCTCCCTCTTCCACTAACACTGCTGCTGCCAGAGTGTGCATGTGGCAGTTTGTGCCACTTTGTTGTAGGTAAAATGTTGGGAAAGGCACAAAGAATCAAATCTGGAGCCCAACCTCCAGACAGTCTGAGAGATAGTGTGATAAACCGACACAGCAGAAATTATCACATTTTTTATGGAGCGTCCGAAGCAGCAGTGGTTTGAGTAACCACTTTCTTTGTCGTCTATTGTAAATCTGCACGTGCGACTCACTGTCAAGTCCAAGCAGGATGAAGGTGTATTATTTGTTTGGTCTGACTTTATCAAAGTGTCTCCCACTGTGACAGGTAGACCATATCTCTTACAATTGTCACTGATGATAAATACAGCCCATTTAATCCCAGTGATCTCGGGGAAACAAGAGGAGGAAGACAAATGACGCCGGAGCTTGCTCACTCTGAGCCTGAAATCATCTCGTTGGTGGGGTACAGGTGGTGATTTACCTAACTCGATTTGTTCGTCAGAGCTCTAGACTGGTCTTGTTGGCACCCAACTCCATGGGAGGGGTGTGCGTGTGTGCCTCTTAAATAAGTGGCAATTCAGCTGCTCATCTTCCTGGACCCTGTGAAACCTCTCATTTTAAGAACTGTCACTTTCTATTAATACAGCCTGCAGACAATCCGATCAATTATGTAAATAGTGAATAATAGATTCAATTCAGCATGAATATCTCATAAGGGCGTCACGTTGACAGAGAGGCTTCTGTGTAACTCCTGTAGTCTGGTTTGCTACTATCAAAAGCTAATAAAAGAGTTTAGATAGCAACCTTTGATTTCTCCTGGGTGATGCAGTACAGCTGTCACAAGTCATAAGATGAATTTCAAGTGCCGACTGCTCTCTCAGTATTACAGTGAACGTTATCTAATGCATTTTTCTTTTAAAGCTAATGCGCTCTCCTCACTTTGGTTGTTGTCGTCTGGCTGTGTACCAGCTCTCGCTTCCATAATGTCAAGCTGCACACAACAGTCAGTGCAATTAATAGATGGGTGACTTAACGTCCCCCTCGGTCCTTTTATTATTCTCGTGCATGTCCTCCCAGGCTTCATGCTTTTAAACTTGGCACATTACAATGTGTTGACGAATCAACCTATGAGAGCTTAATGGTACACAACAAGATAATGTCACACACAACAATAATGTCTAGCCCACTTAGAAATAGCAGTTCCACAGAGGGTTCTTGGATTATGAATATGTTCCTGCTGCAAAGAAAGCAAAACGCATCTCAGGTGGTTGTGATGAAAAGAAATTTGGCAGCCAAACAGATATGCCACCGCACCACAAATGACTTAAACAAGATGCAAATGCCAATTACACAGTGCTAATTCCAAAGATTAAAGTAGCTCTAATGGCCATTTTTACAAATAACAATGGACCAAATAGCCCATAGTGGCAAACCCAAAGATAGTTATCACCCATCTCTACAGCTGCTCTTAATTCTATGGAGCAATTTAAAAAAGCTTTTAGATCATTGCTTTAGTTTCTGCTTTGGTTTGGCTTTGGTACTGAGTAGACAGATGCATTAAGTCAGTAAGTTCTAAAAGCACTAATATTGTGCTACTCGACTACTTCTACTACTAGCTAAATGTGTGACTAAGGCTGCTTAACCCTCAAGGCACAGATGTCGAACTCCAGGCCTCGAGGGTCGGTGTCCTGCAGGTTTTAGATGTGTCCTTGATCCAACGCAGCTGATTTAAAAAGCTAAATGACCTCCTCAACATGTCTTGAAGTTCTCCAGAAGCCTGGTAATGAACCAATCATTTGATTCAGTTGTGTTGAGCCAGGGTGATATCAAAAACCTGCAGGCCCTCGAGGAGTTTGACACCCCTGCTCTAAGGTCTGAGTCATCATCGGTGATCACCCAAACCCTAACTCTAATCCTAGACAATCAGTGTATGTCATCTTTGTTTTTATTAAATTGTTCTGGAAGTTGTGGCAATCAAAAAATGAAGAAAACAATAATTTTAAATGATGCAAATAAAAAAAAAGTGCATCTTTAACCCAGTCTTGCTCCTTTACCCAGTTATGTTGCTGGACACTGTTCCTCTGAGTTTAGATCTTGGACGACCAAGCCATGTTGCTATGCATTTTTCACAAAAGGCTTTGTCTGTCTTAAAAATATTGCTTAGGGGATGGTTTGCAGGCATCACAGTGTGCAGTGGGTAACACCGTTGCCTCCTGGCAACCTCCTGCCACCTCTATGTGTTTGCATGTTCTCTCTGGGTGCTCTGGCTTCCTCCCACAGTCCAAAGATGTGCAGTTAGTGGAGGTACGTTTGTTGGGAGAGTTTCGTTTTTCACTCTAACACTAAACTACTTATCAAGGCAAGCTGCCATGGAAAGTTTTTAAGAGATCATGTTCTGCAGCCAAGCTCAGATACAAGTAGCTCCATTCCAGCTTTTTGCAGTCGTAACAAGATTACTTCACAGGCTTAGTCACTGGCAGGGAGTGCAAACAGACACACTTCCAGCTTATTTGCAGGTGTATCACCTCAAGCTCTGATCTGTAAGGCTGCTGGTGTGCAAATGTCACTTCCTTCAAAGAAATCTCTCTCCAGTTCTAAACTGCACATGCTTCTTAAGTTGCTGATGTGATTTTGGTGGCGATTTGCGAAATATGGGTAAACACTGAGCACAGGATCTTAATATTGCAGTCTAATTCATTATCCACCATTTAAAGCTGGATTCTTACTAACTCCTAATTGACTGCTGGTCAAACAAGTCGTTGCATCGTCTATAATGACGGTGAACCTGTGCTCAAGATGTTTTAATAAAGGCATCTCAGGACTGAATATTAAATGTCAAAGTATCATGCTGTTAAAGGCCCCAAGAGTGGTTGTGTTGACAACCTTTTTCTTGTTTTTCTACTTAAAAGCATGGCCATATGGACAGGGGTGCTGGTCAGCCCATATTTTAGCTTAATACAAAAATATCTCAGCAATCCTGGGATGGATTGCCACAAAATGTCATGCAGACATTCACTTGTCCCCAGATGATGAATTGAACAGACTTTCCCTGACGTGTCTGCTTGTGCCACCAGGAGGTAGACATTTATGGGTTTTAATGAAATATCAAAGGACATTTAACACACATATTCAATAACGCCAGAGGGTGAATCATTAAACCGGTGAGCGATTAACTTTAGATCCAGTGCCATCCTTAGGTCAGTGTTTTAATTGGTATATATATTTTTGTAGAACACAGAAGAACAATAAGTGGCTCAGAATGAAGACAGAGTTGCTCTTTTTTCACCCACTTTGATATGTATTTCTGAAAATATGCCAAATGTTCATCTTTGCCAACAGTAGAAAAGAAAAGTTGTTCCAACCTCTGGCAAAAATCTTAATGCAAATCGGACCATAACTTCTTTCTTATCCTACTGACATACAGACAAAATGAACCAATCAGCCGTTCCTCCTTGGCCAAGTTAATGACACCGTCTTTGATTTTTCAGTTTTCTGATCTCGTTCTGTCTTCTTCTTTCCTCTGGTTCAATGGGCATAATATCATGATAGCCACAGAAGGGAACCGGAAAAAGTCCAACATCATTAAGAACGTGTAAATTGAAATGTACTTGGACGTGAGGTTTAACTTTTGATATTTGTTTTTCTCTACCCCCATTTAATTAAGATGTTTTGGTTTTTCCAGACAGATGCTCTTTTGGGTCAGTCACATGAGTAATTAAAGCACAGCAACCTCCTACAGCAATCGGCAATCACATCAAAGTTTTCCACATTTGGTGACGGACTGCGTGTAGTTCCAGTGAACGTTGGTCACGCAGAGGTTAAAATTCAATGCCCTCAGCAATTACCGTCTGATTTAGACAGACTGATGAAGGTTTGCAAATAATTGGCTTCTTATTCAAAAATGCAGACAGATTCCCAACAGTTTGAGCCACTCTGACCAATGAGTGCAACTCATTAGAGCATTTGACTTGTATTATGGTTATATTCATATATAACAACAAGGTTGCTGAGCACATGTCATTTTGCAGTTTAGTCACTATCTACCTTATAATTTTTGCCACAAAAGAGATGAAATTCTGAGTGAATTTCTGCGTTTGCATAAACAGCAACAGAATATACGATTTGTAGCAACGTATCCCAGTTAATTACCATATCATCACAAACAGATTGCATCTATTCAGCTGCAAACTGACCCCGTCTTACTGTTGGTTTATCGATGTCTTGATGCACTGAAGTTTCTTTGAAAATGGCATCTGACTGTGAGTGCTTGCAGACCTTGTCCCTATCATGTCAAAGGCAACAACATCGCAATTTCATTGTATACAGTTCCAATACTTTGGGTCTCCAGCCACAGTTTTTTATTGTGTGAGTGCAGCTTTAGTGACTGGCCTGATTAAATAATTCTGCAGCATCTTGTGGGACAGTACAATTAGATAATATGTGGAATTACAGTCTGGCCCTACTTCGGCTTCAGTTACATTTTCTTTATATAAGTAAAGCGATTTCCAACATAAACATATGCAGAAAAGGTACAATGGTACATGAAGCATGCAAATATTGACAAAGTTAATTTTGAATCCTTGGTTTTGCTAACTGTTTTATTTGTTGCAAGTATAGTCATTTTTGGGTGCAGATATTGCTCCTTTAAATATTGAATACATCCTCACGGCTTTATCTGTGGGGCTGTATGCATGTTTGGTATCCAGAAATGAGTTTATTGCTTCACTGATATATTCCTCCTAATATTCCCTTCAGATACCAAGGTGAAATGGGACTATAACACAACGCATTTTTGTTTGTTTGCTTTTCTTTTCCCTTGAAATCACAGTTTTACTGGCATATCCTTCCCGAATCCACAGCTAGTATGAATAAAATAAATATGTGGATAAATATTCCAACTGTAAATTCTTTCCCAGCAAATGTTTTTTGTTTATAGTTGCAATATCTGGAGCTTTGAGAGCTTTAATATTAGTTCACCGACTGGCAGGCTGAAGTGAAAAATGTGCATGGGGATTACTAACTATTAAGACAAGAGAGAGACTTTTTTTCATGTGAAATCCTAAATAAAGCCAAAACATCTTCCAATAGCAACATCCTTGGAAAGCACAAAGTACTCAAACAGTAGTTTGTGTAGTGTACCCTGGTGCTTAGCAGTCCCACAGCAGATCCTGCAAAGGTGCAGGAAAGGACTGCTTTACTCAGAGTGTATGCTGTGACAGCCGGATGGAGCTTTTGAGAAAATAAAAGCCATCGGGTCCCGATGTAAGATGACACGGTGCTCATTTGCTTCAGAGGTGAGAAATACTCAAGGCCCTGGTGCTGCATGACCTTGGCAGTTGTGTCCCCAGGGAGAAATGAATTAATAGCTGACCTTTAGATTACATTCTCTGCAGTACTTTTCTTTGCTGTCTCAGACAAGTGTTTAGTTTCTGTACAGTAGTGTGAATAATGAGCTGTTCGAACATGGTCCATTTAGTAAGGACCATGTTTAGCTCACACATAAACTGTAATATAAGTGAATATTAATTTGGTATGAAGTGCCATCAATTAAGAAATAAAAAATGAGTCATGCTGTGTTGGAGGGAAGCTGTGATAGTAAAAAGTCCACAGCTTATTTATTATCATGCTTATGTTTTAATTAAATCTGAATACAAGGAAACTATATGGGACAAAAGTTGGATAAAAAATTCAGAATCAAACCATTTCCAATTAAATTATATAGAGAGTAAAAAATTATTTCAAAATCTATGCAATGAATATTAATTATATGGAATTCCACAGGGAATAAATAGAATGTAATTTATTTCCCAATTATTCCGCCCAAACATTTAAGTGAGCAGAATATTTTTAATCTTTGGCTTGCAGAGAAAATGATCAGACAAATGAAATGTTAACATACTGATTGTAAAATAGTTTAATTGTCATTGTGAGGGAAAAGTTGACATTTGTACCGAGTATCAGTAATCCAATCAAAAGCTAATGAAACACGCTACTCACAACCACAAATATAAAAGTCATGAACTGGAAATTTCCCCCATTGTTACACGATAAAAGTGCATCATCCCACTAAAGCTGGGTCAACATTATCAATCTCCCACAGACAATGATTGCCTACACAAGAATGAGTGACTATTGTCCAACAGATATTTTTTTCAGGATCAGGATGGGCAGAAACTACAGCGTATAAGTTCAAAAACTACTGACAAAGATTTTAAAAGTCTGTCTTTACCAAATTTGACCCGTTTTTACCCTTCAGCCATAAAAGGTGGATCGGGTATTGAATGTGAAAACTCAAAATTGAGGCAACATAGGAGTTTTACATTCATACCAAGGGTTTATTTACTAAAAATCTTGAACTAGTTTGAATCTCACCAACCTTAACCTGAAGGTCAGAGGTCAAGTTTTCTGACGATCTTTTAAACTCGATAAATCCAGAAAGATGTCACCCAGGATTTTCAAATTGATACCATTGGTACATCTACTAAAAATCTAAGACGAGTATGAATCCCAGTGACCTTGACTCAAGGTCAGAGGTCAATGTTTCTGAAAATCGCCTAGGATTTTCAAATTTATACAATTGGTATATTTATTAGGGGGTGAGTCTAGGTTCAGAGTTTTAGGGGTGCTCAGCTCCTGCATACAGTGCCTTGCATTTAATATTAAAGGAATATGCTACTTGTAATCAACAGTTTTCACATTTTTAAACCTCATTTCAGTTAGGTATATACTATGTTATCTTCAAAAGCAGCTTTAATAGCTGATCACCATGTTTAGTGATAAGAATCCTGTCAAACGCTACAATTCATATCAATTAATATGGTCTTTATAACATCCACTGATATTTTTAAGTGTGCAACTGGGAAGAACACAAAGTTGAATAAAATGCTTGTGAAATTATCCATCCATCCTTCTCACGGTGCTTGGGGAATCTATCCCAGCTGCCAAAGGGCAAGAGGTGGGATACACCCTGGACAAGTTGCCAAACTGTCACAGACCACACTCACATTCACACCTATAGGCAACTTAGAATCACCAGTTGATCTAACCCACTAATTGCATGTGTTGAGACTGTTCTTACCTGTTTATTTTGTTCTCTCGCTCCCTATGCTGTCTTCATCCTGCTCTGTCCCTCTCTGTCCTCTCTCAGACCTTCACCCAAAAGTTAAATGTTACAGTAAAACTGAATTTACCAACTAATAAAATGCATAAACTGATCCGTATCAATTTATACAAATGTTCAGACTGAATACAGGCTGTAAACAAACACTGAAGCCCAGAACATGAATAGAAATCTTTAACAAACGAAAGTAATAAAGTAGCACCTTTATTTTCTGTGCAACTAGCGATGCACCAGCAGACTGGTGGCTCAAAAAGCTAAAATTAGCAAATTATCGCTACTGATTTAGCAAATCTATTTAGAAACCAAATAAAAATAAACAGACACTTCACAACATCACCCCTGCATTATCAGAACAGTTTGCATGTTTGCTATATTTCAGTTAAAGTGTGTTTTAAGTCTAGATCACTGATTTGTGCCATGAAATGTCTTCCTTCTGCCAGAGAATAGTGATTAATAACAAGCCACGCTGTTGGAGCATGTTACAATATCAATAACACTGCACATTTTTCACTCTATCCTGTCTGCAGTAGACGAGCAAGCACAGATAACATTAGAAGATAATGTCAAAATAATACTAAAATACATCATCATTACTTTTATTATATTATAGTTATTTTTACGGGTGATGTGGTCAAAAGGGTCTAAAATCCCTGCATGGCTGCATCCATCCACTGTCAGGAGTGGATTACTTAAACTGCAGAATTGTGTGTTTAATTAATTTTTTTCTAATTTGGCTGAAGACACAAGGATGTGTTTGTATTTGTTTGCCAGTCTCACTGGTGTGTACCTTAAAGGATCCAAGCTACAAAGCCCCTGCGATTTATCTCTCTCCGTCTTTCCTGTTGCAAGTTCGGCTCCTGATGGCCAAGCCCGGACCATAATGCTTCTGTCACTCACAACACTGATTCAATTTACTCTCATTTCCCGCTGTCTGGATGCCAAGGGCAATAAAAAGGATCAGATCAGTCCAGTGTTTCAAAGCATAAAAAAGGCGCATTTAACCAGCGCAGTATCAACTGGGAGCCAAAGAACAGGCTGAAAATGTCAGCGATAAATGACAGGACGTAGTAATACATGGCATTCTGTGACATTTATGTATGTGTAGTATCATGTCACAGGGCTAAAAAGAAATCTGCCTCGGAAACACATTTTCGGTCAGTAATACAGGATGTGGTGGAATTCGCTGACCTCTCAAGTCCTCATCAGTTAACATCACACCATGTCCAAACACTCCACCGGTAAATATTTAAACATGTAGTTTGCTCTTACTGTCAATATTTTATTGATGTCAAAGTGGTTAAAGGTGTGCTGGGGTTGATGTTAAAATCTGCCATTGGGGTGAAACTGAGTTCACCAGTAGGGACAAATGGCATTGCATTCATTATTTATCAAATTCATTGCCTTTACCTCTTAGTTGCTGCTATGCGAAGCCGTACAGCCAAATTTCACCTTTTAAGTCCCACAGCTACAGGGTTGATTCAGCTTCTTTGTTTTTCACTTCACCTTGCTGCCCTGCTGGCACTTTTCTCGAATTCAATCCAGTTTTTTAAAAAAAAGATGTTTCATTACTGTCTCATTGAGGAAACTGTTTGCCCTTTAAAAGAAATCTAGTGCAGGAGTAGATATGATTCCCCTCCTCTTCACTTTCCACACTCCGCGGCAACATTTGCATAACATTTCTCCGGGCCGGTCTGTGACTCTGATGAGTCGGAGGTCCTGCTTGCTGGAGAATATGGCAAGTGAAGTGTGAAATAAAGCAGCATATGAGACCTTGTTCTCTCGCGGTGGTGGTGGTGATGGTGGCAGCGGCGGTGGAGAAGATCGCAAATAATGAGGACAGAGATCTTGTGACTGTCATAACCAAAGCACTGGAAATAGAAACTTTGTTTCTTTGAAACAATTTACTCCACTCGTTTTAATCACACATCTTTTAGATTAAAGAAATGTCAGCTATGTGCTCTGACTTAGGGGATAAACAATAAGTGGGAAAATTTAGTAAGTGATCACATCTTATTTTATGGAGTCTTTGTAATGTAATAATCAGGTTGCACATTTTACACAAATATTATATGCAGAGATATGATGAAAGCACATCAGTTCTCTCTGTTCTCTCAGTGCTCTGTATTCCCCCGTTCAGTATGCTGTTAACACACCCAGATCCACAGCATTAAAAAGCATATTTATGAAGCTTGTCCTCCGTGGCAGCCATTCCCAAACTTACGAATGCAGTGGCCCCTTCTGAAATCTGAAGGTCAACTGTGGTTCACCTGACCTTTAATTGAATGTGATTAATATAACTAAAAAAATAACTTCATGTTCTTACAGTTTGCTTGTTGTTGCTATTCTCCAGCTTTACTTCCAGTAGCTGCCGTTTTTGGACATTCCCGCTATTCAGTGCTATTCAGTGCTTTGTGTTCTGGGGTAGAATTCTACAGTACTACAGAGAAATCACCAACAATAAGACAAAGCATTTGGTGACAGTGTGAAGGGGAAACTGAGCTCACAGAGGGGCAGTGATCAGTTAGGGATGAGGGGAAGAGGAAGATACATTATTGACAAGATACAGGACATGTTCAAGATCAACGGATGGATCATGGCTCACCAGGGTGCCTGCTAACCACATTTTGGCAATCACTGCTTTGTTGAGTTCATGTGTTTTTTTTTCCCTTTATGGATGGTAGGTAATTTTATTAATTCTAATGTCTAATATGGCCGGCTTTGTGGTACAGGCCAAAATGAACTTGGTAGTAGCCAAGGATGAAGGTTGAAGCTAGTATTAAGCAAGTGCATAGCTGTGCAACATGTCTTTACATGTTAGACCAGTTATAGAGCTGGTTGATTTAGGACCCTGGACAGATAGGTATGACCTCCAGAATATAGTTGGACAAAAATATTAAGAGTCTTCATGGATCAAACTTGAAATGTATGTTTTAGTGACAATTAAATTAGCAACTGAAACCCTTAAATCTGCCTAACCTATCATAAAAGTGAACACTGTTGCAGTATATAGGCCCCTTATCTTTAAACAGACCACAGTAAAAAAAAAAAAGTGATATTTTATTTGTTGTATCTTGAGCACTTTTTAAGATATAAGATTTTGGGATTTAATGAATTCTCTTTAAAAAATAATAAATAAATAAGTGCAATCGCCTGCTAACGTTCAGCACCACAGATCAAAGTGTTCAAGTGTTGTTTTGTTTGACCAACCGTGCAAAGTCCAAAAAGATTCACTTTGCTTTCATGTGTTCCAAAGAAGATCAAATACAGTGGTGTATGGACGATTGTGCGGTGAATAGGTTTATAGACAATTAGTATGTTTTAAAAAATAATAAAACACTCCAATAGTTAATGATTTCAGCATTAGTTTATTGTTTTTCATCTTTAATATGTTGCAGAAAATTTGAAGACATCAGGTAGTGTATCTGTAAGTTAGTCAAACACTCCTCGAGTCCTTCACGTAACTCTAAGTCCTGTTACAAAATCTATAATTGTGTCCAAAAGTACAGAATTCAGTCAGGTCTCTATAGGCGAAAAGCATTAATAGCTGGGGAGGCAATTTTATGCGTTTCTGACACAATTAGCTCAAATTAAATGTCATAATGAAAAAAGCGAGGGGTTGGGAATGAAAGCAGTGCAAAAGTCTTATGATGACTCAGGAGCCATTGTGTGATTAGACCACATACGTACACCATAAATGAAAATTATGATCCCCTGTCACTTGTTCTTTGAGTCGAGAGAAAAAGAGAGATTTCCAACAATGCATAAGTGCGAAGGCCTCTTACAGAGGCGCTGCTCTGTAATTAGAAAGTCACTGGTATCAATCACCCTGCAGAGGCAGGCTAATTTTTTCATCATCAATTACCTTGAACATTTTGGACGCTGATCAGATGAGAGCAGTCTTAAACCCACTGCCTAGCTGTCATTGACACTAATGGAATTTTAAATCTTCTCCCACAGTGGAGTTCTACTTAAGTGCAAGTCCCAATTATGGGCACGGTAATTTAGCTAATCTCCTCCAAAAACAACGATAGGCTGCAATCAATATCAAAATATGTCCCCTGCTTAAAAGCGAGCGATTTCCTTCCATTCTGTCACACCGGGTTGCCACTTCAAAGTTAAATACCTCCCTAAAAAAGGGCAGCTAATCTCTAGCTTGGAAAAAAAAAAAACATCATTTATGTTTCAGATTGCTGTTTCCTTTATGTTACTTTGCTTTATGTTTAGAAGTAAATGTATAAACAGATTTATGTTGAATCATCAAAGGAGAGCAGTGATTAAAGGAGAGCTCACACAGAGCTGTACAGTCAGCAGTATGGATGTGGTTATAATTATGGTTTGCTTGCACTCAAACATACGCGACCTTTTATTGTCCCTCTTCACAGTACATAATGTATTAAAAGTGATGTGATATCCACTTTTATACTGCTTTTCATTGAAGAAGCAACACAGTAACTGCTTTGAAAGTATCAAGGCCTGCTTGTAAAAGTCCTGAGCCAAGTAAAAGACTGCGATATGGTGTGAGGAAAACGTTCTGGGATGGGGTTTTTCACATTAAAAACCTTCCCTGATTTCAGTTTGTCATATCACCAGTTCAAGGTCATCCACACCAGCATCTCCAGACAGCTTCCAGCATGGCTGCTGTGTTTATGTGGTCGCTGAAAGTCCTGTTGTGACCACTTGTACTTATTATGAATTTCTCCAAGGATTTCAAAATATTTCAGACAGCAAACATTAAGAATGTTAAGAATCATCACTGGTAATGAGAGCTACATTACATTCAAAAGTATTAACTCACCCATCCAAATCATTGAATTCAAGTGTTCGATTCACTTCCATGGCAACGTGTTCAAAATCAAACATCCAGACTGCTTCTACAAGTAGTTGTGAAACAATGGGTCACTTTCAGTAGCTCAGTGAATTCCAGTGTTGCTCCGTAAAAGGTGATTGGTTTAACAAGTCCAGCCGTGAAATTTTCCCGCTACTCAATATTCCACAGTCACTTGTTGGTGGTATTATAACAAAGTGGAAATGATTGGGAATGACAGCTACTCAGCCATGAACCGGCAGGCCACGTAAAATCACAGAGTGGGTAGTGCGCAGAGGTCGCCAACTTTCTACAGAGTCAGCTGCTCTAGACCTCCAACCTTCATGCGACCTTCAGTTTAACTCAAGAACATAATCATAGAGTTTCTGATCTGTAGTAAACTTTAATAAGCCAAGGTACTTGAACAGAAAGTGTTCAAGTACCTTGTTGTTCTTTCTAAATTGTGTTCACCACTTCCCACAAATTCACTTTATCTTCCCTGCCATGCGCGGTTGGATTTAACTTCACGCTCAAATCTAAACTAAATTTAGCAAACATGCTAAATCTAGTTTCCAGTGTAAGCGCACACAGGAACACAAAAGGATAAATAATAATTCTCTTAGTAAAACACTGTGCTGTGAGCTTTTCCACAGTGGATTCTTTGTCTCGTTAAATTACATTTTATATCACGATATCAATAATTTACAACTTTCCAGGGTGAAATTTTATAGGCTGCTCAGTTTAGCAGCTATTATGTTCCTTATTTCTCAACATGACAGACTAGTGAAAAGCTTCTCTCTGTGAACAGAAGGAGCTATATCATCTCTCGTCTCTATTTCTGTTCACAGCTTAAATTTAGCATCAGGTTCATTTCATATAAATGTAAAAGTGACTGATTTTGACAGTGTAATCAATAATCTCAGACAATGTCTTGACTTATGAACGTTTTCAGCTGAAGTTCTAATGAGATATTCCAGTGTCATCTTGCTGGTCCATTATAGCCTGCTTCACAGACTTTATATATGGCTACAAGTAGATGAACACAAGCAAAAATCACCGTGTGACGTTCTTCTTGAACATGTGCTCTCCCAAGATTGGAGAAAGTAATATTGTGTGGAAAGAAAGACTATAAAGACGGCATACACGTGCCTGAAATGTCATTTGCTTCCACAGGAGACTCATCGGCTGCTTTCTCAAAACAACATGGCTCCTGGTAAAGTTAAAGCTTTCAGGTTAAGCTGTTTGTGTGAACTTACCCTGTTGGTCCTGGATATCGCTGCTGCTATGAATAAACCAGTGGACACATTATATTCCTGTCTAGAAGGTAGGTAATGCTTGATAGAGTTTTACATCATATCAAATAAATGTAGTTTTCTGGTACAAAGAAAGCCTAAGCCACAGTGGATCAAAAGGATTTAAAAAGCTCAGAAAAAAGTGTGTTTTGAACATGAGCCTAAAATTCCACAAAAAAAAAGAAGAAAACAACCCACTAACTTCTGATGAAAACTGTGTAATGTGTTTTACTGGCTCTGCCTTTAAGATCAATAAATAATTCCTGAGCTTTAATGGACATGTTTAGCTGATTTGACAATGTCTGCTACACACTTGCTGCATTATACACACACACACACACACACACACACACACACACACACACACACACACACACATATATATATATATATATATATATATATATATATATATATATATATATATATATATATATATATATATATATGTATTTATAGGATGAGAGAAAAACAAGCTGTGAGCAAAACTGAATTGCTGCTCACTTCATTGTTTCAACTCCAATAAATAAATACATAAATGCTTGTTTAATGTTACAGCTTGGTTGGGAAATAATTTGAAGTATAATATACAAATGCACAAAAATTCTGAGTAAGTGGAAAAAGTGAGGAATGACCACATAATTACGAAGTGGTTAACAAAGCAGGGCCTGAATAACTAATGAATATCGACTTGAACAGCTGATGAAGCTGTTAGAGAATAATCTATGTTATATCAGTGAATTATTTAACAAAATAGTGGATTATATATAAATACCTGTGAAATGGAATAAAAATTCCTTTCTTCATAAGTTATTTCTGTGCAGGCATGTTCTGCTTTTGTATTTAGGATACTTAACCTTTAGAAAAGATTTTGCAATTAAATTATCAGTTGTCTTGACGTTTCAACTGTGTGCACGCTTGAAAGGCTGCGAAAGCGACTGAAGAGGCAAAAAAGAAAGAAAAGAAAAACCCTGTTTTTAAATTTTGACCCAAAACTATTTTCAAAGGTAGAATGGGAGGCAGATCCTTCAGTGTTCAGATTTATTTTATGAAGAACTCCCAGTTTGGATTGAGGACACAGACGAACTCTGTTTTTAAAATGAAACTTGAAAATTGATGTCTGGCAAATGCTGAGGTCTGACAGATGTATCTTCCTTTAAACTGGGAGTTCGTCTTCACTGGGAAGCGTCTGATCTTTTTCATGTTGTAGGGATTTTATGACAATGTAAAGTGCCTTAAGACAACTGTAGATGTTAACTTCAGCTAAATTTTTTTATGTTTAATTAAATAGAAGATTGATAATAGCACATTAATATATAGAATTAAACGGAGGTGATTTACTGGCAATAAAATGATCGAGCACTGGGGAGATTTCGGAACAAGCCTGAGACGATGTAATGACACTAAGTCAGTTGGATGAGATAAATTCCTCGTTCACTCAGAGGGGGTTGAATGGTGATTGGGCACAGCGCAAAGGGGGTCCTGCAGAAAACATCCATACCCTCGGGGCTCCTGCTGGGATAATCCATCCTCGATAACAGGAATGGATTTTATTCTAATCTCCTCCTTATCTGCACTGGCTCCATTTGGATGTATGCAAGACACATTTTCTCCTTTATGCACACGAGTTTCAATTTACAATGTCAACACAAATGTGTTTAAAGTTGTTAATTAAGAACACACATGTGAGCACACACGCACCAGCGCTACAAAATATTTGCAATAGAAGTCATCTTTGGGTTTGTCCTACATGAAGCAGGGCATCACCTGACTCTTATTAATGTCTTTTCAGCTCTGAAGGGGAGTATTCATGTATAAACCCAATTCCAAAATTTAAAAAAAGAACGTTGTGCAAACATGTTAATAAAAGCAGAATGCAATGATTTGCAAATTTCATAAACTAATATTTTATTAACAACAGAAACAGGCAGAAAAACTCTGTTTGTTGGTACAAGAAAATGTACCAGTTTGTGATGGCTGCAGTTACAGCCACACAGTGGTCACTTCAGTGTAGAGGCGTACGCACAACACTGCATTCACATTTGTCTTTCTTTAAATATAAGGTTTAATTTACAGGATAATAAATAACTGGTTTTGGTTTAGAATTAATTCACATATTAGCATGACACTGTCTTCTTAAATAAGTGCACATTTTAGTTTACACTGTTATTTATGATTTACTGAGTTACTGAGCGACCATGGGGGAGAATTAGAGTTTATTATGTTAGTTTTAGTTATGTGTTTTGTGTGTTTTACCCCTTTTTGTGTTTTCTGTGGGCTGATCAGCAACTATTTAAGTTTCCCCTTTGTCTCTTGGTTATGTCAGTTTGTTTGAGTTATCAGCATAGTTTGCAGATACTACTTAACTAAACTTTGAGTAGAGTTCTGTTATTTCAACCTCTTTTACGGGCCCAAGATTTTGATTTCATGTATGATTTAACCAACCATGTTGTTGGGTTAAACAAAAGTACTTTTTTTTTTTTTACTTTCACCTGTGCCTGACTTTCTTTCACTGCTCGGTCCATCACACAGTTTCAGAAAAATAATAGTAATATTGAAATAATAGTAAAATTTGGTTGCACATTCTAATAATGTCCCACTATTAAGGATTAGTAGGGCATTATTATGGTATGAGTAAGGTATTATTAATTACTCCTCCTTTACATGTCATTTATATACAGATGTGTTTATTCATCTGTTACTGTTAAACCATGTGCAGCTTTCAATGCTAATCATAATTTCTCTTAAAAGGCAATTTCTTTTTACTCTAATATTCTTTATTATTCACATTAGTATATTCAATTCAATTTCATTTATATAGCACCAAATCACAACAACAGTTGCCTCAAGGCGCTGTATCTACATTGTGTAACAATGCCGGAGCCAATAGGAGAAGAGAGAGTAAAAAAAGAAAGGAGCAATATTCATTTGTTGCATCCGAATCAGAGCAACGGGTCAGCAACTGCTACTTCTAAAAAAAGGTTTGTGTGTTTCTGTGTATGTGTCTTTGTCACGAAACATCTTTGATAATGAGGGCCACCTGACTACCACCCCCCATCCCCCCGAAGACCAATGAAGTCCTGAAACCACACTTCCTAATGACAACTGCATGCACGCCCCAGCAGAAGGAAGACGGAGGTCCCAGACGGAGCCTCCACAGCCAAAGGACAGCAGCCTCAGAGGACCAGAGGCAACAGGCAGCTGACCCCAACAGAAGCTGGCTATCCTAGCACAAGCCCAGGACGTGACCCCAGCACCCCAGGGACCCAGGTAACCAAGAATTGCCCGGCAGAGATCGGGCGCGGAGCCACCAAGTACCCCCAGCAACAACCCCCCATCAATCATAACCTTGTCTCACAGGGGCCAAAGAACAGCAAGCCCCAGCCCCAGCAATGCGCACATTCAGACACACACAGAGAAACACACACGGCAAACTGTGTTCACAGACAGTGATTTCATAGAGTGATTTCTATAACAGAGACTATGTCCACACTAGCCCGGATAAAAATGTGAAGAAAAGCTATCTGGAGCATGTACAGACTGATATTAATCTTTAATAGGGCTGTCGAAATTGAGAGCAAACAAAACTACTGCTGTATAATGCCCTCCGCTATCTCAGTTTAATTGGTCACATGACTGCATCATATGACTAAAATGCGTCATCATTTTCAAAAAGTCTCCGGGTTCGCCGTCCACACTGCGACCAGAAAATGACGTTTTCAAATGTATCCGTTTTGGAGAGCGTTTTCAAAACACTGCATTTTCCTTGACCGAAAGCGGCGTCTCAATGTGGGCGGAAGGCCAAAAGGGGGAGAAAAAGATGCGTTTTCAAACGAAAACGTATTAGTTTGGACATGGCCAAAATCATGTCTGTTTTTGTTGAGGGCACAACAGCTCACGGGCATCCGTTACTTTCCTTCCACACAGAGATTTCTCCATTCTGACATTCTTTTGAATGATATATGATACTGATGATATTATGTTCTGTGGATGATGAGATATTTAAAGTTATGAAATTGCTCCATAATGTCTTCATTCAATTTAGCATATCTTTTTACAGCCTGGTGAGGCCTTGCCCATCTTTGCTGCCGCTCTCTAAGACACTCTTTTTTTCGAACCAGTCATATTACTGACCTGTTGCGAGTGTCCCTCTCTAATGATGCTGTTTTTTGGTTGTTGTCCCAGCTTTTTGAGATCTGATGCTGCCATCAAATTCAAAATGTGACAAGCTGTTCCTCAAAATGGTCCACTTACTCAGTTCAAACATTTTTATATGTTTTCCATGGGCCATTGCAAATTTTCATTTACACTTTACAAACTGTCCCTACTTTTTCAGAATCCGTCTAATATGCACATACTGCTTTGGCTGTTAAAGATTATGACATACAGGAATTTTACACCGGTTATTAAGGTTTTTCTCATTAGTTATACACCCTTAAAATGTGGTCCTATTAACGCTGGTTGCTGATGTCGCTAATTAACCTCAAAATTGAGAAATCAATTATGACTTAAAGTGGCCACATATGAATATCTCAAGCTCACTAAAGACTTTTCTCATCTTTCCCAAACATTGTGTTGGAAACGAGTGATATCAACATCCTGCATGCTGTTTGCAGTCTGCTCCATAAAAGTAGAACGCTGACTGCTGTCTCTTTTTGCACACACACATACATGCACAGGGGGAGGCGGAAATAAAAATGCTGCCATAAACACTCGTAGATCCATAAAGATTGAAACATTTCTAAAGCTGTCTCTGCAACACAACACGCCTCCTTTACAACACAAATGTAGAAACATGTTGTTTAGCGTGGCCTCGGGCTGTAAATTAAATGTTGAAATATTCTAGGGCAGATGTATCCCGTGCTGGGACAGGCAGGATGCAGAGCAGGTGTCATTGTTAGAATATCTCACGCAGATGGATTCCAGAAAGAAAAGAAGCGTGAATGCCTCAGTCCAACCGTGGAAAGGTATTATTAACACAAAGCCAACTATCACAATCTCCATTATTCTATTAATGAAGAATTGAGCAGACTTCAGATTAAAATGTCAGGGCCACGAAGGCAAAACCTCGACATGACCTCCCTGAATTTGAATTAATGGGATATTTAGACTGTGATTTTCTTTTCCTTGTGCCCTGAGGGCTACGTGATTATCCTAAGCTGTGGAATACATCTGTGTCTATTAATTTTCATCTGACACTAAGCAGGCAGGCACATATTCAGCAGACATCCCTGTCACATGTAGAGGAGCTTTCAACCTGCACGTTGTGGGTCAACAGTCATTTTGGTAATGCTGGAGAGCTCCTCAGCTGATGACATTCCTCCACCCTCAGTACTGAAGCTTCCAGCTGACTTAATTAAGAAGATGTCTTGGCCCCTTTTGAAGACTCTATTGCATGGTTTTCAAACGATTATTGAATCTTATGTTCATATTACACAGGACTACACTAAAAATATGGTATGAAAGAAGCTTCTCAAGGTTATAAAGCTTTGTTCTGTACATCACAGAAAAACGTTTCTGGTCCCAAAAAAAAGGAAAGAAAAAAAAAGTACTCTGAAAGAAATGAGCTGATTATGTGAAGCCACGTGAATTCCACTGGAAAGTCCAACGTGCATCCATCTCCTCCCTGGCACTTAACAAAACCACAAATCACCTGAAGGGGGCACACAAAAGAAATTTATCACCACATGACATCAGAAATGTATTTCTCAGAAGGAGCAGCACCATTAACTCCTCCATTTGTCTTCCTGCAATGGTCATCTTGCATAATAAGTCTAAGTCGAGCATTAAATCGGGGCCCACCATGTAATCAGAATGTGGTGATACTTACATTGTATCTACATTTGATTTAAAACTTTTAAAATTTAACCAGCAATAAATTGTCATAATTAAGACAGATATGATTGTTCTCTCAAGCATTCGCCTCCATGATGCTGGTAATCTCCTTGTTTTGAAAATGTAATTTCCTTAGCATTATTATATGTATATAATATGTCTAAATAACTGTAAAACAAGTTACATTTGCATTATGGTTAGCAAGAATTTTGTGCTGATAACTGGCAAATACTTTGGTGATACACCAAACACACTAAACAGCTCCATAGTGGGGTGGTTAACCCACCACACTCTTTTCCAGAAATTTTTATAATGGATGTTTTGAATGAGGCCTCATACATTCCTTTTTGGAAATACAGTTACCCCGTTAAAAGCTTTTCTATTATGGAGTTCCAAATAGGTTAAAAAAAAAAAACCTAGAACAAAAAAAAAACAGGAGCACAAAATCACTGGCGTACAGTTCACCAATAATTCAGGGGGCTGACCGTGCGGACAGCAGCGACAACAACGGGGCAACAGTTCTGGGGGCCGACTGTGCGGACGGCAACGGCGGCGACGGGCAAACAGTTCTGGGGGCCGACCGTGCGGAAGGCAATAGCGGCGACAGGGATGACAGTGCTGATTCGGAGGCCGCCCACGACGGCGATAACGTCCGGCAAGAGGCCCGGAAATTGGCCGGCGGTTTGGGACCTGAAGACGGCGTGGCCCCCGCAGCACCAGGCGAGGCAGAGGCTGGGCCAGACGAGGCAGAAGCTGAAGCGGAGGCTGGACCAGGCGACGCTGAAGCTGATGCGGAGGATGAAGCGGAGGCTGGACCAGGCGACGCTGAAGCTGATGTGGAGGATGAAGCGGAGGCTGGACCAGGTGAGGCTAAAGCGGAGGCTGGACCAGGCGACGCTGAGGCAGAGGCTGGACCAGGCGATGCTGATGATGCTGAGGCAGAGGCTGGACCAGGCGACGGCGAAGCTGAAGCTGGACCAGGCGACGGCGTGGGTGAAGCTGATGGTGGAGCAGCTGGTGGCTGGACGGGCTCCTCAGGCCCCCCAGCAAAAACAGTCCCAAAACCAGCGGGCACAGGGGCCCCTGTAGGCGCACGGGCCTCTGGAAGACACAGAGCAGAACCAGTAGGCGCACGGGCCTCTGGCAGTGACAGAACAGAACGGTGTGTGCGAGCCCGTAGCCTGTTCCTGATGCCGGCTCGTTTCCCTCGAGGCCGTTGCTTAGGGTCGCGTCCTTTGTTCTCTCTCAGGATATCCTTTGGCCAGGTTGGGTCTGGAGTTAAACATGGTGAAATGTTCGTGTATTGTAGACCAATAGAAACCAGAGTGTCTCTACTGTAGTGAATTTGTGTGTTTTGCATGATGCCCATTCAAGATTATGGCCGATATAGCAAAAAGTGACGAAAAACCGCAAAAAGTGGAGAAGTTGGGGCAGAGCATCCAGCACGGCAGCCGACCTCACCGGCGCCATTTTAAAATCTTGAAACTGAATCAATTAATTCCTCCCGAAGCTCCTCAGAAGGTGCGAATGCTGCTGGGTCCATGTTTGGCCGGTTCGTACTGTCAAGGCTGCCGGGGCGAGCCGTGTGGTGTTGGTGGGAGAAAGGACCCAAAATGTAGGCAGTAGACTGATGATACTAGTGACATTTATTTACAAGGAGTGGAGTGACAGAACAGGCAGTGCGCTATGACGAATGACTGAAAAAACCTAGACAACAGGCAGGAGAACACACAGGGCTTAAATACACACAGCAGTAATCAGGGGATGAGAGACAGGAGGGCAACACACCTGGGAGAAATCAGGGCTGACGGGACAGGGGAAACGTAAACTGAACACACTCACATGAGACGGGGACCTTCAGATTAAAATAGGAAACTCAGACACAGAGAACCAGACAAGACACTGAACGAAACAGACAGATTCACAAACAGACAGTGTGACACCACAGACAGAACACAGAAGTGGGACCAGGGCAGGCACAGAACAGAAACCTAACAAATGGCAAATCATAGCAGAATACATACTCAGAATAAACACAAGCATAAAGAAACACAAAACACTGAGTCGGCAGACTCAGGATCATGACACATACATAAACAAAAATGCTGTGGATGGGACTTGTACTGTAGGTTGTAGGAGTTTCAGCAATGCTAGGGAAAAAGCTAAAAGGAAATTTCAGTGCCCCTCCCGAAAATCTCCCGGAGCCACCATTCTCCCGAATTTCTCCCGACTTTTCACCCAGACAACAAAATTAAAAAAACCACAACCCAGATTGGCCCAGCCAATTCCAGTTTCCAACAATGGCTACTACTACTGCAGCTACTTAGTTTTAATATCACTCTTATTACTCTTTCTGGGTTGCAAAATAAACTTTTAACATATTTTCAGGCAAGAATGTAGCTATGTAAACTTCAAATATCTGAGCCGGCGAGAACAGCGAACTCCCAGCGGTCTTTTGCTACTCAGGTTAAACATGATAACATAAACAACTTAGTTAAATAACTTAAACATGTTATTGTTTGGCTTTTTTCAGTGTTTTTTTTGTTAGAGAGTAATAATAATAATAATAAAATTACTAAGATTAAAGTTATTAGATTAGATTAGATTAAATAAAACTTTATTAATCCCTCGGGAGGATTCCGCCGGGGTTTTCACACAGCTGAATAAACGTCAAACAGAAAACTGATTAAACAGAAGTGTGAGATGGTCGAGAGTTTACGACAGCGTCCAGTTATATTTGAGATAGCAAGGAGCAGACGGCAAAGTTTCACTCCATCGAGAGAGCTCGTGACGTAATTCTGGAGGCTAGACCGTCCAATTTCACAGTTTCTCACTTCTGGCTTTTGGAGGACCCGGCCCACTTAGACTGCGAAGGCCAGGTCCGCCGGACAATAACGGTGACATTTAACTTATTTTATCCGATAAATAAACACTGTAAAATTCAAGTTTTTTGTATGTCTCCCTGTTTGTCTACCTAATTCTGAGGTCGAAAGTTGGCAAGTATGGTTCAAACACAGTAAACAGTCTCAATTCTAAGTAAGCGAGTACGTACTCGCGTTCTCGGCAAGACCGGATTTGCCGAAACCGCACGGAGTACGGACTTGCCGAGAATGCGAGTACGGACACGCAATTTGTACAATTGGAACTTGATGATGTCACAGGTCCGGAGTTTTTAATGCCGTCCCCTCTTAATTTAACTGTGATTAATATGTTATGAAGCTTAACTTTAATCACAGCCAAACTGATTTATTCAGGAACAAATAAAACACTGAAATAACCCAAACATTAACATTTAGAAGTGATCAAAGTTACTTATATATCATGTTTAACCTCAGTAGCTAAATCTCTATTAATAAAAATAGTGTACATGTATGCCTTAATAAAAACACGCAGGTGAGATGTTAGAACGCTTTTATTTTTATTTTAGTGGACACTCAATACAATAGACAGCTGCTGGGGTTTGGGGTTTGTTTAACCTGAGTAGCGAAAAGACCGGGGGGGGGGTTGAAAAAAATTTCTTGGGAGTCCGCTGTTCTCGCCGGCTCTAGCGATCCTCGACCTCGCTGTCTGCTATGGAGCTGGCGGGTCACAGACGTCTCCGAAGACGTCGGCGCACGTTTGGAAATATATGATATCTTGATAAATCGAGCAGATATTTGAAGTTTACACAGCTACATTCTCGCCTGAAAATTATTTTATGACCCAGAAAGAGTAATATTTAAAAGTTTTTAGGCCCGCTTGTCCGCCATTGCCGCATTTGAGTTTTGGACAAAATGCATTCTGGGATATTTAGCTGTACCAAGTCACCACCGATGCATGCTCGATAAAACAGGTGGAGCGAGAACACATCCGGGACTTTTTCGCGTTCTCGGCTTGATGCGCGTCGCTACCCGGTCCGTACCGGAAACCCGATTGGTACCCCGCATGCGCAAATCTTACGTCACTTCCTCTCTTTGCCAACATTGCGACATTCAATATATTTGAATGATACGGTTAGCGCCCGGTTAGCTCCTAGCATTTCTCAACAGCTCTGCCTCCTTTTCGACTACCGGGACATTTAAACAATGGATACCTCCATATAGAAACAAATTCATGCTTTTCTCCTCAACAGAGAGCATTCCCCAATTGAACAACAGCGCCGTAAAATAAGAAGAATGGCGCCTAATTACAGAGTTAATAATACAGACTTTGTAATATGTCACGTGAAGATTCATTAGCCAGATTAATGTTTACTGACAATTGACAGTGAGGAGCAGACATCATCATCAGTATCCGGTCGTTCAGTCTGACGTCACTAGCCGTGTCTGGACCTAAACTCCGCTGCAGGTCCATATATCAAACGATCACTATAGCATTACTGAGAGTTGAAAAACTGTCTAAAGTCTTTCATCTTTAATAAAATGATCAGCGTTCTGCTCTACCAGGTGTAACAATTGAGTTTAATATCCAGGCATCCATGAAAACGGAATTTATGACATTTAACGGAGTTAGAAGTTAGCAGGGAGTTAGCTTGCTAGCTTCTATCTAAATACAATATAGCATGTCCTGACTGCGGGGTTTTGGAAACAAATTAAAACGTAGAGCTCTGTTATCACTTCCAGCATAAATGAAGACAGAAAACTAAACAGCAGTGACATTTGTAGGGTTACTGAAGTTGGGCTAGCTGGTATATAACGATGTGCTACGTGACCGCTAGCGACACATAATATAAACAAGCTAACTTTTTTTCCACTCGATAAAAGTTAACGTGAGTGTTCTCGGTGGTCAGGAACAAATGTAATCGCATGGCAGGATGCTGTAAAAGAACCAAACTTCAGCCAGGAGAACAACTGAGATAATCCATCCACAATACGAGGTTAGTCATTCATATACTGCTGCATGGGCTGGGCTGTAGTTACACCCTAAGGTTTTAAAAACTGAGCTTAAATAAATGATTAGCGGTAATAAAAGCCGGGGGAGGTCAACAGGGATCACTGACTGTTTTAGGAACTTTTTGAGATTAAATGGAAGAAAATACAAAACATTAAACATGTTAACACAAAAGCCATATTAAACGCAGACTACTTTAGGCCCGGAAGTAGGATTCGTCATGTCATCACTTAACAATCGGATTCCAATCAATCCTCTCCACACAGACAAGCAAAAACACACTTGACTATCACTAAATCAAATTTAACACACGTTTGTAATGACGCTAATTCAGTTTACAATAGGGTTAATTCGCTCGGTCAACAGGTGGCAGTATCCTCATACACTGGGGAGTAAACTGCCATTAAACGAACAGAAGAAGAAGAAGAAAACCCCTGCACATGCGCAGTAAGGATCGGGAGTCCTGATCCGTAATAAGGGTGGGTTTTGATAATCGATTTATCGATTAAAATCGATTCTGGCTTGGATAATGTGATATCAATTCATTAAAATCCTGAATCAATTTTTTAACATTAATTTATTTTGCCCGAAACGCCAGAATCTCAGGTTAAACCTCACAAAATTTCAAGATCCACCAAACAGCTAAAACAGTAAATGAAAGAAGGAACACGGATTATGCATAAGGACATAAACACAAAGCGCAGACCCGCGGATCAGAATCAGTGAGATGTCGCCTTTCTCACCCGACGGCACGGACACGGTCGGGGCTGAAAGCCGACAGCTCGCTGATTCCAAACTAGCTTCACATAAACATCGTCATAAATTCCCTCTCTCTCTCTCTCTCTCTCTCTCTCAGTGTACTTCAAGAACAGTTTCCCGTCTAAAAATCTGTTTTCTGCATTATTCGCTTGCTTGTTTACGCACAAGTCTACCGTTGTTTACAGCGCTGTCGGCTGCTGTTTTTTTTTCCTTTTACTTACTTCCTAAAAGAAAACCTAATTTCTGCCATTCAATAGGCTTCTGAACAAATTTAAACTTTTTCAAATTATGCAAAATGCAAAACGCTTAGCCGTGTCTCTAATAAAATCGCTGTAACTTCAGAGGTAATGTTCATATGTTGATTAATGGTTTTCTTTCGTTTTTGATGTACTGCAGAATATTTTTATAAAACCCCAGGCCAGGAAAATCACCTTCATGTTTTTCTGTGTTTTATCTTCAGCTACTTTGACACAAAAGCATCTGCTGTGATGCTCACACCTTTGATAAAGTCTTGCGAGTGTCAGCTTCCTTTTTATAGATACAAAAATATGTAAATGTACTGATCTGAATTATAATATTTCTGACTGTCTGAGGCAAAATTTCCCAGAATTGAATTGAATTGAAACAAATCGAATTGAATCGAATCGTGGATCAAATCTATTCGGGACCTTGTGAATCGGAATCGAATCGATTCTAGAAATCAGTGACGATACCCAGACCTAATCCGTAACTGTCTTTTTATTTTTCGTTTTTGTCTACATTATATTGAAATGTTTCATTATTGGAAACATTTTAAGAGATACTTGTTATTCTTAACATCTTAACAGATACTCTGACCCGTAACTATCGTAAAACACTTCGACCGGAAGTAGACAACTTTCGCGCATGCGGGGTACCGATTGGGTTTCCGGTACGGATCGGGTAGTGACAGTGACAATGCGTACTTTGAATTGGAACAGTACTTGGTCTCCGACTGATGACGTATCACGAGTACACGAGAAAGTGCAACGCACAAGTACACATATTGAGACAGGCCCTATGTGCTTAAAAAATAATGAAGTGCAAAGAAATAAGCCACATATTGTATAAAAAATAATCATGTAACTAAGGCACCTTTAAAACATTTCTTGGTTTCAGGTATGCAAATGACTCAAAATTAACCTAACAACACTACTAGCAAGTGTAGCTAAGGAGTTAATGCTTCATCTTGCATTTTCCCCTAACAAATGGAAATGTAGCCCAAAATCGCGACAGATATTCCAAATGAAACATGAACAGAAACTCCTCACACTCTCATTGGACAGCACGAACATCTCAACAAATGCACCATAAATAGTATGACTGGACAATCGCCATCTTACAAAGTATAATGTTTATTTTTACACAAAAACCCATGCGCGATGCCACTGACTTTACCTTTACCTTGCAAAGCAAACGCAGTAAACACCAAGATGGTGCCCGCGCAAACAAGAAACTTGAACTACAGTGTCCTGTAGAGGACAAATGGTGGAAATTGCACAAATCTACAGTCACCATGCATCTCAACAGCGACCATCTGTGATGTATTCAAGTCACTACCGCACACTAAAATTACAGCATTTACTCAGAGGACACAAACCTGGGTTGTGTGGACACCTGTTAGGTCTGGTGTATTTCTTGTGTACTAGAGAAAGAGCTGGATTTTTCTCAACAAATACATTTATGCTGTGTTTCAGTCAAATTGTTCTCTCTGTTCTTTAAATTCCAGTCAGGCATGGATTATTATCCTCTGGGATTTGAATTATTGATTTCTTTTAGCTATTTATTTTTTCGGAGGATTTATGCTTTTGTGGTCCTATTCTTATTGGTGGCAGTTAGCTGGAACACTTGTGGGGTTTTCAAACTATGTGCAGTACTGGAGCGTGATCATTTTGTCAGGTGAGTAGTGAATCCAACACAGTGCCCCATGCTGTGCTGCAACCCTGCCTCCCCAAAAAAAATATATACTTTAGCAAAACCAAGAGATCCTTTAATCCTATAAAGCTATCATAGTTTTTATATTTTAAAAAATGCTTGTAAATGAAATGGCATTGGTACTTTCACTACTGTGTTTGCTTAAAGTACACATTAATTAAATGTGTTCATATTAAATATTGTGGTAGCCCCCTAGAAGTACGACACAAATATGCAGTTTTGTTTATGCAGTTTTTGCATTACACTAATAACATTTCTTTATGTTTTGCTGATTTAGATTGAACCTACTAAATGATATTGATACCTGAACTGATCCTATGAGTTGAATTTTGCTATAAGACTGTTTTAAATATGAACCTTCTGTGAGAAAAATCAGTGTAATAAAAGCTTTAAAGCTTTTTATCTTGCAAACTCCATGCGGCGGTTTTTACTGCATTCAGCGTGTTAATTGGATCTAAGAAAAAGAAACATTGAAAGGAAGAAAATCCATTCAACAATGTAACTTTCCCTTGTCCAGTCATTAACAAAAAAGGGGTAACACTATCCCAGCGCTTTGTGCATTGATTTATTGATTTCCCTGTGGATTCCAATTCATTTAATAAAAAGAAGGAAATAGCTGGAGTGCCAGAGTAGGCTAAGAACAAAAACAAGGCGCATTGTACTGAAGTTGGTTGCTACTGGTTTTCCATGGAGATACTTTGAATTTGATGGCAGCTGCTGCTACTTTTGTAAAGGACAGACTTCCTTTCATACACATTATTTTATCATATGTGTCATACTGCCACTGTGCCATGGACTGAAATCAAATCACTGCATATCAATGTCTTACTGAGCCAGGCATTTCTGTTTCAGTTTGATTGAAAGCTTGATTGGTGCAAAGGTGGGAATACTTGCGAGATGAATGTATAATTTGTATAAAAGTACTGGCAGGGGTTCCTCTGCTAATGCAAGGAGGCAAAAAATGAAGAAAAAAAATAAGCAGCTTCAGCATGAAATTAAAGAGGATCCAGGGCAAACAAGCAATTTGATCTAATTACCTGAAAGTCTGACTTACAGAGGGAGCTGGAAAAACTAGAGGGCAACAAATAACTACTGACTTTAAAAGAAGTGATGGGAAAAAATAAATTACATTTACATTGCTATATTTAAAAAATATTTATGCATATTTCTATAATATATTTAAGTGACTGCACATGCAGTATATGTAATTTTTGATCTTTGCAGGATGCAAACACCCATATAGAGTAGCAGCAGTTATTGCTTTTCTTCCATTTTTGGACAGTTTGTTTAGACAATTATTCATTAAGTCAAATCGGCTTTGTCTAGAACTGATGATCAAGACATATTTAGCAACTGTTTAATGCAGCAATCAAGGCAAATAGGAACACTTCACAAACATTTCATGAAACTATAGTAGAACATGTTGCGGTCAAAGAGCTGGGTATTTCCATAAGCATCTGCAAAAACCTCAGGATTGAATGTTAGCCTTGTGCTCAGAAACAACCTCAAATACCTTAGCATCTGCAATAACGCGAGCAGCTTTACATAATGCTTGCTCTCATGAAAACCAAAAGAGTCTATAGGCTGAAAAATTAGGCCTATTCTACTGATGACCACTTGAGGCTGGAACCAGAAGAGAATCAGACTTAGAGCCTCCTGCGCCAATCGGTGCATCGGGCGACAAGAGAACGCTATCGAACTCGGTCCATCCACAACACTACACACTAACTACACAAGACAACACATTAACTACACACTCGAAACACGCTAAACGTCACAAATCTCTCCCATCTCAAAACTCGCTCTCTCTGTTTTTCTGCTGTCTTCTCTCTCTCTCTCTCTCTCTCTCTTGCCGTCACTCCTAAAACGTCCCGGTTTTTTTTGTTTTTTTGGTCATAAGCAGAGAGTGCTTACTAGCGTTGTCCTTAGACAGTAAATGTGACGAAACTATTGAGGAAAAATGTTTATCATGACTCTGGTTTTACGTGGCCTATCAACACAATTTAAAAGCTGGTATATGTCACCTTGTTGCTTTGTCTTTAAGTGGTCATGTGATTGGCTTACCACGACTACTTTATTCTTCCTCAGTCAAACAGCAGCACTCATGCGATTGTTTTGCCCCCTTAGCTGCAGGTGTTGTGCTAGACAGTGATCCACTGGCCAGCTGGAGTCGGTTTGTTGGGGTTTGTGCCCCCCCCCCCCCACACACACACGCCTTCTTCCCATTTTCACGTTAGGTTAATTGTGGAAATTGAAATTGGCTGTAGGTGAGCGTGGATGTTTGCCTGTTTTGTAATGTCCAGGGTGTACCCTATTCCTCACCTCATGACAGCCAGGATAGGCTCCATTTATATAACACAGACAGTAACACTCTATATTAGCACACATTTTTGATGCACACATTGACTTAAATGAACAGTTTCACAGACATTAACTAAGCTCATGCAATAAAAAGTGCTTCAGGAAACCTGTTGCGTCCTACATGTATTACTGCTGTAAATCCAGCTGTTAGAAAGCATTGACTGTAAAGTGTGAACCTCCTTTTATAATCTTTATACGAACTGTGACATATTCAGAGCAATGATTTCTCTCACCCTGCTGGGCAACCATTAAATTCTGATTTGATGAGTCCGGTGCCAAACGCTATATGACAGTGAACCTCTGCTGTCAGATGTCAGTGAAGTTGGGTAAAAAGATACAAACACCCGTAAAGAAAGCAGATAATTTGATTGTGTTCCACTGGTTTAGCTGTTGACATTTATTGTGGACTGGAGAAGAGGAGGCCAGAGAGGGTGCAACCAGTCTGATCACTAAACGGAGCTGTGACAAATAGCTCTGACAGTCCTGTCACTGGTGCAAACATTAAGCCACAGTGTCTGAAAGTGAATGGAGACCTGCCACGCTCCGTGTGACAAATCGTCTCAGACTGACAATTTGTCTGCCTGCTCACATACTTTCAGCTGTCAAATAATGTAGAGCCAAAGCTCAAAGATTATGGAATAAATGCCACATTTCTGTAATTTTTTTGTTTATTTTTGTTTTTGAAGTAGAACAGTATTGGGCAGAATTACTCAAATATTCTTAGTGGCACCAATGCTGAAGCTCATAGTAACTCATAGTACACACTGGGGAAAATAGTTAAATGGATATGAAATCACCTTATTGATGCAAAAATACTATTTTCTGTCTGCCAAACTATGTTAGCTTTGGCATTTTTCATAGATTCAGCAAAAGAAATTGGAGCAAATTATTTTTTTGCAGGCTTCTAAAGCACCTAAACACACTATTTAAAAGTGGTTCTTTGCTAAGTTGTAGGTGTGTATGGTTTGATAGTGTACACACAAACTGGTTCATCCCTTTAGTTAGGAAACTTAAAGAAATTCTCTGAAAATGGTCCGGACTAGATTGCTCAAGACAACTTTAATATGCTCATTTAACAATTTGCTACAAAGACAGGTGGCATTTATGCAGAGATGGGCGCGTTACTGTAATCCCATTACTTTTTTCAAGTAACAACTAAAGTAAGGGATTACTATTGCAAAAATGGTAATTAGATTACCGTTACTTTCCCGTAAGCACGCTGCGTTACTGCGTTAATGCGAGAATGTCTCATGACAGTGACGTAAGCGAGTGCGACATTTGTGACAACAGCCGTCTGCAGATCAACAATGGATAATATGGAGTGCGGGGGAGAGTATGAGTGTGCAGCGTTTAAAGCGTGGAAGTACTGACCTTACTTTGAGTTTGATTCCATAAAAAGTGACAAACACATTAGTGTCCGCTGTGCGTGGGAAGAAAACTTCTTTTTACAGCAAAAAAACCCCCCCCTAAACTTCCAAGCAAGCACCGAGTGCGCTACCACGTAATGGGAAACTCACAGAGAAATCTTCCACTGACCGCTGCGGCACACCTGCACCAGGGTAAACCTCCACCTACCCAACTCCTGCTTTACAGGTGAAAATAGAGCAACAGGACCGCTAGTCTTTGATTTTATCTATTTTCTGCTGTGTTTAAAGTTTATGTGCTGGAATGTGCAGAAAATAGGTTTAAATGTTAAACAAATTTCTTCCAGTCAGAGAATGTTGCATATAATTAAATTTTGCTTGTTGGGGGATCATGATAAAACTTCATATTTACAGCCTAGAACACAAAAATGCTTTCTGTACCAGGCTGAGTACAATGAATAGTTTTGTTATAACTCATCCAGGTGGATACTGGAGTTAGGGGAAAGAGCTGGACCCAACAGAAATCTCACGGGCCTATCTGCCTATCAACGTAATGGTAATCAGGACTATCTGACTACTATTATGTAGTGATGGGACTTCCGGCTCTTTTTAGAGATCCGGCTCTTTCGGTTCGGCTCACTAAAAAGAGCCGGCTCTTTCGCCTCCGAACCGGCTCTTCAGGTTGTTTTGTTGCTTTAATTAATTTATTATTAACAATAAATAAATAAATAAATAATAAATAAAATTATGCACAAAAGGAATTACTAATGTTAAAAAAAAGTGGTTTTATTTATATATGTTTATATATAAATATATGCGGTGGACCCTAGAGACAAAACACGCACAAACTCCAAAAAGCACATACAAACTCCAAAACACATTTCTAGCATGAACTGAACTTCCAAAACAGAGCTACCTAGATCACTTAAATTACACAATTGAGAGCATGAAAGCATATGTGTATTGTTTGTGTATTTATACACAAGCTTTCATATATAGTCAAATAAAATGAAAAAAAGTTCTTTTACCTTTTACTACCACACACCATATCCGGTCGTTGGTACTTGCTGGCTTGTGTAGCCACTAGGTAACAAAAGCTCAACACTGCCCCTAGCATCCTGGAGCACTTCTGTTGTCTTTTGTACGTGTTTTGAGTTTTTATGTGCTTCGGAGTTTGTACGTGTTTTGAAGTTTGTATGTGCGTTGTCTGTAGGGGCCACCGTAAATATACTTTTATTTATTCACTCCACATAAAATGTAATAAATAAATCATATAATACAAAAATCAACTATTCACATTTCAACTTTTAACTATTTAAATTTTCAGCTTTTTCCTTTTACAAATTTAAAGTGAAAACAACACAAAACACTGCAAACCACAACACAATTAAATATAAAAGAAGATGCATATTCTCTGTCATATGGGCCTGCATGAATAAACTTTCCGAATCCTTTATCATCTGCAACTGAAAATAGTTGTGGATGATTACTATACCTTTCTAATGTGACATTGTTGTCCCTGACTCTCTGTCTCTCTCTCCCCCTCCCGCTCTGTTCTTGTGCTACTGAGTGAAACTACCGCCCCTCCCCCTCTGCCCAGCGTAAAGCACAAGGCTCGCATGCTGAGTGAAGCGAAAAAAAATTGCGAGAGAGAGAGAGAGGGTGAGAGAAAGAAAAATAAAAACCCCACGGCTCGCGATAAGGAGCCGGCTCCCGTCGTTCACGTCAAAGACCCGGCTCTAAGAGCCATTTCGTTCGTGACTGACCCATCACTACTATTATGGCTTACTATGTGGCTTAGACCACCCTGAAGTTTCAGTTTGTGTGAGTAAAATTCTAGTTCGTTATTAATGCATTACATAGCATTAATAAGCTGATCTGTGTCTGTGTGTTGCACCCTCACAGTTTTTTGGTGTACATAGGTAACAAAGTACAGCTAACACCTGTTGCAACCATGTTGGATTCCAAAAGTTGGAAGATTTGTCCGTGGCACCACCACCAAAATATTTTTTTATTAAATCCTTGTGATTCTTCATCACTACATCATAGAAACATAGAAAATATATATCATCTTAAAAAAATCTATTCAAATTAAGTCTGATCAGCAATTAGCCTAAGTCACAATTTGCTCAGTAACGCAGCATGTGTTTTATTTTTAACATGAATACAGAATACAACAAGAAAATGACAGGTTTTACATGTATGGTGAAATAACCAAGAATGATCAAAATCATTGCTGTGATGATAACAAATGTACTTTTGGCTCTATCATGCAAAGAAGAACCCCTATATGAACATGATCAAGAAAGGCTGCTGCTTTGTCTGAGGCAAAGATTTTTAAAATGGACTAGCCAAATCAAAATGTGATATCTAAATGCCACATCCTTTCAATCACAGCTAAAAGGGGCAATTCTGTTTTGTTATGACCTCTCAGTTCAAAAGCCTGCAACTATCGGTGCACAAGTGACAGTGGAAGTGGCAACTTTGACATGTGGAAAGGCATATAATGGTTTAGAAGCAAGATATGCTGTGTTATTTTAATTTTATATTTATGTTTTAGAATCAATGTTGTAATTCTACAATCAAGCCTCCCTTTAGAAGCTTGATTTACACAAGTTGCTTACTGCAGAGTTTGTTCCCTTTTCAATAGTTTATACTGGCAGTGACAGCAGCTTCAAACATTTGTCTGTGGTATACGTTGATACGAGAGAACAAAATGTATATTAGTATTGTCGGTTTTTGAATAGGAAAGGAAACCCACTCTGAAATGTTAACCTTATAATCTCTCACTCAAAATAATTAAATAAGCTCTAACGTACCCCTAGTGCTGGTCCCAACCCTGGATAAAAGGAGAGGCCTGTGTGAGGAAGAGCATCCAGAATATAATCTTTGCCAAATCAAAGGAATGGCTCATCGAGAAGATTCATAGAAGCAGTGAAGGAGGATATGGAGAGGTTTTGTGTGACACAGATAGGGTGAGATGGAGGCAGATAATTCGCTGTGGTCTCGTCTCTTGTCTTCCTCTTTGTCCTCACCTCATCAATTGTTTTCCTGCTTGACATTACAGTCACCCTCCAAGTTACGCGTCTAACACCTTTTAAAATAAAAAATGAATAAAAAATGATTTCTCTTTTTTTATATGCTGTCAACCACAAACAGCCAAAGGTCATATATACAGAGAGAATCATGACATAGAGCCAGGCTTGTTACTATTACAAAAAACACTATAACAGTAACATTATTGTATGACTAAACAAAACCCAACCCAAATTTTCAGGCAGATTTTCATTTCACCTTGTGTATGTTAACCCTCATCATCCTAAAACTAACTTCAAACCAGCCATAATGTATTTGTTGTTCTTTTAAAAAAATTCTCTGACACTTTGTCAAACAGGAGACAAAAAGTGATGGCAGATATCAACATTTGTTTACTTTTTTCCCACCAAAAAGTTCTTCTTCTTACTTTTTTCAAAAACACAGTGTTGTGGTTAGGGTGTGGGGCTACGGCTGAGGTCATCACCAACAATGACTTAGGGCAGCGGTCCCCAACCTTTTTTGCGCCACGGACCGGTTTATGCCCGACAATATTTTCACGGACTGGCCTTTAAGGTGTCGCGGATAAATACAACAAAATAAAACTAGTACCGGTACCGAAAAAAAAGAAGATTTATTCATAACACACGTTAGTGAGTTAAAGATAAAAACGATAACAAAATAACACTGAAAACCGATAAAAACCCTGAAAAACATACATTTCACACCCGAGCCTCAACTTTCGCGGCCCGGTACCGGTCCGAGGTCCGGGGGTTGGGGACCGCTGACTTAGGGCACATAGAAAAGATCTGGGACTTTCTCATGCTGTAAGCAACGTCACAGATTCACTAATCACTCTCTTTCTTAATCTTTGTCTATCTATTTGTTTAACATTCCGCAGCATGTTGTTTTATGACTCTCCCTTCAGTCCAAGTCAAGCAATTATTGAGTTACTTAGATAAAAAATGAACAAACTGCCCTAAATTGCAGGGAGATGGGCAACTTAACTGAAGGTCACATTTGCATACAATTTCCCACTATTGACTTATAACCTGAACAACGGAGGCTTCGCGAGGCGAGTATTCCCTCTGACAGCAGCAACATGCTTGAGTGCCGGTGAGAAAGCCCCGGGGCTGTGTAAAGGCTCCGGGTAAAGTGTTTGTCACACACTCTGAAGCTCATTTTTTTCCCCAGACAACAAGCTTTCCCTCTCCTTCAGAGTGCCACAGGCGCACACACACAAACAACAATGACAAAAAAGTGCCTCTGGTGCAGAAATGTCATGCAAATTGACTTGTTAGTAAATCTGGAGAATGCAGCTTTTGTTGCTAAGGTAGTGTTTAAAAAGGAGAAGAAAGGGAAATAGATTTCCAGCAAGTCAGTACAGATGAAAAATGGGGCACTGATGGCCAGTGCCCTCCATCTCTTCTTGACACAGTTAAAGCCTGAAGTAAAACTCCTCAAGCACCTTGACTCTCAATAGAAACTCGTGATAATTCGGTTTTCTAAAGTTCTTCATAATAGAATAGTTCTTTTTTTTGGTGTCGCATCAAGATGTATTTTAGGCTTCTTGCCCCCCGCAAGCAACATGTGACCAGCTCTCATTAATTTAATCATACACTCCACCCATGGTACTTATCAGTGGGTCATGGCCCATTATAAATACAGTTTTCTCTATTCATGCACACAGTGATTCCCAGCGGGGTTGAAGAGTAAGTGATTAATTTGATTGGCTTTCCCCTCTGGCGGTACAGCCTCAGACTTGGCGAGAGTTTTGTCATTGTGCTGAGCAGATGGGAACTGCTACTGCGCTGCTGATGAAATTTTATGCAAGTACAATCTCACCTCCGTGCCGCACAATGACAAACACCTCGTCTAACATATTTTCTTTTCAGTGATAAAACACAACTGTGTAATATACTTTAATTGCTTTGCATCATGTTTACTCCCATTGAGCAGTAGATTAAAAATTATCATGAATAACAGTCATGCAAACATTTGATAAAAGGGCGTTTGTATAGGTACCAGTTACCGAGGTGATGGTAGAAATTAGAAAGAAGGCGACTGGACTTCTTTAATTATATTTATATATATTTTCATATATTTATGAATTATTTGGAACCTGTGTTTTTAGCGATACATCCTGAGCAATAGTATCATGGATAATCCACTTTGTAAGTTAACATTAAGAAGTTATTTAAAAGATATTTAGTTAAACAATTCTGTCTTTCCATGATGCTAGCATGCCTAGGTCCTATAAATCTTCTGGATACTAATGATGAGCTCATGATAACTTCATGGTACCAAGAAAAAGTTATTTTGTTTAAATTAAAAACATTACCAGTGTTTTTTAAAGATATTTTAAAGCAGCAGTCCCCAACCTTTTTGTGTGCCACCAACCGGTTTAATGCCAGAGAATATTTTCATGGACCGGCCTTTAAGGTGTCGCAGATAAATACAACAAAATAAAATGATACGACCGAGACAAAAACTGTGGTATTTTGTAAATATATATAATAATAAACGTGAATTCACTGTGTAATTGTGTAACTTTATTAGCAGCGTCCTCCTGAAATGTGCCAACAACATTGAGAGCAACAACCTCCTCCCTGCCCCTTAATGCTGTCTGGTCGCTATTTCTTTCAAAATAAGACACACAACTATAACAAGGGAAAAGACGCAGGGAAAACGAGTTAACCATAAAACCCCTGGAAACTATAAATTTCATGTATTTAAGAAATGTTATTTAAATAATGTTTTATTTCTTAATTATCTGAGCAAATTTAGGTCAGAACTAAAATGGTAAATGGCCTGTATTTGTATAGCGCTTTTCTAGTCCCTAAGGACCCCAAAGCGCTTTACACAACCAGTCATCCACCCATTCACACACTGGTGATGGCAGCTACATTGTAGCCACAGCCACCCTGGGGCGCACTGACAGAGGCGAGGCTGCCGCACACTGGCGCCACCAGGCCCTCTGACCACCACCAGTAGGCAACGGGTGAAGTGTCTTGCCCAAGGACACAACGACCGAGACTGTCCAAGCTGGGGCTCGAACCAGCAACCTTCCGATTACAAGGCGACCTCCCAACTCTTGAGCCGTGATTGCGAACTACACTATGCTCATCTGCCTTGACACCCATATGAACTTGAATGACATTCCATTCTTGATCCACAGGGTATAATATGATGTCAGCTGCAACTTTTCTATGAAGGCTTTCCACAAGGTTTAGGTTTATGGGAATGTTTGACCGTTCTTCCAGAAGCACATTTGTGAGGTCAGACACTGATGTTGGAGAAGAAGTACTGGCTTACAGCCTCCACTCTAATTCTCCCCAAAGGTGTTCTGTCAGGTTGAGGTCACGGCTCAGTGCAGTTAGTCAAGTTCTTCCCACCAGTCTTGCTGATGTATGTCTTGTCTAACCTTTCTTTGTGCGCTGGTGTGCAGTCAAACTTGGCACAGTGCAGTCAAACAAGGACTGATTTCCTGGCAGCTGCCAAATACAGACTCATTGGATTCCCAGATGGAGACCTGATTTGTTATTCCAGAGAACATGTCTCCACAGCTCTAGAATCCAGTGGTGGCATGCTTTACAACACTGAATTTGACACTTTCATTCAACTTGCTGATGTAAGGCTTGAATGCAGCTGCTTCACCGTGGAAAGTCATTCCATGAAGCTCTCTACACACTGTTCTTGATCTGATAGGCACTTGGAGCTTGGAGGTCTGTAGCTACTGACTCTGCAGAATCTTGGTGACCTCTGTACACTTTGCACCTCATCTACTGACCCCACTCTGTGATTTTACGTGGACTGAGTTGCTGTTGTTCCCAGTCGCTTCCATTTAGTTGACTGTGGAATATTTAGCAGCAGGGAAATTTCACGACTGGACCTGATGCTCAGCTGTTGTTTGATTTTATACACCTGTGCAATTGGAACACCTGATTTTGATGGGTGAGTGAATACATTTGGCAGTCTAATGTATTTTCATTGTTAGGGAACAGTGGAGTGTCACCAGCTGAAGGATCATAAGCCAAATTGAGACTTCAAGATAGACTGAATAACAATAAGCAAGGTTTTTATTTTAGATGATGAAATTTTTTTTAAAAAGGCAGGATTTAAATGCTCACACACGAGCTCATCAAGTGGAGTAGATACAGGACGATAGACTCAGGTCAAACCAATAAAGATAACGATACAAGGTAAGCACAAATAATACAATACAAGGTGACAAAATACCCAAATAGAACAGGAAGTAAGTAAAAAGGTTAGACGTTACACAAACACATAGCAACTTTACACTAATGGGAAGTCTGGGATAAACTAAAACACAAGGTATCAAATTGTAAACAATAAACAAACCAAGAAAAAATCTGTTCTTCTTCTTCTGCTCCTTCCTTTAGCAATCGCCACAGTGGATCACCTTTCTCCATCTCATCCTATTTCTAGCATCCTCTTCTGTCACAGAAGAGGGTTACTCTCACAGTCCCCTTTCACAACGTCTTTCACTGAATCTTCTCTGTGGTCTTCTTCTTTTTCTCCTGACAGGCAGCTCACCTTTCAGCATCCTTTGTCCAGTATGACTTGCAATGGTACCGCTTCTGCATATGTCAAAATCATCTAAGCCTTGCATCTCTGAAATTGTTACAAACTGCTCAATCTGACCTCTGATGACTCATTTCTAATCCCGGTCACTCCCAGTGAAAATGTTAACATCTTGAGCTCTGTCACCTCCAACTCAGCCTGTTGCTTTTTTGTTAGTGCTACTGTGTCTAAACCATGAATCACAGCAGATGTTTCAAACATCTTCACCCGCTCTGCGCTCTTCTTTACCTCTCTTGTGCACTGTTCATTGCTTTGGATGGTTGATCCTCTCTGTATTACAGGTATGCAATTTAGACCAATCAACTCCATAGCTACTCTCACTTCCCCTGCACTCCCTGATTTAATTAACTGTTCTCCATCCATCCTCCCTTCTCTTTCATTTTCTACATTCGTCAGCTCCTCAAATTAGTCCTTACATCATCTCAAGACACTCTCTTCACTTTTTAGCTCATTTCCAGCTGTACCCTTAATCACTCTAACCTGCTGCACATCTTTTCCAAATTGATCTCTCTGTCTAGTTGATATAAGCCAGTTTCCACTTTTTCATTCAAAACTTAAAACTTTTCCTTTGCTGTTTCCTCCTCTAAACACCTCCTCATCACCTCTGTTCCCTTCATCTACATGTCAGTTGAAGTTCTCTATTTTCTGTTGAAGTAATCACCAATAGAAACACTCTCTATTACTTAAAAAGCAGTTCACTCATCGTGCATCATGATGGTTGGTTGCTAGTGACCCTTCCAGGTTCAGATTGTGCAAGTAATGTATTTTACGCCTTTATGCCAATCAGATGTATCCTTTACTGCTATGGATACTATTAATGGTCTGCAAGGAACCTTTAATGTGTTTATTTCTGAATTTACCTCTTGAGTAGTTTTTGGCTTTAGCTGATAAAATAGAAATACGTTAAATGAACGCAAATGTTCAAAGATATTTTTGTGATTAGCTTCTGTAGAATTGAGCCAAAACCTTCACCACCAGGGGGCAGCATTAAGCAGAAGGTGTGTACAAGTATTTCCAAACGTGTCCATGGTTTTTCTTCAACAGACTTAGCTAGCTCAGAAGCCCAGGAGGTAGAGCGGGCTGTTTGTTATACTGCATGCCAAATGTCCTCGGGAAAGATGCTAACTCCAAGATAGCTATTTGATGCATCCACTGTGAATGTTAGATAAAAAACACTTACATATAGAAAAAACTGCTTGCTTGAATGGATGTGAATGAGGCAAGTGCTTTGAGTGCCCAGAGAGAGTAGAAAAGCACTGTGTAAGGACAAGTCCACTAAGTATTTATTGCCCATCTGCCAAATAAATTAATAAAAAGTTAGATAAAAAGGTGCTCCTAAAACTTGTCTGAGATCAATATCCCTGTGGGGTCATTATTTATAGATATTCGGCAGTTAGCTTTTGCATTTTAATGCAGCTTGATTAAGCAACAACAACTGCGGTCGGTTGGGTTTGGGAAAAGATTATTGCTACAGTTGCTTCAATAACTGCAAGGAAATCTGTCATTTCCAGAAAGGGGTGGGAATTGTCTTCATAGTAATCAAGACCTAAGGCATCTTGCCTTTCGTGTAATTTTAACACATTACATGCCACCAACGTCAAATGAGTTGATATGTGTGTACTCATGCTACTACCACTCTGTAATCAAGTGTTACAAGGATACATGGCATAAAAAAAAAAAGAAGCACCACAGTCTGTGCAGATCAAAGACCGTTTGTAGATGTATTATGAAGAAAGATGAAGTCTTCTGAAATCTTTTGAAATCAACTGTGTGAAGTTTTATACATACAGTCAAACACCTTTGGGAGCTGAAGACTATAAAATATAGATATTTCTGCATTTACTGCCTATTTTGTCTTTTTCAAAATAGTGCAAATTGCACACTTCTTGCAGAACATATTATATATACACAAGTTACTACACAGTCATTCCTTTCTCTTGGATGTAGTTAACAGTTAAACAACTGTGTTAGCTTAGCGTTGCGGCATTTTTCTTAGTGCATAAGGCTTGCTTCAAGTGTTATTAGGTCAACCTGTTTGACAGACAGGCTGCTGCTGTAAATGCACTTATTGGCAGCAGATATTCCACTGTGGTGTCACTAGTGTCAAACCCACTTAAGCATTTCAGAAGATGGAATAAGTTCGATTCAATTTTATTTATACAGCACCAAATCACAACAACAGTCGCCTCAAGGTGCTTTATATTGTAAGGTAGAGCCTACAATAATACATACAGAGAAAAACCCAGCAATCATGTGACCCCCATCCTCCCGCCACCCCATTTAACAAGTGAAGTCTTGGTGAATGCCTTTGTCAGGGCTCTGTATGCGGGGAGGTGGAGATGTGGATCCAAGTGCAGGACTCTCAGACGGAAATATAACTGAAAACCACAGCTTTATTGCTGGCACCAACAAAACAGAAACCAAACATGAAAACACTAACTGGAACACACAGGCAGGGTCTGAGGGTACGACGCGACACCGAGCATGGGAAAATACAGGGCTTAAATACACAGGGTAGTAATGAGGGAATGGGCAACAGAAGGGAGACACAGCTGGGGGAGATCAGGGCTAACGAGACGGGGGAGCTAAGCTGCACACACTAACATAAGACAAAGACTTTCACAATAAGACAGGAAACAAGAATTACTAAACCAGATGCAGACATGACACTGAGAGACGGACTAGACACTGAACAGAAACTGCAACACACATGAGAACCCAAAACCTAAGAACTGATCCCTCACCAAGAATAACAGAAACAGATCCATAATGATAATAATAAACAAAGCACCAGAACATCAGAAAACAATCCATAATGCAAAAATAAACCAAAACATAATAAACTCAAAATACTGGGTCCAACGGACCCAGAACCGTGACAGCCTTAATACATATTAACAAGACTTTGATTGATTTACACATCTTTAATCTGCTGCCACAAATCAGCAGGCTTTTTATCTTTTTATTTCCCTTTCATAACTACTGCCTTACCAACAAGCACACCTACAATGACATACTTTACTTCTCACCTTGTAGCACAGATGCACTTCAGTGGTGCTGAAGGAAGCTGGAGGGGGGAGGGGGGTTGCTCGAGCTAGGTGCTTGAATAATGGTTCATGAAGTGTTGATAACCTTTCAGCTTATTATGCCAATTAGAGTACACAGCTGGAGGAGGAAATTAATTCAACACCGGGCCATTTTGTTTGTTTATTTACCAACGTGCGCCGATTGCAATGGGGTAAACAGAGCTTGAGAGATCGAGGCTTTTGCTTGGCGCCACAACGATGGTCGTCGTTTTAACTAGACGCGCTTTAATTTCCAAAGCAACTTCAGAGTTGCTTGGGGTCTAATGAAGACTATTCGTTTAAACACACGGGGATAATCATAAAGACCCCATTTGTATATCTTCAATTTAAAAAAGCTGATTTTGTCATTAGAAATATCTAGTTGCAAGTAACATTAGTCACAAGAGATGACACTAAACTCCAAAGATAAACTGACAAAACACCAACAGTACCATAAAGCAAAGAGAAAGGACGGGGAATTGATAATCAAGCAGCAGATGGAAAATTTTCTTTTGAGACCACACAGTTGGCTCATTTTAAACTGAGAGATGTATGACAGGAGAGAGGAAATTGTGCTTTCCTCTGTTCTCCTCGAGCCATAATGTGGGTTTCCTCTGAACTGGTGTAATTCCCCTCCCAAGGGGACAAGGTTGTTCCACATGAGCTGGTTCCCTAATAACCAACCCAAGCCTCCCATTGCAAAATCCATTAAGGTCAAGTCATGCATAGTTGATTGAACATCTCGTCTGGTGGTCTGCTAAGGAGAGCCATGAGCCTAAGAATACCACATTAATCAGAGGCAAAATGTTTTTATGGTTATGGAACCGCAGATGTTCTTTAGGGGACTTTTTGGCACATTTGTATCATTAGCACATACGTCTGATTTCGAAGCATATTGCCAGCAATGACTTGATGTATGACTGCAGAGCTGGATGTAAACAAAAGCAAGAGACCTTTAAATTGCAGATCCAAACACTCTAAAGGGATCATCCCGCCGGAACCCCCTAGGAAGCCATGGCATCTTTCGCCACTAAATATTACTCTGCTTCCTAAAAAAGAAAAAAGAGAAACCCCGATGACAGTAACCTGCTGTTGTGCAAATGCAAAGAGGTGCTTCAAGAGCACCCTGATCTCTCCTCCACCTCCTTCTATTCACAGGCAGCCTGTGTTCTCCCTGCTCCATTAGTTCAGACACCGCATCCATCCCGCCGAGCCTCACACGGGGGAGGCAGAACCAAGGACGTCACCGTCTGATGCTGTGCGTGTTCTCATGTGTGTCTGCGTGTTTTGTATTGCGGCGGTGGAGTGTAGCACCTACGAAACGATGCAGTCGAGCATGAAATCACCTCTCTTCAGGTTTAAAGGGCTTACATGGATTTTTAATGATGAGCCCGTATCTTTTATGCGCCAAATATACTCAATGACTCCATTCTTTTCAATGCATATTTAACAGTAAGAAAGAGGACGGACTGTAACAAGATTAATGGGATATGCATAGACGCAGGTGTCTCTCTTTTTCTTTGGGTTAACAATGAAGCTGTTGTGTTCCTTCAAGCTGCCATTTGCATTTTTAATTTAGTGAGGTTTTTTTTTTTTTTTTGAGAAAACATCAAGCTGATGAGAGGACAACTTAATTATGGTTAAAAAGTCAATCCTAAAGTTTAGCTTGTAATGTCTAACACTTATAAGACATCTAGTCATTTAACTTAGACATACAAAGTGAGATTAATAATACTGATAACAATTAGTTTTCTAAATATCTAAATAGTAGCAGTTTAGTTTTTTTTTTTAAATTATAATTGTAAATGTACAGTACATATGTACAACTACTTCACAGATTCTTATTCTATACTATAAGTGTGTTAGGTGTAATGAAGACTTTCAAATTTGCATTGTTAAAATGACACATTTCAGTCAGTCATATCAGTGAGCATGTTAAGATGAGCTAGTGTGTTGGCAGAGAGGAATAATACGTAGCGTAAGTCAGTGACACACGCTTGTAATGTTTATGTGTTGTGGTAACATACAATTTACAAGGATGTTTAATTTGTGCTTAAAGATCTGAAATCAGGGGTACTGTGCTTTTTTTTTTACAGTTAAAAAAAGCATAAGAAGCAGAGGTACCCTGGCTTTCAGCTCTAGAGTAAATGAGAGCAGGAGTCGACCTGCTAAAGTGAAAAAGAAGGCAATGTGAAGCAGTAAAACTGTAGATCCCCTAATGGTAACTTGAGGTTGTACTTTATACATGAGGCCATCTATATTAAAGACCAGTGGAAAGTTGTTTTAATTCAGAGAGATCTGCTACTGGCCAAGCTTTATAACTTCTTTTCTTTTGTTTATTTCTATCTTCTCCCCTTCTTCTGTGTGCCTCCTGTGGTTGGCTCCACAGGGAGTCAAGACAAATAGAATTTACATGTTAAAATGTCCACTTATCAATAATCATTAAAATACATGTTTACAGCTGGGTAGAAAAAAAAGTATATTTTCCCCAATCGTAACATAATATTGATTTTTTTTTAAGTCTTTTTCCAGGATAATTCAGTCAGATCTGTCAAAGATGACTGACAAATGTCCAGGCACAGGCAGGTGGAGGATGGTAGGCCTCATCCGCTACTTCTTCCATTAGGACTTGATGTCTTCATTGTGTTGTCTACTGTTCAGGATTTTTAGAGTATTGTTTTAACAGGTGGTTCTGAAAACACATCTCTGTGTTCAAGCTCCGCTATACCTGATGTCTGATAAATATCTTTAATATACAGACCCCTAGTTTGTAAGACAGGTTTTCTGTTTGAAGTTTCGAGGCACGACTGAGATAATTCTATTTAACTGGTAAAATATAGACATCTCCTGATTAATTAATTCGGCCTCATCAACATTCTCTTTGTCACCATTATCAGTACTTAAGGAGTGTTCATAGGAGGTAATTTAGTTGCCATCCAGGTTCATAGGAGAAACCAGGTTGCTAATGTGGCCATTATGGGATAGCTAATTAGACCATGAGGTAAATTAGTAGGTTACTTTAGATTTATACAAGACCAAAACTCCTTAGCCCTGTTGGCAGCAGTGAGACTAGAATGAGAATTACCTTTCTTACACTATGCACAGCCAATAGTGGGGAAAAGCTAAGCTTGTCTTAAGGATCTAAACTGATCTAAAATATGACGTTTTTCTCAAACTCAGCTTGTCCAGCTCAGTCCTGCATTTTAAGATTTTTGGACGTCTCAGCTAGAAGATTTATAATCTGACTTTTCCTGCTAAGTAGATATACTTGGGCCCAATGGTGCTTTTGTTTGTGCTCATATAGCATATTGACGTCTATCAAGAATAAAATTGATGGACACCCATCCATTTTCCTCCACTTATCCAATTTGATGTCACTGGGAGCTGGAGCCTATCCCTACGGAAATGTAGAGCTGCCACCCAGGCAAAAGAAAAATAGTATTTCACGTTATAACATGAAAACTTTACTGTTCTAACAATGGCAGCTCTACACTTCCGTATACCCCAGCTGCTATAGGGCAGCTCCCTGTTTTTAGCCTGTGCCAGAGACACACAACCATTCACAACAACAGCACAACAACAAAACTATAACCATTGGCCAAAATGGTTTTTATATTTGCCTCTAAACATTTTATTGATATTAAAGCTGAGGTCATTAACATGGGAACTGAATTACTTTTGGAGGCAATCACAGGTGTTTATTAGAAGAACTGCAGTTTTTCTTATATTTTAGCTTAACTTTTGAATTAGCTCATCATGCAAGAGCATGCAGTTCTTGTCCTTAAGCTGAACTACTTCTTTTAACCTAAAGCTAGTGCTTTCTTTGCACAATGGATTTTTAACCCCTTTAGTTCATTGTGTCCACCGCTTCTTGTGAATAGCTGTTGACAGCTTGCGTGTTTCTTGAAGAGATACTAATACGATAGCAGTGCAGCCAAAATGAGAGACACCACTTTTGAAAACACTCTAAGCTTGGTTTGCATTACACGATGCAGACCAGAGACATGGCATCCCCCCGTTACTGTAATTATGTTCCGCAATGGTGCCAATGAATTTAAAGCAGCCACATTATTACAACTGACAGTAGACTCATCTCTTCATCACTTATTCAGCGCAAGGCAATTTTCCAAGGCTTCCCCAGATGGCTGTCAATTTTCATTCATTTCATTCATTCATTTATTTATTCATTTTCAGGCACAACAAATACCTATATTGAACATAAAATACACAAAACAAAAATTGCCTGAAAAAGGAGTGGGACGAAGAAAACTTATTAAATCCCACCCCTATACTCACTCATCAACAAAAAAAAACAATAAACTTCCCGCAGCTACGCCCATCATTGCATACAGACCCATCAACAGCTCCGGGCACATACAAGCATCTAAGCGGCAGCTCGCAACCAACAATTAGAGCCTTCATAACTGAATACAGAATATATAAATTATAAATTGCATTACCACAGGTAACAGGCAGTAATAACTACAAGTAACAAACACACATACATATACATACATATATATCTACACACACAAGTACATATATGTACATACATACGCACACTTTATTTTTTTTATTTTATTTTGGAATCCATACCAGCAATGGTAAGAGGACAGACATTACAGAGCACACTAAAACCCATCATTGAGTATACTGTGACCAGACCAACTGTTTGTAGAGAAATTTAAATCTATGAATATTTTTGCATTGTTTCAATTGTAAACTCAGACTGTTCCAGATTTTCACACCACATACAGACACGCAAAAGCCTTTACGGGTTGTTCGAGTTCTGGGTAATTTGAATTCTCCAAAGCCTCTCACATTATAAACCTTTTCTCGAATTTCAAATCTAGTTTGTAAATTTGCCGGTAAAAGTTTAGTAAAAGCTTTATAAAAAATTATGGATGTATTGTAATTAACCAGATCCTGGAATTTAAGTAACTTTGCCTGAAGAAAGAATTTGTGAGTATGATCTAGATAACCAGCCTTGTGAATAATACGCAGTGCTCGTTTCTGTACTGTGACTAATGGATTAGTTGTATTTTTATATGTATTTCCCCACACTTCCACACAATATGTAAGATATGGAAGAACCAGGGTACAGTACAGAGTACGAAGTGCATCTTTATCAAGGAATTGTTTCACTTTGTTCAAAACTGCGAGGCTTCTAGAAATTTTGGTTTTTATGTGTCTGACGTGGGGTTTCCATGAAATTTTGTTATCAATTATAACTCCCAAAAATTTGTTTTCACTCACATTATCAATTGGTACACCTTCAATGATAATTGGTAATTCTATATTATATTTTAAATTACCAAAAAACATTGCTTTAGTTTTATTTATATTTAATGATAATTTATTTATGTCCATCCATTTTTTTATTAATTGTAGCTCCCTGTTTACGGTCATTACAAGATCAGTATAATCATCGCTACTGAAAAATATGTTGGTGTCATCTGCGAACAGTATGAGTTTAAGTACTTGAGAAACATCAAAAATATCATTTATGTATACATTGAAAAGTTTTGGTCCCAATGCCCTATGCTAACATATTGTTCCCGACCCGTTAGGTAACTTTTTAACCAGTTACCAGCTTTCCCTCGAATACCATATCTTTCCAATTTATCCAGTAAAATTGAGTGATTGATTGTGTCGAAGGCCTTTTTGAGATCAACAAAAATACCAACTGCATATTTATTTTTATCCAGTGTATCAGTAATTTCTTCTACTGCCTCAATTATCGCCATTGAAGTGGTTCTTTGCGTTCTGAAACCATACTGACCAACATTTATTATTTGATGTTTTTCAAGGAATTTTTCTAATCTTGAATTAAAAAGTTTTTCTAGAACTTTTGAGAATTGAGGCAGTAGAGAAATAGGCCTATAATTGGTAAAACTGTGTTTGTCATTACTTTTATATAGTGGTATTACTTTCGCAATTTTCATTTTTTTTGGAAAACAACCGGACTGAAATGATAAATTACAGATATATGTTAAGGGACTAGCAATATTCAGAATAACCTGTTTAACTACAGACATATTTATGTCATGATAATCCATTGAAGACTTACTTTTACATTTTAATGTGATATTTATTACTTCTTGCTCATTTGTAGCTGAGAGGAACAGTGAAAAGGGATTTGATTTTATATTACTGATATTTTCATTTTTATGACACGGGATGTCCGCTGCTAGTTCAGGGCCAACATTTATGAAGAATTTATTGAACCCATCGACAATATTACTCATGTTGTGATTTTCACCATTTGCATCAGTAAAATATTCAGGATATGATGTTCCAGAAGATCCTTGTTTAATTAAGTTGTTTAACACATCCCAAGTTCCTTTTATATTGTTTTTATTTTCATATAATCTTCTTCTATAATAAAGTTGTTTGCTCGTTCTTATAATATCAGTCAATTTATTTCTATATGCTTTATATCTTTGTTCCACTTCTTTTGTTTTTACTTTGATAAACTGTTTATACAGATTGTTTTTCTTTTTGCAAGCATTAATAATTCCTTTTGTGAGCCAAGGACTTTTTATCTTTTTTTTCTTTGTCATGTGTTCGTTTACAGGACAATGTTTATTGTACCACATAGTAAAAATATCTAGAAGATTATCATAAGCCTTGTCCACATCTGACTCTTCATACACCGAACTCCAATCTTGTTGTGCTAAATCGAAATTGAAGGCATGAATTGCTTCTTCATTTATTGTTCGCTTTGCTATCATGATCTTGGTATCTATTTTTTTTAAATCACAGTCACACAAAGTAAAAACTGGTAAGTGGTCAGTTATATCACAGACAAGCAGGCCACTATTAATTTGGAAATCCATGACATTAGTAAAAATATTGTCAATAATAGTGGCGCTATGTGATGTTATTCTGCTTGGCTTTGTTATTGTTGGATATAGTGATAAGCTGTACATTGTGTCAGTAAAGTCATCAATGGCTTTTAACCTTGTTGGATTTAGCAAATCAATGTTAAAATCACCACAGATAAATAGTAATTTTTGGTTTTATGCAAAATGGAAAAGAGATTCAGTCCAGCCAGGCTCAAATTGATATCTCCGAGTCATAGGTTGGATAGCTGTTTGAAAGCGTTGAAATAAAGTATGGGGTTTTGGTCTCATATGTGCCTGACAAAAAGTGACAAAGAAAAATACATGTTTTGCACAGATATTTTTCATGAAGGATGACAAAACATCCTGGCTGGCTTTTATGGAGCCATTTATTCCACTTTAACATCTACCACACTTTTAAGGGTCACTTAGGTTGCGTTAAAAGCGGCCATTAGCGCAGCTTTCAGAGACAGGGAGCTCATGGACGAGGAACACCTTTCGTCTGATCTTTCTGTCTGAATGCAGTGGTTCAGCCGCAAAACAAACATATCACGCAGGGTTAAATTAGAATGTGTCCAGATAACACGTTACAACCTGCTGAAAATGCATTAACACCACAAGCATCAAGTGTACTCACTCTGTTTACTTTGAGCAACCGCTAATTATTATTTTGACCTACACAATGCAATGCTTCATGTTTTTGTAAAAAATCTGATACACAGTTTTTCTAATTGTTTGATGTGTTGAAACTGCGGTTGAGTGTTTTGCTTTTATTTTTCTCTCGGGGTTTTTTCTTTCTGTTCGGCTCCTTTGCTTAAAAGCCCATGATGGGTAGGTTAGACTTGACCCGAATGAACTATTACTTCTCACAGCCTCAGAACTAACATTGTGGGAAGCGAAGTGGTGATCCCAGAAGAAAATCAGTATTATTTTTTTCTTGATATTATATGGTTATATTATATTATATGGTTCTATTATATGGTTTATAATTATGATTATTTGTATTAGGTGCATTTGTGCCTTTACCAAATGTTTATTATCTATTACCACTCTTTACATTAATGACTGGCTGTGTTGTTACGGGAGATTGAATGAACCGGTTTTGGTCATGGTGAGTAAGACTGACTGAGATACAAAATGCAAAGCACCGTTTCTGAAAGTGAGAAAATCCATGAATTTTGGTTGACATGGTAGATTCAGTTAGGAAATGTTGACTTTTCTATGTCAGTCTGATTCGGTACCCAACTTAAATATGTACTTGCATTTAATACAGAGTGAATTTATTCATAAATTAATTCAAAAAGGCAAACATTTATATATATTCTTGCATTAAATACATATATGTCCAACTTATGAAAGGCATTTTTAATTTTTACGTTTTCAATTCAATTCAGTGTTATTTATAGAGCGCCAAATCACAACAGCAGTTGTCTCAAGGTACTTTATACTGTAAAGATCCCACAATAACCCCATTTATACTAGTGTTATTAGTACTTCTTTCAGTAGGAATTACTGCATCAGTAAGGTGTGGCAGGGAGGAGTTCAGCTTGTGGCACTGCTGATTTATTAAAGTCCTGACTGATCTGATAGTGCCTGCGACTGTATTTCTGGGTTGGGTGTTCGTCATCGTCCACTTGTTCAGGTCAGGTGAGTTGTTACGGCAAATCAACCATAGCACTAGCATGGTCAGGAAACTGTTTAGTAGTAGTATTGGCCCTTTGGTTAGATGCTAAGTCCTGCTAGAAAGGAATGGGTTTTTCCATAAATCTGATTTTACCGTCGAGCAGAGGTAGCACGTTCGCTGTCTCCTCCAGTCTGGGACTGACCATCTGCCTGCAGTGAGCGCTGCTGTCAGATAGAGGCAGTGTACAACCGGACTCTATCTTGCGCTTCTTTGGCCCATCAGTTAGTTGTCATGAAGACAGAAAGTTATTACATAAAATGAGCTCAAGTGAAACAGAGTGTTTAAAACAATGAAATGTGTCCAATGCAGCCACCATCTTTTCATGCTTTATTTTTTTGGTTTATCTTTACAGTTCTCCTGTTACCATTAAACTGGTTCCTGTCCCTATTTAAATATTCTGGCCAACTTGTTAGCAAGAAAATACCTTTCCCTCCTCCACCTGACCAGAACCCTGTACACTGATGGACAGGACTACAAAAAGATTTTCAGCTGATGGAAGCATGTAGTGGTCTAAAACCTAAAAACCTTGTAGGCAGCTGTGTTGACAGTGGACTTGATAAAACCACGACCACCTACTCCAACAGTTCACACCCCAAATCATCACAGCCAACTTAGAATTTGTGCCTCTCCGCTCTTCTTCCAGACTTTGATTTCCCAAATTAAAATTAAAATTTTACTTTCATCTGAAAAGAGGATATTGAACCACTGAGGAACATTTCAGATGTTTGTCAATGTTTCTTAATGCTTTGACGCCAGCCCCGTTTCCTGTGAAACGCTCCCAAGCTCTTGAATAAACTTTTCTCGACTGTCGCCTTGAGGCTGCACTTAGCCCCGTTCCTCGTCCTACCACACCTCTCCCTTTCAGTCAACTTTCCATATGCTTACATCGATACAGCACTCTGTAAACAGCCAGCATTTTCAGCAACAACCTTCTGTAGCTTACCTCTTTGGGGAGGGTGTCACTGATCATCATCTGGACACTTGTCAAGTCAGCAGTTTTCCCCATGATTGTGGTTGTGTACGTGGAACTAGGCTGAGAATTTGAATATTTATTTCTTCAGACTTTACATGAAATATTCTGATAAACTGAAATACTGGACTTCTGGTTTTCATTAGCTATAAGAGAATAATCAAAATGTAAATAGATAAAAGCTTAATTGTATATTTTGATGATACTTTTTTTTAATTTAGTGTACAGTATCCATGCACACTCCTTAAAATCTATTAGTTAACATGGACAATCTTAACTTTGATGTGAAAGTATCTGACCCTTCTTATATTATTATTATTTGGTTCATTGAATACTTTGCTTGAAAAGTAATTGATTTGAATCTGTAAAATTGTATACTTTGCTACTAAAATTATGCATCAGAATATTTAATAAATTGATCCCTTACTTTTTTTTTAGCAGTGCGTTATAAATACATGCCTCATAGGATCTAAAAAGACGAGCATTCACAGTAAAGATGAACAAATACATGATCATAACCAGTGAATATGAATGATTTCAAATCATTTTCTATTATAACTTCTGTACCTGAGCGTACCTGGATTTTACTTGTGTGGGCGACTCAAACTTTAATATCATCCCAGTACAGACCTGCATCACTGAATTTATACACACATTTTATGCATGTGCACCCAGTTATTTTTATAGTTTGTCTTTTCAACCATCACAATGAATACACTACTGTACAATCCCTTCACTCTTTATATTTTAATTTTTTGAAAGATTAGTCACTACTTGCACATTTCACGTTTCCTTGCTGTTAGGCTGATCACTGCACTTTTGCATCCCCGGAGAGGGAACAGGACTGAACATATCGATCGACTGACTGATTGAGTTGAACTCTCTGTTCTCTCAGCCTCATGTTCACATTCTGCAGCATCTTCCTCTTTTTGTTCTTTTAACCCGTTTTTGTCTGAACAGAATAGAACATTGCACACACGAGGGAGACTGTGGCCAAAAACTCCTTATGTTTCTGCTCCACTGTTCAACAGTTTTTCAGTTTCTCCCTGGAGCAGGATGGAAAATAATCTGAAAGGGAGTTTATTTGTAGTCTTGCAATCAGCGACCCTGCAAAGAGCCCCCATCTTTGAGAAATCTAATAGGTTATATCTGAAAACATTGACTGATAATAACATTTTGTTTTTAGCTGTAAGAGGGTGGCAGACTTTCGCAATCTTTTCAAAGTTTTCTGGCATGGTAGTCTTCAGTTGATCTTTGTCAAGAGCAGTGTATAGAATAGGTTTTAAGTCAGGATCAACCAAATTTAAGCCTAGACTCAACTATTTCCAGTTTTATTCATTGGCATGCATGTCTGATTTGCAGCAACACTGAATCAAAATAAAAACAAAGGGGAATTTAAATTATATTAAATTATGAAAATCAATAAAGCTGTACCGTCAACACCTTCACGGTCAAGCAGTCTAATTATGTATTAACAAAGTGAAAAGAGGTCTTCAACAAAGCAAAGAAAGGCATTTCTTTGAAAATGAGAGCAATGCTCACGTTGCTAGGTTTTTTGTGAAGATTCAACTACTTTTAAATGATCTCGCCACTCGCGATGCTGACCATGGTAAACACAAACTGTACATCCAATGGCAGCGGTAGACATTTCCTCCTAATCAGAGACAAAATCTCCCAATCAACTCCTCACTGCTGTGTACGCTCAGCTTCTTGCAAAGCGTCTGCTCAATTTAAACCCTTTAAATGACACGAGACGCCGTCTTCAGCGTTAGAAGCTGTACAGGAATGTCCAAGTGAAACGAAGGCTTAAGCTGAAATGGCACAACTTTGTTACAGCTGGTGCATTTGTTACAATGTTTGTCTTTGTGCAGCACTAATAGCTATGTGTTGACTGTCTGCTGCATGGTTTGAAGGATCAGCAGTGACTTTATATGACTTTAACACACAACAAGGTGAGCCTTGAGCTGCTAACTCTGTAGCTACAGACTGTGAGAAACCCAATAACACATACAGGAGCCTAAATAAAACAAGATGTGGACCCAAGGATAAAGTCTGGATTTGCTGTAACTCTGTTTCACCCCTCTGAGTCTTTCACAGAAACATCAGCTAGGGTGCAGAGATACAGCAGTTTCTCCAAACTGTCTGATAAAAAGATCACCTCATTATCACTCTATTGCACATCATAGTGGGACATACCTCATAATGGCCAACAGCTATACTCTAACAATACAACTGATTAAGCTGTAATTTTATGTACTGATTTTCAGGCAGCTCGTTGCAAGACTGAGTGTTAGATGAGAGAGGAAGCGTTTCCTCCACCCACATTTTGTATTTACTTTATAGGGCTATAAAATGTGTTATGCTTCATCCCTGATTGTCCTTACTTTTTGGAACTGAGGACAATCTTTGGCAAAGCAGAGACTGATCTTCAGAGAATTCACAGACATTATCATATTGTCTATAAGCCATCAACTGAACAAATACCAAATTAGCTTCAGACAGATAGAAAAGAAAAATTCCAATTAATACTAGTATAATCAATTTAGCTGATTCTGTGGGAAAATAAACTGTTTTGGTGGTAATTATTAGATATTACAAAATCACAAGTTAGAATCATTAATGGTATTTTCTATGCTTTTCTTGCTTTAGTTTGGGTTAGCAAGGTGCATATTTGGAGTAGCTCATTCACTCTATGTAAATGTAACTTCCTCATATGGAAAGTGGAAGTGTTTTATTTTTCAGTGCCAATTGTTAATGCTTGGTCAGGACCAGTGCGCTTCACTTTATATAAAATGGGCTCTGAACACCTCAGGAACACATTATTCGGTCTATAATTGATGAATCCTGCTTCAGGGCCCAAACTACTCTGCATTTAATAAGGCTGTTGTGTTTTTAACATGTTTTAATGATTTGTATCTTGTTCTATTTAATCTCAATAAGCCCCTAAAAATAGGCAGTGATCACTGTCGGCCTCTCTCGGTGTTTATTGTCACTGTTCATTTTAAAGCTCATTTTTAAACTCTTACGATGTAACTACGGCCCAGCCCATGCAGCAGTATATTAATGACTAACCTCATATTGTGGATGGATTATCTCAGTTGTTTTCCCACCCTCACGTTAACATTTCTGTAAAAAAGTTAGTGTTCATCCCCCAGCTTCGCTGTTTTAATTATGCTAACATAGCTGTGTCGCTAGCGATCACGTAGCACATCATTATATACCAGCTAGCCCAACTTCAGTAACCCTACAAACGTCACTGCTGTTTACTCTCCTGTCTTCATTTATGTTGGAAGTGATAGCAGAGCTGTACGTGTTAATTTGTCTCAGAAATCTCTCAGTAAGAACTTGCTATATTATATTTAGATGGAAACTAGCGAGCTAACTCCCTGCTAACTTCTGACTCTGTTAAATTTAATAAATTCTGTTTTCTTGGATGCCTGGATGCTAAACTTAATTGTTACACCTGGTACATTTTATTTTGTTTCATTTTATTACAGATGAAAGAAATTAGACAGTTTTTCAGCTCTCAATGATCCCGCGGTGACTGTGTGACTTTGTTAAAGTATACATGACATCAGGCTCAAACTAACTGTTTCTGTCCTAACTCTGTAAAAGATAATAATAATAATCATAATAATACATATAGATATACTCTCGTCATATGCAAGAATTTAATCCACACAGGGTCAAAAGTATATATTAAGTCTTTTATATACATATAGTCACCTAATCTTTTAGTAAGTGTTGCTTTAGTGTCTTTTAACTTGACAAGGTCTATTAACTTCTCGTTAGTGATCATGATTGACTACAACTGGTTTTACTTCAGCAGCATCAAAAGGATTTGTTTGACAGCGCTCACTGGATGAAAGTGTCACAGTCATGAAATACCTTCAAACTACTGATTCTTTGCTGTCAATGTTCTTCATGCTGTGTTAGCAACTCTACTAATAACTCATTCCAATGGCTGGCATTGCAAAGAATAACACAGAATTGAATTGAAATGACTAGATTAACCATATAAATTGCTCTGTGTCATGACTCAGCTTTCTGAGTTGAGATCGGACTGATATCTCATCCAGATATGGTATAGGTGCCGCCCTAGTCCTGGTCCTAGCTCCACCATCCTCACTTATTAAAGGATCCAGACACGCAGACAAGTAGTGCTTCTTGAGTCGCTGCAAAGAAGCTTTGCTTTTTTAGTGCTGACCATTCTAACAGAATGAAATCTACTGCAAAACAAACCCGTGCATACCTGCACATAATAAGCAGCAAGGACCGGGGCTTAATTTGTTCTGCGATGCATTTCAGCAGGACGAAAGACTCTGCAGGAGACACCGCAGAGAGCTACAGAGGTTTGTATTGATGCAATGACTGTAAAAGATGCGGCACCCTTTGCTTTGATTTATTAGCTCCTGCTCAATGTAACTGTAGCCACAGTTGAAAGGTACATATTGGTCACAGCCCGATATTGATTTTTCTACAGTTAAATGGATGGCTTTGTTTAACAGTGAAAAAGTGAGCAATTTTACTCGCACTAGCAAGCTGTTTAATAGTCCCAAATCTATATTTCATTAAAATGATGACACATTGCACTCCCAGCCCCTCTCTTTACTCCTGTTCTATTGATCTCTAGCAGTTTGGGTCTTGTAGAGAATCATAAATCGTCCAAGCATCTGTGGCACTTTTTTTTTAACACTTACCTTCCATCTCACAAATAATGAAGCACGGGAATTACACAGAGCCATGAGCGAATGTGAGGTCTGCGTTTCAGAGTATTCTCATCCTCATCATTTCCATGCAGAGCTGGACAGTAAACACCAGCTAGGAATGTTGTCATGTACAGTGCATGTTCCCTGTCACAAAAGAATTCATTCACTCAGTAGTTCTCAGTTTTTTGGAGATAACAGCAAGGAGAGTAACAGCCATAGAATTCCCTCTTGTTTTCCTTTAGTCAAAACACTCTGTGGCTCACACTCGCCTTGAACAACTACAGGTTACATCCCTGCTTAATAAGCTTGCAGTGTGTCTTCATTGTGTCATCATTCCTGAATAGATGACCTTTATAGTCCCTAAACTAGCATTTCTCTGGAAAAGAGAGCAGCAGACTTTTCCCGCATCTACCTTTCTCTCCTTTTTATTTTCACACAATTAAACCAGAGGCAATGGCTGCACAGCTCAAAAGGGGATGAGGGAATTTTTCCGTAATGGGAACCTGTTGTGTTTATGATGAATTCTGGCCAATCTGTCTGCTTCTGGAGGGTAAACACGTTTGACATTTGGTGATGACCTTATCCATTCTATTAGGCTGCTTGTTTTTCTGACAGAGATGGATAAGCCTGCTTTTTCTCGTTTCATCTTACAGAATGATGTTGGTTAACAAGGTGTCCTTGTTAGGTCAGAGCATGTTCACATTTACATGTTTCACTGGGACTGTCACTGTCTGTTTGATAACACGAAAAGCCATGAGATGCTTTCACCCCCCCTCTCAAGAATACAGACTCAATTTGATAAAAGCTTTCATTTTAAATGCAAAAGAATCAAACAAACGAATAAAATCCATAAATTTCAAATAAAGTTTTCAAATGTTTGACTGATTTTTTTTTAGAAACTGTGTAATATTTCCTTCTTTTCCCTTTTTTTCCCCTCCTAAAAAAAGCTGTCACTGTAACTTTGTAGCATAAAAAAAAAGTCGCGCTGTCAGCGTTAATCTCAACATGACGTTAACGCCATAACCGTTTTAACGCGGCAAATCTCTGTTAGCGAGTTAACACAGATCGCCCCGTGTGAGGGCTGCACGGCGTCAGCGCCTTAGCGTGGTTAGCTCGTTAACAGTATAGATGGCTGCTCGTTGTCCAGCCACACGCACGGGGCGATCCGGCTCTTTGAGCTCCTCCCAAAAATCCTTCAATTAGATTCTGTCCAATTATTACACACGTATTCTTTTTTAAATCATAGCAGGTAAATATGTTCTTATTAATCAATTATAGTATGTCCGTGTGTATTTACTGACCTCGTCCATTACAAGGTGATTTCCAGTCCCCGGCTGAAATTAGTTTCCTGTGCGTTTGTGATGGTCTTTTGTCATTATTACTGCAACAACTCTGATTTATGCTGATCGGCTTTTATAAAGCATCTTATTTTTATTTAGAGTGAACTGATGCCTAGCTTAAACGATGAATTTGGAGCCTTAAGATGAACACAATGTGTCACATTTAGAATAATGATTGCTTAAGTATACCCACTGTTGGTCATTAACATAATAATCAGTGTGTAACAATTTTATTGTCATCACCGGGACTGACAGATGTTTTTTTTTTTGTTTTGTTTTTTATAAATTTTGCTCCAAATATGAAGGGCTAGGCATAAAATTTCAGATGTGCAGGAGAAGCAGCCGTGGACAGGAGATGCTACAGTGGTTTAACAGCAAAAGGAAAGAGGTTGCTCTCCTAACAAAGTCAAGCAGTAAATCAAAGAGACGTCAGAGTGCCAAACACATGGCTTGATTGACAGGTGACCTCTGGGAGGTGCTGTGCTGAAACTCTGTGGCAAGATGCTAATCAGGATGAGCACCTGGGATCAGGGGAGTGCGTTGGGAAACTGTGACAGTAGAGGAGACGGGAAAATGTGACCCTTACTGACCCAGACACACCAACCATCACAAAGCATTTACATCCCACAATGTGGACATATTAAGAAGACGGTCCTCACAAAGCTTGTTTGTTTTGATTTGTTCACCATGAAATATATTGCATTAAGGCTAACAAGACACTTCTGATGGAACCTATTTTTTTAGCTTATGCACTAAACAATAAACAATAAACAGTGTATAGAAGGTGGAGTGTACTAAAATGCATGTTTTTGCATATTTGTCACACTTAAATGTTTCAGGTCATCAAAACATAAATATTAGACAAAAATGACAAAATGCAGGTTTCACATGATGACTTCATTTTTTAAAAAAAGCTTTAAAAAAGGCTAAAAATAGCGTCTCCTGTTTTGGTCTTCTATGTATTAGTGCAGCGGTCCCCGACCTTTTTTGTGCCACGGACCGGTTTATGCCCGACAATATTTTCATGGACCGGCCTTTAAGGTGGATAAATACAACAAAATAAAACTAGTACCGGTACCGGAAAAAAAGAAGATTTATTCATAACACACGTGAAAAGACCAAGGAAAACCGAATTAACGATAAAAACGATAACAAAATAAAGCTGAAAACCGATAAAAACCCGGAAAACCATACATTTTCACACCTGAGCCGGTACCAAACGAGTCACGGACCGGTACCGGTCCGAGGCCCGGGAGTTGGGGACCGCTGTATTAGTGCTTTCTCTATGCTGTTGTTTTGTGATGAATGCATGTTTTACTTGATGTGTGTATTGTTTTTGTTTTCACTTCCTCTTTACTTTCACTTGTCCGTTGTTCTCGATCTGTTTCACATCTCCCAGTAACGTCTACGATGGATAAGTTTGCTTTTAGTCCTTTTTATTCCTGCTTTCTTCTTGTCTTTGTTCCATCCTGTTGTGCTCCTCAGTTGTTCTTCCTTCTTTTGTGCCTGTGTTTCCCGTCTTAACTTAGTTTTCCTACTGTTTTCTTTGGACTTCCCCTATCCCAGCAGTTTAGAAAAATATTCTCTAAAAAGATAGCAGGCTTTTGATTGTCTCACCTCATTGTGATCTTCTTTACAGTATGTAAACAGTAAATACACCATGCCTTGGATACAGTGCATTTCTTCATTGCCTTCCTTTTACAGTAGACAACTGGCAACCCTTTTTTGGTGCTTACCATTTTTTAAATATTGTAACATGTATTTATAAAATGCTGTTATATCAGTTATAGCATACATTACAAATGTTGATCCGTGGTAATTTCAGAGAGCTAAGACAGATAGAGATAAAAGGAAATAAAGAAAAGTAAGCCTTGTTTTGTATCTATTTTTCTTTTAGTTTAAACAGGAACAATCATCTGTTTGATTTTTCTGAGCTGCTGCTAATGCTAGTTTTTGTCATTTTTTAAAATAATTGTTTTGATGATTGTTTTATCATTTGCTGTATTACACCTATACAGTTACTGTGCATCAGGAAACCGACTGGTTTTTTTTTTTGAGGGGGGTTTTTTGCACAAAGTGTCTTAAAAAAATTATTCTTTTGATATTTATTCTCCCATCATGTGCTTTAATTCTATGGAAAATATTCTTTGCTTTAGCTCTCATGCTGCTTGTCACTAACTATGTTTGCAATAAAGTGGCTGTGTTTTGTTTTGAATTTTAGTTTTGTCTGCAAAGGTTGGACATTTAACCTTCTAGAGTCGAAGAAATTGCTGGTAGGTCCAGATCACATGACCAATTAAGATCATGTAATAGCAACATACACTCTGGTTGAGTCTTCATTTCAAGTTGTGTCGAATCTCAAATTGTTCAATTATCTTGATAGGTCGGGTAAAACCAGACTTATGATAAATAAACTATTGTCGAGCTCAGCGCAGGAAAAAAACAGTAAAGATGGGATTTAAGAAGATTTAAAACTTTCTGCTTGAAAGCACCACCAAGCCTTCTGGTGGAAAAATGCACCACGTCAGCCAATCAAAAGATTAGAAAGCAACATGAGGCATTTGGTTGCTGAGGGAAAGGGGAGGTTGTGGGCATGACAGTAAAAGCCAGAAGAGTGATATGAACAGCAAGTTTTGAAATTTGTGACATGGTGGTAAGAAGCTTCTCGTAGTTGGTCACCAGATTTGGACACATTTCACGAGGGCCTGTTTACCTGAACTCTGTAAAATCCTTTAGGCTTCTTTGGGTGAAACCTGAAGCTTCAGCTCCCTTTCTGAGGTCTGGAGCCTGGTTAGGCTACTCCATGACATTAATGTGCTTCTTTTGGGGTCTTTTTTTTAGCCATTTTGTATTGTTGGTGGTGTGTTTTTGAAGACCTATCTTCAGTCTGCTGGCTGAAAGAAGAAGGTTAATTTTCCACGATTTTACACTACATAGTCCTGCCCAATGGGTGAAAATACTATACAGTATAAAGGGCAAATATACAGTTTCTCCGACCCCCTAACCTCAACCTTAAATAGTCACCAATAACTAATTACCGTATTTCCCGGACTACAAAGCACACCTGAATATTAGCCGCACAAGCTAAAATCAGGGGAAAATTCTGTTTTGTACATACATTAGCCGCACCTGACCAAAAGCCGCAGGTGTTTCAATGTTGACTCATCATATGTAAAAGAATATGCACAAAGGGAATTGTCAGGAAAGAGATGGCTGTTTGGAGACACACCCCTTTTATTAATATTTTGAAAAACAAGTTATGGGTACATATTTGCATAACTTTTTAGGTATATGTACAAGTAGCGGTAATTACAAGTACGAAACATGTACTGTGTTTCATAAATGAGTAACAAATGTAGTACATAACAATAACCTACAGCACACCAGAAAAATAGATTCAGACTACCTTTTAGGCTCAGGTGCAGTGACACGGCTTTAACAAGAAGAAAAGTCAGTCATTCACCATCTTTCTCTTCTTCCTGCGCACTAAAACCACCAAAGTCCTCTTCTCCAGTGTCGGACACGAACAGGCTCAGGATGGCTTCGTCATCCACTCTCCACTTCTCTCCTTCGTTGTCACTTACAAAACCAAAGAAATCCTCGTTGTCAGTGTCAGAGTCAAACACCATCAGAAGGGCCGTGGCGGTGTCCTCCTCTCCATCATGCAGCAGTCCAGCCCTTCGAAATCCGTTGGTGATCATGGATGTTTTCACACTTTTCCACGCTGTCAGATTCCACCGGTGGAGTTGAGCATAACTTGCTTTTCGCAAGTTTATCGCCGCTCGTCATCCACGACTCCCGCTGAACGCGTAGCGTTAATTTGAAGTTTGTTTTTCGCGCTACTTGTACGGCACTATGTTGCCTGGCGGATGGACACGTGACCAACATACCACTCTTGAACCCAGATACTTGTCGTGTCCAAATTCATGGGCTGCATCCTCCTGAGGCCGCATTTGTAGACCGATTACGTCACAGCGACGCGCCGAAGGCTGTCCAAATTCGTAGACTCCTCCGAATGCAGCCGACAAATGCGTCCTCCTTTTCCCCGAATTTGAAGGATGGGTCGGGTGTGTCCTTCGTGGCCTACCATATCCCAGAATTCATAGCGCGGCCCAGCCAAACTCCAGTTTCCAACAATGGCGGCCGCTACTAAGTTTTAAAATTACTCATACTAATCTTTCTGGGTCACAAAATAAACTTTTAACATATTTTCAGGCGATAAAGTAGTTATGTAAACATCAAATATCTGCTCAGTTTATCAAGATATCGCATATTTGCAAAAGTGCTTCGACGTTTTCGGAGGCGTCTGCTACCCACCAGCTCGACAGCTAGCCGGGAGCTCGAGGGTTACTGATGCGGCCGAGAACGACACAACTCCCGGCACATCATTTTCGCTGCTCGGGTTAAACGTAATATATAAGTCACTTAGACAACCTAAAAATGTTATTGTTGGGCTTTTTTCAGTGTTTTGTTTGTTCGTGAGTAAATCGGTTTGGCTGAGATTAAAGTTAGTAGATTAGATAAAATAAAACTTTATTAATCCCCCGGGTGGGTTCCTCCTTGGTTTTTACACAGCTGACTAAACGTCAAACAGAAAACTGATTAAACAGAAGTATGAGACAGTCGAGAATTTACGCCAGTGTCCCGTTATATTTTAGGTAGGAAGGAGCAGACGGCTGAGTTTATTAAACTCCACCGAGACAGCGGTGACGCTAATCAGAAGGCTAGACTGTCCAATTTCACGGCCGTTTACTTCCGGCCTACCCGACCTTCTGAGGACCCGGCCCACGTAGACCGCGAAGGCCTGGTCCTGAGGAGGATGCAGCCCATGAATTTGGACACGACCACTGTGTGTCTGATCACATGCCCTTCCGCCAGGCAACGTAGTGCCGTACAACAGCGGAACAAATAAAACAAATCGTCTTACGATATGACAAAAATCATGGACAATCCATAGAAAAGCCGCACCTGACTAAAAGCCGCAGGGTTCAAAGCTTGTGCAAAAAGTAGCGGCTTATAGCCCGACAATTACGGTAATTTGTCACCAATAACCTGGTGAATGTTAAGAGGGTTTTTCAATAGCGTTTTATAATTTGGTGCCCCTCCCTGAGCCTGGTTCTGCTGGAGGTTTCTTCCTGTTAAAAGGGAGTTTTTCCTTCCCACTCTCACCAAAGTGCTCACAGGGGGTCATATGATTGTTGGGTTTTTCCTCTGTATGTATTATTGTAGGGTCTACCTTACAGTATAAATCATCTGGAGGCGACTGTTGTTGTGATTTGATGCTGTATAAATAACATTGAATTGAATTCATGTTACACATCAGCAACAGTACGCTGACTAATAAGCAGTGAACTGAGCATTTTTATTGCCTTGTATGGTACAAAATGTAGTGAGATGGTAGACGGATTTTGCAATGCTCAGTTACCATTGCATGACTAACAGTGCCTTCATTATATAAAGCCCTGTTCATATAATTCATGTGCTTCATTTATAAACAGTTGCCTCCATTTGCTAAAGACAAAAGTGTTCATTTCTGTTGCTCAAATAAATATGTTGTCATGTGTCATTGTTTTCTCAGTGCCCAGACCCCAGAAAGAACATCCCATTAAAATAAAATTCTGTAAAATGTAGTCAATTAAAATCATTAAATAATATTTATCTTTCTGGTTCACTTACTCAGTGGGATTGTGCGAATTACAGAAACGTAAAATATATGGTCGATTTATTGGCTTATTTGATTCGATTATGCTTTGGTTCAACAGGTAAAGGCTGCAGCTGTTGTGATGGCCCCGGCTGTAAACAAAAATCCTATTAGGTCATGATAAATGATTATCTTTCTGTGAGAAAACTGTTCCATCGCTCTCCCGTGTGCCTCTTAATTATGTTCCTTGGCCCCGGTGAATTTAAAGAGGTAAATAATGATATGATTTTTTTATTACGATTCATCAACTTTGCCTTTCACTGCCATTTGAGCTCGGAGAGTGCCCCGAGTCATCATCTCTCATTAAGTAATGAATAGTGATTGGTATGAAATTACTTCACCCCACTCTGCTGCCTGTCCATTAGTCCGTTAATCAACAGCATATGACTGCCAGGCTGCACAAAATCCTCTTGCAAACAAATCACCCTCGCCCTCCGTCCCTTCCCTTACCCTAAAATACAATTCCTGATTTGCATAATGAGGGCCAAAGGAGGCCAATGTTTGCTCATAATCAAAATGCATTTATTCACAGGAAGCTGTCCTGTTTCACCCGCTTCATTCACACCTGCTCTTTTCTGTAATCAAAGCCAGGGTTCAGGTGGAAGCACAGGACTTGTAATGTGTTCTCGTTGGGCCCAGAGTCTATGAACTGACAAAAGAAGAATGTTTATGATTCAGCGAGCTTGCACAAGTACAGGCGAATCAGGAGGGTTACCCTTCACCAACATGACATGTTGACGGCCGGTGATTTTTGGAATCATCAGTTTGTTCTTTGCGCTGTGGTCTTCTTACGTGATAAATACATGCAATGTGACCAGATGTTTGATAATAACGCACAAATTCCCACCATTTCATGCTTTTATTCCTGGTAAATGCAAATCAGGACTCGCAGCTGGCAAAAATCTAATTTCAATGACGTCGATGGCTTAAAGCGTTGAATCATTCTTTTTATATTCAGTCAGTAGATGAAATGTGTAATGTGCATGGGGGCTGCTCATACGGACAGCACGACAGAGGAACAGCAGCCAAATCTGACATAAGTTTAAAGCACAATTTTAGTGATTTTTAGCTATTAAGCTCATTTAGCTCATTAAGCTCATGTATCTCACTTCTCCTAAAGGCCTTTAGGGAATGAAAAATTGATCCGCCAACACCAATTCCCCAGAGATCCTCGCTCCTCAACTATCCTTGGTCTTAATTCTTAAGGACGGTGAACGGGAAGAAAAGGCTGAGGAATGACGCATCACACAAGAACTGCACTGAAACAAGTGTTTTGGAGTGATGGACCCAAATTTAAAATTTTGGGTTGAAATCATCATCAGTTATTTCATTTTATTGTTCATTGTTTAATAGCCATTTGCAACCTACGCTTTTAACCTGGTTCAGTATGAACTGTGATTTCTTTTGTGTGTGTATATGAGAATTTTGCTTGTAATTTTTCTTCAATTGATTCTTGATGTATTGACTGAATACCAATAAAGGAATCGGAATCTGAAAATCTGTGTACGGAGGTCAGAAGAGACATAAAGCACTGGGTGTGTACAGCCATCAGTGATACATATGGATATAAGAAATGATGCAATATAAGCATGCTTTTAAAAAGATAGACTGGTGCAATAATTTTATGCTTTAGTACTATAAGAAAATCAGAATTTAAGCTTTAATTACAGATCAAAATGGCATCAAGCTTTGCAAAATTCTAGCATTTCTATATCTAGACTAGTTGTTTTGAATTGAAAAGCTGTGAAAATAGTTAAATGTGAAGGTTTGGGTGTAATATACATATAATTGATAGTAGACCTAATTTATGTGAAAAACTGTGATATACTGTTGAAATGAGGCTGTTCATCATTTCTTTTGTAAACTAAATAGCCACTTATTAAAAGAGGAGAATATCTTAACAAGAAATAATGCCTTCTGTTGTCTAGTCATTTGTCAGATGAGAGGTGTACGGGCTTGTGGTTTCACTTTTTTTAAATCCAGGCAATCGCTCAAGTGAACATCATCGGAATGCAATTATAACTAAATCTAAAGAAAGGGGAAAACATTTATTATTTTATGGATAAAAGGTATCATGCATTTGACAATAAATAGGGTAGCATCTGGCCCATGAACTAAGGGTAGTTTCACACTCACAAAATGCTGCAAAACTGGATAAGACACATAATAAATTTTTGTTTAAGTGTGTTTTAGCAGGGACCAAGAAACTTGCAGGTGAGTCCAGCAATGGCTGAATTCCTACAAATCATCCACCCACATAGCAATAAATAGCCTCCGAGCAGAGTTCACTAAAAGTCTAAATGTGCTATAACTCAGTTTGTGTTTGTTAAAGGTCTTCAGGCAACTATTTGGCAGGCTTTTTAACAATATGTGTTTTATGTCCCTGTTTTCACCATTGTTTTTGAAGGAGATATGTGATGGTCTTTATGGGATTTGAAGCAGCTTTTATTTCTTCTCTGCACAGTTTTAAGAGTTCTTTTGGAAATACTTCAGCAACTGAGGAGTCCAGATGAAGCGTCGACGTGCATATGGTCCAATAATCTAATCCATATGGTTGAAGTTATTCCTCATGTAAACATCCAATTAAATATGCTCTCTCATTCCCCGCGCAGTGTTGATCTATCATTACTGAACAGGTGCTGTTTGAATAGTGAAATGTGTAAATTGTGGAGCTTACCTGAATCTCTTGTCTCTTGACAGTCAGTGTGCATGTGCAGAGAAAAAAGGCAGACAAGGAAACGAAGTCATATTCCAGATCAATGTACCAATATATCACTGTGGGGGGGAGGTGGTGCACTCACACCAGATTTATTCAGATCATTGCAACAGATCATGCTGCAGGTTCAGTAAATCTGAATTTTAAATGCTCCCAACTGTGTGGCTGTCTGTGGAGGCTCAGAAGAGTCACGCACATCAGATAAAGAATTTCGTGCTTCAATAAGAATCGTGGAATGAAATATCTTTAATTGTTTCATTTATTAGATATTACTAAAGTCATTTATTATTTAATTTTTTTTTAAATGCAATTTTAAAAAAGAGAAATAAGTAAAGGAACCTCCCCGTTGCTTCTATCATGTCAGAATTTGAAGACTTACTAGAAGCTCAATGTTCTGGTCTCTGAACTGTCGAAGCCTTTAGTAAAAACCTATCTGGTTGTTCTTGACTGTTATCAAATGGCTGAAGAAACCCAAAGTAGAGCTTCGGGCTGATTCATCTGCAGTGCACATCAGGTGCACAGACTCCACAGGTCTCAATCGATATACAGTTTACAGAGAGTTTATCAGTCTAGAATCAGTTGTAAGTGTAGCAACAACATAGTTGGTGTTAAAATGCTCCTCTCTTAAAATGATAGGCTGCAGAGATTTTTTTCCTGACATTTAACATTTGCATTGAAAAAGCTAGCAGCACTAAATGTAGGGTTCAGCTTGTTCAAAGGTCTTACTGTAGTCATGCTAAATGAGCACGACTGGTCTTAAAGAAGCTGCTTGCATGATTCTTTCATAAGTTTACGATTCCTACCTATTGTTAGTCATGTTTTTGGGAAAAGAGGCAATAAATAAAATGAAGCTTGTGTGTAGGTTCAATAAGAAACATCTGTAGTCACACATCTGTCTGCTTCCCAGGTGTTTGGTGGATAATCTAATCACTTCCACTTCAACACACTGTCAAGCTCATTGCGACGTCACTCGTCTAATCCAATCATGTTTCCGTCCGCCTTCTTCAGTCCAATCAGCCTCCACTCCACGTACTTTAAGTCTCACTGCTCGTTGTAGGCACCTTCATACGATTCACCTCCTCCCATCTCAGCCTCCCCCAGGTTACTCAGGCTCCAGCTATGTCTCCATTTTCATGTCCGCTACAAGCGTCTAGACTCCTGGGGTGGTCGTGGCCTAATCCCGATCACCGCTGGGATTACATTCTGCTGCGATGGGCCATAGAAGTCTAATCACCAAATACCTTAATTAAATTCTGCATATTAATAAATCATGGAATCCTTCTAATGATCTCTATTTATTGAAATGGTTAATTCAACAATGGCTGAAGCTCTTGGTGAGTGACCACTGAGTTTCTGTTTGTTACAGAAGTTTGTTACAAGACCTGCCTAGCAACATTTATGCACACATCACTCACAAGTAGAAAAGAAGTGATAACAGTGAATGGCATAGTTTATAAAATATCCTATTCAGTCATATAAGAATGTGTTTCAAAGTGACCATTCACCTTAGTGTTCATATCATAGCTCTGAGGGGAAACGAGGAGCTGGTTCTCATGGATGAGCAGGTTAAACACAGACTTTAAGTAAGTTTCTTTGTTTGTTCTCAGTCAGACTCATGATATCGAGTATGTTGGAACACAGCACAATATCAGATAATGCTCTAGTTATTCTGGATGTATTAGAGAGACTCAGAATCAAGGATAATCTGTGAAATGCAAATTTCTTTCCTGTCTAATGACTCGTGAAAATGTTTCAGGGCTTTCAGCTATGCTTTTGTGTTGTGTGGCATGTTGGACATGAAAATTAAAGTTTTCATAGGACTTGCTGTGAAAAATGAAGTAAACTCCATGAGTCAGCAGCTGGTAGAACTACTTGTAGCAGCAGTAACTGATTTATTTTCAGTACGACTTTATCAGTCTCTCACGTCTTTGTGGAGGAATTTTTGACAAACTCTTCTTTGCTTCTGTATTTGAGTTCATTTCGATTTTGTGCGCAGCTTTTTTAAGCTACCACCACAACATTTTAGTCAGGTTAACATCTGGACTTTCACTGAGCCACTGCAATACCTTGATTCTTTTTTAGCCATTCGGTTTTAGATGTGTTGCTGTGCTTTGGAATATTGTCCCATTATATTGTAGAGGAATAATTTCTCTCTGCTTTGTTCAGGATTCTGCTGATGTAGGCGAACACTTCTTCTGTGCCTAATGCACTTTGTTGAACAAGCACAGCTCCAAGTCAAACTGGTCTGTGTACACAACAGAGGATAGGTCAAGGTTGGGATGGCCTAAGATGGGAGGGGATATCAGATGTTGTTTAAGTGTCTCAAAGGAATGCTTACATTCTGTGGTCCAATGGAATTTGGCTCCTTTTCAGTTTAAAGCATTCAGCGATTCAAGGGGAAATTCTACTATTCCCAAGAACCTCTGAACAGCCCTGAGACTAGTAGGTGCTATGAAATCCTTCATACCTTTGTTTTTTCTGGATCCACCTGGATGCTTTCTGCTGATACACTGTGATCTTAATAAACTTAATTATGTCTGGAATAAATGAGCTTGACCTGCCTTAATTTGTCTAACACACACTGAAGATCCAAAAAATAACTTTGAATTTGAAAAGGTCAAAGGGACACCTGAGCGCTGTTTAGTCAATGCTGTTTTTCTGAGACTCACCTAGTAGCTAAGTTTTTTCCTTTCACAAAGAGCCCTCTGGCTGGCACCACAAAAATATAAAATAAAAAAAGGATATAAATAAGGAAGTTCTTGGACAAACCGTTACAATATGAGCCAATTTCAGCCAAACTTTAGCTGTCGGACAGATTCCCTCACATTTGAATATAGAATACTTTAGTCTACAGGGATGTTCATGTTCATTTGTAAATGGTTTAAATGCACAGATGAACTTTCATATTGACCAGAAGTCTCAAGTATATAAGAACATTTCAAAAGAAAAAGTTTAGGTTGTAATTTATGTAACTAACACAGTGTCTCCACTCTGACGTGTAGCAACAAGCTGTCTAATATGAAATGCTGTCATTTAGTGCTTTGTGTTATACCTACTTCCTTTCTGACTTTTTCTGTGCAGGAGAAAAGTGGCCAAAGCTTAACTCAACACATGATTAATATGTCCTGTTTTAGTCTACGAACGTGATCCACATTACTGTTCATATTTATTCCAGTCACAGCAGATGGCCCCGCCCCTCCCTCAGCCTGGTTCTGCCTGAGGTTTCTTCCTGTTAAAAGGGAGTTTTTCCTTCCCACTGTCACATGATTGTTGGGTTTTTCTCTGTATGTATCATTGTTGTGTCTGCCTTACAATATAAAGCACCTTGAAGCGATGTATTTTCTAAGCTGCTACAATTATTGATAGCAAAGAAGACAGTTCTACTCTGAGAGCATCGCCCGACCTTAAAAAAAGTTTTACTTTTAATGTTAGTACTCTGCAACTTCAGCTTCACAGTAGTTTCTGACATCTTCCAACTGTTGGATAATGAAAAATGCATCACCATTGATCTCTGCTCTGTTGCAAATCTTGCATAACGTCGACTCTGTTGAACAAACCGTCCTCTTTTATTTCTGTTATTCATTCTTTGTCCTACCTGGTCGCCATTAAAATGTAATCTTGACAGTTTGATACCCAACATCAAAGCTGCCAGCACCACTTCTACCCAAATGAGATGAGTTCTCCTTTCAATTAAAAATGACTCCTGACTGTTCTTTGTTGGACTTTCTCTGTTCATGATTTCCCTGTAACCCTTTCATCACCTGCTCCTCATTAATTCACCTCACATGGTGTATTTCCTCCTCTCTCGCGCTCCTGTTTTCTGACTCTGCAGCACGCTGTTGTCCGTATATTTTTCAAGTCTGTAATGTAGGCACATAGAATATAAGAATTTTTTTTTTAATTCAGAAAACCCACCTGCACCAGCAATTTCAGCAGGTCGCTGTGCACTGTGCTGGCTTCCAGGAAGGCAGAATGAAGCCTGGGATTAACAGACTAACACAGCTTTACGTTTGCATATTTTTCCCCTCCTTTTAAATTCATGAAGTGGTCTATCCTTCCCTCTTTGCTGGATGTCCCCACTGAGATTGACTGAAGCTTCATGTTTAAAAATCATCTGCGTTTGACCCAATATTTCTGTTTGATTCTTCTTGCAAAGATTTCTGCCAACTCTGCAAACTGCTTAGTTTCAGGCCAACATCATAGTGAAGCTGGCATTTTAAAGTAATCCCTGGTAAAATCTTTTGTCTCCACTATCTTTATCGAGAATCCACATCTGCTAGTGATTAAACGGCTCAGCAGCTTTAAAAATTAGCTCAGAATCATATTACTTTTTATTAATAGACTTCTCCCTCATAGTCCGGAGAGAGAAAACTATATCTCTGTAAAATTAAAAGGGTGAATAGCCAACTGCGCAATTCAATTCTGAAATTTAATCAAATTGCCAATTAACTGTATTAGCAGGGGAGGCTACATGTTTAGAATTGATGGATCCCAGTTGCTCCCCTTCCTTGCTCTTAATGAAACTATAAGGCAAGTGAAATCTTCGGAGGATGACCTTCATCTGCTAATCTGGTAATTAACTTTGAATTAGACTTTGATGCTTAATTATTTACCTGCATATGTACAACTACATTTTCACAGATTACGGGAGTGAAGCATAAATAGAGATGAGCAAATTTGTGTACCGTGTCCTATTATTGCATCCTGCAGACATAACCACCCAGGGAGAGTAACTAAAACCCAGGCAGCTCTTACGCCCGTCCTCCTCCATCTGTCCGTCCATCCATCTCAATTCACTCCCCTTTTCTTACTTGTGCCCATCAAGACCAAGTGTCAGATGGAGGTGGGAAAAAAGCATTTATGGAAGCAAAAAAAGAAAATATCACGGAGTGGTGCTCTGAAGTTGCACAATGCTTTGCACAATGCTAACACGACATCAAAAAAGTGACAGCCTAAAAACCACTGTTATCATCAGCCACTTTTGGAGCAAAGGCTCCATGAAGTAGTGCTCTCTACTTGCTACAATATTGTAATGTTGTTATGCTCATTATGGCACATATGTATTAGTTCCTCACACATGCAGTCAGTGTGGAAACATACAGCCTGTTTTTAGTCTTAATGACCCCTGAAAGCCACATATACTCTTTAATAATATATAATTTCAGCACTTTTTTTTATGCATTTCAGTTCATGGCTGGACAGTTAATGACAGCTGTCATTTTGTCTGGTGTTATAAGCACATGACTTTTATTCAGCAGTGAAAGCCCAAAATCACGTGCAAATGTGATGGAAAGAGAGCCTTTTTAGGCGAAGTAAACATTTTTATAGGTGAGCATGTGAATGGATGTAATTTGTCTGCCTATTTTGCCACTGCTGACATCCCAAGCTGCATGAGTCCGATTGAGGCTACGGGACTCGCAGAGCGCACCAGCTACCTTTACAAGCTTAACTTTATGGTCAAAAATATGAGCAATCCGGTCTTTAAGTGATGACGTGATGAATCCTGCTTCCGGGCCCAAACTACTCTGCGTACTCTGCGCATATTAATGACTAACCTCGTATTGTGGATGGATTATCTCAGTTGTTCTCCTGACTGAAGTTTGGTCCGTTTACAGCATCCTGCCATGCGATTGCATTTGTTCCTGAACATCGGAAACCCTCACGTTAGCTTTTACTGAGTGGAAAAAGTTAGCGTTCATCCTCCAGCATCAATGTTTATATTATGTTAGGATAGTTTTGTTGTTAGCGATCACGTAGCATAGGGTGACCATATTTTGTTTTTCCAAAAAGAGGACACTTGGCTCAGTCATGAAGAGCTTTAATAATACAATAATGCAACTTTGGGTGACTTCAAATACATGGGTCCTCTGTCGGACTATAGGAAAACCCGGACATTTTCATCAATCTCGAAAATCCCCCCGGATGCCCCGGACAGAACGTGAAAAGTGGACATGTCCAGGGAAAAAAGGACGGTTGGTCACCCTAACGTAGCACATCATTATATACCAGCTAGCCCAACTTCAGTAACCCTACAAACGTCACTGCTGTTTACTCTCCTGTCTTCATTTATGTTGGAAGTGATAACAGAGCTGTGCGTGTTAATTTGTTTCGGAAATCTCTCAGTCAGAACGTGATATATTTAGATGGAAACTAGCAAGCTAACTTCCTGCTAACTTCTAACTCCATTAAATTTCATTAATTCTGTTTTCATGGATGCCTGGATGTTAAACTTAATTGTTACACCTGGTAAAGCAGCAACGCTGATCATTTTATTACAGATGAAAGGATTTAAACAGTTTTTCACTCTCAGTGACGCCGCAGTGATCGTGTGACTTTGGGACCTGCGGCGGAGTTTGGGCCCAGACACGGCTAATGACGTCAGACTTAAAGATCGGATTCTGGGAATAACGCTCCACCAGATGACTCTGTGTCCCCCACTGTCTGAAAGTCAAGGAAATCCCCTGTAAAGTTCAGTATCTACCTTCCATTCACGTCTACACATAGGAGGAAGCCAATGATTCCAACTCACAATATTCTTCTTATGAGATTTATGAGTCTTTGGCTTTGTTATTGGACCAGACGAACGTTTTATTCTTGGTTTAGTTACAGTATTTTGTCCTCTTCTGTAGTGTATATGTATAATGACTAAACAACCCTAATCCTACCTCCACTCAGAGGTGGATGTTAAGACGCTAAGGCTTTCATTCCATCAGTATCCTCTTTGCTTCACTGTTTTCTTCTCCTGTGGAAAGACAGAGTTTGGCTTTTTGAAATATTCATCCTCACTGCCTCACTCTTTCCCCACCTCATCCCCACCAGCTAAGATGTTGCAGATTTGTCATTTCAGGTGTCAGGTATACTTTCTTCTGTAATCCCAGGCAGCGTCAAATGAAAACCTCAGCGAAAAACAAACTCTTATTATACAGCAGTGAGCAAAAACTCTCTCCAGAAACGTCAGACTCATCAACATTAGATCTGTTGTATCTTTTCAATCCTCTGACGTCCTTTTTTTTTTAAATGAAATCTTAAATGCATCGAAAACAAGCCACAGATTTGTTTGTTTGTGCTTGATGTGAAGTTTGAACCTCTCTGTCATCTCTCTGTTGTCTTTGCATGAATAATTCCCCTATAGTCTATTCTATACTGTCTATTATTAAATAACCCTCAATTATGCAACTTAAAATGTCTTTTTCAGTCTGCACTCTTCACCGGGGCCTGTAGCCTGAGGCTGGCCTGCAGGGCTTAAACTTTCCAAAACTCCTTCACCTTTCAGTTTCTCTTACCACCTGAGAAGAAGCAGGCTGAGGCTGCAGAAGAAGCAAAGGTAAACAAGTGGAGGACAAATGCTGTGCACGTAAAGCGTCTGATTCTGCCTCGGTGTAGTTGTGTGATGTTCAGACGAGGACCACAAAGGCCCCTGACATCTGAAGAAGATGCTGTTGATTCTAAAGAGTGCCAGCAGTGCGATCTTGAAGAGGAGGGGACTGTACAAATGCATGCAGCTATGATGGTGGATTTGGATGCATTTCAGAAAAGCACACCATATGTACTTGTCACTGAGTGGATAATCCCGAGATACACAGGATCAAGGTTAATCTGTTGTTAAAAAATGAAATGGATTCAGAAGATATCAAGACCAAATATCTCTCACTCAGCACGTTCTGTGGTTTTGCCAATGCAGCACATTTAGCTGGAGGGCGAAAGTCATGATGACTTACTTGAGAGTCCAGACGTAAAGCCTGCATGGGTTTATGTCTGTATATCCTCTTTCACCTTTCTTTCACAGGCTTTCTTTTGCATGATAGAGTGGACCTTTGTAAAGATCATCTATCATTATGTGGGATTACTATTTCTTTGCATGTAGGGATCTCTTGGGATTACAGGGAGATTACTTCATATTTTTAAACCCCTGTGCTAAATCTGCCTTTATCTTTTCCATCCAACAGTTTTTGGTAAGACACTCAATCTCCTCCATCCTGACGACTTCTCAGAGAATTAATTTCTATTTTGTCAACATTAGTAAAACTTGTGATTTATGTGCATCCATCACCATTCTAGCCATTATCACCATTACCTCTGTAAGACCAAATCAGTATTATATGCTTCAGTTTGGGTGTTTTTTGTTGTTTTTTTTTTACATTTTCATATGCATTGAGCAAGACTTGCCTGTTCTCTCTCCCTAAGGATTTGAAGGAGATATAGTAGCTGTTCCATGTAGGAAACTGCACTTTATTAACAACGCACGAAGTCAGCTGAGTAAATTTGAAGGTGATATTCTGATCTGTTCTCTTTTGCCTTCTTGGAATTCCTGTATGGGGATAAATAATAGGCTTGGGAATTGTGTCTCCAACAAAGCACAGGAAGCTGGCTTAAATAAAATCTAGATAGATAGATAGATAGATAGATAGATAGATAGATAGATAGATAGATAGATAGATAGATAGATAGATAGATAGATAGATAGATAGATAGATAGATAGATAGATAGATAGATAGATAGATAGATAGATAGATAGATAGATAGAGTTTCTCTTGGTCAGCAGTAGTTTTCTCCTCAGAACTCTTGCATGGATGCCATCTTTGCTCGGTCTCTCTCTTATTGCTGAATTATGAACTCTGACCTTAACTGAGTCCTTTAGATGTTGTTCTGGGTTCTGTTGTGACCTCCTGGGTGAGTCGTTCATGCGCTCTATTAGTATTCTATTTTGTAGGCTGGCCACTTCTGGGAAGTTTCAAAACGTTTTCTCTATTTCGGGATAATAGCCAACTTAGCTGTTTTTCCATTTCAGCTGTCCTTACTGCGTAGGAAATGCAAAGAGTGACTTTAACCTTAAAGTCCAGACATGGCCGATGGGATCATATTAATCTATTGGATCACCTAAAATCATAATTGAAAGATCTAAAAACACAAATAATGCTGATTTCCAACTGCAGACATTTTCACCAAAATGATCAAAGCTGGACAATTTAATGAAACTGGTTGTAACTCAGTGTCTAAGTGTTACACACTGAATGACTTCTCAACCGATGGGAAGGGGAGTTTTTCTTTCCCACTGTCGCCAAAGTGCTTGCCCATAGTGTGTCATCTGATTGTTGGGTTGCTCTCTGTATGTTATTGTAGGGTCTACCTTACAGTGTAAGGCAACTTGAGGTGACTGTTAATGTGGTTTGATGATGTATATATAAAATTGAATTGAATTAAATAGAAAGAGGCACCGTGAGATGAGTGTGCACCGTCTAAAACATGCGACACTGGAAAAATGGACTGTTGGTGATCATAAAAAGTTTTGTAAAGCACCATTATTTCATTTTATTAGGGAAAATATTTCACCTTTCTAGCAGCTGTACAGTGGAGATTGCAGTATTCACTTCTATGGTTACTACTAAAGTTTGGAGCGTAGCTGCTGTTAAGGTTCAGAAATTGAGGAAGGAGAGTACAAACCACCATGGTCCAGAAGATCTTGGTCAAACAATGATTTTAATGACTACACACGTGTGGGAAGACACTCTGTACGCAGACAGCAAGTGGTCTTCAACTTAATCAAAGCATAAACAGATATTTTATACCGTCAGGGTTTGATTTACTGACGCCCCCTTCATGCGTCACAGACAGGATATATACACATACGTCAATATCAAAACCACAACGACTTTTGACACAATTTAAAAGAACAATTGTCTTCTATCTTCATAACAGGTGCTTCCTGTCACTGCCGGATGCTCGCTTGTCATCTTGACACCTCAGCAGCAGTTCTGCAACAAACTGCTCTTTTTGCAACCCCAGCAAAACATGATTAAACTTTCACCTATAAATGATTCTCTCTAACTGAGTGTGTGTGTGTCTGTGTGCTAACCACAATTGCACCCTATTTCACCTCGCCGACTAGCTCCTGACCTCTAACCAGACAGAGAGACAGAAGCCACTCTCAGATATGTAATGACTGAACTAAAACTATGGATATGTCCTCTACTAAATAAATGTTTTAATCAAGAACCCCTACTAAAAGCTTAATACAAGAATATGAACATATAAAAGATATTAAAATGAACTGTTGTGTAAGCATGTATTGCAATTCCTTCTATGTTCTAGTTTTCCCTCAGCATGGATCATCTAGACACTCTCACTAGTGAAGCTTTAGACCATTAATGAACCTGAACATCAACTCAAATAAGCACAGATATGCAATATGTATAAAATAGTTATAACTGCACCTGAAATACAAAGTTAATATAATAACTTGTATGCATAAACATCTTAAGGCCATCTTAAAGCTATCTGTTACATTGTTAGAGCAATGATCATATTGCAGATTATATTATGCTGGTAATAATGATTTTTAACAATAGCAGTAAAATAATTTCCCTGCTCCACACTGCTTTCCTGTATCCTGACATTCAGAGCAGCTGCTGCAGCTCTCCACCGTGTTCGTGGTTTGGTACGTCCTGTATAAGAACACAGTGCTTCCTGTTTTGGTTAGTGAAATTCTGCACCATTGCATAACCATTAATATTTCTTCATTCAAGAAGCAAGAATTTTTTGTCCCAGCAAATTATCTGACAATTTATTAAAAGCACTAATACTATACTTTCTCGTGATCCCTGCTATCAGATGCCTTATATTGTGGAGCACTCTATACGTGAGAATAAGTATTTTTCCTCCAAATGTTGAACACTCGCTTTAACCACATCATTTTCTTCTCTTATCCTCCCACTTTGCATCTGCCCAGCTCTTTCTTGACAGCCTGTCACCCCCCACAGATATATCTAGTTTCAGGTTTCACTGACCTCTATAGTTACAGCCCAGCCCAGCTGAGAAATGATATGAATGTGTCAGGTGAAGTGTGTTCACCAGCAATGACACAAAATTGGTAGGTATTGTCTGAATCACTTTTGGAAGCCGACTTGCTATTATCCCACAGCAGAGGTTGGTCACCTTGAGGAAAGATGGAGGAAATGGGTCTCATCGAGGTGAAAACGAATAGATTTAGTGTATTTTTTCCTTCCTTTTTTCTTGTCTGCTTTCTAACCACTTAGCTGAGATATGAGGAGGCATCTTGACACTTTATGGCCTGTAAGGATGCTACAGTAAATGTCTCTGGATCAATATCATTGCCTGTAGCGCTGCACAGTACAACATCTCTCTCACTTCTCTGCTCATTATAGATGCATCTGACCCATGGGTCTACATAACCTTAAAACTGCACAAACAGGAGCTACATAAACATAATGCAATGATTTAAAGGGCACTGTGTAGAAGTTTTATTCCCCATATTACTGACAAAATGTTTTCATTGATGGTTCTTTTAATAACAGGCTGCAGTTACAGGTGCAGTAGCATCACCTGCTGGACAAACGCACCGTGACAGAAGACAGCCAGATGTATTTATGCCCTTACACTTTCAACAGCTACAGTAATATTCAGCTGCTGCAATGCAATGTTGAAATGCAATACCCTCTTGTGGATGCTACTTAGACACATATCACACACTTAAATGGTGTTTCAGACCAAACATATGTTCTAATTATGTATCTGATCCATACTGAACTTGCACAGGAGTTGTCACCATCTTTTCATGATTCACTGGCATTTCTGTCATGGTGATTAGTATAAGGCAAACAATTTTGAATGTATATAACTCCATCTAGCAATTAGAAAAATTGTACTTCTCAGTATAACATTTTTGAAAGATTGCCAGCAGGCTGTGGTGTACACATGCTGTCGTCAGTGACAGATGAAATTATCATTTTAAGGAGATTGACATCTCAACTTTTCAGTCAACTTCTTGACTTTCTCAAATTTTCATTTATACATATTTGGAAGGCCAAGCTTGGAAGCAAATATGTAAAATATCTGAGATAACAGTCGTAGTGATGTGAGCAGATTATTCCAGAGCCAATCCACGAGAGTCATACTGTTTGATTGGTTTAGACCAGGGGTGCCCAATCCCGGTCCTCGAGAGCTACCGTCCTGCAGCTTTTAGATGCATCCCTACTCCAACACAGCTGAATCAAATGGTTTGATTACCTCTTCAGCATGCCATCGTGTTTGGCAAAGGCCTGATAACAAGCCATTCATTTGATTCAGCTGTGTTGGAGTAGGGATGCATCTAAAAGCTGCAGGACGGTAGCTCTCGAGGACCGGGATTGGGCACCCCTGGTTTAGACATTAAGGATTCATGACATGACATGCTCCTTTGATGTGTAGTTAAATTCAGAAACAGAAACTTACATGTGTAAATGAAGCAGCTAGCTGTGCTGGCCTTAAGCAAATATGAAAAGTGCTTCTAAATTCTGCATTTGTTGTTAGCGTGACTACAACATCTTGGATGTTTTGGGAACAGAAGGGACAACGAAGTGGAATATGAGTTTTCAGCTCATGCTAGAAAACTTTTTCCTTTTTTTAACAAAGTTAAAAACTAATCCTGTTAATTAGTCCCAAGCAAGTACACCAAAAACAAAAATCATTCAGAAACATTTAAAACACAGTCTTCTTTGATGAGATAGTGCACACAGCAAGTAAGATAGTTACAGCAGTAAAAACACAGTTAAGAGGTCCAGCTGGTTTATCTAGGATGAACCTAGCAGATAAACCAGCTGGACCTAGCAGATCCTGGCAATCACAGCAGTCATGCACCTTACCAGTATAACACCAGTATAAGTTATAAAAACAAGTAAACCAGTGTAAACAGGCTTTTTGTAAAACTGTGAAGTAGATTTTAAGAAATCCACAGTGACTGACAGTCATTTGAAAATTAGAGGCATTGTGAGGAACTGCACTTAGTCTGGAACTTAAAGGCCAGCTTAACTTTTAGCCCATTCATTCAGAAACATTTAAAAACACAGCCTACTCAGGGCAACGAGTCATCACAGGTGGTCCCCTAAGCCCAATCCTAATATATGAGAAAGGGAAAAAAAGACTTTAGCAAGCAGACTAGGGGGAAGCCAGGAGTTGAACCACCAATCTACCGCCTGAGCTACATCCTGAGGAAAGCCATTTGTGCTGATGTTTTCATGCATCCTGTCTGCACATAATGGTACACTACACTTGTTTTTAAAGGCATGTAGAGTGGGGGTATTGTTCTCAGTTGGATCTTTCTTTCAAATACATCATTTTCCAAACAAATTCTGCAGCAAAAATCCATAGCGGTTAGGCTTCAGAACCGTGTGCACTTCCAAACAGCAGACAGCGAGACGTCATTCAGAACAGCTCTGGAAGTCCAGTTCCGTCACATTTGTGCTGCTTTATCTCCCCAATATTTAGGTGTGAAATCCTGCTAATCAGTGTCACTGGAGATAATGAGACCATGTGAGATCTTATTACCTTCCAGCACCGACAGTTTCGTGCAGCAATAATTACTCCCACTGGCAGCTTTGCTTATTGACGACGCCTGCCCAAAGTATCGCTCTGGGACTAATGGTTTCCCTCCTTCACAAGGCAAACAATGGAATGAACACTGCTTCAATCAACTCTGAGTGATGGATTTAATGACAAAATCATTCCTCGCTCCGCTTTATGGCCGGGGCGGAGCAACACATGCAGAATGAGATGGGTCTCCGAGGGGATGTGTTTGTGCGAGAGTCGAGCTGTAAACACGAAACATGCCTTTTATTTGCTACGATTTCCCTGCATTTGATGATAAGTGAATGTGACCGACAAATTACTGTTAACTTGATGAAAATGAAATGCATTACTATGTGTGAGCGCAATTCCCTCATCATTTTTCCAGTGACAGTGATGTCTTTAGGGTTGGGGGAGGAAAAATGAGCTCTATTGATTTCAGGGAGGGAAGAAAGAAAGGAGAAAGGCAAGTAGTGGGACTCCAACTAGCCTCAGTTGGATCATGAGTTCAACACGCAATGACAAATGGGGGGCGGAATGAGAAAGAACACCCTGAAATCAAATTGAGTATGGATTGTTGTGGGCCTGGATTTATAGCTCCAGGGTACCCCAGACCTGGAAGTCATAAATTGATGTAGTTGAAATGGGGCGTCAGTAGGGGATTGCTGCTATGATTCGTTTACTGCGCGTTTACAAATGGCGAGTCACTGTAGTCCCACAACAGGGCTCGTTAATAGAATATACACAGACAGAATTTAAAGGGCGTGACAAATCTGCCTCTGTGGGCCGAGTGGCTCAGGGAGGCAGGAAACAGCCACATATCTGCGCGCGGCACAAGCACCGCTAAGGGACACTGATAGGTTGACATGCGAGGTTAGACCAGGTAGAGTACACATTTTTTTCACAAAATTGTAGTTTGTGTAAAAATACACAAACTACAAGGTAAACAGTTACTTTGCAAAAAAATAAAGTGATGCATTAAATCTGAGGTTTCTAAACCACTTTTCAGTAAGGTCCATATGGGGAAAGAAGAATCACAAGGAATAGAAATGTTTTAATAAGCATCCAAGTCTAAGTGATCGTCATTCGTGAGCCTATGATGCTAAATGTTTATGAAAATGTATATTTTCAACATTCAATGGATAAAGAAAGTAACATATAACAAAAATCTATTCACTTTTTTAACATTCTGCATGTTACTTGTTGCTTTTCTTAAAAGTAATGCATTACATTACTTCATTGGTCACCAGAGAAAGTCATGGGTTACACCAGCGGTCCCCAACCCCCGGGCCACGGACCGGCACTGGTCCGTGAGTCGCTTGGTACCGAGAGTTGAGGCTCGGGTGTGAAATTTTTGGTTTTCAGGGTTTTTATTGTTAACTCTGTTACCCTGGGTCTTTCCCCGTGTTGTAGTTGTGTGTTTTATTTTGAAAGAAATATTTACGCGTTACCATAGCGACCAAAGAGCATTAAGGGGCAGAGAGGAGGATGTTACTCTTACTGCTGTTAGCGCATTTCAGTAATAAAGTTACACAATTACACAGTGAATTTGCGTTTGTTATTATATTTCCAAAATACCACAGTTTTTGTCTCGGTCGTACCATTTATTTTGTTGTATTTATCCGCGACACCTTAAAGGCCAGTCTGTGAAAATATTGTGTGACATTAAACTGGTTCGTGGTGCAAAAAAAGGTTGGAGACCGCTGGGTTACACTACGAGTTACATTACTTTCTCATTACTCTGCAAAATGACCTGAAACACTTTATCACACACCAACACAATTCCCCATTTTCATAAGGAGACGGAGATAGGATCTTTTGTTTAGTTTTTAGGTATAGTTACAAGTCAACAACACAAAGTAAAAGTTAAAAGAGCCAAAAATACGTTGAAGCGATCGTCACAAAGATTCTACTTTAGAAACATGAACAGGTAGAAGTAGAGGTTGTAAGCCTGACTGCTCATCACTGCTTTAACATCATTTGGGTTCTTGGCTAGCTTAGCATTAGCTTGCCATCTGCGTAGGTGCTAGCAAAGAGCAGAAGTTCTGTTAGCAGCATAATCCAGCTGTCCTGGATGCAGTTTGCACTTTACCATCTCACTCTCGTCCTTTTGTGCAATAAAAATAAAAGTATAATGTCCACATCCACGCTGTAGGCTGCAACACTATTTTCCTCGTTCAGCACCAAATTCAAATCAGTGGATTATAGCAGTAGTGGACTGATAAATGGAAATGATAGGCGAGCTAACAATTCCAAGGAATTGAACTACAGTTCGCTGCAAGAGTTATTTTTTAATTCCGCTCCCTACTTACACCTCAGGGGGTTAATACTTCACTAATCCCCAAGGAAATTATGATTGAACATAATTTGAAAAGAGAGAGTTGAGCATAAAAATGAAGCTCTCAATTTATCAGTTGGTCTACGTCCCTACCCTCACCTATGGTCACAGGTTTTGTGTAGTGACCGAAAGAACAAGTTCGCAGATACAAGCGTCGGAAATTAGCTTTCTCCGACGGGTGGCTGGCCTCTCCCTTAGAGACAGGGTGAGCAGTTTAGCCGTCTGCTCAGAGTAGAGCCGCTGCTCCTCCACATCAAAAGGATCCAGTTGACGTGGTTCGGGCATCTGACAAGGATGCCTCCTGGGCACCTCCTGGGTGAGTAGTTGCGGGCATGTCACACCGAGAGGAGGCCCCGGGGCAGACCCAGGACACGCTGGAGAGATTATACCTCTCAGTGGGCCTGGAAACGCTTTGGTGTTCACGTGGGAAGGCTGGAGGAGGTGGCCGGGTAGAGGGAGGTCTGGGCTTCTCTGCTTAGGATGGATGGATGGATGGACATGCTTGTATTTATTTGAAAATTATGTCTTTTATAGTTTGTTGAGGTACAGTTTGGTCCACATAAATCCTTCAGCCCGTCCAGAAAAATGATTAGCCCTTATTAGACAAGCACAGTAATTAATTTGGAGTACAGTTTAACTCACAACAACCTGTCTCACAAGGCCAAAGCCTGAATTGGATAGCTATTGGCATGTAATAAAACCAAATACATCCTGATGTAAAAGAAAACTGATGAAACTTTAATTTTGACAAATTCCATATTGTGACACGAATCATATGTCTAGATAATTCCTAGCCTCTTTCACAGGTCTAAACAACAAATCTCATTTTTTTTAATATATACAAAGTTGCCAAAAAGTAGCATGTTTTCAGTCTTCTCCATGACAAAGGAAGATTGATTCTGCTGCAATTTTACATCTTTGCATTAATAGCCAGCAATTGTTTCCGTATTATTAACCAACACTTTTCAGGACATTTTCCGTGTCATGTCAACACATTTTAAGCTTTTCGCGAGTCATTTCACCCTGAGAAGGACTGCCGGAATTGATGGAGCGGAGACTACAGTAACTAAGATAACCCCTCTTTCGAACTGTGCTGAGATGACAAGCTTCTCAGAATGCATTCTGCTGAGGCTGCACATACGCTCACAAGTTGGCTCACAACAGCATGAACGAACAGACCAAACTTGCAGCACGTCAACAGTTCACGCTCAGTATCACGGTGTGAGGTGTGTTGTGTTGCCTGCACCAATCAATCACTGTTTGAATGCTTTGTGGCCTTTTATGGCCACAATTTTGCACCTTCTCAAGGTAACTTCCAACATGAACATGCTTCATTTCACAGAGCAGTCCACAGGATGGTTTAATGAACATGACAAAAATTCATATCATCAGTAAATACCAGTGACCCGGGTCCAGTGGCACCCATGAATGACAATGCAGTAATTATGCCTTTCACAATGTTTGAAAGATGCTTTGGATCATGAGCTTCTCATTTCCCTTCTCCACACTCATCCCATCCCTCTTCTACGAGTTCATCTAGGTTTAAGCTGTCCCGAAAAACTTGTTTCATACATGAACAGACTTTAAGATGTTTCCTGTGAATGTCTTTCTGCTTGTGAGTGTTACCTGTTACTGTACTTAGACTTGGATTCCTTCTTTTTAAACTGTACCAGGTTTTTGATTCAGTTCAATTCAGTTTAATATGTATAGCCCAAAATAACAAGTCACCTCAAAGTGCTTTCTATTGTAAGGTCAAGACCTCACAATAATAGAGAGAAACCCCCAATATTCAGATGATCCCCTATGAGCAAGCACTTGGCGACAGTGGGAAAGAAAAACTCCCTTTTAACAGGCAGAAACCTCCAGCAGAATCTGAGAGAGGGGCAGTCATCTTTTGATGTGTATCAGTCAGAATGATTACGTTCTTTGTCGCCCCTAATTAAAAGTACTTTTAAGGGGAAACATATATGCTGATAGCACTCTGTTAGAGTTAACAGTAATGACCTCGCCGAGCTAAAACCTAGCCTTTACCTCATGCTATGAGAATATGTAACATGTATGACCTCTTAACATGAACCAGGCTCCTAAAACTAGGCTTGTTTACCATGTCGCCAATATGCAACACAACCGTAGCCCTAATCCCACAGCAAATTCAAAAGTGTTAAATGTTTTGGTGTTAATAGTCTTCTTGCAAAAGTAGAGTTAATTTTACTCTAAGCAGAGTCACATTCTTTTAATGTAACTCTGAGGTGTAAAATGATAGTAGTTAAAATCGAGTGTTAAAAATGAGTGTTTCTATGTCAAATCTGGAGGTGTTACAATGGAAACATTAACTCTTGACCTCTGAACTCTGAACTCCTACAGGGGCTATGACACCAACAGAGTAAATTCACAGACTCCGCCCCCAGCACGGCTCCAATCGAAGCTGAAGTGAAGCCGTTTTAGAACATTTTGCTCTACATATTTGAGTTGTTTGCCATGCTTGGTAAGTCATTTTTTCAAAGATTGTTTCAATTATTATTATTAGCTTTTACTTCTGTGGCTCTTTGGAGTTGAGACAAAGCTGTGTTAAAGGCATTAGCCATGTTGCTCGGTGATAGCATAATATTCTGTTTTAGCTAGCCTTGAAAAAAAGCTTGCATGTGAATTTTCAGTCAAATTTTTTGGTCAAATACACCTAAAACAATGTCTAGAATGTGAAATGTTGGTATAATGGTGCTACTTGAACCCTGAAAATGATCTCCCATAAATAAAAAAAAAACGAGCAAACAGCAGTAGCTGACGTCCTGACTGGATTCTATGGTAGCATTTAGATCCCTCCAGAGTTTTGCGCACACGGTTTAGGTAAAAATGAAAAAGGTTGAGGTTTTACATTTAGTTCAGTATTACCTGTTGCCTGTGTCTTTGTCTTTTGGGAAAATACTTTACACAAGTAATGGCTCAAAGAGGATTCCTTTTTTTTTTTTTTTAACTGTGCTGCAATTGATTACCGGATTATTTGTGCCATTAATTAGTGTCAACTAATTTATTTTTTTTTCAATCTCCACATAGGATATGCTTGTGAAGATGGAATGTGGGGGAGAGCAGAAGTGCGTTGAAGTTCCACAAAGTGATGAATGAAGGACATGCATATTGTATTGAAGAAATAAGTGATGAGAATGCTGTTATTTGCATTTACCATGTCAGACCTTTGATAAACAAAATTCTAATGAAAGTGAGAACATGTATACTGTTACATCTTTCAGAAAATGTTTTGAAATTGTGGTGCACAGTTCAGAATAAATGTTTTTAAAAACCATTGCATCTTTTTAGTAAATGTTTATTTCCAAAAGAAATTTCTAGAGGTTCAGAACAGGAAAATTCCCGCTTTTTAGAATTAATTAGAAGATAACTCTTACGTAGTTAAACTAAAATACTCTTTGAGAGTTAATATATAAACTCTTAACACCAAGTGTTAAATTATCAACTCCAGACAGATTTGGTGTTTAACACTAAATCAGAGTTAACTTACCAACTCTCCAAAAAGAGTTAAATTAACACTCTCTGGTGTGGACCCATATAGACACTCTAATAGTGTTGAAATCAAATCTGACAGTGTTAATTTGGACATGCTGGATTTGCTGTGGCCTTGATTGTACTTTCTGTGTCCTCAAGTACGCTAGGATCAAATCAGGTATGAGTGACATGAGTTTCATTATAAGACAGTGAACACAATGGTCCACATGAATGCTGAGGTTTTGTGACCGCAACGACTCTTGCACATGTGCTCCATGTCTAGTTGTTCGCAGTGTTAAGTGGCTAATCCTCTGAGATCTAAGGCATTATTAATGATAATCCTAACCTTATGCTAACTCTGTACTTTTAAGAAAGAAAAATGTCCATTTTTAGTGTTTATCAGGTAGAAAGATTCTTTTTTTTGTTTTGGGTTCAGGTTGGAATCATCATTCAAACTGAGAGAGTTAACATCAATATAGAACTGAGGCTCACGAACAAAATAATTATGCAAAAGAACATTTGTCATTTATTTTTTTCATATATGTTATAACAATATTATGCTATATACTGCATATAATTATATTTCTATTTCTACATTGAACACAAGCTACTAAGGAATGCGTACAGTACAGTCAGCAACATAGAAAAATATTATAGTAGTATTGGCACAGATGAAGTAGTATTTGTTTTATACTTTACATGTTGTACATTCAGCAAAAGAAATGCAGAATGAAATAAATTAATGATTCTTTGAGGGACATGAAACATTTTTATAATCAGATCAAACAAATGGAGGGTCCAAAATAATAGGGACAGCGAAGACAGATGAGCTTTCACAGACATATAACACAGTTTCCATACACACCTCCATGTGCTACACATAAACAAGGCTCTCTAAAAAGTCAAATACAAAATGGTTCAAGTCAGTCAAGTGTTGGGTTTATAGAATTTACTCAACAACATAAATGTACAGTTAACAGCCAATAAATATTTGGTAAAAAAGAGAGCTAAGAGTGACGTAAATACAATTCTTTCTGATGAAACCTTCAAATGAAACCTTTTGCAGGACAGCCATCCATCTCATAAAGCAATTTCATACCTCTGTTTGCCCTTGAAGGGGTCAATCTCAATACCTCTCCATCACTTTTCCCCTCCATTGATTCCTGCCGACTCCTTTGAGTAAACACACACAAAGGAAAAGCAAACAAGCTTAAGCCTCAGCCATGTACAGTATGTGTGTTTTTGGTGCATGATACACGGCAGCTCCAGCAGACTGCTTGCGCAGCTTTGCTTAGCGGGTCTTTGAGAACCGTCGTCCTTAAGGAACCCATTTGGTTAGAGTCGATCACAGTGACAGAGCAGCAGCTTCCACACGGGGAAAAAAAGCACTTTGCCGTGTCACCGGTCGTTCTTTGAGACAGCACGCTTTGAACAAAAAACAATGCTTGTACAGCCAAGACAGACAGGTGAGGTTAGTTTTTACAATGAGAACAGGACGTGACCTTCAGATCTAAAAAAGAAAGAAAAATAGCTGTTTGTAGTTTGTAAAGCTAGTGGAAGTTGATCCAAGGTTTTCAATAAAGTGCACTTCAAACCAGTGCAAAGGTTAAAATATATCTCTCTGTCTGTATATAACTACATATGCAGCAGACGCATAACTACAGCTGGAAATGAGACGTGTGTGACAGTTCTCTAATATCAGAATATGTAAACACTGTCTGATGAACAGCACGGCGGTGAGGAAACAATCCTCGCCAGGATGCTAGAAAACAACACTTTGCATCTGACAGCCAAGGATGTGGGAAAAGCTGATGAGATCACAACACGGCATGTTACATGTTCAAGAGAACATTCGACTGCTTGCACAGCGGTTCCCTGCTATCATCATGCATCACATTGCGTAGACAGTGTGCGGGGGAGAATCTTGGCAGTGTGTCAGTATTACACAGAATCATCCAGGATAACAAAAGCAATGACACCCTGATTTACACCAATTTAAAAAAAAAAAAGCAATGCATTTCAAAGGGTTTTAATCTACAGCTTTACATGGCTAATTAGAAAATAGATCCTCATTAGACCACAATAGTCTATTGTATCGTACAGTCATGAATGGCAAATCTTTGTCACATGCATGCACATCAAATCTGCCGTTGATTATACCAGCAAGCCTGTTTACCGCCTGCCATTCGAGATTCAAGACGCATTATCAAAAGAACTGATTAACTAGAGGCTACAACTACTAGTAGTTGTATATAATTTTATATTTTATAGCAGTAATTCCATAAAATTGCTTCATGATTGTTAGATTGTTAAATATTCATCACGTCAAAGGAAAAATTGTTTGCTAAACCTCTCCCCCGGTTAGCTATCGCTCCATCGTAGCAACTCGTTTAGGCACAAGAAGCCTGTCAAGCTATGGATTTCTGCATGTTTAAGTGTGTGGGCATTTATACAGTGCTTTTCTAGCTTTGTTGATAAATCAAAGTGCTTTTGACTCCAAGCCACACTTAAACATACATTCATAGAGTGCTTTACTCGATGCAGTTTAAATATTTTATCTATACATCACATGCATGGCCAATTTAGACTTTAGACTGTGGAGGAAGATTACCCCGAGGAAAACCTGCTCATTCACAGGGAGAACACGAAAGCTCAACACAGAAAATTCCCAGCTGGGGTTCAAACCAGTGAAGCAACAGAACTAAACGCTGCCCGTGGCTTGTTCCAAAACCAAAAGTAGGCACAAAAGTATGGGAGGGTATGATAATGTTGGGTGCTACCATCAGCTGCAGCTGTATGCATTTACATCTTACATCATTGTAACCTATCAACTTCCACATCCAAAGATGTCCGGGCAAAAGTAGATGAATAATTTGTGTTATAGGTTGTGACATATAAGAAGTTGTAGACTGCCTTTAGATAAATATGACGTTACCTTTTGGAAGAAAATGTGCTGTACTGTGCTGAGGGCTGAACATTTTCACTGTCGCTACTTTGGTGTTTTTAAACCGGATGTGAGAGGGGAAACTGACGGAGAACCAGAATGCACTGCAATCACATGCAGCAGCCACTTGTCAACCACACAGCAGCCCTGGCCTAAGGGCTTTTACCCTTTTACTATTTTTTTATAACCTACTAACCTACTAAGGACCAGAATTTACCAAACATGCACTGTGACACCATAAAAGAGATCAGAAGAGCCAAGGACAATTTTTCCATTGACTATAGAAGTTCTTTTTGACACAAGAGGAGTCGCCCCCTTCTGGTCATTAGAAGAAATGCATGTTTAAAGCCACATACAGTATCTTTTATTTGGAGCTGATTTCTTTTTTCTTTTTTTTCTTTTTTTTTTGCATTATTTGACAAATACTATGGCTGTGCAGTTATTTATTTCAAACACACCATATAAGAAGTCCAAAAACATCATGAATCTACATATACACTTCTTGTTCCAAAAATCCCAAATGCCAAATTCACATTCACTTTTTATATAATGCCATGCACACATTGCCTAAAATTTGTCTGCCATAATGGACATGATACAACAACCTGTTGCTAAGGAAACATATGTATGCCTTGACTGGCTGGCAGCAAATGTTTCCTGTAGTTCTTCAGATTTGTCAGCAAACACTGTTACCGGCACTATTAGCCAAGCAGATATAAAACAAACCAGAAAGGGAGAAAGCTCACCTTCAAAGTAATGGTCAGACTGTCGCTAAGATTTTGTGTCTAGTCTTCAACTGATCTTGTCACCATTTTTGGCACATGTCTAAAATGGGTGATGAATGGTTGGTGGTCAAATGTCTACAGAATCAGTATAAAAACGTCTAATCCCAACTTGTACTACTTTTTCCTTTGTGCGCTGTTTAACACATTTTGGGATGTTGGCTTCCCCAACCAACATAACCCAAAACGTCATGCAAACGTCATAAAAATCATGCAAATAAAGCTATGTTATGTCTAAATTCAGCTTAAAAAAGGAAAAATTGCAGGCAACAAAGTCAAACAGAGGTATGATAGTCAAGTAGCTGAGATTAGCTTGATTGGTTAGCTAGCTAACGCTGAAAAATCCAGGAGCAGTGACAGGTCTGCTTTTGTCTACTTAGGTCTGACATCACATTTTAGTAATGTAAACATTACTGCAGGTTGGAGGGGTATCATTCTAGATTGCATAAGGGCCTTAAGAGGCTGAAAAGCTCGACAGGTGGCACGATGGTAACTAAGGGGAGGTGGGGCTTAGCAAATGGTCCAATCCTGAATCTTGTTAATCTGTTACTAAGTCAGTACAAAAACACAATTACAAAGTAAATGCTATCACAGCAGGTAGGATCATTTCTTATCAAATATACTTTGCTGCACACTTCTATGCAAACGTTTGTTGTAGCCTAACACTTAGCTAGTCATGGACAGCAAGATTTTTTGAGATGTACAGATAAACATACAGACAACACACTTTTTACTTTTCATTTGACACATTTGATGATAATTACACACAGAGACTTAAATGTAGACGGACTACTTACACTGTAAATAACATAAGCAGGTAAAAAATAAATAATTTTAAACAATATAGTCATTTCTGTATAAATGAACATCTATGTTTCGTACAACAAAATACTTCATGTACAATCAAGGACATAAATGCTATGCATCTATTGCCTTGTAAGGATAGTGTAAGACTATCATTAGTGTAACCCTTAAAGAAGAATTCAATCAACCAGCGATAGCAAAGGCTCTAAACCAACTCTAAAGGGAAAGAAAGTAAATGCTTTAAACCACAATTAGCATCTGTTAGTGTTCTGGCTGAGAGGTTATTCATAAGGCCGACAAAACATCTACAATCAATCCTGTCATCGATGTCAGATGTTTTGCTTTGACTGGCTACACATCAAACTCAGACTTCTGAGTTAGCGGTTTAAACAGTCACAATATACCAATCCTTTATTAACAGCTGCTAACCATCCTAACAAATGGGATATACAAATCTGGCCTCTTGGATACCAGGAAATATATACATTACATCTATTGTACAGGGTAAAATGACCTCATCCCCTTCCTTTATACTCTTTTATCCACCATTCAGATCGGTCCAGCAAGCCTGCAGTAGGAGCACCTTTACTTGAAGTAGTTGAGTCCTGCCACTAAGAAGAACTTCTCCAGGAATAGCTCAGAGTCCAAGACGGCGATGTGGGCGGCGCGGCCGATCAGCGTGTTGGCTGTGTTGGGTAGAGCGTGGAACACATTCTGGCGGATCAGGCGGCACTCTTTAGCTTCTACGAGTGGCTGCAGGAGGTTGTTGATCATCTCGGTGTACACGGGCCCTTCAGTGCGAGGAAAAAAAAAAGGAAAGTAATAGCGTGTCCTCCTACGTGCATGATGTCTTATCCATATTCAAGTGTTAAAACTTAGGGCCACAGTTAGATTCATTAGTGATTCATCAGCTGTTTTTGTTTGGTCAACAAATGCCAGATATTCTATGGAGAAACTTACTTTTTCATGTTGATAGAGTGGATATAAAATTAGGAAAGCTTCTAAATATAACGCAGTGCAGAACATCACCACCATCTAAACGACCTTAATAAGAAACATGAAACATACACCCCATAATAACAATAATTCTTGTCAATTTTTCTGATTTGCATACTTACTGCAACATACTTCCGTTCCACTTTTTTTGAAATCTCTGATGAGTGCAAAGTTTTGCCATTGCAGAGTGTTTACCCTTACTGGGATTTTTGCCCAAAGTTGCATGAGGCATGTACAGGTGCTGGTGAGCCAGACTGTTTTTTGCCCCAGTGCAATGACTTCCTAGAGTCTTGGCTGGTTGCCATACAACACCCTAGAGCCTAATCTCCTGTAAAACTAAAAATGTCATGCCAACCCCCCCAACCATGTCATGTGTGGAACATGGGTGGCAGGATCAGTTCAGAGTGTCTGCACAGATATGTATGACTTAAGTTTTCCATATGGGTAGAAATTTAGAAGAAGTTGCTAAATCTGAGCTGTTAAAGTCCAGAGGTTTATAAATGAAAGCAAATGAATTTGTTAAAGACGTCATCAGGCGATGCATTCATATTTAGCCACATGCTTAACGGTTTTTATACAAACTAGCAGATGTTTTAAGAGCTGACGGCTTGATGTTTTAAGGACATTTCACTTCTCATTCAAGGTTTCTTGATTTCTAAAAACAAAAGGTGCAGAGTGCCAGGTATTTACCTCCCTGTGGGGGTTAAACAGAGCTTGTGGCTTACAACACCAGCTATCAGCTACCTACCATGCAGTCTTGAGATCTCTTTCCAGGCATTTTACCCGTATTCACACTTTGCCTCTAGTTACCTTAAGGTCTCGCAGTGATTTAACCCTTAACTCCTGGTGACGTTAACAACTTGCGCCTGTTTTCACACCTTAGCTCACATGATCAATAGTGGATCAACGACCCTCAAGACCACCTTGAACTCTCCACCTTTTGGTTTTTAAATCTGAAGAAGTCTCTTGTGCTACGTCCACATGCACACGGATATTTTTGAAAACTGAGATTTTCCGTTTTCATTTTGAAAAAACAAAACAAAACTCTGTCCACATGTAAACGCTAAAAACGAAATGTTGGCCAATCAGAAGTCTAGAAGCCTGGGTGTCAGCGTTTTCAAAACTACCCATGTACGTGTGGACATAGCCTTGGATGAACGGTCCAGTTCCTTTCTTTTTTTAAACCCTGACCTGGATGACTAAGAAACATATAAAACTAGAAGATGATACATCAGTGAATGTATTTGGCCTACACTGGCACAGTTACAGGTCTTCTGCTAACCATCTATAACCACTGATAACCCCAACCCTAAATGTATGGTATAAGATTTTTTTTTCATTATTCCATAAAGTCTTGGCAATCCATGGACAAAGAGAGGAATAATTCTCACTGACACATATAAAAATCTGTTGAGGCTATTTTCCAAAGAGGTACTTTTTTTGCTTCTCTCCAAATAATAAGGTCAGTGTTGAGAGCAAAGGCTGGACTCATCACTGATGAAGCCCTTAAAAGGTTTTGCATGTGGGTGTTCTAGACCCAGACATACGTAAAACAAAAGTAAAGCATTCCTATATCTTATTTTAACTCAACAGGGATGGCATGAAATGAGAAAAAGTGTGACTAAGTAACCTTCTGGCGTTTAAGTCATCGATGACACCATCAACTCTAACTCCAACTCAAACTCTGAACCCGAGGCGATCAGAATATGTAATTGCTGTTTTTATGACACTGTTCTGTCAAGTCTTCCCTATTAACCTGCAGTGTTAGAGGAGAGAAGGGGACACAGTCTTACCTGCTGTTATGTGAGGCACGCTCCTTTCGTGAATAATGTAAAATGTCATTCTAGGAACAAACAAGTGTGCTAAAATAATGTGGACGACAAGGTCCCCAGGTGCCCAGATATCCAGATAGAAACTATTGAAATACAAATATGAGCTGAAGTGATGACAGCTGGATTGTTCACCTGTGGTTCTATCTTTGAGAGCAGTTTTGCACATCTCTATTCTGGCAGAGTGAAAAGGAACGTAGCGGTCCTGCGGAGACGCCACTAGCACAACGTTCTTGAAGAACTGGAGCCCTACAAGGACATGAAAGACGCAAGTAAAGGAGACAGCACAGAGTAGAGAGAAGGAGGGCAAGACAGGGTAAAGGATTGAATTGGTTGTAAAATGCAAAGTACAATCACAAAGCACAATGACAGGCCTTGATACGATAAAGCTGTGTTTTTTTTTTTCTCTCTCTCTCTAGTCTCCTCTCTGTGTGCTTTTAAGAGAGTGCACTGGTGGGTTTCCAATGGCAGGGTTTGGATCACTTTGTCAGCCTGCCACAGCTGTAGAGAGGGGGGGGGAAAGCGTTTTCAGGCTTATCTTCTTCAAGCCTGTGTGACAAACGACTGCTTTGTTCCACTCACACAGTGGGGAGGCCTCTCACAGGCCTCTTGCAGCTCGCTGGCAGGGGTTTGAGTGTTAGCGAGCTGACACGTACAGAAATTTGACAAAAAAAAGACAAGATGACAACATTTTCATGAATATTTGAACAGCCTGCCTTTCAAGCAACAGTCTGTAAAGTGGGGCCGTCAACACGCAGCCTCTGTTTCGGATCTCAGCCGCTTTCAAGCCGTACCTGGTTTCTGACTCAGGAGATAGAGGAACGTTTTCCGTGGATCAACGTGATCTCTGAAGGTGAGCTGCAGCAACGATCCGGATTTTTTCAGCTTCTGCATTAACCACAAACCTAAGCAAAACACACACACACCGAATCAGGACTCCACATGCATCACAGTAGCTGAGCAGTATGGATGATATTCTTAGACAAAAGACAATATGCTGCTGAGAGGCGCGAAACATGCAGCGCTCTGCCTTCTTCCAGGAGACGAGCCGTGGCCTCACCTGTGCTGACCAGTGTGCTGTTGTTGTACAGCGTTCCCAAGTGTGGCCCTGACAACGAGAGGAAAGTGTGCAGTTTGGGCAAATAGCAGCGGAAGCGAGGCCTCGTCAGCACCGAGCGGATGATGATGTTCCCCAGAGAGTGGCCGATGAAGCTGTTGGCCGAAGACAAACAACTTTCAGAGAGAGGAACTTGCAGCATGAGTGGGCGGCTGGGAAAAAAAAAATGCCTCCAACGCTGTTGACCTACGACACTGCCCGATAGCTTTGGTAGATTCCTCTGGAAGCAGGAACGGGTTGCAGCGGAAGCTATTTGGAGATTCCTGCTGCAGCATGCGGTGATTACAGAAAATTCATTAACTTGCTAAATGTTTAAACATCCTCAAAGGCAATGACAACTTATTGATGCGAACATAGAGGACAAACCGCACGAATTAATAGCAGCTTCCCAGCAGTGGGAAATATTAGATTCATCAAGCTATGTCTGTCACTTAGTTTAATTACTGTACTGTTGCGGCTCTACCCACAATCCCTCATCTCCATCCCTGCTCCTTCTCATCTGTCTGCTCCCAAACTAAATATAGAGGTAATGTGGAAAGAACCAGATGCTGTTGCGGCACTCCATTGCCTTTTGTCTTTGATACTCGCTCCCCAGAGAATACGCCACAATAAAAAGAGAGTTAAGAAACTTGGGCAGAAACTCTCACAAAGAAATAAATTGTCACATTGAGGGCAATTAAGCGGGAAGATGAATAGCTTAATTTGATTGGAACTAGGCAGCACAGTGCTGCATAAAGCAGCGCAGTCTATCATGTGAAAGTCACAAGCTTATTGGCACGGTATGATAAGAGCTTTTCATCTGTTTTCTGCCACTTATCCATTTTGAGTCTATACATTATGATGGAGCTGTCATTCTCCGAAGTTAAGACTTCCACAGAAGAATCAGAGCCAAGTCTCTGCTGCCATCTGCTGACTGGACTGAATACTGCTCAGGCTGGTCCTTTACTGGTTTCCCTTAACCTCAAATGACTTCCCACATGAGAATCTTCTAGCAGAGGAACTGTAAGACCAAAATGAAACTACAAACTCAACTTGAAGGGTGATATATTCTAATTTCTGGAAGCAGGCTTGTTTGAAAAGTCACTTGAATGTATTTGCACCCTATCTCTGCCCTTAGGGGGTTCACCAGCAAGCTAGTGGATATTAAGAGGTTTAATATCCAATCAAAATGAAATGTGTCAATAATGGGCACGCTGCAGCGTGTTAAACCTGGCCGACTGACCTGATCCTGCCTATGGTGAGATTGTAGAGCTGGATGTGCTGAATGATTTCATCCAGCAGCCTGTCCGTCATGGCGTCGAAGTCTGCAAACGTGTCGGCCTATGGGAGAAAAGCAAGGCTGTCAGCGCTCTGCAAATTGCCTCGAAGCACACTTTCACAGTTTTGCTCCCGTCACTGTCAAATGTACCTGGTTCCTCTCAGACATGAGGAAGTCGAGCCTGGATCCTGGCAATCCCAGCTCTATGAAAGTCTTCACAAGACGAAGGTCAGCACTGTTTCCTAGAAGCAGGTGACGAAACAGACACACAAAGTTTGTAGCTCTGCTTTTATTAAGCATGTTCGATAAACATTTAAAAGTTAACCTGAAATGAGTTTCAGGGAATTAGTATTCACAGACTGCACAGTGCAGTGTAATAAAGTTGTAGGACTTTATCAGGCTATATTACATTTACAATGCTAATAGGGAATGATATGAAAGGCTGTACAGAAAGTTATGGATGTGTCAGTGCAATGCAGACGTGGAACTGGATCGCAGCGAAGCAGAACATTTTTTAAATGTGCAGCCTCACCATCAAGCCCATGGACGCACACCACCAGGTGTATGCCGTCATCAAACTCCTCATCATCCTCTTCAGGAGGGAAGTAGGGGAGATCTGATGCCAGGAGCGGGAGGTCGCTGTACAAGCTGGCCTGGAAGCTCAACTCTTTGAACAGCTCCTCTTTGGCTTTGTAGAAACTGGAGAAAAAAATGTGATATTATATTACTAAACTTATACTGAACAATTTTAAGCTAATGAGATATGAGCTGATTTAAGCCTTTAACCCTTTGCTGTCTCAGCCATCATACGTTCTAATTGTAATCTAGTCTTAAAAGGGCAAAATGTGGCTACTTTTTCATGTGTGACAGAATGATTCATTTTTATGACTCTTGACTGTAAACACTGGAGAGAATAGTTTAATAATATTTTTTAAAAATTATATACTATAATTGCCTAGCTTTAAACTTAGGCCTGAGTTTAGGGTTGGCATGTAGACCTTAGAGCAGGGGTGGCAAATTAATTTCCCCAAGGGGCCACATGAGATGTGGAGGGTCGCGCCAGTAGTCTTATAAAAAGATAAAATTGATATTAAGCAGAACTGAGTCCAGCCTACTGGGACAGTCCTCCACAACAGTCCCAGTATCTCACTTGCAGCCTGTTGGGAAAACCTAATTGTCTACCGCTGCCTTAGAGACAAGTTGATGAATGTTTCATTTTCCAAAAAGTGAATTACTCCTACAGCTTTCGCTGTGTGGCCCAAATATAATAGACAACCTACATTCAATTTTCAGAATTTACATTGCTCATGCTGCCCACTTCTTGAGCAAGCCCGTGTTGCTTAACAGAAGTCTCAGACTAACCAGTAAACTGCTCAAAAGTTTTACTACTCTGTCATTCTGCCAGGTTTCAGATTACAGTCATGCAGAAGTCAAAGCCAAGCCGATTCAAGTTAGTGTACTTCCAGCTTATCGTGATGGATTTGTCTGTGTACTCTTTGATGTGACTTAATACATTCAGGAGGCATTTCACCTCGTTTTGGCTTCCTTGCTTCATATTTGCCCTCGTTTCATTTTGTTATGCTAGACTTTCCAAGCATGAGTAACTGCCAGCTACTGCACCAGATGTCAGGAGTCATCTCCCAAAACCCATGTAAACCCCTCATGTTTTGGCCTTCAGTGATTCCTGAGATTAGGGACAAAACAGGTTTTAATTTTCTAAAATATATTTTTTGATTTTTCAAAAACACATTTACATATAATTGTTACACAAAGTTTTGTCTGTCTCACCATGTTTTGGTACAATCTCCCAGGTGTAACAGTTTTTAATAATTTATGTTTTTGCTGGAGAAGTGCAAGGTTTTTGTCAACACCGTCAGACACAAAGAAATGCAAAAATATATATTTTAAATGAAGTTGTTGCAGCTATTTTGACAATTACTTTTCATACTCAGTTGTAAATAGCATTTGTATTCTATTTTATTCTGTTGTATATATTATTTTATTCTATTCTATTTTATTCTATTGTATATAGTATTTTATTTTATTGCATTCCAGTGTTTTCTAATTTCTGCTACATAACTTTGCACTTTTGCTGTAACAAAACAAATTTCCCACCTGTGGGACTATTAAAGGTCATCTTATCTTATCTTATCTTATTAGCAGCTTCTCTATTCTATTGTTTATGCACATAGGTTTTCAAAGTAATTATACCACATTTAAAAGTAAGATTGTTTTGGCTTTTTATTGTTAGAGTTACAGTCATACATATTTTCAGAAGCTTGTATTTAATCTGTATAAGAAACAGTCATATTAAGCAGCATGCAAATTACACATTTATTGAGAAAATTATGTATTTTTATTGGAAGATCATGAGGGAGGAAAATGGTTCTCCAAAAGAGAAAAATAAACAAAAACTCCATATTATGGAGTTGACAAGGCGCTGACGGTGGTGACACTCTAGTAGAAAACAAGATATTATTTCTTTCAAAATGACAATTAAACCTTAACAACCTTTGTAATATCACAAGACACATCATAACAATTCTGCTTTTGCACATGTCAAGTTCTACATCTTAATAGTTCACCAGCAAGTAGCTGCCTACTACTCCTTGATTCCTAAAGTTCTCTGTGGTTGTGTGTTTAGACCCTGCTGGACTTTCTCTCCTTTTGTCTCTGTGCTTGTTTCCAAAACCTTCTCTTCTGACTTTTTTCTCTTCCTTTCAGATCACTGGTGTTCTTTATTTTTCCCTCTTTCACTCTATTTCTCCATCTTTCCCTTTCCTTTATGAGAAACTCTTTCTTCAACTCAGGCTGGCTGTTAATTTTTTCTCTCTTTCTTTTTTGATCATCCCTGTTCCTTCTCTTTCGTTCCTCTACTGACAGGTTCACCTTTGCTATTCTAGCCTGAAATGTACCATTTTGTAATTACTATAATTTTTCTGAACCTTATGCTTTTTCACAGATTAAGGATGAATATTCACAACACAATTATGCATTAAGCAATAGAAATGCTATCCGGCCATTAAGTTTGATGGTTCAGAGTTCCTTTGACTTTGGAACTCTGCGGCATCACTGAGAGTTACAAACTGTCTAAATTCTTTCATCTTTAATAAAATGATCAGTGTGTGGCTCTACCAGGTGTAACATCCAGGCATCCATGAAAACAGAATATATGAAATTTAACAGAGTTAGAAGTTAGATTGCTTGTTTCCACCTGAACATGATACACCAGCTCTGCTACCACTTCCAACATAAAGGGAGACAGAAAACTAAACAGCAGTGACTATTGTCAGGTTACTGAAGTTGGGCTAGCTAGTATATAGTGATGTGCTACGTGATCGCTAGCGACACAGCTGTGTTAGCATAACATAAACACAGTGAAGCTGGAGGATGAATGCTAACTTTTTACCACTTGATAAAGGTTAACGTGAGGATTCCCGATGGTTAGGCTGGCAGTGATCACTGGCTGTTTTTAGGGGCTTGTTCAGATGTAATAGAACAAGATAAAAAGCATTAAAAATTTTAACAGCACAACAGGCTATAAGAGTAGTGTGGGCCCCGAAGCAGGAAGCATCATCACTTAAAGACCAACTCTCGGGGCACAGCTAGCTCAGTAGATGCCACATGATTGAAAGGTTGGGCGTTCAAATCCAACGAACAGAGGCTATCCTGGATTGGTAGCTGCCCACTGCATCACTGAGTGAATGGGTTAAATGCAGAGGACTAAGCATTTTCCTCTGCATTCCTCTACAGGATTAATAATGTATACATAAACAATGAGATTCAAGATAAGGCAAATTTGATAATATTTGACACATCTGTGAAGCAGAAATATCAGTAAAACACACAAGAAGTAATATGACTGAAATATTAGTAAAAAATAACTTAATATAAATGGTGAATAGAACACTTTTGTGACATTTGTCAACACCATTAGAAAAAGGGTCAGACAAAAGTCCTGATGGTGTTGACAAAATACCCGACTTTCTCTCATAACACATGTTTATCTGACAGAAGCCATCTTGTTTTTCATCATTTGCTGATGGCCTCTACAATCTACCTAAATGAGGCTGTTTTTACAAAAAAAATAATTAATTACATCGACTTTGGTGTTGACGCACTATGGTTGTGACACAGAGTTTTATCAGAAAGGTGTGCAATAAATGAAATAAAAACAAACAAATTATCACAGCAGTGACCTCATGGCATGTGTATCAAACAGGAAGTGGTAAAGGGGTCCTCAGAGTGTAAGCCACCCACAATAATTCCTGATTTTTTGTACTTTTAAAAAAATCTGATGGTGTTGACAAAAACTCTGGACATGATTTTAATCACTTAAAAAATATTTAAAAATAAAGTTTCAATTGCATATTTTGATATTATATAAGGTATTGACTTAAATACTTAGTGACGAGAGCCATGATGTTTAATTTTACATTACTTTAAAAAAAAATTTCTGTATTTTAATATTATCACACCTGCTTCTGGACAATGGATTTTTAAGGTACTGGTAATGTACTGTACCATTTAAAATAAATATATATTTATAAAAAATGCAAAATCATAGTTTTGTTGTATAAACATTGCCTTGGTTTGTCTTTTAGGCAGTTGGGTTAACACTTGTATGCATATTTTTAACCACAAAATTGGGGTTTTATCTGCCAGACATGTTTTGTCCCTTATCTCAAGAATCACTGCCTTGTTTCCTGCAGCTGGTGTGGATGATGATAACACTCAAATAACACAAAATTTTCCTTCAGAAATTGAGCTAAATTTTAGAAAAAATTTTTATTGACACCCAATTGAGAAAGGAACCCTGAACATAAATCCAGCCCACCATAACCCCCTGAGATCTAAATTCTCATTAGTGATGACCTCAAGTCTCAAACCCTAGCCCAATGTTTTGGACACAAGCAAGTATTTATCAGAAAAAATGTCTACAGATTTTGATGCACATCTGCTAGGATGGTTACTTTACTTTTACACTAATTGGCTAGAGCTTTAGAAAGAACAAAAACATTATATTCTCAACTTTCTTTTCCATCTTCCGTGTTTGGTGGGTGTTAATCAAGAAAGTCTTCAAGCTTTGTTGTACAAGACACACTGTACATATTTAATAGATAGTTATACAGACATTTAAGCTAAATACTGCGCTTCAAAACTTGTGAAATTGATCACATCGGTCCTTGAACTTTAAAAGTGCATAACAGAACTGATGTCATAGGACTGAGAACATTTGCAAAGCTATGTTAATACATGTTTAAATTTGCAGCTACTCAGTAGGTCAGTGTTGACCGAAGTCAACAGTTTAATGCCACATTTTAATGGTAATTAAGTTTAAGGTTTATTTGAAGCATCCAGTTAACCCTAGGCCAAAGTCATCATAGGTGGTAACCATAATCCTAACCCTCGTCCTACCCTAAAACAGTTTTTAGAAAAAGGTAAAAGATGCCTTTATTTGAATAAATATGAATAGTTTTCAGTGTGTCCATTTTTTTTTTCTTGATTCCCTCATTGCCAGAACTTGAGGGAACACATAAAAAAAACATATATGACAAATTCCCACTGATTATGGTTAGGTTGGGATTAGAGTTGGTGTTGCCAGTGTTGTCAACTCAGACAGAGTTTTAAGATCTTCAGATTGAAAATATACTTGTGCTTCTTTAAGTAGGCGGTTGTTGATTCTCTTGCTTGTTCTGCAAACCAAAGTGCAGCATAAGTCTTGTCTCTTTGTTAGCACTGGCATTGTATGTGTATCATTCTTTGTGTATTTCTGCTTTTTCCCATATTCCCATATATATTCCCATATATTATTTGTTTGCTTTGGGAAAAGTTATTTTACTTTGCAGTGCAAAGAGAATTGAGCACATTTCAATGAGACATTATATATTAGCTAAGCTAGCAAGCATTGCTAGGCCTGCCGGCTTAGCTAATGCATTTAATTTTTCATTTCTAAAGGTTACTGCTTGGTAAATACCACAAGAAAGTTGTATATGCTTATAGATCTTAAAACTCTGTGTAAATTGGATGTGATTTGCACTTTAAAATATCTTTTTTGTATTGAGCAGCAACACAAAAGTAAGTAGTAAGTGTACTAATAAACTTAGCGGGATACAAAGAGGTAGAATGCCTGTTAGGAAAAAGAAAAACTCACTTCAGCATTCGTTCATTTGTCTCTTCATCCATGTTCAGGGGACTGAGTGAAGATGAGGAGATGATACCGAAGGAGCCCAGAGGCTGATGGGTGATAGGTGAGGTAGTCTGACGAGTGGACATTCCACTGATAGATGGAGAGTCTCTCAGGACGGATGAAAATGGGAGGCAGGTTGGGGCACAGGAGACTGACATGTTCACCACCTCCACCATCTTCTTGTTCACAAAGGCTAGTCCTGAGTTAGGGATCTTGGTGGCCTTCGATTGGCAGTCCAAAGGTGCTTTCTCACAGCTCGATACTCCATTTACATCAGCAGGTGACACTATCTCTCTGTTTGTCACACCCAAGGGGTCACTTGGCCTCTGAGTGGTGCTGTTACTGTTGGGCAGATCACTGAAGCATGAAGGTTTTATAAGTATCTGTGAGGGATCTAGGCATTCATGTTTCTCAGGCCCGAATAGTTGGGTCTGATGGAAACTTTGGCATTCATCTCCCGTGTTAATCCTCTCCTGATCTGTTGCACTTTCATGCACACATGGTTTGTTTCCACAGCTGCAGGGCACTGTTTCCGATTCAACGACAAAGACATTCTTCACTGAGGTTACTCCACTGATGTGTGTTTGATTGTTCGTATTCTCCCTCTGGCTGCCAATAACAGCACTTTCCTTGACATGAGGGCTTTCTGCAGACTCTTGTAAAAGTAATACTTCAGAAACACTGCTTGACGCTGACTTTATCCTGTATGTCTCTGACAGGTACTGTGGAGAGTTTGACTTTTCAGAGGTCCCATTCTCCTTGACAATATGGCCAGGATTTGATGATGAACTCATGTCTAATGGTGATAATTCTGACTGTCCAGAATCCAGGTTGCTGTACAAAGAACAGTTTGTCCTACATGAATCTTCATGTTGTACTAAGCTCTTGCAATCTGTTTCCTGGTTGAGCAGCATATGGCCATCCTCTACATCTTCTGGGCTACTTATCTGCGGCGCAGAAACAGACTTGGTCAGCTTGCTTAGCTGCCTCTGATGCTGATCCTCCTCATAGGGCAGAGAGCTAATTGATGTAAGTGAAGCCTGTATACCTCCACTTGGAAGGCTGCCGTTGCTCTCCATCTGCAGCCCTTCCAGATAGCTGCGGTGCACCGGATGATTTAACACTATTTGCTGTGGGATCTCCCGTTCGCTGGAAAAGTCCAGAGGGGGTCGTCCTCGCAGTGCGGCCTCCACCGGCCACGCTACAGAGCTGGGCTCACTCTCGATACCAGAGTCTGAAATAACAGAGGACGAGCGCTTCATGACCTTGGTGCCGACCAAACCTCCGCGATGAGTCGTCTCTTTTCTGAGCTCACCCGGAAAGAGTGGTATTACTGGACAGCCAGCGGGTACACTGATAGGAGGGACATCCTCACTTTCATCATCCACTGAGTGATTTAAAGGCATGGCAATGTCAGGCTGCTCTTCAGTGTTTTCATTCTCTATTGCTTTGCTGTGGTTTGTGGCATCACAAAGTTGGGTAATTACTTCTGTTACAGGATGAGAAGACTTGTCACTGTTGTCTGCAGAATCTGTGAGGGGACTAAAGCTTGAGGAGGGAGCCAAAATTGCCTCTCCTCTACAAGGATCACATGACTTATTTGCAACGTAGATCTCTCCTGAACTATAGCTCTCCTTATTTTGGTTGTGATTTTCTGCTGCTTCCGTCAAGTTTTCCTTCACTGCTGCGGAAAGTTCAGTTCTGCCCTCAGTAGGAATGATATTCTGGGTACATCTGGTGTCGCTCTTATTCTGGTCTGCTGTGAGCGAGACATACAAGGGCAGGTCCGTGCATTCACTACCCAGAGAGTCATTGGGTACTGCTGGTGATACGGCTTCTTGGCTGCTTTCGAGAATCCTCTTGGCAAGATCTAAGTTGGTTTGTTCATCAGCAGTTGCAGGCATTGGCACATGTGATGTGTACTCTGGAAAGACAAAGAAATTCAGTTTGTAGAACAAGAGTTTGGTCCTGAGACAATACGTAATGATATGTTAATAGCAGGTAGCAGAAGATATATATTTTGTAGTACGTGTTTGAGGAGACTCCACGTATCTGTCCTCAAAGATGATAGGCAGGCTGTTCCAGTCTCCATCGATGTCCAGGCACTCAACAGGTAAAGGAGGCATTTTGGTCAAGTAGTCTGAGCTCCGTACTTCTGCAGCTATCTGGCTGTGTCTATTGATTCTAAATCAGGACAATTCAATATTAAATATTATACTTCTTTGCACTCACAGAATGAGCTTTCTGACAGGGGTGGTACTTACAATTCCTCTTGAAATGTCAGAGATATCTCTTTGTGGTGCTCGGTGAAAAAGTACGCCTCAGAGAACCTCCTGACCTTGTGTTTCCAAAGACATACAAACAAATTAATTTTGATAAGAGCCTCAGTCTCAGTCTCAGATCACTGGCAAACATATGGTTGGGTTCGATTTCTTGGTTCAATAAGCAAGAAAAATTTACCAAGTATTTGATGAGCACAAAAAACAGACAAAAAAGCTTGAGAGCTACTCCACTGTGTAGCACATTTTCATATTAAACAGCCCAGTGATTTAATAGAAACTGCAGGGGAAATCATATTAGATTGCTCAGCAAGCTTTAGGATATAGAGGTCCAGAATGGCATTTATAATTTGAATGATTCCTTTTGAAACACTCAAAGCTCACAAATAGTCAAGTGCATCAGCAATGAGACTAAACATAGTCTAAATGTGGACTCAGAGAGGGAGCAGCAAGCCTGCTGTGTTAATGGCAACAGGTTTGATGCATTTTACACAAGATTGGAAATTAGTGTATTCAATATTTAACAACAGAATAAATTATGTACATGGAAAAAAGGACAACTTGATTTAATGGGACATGACTGATCAGGGGTTCATGATATGAAATTACATCATTTAAACCTTTGTCTCTGATCTTACACATATTCAGTAAGCATAGCTGGACTGGCCATCGGGCATACTGGGTATTTGCCCGGTATGCCCGATGGTGATTTTTCGTTTTCATGGGCTGATGTTTTTTTGTTGTTGTTTTTTTTTACGGTATAAACAACGAAAGGTGGTGGATTGGCCAGATGCTGGCAGATGTGTAAAAATAACTCAGTTGTTTGGTGGTGGCTTCTATGGCGAAGCTTCCACAGAGGCCAGCAGGTGGATGAGGGAAAGGGGAGGCAGGAGGAGCAGAGACCCGAGGCAGCCGCCGGTCTGAGTGTCAGGTGAACTAAAATTCAGGTAAAAAGTTGTGACCTGCAGTCTATCTGGGTCAGATATAAACAGAGTTTAGGTGGAGTTTTATTTTCGTTGTGCTGACTTTTTACAGTCAGCTACAATAATAATACTGCGTACTAGCTAGCATAATGGAGTTTCTATACAGCTGGGTGGGTGCTATGATGTTACTGATAGTGAACTTTATTTTATTCATAAGGTTAGTTAGTAGAGTTGCCAACCGTCCCGTAAAAAACGGAATCGTCTCATATTCAGGGAAAATATTACGTGTTTCGTATTGAGCTGAGAAGGAACACAGTTTGTCCCGAACTTCAGCTAGAATGGAAAAGACACAAAGCTGGAGTTATTCTGTGTCTTTGCTGCACAGCTGCCTCTTGTTTGCTCATTCTCTCCCCTCTCTCTCCTGTTATTATTTCAATCATGAAACTGATCAATGATCAGCTGATCGGCTTTTCTGTCTCAAGTCCCGTCTCTTTTGTTTGTTTATCGCACACTTTGTGCCAGAAAGAGGAAACCAGCGGATGTCGCGCTAAACAACAGCAGCACGTTTACGCTTGATCAACTGTGGTTAGAATTTTTTAATATTAATTTCTAGTATCAGCTGATGTTTGCTGGAGCCACAGCTGTAAACCTGCTGGTCATGACATCGGTTTGGATATGTGGTGAGAGGGAAACATGAAAATGAAACCAGGAGATGTCCTTACTGAATCATCAGAGCTGAACAGGTGATTGGAGAAACAGTAGGGGTGCAACGATACTCGTATCGGTATTGAACCGTTCGATACACTGCTTTCGGTTCGGTACGCATATGTATCGAACAATACAAAATCTTTTAATTTATTTTATCAACTTTTCTTCTAACGATGCTGTCTGTGTTGAGCGCTCAGTGGAACTGTGTTCGACTGCGATCGTGGCTCAAGAGTTGGGAGTTCGCCTTGTAATCAGAAGGTTGCCGGTTCGAGCCCCGGCTTGGACAGTCTCGCTCGTTGTGTCCTTGGGCAAGACACTTCACCCGCTGCCTACTGGTGGTGGTCAGAGGGCCCGGTGGCGCCAATGTGCCCCAGGGTGGCTGTGGCTACAATGTAGCTGCCATCACCAGTGTGTGAATGGGTGGATGACTGGATGTGTAAAGCGCTTTGGGGTCCTTAGGGACTCGTAAAGTGCTAAACAAATACAGGCCATTTACCATTTTACCATTTTACTCCGCCTAGGCTGCACTGTCGAGTGCAGATCCACTGAGCGCAGTGCAAGCTAGCAAGACAGAAGTTAAGCTCGTTACAACATGGCAATTGCCTCAACTGTACTTTTGAGTTAAAATATGTGTTTATAATTTTAATAAATGACAAATTAAAAAAGGCATGAACATTTTTTTGTATTGAAAAAATATAAAATAATATCGAACAGTTACACCAAAGTATCGAACGAACTGTGAATTTTGTGTATCGTTGCACCCCTCAGAAACAGCTTTTAGGTGACATGAATGAGTTGAAGGGAAGTTATGAACTGTTTCTGAGAGACAAATAACACCAGGATCCTTTTCTAAGTAGCTGACAGCTGGTAACTGTGCAGCGGCGGGTCTAGCAAAGTTTTGGCAGGTGGCCAGGTAGGGCATTAACATTTAAAATGTTTTGCTTTTAATGAATAATTATCTGAATCTTACAACCAAAGTTTTGACCTGATGTAACATGTATAGAAATCATACATATACCAACAAGACAGTGCATATCACTGTCACAACAGCGTTTATTTCCATTCAAAGGCCTTATGGCTTTTCCTATAATACCTTGTCTCTAGTCAAAATGCCCGGGCAGATTTTTTTGTCCCAGTCCAGCCCTGTCAGTAAGCTAAGCACAGACTTTTCATGCTCCTTACTCACCTGCGATCAAATCTTCTGTTTGAGAAAGTCAACTAGGCTTAAGGGCAGGGGAGGGAGAGCTTATAAGGCTTATTTAGACAGAGGATGAACTGAGGGTCAGTATGGATGTATAATAATAAATTTAAATCATGTGCAGTTACTCTAGAAGAATCCAAGAATAAATATGCAGAGCTGGAATTGAGAACAAAGCTCCCCTTTTAAAGACTGACTTGGCTGCCTCTGGTATCTTATTATCTTCATGTATTTAAACAGACATTGATGTCATGGGATCAGATGTATTTCCAATACCAAACTTTAAGGAGACAGTAACATGTATATTCTTTTTACAGAACTTTATGCACTCCTGTGAAAAACTAAGTACACCTCATTCAGGAGCTTATAGAACCATCTTTACTAGCGGGAATGTGAAGTAATCACTTTCTCTATGACTTTATTAGATTCTAACATCACTGTGGGGGGATTTTTGGCCCACTCATCTTTACAACACCGTGTTGGTAGGGTGCAGGTTGACTTTGGAAGTCAAGAAAAGGAAGCAAGTGAAGGCAGGAACAGGAATTAAATATTGGAAGTTGAAGAAGGAGCAAAGCACAAAAACTGGTCCTGGGTGGTAGGGAAGAGTTGCCAGATATCTGGGAAGAAGGTGTTGAAGGTTAAGGATGTGGGTGATGATCAGTGAACAGAGAGCAGCCAGTATTGGTAGTAGTAGAAGAAGAAGATGATAAACAGTAGGTAGAAGGTCTGATCTGATTGATGGATTTTTCAAGTCTTGAGGTTTGCTAAGATGCAACCAAAGTCGCTGCCATGTTCTTTTTAGGGAGACGATACTTTCTCCTGGCAGCTCTTCCTAAAAAGTAATTTTTGTAATATCTCTGAGCTTTGCTTGAGGTAATCTTGGGATGAATTTGCTGGGATGTCCACCCCTGGGAGGACTGTGTCACCCTGCTTTTACAGAGGTCAGTCCTTTTTGGGACGATCACTTAATCAGTAGCACTTGGCTCCTACTTAACCTCCAAATTGGAAGCAATAAGGCTGTACTTCATTTTTCACGAGTGCGCATTGAGTCCTGTGAAAGCGCTGTATCCAAACTATCTTCATGATGGACAAATTTAACAGTACTTTCTATAGGTAATCATCCGAACTTTTTTAGTGCATAACAGTTATTGATGCTTGATTGGGCTTAACTTTGACATGTTTTTCCTCATCAATGTGAAAGTTAGTTTGATTCTTCTTAGACAGACTGTTCAGTATCATGTTACTTTCTGAAAACTGGTGACAACATGCCTTTAAGGAGCTGCTTTCAGAGATAAAATGTCAATGCTTATGAAACATGTTTTATTGTTCTGTGGTATTCTTGCATTTTAGCGTGGGTGGATCACAATCACTATATTTAAACATATCGGCACCAGGGCCTAATAAAGGCTCAGCACCTCAGAGAGGCAAATGATGACGTTTGAACATTGTATAAGCCTGCCTTTGATGGAGCTGAACTCTCACCCTGAGCGTGTGGTGCTCCTGGGCCAGATAGGACAGGATGTGGGGGTTGAACACAGCGGCCTCCAGGAAGCAGCTCCACAGAGCAGCCAGCTGGAAGCAGAGCTGGCTTACGTCCCTGCTGATCTGCTCCGCCACCTTCTCGTGGCCTTCTTGCAGCTGAAAAGAAAAACGCAGTCCTGTAATATTTAGCTGAAAGTGTTGTAATAAAATATTTATAAAGATACAATAAGATAAGATATGTTTGTTACTATCATACAAAGACATGAACTTACCTGTAGCTCTATTGTCAGCTGATTTAGCGTTTCTTCTACAGGCGACACATCTGTGGGAATAAAGATATTTGGGGAGTTTTAACTTTCGTTATCCTGTGACAGGGGGTCATACACACATATAGTTTGAAAATCTTATAAAACAAGTTAAGCATATGTGCACAGTTTTAGATATAGACAAGCTGAAGTGAAGGGAACAGAAATGGCTTGTTTTACTGAGCGGCTAAGAGGCTGCGCGAAGCCCCGTCTAAAAGGGCAAATACGGAAACTTTTACATTCACTGCTTAAGACCATGTGATCAAACTGTGTTCAGGAAACTGGAGGTTACAATCAGCATGCTTGTACTCCACTACATATATACGAAGTTAAGGTTTTAGCGGAAATATACTGTCACTGTACCAGAGTCGGAAAAAGGTTTACAGAATACACAACAAGTACTCTAAGTACATCAAATAATAGCAGTACTTATAGTTTAGTTTTCAGTACAGGTAAACTGTTTAATGTTAGTCCTCTATTTCTATTGGGCTGATTTTAAATTACTTTCTGACAAGGTCATTAAAATAATACTTTTTCTACAGTTTTAATCATATTTTTTTAATAATTTACATTGTCGTAAAAAAAAACAGTTCCTGCATTATTAAAATGTTCCAATATGTTATTTTCAGATCTCACTAGACTTTTAATGAAGAAACAGGTCCAAGGCTTTCTATATATGTGCCACCTGATTCCAGAGGAATCTGCTGCAGCTGTGGGATCTCCTTCATGAGTGCTGTGTAGTACGTGTGCAGGCCTCTGTGTGCCACCAACAGGAGGCGACAGAGTCGCCGGTGCCACGTATGAGCTCTCTGCAGGCAGTTTTCACTGGGCACATAAAAACTTCCCTGAGGAGAAGGACAGAGGAAATGTCAGCTACTATGTAGGTCACAAGCCACCTCTCAAGTACAATGTCCTCTTTTAATGACAAACATGTACACATACTTGAACTTAACAGGCTCTACTATAGCCTGGTTTGAAGGTTTGTTGCTCTGACCTCTTAGTAATAGAAGCTTACTGTCATGGTCCTGGGTCGGTGACCCAGCGCTTTTAGTTATCATTTTCTAGTTTATGATGATGATGATTATTATTGTTTGAGTTCTGTGTGTTATATTTTCGATCTGCCTCTGAGTCTGCATCTGAATCTGTCTGTTTAGTTCAATGTCTTGTCTGGTTCCATGTATCTGAGTTTCCTGTTTTATTGTGAAGGTCCGCGTCGTATGTGAGTGTGATCAGTTTACGTTTCCCCTGTCCCGTCAGCCCAGATTCCTCCCAGCTGTGTTGCCCTCCTGTCTCTCATCCCCTGATTACTGGTGTGTGTATTTAAGCCCTGTGTGTTCTCCTGCCTGTTGCCGGTTCGTCTGTGTTCCTCCGTGTCAGTCTGTGTAACTCTGTGTCAGTCTGTTACCCTGTGTTCCACGGAGTCCTGTTCCTCGTCTGCGTCTCTCTGCTATTCATCATCCGTTGTCATATGCTCCCAGGTCTGTTATTTTAGTTCTCCCAGTTTAGGTGTCTTTAGTTGTTTGTTATGCCCCACTGTTTGTTTGCCACTACACCTCTGTAAATAAAACCACCGGTATCTCATCCACTGCCTGCATCTTGGGTCCTCCTTCTAAATCCACACGGCTCGCCTCGGCAGCCGTGACAGTACGAACCGGCCAACATGGACCCAGCAGCATTCGCACCTACCCAGGAGTTTCGGGAGGAGGTAACCGACACGGTCGCAAGGTTGGTAAACCTGTGGCTCGAGCAGGAGGAAGAAGAGTTCCACCGCGCTGTAGAAGCCAGGCTACAGCAGCTACTCTCTGCACACTCCTGGCTGCTAGACTCGCTTCACCCACTGGCACGGGACTTCCTCCTTCATGAGCTGCACCTTCGCCCTCCAGCCGCTACCGCTTCCCAACCCAGCCTGGCGGTGAAGATTTTGCCCGGCCTGGCAGTGAAGATTTTGCCCGGCCCGCCGGAGGTTTTGCCCGGCCCGCCGGAGGTTTTGCCTGGCCCGCCGGAGGTTTCGCCCGGGAGGAAGCGACGATCGCGCCGTCGGCGCGTCGCCCCACAGCCGGAGAGTAGGACTTCGGAACTGCCGGCTGTGGTGAGTGGAAAAGACACTCCGTCTGTTTCGCCAGCTCGAATGACTGTTTATTCCGGGGCTGTGTTTGTTGAGCCAGCTGCCCAGCAGGTAGCTCAGTTAGCCGCCCGGCCGGAAGCTCAGTTAGCCGCCCGGCCGGAAGCCCAGTCGCCACCTCCGCCACATTCAGCCTCACAATCCATAGCTCAATTACAGTCACAGCCAGACTTATTACAAACCCTGTTACAATCCATGGCCCAGTCAGTAGCCCGGTTAGCAGAAGAATCATTAGCTTTATCCTCAGTTCAGCCTCCTGTTCAGCAGTCACCAGCCCTGCATCCTGTGTCAGTTGCTCCACCACCTGTTCAGCCATCACCTTCACCTACTCCTCCTGTACAGCAAGCCATGTCAGTCCAACCCATAACGGACAGTTCAACAACTCCGTACTCTAAGCAGAGAGACAAACCCAAGAACAATGTCAACATTCCTCAAAGGCTGGCCAGTTCTGAGACTGAGATGCACTCCAGGGCCTCCCCAGAGGCTGGGTTTCAGCCCCCATCAGACTCTGGACCCCTGGAGTTTAAGAAGCCAGCTGAGGACTGCACAGAGCTGTCGCTGTCTGAGCAGGGTCAATGCTCTGCGCAGCTGCAGGCCGCTATGTGTTTGCCAGAGGCCCGTGTGCCTGCTGGTCCTGTTCTGTTCCTGCCAGAGGCCCGTGTGCCTGCTGGTCCTGTTCTGTTCCTGCCAGAGGCCCGTGTGCCTGCTGGTCCTGTTGCGTTCCTGCCAGAGGTCTCCGCACCTGCTGGTTCTGTTGCGTTCTTGCCAGAAGTCTCCGCACCTGCTGGTTCTGTTCTGTGTGTACCAGGGGCTCCAGTGCCCACTGGTTCTGAGACTGTTTTTGCTGGGGGGCCCGAGGAGCCCGTCCAGCCTCCTTTCTCGTCAGCTGGGGGGCCCGAGGAGCCCATCCAGCCACCAGCTGCTCCACCAGCAGCCTCATCCACGCTTGCAGCAGCAGTTTCATCCATGCCGCCATCTGCTGCAGCGCCTCCGTCTGCATCCTCCACGCCGTTGCCTGGCCCGGCCTCTGCTGCATCCTCCACGCCGTCGCCTGGTCCGGATTCAGCATCCTCAGCGTCGCCTGGTCCAGCGCATGCTTCGGCTTCATCCGCTTCACCTGGTCCAGCCACTGCTTCATCCTCGCCTGGTCCAGCCTCCGTGTCGTCATCCTCGCCTGGTCCAGCCTCCGTGTCGTCATCCTCGCCTGGTCCAGCCTCCGTGTCGTCATCCTCGCCTGGTCCAGCCTCCGTGTCGTCATCCTCGCCTGGTCCAGCCTCCGTGTCGTCATCCTCGCCTGGTCCAGCCTCCGTGTCTTCATCCTCGCCTGGTCCAGCCTCCGCATCACCTGCAGTGGCCTCCTCTTCAGCTTCCTCATCAGCTGCTTTGCCTGGTCCAGCTTCAGCTTCCTCATCAGCTGCTTTGCCTGGTCCAGCTTCAGCATCCTCATCAGCTGCTTTGCCTGGTCCGGCCTCCGCTTCTGCTTCAGCCTCGTCTGGTCCAGCCTCTGCATCATCCCCGTCTGGTCCAGCCCCTGCAGCATCATCCCCGTCTGGTCCAGCCCCTGCAGCATCATCCCCGTCTGGTCCAGCCCCTGCATCATCATCCCCGTCTGGTCCAGCCCCTGCATCATCATCCTCGTCTGGTCCAGCCCCTGCGTCTTCATCCTCGTCTGGTCCAGCCCCTGCGTCTTCATCCTCGTCTGGTCCAGCCCCTGAGTCTTCATCCTCGCCTGGCCCGGCTTCAGCCTCCTCATCGGCTGCTGCCTCGCCTGGCCCGGCTTCAGCCTCCGCATCGGCTTCCGCATCAGCTTCCGCCTCGTCTGGTCCAGCCTCCGCCTCGGCTTCCGCATCAGCTTCCGCCTCGTCTGGTCCAGCCTCCGCCTCGGCTTCCGCATCAGCTTCCGCCTCGTCTGGTCCAGCCTCCGCCTCGGCTTCCGCCTCGTCTGGTCCAGCCTCCGCCTCGGCTTCCGCCTCGTCTGGTCCAGCCTCCGCCTCGGCTTCCGCCTCGTCTGGTCCAGCTTCCGCCTCGGCTTCCGCCTCGTCTGGTCCAGCCTCCGCTTCAGCTTCCGCTTCAGCTTCCGCCTCGTCTGGTCCAGCCTCCGCTTCAGCTTCCGCCTCGTCTGGTCCAGCCTCCGCTTCGCCTGGGGCTGCAGGGGCCACGCAGCCTTCAGGTCCCCTACTACCGCCTCCACATCGTCGGTCATCTGCCAGGCCGCTTGTTGGGCATCTCCGCCACCGTGGACGCCCTCCTGAACACCCTCCTGAACGCCGCCACTGCCTTCCGCGTGGCCGGCCCCCGGAACTGTTTGCCCGTCGTCGCAGTTGCCGTCCACACGGTCGGCCCCCGGAACTGAACTGTTTTGGCCTCCTGCGCTGTCGGCCTCCGGGTCGGCCCCCTGAACTTGACCTTCTGGGTCTTTCTGGGCTCTGTCCCTCCTTCCTGGTCCCCCGCCGCCCACCCTGGTTGGGTTGTTTTCTGTTTTTGGCTGTTTTTTGTGCTTCTGTTGGGCGGTCTGGAGCCCGCCCTTGTGGGGGGGGGTACTGTCATGGTCCTGGGTCGGTGACCCAGCGCTTTTAGTTATCATTTTCTAGTTTATGATGATGATTATTATTGTTTGAGTTCTGTGTGTTATATTTTCGATCTGCATCTGAATCTGTCTGTTTAGTTCAATGTCTTGTCTGGTTCCATGTATCTGAGTTTCCTGTTTTATTGTGAAGGTCCGCGTCGTATGTGAGTGTGATCAGTTTACGTTTCCCCTGTCCCGTCAGCCCAGATTCCTCCCAGCTGTGTTGCCCTCCTGTCTCTCATCCCCTGATTACTGGTGTGTGTATTTAAGCCCTGTGTGTTCTCCTGCCTGTTGCCGGTTCGTCTGTGTTCCTCCGTGTCAGTCTGTGTAACTCTGTGTCAGTCTGTTACCCTGTGTTCCACGGAGTCCTGTTCCTCGTCTGCGTCTCTCTGCTATTCATCATCCGTTGTCATATGCTCCCAGGTCTGTTATTTTAGTTCTCCCAGTTTAGGTGTCTTTAGTTGTTTGTTATGCCCCACTGTTTGTTTGCCACTACACCTCTGTAAATAAAACCACCGGTATCTCATCCACTGCCTGCATCTTGGGTCCTCCTTCTAAATCCACACGGCTCGCCTCGGCAGCCGTGACACTTACTTTTGCAGTCACAATAACTCCTTGGAAGATCTGATACAATAAAACAAATGCCTCTTAAAAACAGCTAGCTGTGAGCTGCAAAAGCAGATCAAGACATTTATGTGGCACACGTGGATGTATGGCAGCCCTTTAGGGCCTTCAGAGGTCCCAGGTGTGGGAACTTGGCCCAAGAAGCAAAGCACTGTTTGGAGAATAGTCTTTTTAAAATCGGTGCAACAATCTGTATGAAATAGTATTTAACTATGCTTCACATTATATCCACTGAACTAGAATCAAACGTCCAAACACAGGTCCTTTGTTTGTGCCTGTAGGTAGATATGGTTTTGAGTAGATGAGTCATCCCCCAAATAGTGCCCAAAAAATTGCATCTGCGTCAGGAAAGCACCACCATCAGTTTGGTAGCTGGTGTAGAAAAGTTATTTTTATACCATGTTATTTTGCACTTCATCCAAAAGAAGGAAACTGAAACTCAGAATGTAAAGGGTGCGAGTCATCAAGTATAACAAAAACAACTAACCCCTATCAGTGTCTGCTGTGGCTCACTCATCTGCCTGCCAGCCCATTTACCACTGAGTGTTTCTTTCTTACATAAATAAGTGTATGCTAAAATGTAGGTGAAAAGCTGCTTGACGAGGAACCAGCACATAAAAAGAGAAATAATAAAAACAAGATCTGGTAGCTCAAGTACAAACCTCTGCTTTCTGATCGGCCAGTAAAATCTGGGCTGTAATATGGGCCTTTGTTCCAGCAGATGGCTCTCTAACAATGAAAGACGGGCTCTAGCTGTGCTTCACCAAAGCCGTTAATAGCATTTGCTGGCACTGTGCAACCAACTACAAATCACCAAAGCCTTGAAGTCTTCTAGAAGAGACAGTGGTCCAAAAAGACTGTATCACTTTAGACGTGAGTCATCACAGTATGCCTACAACCATCCATGGTCCCTGACCCCAAACACTCATCAGAGTTCTTCCCACCCAGTGCCGAGATTTTTGGCTGCCTCTGTGGAGCGTAGAGCTCCAAAAGGCATGTGATGCCTGAGTATCAGGACATACTGTAATTTCCCTCGAGCTAGTAAAGTTGCCGGCCCTATCATCATACCTGTGCACACTCTGTAATTGCTCCAGTGGAGTATACCCGAACCAGGAAGGAACACCTGTATGTTTACTTCCATAATTCTCTTTAGCTTTATAGAGGCCCGCTGGGGAACAGTCTGTAAGCGAGATGCACCGAAAAATAGCTTTTTCCCCCCCATAAACTAGTTATTATCCTAAAAGCACAGTTTCTCTGCACACTAACAATGGTTAAAATCTGCCACAGTTCACCTGATGTCGATTTCTGCTTCTGTTTGCTGCTTGTTTATGGCTACGGAGCCGTTTACTTCTGAAGCATGCAGGTAGCGTTTCATTCCACAAAGAAACACCACATTTTAAAAAGTCTTATCTTACAGCAGAAGCACAAGATTTAGACAAAATGACACATGTTAAGGGGGAAAGTGCTGGAAACTAAGCGTAGCCGCGGGTAAAAAGCTGTAAATAAATAAAGGTGAAAGAGTCTGCAGCGTTGTGCGCAGCTTTCACCTGCAGCTATGTGGTACGTGGCGCTTGCAAGCACAACTCATTACTGTGATCAAACGGAACCCCCCCGCTTGGCTAAACGCTGAGCTTATTAAAGCGCCCAGCCAGGGGTGGGAGTAAAAACCGGGAGGAGGAGAGGCAAGGTGGCGTGGGGGCCTGGGAGCTCATTAGGATTTACTGTGCAGACCGTGACGTTCACGGAGACCTGAGAGATGCATGTTATAAAACCTGAGGAAAAACTCTTTGTACCTTATGTTGGTGTAATTACCAAATATACACAAGAAAGCTAAACTCGGTAAGGAGCAACAGCCCCAAAATATAATTTTTGGATATGCGGTGATACCTGAAAACAGCAGCAGTGAAACTATCATAGATTTGAGTTGTGTTGGGAGTACACCGCTGCATTGGGTTCTGCAATTCTTGGAAGACTTGAAAAAGGTGACACTTTTTGTTTCCTTTTGTCTGCTCAGTACTGTTTGCTCCGAGTCCAAAGAGTCACGAGGACAGGCTAGTTGCTTGATAGTGCAAAGAGATACTGTGTGGCTCCTTATCTGTAAACTATGCAAACTAGTCTAGACAGGAATCTATGTGAGATTAAAACTATCATTCACCCGTGCTTTCACAGCATTCACTGCATTGTAACATATTGAAATATAAAACATTTTCTTCTAGTTTTAAGAAGTGCATGTAACTTTATACATGAATCTTCCATTTACAGGAGAAATGATGGTAAATAAGTGGCACTGTGTCTCAAATGCACCCACACAGTGGATCGACAAATGCACAAAACCTTTTTATGAGTCTTTTGGAAAAAAGAAATTGCTGGAATCACCACTCTGATTTTTAATGATATCTTTTCACACTGGACCCTCTGATGAGGCCTTTTCGGGCCCGCTTCCCATACGTTTGACACGCCTGCTGCATACTGGTTGTGTCTCCGTACGCCTGCAGATTTCTCACTTTTATCTGTGAGCTGTAGGACTTGTTAACCAAAGTGCTGCATTCTCTCCTATTGACTGACAGCTAGCTACACACTCACAGAATCAAGGCTAATTACAAAACTAAAGAAAGAAGTTGTTGAGTCACAATAATGAACATGAGTCATGTGTGTCTTTTATCACCTGCTACTATTGAATACAGCTTTTTACTAATATACGCCTAGGTGAATAAAAGGCAATAAAATAAATTTGCTATAGGCCATATATGATCATGATTAGTAATTATGATAGATTATTATTTATTTCATTGTGAATTAAGTGCGCTATAAATAAGCCAGAAGCATGAGAGACAGCACCATCATTTCCAGTGGGAGTTCCTATCAATTCCAGATGCTAAGCCTGGAAGCCTACAAGCCTGGGCAAGCGGCTTCAACAAATAGTATGAAACACCACAGCGCTGCACAGTGATAATCACCACGTTGGCCTCTGGTCTTAAAACCTACAGGATTCTGCATAGTGCCAACAAATGACTGATTCCGAAGGACAGACAAGGTCTGGAATCTGTAATCCAAATCAGGACATGCCCAAGCAAATCCCGGCTAAATCTGTCGGCCTCTGTCCTAAACCTTTCTGTTTACGTCATCGCTTGGCATTTAGCTGCTTGCTCACAAAAAGAAGAGAACAACCAGCTCAAAGGGAGACATTTGTTTTCAGCTTTGTGAGACAAAATAGGCTTTGACTTTGTGTGACTTTCTATTTGAAAGCAGCTGAACCGCTAAAGGTTAACACACCTCAGAGATGACAGGTTTGCAGTAGCCAGCGCCGAATACGAGGTTCTCTACAGACATGGCGGACGGGTCGTTCGTGCTCTCTGGCGAGCCCTTCCCAAGCCAGGAGCCCTTTCCTGTACGGGCAAAGCTGGAGAGAGGGCAGGGATGACACAGCAGGGGCAAAGCATGAATAATGTTTGTGTTGTATTTAGTGTTTGTGACTCTGAAGGAAGACATGAACTGAGAAATAAGAGCAGTTCTGCTGCAATCAGTCAAGTGCTGCAGTAATCTATGTAATGCATGTTGGAACATCGACTATGACACTGACGGCTGAATTCATCAGATGAGTGTTTGGAAAATTATTCATTCAGCTCGCCAAGAGATACATTATATATCATATTATAAGATGTGCCAGCAGTTCAAGCTCACGTTCTCGCCTGCTTGATTGTATGGGTTTCATTTCAGTTAAATTTTTCACTTAAAAAATTAAAACCTGCTCATTGCAGATGGTTGACCTTTTTTCTTGAACACATCTCCAAACAGCATTCAAAGCCATAGATTACAAAATGAATGGCTTATTTATAAAGAAACAAAAATGAATCCAAGCAAGGTTTGGATAACGGATTAGCAGATTGTGCAGTGAAAAGAATAGCTGGGTTCCTGAGATCATACCAAATCAGATACAAATTTGTGTAATGTGAAGATTCGGGGTCTGCAGGATGCGAAACAGTTGCAAGCTTTCCAGACTTTACCTGAGCAGGGGCTGATGTAAGGCAACCAGTGAAGCGTGGATGGAGACAGAAATGACTGACAGGTGGAAATAGTCGAACATGACAGGGACGTGGTGGTGGAGGCCTCTTCGCGGGTGGAAATGGAGGCTGAGGGTCCGACTACTGATCAAGGGGACAGTCGCTATATCAGCCAACCTGAGGGAGTAAAAACAAAACCCAACTCTTTAAGTGAAAATCGTCCTTTTTTGCCATCGTCCATAATGTTTGCAGCTGTTCCATTAGAATGGCTCATGTAGCAAAGGACAGAATAACTAAACAACATCATTGATGGAAGTACTCAGATGTTTTAATTAGATAATGCTACACTGTTCTCCGTTGGTATATTAAATTAATCAGGAAACACTAATGAAAATATTTACAGTTAAAGTTTTTAATATGACGAATCATAACTGTTATTTATGTTATGAGTAGACTGTTAAAACTAAGCAGAATTTCAATGCCTGCTTTTTTCAGCACTGAAAATGAGAATTAAATAATACATAAAAAATTAAAATCTGATAATCTTTGTATCTGTGCCACAGAGTGCAGATTAACTAAAGAAGTGGTTTTATTGCTGATAGTAAAAGTGTGACCCTGTAGCGCCTAAAACTTCACATTAAAAGGAGCATCTCTTTGTTAAGTGAGTGGGAAATATCAGGGCAACTGCCTTTAGCAAGTACCAGTTTTAAATAACTGGGAAAGCTGCTCACTCATAATCCAATATCAACAATGATGATACAATCTAAATATTTCTTCTTCTTCCTTTTGTCCCAAGCAAACATACAAACCCCTGCAGTCATGGATCGTATGCCGTATATTTGTGATCAGGTGCTTAAAGTGATGTCTAGCAGCCAAATGGGAAAGTCGCTCACTTCACATCTCAAATACACACCAAACACATATTTTCAAAGTGGTTCAGAAACTTACTGCTGCTCATTGTCAGTGAAATGAAGATCCAGCTTCAACTGAAAATCCACCTCACTCAAGGCCTCCTCCACCTGCAAATGGGAACGATAAGGATTGTTGATGCATAAATATTGAAAGACCTTGGGCACAAAATAATCATAATCATAATCTTTGTATCACAGAACAAACCAAAAAAACTCATGTAGACAGGTCAAGTTCAGCTACCTCAACTGGTCCCTGTCTGCCAAGGTGACCACGCCCCTAACTACAGTGTCCAGATGTACACAAATCTGTCCATCCACACAGTTATTATGGTGGGGAAACTTTCCATAGAAGCCAGATCCCTTTTTACCAGGTTTCTAAACATGCTTTTTTATGGTGTAAAATAAAAATGAACGTGGGTTAACTCGCTTTGGACATGGCATCAAGTGGCCCATGAGTCTGTGAGAGTTTTGGTCTCTGTACCTTTGCATTAGTGTATTTTAATCGGTGTTGGATTATACTTATTTACTTCCACCTGTTTATTTGCTAACCAAATGTAGCATTGATATCACATAGAATTGTAACTGCACCTTGCTAATCAAGCTAGTTAGCAATAGCTGATAACCAGAGATGGGCAGTAACGCGTTACCGTAATCCGATTACTTTTTTCAAGCAATGAGTAAAGTAAGGCACTACTATTGAAAAAAAAACCTAATTAGATTACTGTCACTTTCCTGTAAGCACACTGCGTTACTGTGTTAGTAGACCATGATTTTGTTTGTGAGAGTGTCTCATGACAATTACGTAAAAGTGTGCGACGTCCGTGGCAGCAACAGACGTGTGTAGATCAATAATGGATAATATGGAGAGCGGGAGAGAGTACGACTGTGCAGCGTTTAAAGTATGGACGTACTGACGTTACTTTGAGCTTGATTCCGTAAAAAGTGACAAAAACATTAGCATCTGCTGTACACTCAGCGTGGGAAGAAAACTTCTTTCTACAGCAAAAAATTTAACTTCAAATCTGAGCAAGCACCTAGCACGCTGCCACGGGAGTGTGAAATTCACAGAGATCCTCCCACTGACATGACCGCTGCAGCACGGGGCAAACCTCCAGGTGACCATAGATATAAGAGCGACAGGACTTAGTGCCGCTAAAACATTATTTTATGTTATATGCTGGAATATGCAAAAAAATAGGTTTAATTATTAAACAAAGTTCAAGTCAAAGACTGTTTCATATAATTACATTTTTGCTTAATGCAATGTGCATAAAGCTAAAAGATTAAAACTAATAAAACAAGTTTTTCACTTGATTCAATTTTATATGATGGATTATGCAGAAAAAATAGAATTGGGCTGAAAGGTCTATTGCTTTAGTATGTATTTGGGTTGTGTATCATGTAACTAAGTAATAAAGTAACTATTTACTTCTGAAAATAAATATCAGTAAAGTAATGGGATTACTTTCTTGGAGAAGTAATCAGCAACTAATTACTTTTTTTAAGTAACTTGACCAACACTGCTGATAACACCCAACAGCTTCCATCCTGACACAATGGCGAATGCAAAACTGAGACTTCAGAACGGAAGTGCAACAAATCAGTGCAAGAGGCCGTTGGGTGTTTCACACAGAAGACTAGACTAGTGTTCATATCCAGATTTAAGCAGCACAGGTAGGCTGGTAAAAGTCAACGTATGTAGATTCTGATATTTCACAAAAACATATTTTTTTTATAAATGCCATTTCTAGATGACAGGGTTCATTTAACATGTTCAAAAATCTCCCAGACGTGGATGTGACAGCTGTAGCCTCAGATTTCACATTATCTTTGCACTCATCAAACCATCCGGCAGCCACTTGTGCTCTGTGGAGAAGGATCTGACTCTCATTTATTTACTGTCACTCACGTGAATGGAGAAATTCGGAATTAATGAAGGGGAACGGCCATCACACGGTACACAGCAAATTCAAAAGTGTTAAATTTTTTGGTGTTAATAGTCTCCTTGCAAAAGTAGAGTTAATTTTACTCTAAGTAGAGTCACATTCTTTTAATGTAACTCTGAGGTGTAAAATGATAGTAGTTAAAATCGAGTGTTAAAAATGAGTGTTTCTATGTCAAATCTGGAGGTGTTACAATGGAAACATTAACTCTTGACCTCTTAACTCTGAACTCCTAGAGGGGCTATGACACCAACAGAGTAAATTCACAGACTCCGCCCCCAGCACGGCTCCAATCGAAGCTGAAGTGAAGCCGTTTCAGAACATTTTGCTCTACATATTTGAGTTGTTTGCCATGCTTGGTAAGTCATTTTTTCAAAGATTGTTTCAATTATTATTATGAGCTTTTACTTCTGTGGCTCTTTGGAGTTGAGACAAAGCTGTGTGAAAGGCATTAGCCGTGTTGCTCGCTGATAGCATAATATTCTGTTTTAGATAGCTGAAAGGTATTGTTTGCGGGCAAATACCACAGCCTTGGAAAAAAAGCTTGCATGTGAATTTTCAGTCAAACTTTTGGTCAAATACGCCTAAAACAATGTCTAGAATGTGAAATGTTGGTATAATGGTGCTACTTGAAGCCTGAAAACGATCGCCCATAAAAAAAAAAACGAGCAAACAGCAATAACTGACGTCCTGACTGGATTCTACGTTAGCATAGATCCCTCCAGAGTTTTGTGCACACGGTTTAGGTAAAAATGAAAAAGGTTGCGGTTTTACATTTAGTTCAGTATTACCTGTTGCCTGTGTCTTTGTCTTTTGGGAAAATACTTTACACAAGTAATGGCTCAAAGAGGATTCCTTTTTTTTACTGTGCTGCAATTGTTTACTGGATTATTTGTGCCGTTAATTAGTGTCAACTAATTTTTATTCAATCTCTGCACAGGATATGCTTGTGAAGATGGAATATGGGGGAGAGCAGAAGTGCGCTGAAGTTCCACAAAGTGATGAATGAAGGACATGCATATTGTATTGAAGAAATAAGTGATGAGAACGCTGTTATTTGCATTTACCATGTCAGACCTTTTGATAAACAAAATTCTAATGAAAGTGAGAACATGTACACTGTTACATCTTTCAGAAAATGTTTTGAAATTGTGGTGCACAGTTCAGAATAAATGTTTTTCAAAAACCATTGCATCTTTTTAGTAAATGTTTATTTCCAAAAGAAATTTCTAGAAGTTCAGAACAGTAAAATTCCTGCTTTTTAGAATGAATTAGAAGATAACTCTTACGTAGTTAAACTAAAATACTCTTTGAGAGTTAATATATAAACTCTTTACACCAAGTGTTAAATTATCAACTCCAGACAGATTTGGTGTTTAACACTAAATCAGAGTTAATGTACCAACTCTCCAAAAAGAGTTAAATTAACACTCTCTGGTGTGGACCCATATAGACACTTTAATAGTGTTGAAATCAAATCCGACAGTGTTAATTTGGACATGGTGGATTTGCTGTGTACCAACAAGAACATGATGGATTTGCTGCTATTTGGCACAGAAGCTAATGTAACCAACCTTGTTTGCAATTCTGATTTAGCCACTTTAGTGTTCTTTTTGATTAACTGTTTATGTTCTCTGTATTCCGGCATTTATGTCTTTCATGTGGGCTGAAAAAATCAATTACTTTCATGTTCAAAGTGCGGTAGAAAATAAAGGCATAAATCTGAACAACAAAGTGAAAAAAGAAAAAGAAAACGATATTAGGAAACTACAAAGCCGGGGCCGAAAATGGATGCAACAGACTCTTCTGAGGATTGGTGTGCAGCGCTGTTAAATTTTAATAGAAGTAGTTCCACTTTTGTAGCGCTTACAGTAAACGTATAAATCCATCTGATATTGATGGTGTGATTGATTAAGAATACATCGGGTGTGCACAGGGGAAATGAGAGGCTATTTTCGTCTGCGCTATCTGTAGCTGTGAACAGCAGATAACCTCCGGAAGGTTAATGAGCGGGGAGCCTTCGGGAGAGCTTACAGATGAAATCTGATATGCCTTTAAGCTCTTCTGTCTCCACACCTCCACAGCAACACCTACGTTTAATGAAAATTTCTAAAATTAGTTGTCATGTGAGACAGAAAATCCACATTCTGGCAGAAGCAGGAATCCTTCCACAGTAAACTAGGCGTATACACCACATGTTAGGGAGCAGCTGAGCGACGGTTTAGAGTACTGTCAGTGTGTGAGCTACGGCTATCAAATGCATGATTAGCTTCAAATGAGGCCATCTTAACACTCCCACGTCCCAGCATCAAGCCCGTGTCACCGCTGTCACTGCTGATCAATTTGAGCTCCGGTGGCTCCCACAGGCAAAAACGGGCAGAGTGGATTCTCAGGGTCACGCCCACAGTAAAACAGAACATCAATAACTGTCAGGTAGGTTTACACACCTGATCAGCTGAACTAAATATGGCCGGTCTGGGTGCACAGGCACAGTCTTTCAGTTACATAACATTAATTTCACGGAACGAGTCTACGAGCTCAGTGACCCTCACACTGGTTGAGTGGTTATTATGATTAGCACAGAATTCCTTTGAAAAAGGCAATTAACCTTTTCCACTGAATAGCTTTTGTTATCTTTCAGGGAACCAAACTCCTGTCAATCATTTCATCACATTTAAAAACCGCTAATGCCTCCGTTAACAAAAAAAACTATAGTGTGCCCACAGACCCTTAAAGAAAGTATTGGAGACAAGTTCTAGGCCTGAAAATGAAAGCCAGCTGTCAAAAAGTTGAAAAGTTCCACTTCAGACCTACTCCAAAATAAAATCAGTGCCCATTTAAAAAAATCTGTTACTTACCACTAACTCTTTCTGGAACAGTTCATGCATGTAGCTAACCAATTAGCAGCCATTTAATAGTTAATTTAATATGACCAATGCAATCGCAAAAACAGTTGCTGTGTCTGAGGTCAACTTAGCTTTCAATAAGCTTTATTACATTTTCTGGGTTCATAAACATTTAAGAGGAAGTTCTGAACTGGATTTCCTTTAACGTCTATCCAAGTATCCGGGCTACACTGGTAGCCTCAGAAAATTAGCTAACGGCACCAAAGGGCGAGCCATCAGACTGACCAGTAGTTTCAAAGATTAGAGCTACATTAACTTATAAGCTTTGTTTATTTAAATGCATTTTTATCCCTGTTATAGCCATCACATGAAATGTTTACCAAGAACATCAGTGCAAACTTCTAAGAATATGGCAGCTGTAACTGTGATCAGTCTGCAAAAATCACAAATCTGTTGCTGTCTTCATACACAACTACTTCCATTTCAGCCACAGTTCATAGATCTGAAGTAGAAATTCAGAAATTCCTCTGCTGCATGACGACACTTTAATTTCAATTTGCTATAGCTGCCCGGCAATCTTGCTTTTCAACAGGAATCTATAATCAGAATGCAAACAGTTTATATAAGTTGAGTCGAGTCCCTACCTACGTGTCACTGACAAGACTGAGTCCGATTGAAAGCAACATATCGGCAATCCGTCTGCTTTATTTGCAAACCTTCGCCTTCATCTGGATGAGCGGGACCGCAGTTAGTCTGAGTCGGACTGCAACTGTTTGGAGATAGGTTGCCTCCTGCCAGGTGGCCTGTGCAATCGTCAGGTGAGGGTGTTGCGCACTGACAATTACTTACAATTGGTTCCCAACAGCAAAACAATTTAATGCAACCACTGGGCGCCCATCGATTGTTCCTAATCGCAAGGAGGTTGCTGCCCTATTTTCATTCTACAGTCAATGATGCTTTAGACATCTTAAGCTCTGTTAGACAAACCTTACAAGTCAATGTTTCCAGAAAGTACATCTTTGCAAATTGAGCTGTCTTTGGCCAAAGAAATAGAACGGCTCCAACACCCCTGCTTTAAATCTATACTGCTATAGACAGATAGACTATATATTTTGCAGGTGTTCAGACTGCAAAATATATAGCACTGTAGTTTTTTATCTTTTATTCCCTGTTGTGTAAAATATCTGCTGTGATTAAGTGGAACGAATGTGTGTGTTCTGAACAAGGAGTATTGTTTGTGTCAGATGATAAAAACAACAAGTGCAGAAGGGAACAGAGAATGATGAAATCCATTAATTACGGGCCATTTAATATGCTGTAAAGCTACAAGTTGCTATGGAATAAATAAAAAAGCGAGCAAATGGCAATCAATCCACCCCCCCCCCCCCCTTTCAAACTGGATATTTGTCTGTGTGTGTGCAGAAAATGTCACCGGCATGACTCACCCGTTCTCCGTCCAATAGCAGGTGGACTTTGAAGATCATACAGTCATTCACCGCAATCTCCTCATTTCTGTACAGGATCTGAAATATCCGGCTGAACACGGTGCCGTCGTAAACCCCCGCAGAGCTGAAGCTGCACTCTCCTAATGTGGGACGCAAAAGCACAGCACAGTGACAGCAAGTGCAATTAGTATCCACATATGATAAGACATAGATCCGATAGACTAAAACAAGCATTAAACACCAATGTTTAACTGATAACAGGAGCTTTCTCAGAGCTCTCTGTCATGACTACAAACAAACAAAACATCACTTTATCTTTGCACAGCATCAACAGGTTTGTGAGGACATTTGCACATATTTACAGGCACTCAGAGGCAAGCATCTACGTTTAGCTCTAGAACCAAGTGATAAAATCTGTAAATGAGTTTTGGGCCAAGAACGCTGAAAAAAAAGAAATCAAGCAGCAAAATGGAAACATAAAAAACTGCAGTTCTTCATGTGACCACTTAGGCTGGTTCAGAAAGCAGGTCAGCGCACACTGTTAACAAAAAAAAAATCTATGAGTAGGTTCCCTCTAAACCTGTATTCACACTGGCTGCGGATGCTAGAGAAAAAACCTTCCTGCAGTTGTATTGATCAGTTCAATTCAGAAGTTCTTCCACAAATAGCGAAGTAGTTGCTGCATGATGGCAATTTAATTGCAAAATCCCACATGTACCTGGCAACGCTCTGTTATATCAGAATACATATTGTAGAATAGAACCAGAGTCACAGGTGAGGGCAGACTGACTCGGGTTGACTGCAACATTGGGTGATCTGTCAGCTTTTATTTGCAGCTACCTCGAAACACCTGAAAAATTGTGATGCAAACAGGAAACAGAGAATGTTCAGTGTCAGTGTAAAAGCTGTTGGTTTCAGCAGTAAGGAACAACATTTACTTTGAAAGGTGAACATTCCCCATTTCATTAATCCATGGACAAATGGCACATGTTTCCCATGCAAACTATGGGCAATCGTGGCAGTCTGTTAGCAACCAAAGCAATCACAGTGAGGCTGTTGGTGCAGCAGTCAATTTCGCCCAGGGCCAGCCAACAACCTCCAGAAACTACTCTGGAGTTTTTCTTAGCAAAGTTACCGCTTGTCTCTAGGCTTGTTTAACTAAAGCAAGGCAAAGCGAACAGCTGTGGGCTGTTTTTCATATTTAGGTCTATCGATGTTGCTCACATCAAGTTCAACTGATAAACTTTAAAGTCCTTTAAACTTCTTGGTGTGGGAATGCAGAGCCAGTAGTACCTTTAAATTCACATATGTTTTCAAGCACAAGGAAAAACTAATAAATTGGATTTTATGTGCAAAACTTAGGTCACACATTTGCCCCCAAAACTCACACGATCTCAGAGGCAGCCCATTGTTTCAACTGCCATCATCGTCCACGTCGCAGCACTTTGGTGTGCGACGCGGTGGCTGTTTACTGTGTGCTACTAGCGCATTTTTCCCTGGCAGCACTGCAGAGCTGCTGTCCAGCTGTGAGCCGTGAGAGGTCTTTGAAATCCCCTGCTGAGGTTGTGCTCTTTTCTGTCTCGGTCTTACTCTCCCTCTCTCTGCAGGCCTCCTCCCGATAATGCTGTCACTACTTGCAGCATCAAGCAGCCCCAGCCAGGGTGACGGATGTGTGGAAGCACGAGTGCTGTCAAAGGCTTGGTGGATGTGTGGCACAGACAGCGTAATCCCTCTGGGGATGTACTTTCTGGGGTAGGAGTTGTTGCGCGGTGTTAGCACGGTCTCCTTACAGTTGCATGAATGTGACTTTGATGTTCTTGTTTTTATTTTGTTTTTGTGTAGGTTTCAAGCTCCTGTTTCAAGACACATAAGCAGATTAGAAACTCGACACCGTGTGCTGTCATTAACATAAATTATCCTCTGTGTCTATTTGACCTGTGAAGGACTCATCGTTTCCCTCGGGAGCCTCCGTGCTTCACAAACGCTGGATTTCTCCCTTCATGTGGCCAGAATCACTAAATCAACAAACTGCACCTGCTGCAGTGGCTACTCTCACACGCTCACAGATATTATACTTCCCTTTCAATGCCTGTTTGTTCTACAGACTTGATTAAATGTTACAATACGTGTCGAGGGACTTTCAGTGATAAGGCCTTGATAAGAACGCAGCTTAACTGAAATAACAGCTTTGACACATCTAGCAGTGCTGTGCACACTTGAGGTGGAAAAAACACTAAACCACCCGTAAAATGCAATATAACAATATTATGAACCCTTCTTTCATAAGACTGAAGATCAGTTAAGATGGAAACTGATAATCGGTGTAACACTGTATTGTTTATAGTTTGTTTATACAGAACTGGCACTAAATTGGCTGTAAGCTATTTGTCATGGCAGTCACATGAGGCTGTAGAAGAAAAGACCTTTAAATATAGTATATAAAAAATTTTAAAAGTTGCATTTTCTTACACATTCGGTAGAACACACTCACACACCATATATTATATATATAATACACATTATATATATAATTTAAGACTTACAATATAAATATATTAAACTGTAATTTTGCTGGTATCTAACGCTAATTGATAAAAAATAGTAATATCATAATCTACTATAATAACACTTCTGATTACTTATTTTAAATGTAAATATTGTCTATGTCTATATGTTAGCCCTGCGACAGACTGGCGACCCTATGACAGCTGGGATAGGCTCCAGCGCCCGCCCCCACGACCCTGAAAAGGATAGGCTGTAGTGAATGGATGGATGCCTATTCTTAAGGAAATATTAAGCATCATCAATCCCAAGGTATTTTTTTTACTCAGGCCGACAACATCTCAAAATGAAAGTGTTCTTATTTGAAAGTAAAATGATAATATTTTTGATTGAATCAATATCGATGAGAGGGTGGCACATGTTAACTGAAGGAGCCTTTAAAACTCACACAGGCAGTTCAAAACATGTCAACAGGAAGGCTCAAGCTGACCCACATGTTCATTGACAGAATCTGGTAGCTGTAAGCAGCAGTGTTGACCACTGTTCCACCGTGCCATAAACATCTTGGTTTTTTACTCCCAGTTTTGACCAGTTTCTTTGTCTTTTTTCTGGACTAGTCGTCCAGAAATTTGTAAGAAGCTAAACCTACCTGACACAAAATTACCTAGCATCATCAAACTAACTACATATTCACATGCCATCAGAAATCACTCGGTTCTGACACTCTTCTGGTGTACTGTGCTTCTCACAGGTACTGGACTGTTAACACATCCTGCACATTAAAACCTGCTGAAACGCCCTTCAGCTTTAGCCACAGTGCTTCTGTGCTGGAAATAATCAGCTTACAGCCTCTGCTCTGCATCTGCTGTGTGTGTGTGTGTGTGTGTGTGTGTGTGTGTGTGTGTGTGTGTGTGTGTGTGTGTGTGTGTTCGTGTTCTGCCTATCAGTAAAGCACACAGAACTCGCCACACAGATTTGCTCCTCATGATATTAATAAGAAAGGGCATCTTAGCCGGTGCACCGTAAACAACACTCCAGTTCTCCCAGTTAACATTCTGACTTGAAAATCCTAATCTTACTGCGCATGAATCACAGTCATTAAATCCTTCAGCTGAGTGTGTGGCACGATCCTTCACAAGTAATTCATTTTTTTTCTGAAGGGCACAGACAATTGAAATGTCAAGCACACGCTTTCAAAGAGGACACAGTAAGGGAATTGTATGATGAATGTAATTGTTCTATCTGTGGCCAGAATGGCAGCTTTATGTTTATGATTCAGTCTGTGAGGTATGCAGGCTCAGTGCATGACCTTGTGGAAAGAGCTGCAGAGGAGAGGGGAGGGCCGCAGCCTTCCAATTACAATATGCATGCAAGATCTTCACTGTAATATACGTAGCTGCAGTGTTTCTTGCTGTCTACATATGCTAATGGCTGGTGAAACATTGCAGTGTAGTCAGCAGCTTAGATATTAGTGCATCAAAAATGCACTATACCAATCTATATCAAGTGCTAATCAAATGTATTTGATTATTTGATCATCAGAAAGTGTCACGCCAACTATTAAAGCAAAGGTTTTGGCCGTTTGCTGCTCTGTAGCGTTCAGGTGAGCATTAACACAATGGAAAAATTGTTCACGGAGCAGATGACCCAGCAAATACACCCCAAGATCAGACCATAAAATTCTCAGAGAAACTGCAAAAAACCTAAGAGCTGCATTCCAGACTCCACAGAGCTCAGTTAGTGTCAGACGTTAAAGCTCATGATAGTACAAATATATAAAATATTGCTTATATAAAAGAATATTGCCCAGAGAAAGTCTCTTCTCTCTAAAAAACAAAACAGGACTGAATGGCTTAGGTTTTGCAAAGCTGCATTAAACACAGTATATCAACAAAACAGCCCATGCCAGCTGTCAAGCATGATGGTGGAGGGATAATTATTTTAACTTGTTTTGCAGCCACGGGATCTGGAAACCTTGAGTCAACCATGAACTCACAAACATGAGCATATATCAAAGTATTCTAGAGTCAACGAGACGCCATCTGTCTGACAACTAAAGCTTGGCCCGAATTAGGTTATGAAACAAGATAATGAAACCAAACACAAATGTGAAAGTCTAGACATCAGCCTGACTGAAATGCTATGGCGCGACCTTAGACTAGCTTAGACTAGACTAGCTTAGCATGCTGGAGTTTTCCTTACTGTATATGAAGAAGTATTTTATAAAAAACGCAATTTGTGAATTTGAGGAAAGTTACATGTTTAAAACAAATCATGAGCTCAAGCATCTACAGTCACCTGTAGTTTGGGATAATGTGTGGGCCTACAGTTGTGTAAACAGGTAGCATTCTGTCAAGACACAAACTGTCAATACTTAAGCAGCTTTTAGGTGAAAATACTGAATAGTAAGCACCATTAGGCACCTCTAAAAATGAGTTACATTATTAAATATATTTGTGTCAGCTAATCTGAGCTAAAGTAACAAAACTGAAGCCTCCCCTGTCTGGAAAATGATCTACCTCTTTCTTTACAACATGTAAAAAAGCTGATCCTCCAGGATTCAGCAGCCCTAAAAATAGACAAACCGCTATTCTTCATTTCTATTCAACTTGACATTATAGTGGCTACTTGGAACCAGCAGTAATGAGGGAGCAAGAAATTCTTCTTAATCAAAAACCCCGTGCCTCCTGTCACTGTGTTTTAGGTGAAAACACTCACACATCATCTTTACAATCACGCACGCATGGACGGTTTGGTGTTGCTGGTGGTGCTGTCCTCTATAGCAGTGAGAACACTGACAACAGCTACATGCCTGAGACTAATATCCTGCTCCAAAAGACCAAAATGCCCTCACAATCTAAAACATCCTAGTGAAAACAGTAGGCTGCACTGTCACAAGTACAGCTGGTGTACACACACACGCACACATACACACACTGCTCCAGTCATGATAGGCTAAAAATAGCCAATATTGAGAATCAGGATTGGCAGTGAAACAGCTTTCTGCAACGCCACAGATCCACATTTTGACAGTTAGGTAGGTTTGGAAGCCTTCAGTCACAACCTATGAATACAAATATGGACGCAACAGAAGAAGAATATTTCATGATCTTTGAGGAACCTGAAAGTAATTGTATATTTGTATAGGAATGAAGCATTCAATGTTCACAAAACTTTCACTACAGTGTATTTTTTGGTGATTGTTTACACTTTTTTTTCTAATTAAGTAGGAAACAAATGTATTTTAGAAATTTAAAGAGCTTTTTCAATACATGGACATTCTCCATAAGATGAGTTTTTCTATTATGCAGCACAGTGCAGCTTTAAGCCGGCTTTGCCCTTTTCAGCCAAGACTAAAGACTTTCCCTCAATAACTGGAAATCCAATAAAATTTTATTAAGCGTTTAAGAGTTATTGTTTGAAATGTTTCAAAGCTATTTTAGATGCCAGATATTCTGCAGGATGAATCACTCAGTTTTTAAATCCTAAATCACATCGGTAAGACAGGGCCATAAAATTCCCAGACAGCGCTCTCACTCTCTACAGATCCTGGATAGCTGGCACAGTGGTGGGACTACTTACTGTTTACTGTAACCTTTTGTAAATTTCTGTCTTTTATCCACAATAGCAGTGAGAAATTACAGTGCATTTGGAGACAAATCTGAGTACTCAGCAGTCAAATTGTTGGTTGTTTTATTTTCCTATTGTCATTATTATTATTATTATTATTATTATTATTATTATTATTATTATTATTAGTATTATTACTATTATTAAAATTATCATCTGTCATCTGTTGACAGCTCTACGTTAAGAAAACAGTCACATCTTTAATTGATACTTTTTTAAATATAGACATCAAAATTTTATATTCAATTTTTTAATATGGTGCCAATTTAAGGTGGTTTAAATTCTTAGGTAAAGATAGAGGACCACATGTTGAGACAGTCCCTAATGGTAGGGAGAAAAACTGCTTTTAATAGGAAGAGACATCAGGCAGGCTCAGGGGTCTTCAGCTGACTAGAGAGTAAGGGGCAAAAGAAGAGAAAAAGGAGGGCATGCAATAGCAGCATATAAATGCAAGGGGAGTCAAAGTACGTGAGTGACAGTAGTCGATGCATCATACGAAGCCTACAGCAGCTTAATGGTTCAGGATTTCCAGAACCAGCCTCAACAGTAAGCTTTAAACAGGAAAATTGGAGACCTAATCATAAAAGTAGAGAAGGCGTCTGTCTTCTGAACCCAAACTGGGAGCTAGCTTCACAGGGACCTCCCATTCTACTTTTGGAAACTTGAATTATATGCTAGAAGAATACATTTAAGCTCAATTCTGGATTTAACAGGAGCAAATAAAGAGGTATGTGAGAAATATTAGCTTTCCTTCTAGTCCCTTCTATCATTCATGCTGCAGCATTTGGGGTCACTTAGAGGCTTTTCAGAGTGCTTTGAGGACGAAGAATTTGAATGTTCCAGCTTAGAAGTTTAGAACAACTGCATCAATTATTCTTTCAGGATCACTCATAGACAGATGTGCAGATGAATGAAGACTAGTTTAGAGATTTGATTAACCTCTTATATCCCTGCAAGGTTCAAATCTTGTCCTTTGTATCCAATTTATACATGTCTGATTTGAAAATCTTAGAAGAATTGTGAAACCAAGAAACATCTAAGTGACTTGATTTGAAGGGTGACATCTACTTTTTCTTACTTGCATGTTACTGAAATGTAATCTAATGCTACATGTTTCACTAGTCACCACTGGGCAGGGCTCGCAAAATCTCTAGCCCGGGGCTAGCGATATCTCGGGTCGGGCGACCGAAATCTATCTCAGCCCCGCCCATCGGGCTATATGATTGCCCGGTGGGCGGGGCTGAGATAGATTTTTATGACTTATTTTGTGTGCGAGGAAAACTCTTTGTTTACCGGGACAAATTAGAATCTATCATACAGATGCTGAAGTAAAGTGTTTTTTACAAATTGACTCAAATCTGAGACCATTACTGAGATCATTAGTAACCTTCACTAGTGCTGTTTTTTGCTATGATGCGTTCTAAACCTTCACTTAAACTCTTTGTTTATTTGAAGAGTTTCAATTGATCAGCTTAAAAGACTCTGGTACTACAATACTACAGGTGTTCACAGCCAGGCCACGTAGAAATGACTGCAGTGTACAGAATCTTATTTAGCTAATATTTTTCATGAAATATTAACTATATTCAATATTCAATCTTTTTCAAAAAACAAAGTGTGTTAACTCAAAGGTTTATTTGGTCTAATTTTATCATGTCTGGTAATTTATTAATGCAGGTAAATTTGGAGTCTGTGTGCTGTTTCTCAATGCAATTTACCTTTAACTGTTAGAAAGTCATTCAAACAAGTTTAAAAAGATCCAAAACTGTATGAAAAGATCGATCAGAAATGACCACAAAACAGCCAAACATGGTTGTAAAAATATTCAAAAAGAGAACAATGGTGAAGCAAGCAACACAGAACAACCTTTGTAGTCACAAACGACACACAGAGAACAACACTATATATGAAAGCACAACGACTAAAGGGTGATGCCAACTAACTGCTGAGAGACACTAAATGGCCAGAAAGGGACAATGAAGGAATTAAAATGTGACGGAAATTGACCATGAAAAAGCACCAGTAAAATGGCCAAACATGAGGCAAAAAAACAATAACCATGGTCTAGTACCCAGTGTCAAACTAAAGTATTCAGACATGTGCTCCACCATCTATTTAACAAAACTACACAAACAGATTACTGAACACAACACAGCAAATTAAGAGTTCCTCCACACACCAGAACAAGTGGTAAAGTTGATGTGTGTGTTTCTCAGAGTGTGAGGAAGTAAACATCGTCTGTCTTACCTGCATTGTCTTGTGTTGTTGCTATGACCCTGTGGGGCACTCGAGGTGAGACCTTCAGCCCTGCTCGTATCTGGTAGAACCTGAGGTGGTGGATAAAAACAGAACAGTCACGCTTAACGAAGCAGCACTGCTTAACTTCACCCTCTGCAGTCTGTGAGTAGGTGAAAGGTATCAACACAACTTTAGGTTTTAACAATTTTTTGTATGTTTATTTTAAATTACTTTCGATTTACTGTCTCTGTTTGTACTCTTTGTATGTTTATTGGTTTTATTTTTATTTTTTATCTTTATCCATTTCCTTAGTATTATTTATCCAGTGCTTTAGATCCACTTTATTGGTATTACAGTTGAATTGTTTCTCAGGGTTTGTTTCTTTTGATTCAAGAGTTTCTCTGTCTCAGTCATAGTATAGGTATATATATACTATGTATAGGTATATATAGTATATATATACCTATACCATTCTCATCCTTCTTGATCTTAGTGCAGCGTTTGATACCATTTCTCACAATATTCTCCTGAACCGGTTAGCTTCCATTGGTATTAGTCATACCCCACTTACCTGGTTTACCTCCTATCTCTCAGACCGCACTCAGTTTATCCAACTTAAATCCCATTCTTCAGCTCTCTATCCTGTTTCTGCTGGTGTGCCCCAGGGTTCAGTATTGGGGCCTCTTTTATTCATTATTTATATGCTTCCTCTTGGTTATATATTCCGAAAATATAATATAAATTTTCACTGTTATGCCGATGACACCCAGCTCTACCTTTCTTCTAAACCCAATTCATCCCTCCCACCTACCTCCCTCTCAGACTGTCTTATTGAGATTAGATCCTGGTTCTCCTCCAATTTCCTCAAACTTAACAGTAATAAAACTGAAGTTTTACTTGTTGGTACACCATCTATCTTAACCAAATCCCACAGCTTTTCCATTAACGTTGAAAATTCTCCCACCCTTCCCTCCCCTCAGGTTAAGAGTTTGGGTGTCATACTTGATAATACTCTTTCATTCCAGTCTCACATTAATTACATAACACGGTCTGCTTACTTCCATTTACGTAATATTCACCGACTCCGTCCCTTCCTTACTCCCCATGCTGCTGCCATCCTTGTCCATAGTCTTATTACATCCCGTATTGATTACTGTAATTCCCTCCTATTTGGTCTCCCTAAAAGGTCCCTTCATAAACTCCAACTTCTTCAAAATTCTGCAGCTCGGGTCATAACTTGCACTCCGTTAAGTGCTCATATTACCCCAGTTCTTCAGCAGCTTCACTGGTTGCCCATAGAAGCCAGGATAAATTTTAAAATCTTACTTCTTGCATACAAGTGTATCCATAAATCTGCTCCTTCATATTTGTGTGACCTGCTCCATATCACCACTGTTTCCCGCACTCTCAGATCATCATCTGCTATTCATCTTACTGTTCCGTCCTCACACCTTATCACTATGGGGAACAGAGCTTTCAGTCGCTCTGCTCCTCGGCTCTGGAACTCTCTTCCTCCTGCACTAAGAAATATTGACTCCCTCTCCGTATTTAAGACACAGCTCAAAACACATCTGTTTAAACTGGCTTATTCGCTTTAATGCTGATTTTATCTGTTGTCACGCTCTGTTTTGTAATTTTAACTTATTTTATGTATTTTATGACTATTGTTCCTTTTATTAATTGTGTTTTTTGTAAGGTGACCTTGGGTTTCTGAAAGGCGCCCTCAAATAAAATGTATTATTATTATTATTATTATAGGTATATATATAGTATATACCTATACTTATAACTTTATAGGTATATATTCTGTGCCCTTAGTTTCCTTTTAGTTTCTAGCTTTGATAACAGTTTCTCCATAAGACCCTTGGCTTTCTCTCCTGTGTCAAGTCCTGTCTCTGTGTGAGGTGTTTCCCTGTTTAGTTATTTCCTGTTTTATTGTTTCAGACATGCATTCCTTGTACTTTGTCTGTATTTTTGTCTCGTTGGTGCTCTTTGACCTTAATAAAGGTTTTAGTTTTTTATATCCTTAGTATTGGCTTTCAATTCCCATTCCCACAAAATATTTTCTTGACAGAAATGTTCTTAAGCCCATCTTTCATTTAACTTTGCAGTTGTTTGTAAAACTATTCTTCAACTAAAGCCACTTAAATTCAAAAGATGTTAAATATCATATTTTCTAGCCTCTTCCTAACCATCCATACAAACTCCACACAGAAAGGCCCTGGACACTTGGTGGAATCAAACTCAGGCCCTTCTTCTATGAGGCAACAGTGCTAAACACCACGCCATCATGCTGCCCACGCTAATATCTGGCTAATTAACATTCAGTTTGCATGTTAGTATAGTGGAAGTGACAAGAAAATGGTACTTAAAAATTGCATAAAATTGTCTGTTCATTTTACTGTGTTCACCAGGCCCACTTGTTTTGTAGTTAAACACTTGGAGCAGACGTTGCTAGGACAATTAACGATTAAAACAATTAAATAAATGGTTTGGAGGTAATGTATGTGTTAGCCAAACCATTTCTGGAGCATAACTGTGCATTGTACCATGTATTTATATTAATGTGATAAACTCATTTAAGATATTTGCCACTTATAGTTTGACTTGCTGAAATTTCAGCAACTGAAAAATGCAGTTACAGATCTTTGTAACTACATTTTTTTATTAACAAGAAGATCCAGGGAAACTGATTTAAGGTATGTGCAGTTTTGGCATTGTGAAATTCACCTGGAGCCTAATACAGAAAGCTTTGGCTAATTTGGCTAACTTTGCAGCTCTTGTTTAAACCAACGTATTGCAGTAATCCTGTTTATTGAAACTGATTAGAGTCTTTGTTTTCAGATTCTAACGTGCTTTCCATTAACTTAATGAGAAAATAACATTAAAGCTACACAAAGTCGCCCATCGATTGCACAAATATTCTTATACTATTAAAGAATTATTGACAGAGGGTTATTAATTAGGTAAAAGTATTGGAAAATATCTCAAATAGGGTTCATTTGAAATGATAAACAGTCTTTTTGTGTTAAAAATGTATCATTTACATTGAATCATTGTGACCCAAAGCAGATTTGGGTAAAACCTTCACATCATTAGCAAGCTGAGACCAAAGCATGGCTGTGAACTTGATTATGTCATCAGTGTGTTAATGACAGCGCTCGATAGAGAAGATGTCACAATAAAGAAAATCAAAAAGGTGTTTTTTTGGAAAGAAAATAGGTCAATTTAGTGATCACTTCTTACTCATGTGCTATGGCAGAGATGTATAAATAGCAGTGTTCCATGAATAGTTTTCAACAAGCTGAATTGTTTTTATTAAAAGGCTAAATTGCAGAAAGGACAGAATACTGAATAAGAAAATGCACCTGTGTTTTTAAAACGTACTTTTCCTATTACAGTATAAAATGTAAATGCTGCTTATCGCCATTTTATCCTTTGCAAATCAAATGCAGATTTAATCAGTATTCCTAATGCAATCAGTGGACAGCTGTGTGGCCCACTAGTCTAGCACAGGGATTAGTATTGACTTAAGAAAGCACATTTCAGTGTGGGAAGATGTGTAGATGTTGGTAACTAAACTATTCTCTTTCCATAGGGCTTTATCTTTACACTGGGGTCAGATTTTGTTTCGTGCTCACAACGGATCTCTTCTGATATCACAGAGCAACGTGGCATCGAGTAAAAACAAACATATTAGTGCACTCAACTGAAGGGATTATCGTGATAAAGCTTTAGCCCATCACATTTGGAGAGGGAAAATCATTTTGATAAAGCTGGTGTTTCACTGAGCCAAATGACATGTTTTAATCTGCAGACAGAGCAGGCTACACAGGGCCCTTTTTTAGTCTGGGAATATCCTAAAAACTGCAACAAGAAAGAAGAACTACCTCTATCATTAACAAAACCTTTTAAACTCCCTATTTGTAAAGCACTGGATGTAACATCTGTCTTTTTCATTAATAATACTACATTATATAATAATAGGAAGACGACTTTGCATTACAGGCAGTCTGCTGGGGGCCTCACTGCTTCATTTTCATTTGCCTCTCTTGAACACTGTTCCAAACAGCACTGTCAGTGCTCTGCATGTGACATTTTGCAACACTTTACTGCAAACATTTCTTCTTAGGCCTGTGCATCGGCTAGCAATAGCAGAATTAGCAGCTACAACACTCTAGCTAGTTAGCGCCAGTTTTGATATAGCTTTTGGACTTTATCCACATCAAAAGCTTTAGATTGTGCTAACAAATTGAACTAATGTTTGAACTAATTTTAATTAGTTGCGTACACAAGCTCTGTGTCAAAAAATAGCATTGTTATTGTTCTATGATGAAACAAACAGAGATTTTGATATTAGCTAACAATGGTTGCATTTAACCAGCAGAGTATTTAACTAGCAGCAGAAATAGAAATAGAAATTTTCCAGTAAATTAAATGATTCAGGATATGTGCACTTTTTAAATACTATTAAATATATATAAGAAAAATTCTTACCCCCTTTGAAAGAGATCCACATTGTGAAACTTGTGCAACTCTAGAGAAAACTCCACTGTTCCCTGTACTTCAGACATGATATGATCCCACTCATCACCTGTCAAAAAAGAAAACCAATCAATATGATGTATAAGACCAATGAGCCAAAATAACACCAAATCCACACTGAGAGGTAAGACAAATGATGACATTTCTAAAACTAGCTCCCATGGAAGTGATACTGCATGACTCATTCAGTCCACTGCAGTGTGGATAGCAGACAAAGATAGAGACCCTGGTCTGAATATAGTTCTCATTACCAGTGGTCAGGTTAATGTTGCACATATGACAACCACCACTGTGATTGAATTATGTCACAGTAAAAAATGAATGCGTGCAGCTGTATGTTCTCTGTCTTCTATCTACCTTAAAAAGAAAAGCTGTGAGCCAGGTTCTATTGTAGAAAACATCAGTTTATTGGCAGCAGTAGCATTGTCACATTACCTTTATAGTACATTTGAATAATAATAACTTTTATAACACAGATGTTTTTCATTTTTAAACATCACTTTTGTATGCCCAATATTTTAAAACACAAAGAAGAAGAGTCTCCTTATTATGTTTGACATAACAATAACATTTAATACTTATAGTTTAACGTAGTGTATCGCTGTGGTGCCCATTTATTCAAAAGAAAGGGTGATTATCTATCACAGTTTTGTTTACTGTAGCACAATTTTTTTGAATCCATCCTTTGGATACACAACACAGAAACCCATTATCTTTCTCCAGAAGCCTTACTATTATACAGTTATATAAACTAATATTGAATTTCCATTGTCTCTTGACTTAGGTATCTATTGGGATCTCTTATTGGTAGGATCTAATAGGTATGCTTCAAGTCATTGAGTCCTGCTTAAATAAATCACAATTATAAACCCATGTGTCCAAAATAACTTCTGATCAGTACTGTACATACTAGACTTGCTGACTCTCTGTTCATTCATACCATATTAAAAGTACTACCTGTCACTTGTAATTAAAGCTCAGAACATGAACCATCCAATTTACTACAAACATTAGATACCAACCTCGTAGTACACAGGCTATAAAGTGCTATGAGAGCTGAAACACGGCAAGTTTGAGCTGCCATCAATCGAAAGGTGCTCAAACACTGACTGTGTTTACAGTCAAGCATATTAAGAAACCCATAATTAAACGCTTTGAAATATAACACCACCATGTGTGTGGTATTGGGTGAGTCTTCCTGTAAGCACTGTAAAAACTATAAAAGCAATATTACTATAAAGTAAGACGTACACAGTGACGTTTCATTTCATCAGAGCTCAGACACTCAGAGCGTATATCATTTGAATTTGCAATAAGGAAAATGGGGGAAAAAAATACAACTGTCCCTGTCTTAGTATTCAGTGTATTTATATCGATATAGCGTGAGGTTAGCACTGTTGCCTCACAGCAAGAAGGTGATGGGTGTGTTTGCAGTTAGGCTAATTGGTGATTCAGTATGGCCCATAGGTGTGAATGGTTGAGTTAGTTTAAAAAAGGGGCCTTTGGGGCACATTTTTTTAAAGCTTCAAGACACTTGTTTTAAAACGAATGCACTTTAAAATACTTACACGATGTGCTAATAGCTAAACTACAGGTATATCAACTGTTTTTTCTATTTTTATCTAATTTGTTTTAAATTGAGGATTATGTAAAAGGAGTCCTTGACTACACACATAGTATTTCATTAACAGCTAAACTATATGCATGAGTCAGACAAAAGCACAGACGGTATAAGAGCGTCCAGGCCAAGCTAACTTGGAGGTGCCAAGCTAGCTTAGCCGGGAGCAATCTTCCTCTAAGCAAAAAGACTTCTGGTGGTATAGAAGGCTACATGAAATCACCCGCCTTCAGGTCACTTTAGGTGTCACCTTAATAAACATTTCCCTGAAAATGATGGTCATTCTACGAGTAAGGAAGAAAGATTATCTGGAATATCCTCATTGGGGAAAAGCTAGTAAGCCGTTATCCAATGAGCATCTAATGGTGAGTTTCTGAGTCAGTTATTGTACCATTTGCATAAATGTGTCTGGGCTGGGACAAAAAGGCTTCTTTTATTTCAGAATTTTTTCAAGATTCTTTTAAGAAGATGTTACAGCTTTTAAAAAAGAAAGAAATGTTAGAGAAAAAAGTCTGACTTGTCCCTTCATCTGAGCAGAGAAATTAATTCCCAGTGTCCTCTCTTAACACTTTATTTGACCAAATAGGGTGAATCTAAGGTGTCCTGACAGTTGGCAGAAAAACGCTCTCTTCTAATGCTGATAAGATGGATTAGAAGATTCCTGCCAACAGTGGAGAAAGAAAGTAAAATCCAGTGCCCACATTAAAGCTGAAGACCATAAAAGCAAATGAGTACAGTCCTGAGACACACAGTATCCTTCACTAATGTAGTACATCAGCTGCCCACTGCCGCAAATGGCCTAAGGAGACAAGTAACGACAGAGACGCTTTCTCTTTGTGCTGACTCGGCATGCTGCTTGTAAGAACAGTTATAGGTCATTCGATGGGAGACGGTGAGATGCTGAAATATGTTTCTTTTTGCGCTGCTTAAGATATAGCTAAAGCTGCTTTGTCGCTTCCTTAATTCACTGAACTGTTGTGCAGGCCACCGTTATACTTATCTGTTATCGGCTGTCTCCAACATACATAATAAGAAGGAGCAGCTCACTTCTCCGACAATGTGTTAGGTAGGCAGTAAGTCGAATGAACACTGTGTACTTGATAAAATGGAAGCTCACAGGCCGGGGACTTACTGTAATATGTTTTTATTTCCCAGTGAAACAATCAGCAGCCTACAGTACATGACAAGAGCACCCAGACGCATGCACTGATTATCAGCCTGTGTTGAAAATTCATCAATACGTTAATCAAATCAGCGAGGCACACACCAAAGCACCCACGCTGACAGCTCCAGAGGCATACAGCTGTCAGTCATCTAAGAGAGACACACTGTGTTTCTTTTCATGACGATGACAACAATGATCTTGGTTGATGAAACGCCCCACCAGCTAAACTGCAGCATCGGACCTTTTAAAGCATAGGTGTCAAACTCTGGCCCGCGGGCCAAATTTGGCGAAGCCATACCAAATTACTATTAGAGCTGGCCTACTGGTATTATACAGGTAATATATATATTGTTTAGTATTAAGCTTTGCTTGTTCCATATTCAGTTTTTCAGCAAAACTTGTTTGAGTCCATAACAAAAGATTCATTCTTATATCTGGAGGAAGATTTTTCAATAAATATTAATGTTAGCCCGCGACTTTGTTCCAGTTTTGAATTTTGGCCCACTGTGTATTTGAGTTTGACGCCCCTGTTTTAAAGCATTCTCTGTACCTTTACGTCAGCATTAATAAATTAGTGAATAAGTTGAATGTAGATGCCTGTGGGACTGAACTTGAAATGCTGGCATTTAAGGATGAGAGAAAATTCCAATGCAGTTCAGTATTATTAATATAGCGCCAAATTCCAACAACAGTCACCTTAAGGCGCTTTATATTGTAAGGTAAAGACCCGAAAATAATACAACAACAGAGTTTTATTTTATTAACTGCTCGATTTGCATAACTCTTTGCAGAAAATAGAACTCACAGCTTTCTTTTTTCTTCCATTTGTTCAATTTCCTCAATTTTTTTATAAACCCATTGCACACGATGCTGCTATAAGCCCAATTTTTAGATAATACATGTTTGGGAATCGGTGTGCTGGTGCACAAATACTAAACAGGTTTTTTTGTCTGTTTGTTTTGTAGATTCGACAAAAGAAATTGAACAGATGTTGAGTTTTTGCAACATGCTGTGACAAAGTGACAAAGTGCCTAAAGGTACAATTTACATTTGGTTCTTTGCTAAGAGGTGTGTTATGTGTAGACACAACCCTGGCTTACCCTTTGAGTTAGGAGGCCTCTTTTATGCCTGAATGATTAACAGGTCAATGTCAACTAACATAACAAGTAAAAAACACATTCCTGCATTCATACAATGTCCTTAATACACTGTTGAATTAACTGTGTTCGAGCACAGCTCCCAGACATCTCTACATAACCTGTAGCCAAACTACACTTGGAATTTTCTGCTTGTGCAATTTTGTGAATTATCTCTTTCTTACTAGAAGCAAATCATTAAACACTAATCGTTGCAAAACACCCATCTGCTGTCTTATTATTATTTAATGCAGGCCACAAACACACCACACACTCTGGCATTCTTGGAGGTCTAGAGTTTGCAACTTGGCTAATTCTACCACCTTAAGGAAAACCTAAAAACTCTTTGTTGTCCTTAAGCTGCCCTCTTTCCTTTGCTGCAGCTCCTGTTGGCGTCAGCTCAGCTGGGACCACCGATGACATCTCCAGTGTCAATTTGAGAACGGATGAAAAAGCAACACGTTCACAGTGTCTGCGTGTGAAATAAGCACATTTTTGCAGGCTTAGCAGGCATAAATGTCACTGTAAGACAGAGAGCCATTGTTTGCCATGAGCTGCTGTATGTGCACATAGCTCAAAGAACCGGAAATTAATCTCAGACATTATTCCACTGATTAACATCCACATCCCTCTCCAGCACACAACAACAAAAAGCTGTCACCAAATATGTGACAAAGGGCCGTTAGGTTACAGCACCTTCTTATAAGCAAGGGTATCAAATCACAGTTGCTGTAGCAAATCCATCATTTTCACCATCTCTAATTTCGAGAGAAAGCTATCTGCAAATTGGTTATCTGGAGTGGCACTTTACAGAAATCCACTGAGCCAGCCCAGCAATCATGTGATGGCATAATCTAGCATTTGCTAAAACCCCTCCATGATGCTGTATTATGCTCTCTGTTGTTAAATTACAATATTACGCCAAATCCCTGCAAAAAAAAAAAAAGGATAAAAACGAAAGAGAACAAGAGAGAGGAGTGGGCCGAGTTATGGAGTTAAATGAATCAGAATATGACTTTGAGAGGATGTGACTGGCATCGCTGCAATCGCCAAATTAGATTCTCTGAAGATCAAAAGGCTTTTCTGCTGGCGTTTGGAGGGCTGCATGCAATCCGTAAACAGACGTACTATTTGTATTCACAACTCTGAAGCACTGTTCACTTGTATGGAAACCGAGTGCTGGTCACGTTGTCCAAAGAAAAAACTAGTTAAAAGTGTGAAGATGGGCATTAAAATGGAATGCTCGGTGTTGGATTAACTGGTTTCAAAGTACTCTAACCTCGGCGTTATGTTCTATAATGACATTTTGAGATCAGTCAGCTACACCAGTCCCTGAATTTGTCACATTAGTACATGAGCAGCATTATTAAATGAAGACTATTTGCCCTTATGTCATCAGTTATGTCTGTTTTAGCATTTTTGCACACGAGTTTCAGTCTCTGCTGTGTTTGTGTTACACTATTTGAGCCTACAGGGGGACAGCTTTGACAAAAATCCTTTGTTATCAAAAGAAATCCAGTGCTGCACCAAACACAGTTGCCAGTTATCAAAATTAAACCACACTGTAGTATGTGGCTTGCTTAAAGACAATTATCAATGCTTTTATTTTGAAAGCTACATGTATTTTCCCCATTGCTTCTTCAGCTTATCACTGTAGAGTGGGCTTAAATGTTTTGTTTCCTCAGTGGTGACCACATATATGCAATAGGTCAGACAGAGACCCTCAGCTGCCATACAGAGGAAACGCATATGGACTATGAATTTAACCCGTTAGCCTCCGTGTTTTAAGCAAATCCGTCAGCCTTGCAGCTCTGGCGCCGAGCAGCAGTGTACTACAGAAAGCAGCTTTCTCTGTTGTAATGTATGACAGCTGAGCTTCCCTCTATCCTCTCGTGTTCCGAAGACAACAAACCAGCCAGCAAAAGGCAGAGGAGGAAGGTGTCACATGAGGAATGAAACAGCCTCACCTTAGCGCTGATGTGGAGTGATATCCGCAGAGGGTTTCTGGTCCAAGCCTCTACTGGAGTGAATTGCTGTTTGCGGACGGATGCGCGGATGTAAATGTTTATATCATCGCTTCTCCTGCTGCTGCTGCTGTTGCCATGGTTATTCATCCAGACCCTGTGTGTTCTGCAGTCCCCTCTCGCTCCCCGTCTCTCTCTCTCTCTCTCTCTCTCTCCCTCCCCTGAAGGGGATTTCAGTTTGGGAAAAGTATCGCTGAGTGGCCGTGTCTTTGTGCACAACGCTGACCGCATATACTGACTGTGGATAGTTTCACAAGGTGAATATTAATAGTCAGCAGCACCCAGTCAGCGTAGTGCTGCTGGTGTCCGTCCGGCAGGGCGGGCTGACGTCAGAGCCGGCCCCCTAAAAGCTGTAGTGAACCGTGCACTCGGAAATTACCATGATAAGGAACAAAAGGGTGACTGTTATGCAAACAAAGTGTTATTGCAATAATAAGCAGGCGGACGTCACGTGATTTGGACACACTATTGGGCTTAGTGGAAGGAAAAATAATAATGACTAAAAATGAAATGCGTGATTGCTTAGAGAAAAGAGCTGTTTGATAGGTGACCATAGGTTTCTTTGGGAAGCGGTTTGATTATAACCCATAATTATCCTCTATGATGCACATACAAATTAGCATTTCTTAAAATGAGTTTGCTATATGGGAACAAAGTTTGAATAGAATTGAGATTGGGGTGGATGGAAGTTTATTTTATCCATCATATCTTTAACAACATGTGTATTACCATAATAATGTTAACAAATCAACATTCCTATTCAAACAGAGGCAAGAAATTCTTTATTTATATGTTTTATTATGTGAGCCATTATCATACATTATATAACAGTGTGGTGTTTGGAATTGGATGTGAAAAGCAAAGGATGGATCTGACTGACAAGTCATTAGCCAATAAGCATATCCTGGATAATAATTTACAAAGTCATAAAAAAATTACATTTTTAAATTTAAATTATAAAAATAAAAATATATAAAATGGATCCAGGTCATATGAGCTTGTACATGAACGGATCTGTATCTGATCTGGGCCGAATGAACTGGGAAATGACTGCATCCAAATGGTTTCCAGTCCTGATCTGTTCCATATTCATTTTGTTGTGCAACTACAAACTACAAACTTTTGTTGTTGACTTCAGGAGACACAGCACCGACTTGGCCCCCCTCTACATCAACGGGGAGTGTGTGGAGAGGGTCCACACTTTCCGTTTCCTTGGTGTACTCATCTCTGCTGACATCTCCTGGACAGGAAACATCTCAGCGGTCATCAAGAAGGCCCAACAGCAGCTGCACTTCCTGAGAGTCCTCAGGAAGTACAAGCTGAACTCCAACCTGCTGCTGACCTTCTACCGCTCGTCCATTGAGAGCCTGCTAACCTACTGCATCACGGTATGGTACGGCAGCTGCATCAAAGCAGATAGAGTGAGGCTTCAGAGTGTGGTCGAGACAGCACAAAAGATCATCGGCTGCCCTCTCCCCTCCCTGATGGACATTTATTCCTCCCGCTGCCTCACCAGAGCAGCAAACATTATCAAGGACAGCTCCCACCCTGGTTTCAACATGTTCAGCCTGCTTCCCTCAGGGAAGCGCTACAGGTGCATCAACACAAAACCCCACAGACTCAAAAACAGTTTCTTCCCCAAAGCGATAACCACCCTGAACTCACACATGCACAGATAACACAGCCCCCCACTTCCCACTTCCTCTATGGACCACCACTGTGCAATACCAATTCTATGTGCAATAACTCAACTGTATATACATAACACTATTTATTACATATTACTTACATCTTGTATATTGTACATTTTATATATATATATGTTTTTCCCTATGTTAATACTGTCCATATGTACATAGCGCTGCAGAACTGTACCCCCCCCCCCCCCCCCCCCCCTTCCCCAGCATGTTTACACTGAGTGGGAGATGCTCTGTATCTCATTGTACAACTGTATAGTGACAATAAAGGCATTCTATTCTATTCTATTCCAACTAGAATCCGTTACTTAGCCTTATCCATTATGCATCCGTGGTAGATCCAGTCCATGGTAATGAGCTAAAACTAGCTATTTAACCCATAAACTTATCAGGAAAGTCTTCATGGAGGCCACAGAGCATGGGAGCAAGGATTTCTCCAACAGATGTTTATTACAACCAGAAGTCTTTTTGGAACCAGTGGAGTCGCTCCCTAATGGTCATTGAACAAGATCTGCACTTCCATGTTAGCTTTGTGTTTGCAACCCAAAAGTGCTGTTCATCGTTTAAACTGTCCAGGATTTCCTTACCTGTTTTGGTTTTCAATGCTATTTTGTTTTCCTGTGAGATTTTTCTGGCTCCACACAGGTTTTTGGCCCTAAAACCGATGCATTCTCCTGTCTGTATTTTACCCACTACCAACACTTCAGCTGTGTATTTGTAAGTTTATTGGCTAAATCCTCCACTGTGTCCAACCAACTAGTTCTAAACATAGCCTACCTGATAATGGTTAGCAGAACAGTGGGTTTTTCTAAAAACAGCTCCTGATGGAGATTTTGCTGAGGAGATTGAAGCATAGCAGTAAAGTTAGAAGCAGTAAAATCAAAACAAATGGCTGAAAAATGCTATGACTCCAAACAAAATGATACAGTAAGCAATTTCTTCCCCCTAGAATAAAACATATTGAATCATTAGGTGGACGACCTCATCTGTTTGATTGTTTTGATCATGTAAGACAACAATCTGGATTCCTGATCTAGGTTTTCTTCTTGAAGACAACAATAAATTCACACAGTAGCCACTGTCTAGCTTGTTCTTGGCAATCAGGTACAATTAAAAAGCCATCTGTCCTGGTTAAACAACTCTTCACTGACTAATCACTTGTCAGATAAGGGGGAGGGGAGGATTATGTAACAAATGAATAAAAATGCCCATAATCTGCTGGATATGGCAACTGTGTGTTTAACTGCTGTCAGCAGCAGAGCATTAGTTTCCTCTAACAATTTGTTTGGTTCTTCTGTGTCTCTGATTCACCAAGTGAGTGCTGGATAACAGTTCTCCTGTGTTCTAAGCTTCACCTTCTGCTTAAAAACCCAAAGTCAATTGCTGCTTTTCTCTTGTGGCATTCTGCCATAAGCTCCAAGCACTCTTGATTAAAAGGGGAGCACTATTGATTTTCTTTTTTTCAGTTTTTCAGGCAGTTGCCAGAGCCCAGATGACTATATAGTCTGGGGAAAGAAAAAAAAAACCTGGCTGAATTTCCCGAGGTTATACAGCAAGGGCACCAATTTTCTGAGAGTCCAATATCAAGCTTGCATTGCTTATTATTGCGATTAAATGCGATATTTGTTTAATTCTACTATCAAGTTGGATTTGATAGATTTATGTAGGTATTTGTTTTTAATCCCTATCACTAATGAAGTTGAAAATTGTGTGAGTCTTAACACTGATGACCTTTTATACCTAAAGTAAAGTTACACACACTTGGATATTAGTTATATTTGCTAAAAAGCAAAAAACTACAACTGTTTGATGGTCCTAAGCAAAATTTTCCTGCTGCTTTCTGAACAGTAAAGTTGTTAAATAAAACCAAATACCGTTCTGTTAAAAGAAGTCCAAATGCAAACAAAACAAAAGAAAAATTGAGTGAAACTGCCAATAACAAAAACTATAATCCACCAAATGTGTTTATCACATCTGAATTTCACAAACTTGACAAAACAAAGAAATGTGTTCTTTCCACAGTACTACATTCATGTAGACTTCCAGTATAGAAAAGCTAAGCATACAGTATTTATCATTTTGTTTTCATTTCACATATAGTTTTTTTTTAACTATATGTTTAAATGTATTTATAGTTGGAACAGCTACAACAGCTAATGTTTCACTTTAGGACTGGCGTTTTTCATTAAAGATGATTTTAGCATTTTTTGGCTCTCTAATGCTAGTCAGCGGCTAAATTCCACCACTAAATGAAAAGTGCATTCAGTCTTGTTAGCATTATCTTTAGCTTCAGTTTCACAGCTGCTCACTTCCGGCCTACCCAGCCTTCGCAGTGTTGCCAACTCCTCAGTAAGGAAAACCGCTATTGGCTGTCCTAAAAGTCGCTAGAATTCGCTAAATGCATAATTATTTGCATAATTGGTCATGCTAATGTAATTGTAACCTCGGTTGTAGGTTTATGTCTCATTGTGGAAGAGACATATAGTGAGTTAAAAACGTCCTAAATGCATTTAGAATTTATTTAGAACTACAAATTAACTTTCTTTTAACAATTATTGTTTTTTTAATGTCACAATTCCAACCCTACTCCTTTATCCAGGTTTGGACTGGCAAAAGTGTCCCGAAATAGGCACTCTGATAGAGTTACTTTGTGTGTGTGTGTGTGTGTGTGTGTGTTTATAAGTAGTTTTAACCCTTGTGATCCACAAAACAACATAACAACAAAAGAAGAACTGACTGCGCTACAGTCAGTGCGGGAGCAGCGGCTTCGCTCATGCGCGATTCATTTGCAGTTTGGACGCATAGATGTGAACATCTGCTGCCCTGACAGCAGCTGAGGGAGGACTATCCTCCGCCCGTGAGCGCTTTGGCACGGGCGAGGTGCCCATGGCAGCACCTGCTGCTTGTTGAGAGTAAGAGCGATACGTGCTTTCCTGTCAAAAAGTCGTCATAAATGAGTCTCCCATAACACCAGAAAAAGTCACCAGATTTGTCGCTAGTCGCTTTTTAGAAAAACGTTGCTGAGGGGGTCTGAAAACTTGCTAAATATATCGACAAAGTCGCTAAGAAGGCAACACTGGGCCTTCGGAGGACCCGGCCCACGTAGACCGCGAAGACCGGGTCCTCAGGAGGATGCAGCCTATGAATTTGGACACACCATTACCAAAGACATTGTGTGAGACACCAGTAGTTATTCTAAAACTGCACTACTTTACACCCCAGAAACAACAATAGCATGTTCTGTAAGGACTTTTGCTACAGTGTGGAGTTAGCGAAACCTCCTCTGTTATCTTACTCTTTAGCTCGTTAGCTAACAATGCTGTAGCCTTTTCGCTCACGTGAAATGAGGCCACATTTGAAGCTTGTGTGTATGTTTGTTACTTCTCAGGGTGTAAAAAGATTTCCTCGATGGTTTAAAAAAAAAACTAGAGGGTCTCATCTGACTCCAGATCACAAGTTGCCTGGTCATGTGGCGAGTCTCATGGCTGGATCATCCCAAAATGCCTTCTCTTTCTCTCTCCTTGCGCCGTCTGTGCATGTTGTCTCATTGAGAGCAGGAGGTCTTCATTATCCAGGCTGGACACATGATCTTTCTGCTGAATCTCTGAGGAGCGCCAATATCTGTATCGTGTTTCCTTTACAACTCTCTGAGATGAGTGCGTTGGTGTGGCTACACAAACAATCGATTCGTGAAATATGATATAGTAACAAATTCTGGTAGTAAACTGAGTATCAGAAGACTGTGAGGCTATTGATTCACAATATCACATCATATAGAAGGGACAGCAGTTGCCAGGATCAATAGACCTATATACCCCAGGGAAATATAAAAAAAATAAACAGCCTTATGAATAAAAACACACTGCGGCATGTAATTTTGTCAAAGCCAAGGCATTTTTTTGTGCAATTGTGGTTAAAAGGGGTTTTCTTTTTTCCACAGAGAGATCTGTGCCTATGAGCCAAGCAGTTCCTGCCTCCTCTGACATATTTTTGGGCAACATAGCCCTGTGAGACATGTCAGCATACCTGTGCATGCTAACGAAAGCTGTCTTGCAAGAAACCGCGTCATAGTCTTTGGTTTTCACTTCAGAAGATCTAAGAACCTAACACCAAAGAATCAACTGCACAACAGGCAGGAAACATAAACAGTGTGTCTGCCTGAGGCCCTTCAAGGTAATAACAAGGCTTTCTTCAGCGCTACAGGCTAACATGCCTTCTCCAGGTAAACTGATGAGTGAACATGATTATGAAATCCACATTTCATCACTCTCCGGCTGCTCCTTTGCTATCTTGACGATGATTATTAGGAGAATTACACGCAGGCAGCACATGTCATTAGGAGGCACCATAAAAGAAGAGAAGCGGGCAGAGGTGTTTCACATAAAGGCCATATGGGTTTCTGCATCTTTTTAAGTGATGGTAATAAAACTTAGTCACCACCTCCAGAAAACCCCTGGCCAATAGGAGCCCACTGAACAAACTTTTTATGTGCCCTCCAAAAATGCTTGAGCATCCCCTGTGCCACTCCGGTTAATCCCTCAACATGCGCAGGTAGGACCGACTTCTAGGGAGGGAATTTCATGACCGCGGCTCCTTCTGCTTCTGCATCTCGACTGAGCGTGTCTCGTCACGGAGGGGGTGTGAAACATGGCCCTCAAAGTCTCCGGTTTGAGGAGGTAAGTATCTCAAATATCTGTCTTTCGGTCAGGGCTCTTCATAATTTTTTTTTTTATTATTTCCAAATTTATGCAGAGCCATTTCACACTAACTAATAATAAATTTGTAATCTTTATTTAGTAGGAGGAAATGGCTCCATTTTCTCTTTCTCATAACTTTATGGGTGTAATAAGAATCGTCTGAGCATAAATTAAAGAAATTAGACGTTTGTCTTTTAATCCAACCACATCTATGCACACGTCTTCGCTGTTTCCCTTCCGGCTGTTAGGATAAAAGAGTTCTTATCTGAATAATACTACCGGCTTCAACAGCACTGAACATTTTCACATAGATACTGTACTCCTCAAAGTTTTTATCCACACGTTTCCTGCTACAGTCAACTTGAATATGACTGAACCACATGGCCAGTTGCTTCATGGCCAACAGCGATCCATTCTTGGGTAATTAACACAAATGGGAGAGCATTAATTATGTCAAGAGTTGGCAAGCTGGCTTGCTCTCAGCATTTTGGGAGTGCCTAAGGGGTACTGAAACATGCACAACAGCAAAGGGAAAGTCTGTCACTTACAACCATGTCAAAAGCCAAAAGACGATGAATCGGGAATTCAGTCAGGAGTTAAAGGAGAGGGCACATCATTACCTAACTGAGCTGAAAGAATGATTACATGAAAGGATTGTTCTAGGAATATAACAGAGGCTTTGTCTTGTCTTCTGATGGTAGAGGTAGGGTTTTCTTATATATTTCACTTCTAACCCGTTTATATTTTTTCATCAATTTTTATCAGTTTCGTCAGTGACAAAGTAGCACATAAAAGATTTATTATTAAAAGGGAGTTTTTCATTCCCAACATCTCTATGAAGCGAAGCTTTCTCTTTCTTATATTTCTGTTGTTGTTTACAGAACTGTAGGAAGAAGCTAAATATAGTCAGATGGAAGACAAGCTTGATGAACAGTTATAGGAAGAAATCCTCCAAGGAAAACAAAGAAAAACTCAAATCATGCTTCAAAGAAAACACTTACCTGTCTTAGAGGAATTCTCTGACATGCAGGGCTATAAATTTACTTGCTTTCTTGCTGAGAGTAAGATGAAGAATCAATACTACTCTTTTACTCACAAGAAGCCAGTTTCGGAAAGATAGACTGTTGAGTGTTGCAAGATCAAACTAGGTACACTTTATGTGAGTGTGTCTGAATTCATCCATTGCACTGTAAACGCACATCTATCCACTGCACAAAGTTGTTGTGTGTCTTAAGTAGGATTAAAACTTTAAAAAGTAGAATTGAAACCTTAAACTTAGCTGATAAAGCTGCTGCTTTAAACTGATTAGATATTTCTGCCACAATAGAAAATGTTGGTGTGTCATGCAATATTTATCACGGTACTTTAAAGAAACCTACTATTAACAGCACATATTTCCAGTAGCCTGTCCTTTTTAGCTTCTGTTGTAACTACAACAACTGAACTCTGACTGCTAGATTTAGACATGGTTAACTTAGTTAGGAAAGGCTGAAAGATTGAAAGCAAGGTGAACGATTGCTCAAGTCTTGGCAAATTTTCCGCAAATGTCAGGCCCTTTAAAGTAAGAATAAAATCATACATTTGAGCCCCATATAGCTGCACTAGTCTAGAACAGTGATGGATTGGTGCTTAAGACAGACAGCCCACTGGGGCTCTGAAGATGCTCCTTTAACGTGAAGGGCATAGTGTTTGAGACCACACCTCTGAAGAGGCCTTGCTGACTTAGCCATTAGTCATTTCTTCAGACACTACACACACACTGGTACATATTCCTCAAGCAAACACACACATTAGCAGGAGAGTTCACACTCTAGAGGTGGGTTACGCCCTCAGTAACATCACCCCAACCTCATCCATTTCTCAGCTAGACAAGCTGCAGCATTTGCCTTCAGAGGAGAGGCCTCACTGTCTCTATCAGTCATGTTGATGACGGATTCAGAATAGCTGTAGAAAGCTTTCATAACGCAGGACACATAGAGGAAGCTAAAGCGGCCGAGTGTGATAATACAAGTGTGAACAAAATGTAGCACTGCTCAGACACTTCAGCTGTGAAAGATAACCTCAAAAAGCTGTGTAGCTACTGCTACTGGCGACCGTGGCTCAGGGGGTTGGGAATCGCATCTGTAACCGGAAGGTCGCCGGTTCGATCCCTGGGCTCTCTGTCCTGGTTGTTGTGTCCCTGGGCAAGACACTTTACCCTACTTGCCTACTGGTGTTGGCCAGAGGGGCCGATGGCGCGATATGGCATCCTCGCTTCTGTCAGTCTGCCCCAGGGCAGCTGTGGCTACAACTGTACACTCCACCAGTGTATGAATGTGAGAGTGAATGAATAGTGGTATTGTAAAGCGCTATATAAATCCAATCCCTTATTATTTATATCAGCCACCTTTGGCAATATTTAAGTAAATAGAGAGATACTTCAACTGAAAGTTTTGGTGAAGTATTTCATTGATGCTCGTATAAGTAATTAGTAAATATGCACATAAGTTCATGCCCTCATTGAGAAAGCTCTCCATATGAAGGATTAGAATTTGCCTCGGAGACAGCCGGGCAGAAATGATCTGATTTAAGTTAAGCACGAGTGGATGGAGCCATTGAAATACAGTTTGTTTGCCTGCATAACACATGATGATGCCCTCTGAGCATAGCGATGAAAAGATCAGCTTACCCCTGACTTGTAGTAATGGTTTTGAGGAAATAGTAAGGCTGCTTATTTTCTGACATCATTAATTCTCTAAATGAATTTGCTAAATGGTTCCAGTGTGAAGCTGACTGCTGGCCGCTTGTTGACATTCTAGACATACAGTTTTTGAGGTAACCTTGTGATGCATTTACTAACAGAATATATGTCTGATATATGACAAAAAGGTTATCTATCACTTTATGTCACCAATAGCTAGTTTGCCTGTAGTCAAACTAGAACATTTCATTAGAACAATGAAACTATGCTTATAAAAAACAGTTATGAACAAACCGATTCTAGACATCTGCATACAACACACAACCTTTGCAGAGGTCACGTCAGTGGCTCATACACTGTCTCATACACTTTAGTATGACTGGAAGTGTTTTTAAAAACCTAGCTACCTCCCCCTGGTGGCAATTAAAATTAATCCCGCTTTAACGCCCCTCCATGTTCATGTCAATTTTCAAACTTGGAAGCTGCTTACAACTTTTTCATTCAGCTTACACGGTAACACATTTGACATATAAGGAGCTTAACCAACTGTTTCCCAGCCTTTTGGAGCTGGGAAATATTGATAGTTGATAGTTTTTTCCCGCGCACCAGGCATAGTGTAATTGTTTCGATTTGTCCCTGATATGCTGCTTTCTTCTGACCACTACTCATGCTAGGGCCTTCATCTGGGTCGGATTTTCTCCAGGATCCAGGTCAGACTGATTACTTTTCTTTTCAACTATTTAACTATTTATCTATTGCTATTATGTGCTGTGTTGTTCTACTCACAGCATGACTATTACGTAATTGCTTCTTCCTCTTCTTCTGTTTTACTGGCAGTTGGCAACCCATTTAATTAGAGCAGGTAGTTGTACTGCCCTCTAATGGAAGAGAGTGTAATTGCTCTGCCTGTTTCTCACGTGGGTCGCTTAGAGCAGCGGTCCCCAACCTTTTTTGTGCCACTGACCAGTTTATGTCTGACAATATTTTCACAGACCGGTGTAAATACAACAAAATAAAACCAGTACCGTTGCCAAAAAAAGAAGATTTAATCATAACACAGAGAAAAAGACCCAGGGAAACGGAGTTAATGATAAAAGCATTTAAAAAATAACGATAAAAACCCTGAAAACCATAAATTTCACACCCGAGCCTCAACTCTCGCGGCCTGGTACCAAACGACTCGTCCCGGGGGTTGGAGACCGCTGGCTTAGATTACCAATCAGGTGAAACCAGATAATCTCCCACGGTACTCTTGATCATTTCTCATGGCACACCTATGTGCTGCGGCACAGTGGCTGGAAAACACTGGTTTAACCCCTTATTGAAATAAAACTGAAATGACTGTAGTACCTTTAAATTTACCATAGATCACTGTAATTACTGTAACGCAGTGAGATGACTGATTTATCTATGGCTCCGAGGTTTGGATTTCTCCAAATTAAATATAGTTGATCTTCAAATCATGTCGCAAAAATCTTTGTTCCATTCAAAATCTAAAAGGTACTTGTCAAACAATTTCTCCAACTTCATGCACCATCAACATCACATACAGCATTTTTCTTTTTCTCCTTTATCTTAACTGCAATGCAAAGAAAACACAGAGGTCACCTGCTACATGTTATTCATGTGTTGTGTTATAAACTCAGTCAAAGAGACCTGTGAGTGTGATACTGATGTTTCTCCATCATTCCTGAACAGAAAGCAACCGTGCCATCTATTGATGTCGGCTTACTCCCCCATCTGTGTGGCTCTTCTGTCCTTCCTCCTCACTCCAGCTTTTGGTCGTAAGTCACATTGCAGCACAGTGTGGAGTCACCTGACACAACACAAATCAGAGTCCCATATCTTACATGGATTACACCATTGCTGTGACTCTGTCTTATAAACACAAAGAAATAAGGTTACTGTTAACACCCCAATGCTGACCTTTGATAAGTCAGACTCATCATTAGAAGTCACAAATCAAAAGCCATAAATAGTATATTATTGACATATTGTGCCGGTCTGTGTGGTGGCAGTACATCGGATTAAACGTGCACTCTGATAATCGCGGCAGACTCACTCCCCGCTCTTGTTTGGGGCAGATTGTGCACCGCTTTGTGGAATTCGCCTCATTATCCAGGCGCACACATGCAGATGCACGTGGCATTTTAAACGTGGTTCATCTCCAGCTCGTTGCACTAATGACGGGCTTTCTGAGCGTAACGCTGCGGCAAGCAGTAACTTTTAACAACTTGAGGCCCACATGCACAGTCAGATAAGTATTTAGTGGTGGTAAATATCTCATTTCTCAGCAGTTTTAATGGGGATGTGGGAACGACTTCCAGATGTGTTGTGTTCACGCCGCTCGCTGTCAATGAGCTGAGTCAGCTCATTGACTGGGGAGCCCCTCTGGCTCTCACCATCTTCGTTTCCCAGAGTTATTCACGAGGATTTCCTCCTGAACAACTGCACTGTGAGGAGTCAGGATAGCGCCCTCCTCTGGCACATCACACAAATAGATTTTCTGTGACGATGAAAGTGTTTTTCACTAGAAACTCTATCAACTGTAAACCTGTTGTGATGTAAAACCTGTCCATTATTTTATTATGAGCATACAATTATAGAATAAATGTGTAATATTAATGATGAAAGCAGAAACAGGATGGTGGTGGGATGTTAGCAGGTTGTAATTTTGATAAATTGCTTCCACATTACCCCGCTAAAATGTTCCTAATGACTTGTGGCTTTTTCTGCCTGTTGTAGTTTCTGACCTTGGTGAAATATTCTGAACAGGGCGCTGAGAGATCTGTATTATAAATTTCAAACACTGCTTTGATTAGTCTGAACTGCAACTGTCTTAATGCTCAATCATCCAGCTAAGTAAATCCCAAAAGGCTGATTCTGTTTATCTGGATGTAGCATTTTCAGCTACATCCAGATGAACAGAATGAACCTTGTGATGTTAATCCAGACCTTGCTTCTCCTTTGTTGCTGTCTATGACAAATGAATGAACGTGGCCAGTATTATATATTAGCCTTGCCACATTTAAAGCAAACAACAAGTGCGGCAGGATTTTTTCTTTTCTTTTTGTCCCATCAGAACTGGACCTGAACAGACTGGATGGAGATTCTGTCTGCCCGCCAATAAGAAGTGGCCAAGATGACCTTCCAGGTAAAATACTTAGTGGGACACTCTTTGAAAATATACAACAGAAGCTTTAAAACAACAAATCCAAGTCTAGAAAATCCCAAAAGGAGAAAAGGAAGGCGGTGAGTTTAATTGGAGGAACAGGGTGGGCTGCCTAATGCCTCAAGATTTCAAATGAGGCAAATAAAATGTTCCACTTGAGTTTAACAAAACTGTAGAACAATACAAACTCAGCAGCTTGTAACCGCTTGGCACTGCTGCTCTGTTCACTCCTACACATCTGCTCACATGCTGCTCTGTGGTTTTAAGTTATTTACAATAAAGTAAAAAGCGTCTTTGTTTACATCCTGTTCATAAGGAAGAGTTTACACTTTAAATGTATGGAAAGACTATTTGGCAAGGATTGGAAATCAGCCTGCCCCATACAGTGAATGCACCTCATTAATATTTTATCCATGCAAGCTCCTGTAACTCCTGCCAAGTTAAACTGTGTCAATGTAAATACAACAAACATATGTAGTAAATGTACAGAAGCTGAAGCGACAACTGATTCGCTGCCTTGTCATAAGATCATTTCAAAACAGGCTGCACTGCACATGAAAGCTGTTTCTACAAACGAGCTATACAACAAAAGTGCTGATCACTACTTTATGCATGAATGTAACAGGAATGGTGTGACACAAAACCGCTAGCAATTATATTATTAGTGTGAGTAGATGTGGAATCACAGACAGTAAAATCAAAATGATTGTTATTGAAATGTTTAAACTTACATTAGTGCTCATGTTATGTGCAGTGCTAATGCTAATGCTATTGTTGTTCTCTTCACACTAATGGGATCAGCACTAATACTGCAAACCCAGTTCTGTTCTGAATATGTTGGAACATTATGCAAAATGTAAATTGAAACAGTATGCAAAGATCTGCAAATCTCGCAAACCAGCGGTTCCCAACCTTTTTTGTGCCACGGATCAGTTTATGTCCGACAATATTTTCACGGACAATATTTATGTATTGCTATTACGTGCTGCGTCATTTTACTCACAGCATGACTACATAATTGCTTCTTCGTCTTCTTCTGCTTTACTGGCAGATGGAAACCCGTTTAATTAGAGCAGGTAGTTGTACTGCCCTCTAGTGGAAGAGAATGTAATTGCTCTGCCTGTTTCTCACACGGGTAACGGGCAGTTTATGTCCAACAATATTTTCACAGACTGGCCTTTAAGGTGTTGTGGATAAATACAACAAAATAAAACCATTCATAACACATGGGAAAAGACCCAGGGAAACCGAGTTATCGATAAAAACGATTACAAAAAATAACGATAAAAACCCTGAAAACCATAAATTTCACACCCGAGCCTCAACTCTCGCGGCCCAGTACCAAATGACTCACGGGCCGGTACTGATCCGTGGCCGGAGGGTTGGGGGACGCCGTTGTAAACCCATGTTTTATACACAATATGTGATATTTGCTGCTTTTTTAATATTTCCAGCCTTTTACTGGCTCATCTAAATGTTTTTGAGACGTGTTGCTTCCATCACATTCAATCCTGCCATCGTGTCATTATCCCATGTAGGGTTTGATCTGATCACTCAGTTCCAGCTGGATGTTATTCCCCTGAAAGGTGTGAGGAAAGTGGATGGCTCCACAAACCTCCAGGTGGCCTACCGCCTCGACAAAGAGGCCAACTTCCAAATTCCAACTATGTAAGTAAAGCAGGGGCATCTTTAAAGAAGCTGATTTTTTTAAATGTCTAACAGCACCAGCCCTCATGCAGGTGTTGCATTATTACAGGTCTGGCACAGATGTTGCTGCTCGGCGAGCGGCGTATAATTGTTTGAGGAAAAACATGTCAGGACGTATTTGGCATCTCTTAGAAACACAAAGAGTCAGAGTATTTTTGGATGTGTTTGAGTGAGTGCAGAGAAATAGCAACTAAGACCCTGATTGAAGCTGTTTTGTCAGGATAAGAGAAAAAAAAACATAATTCACCACTTTAATAACTTTAAGTTGTACTTACCTTCAGACGTTTAGGTATGAGTGTACCATAGCATGTACTGACAACAGTTCTGGCTTCCTGTGAGGATCTTTGCTAGTTTGTAATTAAAGGTTAGCTGTAGTAATCTGGATGTTTAAAGGACAACTTTTTTAAACATCATTTTTTAACCATGATCTGCAAATGTTACCATGTTAACCATCATTTCCAGTAATAGGCACACAGATTGTGTTACTTGCCCATTTGTTTGTGTGGTGGGAAGCGTGAGAAGGGCTTCAATATTTCCCGTGGGCTGTCACGTTTTGTTTTAATGCTTCTAGTGTAATTACTCCTGTCAGTCCTTTTAATAATAAAACACAACTATAGTGGGCATTATTTGAAGGCTAAGTGGAATCCTACCTGGGAGACTAAGAAGTCACTCTCGGGGGCTTTCATAATGGGTCGCAGTCACTACACCAGTTCTCTGACAATCCAATATAAGTAAGCACTTGGCAATAGTGGGAAGCCACAGATAACTTTTAACGGGAACAGACCTACAGCAGGGTGGCCGAGTGGTTCAGTGGTTTACACTGTTGCCTCACAAGTCCTGGGTTTGAGTCTGTTAGCATGGACAATATTCTCTGCATTGTCTCCCGCTACTCCTGCTTCCTGCCACAGCCCAAAGCCATTGTTTGTGTCTCTGTTTATGGCCCTTTGTTAGACTGAGTACCTGTCCAGGGTGAACCCCACCTCCTGCGAGGGGTTTGTCTGCTAATATCACATCATACCTGAAATACCAGTTAGGCACTTGGCACATGGAATAGTTTAACCTCCACCTTTCTTGATGAAGATTTATGGGAGAAGAAATGCTTTATTTATGCCAAAGGTTGGGTTTACTGTGGTAAAGCAGACAAAACATGAAAAACAACTTAGCTCCATAAAATAAATATGTCAGTGTCACAACCCAAACAGTAAAGAAGGCATTCAGTAATAACAGAAATAGAAAATACAAAAAAGTGGAGTGGGTAAAGAGTATAAAAGGTAATAAAGAATATGATACAATAAAGAGCTGAAATCTGAAATGAATGCAGGTGTTGTGGCAGCAGAATTGAAGTAGATGTTAGAGAAAGTGTTCAGCTGCATGTCCAGATGGCCAGGATCCTGTCAAAAATGGACATATAGTAAACCTGGGCACCTGATCATTACAGCAACTAAACGATCAAGATTTCCCCGGTGACATAGCCTCTTAACATGGACCGACTCACTGCAGACACGTGTCGGGTCAAGATTACAGCTGGGGTTTCTTCTAGCCACATGCTCATCAGTCCGTTTTATTTAAAAACCACTTGAAGTCTTATGTTTAAAGATCTTAACCCTAACCCCAGATGCCCAATAACCTGGCAAATGTTACATGTTAATTTCCAGTAACTTGTCCTAGAACAAAATGTTACGTAAGCAGAGATGCCTCCTGTTGTTTCCCAGCTTGCCCGCTCCAGTCTGTTTTGGCTAATCTGTTCCTGGAGGCCAGCTTTCCTTTGAAGCTCTTATGTAAGTTGCTGGCACCCTGCATCTATGCCCCTTGGTTCAGTCATGCTAAATGTAAATACTTGTTTTTCCCCCCACCTCACAAGTCCAGTCGCACAAGCTGTGCTTTGAAGTCTTTGCTTCAGCTGCACTCCTGCTCTTGTCGTCTGCAGGGCAAAGGCAGCACATACTCGCAGCACTTAGCTGAAGAGAAAGCTCTTCATTTGTTTTATTGGGTTTTTATTACCTCACCTTAGTTATTTACTAGGTGGTAAAAGGCTGTAGTGCCCATCTATGAATGCACCACCCACTGAGATGTTGGTTTGTCAAAAACACAGAAAGCACCAGTCTGGATGCTAACCAGGGTAGCATATTGTGACTGAGCTACTGATTTATGCACTGAGACAGCCTCCCTCACAGTATCTGATTTTTGATATAATAGCAGAATTTAAAACCTCTCTTTGTTTCTTTGAAGTGTGTGCCTTTAATTTGAATCTCAAAGACAATGACGACAGGGCTTTGAGTTATTTTTACCCAAGTCTTGCACTTGATTTGATGGTAGTTTTGCTAAGTGCTGATCATAAATTAACTCTGACATCGGAAATATTTTGAGTGTTTTAACCCGGCTGGGTGAGTGGCGGTGCATTTTGGTGTGATTCGCAGAAACCAGAAGATTTGAACCCCTGCTCCTCACTTCTCCCTCAGACTCAACTTTCCTCGTGGCTTCCCAGATGAGTACTCCTTCATGACGACCTTCCGCATGATCAAGAACACCATGAGCAAGGTGTGGAACATCTGGCAAATAGTTGATGAAGATGGCTACAAGCAGGCCGGATTACGCCTGAATGGCGACGAGCAGGCTCTGGAGTACTTCCTGACAGGCCCCGATGGAAATCTGCAGACAGTCACATTCCCCGGCCTTTCTGTGCTCTTTAACACAAAGTGGCATAAGGTGATGATTGGCGTAGAGCACGACCAGGTCACGCTGTATGTGGATTGCCAGCCTGTTGATCAGAAACCCATCAAAGGCAAAGGCTCCATCAACACAGAGGGAGACACTCTTATTGGCAGGCTGGATGCTGATCCCAACGCCTCCGTAGTGGTAAGCAAGTATGGAGAACTGCCTGCTCTATTTAATAATCTTCACCCTCCTTACGAGCATTATCAGGGAAATTGTGCTCTTTGAGAACAACACATTCAGGTTTATGTGTGTGCTGAGCTCTGCTATAATTCTAAAGTGCTGCTGTCACGGCAATTCTGCTCAGCTGGGTCCCAGTAGGAAAAAAGGATGGGGATTGGGGGGGGGGGGGACTTAATCCCTGCAGAGAATCACATTGGTGGAAAAGCAAGCTCAACAACCCATATAGACAGCATTGATTCCAAGCTACAAAGAAGTAACAGCACCACGAAGAAGCATTTCAAAGCCCTTTCTTTTCTCAGTTTCATTTATGAAAATAATTCCACATGTTACCATGTCTTTTTTACAGTTTGAGCTCCAGTGGATGCTGATACATTGCGACCCAAAGAGAGCCCAGAGAGAAAGCTGCAATGAGCTGCCTCCCTCTGAGGTACAGTAGCAGAGACAAGGATCTGCTCAGCATCTGTTGTGGTTTGTGGTTTTACTCAGGTTGATGGAGCTTCCAGTATTTTTGAAGGGAAGCGGCAGAAATGCTGAGACAGAGCTGCAGAAGTGTAACAAACACCTCGCCAAGCAGTTTTACTCTTTAGCTCTTTATTTTTTATTGTCAACATTGAGCTGTTGTCCTACAAACATTTGTTGGAGGAAGAGCTGTTTAGGAGCTACTTTAAACCTACAGACTGTATATATAAACTGTGACACCACCCACTGGTGCCTGGACTTAGCATTTTGAAGTAAGGGTATTGGTTGCAGCCATATTGGCCTTCCTTTTTGTTGCTTGGTTAGCAAAGCATATCCACAGTTAACTGCAATATTTAAAGGGGAGTTAACGTCAATAGGTGAAAAACAGCCTTAAAACAAATGTATGTATTTAATGGAGAAACCAAACAGCCATCTTTATGCGGTTTTATTAGCGGAAAAGGGGTAACTTTAACCCTGTTACACCAAGTGCATCGTAATTGATACATGAGGCTTTGAGCCCTTTATTATATTATCAGTGTGATTTTTTTCTCCTGAAAATCTGATGTATACAGTCAGACACTACTATGAGCAATTAACTGCACAGGATGTGGCAAGAAAGAGGGGTTTTTTTTTTGTTTGTTTTTTAAAAGCATAATTAAAACGTATACGTAAAAATAAAACTAAAGTATAGGAATAGTTACTCCTTGTGCAGTTGACTTTTTCAACTGCACAAGGAGTTTTCCAACCCCGGGAATATTACTCTCTGCCTCAACAATGTGTCCCAGTTATTCTCTGTTTATAATTTAATTTATAATTAAATATTATGTTTCATTTCTACTGTGATTAATGAGATGGCTGCCTGCGATGAAAATGCCACTCTGCAGTCTCACATTTCGTGCTCTGTGAACTCTGCCGTGCAATGAATTAGGATTAGTGAGAATTGTTTTTATTTTTTTTTAATTTAATCACTTTCATCAAAATGTGACTGATTGTACACCCTGTGGACAGATTCATTTCCTGCCCTGGTGCACTCTATTAGCTCTCAGGCTAACACGGGGAGTGTGGGTACTGTTTACGGGGCTTTGTATTTAAATGACAGCATGACATCACTCACTGCCGTTGTTGTGAACCAGAGCGCTTTTGCTGACACTTTTGGTGAGGGTGGTGTGACTACTTTCACTAACTCTCCCTTTATCTGATTTCTCTTGCTTCTTCAGATGTATGCCAATGCTGAGGTATTTATTTTTCATCTCTACTTTCTTTTTGCTTTGTGATTTTAAACCAATAATCTGTTTCAGTGCTTCAGTTGCCTAATTGCCTTAATGCTTTGTTCTATATCTAATAAATGGTGGTGATATTATTTGTTTTTAGCATTGCATAGGTTGACCATTCTTACATTTGTACATCAAATCATGTGCCCAGAAGTGACTTAAAACCAGGTGGCACAGAGATAATTTCCATAGATTATAACTAAATCTGTGAAGAAGAAGCCTTTACGCTGAAAAAGACTTTATCTTCTCTTCTACACAAGTGTTTAGATTGAACGTTTAAATTCAGTTATCTAGCATTTCTCAAGTTTTCTGTGATAATATGTTAATTGTTTGTTTGTCTCTTCTGTCAGCCTGAAAAATCAATCCCAGGCCCCCCAGGTACCCCTGGCCCAGAGGGCCCCCGAGGGCCAGCAGGAGAAAATGGCAGAGATGGAAGAGATGTAAGTATTTCCTACTTCCATTAGCACAGAGTGAGTATTTTTCTCTCTTATTTGACTTCTTTTATTTATCTCTCCAGGGTCTTCCAGGGCCTCCTGGCAGTCCTGGCGCTCCTGTGAGTATTAAACGCAAAATGATATACTGACGACGTACCTCGAGGCTGCGTTCTCCCTCTCAATGTGTTTGTTTGTCATATGATACCCCAGGGAAATGATTCACGTCGCGGCTCAGTTACACAGTTTCAAAACAGATTTGTCTGACACAATATGACTCGGCATTGCTTACTATGATAACACTTCTTTGTAGACCAATCCTGTTACTTCTGTAGTGTGTCTCCAGTGAGAGAGTGTTGAAATAATCTGGGTAAATTAACTTCAGAACATCCACCTGGTCACTGACAGCTAACAGTTATTCTGGCAAAGTTTTCTACACTGAAAGTGTAACATGACCAAAGTCAGTCTGAAACCCTGATACTTTATCAGGACCTCTAACCTCTTGAATTACAGGACTCAGTGTGGGAACTACCCTCAAGTGGCTGTTAGAGGAGTTGCAGTTTTTGGATCTTTCTTGATGGCTTCTTTTTTTCACCCTGGAGGTTGCTCCTTAATTACAATCCATTCCAATGTTCATATATACTAACTTTAACAGTGCACACAGTGGTTAGAATTATCTCTTAACAACAGCAATGGGATGTGACATAGAGAAGAGGTTGGTGTGGATGAATGGGTCAACAAAACATTGGACTTTAATTCAAATACAATGTAAACGGAATATCAGTATAAATCTCTTTAAGACAAAAGTCTGGATTTCAAATGGAAAGCATCAGTGATGCTGTAGTAATCAGCAGCTACTAGGTCAATTCTGGTTTTTTGAAAAACATGCACAGTGCAGCTTGGTAAGTTACGAACTTAAAGGCACTTGTTACATCTTATTTTTTGTTGACAAGGGCCTGTGTTCATAAATACTTAATATCCAAGGGCTTCAACAGGAAAAGGGTCAACTTGGGTTAACATAAAGTTTTTTTTTAATGCTTTTCCTGTTTGGTACAGCCAAATTAAAAAGCTTATGAAAGAAGAGTTGTCAGGCCAAAATGCATCTACTGCTTCTACTTTAACTTCTAATCTTCTGAAGATGTGGTTGGTTAGCATATGGCTAAACACAGCAAAACCCAAATGCTAGAGATCTGTTGGATAGTAAGAGGTTAAATAGGTTAGTGTCACAGAATGCGGTGGCAGACTGTGGAGTAGCAGTGAAAAGGAGGACCCAAAATACAGGACTCTTATAATGAACAGTGGATTTATTTACAGTGAGTGGAAAAACAACATGGCTATATACAAATCCCAGCACTGTGGCCCTGTGGCGATTCTCCCTGAATCCAACATAGTGCAGATGTCCATGAAAGGTGAAAAGTAGCAACTCTAAAAACTCCTGTTCCCAACACCGTGACTCCAAAAGTACTCTGCTCTCCGATTCCCGGTAACACACAAACGCACTCAGGTTAGCAGGATTAAACGAGTTTTGACTCCAGGATCAGCGCTGACTGGAGCTCAGCCACACTCTTAAATAGGGCGCTCTTAACGAGGCCATCAGCTGCAGTTGGTGATGGCTGAGAAGCGGCAGGTGTGGCAGCTTCCAGCGTGGGAACACTTCCGGGTCGCAATCCCTCAGCAACCCAAAACATCCAGGAATATGAATGAACATAAACACACACAGGGAGACGGAGGAAAAAGGATACACAACAACCAAAACACTACATACGGAAAAATAGACATAAATACAGAAATACATGAGGCCTGGGTCCCTAGGCCCAGGCCATGACAGGCTGCGTCATATGGCTGCCTCTCACAGACGTTTTTTCCTGTTAAGAGTTTTTTTATTCCCACTGTCGCCAAGCGTGTTCTCATAGGGGGAGGGGTGTCCAAATTCATGAGCTGTATCCTCCTGGCGCTGCATTTATAGACCGATTATGTCACAGCGACGCGACAAAGGCTGTCCAAATTCGAAGACTCGTCCAAATGCAGCTGACAAATGCGTCCTCCTTTTCCCCAAATTTGAAGGATGGGTCGGGTGTATCCTTCGTCTTCCACCATATCCCAGAATTCATAGTGCGCCCCAGCCAATTCCAGTTTCCAACAATGGCATCAGCTACTTAGTTTTAATATTACTCTTATTACTCTTTCTGAGTCTGAGATATTTTTAGGCGAGAATGTAGCTGTGTAAACTTCAAATATCTGCTTGGTTTATCAAGACATCACATATTTGCAAAAGTGCTCCGATGTTTTCAGAGACGTCTGTTACCCACCAGCTCGATAGCTAGCTGGGGCGAGAACACCAAACTCCCGGCACATCGTTTTCAAACTCCCGCGGTCTTTTGCTACTCAGGTTAAACATGATATATAAGTCACTTAGATAACTTATAAATGTTATTGTTTGGCTTTTTTCAGTGTTTTATTTGTTTGTGAGTAAATCGGTTTGGCTGAGATTAAAGTTATAGTTTTAACACAGCTGAATAAATGTCAAACAGAAAACTGATTAAACAGAAGTGTGAAATGATCGAGAATTTACGCCAGTGTCCTGTTATATTTTAGATAGAAAGATGCAGGAGGGAGACAGCTGCTGACGCAAAAGGCTAGACCGTCCAATTTTGCAGCCGCTCACTTCCGGCCTACCCGACCTTCGGAGGATCCGGCCCACGTAGACCGTGAAGGCCAGGTCCTCAGGAGGATGCAGTCTATGAATTTGGACACCCCCAGGGGGTCATTTGCTTTTTGGGGTTTTCTTTGTATTATTGCAGGGTCTTTACCTGACACTAGGAAGCGCCTTGAGGCAGCTACTGTTGTGATTTGGGGTTATATGAATAAAATTGAAGTCTTAGTGTTGCAGTATACTTATCTTTCTTCTACCAGTTTAATTTGATCACAAGTAGCTTTGTCACAAATAAATCAATTTCCTCCATTAAACGAATGGCAAAAATAAAAAAAAGGGGGAGTGCTCAGTAGGTAGCGTGGGTGGGAGTTCTCATATGATGTGAATGCCACTTAATGTGCTGCTATAAACTACTTAATATAGCAGTGAAATCTTGACTATGATGCCCTGTTTTCTTTCATTCAATAATAACTGAGATGTCTTCGTGACTTTATAATAAAAGTGTACAACAATTAAGTTTCCCAAGAAGAGTAGGCTTTCTACTAAAATATTAGCATTTATGCTAAAAGAGAAATTTAGGAATAAAGGCATGCTAAGTAGCAGACACAAGCCTGGTTCAGATAAAGGCCTCATGTTAAGCAGTGCCTTTGTCATTCACAGTCACGCCTCCTTTGTTTCCGACATAGCCTTACACAAGCTCATCTTGCGGTTGATCGTCGAGTGCGGCCCACCTTTCATTGATTAAATGTTGACTGGCTCTGCCTCTGTGTATCTAAGCAACGGGGCAGGAAGATGCAGGAAGAAGATAAAACAGTTTTATTCTTGTTGTGTCTGTTTCCTAGGGCAGCAAAGGAGAGCAGGGGGAGATCGGTCTTCCTGGACAGAGAGGCCTGCCTGGTCTTCCAGGACCTGCTGTAGGAAACAGCACCTGACACACATTTTTTAATACCTGCCAGTGCTGCCTGTTTGTGTGTGTGTGCGTGTGTGTGTAAATATATGTATATGTTTCAAGCTAAGGATAAAAATGTGCTCGCTAAAAATTGTTACAAACATTCTGTGTTGTAGTGTGTAAGGATGCCACATTAATTTGACTGTATGTTGACTATCTGCAGGGTTCAGCTGGTCCAATGGGTCCCAGAGGGCCTGTAGGAGAGAGAGTGAGTCAACATTTACTTTGATTCAAATCAATGATTTACAGGAAATAATTGACAATGTACTGATTTTCTCTGCTTTTCATCACAGGGACTTCCTGGCTTTCCTGGACCTCCAGGTCCTGCTGTAAGTGGAAAGAATTCTCATTTAAAGCAACATATGCATATGGAAATGACACTAAATGACGACGATGTGATAAATGCTCCTTCTTCTGTGTCTCCTTTCCAGGGTCCAGCAAGAGAAGGACCTCCTGTATGTGTTTGCTACCGATGTTGATGTTTTGTTTCTCACATGTACATGGCCTTACTGGTGAATTATCTGGTTTCTATTCATGTCTGGCAGGGACCTCCTGGAAAACCAGGAACCCCAGGAGATGAGGGGAACATTGGACCAGAGGTCAGAATGTTTTTGTGGAATAGGTGTACAACATAAAGTCAAGTCCCATAAAAAGAGCTCCCACAGCTTGCTTGTGGAAGCATGTTATTGCAACCCATAGTTGTACTTTATTGCAACAATGATGTTGGTGAGAATTATGACAGGAGCTACACTGTTGAAGCTTGTGCATCAATGCCACGCTGTTTGGGGCAGCCATGTATGAAAATGTGTTTTTGTGGAGGTAGGAGGTAAAATGATTTTGAGACATTACTGCTCCAGCAATGTCTCAACTTCATATTGTCATAAGTTGGCTGTGCGAGCTGTTTATTGTGGACCCAAACACAAGATGCAGGAGTAAACAGGTAATGCTCATAAGTGCAAAATTCCAGGAACACACAAGGAACCAAGCAAGGGAATCCAAAAAGATAGAAATGAACAGGAAGCACGTATTATCAAGGAAACTCAGAGCAGGATGAATGTTAGGGTGTCACGCAGCTATGAGGGATGACACAACAATGAACAAGCGGAGACTGAGACAATAATAACAGGTAACAGATGGGACACACAGCTAGAGACATAATAAGATGGGTGGAAGTTAAAAGCAGCACAAAACTCAGAGAACGCCCCTTGCCAAAATAAAACAGGAAGTGCAACACGAATCAGCAGGGGGGATAGGATTACCTCGACACAGTGGTAGGATAGAAAGAGCACACAGGTGTGCGTAGAAAGACAAAGATGAGACAGAAGGAGGAAGTGAATAAAAACACAAAGGGAACAAGCTAAAAGATAATGTGAGAGTGACCAAACTAAGAATAGTAGACTCAAATAACCAGACTTGAAAATCAACCATAAAGAACCCACAAAAAAAGGATGTAAACGAGACTTTAACACAAGGGCACAATAACCAGGAAAGCAAATACGGGTTAACTAAGGAACACAGAAGCCAAAACCAAAGATAACCTCAAAGAATGACTTCAAATAGCAAGAAAAATACAAACAGGAAATGTAATAATACATAACACCAAGAAAAAGAGAATACTACTTTTTAAAGGCAAACAAACAAACCCAGAATAAAAATCAAAAGAATAAAGAACTAACTGAAAACCTTTTAGTACTTTTAAAAGACATCTTATCAGTTCCAAAACAGCCACTACATCAGAGAGGACCTACTCAGCTTAAGAAGTATAGGCCTATCTCTAAGCTTCCATTATTATCGAAAATTCTGGAAAAAGTAGTTGCAGATCAACTTACCACTTTTTTAGAAAAACATGAAATTTATGACAAATTTCAGTCGGGTTTCCGTAAAAGTCACTCAACAGAAACCGCATTACTTAAAGTCTCTAGTGACATTATGATGTCAGCTGACTCGGGAGCATCCTCAGTCATGGTTTTGGTGGACTTGACATCTGCCTTTGACACCATTGACCATACCATTCTGATTAACAGGATCCGGGACGTAGTCGGTGTGTCCGGTCTGACTTTGAAGTGGTTTCAGTCACACCTCTCCAACAGATCTTTTAGTGTTTTTGCGAATCGGTTTATGTCACATTCTAAAGATCTGACATGTGGGGTACCGCAGGGTTCAGTTCTGGGTCCTATTCTTTTTCTTTTGTACATGTTACCTCTAGGACTCTAGGACTCTAGTAAGGCAGTTCCCTGAGGTGTCTTATCACTTCTATGCTGATGATATTCAGCTCTATTGTTCTTTTAAGCTGATGGAAGTCCATAAACTGTCCTCTTTAATTAAATGTTTAGCTTCCATTGAACAGTGGCTTGGTGACAACTACTTACAGTAGAACTCTGAGAAGTCAGAAACATTAATTATTGCCCCCGACAACCAGATATCTCTAATCAAACAGCATCTTGGTTCTCTTGGCTCATCTGTTCACCTGAGCCTCAGGTACCTTGGTGTGATCTTTGATTCTGCCATGTCCCTAGAACAAAACTCTCGCCAGTTAATTAGGAATTGCCTTTTTCAGCTAAGAAACATCTCCAAACTGCGAACTTTGCTGTCTAAATCTGAGTTAGAAATGGTTAGATGGTTGGCTCGCTTAGATTATTGTAACAGTCTTTTTCTTTGTTTGAGCAAAAGGAATCTTGACTGTCTCCAGTTAGTCCAGAATGCTGCTGCAAGGCTTTTAACTAAGACACGAAAAAGAGAGCACATTACACCAGTGTTACGTTCATTACACTGGCTTCCAGTACATTTCAGAATTCATTTTAAACTCTTGGTACTGACTTTTAAAGCTTTGAATTGTGATGCCCCTGCTTACATTTCTGATCTTTTAGAACCCCGCGCTCCCTCTCGAAGCCTGAGATCATCTAATCAAAGGCTGTTGGTAGTCCCTCGAACATATTTTAAAACCAGAGGTGATAGATCTTTTAGAGCGGTGGCCCCCAGGTTGTGGAATGCTCCATCATTACGTTGCCTTGATTGTATTTATTCTTTTAAAAAGCAGCTTAAGACTCATTTATTTAGATTGGCTTTTAATTAGATTTGTGCTGTGTGTTTTATTATTAATGTATTTTATGTATTTCTGTTTTATATTACTGTGAAGCACTTTGTGGTTTTTAGTGCTATATAAATAAATTGATTTGATTTGATTTGATTAAATGTGTTATTGCAGGGTCCACCTGGGCCTAGAGGAGGACCTGGGGTTCCAGGGCCTCCTGGCCCTCCTGGCCCACCAGGGCGTGTGGTAAGAACCTGATCCAACACTGGTTTTATTATCATGTGAGACTTTATTATTTCATACATTTCCTACGTTATATACATACATGGTACAACAGCGCACATGGGGTTGTCTACCAATCAAGGTTGGTGGTTCGATCACCGGTACTTCCAGTCTTAGTTCTTAGCGATGCTAACAGCACACATTGTAACTAGCCCTTTCCTTGCGGACAAATCTCGTCCTGAGCTCAGATCTCTGTATGAAATCACGAGCATGTGATGGTCCCGCATGCAGCCGTCTCTTTTCACACATTCAAATCTGGAACATAGATTTCTGTGAACGTCTAACCCCCTGTGGCTGTTTTAGATCTCACTCTGCTGTGTTTTAGGGACCGCCCGGTGCCAGCAATGAGGGAAGTGGGGAAGCTGTGAGTGTTTTTCTGTCTTATATGCTGCCAAATTTTTCCTGGATGCATGGCAATTGGAGTGGTGACAGTGAATTTGTGACCAGAATGAGTCATGTTAAAAAGAGGCTGGTAACAGCCACGCTTGTTGAGTATCTGACTGGCTGTGTATGTTTATAGTGTCCTGCTGCCTGCCCTGCTGGACCCCAGGGGCTGCCTGGGCTACCAGGGATGAAGGTGAGGAATGTTAATGAAGGATGTTCAGTGATTCAGCTAATTAAAAGCCAAACCAGACATTTAAATTAGTATTCTTGTCAGACTGGGAGAGGTTTTTTAAATGTTTAGGTTATCATGGGACTGCAAAAAATCTTCATTTCTATTCCATCTAATATCATTCTGCAAGGCGTAGCTTTAGACTTAAAGTTTACTTAATAGGCTGTGAAGCTCAACATCTCATCATCCTCAATAAATATGGAATGACTAACATCAATGCATCGATAAGTGTCAGCAAGTCAGCAAGAATGAACTGTAGAAACTCAGACTCTGACGATCAGGTCAGGACATTATCCAGAGTTGTCCTTTCTCACATGTAACTCAAAGAGACTGTATATAAAAGATGGATTCAGATCTCTGGATGTCACTATTGTGCCAGCACCCACTGATTTTTTGATCTTAGCATGACATTAGCCAAATGTTATTTTTTCTGAGCCATATGTCACCATATTTTGATAAGCGAGTGGCATGCTAATTTGTCAGCTAACATTATCAACCGTGTTTACCAAACGAAGCACAGATATACATAGCTATAATTAGGGCTGCATGCCACGTTAATAACATAATGGAAATCCACACAACAAAGTTGAAGCATAGAGTTAATGGATAAGCAGACGATTTTATTTAAACCATTTTATTTGTCAAATAATTGCACTGAAACTGCTCCAAAAGGTACCAACAGCAAAAATAAGGACTCCTGTTCAGTGATTTGTTTTAGTGAAGGTGTGGCTTTGCAGACAGCGATCAGCTGCGTATGATTCAGAAAATAATCTGGAAACATTCTGTAGAACCCACAACAGCTTTTGTACCGTGCTGTAAAAATAGATAGATAGATAGATAGATAGATAGATAGATAGATAGATAGATAGATAGATAGATAGATAGATAGATAGATAGATAGATAGATAGATAGATAGATAGATAGATTGATTAATGATGTGATTGTTACCTTTAGGGACACAAAGGTCTGGATGGTGTGCCTGGAAAGGACGGCGTTCCTGGAGAGAAGGTACAAGCAGAGTGAAAACCAGACAGAGCATACAGTACATACAGTAGTTACCTTGTAGCAATGAGCTATGTTTCTCTACCAACAGGATACCAAGAACCATTTGTACACATGCTACAATCCACCTTCACAAAATGTGATGTTAATGTGTTTACACTTGCGGTTTTCCACAGGGGGAATCAGGAAAGCAGGGTCCTCAAGGACCACCAGGTCACATGGGAGATGATGTAGGGAAGCTTCTCCCTTGGTTACACTGTATTAATATTAATGAAATTATGTCTCCCTAAAGATATAAAGTGATAAATATCTACAAAATAAAATCTCTTTTGTCCTTATAGGGACAAAGAGGACCCATCGGAGTCCCTGGAACCGCAGGAGAGAAGGGAGACAGAGTACGTTTAACAGAGATGACACAGACATTTGGACCTTTGTACATGTAAATGAAAGCTAACTCTTCTCCATTCTCAGGGCCCACCTGGCTTCAACGGTGTCCCAGGACCCACTGGTCCTCCTGGAGCTCCTGTAAGCAGTCTTAGTTTGATCAGCTCCACGGCCTCTGATCTTCTGGCATTTGCTCTAAGAGCGAAAAAGGGATGTACTTTAACCTGTAACTAACTTTCTCTCAGGGTGTGGAGGGAATGCGTGGACGTCCGGGTTTGCCGGGGCCTAAAGGCGAAGATGTGAGTCCTGCTCTCTACCTAAGATGATTTATATAACAAATCATAATTCGAAAAGCATTTAAAAAAATGTGATTTGATCTTGTTTAGGGAGCCATGGGAGCTCAGGGATCACAGGGTCCTCCAGGGGAAAAAGGAGATACTGTAAGTAAGCTGGAAGATATAAAGTAGAAGTGGAAGAAAATGGATGAATGGTGAGACATTTATTTTTAGCACAGCATTGCTTAATATATAGTGTTTTTCAGGGAGGGCCTGGAAATAATGGCTTAGATGGAAGTCCTGGAGTTGATGGCGCCAAGGTAACCGTTATCCCCTGTGATCTTTTTACTAATAAAAGTGCATCATACTAAACTAAAACTCAATAATTGTCTGGGAGACATGGAAAGATTGAATTGGATGGGCCTGTTTGTAAAATATACAAGACAGAAATACATCAAATCTACAAGCTAATGGTGACACGTGGCCAAGAAAGGCTGACTCAACCAAAAATCTAAGAGTATACAAGTATTCAGTTAATTAATTAAGAAAGAAGGAAACACATCAAATATTATTATTGCATATTGCTATTAATGTTTGTTTTTATCAGGCTTGAAATGTCTGACAAAAAAATAACGATTAAAAACCCTAAAAACCATGAATTTGTGAATGAAGTGGGGACCGCTGGTCTACAACATATGGTGTCCCCCCCCCAAAATTTACCAAATTATTCTGCTGAATGCATCATGGGTGTAGTATGGCGTCCATTGGACTTTTGGCTGGCGCCATGTTGGTTTCTTTGGAAAAATCGTTGAACACACATTAAACAAAAGTAAACTTGTATACCGCATACAACAATCTGTGCACACTTTGCATCTCCTCAACAGGGAGAGCCCGGCACTCCTGGAGCTGTTGGTGTCAGGGGGATTGTGGGTATTCCAGTAAGTCAAACTTAATTTTTGTACATTCTGTTAAACCTGTAATTGAATTATATCCTCTGTGGTTACGATTTCCAGGTGTTAGCGTTTCATTGGGAAGCTAGTGACGCTGGTAAATTAAAGGAGGACGAGCTTCTCTCTGAAGCAACAAAGCTGGTCAGCTAAATAAAACATTAAAGTCAAACAACCTGCAGGAAGGGCAAGGGCACACCTACTGTTGCCTGTAAGGCTGTGAGATGAGAGGATACAGATGTGACTTGAATGGTAAATGTGAATTCACAAACAGCACAGTAGATAAAAAGACAGTGTTTTTACTATAGGCTGTGTGACTTATTTCCAGTGTGCTTTTACCTAAAGATTTTTATTACTATTGTTTCTCAAACAGTTATAAGTGTTACAAATTGATTTCCTGTTAATGTTAAGCAACGTTTTATGCTACTTCACTGCTATGCTAATTCCCTGATCCCATTTCCTGTTAATGTTATCTATTGCTTCTCACAGAAACAGACGTGAGGCAATGACACAAACATTTTCAGTTTGTTTTCATGACATGTTTTTGTTCCTAGGGTCTGCCAGGGAAGTCGGGAGTAGCTGGAACCCATGGTGAAAAGGTAATTGGAATAATCATCCATTTAATGAGGCATGTCTTTATAGCACATCCCTAATGTTATTGCAGCTGACAGCTTCAGTAGAACACTCTCTTTGAGGTTTGAGCTGACTTATTCAGTGCAATTCCTGCTGTGGATTTAGGGCAGCACTGGTGCAGAGGGACCTGTCGGACCAGCTGGACTTCCTGGAAAAACTGTGAGATTACGCTACCCACAGAACTCTATCCATGAGCCTCTAATTTTACAGATATTTTTCATCAGTTATCTTGGTTCTGCAAGTGATATTCACACTCATTCAAATTCATTTGGATATTTTTCCCATATAGGGTGGGCCTGGAAAAGATGGAGCAGATGGAAAACCTGGAGATAAAGGAACAACTGTAAGTTGACATTTTGTCCCCATTGCTTCATGATTTTTATATTTAAATTAAAAACAAGTCACACTTTTAGACTTTTCAGGTACGTTAGTACCAGCACATTCATGTGCAAACTGAAGTTGAGGTTTTACTGCTTCTTGATGTACAGGGTCAAACAGGAAAACAAGGACCAGTTGGGCCTGCAGGTCCACCAGGAATCCAGGTGAGATCCTGTCCATCCATCCATCTGCTCCCAGCTGGGCATTCCCAGAAAACATTCAAAGAGAAACACACAGGAGCCATCCTGACTATTTGTCTAAACCACTTTAGCTGGCTTCAACCAAAGTGAAGGCGCAGTAGCTCTACTCTGAACTCCATCGATGTGTGTGAGCTCCTCTCTCTATCACTAAGGCGGAGTAAACCCGTTTTAGCTGCTTGATTGGCCTGATGACATCAGTGTTGTCTCATCGTTCAATTCTATGTTCCAGAAGCGAGTCTTTTTGTCTTATTGTCCCAGGCACGCCTTTACAGCTTTACAGAGGAACAGAAACTTTGATGACGTCTCTGGAAGTTCAATTCAATTCAATTTATACAGCGCCAAATCACAACAACAGTCGCCCCAAGGTGCTTTATATTGTAAGGGAGACCCTACAATAATACATACAGAGCAAGCATGAACCACCTGCAGACAGGGCCAAGGAAGACAGGATAAAAGGAAGCTGACATGCTGTGGAAGAGAGACTGAGATTAATAACAAGTATGATTCAGTGCAGAGAGGTCTATTAACGTTAGGGGTGGGTTTTGATTATCGATTTATCGATTGCAATCAATTCTAGCTTGGATAATGTGATATCGATTCATTAAAATCCTGAATCAATTTTTAAATATAAATTCATTTTGCCCGAAACGCCAGAATCTCAGGTTAAACCTCCAAAAATTTCGACAACCAACAAAAACTTTAAACAGTAAATGACAGCAGTACACGGATTCTGCACAAAGACGTAAACACAACAAAGCGCGGACCCGGCGCATCAGAATCAGTGAGACGTCTGCTTTCTCACCATGGACATGCTGTCGGGACTGAAAGCCGACAGCTCACTGATTCTGATGCGTCGGCGGCTCCGCTCTTTGTGTTTGTCTTTTTTGCGCTCGATTCTGAAGCTGCAGGTTTGATCTCTCTCCAAACAACATTGACTGAACCAGCAGCAGAAGAAGATCCAAACTAGCTTCACGTTTCGCTTCACATAAACATCGTCATGAATTCCCTCTTACTTTTGCTGTTTTGCTTCCACCACGATAAAAATCACACTTCATACAGAGCTCTCCGTCTCTCTCTCTCTGTTTTCTGCATTATTCACTTGCTTATTACCCACCAGTCTACCGTTGTGTACAGAGCTGTCTGCCACTGTTTTTTTTTTTTTTACTTTTTTAAATTATGCAAAATTGCAAAATGCTCAGCTGTGTCTTTAATAAAACCTCTGTAACTTTGCTCTGTTTCACTTCAGCAGCATCAGGTAATGTTCAGATGTTGATTTATGGTTTTCTTTCTTCTTTGTTCTACTGCAGAGTATTTTTATCTGCTATAAAATCCCAGGCCAGGAAAATCTCCTTCATGTTTTTCTGTTTTATCCTCAGTTACTTTGACACAAAGGCATCTGCTGAGATCTTTATACCTTTGATTAAGTCTCACAAGTGTCAGCTTTGTTTTTATAGATATAAAAATATGGATATGTACTAATAAGTGATCAGAAATATAATATTTCTGACTGTCTGAGGCAAAATTTCCCAGATTCAAAACGAATCAATCGAATCGAATCAGGACCTTGTGAATCGGAATTGAATCGATTCTAGAAATCAGTGACGACACCCAGCCCTAGTTAACATATAGTGAGTGAGAAAGGTGACTGAAGAAGAAATACTCAGTGCATCACAGGAATCCCCCAGCAGCCTAAATGGAGATGTGTCTGTAACAGCTAATGATGAAGAGTTAGTTTCTGCAAAATTCACAAATGACATCATGTAAAAAGGTGAATCAGAGCAGGTGTTAGGGGTGGTAAAACAAAGCTACTTCAGCTGTCTCAACCCTGTTGCTCTGAACACACAGACATAAATATGTTTGTTGTATTTTCAGGGTGAGAAAGGAGCTAAAGGTAACCCCGGCGCCAAAGGACTGAAGGGCCATACTGGGCACAAAGGTGATCTGGTGAGACAAATTTCATTCTTTACCAAAGCTTAGAAATCTTATAATAAGAGTTTAGTGAAGAACATAATGTGTTGTTTAGGGACCTGTTGGACCAGTAGGACCGAAAGGAAGTCAGGTGAGTAATATTGTAATTTCCAGTTTATCTGCAAATGAACCTTAACGGTTCGTCCAGTAATTTGACTTTTTTGCTCAATCTGTTGTAAAACAGGGGGACAGAGGAATGCAAGGAGATCCTGGGATAAAGGGAGACCAGGTATTTGACTCATATGCTTAATTAAATGCAACAAAAATGTATTTTCTGTCGCTGGATTTGAGAGATGTTGATTTATCTTTATGTGTGTGTCTCAGGGCCCTCCTGGTGTTCATGGAATCAAAGGAGAGGTATGCATAAACAGTAGTCTGCTATAAAAGCTTGCCTAAGGAGCTTTTTACATGGAAAGTGTTTCATGACTTCTAACATTGCAAGCTTGGATTGTATATACAAACAAACAATTTAGAGCATTTGAATAGGTACTACAATCAATTCCCACCTTAGCATATGGTATAAAAAGCTTACAGAATGTTATTGAAGCTATTCGAACACTGAGTTGTGTATTGTTCTGGCACACAAGCTATCTTAGCTGATAGGGGCAGTATCCTACTGCTGACACATACAGCCTTGGTTCATAATGATTCGTTTTCACCATTAGCGTGGGGAGAAGGGCCAAAGAGGAGTTACAGGAGCCGATGGCAGACCAGGCCAGCCAGGACACGAGGGTTTGACGGGTCCAATGGGAGCTCGAGGGCTGGAAGGAGAGTCGGGCCTTCCCGGAGCACCAGGCCCGAGAGGTCTACCTGTAAGTGACACATTTAACCAGTATATGAAATGCATACACTTAAACCACATAGCAGACATGCTAGTGGTTCTAGAGATGGCAGCACCTGATCCACCAGTTTGGTTTGGAATAATCTCAGCAATTATTTCTAACGAATGAAACTGACAGAAACAGTGCAAATGCAACTGTTGGCTGCATCAACCCTTTGCAGTAACTTTGCAGTAATAGTATTCGTGATTTCACAGGGGCCAAAAGTGAGTGACGAGAAGCTTCGGGAAATGTGTTCAGCTGTTGTTGAAGGTGCCGTTTGTTCACCTTAATAAAACCTCACATTGAACCCAATGAAGGGTTGAGCAGTTAAATATTAAAACCTATTTGTTGTAATTCATTTAGAGCAATTAGCTGAATTTATGAAAGAACTCTCAAAAAAGCCAGCAGCCATTGGTGCCCCTGGTACTCCTGGACCTGCAGGTCTTCCTGGACTCCCTGGACCAGCTGGAGCTGCAGGGGCAGCAGGAGCTCCAGGCCCAATGGGTCCCAAAGGGCCTCCAGGCTACTTTGGACTTCCAGGCGCACCAGGACAAAAAGGTCAGTATGGCATTTCAAATGTTTTCACCTTTAGTAAAAACTGAGCCTCGGTTTTTAGCATCCTTTACTTACAGCTGTAAGTGGGTTGTTCATTATGTATGCGTTTCACCCACACCATGACAGATAAGCTGCGAGGCTGTGATAGCCTTTTGCTTCTTCTCTATTTTCTTGGAGACCTTCCAATCCTAGAGTGGCTGTAGTGGAAAAAATTAAATGAAGCCTTTAGAGAAAACAATGCTGTCAGCTCTGGCAGTATGCCTTTGTCTTTGCCAAAGCAAACGCTGAAAGACGTTATGCAGAGAGCTCTGAGGATGGAAGAGAGTCACTGATGCATAACATTATACAATCAATGATGCACTAAACAGGGCGGAATCAGAGTGGAGTCATTAAGTTTCCTAATTACGTGCCTATAGCTGTGCCTCTCCATTTCATCTCAGCATCAATGTGCGTGTCCCTGTGCAGGTGATGCCGGGGAGAGGGGAGACAAGGGAGACAGGGGAGAGGATGGTGTGGGAATCAAAGGAAGCCAAGGCGCACCAGGTGCACCAGGTAAGGATTCTTGTTGTAATTAGAGCAGAGCGCTGGTCACAGTAAACAGGGGGTCTTCGAAATGTCAAACTGAGCTAAAAACTGACTTTAATTTTTAATTCTCATTAAAAGTGCAGTTTTTGTAGCACGTTAGAGAGATAGCCCTCACATATAAATATAAATATATATACTGTACTGTATAAAAGTCATTCAACTTGCTCAAATACAGGCTTTATCTCACAGCAGGACAATTTATTTGTCAGATCATTCCATTTAAAATGCTCCACAAATCACCAACAGAAAGTACCACAGTGTAGTGACCACTATAGAGCTCCGCTGTGGGGCTCTGGAAGTAAAGATTTCATAGGGATTTTGATATTTAGCCATTATTTTATAGCCGTCCAAAGCTGTTGTATTACTTGAACTGATAGTAGACGCATAAATCTAATTGACATCAACCTTGTTTTTTAAAAATGCAATGTGAAATGTCGTAGAAAAAATAGTATGTTACTTTATTTAAAAAAGACCCTCAATAAAGCTTCGATAGCTCGCTATTCATCACTGATCAAGGACAACAGTAACAACAGCAGAGAGTCAGGGCTCTGTTGGGCCAACTATTCTTTTAACTATTCCTTTAAGTAGCAATGACTTCATTCATTTCTTTACAAATAAAATTTTAAGCAGTAAAGAAAACATTACTGTTATTCGCAGCCTTTCATCTGATGTACCATTAAGTACAGCAACTTTAATATGTTTTCATCTGTTAACAGGCCACAGGTTGTACCGCCGGCTTTTAAAGTGGTGATAATTAAACTACTTACAAAGCCCAACCTCAGATGTAAAGATCCCAGCCTTTACCTACTAGTTTGGCGTCCCCGGCACTGGAAAGAACAGCTGAGCCTAGTTCTTGTAAAAGGAAGTTTTTCCAAGTGGAAGCTGATGGGGCGTTTCTGATTGTTGTTCCATTGTAAGGTCTTTACCTTACAGAATAAAGCACCTCGAAGCAACTTTTGTGAAATTGAAATTGAATTGAAAAGTCCTACTCTACCCAAAAACTGACATCTCTGCAACATCTCCTTTTGGTGGAGCAGTTACTATGGAAACCAGAAAATTTCAGGTTGACTAAACTGCAAGAACAGTTAATACAGCGAGTTACAGAGCGCTGTACTTACTGAGAGCTAGGCCATACTTTACCACACACACAATTACACTGTTATAATTCAATATATACACAACAATGAAAAGGATACCATTTAAGAAGGTTAGAAGACATTGCTCTGGAAACTGGGATTTGCAATGGATTATGGGATGAGTAGTTCCTTCACCACTAAAAGTAATTGTTTACACAATCTTATACCTTTTCCTGTTTTTTTTTATTAGTATTTTTATCCAGGGAGGGGCAGCCTCTCTCAAAGTAGCAAAAGTATATTGTTTAGGGTCATACTAAGACAGGATGTTTCTAATTGTACCAACATTTATGCCAGTGAAAGACACAACGTACTAGAGACTTGTTTAATGTGTGCATCAAAGAACGAGTGAGTCTCAAATACCAGCTGAGCCAGATCAGCTGATTTAGTGTAAAACCTGAAAACACGACCTGGTGTAACAAATGTCGATAATGCTTCTTTTTTCTTTTGCTTGCCTGTTAGCCCATCATCTTATTTTTTAAACTGGAAAGATCCCAGTTCACCCCGTCCATGCTAGATATCTGAGAGAAGTTATGTGAAATATACTTTAAAATGAATGAAGGATGATTTCTGTGAGATATGGATCACATATGGATCACGTGTGTGTGGCTGTTTTAGTAGGTTGTTAATGTGCACCCGCAGTTTGACTTGTCTTAGTGTTGTGTCATTCATATTCAGATATTGACCACTTTATTCCTGGAATCCTAGAATTAAATGAACAGATGGTTAGGGTTAAGAAAGGGGAAGGTTCTACATTATACTGTTCTATGTGGTAATATGTGGTGATGAGATTAGTGTGTAATATTATAAAATGTAACAAAAGAAAAGTTTAAAAAAAAGATGAAGGTATAACATAGTTTTATCTAAATATCGAAACTGCACATCATCCACACCTTTATGTCTTTAAGGCATGGCTGTAACTTAACTAAATCATTTGTGTCGTCTACTTTCATAGATAAATATACCTGGATGCCATCTGCATAGCAGTGGTTATTTACCTATTGCCTTTATAAACTGCCAAAGAGTAGCATGTGTGACATGAAAAGTATTGTTCCTGGTGCAGAAGCCACTATATCTGACTTTTGCAGATATGGTTTCTTTACAAAATACCATTTTTCACTTTAAGTTGACATAATACTTAACATGTTTTTGTTTCCTCAGGTGCAACCGGCGCCCCCGGCATTGGAAAGGATGGTAGAAACGGAGACCGTGGTGAGACAGGTAGTCCTGGTATCCCTGGACCTGTTGGTCCAAGGGGGCTCCCAGGGTCTCCTGGCTTTTGTGACCCATCAACCTGTATAGGCAGACATCCTCCACTTTATATGGTTGGTGGGAAGAAATCCATTGGCTACAAAAACCCATGACACACCCCAAGCTCACTGAAACACTCCAAATCTCATCCTGCCAGTGACCACATTTCAGGACTTGTCAAAGCACGGTGATCTTTGGAAGTCTCCATCTGAACCATGGAACGAAGAGACGGACAGGGAAACAGAAGTGAGGCACAATTGGAGATTACTGGACAGATGTTAACTAACCCAACATTCAAAAACCGCTGTTACTCATCCTGGAGCAACTTCTGACTGATGGCAGGTCCAGGGCACACAAGTCACCCACCACAGTCATTCAATATCAATTCTGCTCTTTTAGCTAATATTAAAGTCTATTATGTGACCCATATTGAAGCGATCATGAGCCAATCTTATAGTGAAGCTAGGTTTTACAAAAAAAAAAACCAAAACCTGATACTAACATCAGACATGAGATTATATCTTCAACCTGCTATTTAATTTAGGATCATACATTTGTTCCCCTCATTTTGTCAAATCGATGATCTTGTTCAAATGCTGCAATAAAGTGTTGTGTTTTGAAAGTGTGCCATCATGAAATTCCACAGCCTTTTTTGTCCAGACAAAAAGTCCCCGGGTTATTATGGATATAATGTTGATTCAGCAAGGCATTTCACAGTTGCCTGGTTACAAAGGAAAGTCAACACCATCCTCACCTCTGTCTGCACAACACAAATACACTCACAGATCAAATATGACTTTTATGTAAGCGGTTAGGAAGGAGTCGGCATAGGAGCCATTCCAAGGACAACCCTTTCATCTAACAGATGTTATCGTGGCTCGGAGACATCGTGTTTATAGATGTGTACTGTAAGTGAATGGATGCTCAAGGTTCATGAAGCTTGGTATAGGAGAAGAGTGCAGCATGATTTCTATAATCAGGTTTAGACATAAAACATGATGGATGTCTCCGTCTTGGAATTGATTATCATGCATTAGTGACAGAGCAGGGCTGGAGCTCTTGAATGAATAACATAAACATTTTCATTGTAAAGAGATGAACATTCAATGAAACCGAATGGGTCTGCTTGTATTTCAGCATTACGTGAAAGAGCACGAGTACTGGCTTTTCAAATGACGAGGCAAAAGTCCGAGTTATAAAATGAATCTGTTCCAGTCTTTATTATACAGTACAGGTGTGGTTCGAATACTTACAATATGCTACTACTTTAAAATATCTTAGCACCGATTTATCAGGAAAATTTGGGAAAGGGTTGATAAAATGCAGTTAATTCATTACAACATGATTCTATTTGATCAAATCCTGATTAATTTAGCAGTATAACAGTACAAGTTACAGCCTCTATGCATTACAAATACTCTCCCTCACCAACGCTGATGCAACATCTGCTGATGTAACTGTAACGACCATTTACAAAACCACCAGACAGGTGGTTTGTTGCAATTTACAAATCGTTCAGTGGCAAATATGGGATAGGGAACATATGGAAATGGTAGAAAGTGCAGGTCACATAGAGCCATGTTGATTCTACACAGAATGCATGTTTTTGAAATTGCTGTCATGTACCGAAACTCTTAACTATAAGAGCTGCTCTGAAGGCACTGGTGGAGTAAAAGCTGAGACAAAAATAAGGAACAGGGTTAGCTTAGCATTTCTAAGTTAGCTATTTAGTCTACAGTTATGAATGACTCATTTTGGGGTATTAATGCAAGATAAATTCAAGCTAGCTGAATATCTAATCCTGCCAGAACCATGAACTAATGAACAAAATACGTAATTTTTAATTAGTTTAATGTTGCAGACATATGCAACAGCTACGGTAATATGTCAGACTTCTGGATTGAAGGATCCACAATCATGCCAGGGTTTAAACTCTGTGCTTGTAGCCGCACCAGTCAAAATGAACATTGCTTCCACATCTGAAAGTGAAGCCAGTGTGGAAGTGTCTTATACATGGATTCTTTGTCAGCGTATGGCTGCAAAAAGGTCCAGTTGTAAGGAAAGTCTATGAGGAAAATGACCTTACTGCTCACTTCATGACCTCCTTTAAGATGTTGATAATGAGTGTGCAGTCTCAATCTCTGGTTTACAGCCTTCTGCACACATGACATATATATTGTAATTTGCATTATAGAAAGAAACCAAGATAAAGCAGAGCGTGCCGTAAGGAATCGCCTACCCTGTTACTGAGAAGACACTGCTATATTTCTAAAAGTGATACAAAGGCTTTGCAAACTTGGCATCACCATGGCTATAATCTACAGTTTGCATCTACAGGCCTGTGCTAGATGGTTCATCCAATCATCTGCCAGGTAGTTTTCAAGAACGTGCAAGTTTTCCCCACAAAGACCGGAAGCTTTGTCTAACACGTGCGCTCTCTGTGGCTAGCTACACTGGCTGCTTGCTAGCTTTCAAGGCTAGGAACGCCCCTCTGGCACTGATACATTTTGCGAAGCTATATTTGATTGCTTGTGGAGTAAACATTTTTCTATTTGCAATATGACAATGATGTATTTCCATTTTCCAAAACTGACAGACTAACTTTAACTCAACTGTTTATGAAAACGGCTCTGTCTTCACTCTCTTCATAAATGATCTTGTGTTATGTAACCTGAGACAGAGATAATGACAAAGTATAATCAGCCATTAGATCATACTGTAAGATCTGTCAAGCTCACATTCAGATGCTTTTATTCGTCTTTATTTGAAGGAGTTTCTTTGTTCTTTTAAAACGAACATTATTTTTAATTGGTTCTAGATAACCAAGGTGTCTGAGGTTGGGAGGAACTCTAATTGGTCCGTGAGGGACATAAGATAAAGGGATTGTTCAAACTGTTACCACAACAGTCCGATCATCAAGATGCAAGAGATTGGCTCTCCAGTTTCAGGTTTCAGGGTACAAATAAGAACAGTGTGTGTTTTAGAGCAGGCCAGAGCTACAGGCACTTAATAAGCATCACAGAGACAGAGAGGAAGTGACAGGTTTAGGGAAAGCGGAGTGAAATAGGCCGCTTTTCAAGAAAGGTGAACAAAGGCTGCAATTACACCACCTCCTCAAAGCTGTTTGCTGTTCAGGTCTATGTGTAGCTCAGAGAGAGTGACCGGAGCCGCTTCATTAAACATGAAAGCACAAATTTAACAGCGACACTGTTTGCTGTCTCATCTTCTGGAACAAATCATTACATGGCATATATTCATGGTCAAAAGAGCAAACTTAAATGAAGTCCTTACAAAAACACAAAAAAACCCTAGATATCCACCCTTAAATGTCACATGCACAAATACAAACAAGACTTCTGGAATGAAATCCTTCAAATCTCACCAAAGCATGAAATGACATTGCAGAGATGCTAATTTGTGGGTTGTGACAAAGAGGCCATTCCTGCCGCCTTCAGTTTATTCCCAGAATAAAATCGTGTTTCCTACCTGTCTAAATGAACCAAACAAACTGCACTATTTTAAAGGCGCATTTCTCTAAAAGACATTTTATTTTTCCGTTTGTTTTTGCATCCGTGTGTCACCAAAAACAAATGCGATATAACAACATACATGCTGCTGTGGATGAAATGCAATTGATTCATCACTCGAACCGACACAAAACCCACTGCTGCTGTTTGCATCTCACCGTCTGCCACCGTTTTCTCCCAATCAATGGCCGGAAAAGTGACACTGAGTAATTACTGCGACTGTGTCAGTCACTGACTCAGTGAGCAGTGAATGACACGTGCTACCTGATGCTAACTTGTGAAGGGTGGCTGATGCAGAACGGTGTGAGGCAAGCAGCGAAGCACCTGACTGAGATGATTACTGATGAAATGATATAATATCGAATAGCAGGATCTTTACTCCTGATGTTCGGGCCGTGCCATCCGTGTTATCTTCCTATATATTTACAGGAAGCATGCAAGTGAGGAAAAAAAACTAGCTGCCCTCTTTATCCCATATTAGATCAGAAAGAAACTCCCACGTTGCTTAATCCCCATCCATCCCGAGCGTCGTACCAAAATCAAAACATAGAATCTGACCGGCAGCACCTGTGGCTTCAGCCGTCTGTACTGAGGTTAACAAAAAAAAAAAGTTCTTGATTCTTGATTAAGTTCATAAATACAGCTGGTCTCCCAACTCTGCTTGGCTCTTCTTCTTTAAGTCCCCTTCACATTTTTGTTGTGGGGCCGTTGTGCCAGGCTGGCATAGTAGGCACACTGGGTTGGGTCGCACTGGCCAGCAGGGCCCGGAGGTCCAGGCTGACCGTGGGGGCCGGGGTTTCCTGGCTCTCCTTGGGCTCCGGCTTGTCCCGGGCTTCCGTCTTTGCCGTAACCAGGCATACCTGCTGGGCCTGGAACCGGAAGTAGAGCATTAAGGAAACTTATTAGAACTGGACCAGCTCTTCTAAGAGTCAGAGTATGTAAAATCCTTACCTATGGGTCCAGCAGGACCTGGCTCTCCTCTTTCACCAATCCCGGGGTCTCCCTTCTCTCCCGTTGCTCCTTTCTCACCTGACACATACACAGGAACAGAAACAGAATGAACAACGTTTATCAGTTTTAAGGCGAGGATGTGGTTCTCTCCTGCATTAAGCAGCTCAATTCATCACAGATTCTCATACATTTACATATTTGTTCAGTTTCAGCCGTTAGATGTCTAAACCAGCGTGAAATATGGTCAGAGGCTGCTGCTGTGTGAAGCAGGTAGGGTGCTGCAGTGAACATCATGTTCTCATTATGCCTGCATCATCAAAGGGGTGAAAATGAAGCAAATCAAAGAGGAGGGGACTGCTGTCAGAATAAACCACTAAAACTCTGCAAGTTACGACTGGAAACATTTAAGGACGACAAACTAGAACAGACATTTATCACAGTTTCCAGACATTGCACAGACTAAATAACTTCATTAAACAAGATCATAAACACCTCCAACCGGTGGCAGCAGATAGCCCCGCCCCTCCCTGAGTCTGGTTCTGCTGGAGGTTTTTTCCTGTTTAAAAGGGAGTTTTTCCTTCCCACTGTTGCCAAAGTGCTCACAGGGGGTCATATTCTGACTCTGATTCTGACATGATTGAGGGGTTTCTCTCTGCACCTTGAGACAACTGTTGTTGTGATTTGGTGCTGTGTAAATAAAATTGAATTGAATTGTTTTCCAAAAGAGAATATAAATTTTTAATTTGTGTGACCACGGCTTTCTGCCTAGTCACATATAGTCAAAGTCTAAACCTGTGTTTGAATTCTCTTCTGATATTTCTTCTTCGCTCTCAGACTGAACTCCCACCAGAGCTGTCTTACGCACATTTACCTTTAGTTTAATTAAACGTGCATTTTGCCAACTTTCTTTCCTGGCTTCAAATAAGATGAACTTTATTAATACAGTCGCTCTTCTCCAGTCTTACTGTCCAAAACATTTAAGGCCCTCACAGATTTATATAGTGCTTACAAATCTAAACTACTCCAGCTCTTTTCCTCCTACACTCTCACCACTGCTTTGTCTGCAGCAGCTGTGTTACTTTCAAGTCTGTAATGTGTATTTAACTCTTTTTCCACCTAATATTACAGGTTTATCTTACTTTGTAAACATCAGCTACTCTGTTTCCAGCACACTTTCCATATTCACGATTGGTCAGATGATTTTGCTGCTGCGTTACAAGTTGATCACCAGTTTTGTGCAACCTTTTTCCTGATTGTAATTGTGAATCAGCTAACGGAACGATACGCTGGGCATGCTGAACTCGCTTCATCGTACAGGACTCTGCTCCCAGGTTTAAATTTATGGATATGTTGGTTTGACAACTAAACAAAAAGCTGCTTTGAAGAACGAAAAAAGCTGATCAGCTCCCACAGGATCAAACAGCATACTGACTCTGTATTACAGCCAGTCTGCTAGTTTATGACAGTACTGCATCGGCTTTAGAATGACTGCAATGACCTCAGTAGATAAAAATCCACTCGGGCTTGTATACCATTAATTTTAAACAGGATGCACGCAGTGATTCAGGCATTTAGCGTCTACAAACCCGTCAGCTTCTTTCTTTTTTCTCTTTCTCAGGAGACATTTTGACATGTCACAGCAGGGTGAACGCAGGCAGGATTGATCGGATTAACTATGTCCTGTTTACGCCGTCACAGGCAGGAAAGAAGGCCACTATGAAGGCCACAGCGACACTAGCTTGTGTAAAAGGAGCAGGGTCAGAATTCGCGTTACACCTGTGGTTACCTGATAATGTCATGTTGAAACAGCTGCTGTGAAGACGGCATGCACAACTTTTGTCTCAGGGAGCCCTAAGATGAAAGTTTAAAGGAGCAGCTGGTGTGAGGCGCACAAACGCAGACAGGACGAAGTCTCAACTCAACCACCGCTGTTCCACTCTCTCTCAGTCTCTGACATGAAATCTCTCTGGACCTCATCAGTGATTTAACAAGCACAAAAAAGGATTTTTTTTTAAAAATCCCACACTACATAATCCATCCATTTCTCACTTTAAGTTTTTATTTCATTCCCATTTGTTCTGTTATCTTCTCGTAGTTTAGCCCCATGCAGGAGTTTGACTTCTTTCTCCTCTGACACGCTGAAAGAAGCTCTACAGAGAAGAATGTAGAAACAGTGTAACAGTCACAACTGTGTCTCTTTAAGACAACCCAAGTTAATGTTTAGTGATGTCACTAGTATGTGTCACTGCCCTCTGTACGATGTGGGAGAAACGTGCTTGCACATGGACGTATAGACTGAGATGGACCTCATATCTTTACCTCCCTAACTCAAAGTAATATTATGGGTTGTATGAACACTGCTCGCTTCGTGTATGACAAGACTGCAGCCGTTCAACCGGGCCTTGTAAGGTTAGTGAAGAGTGTGTTTATTAAAGGAGAAGCACTGTGGAATTCCTAGTACCAGTGTCATCGGGAGTTTTTGACTGCAGCCTCCTCTCAACCACTGAATACAACCCACGTTACAGCAGGTCTAACTCTGTGTACCTCAAAGGAATTATTATCTGACATTCTAAATACCTAGATATTACTAATAACTGTTTTAAACTAGGAGGAACAATGCGGTTTTCGTCCTGGTCGCGGAACACTGGACCAGCTCTTTCTCCTCTCCAGGATACTTGAGGGTGCATGGAGTTTGCCCAACCAGTCTACATGTGTTTTGTGGACTTGGAGAAGGCATTCGACCGTGTCCCTCGGGGTGTCCTGTGGGAGGTGTTGCGGGAATATGGGGTGTCTGGCCCATTGCTACGGGCCATTCGATCCCTATACAACCGTTGCAAGAGCTTGGTTCGCATTGCCGGCAATAAGTCGGACTCGTTTCCGGTGGGTGATGGGCTTCGCCAGGGCTGCCCTTTGTCTCCGGTTCTGTTCATAATTTTTATGGACAGGATTTCTAGGCGCAGCCAAGTGGCGGAGGGCTTTCGCTTTGGTGGCCTCAGAATCTCATCTCTGATTTTTGCAGATGATGTGGTTCTGTTGGCTTCATCGGGTGGGGGCCTCCAGCTCGCACTGGAACGGTTCGCAGCCGAGTGTGAAGCAGCGGGAATGAGGATCAGCACCTCCAAATCTGAGGCCATGGTTCTCAGCCGGAAAAGGGTGGAGTGCCCACTCCGGGTCGGGGATGAGTTCCTGCCCCAAGTGGAGGAGTTCAAGTATCTCGGGGTCTTGTTTGTGACTGATGGGAGAAGGGAGCCGGAGATCGACAGACGGATTGGGGCTGCAGCTGCAGTAATGCGGACGCTGCACCGGTCCGTCGTGGTGAAGAGGGAGCTGAGTGTAAAAGCGAAGCTCTCAATTTACCGGTCGATCTACGTCCCTACCCTCACCTATGGCCACGAGCTGTGGGTAGTGACCGAAAGAACGAGATCGCGGATACAAGCGGCAGAAATGAGCTTCCTCCGAAGGGTGGCTGGCCTCTCCCTTAGAGATAGGGTGAGAAGTTCGGCCATCCGGGAGGGGCTCAGAGTAGAGCAGCTGCTGCTCCACATCGAAAGGAGCCAGCTGAGGTGGTTCGGGCATCTGACAAGGATGCCTCCTGGGCGCCTCCTGGGTGAGGTGTTCCAGGCATGTCCCACCGGGAGGAGGCCCCGGGGCAGACCCAGGACACGCTGGAGAGATTATATCTCTCGGCTGGCCTGGGAACGCCTTGGTATTCCCCCGGATAAGCTGGAGGAGGTGGCTGGGGAGAGGGAGGTCTGGGCCTCTTTGCTTAGGCTGCTGCCCCCGCGACCCGGCCCCGGACAAAGCGGATGAAGATGGATGGATGGATGGATGTTTTAAACTATATATCTCCACCACCCCTTCATCTACCTCACCAGCTGGCTAAACACCTGCCAGGATACAACAGAGTAGAATAGAAATATCCTTTATTGTCCCTCATTGGAGACAAAAACTGTACAGTTATTAAGTTTAATTAATTTAATTAATTATTAATTAAATTAAGTATTAAATATTAATTTTAAAAATGATTAAAAACAGAAAATAGAAAAAATGTGCAAATAGCAGCAGTGATATAAACAACTAGAACTAACTAAACAACTAGTGGGCTGCCCACTGCTTCACTGAGTGAATGGGTCAAATGCAGAGAAAAACAAGTAATTTCCCCATGGGGATCAATAAAGTATCCATTATTATTATTATTATTATTATTATTAGAATATAAACATCGTATTGCTTTTGTTGGGAGCAATGATGGTTAAAAAGTCTAACAGCTGCTGGGAGGAAGGCAGCAATGCTCCTTTGTGCACCCATGATGCAGCAGTGTGTCACTGAACGAGCACCAGTTCTCCAACAGCTTCATGCATGGGGCAGGAGACAATGTCCGAGACTGATGCTAATCTGGTTATAAGCTAACATTACGCCAGCTAACTCACACTTTTACACCATATGAGAGTTTATTCACCAAGCGTCTGTCAACTGTAGATCCACTTCAAAGAAAGCTTCAGTAAAAGCAGCAGTGCTTTGACAGACATTTTCTACAACACCTCAAGAGCTCACCTCAGCATCATGTCATCGGACAGAAGTGAGCTTCATTGACTCATCGACTCATATTTCACAAGGTTTGACAAACTCCTCCAAGGTAAATAGTTGTGGAAACTCTAAACCTGGGATTGAGATGTAAACAGCGATCTAACAGCCTACGCTCACTCGATAAACTCCAGTGTTTGAGTTCGTTTGGGGATAAAAATGTAAAATATCACAAAATACTGGCCACATTTTTGTATTCCTGATTTGTTGTTTTGATATGATTAAAATGTGTTAAAATATAGTATGCACAAAAATGTTTTATGCACAAACTGCAATAGAAACTGAGAGGAAACGCAAGATGGCCAACCACTATGCGGCACAGTAGGTGTTAACAAAATTTACACTGTGCACTCACAACTGGAAGCTCCGTCCATCTTTTACATAAAGTCGCTGGTTGATACACATTTTGTGTGTGGTCTGATAAGTCAGGCAGGAAATACTAAAACATGCTAGTGTCGTCATTTAGAGTAATTTAGTCAGGGATGTGTTTGGAATGCTAATATGCTAAAATGCTCATTTTAATGCTAATTCAGTATTATAGAAGCGCTTTATTTAGAAATTTAAAAGTATGCCTGTCGCTAACTTTAAAGATGTTATGGAATTCATCACAATGTTGAGAACCACAATACTTTTGGGTTTATTTTGGGTGTTTGTTTTGGAAACAACTAAACAACAATGAGCCGACGATCATAAGCAAACCAATAGCAGCAAACCAAACCAAAAAACATTTCTCTGAATCTTGTCCTACCCTTAGGGCCCATGGGTCCCCTGGGTCCTTCTCCTCCATTCTGTCCGGGCATCCCAGGTTCTCCAGGGGGCCCAGGGCGTCCAGAGCTGCCATCTTTACCCGGAGGGCCCGGAGGTCCGGGGCGGCCCGCTGTGCTTTTCACATGTGCTGGCTGCATCTGAGCCATGAGATAAGCTAATTTGGCTGGAAGCAGAAAGAAAGGTTAGCGTAATATATCTAGCAAGGTTATTCTCATTGAACCCAAATGAACAAATATCTCAAAGGGTACCAGAAGAACCCCTCACCATCCAGCTGTTTTGCCAGCTCCTCCTGGATGAGCCGCCTCATCTGTTCCAGTGACACTGACTCTCCCTGGAGAAGCAGAGATGCTAATGAAAAATTATCATCTGATGGTGCTGTGCATACTGCTGTAGGGCCGATATTGTTTCAGAGTCTATTTCAGCTGGGTTTATGACTCACCCTGGGCCCTGGAAGGCCAGGGTTTCCTGAAGGTCCTTGTGGCCCTGGGGCTCCGATTTCTCCTTGTGGTCCTGACATGCCCATCATCCCCGTGTGGCCCTTCCTGCCAGGGGGACCAGGGTTTCCCGGCATACCTGGCTCTCCTGACTGCCCTTTATCTCCCTTTGTACCTGGATCTCCCTGGAACAGATGTCACCATGTTTGTAAATGTTTAGCCTCGAAGAACATGATCCCAAAGTAACCAGCAAGGCAGCTGGGCAAAAGTTAGTGTTTTTTAAGATGGTTGACATTATACATGAAGTGTGCATATTTAAAAAAAACAAAAATACCCAAAACTAATTCAGATTTGTCTGATCTCTTCGTTAAGATCACTTCCTCACACGATCGGTGCTGTTTTTAGTGTAGCTGTTACTTTTAGATTCTGACCACTCACTTCACTGAGAACCATCTTCTGTTACAAACTGAATCAATTTTTGTGTCCAAGGCACATCAAAAGCAAGACAAAATAATAAAACACACTTCTATTCATATCTGCACATAAGAGCTCAAATGCCATTTCACACGTTATTGGTGGTTTTGATCTAACAGCATGTAGACCTACGTATCATGACACCTGCATTGTTTTAATAAAATGGTGCAGACACCACGCCTCCATCCTCTTATCACACACTTTAACACACTCCAATGTTCTTGCTGTCTGTGTCAGATTTGTTTTAAAGTGTGGCATTTAAAGCAAATTTGCCCTTACAGAGCCCTGTGTGGCTTTTCTATGGGCAACCTCACTGTAGACTGCCCATAGAAAACTGTGGTGGAGTAAAATGTTGGCCGGGTCTGTATGGGTTAGCCAACAGGTGAGCCAATAGGGCTGTTTATCAGCAAGCCGACAGTGTGGACATAAAAAGGCAAAAATGCTATGGTCCACATGTGGGCAGTGTGGGTTTGCCCTGCATTTACAGCCCCACAGTTCATACACACCCACACACAGGCATGTTTTCTATGCGATTATAGTGTGCTCAGCACAATAAAGTCATTAGTTTCCCCCTTATTTCTTTATTTTAAGTTTCTTTAAAGGATTTTGGGGGGAAACGTATAAATTCATTTCTAGCATATTTGTCTGGTTGACTCAAAATCCTGTGGCACATCAGTAATTGTCACACGCTGCTATAATGTGTAAGTGTGTATGTCGAAAGTGGTCAGCAAAACTGATTTGGTTTACACTCCTAGCGCTGCTCACCTTCTCTCCTTTGATACCGCGATCACCAGCTCTGCCCGGCACACCCTACAAAATACCACAGACAAGTAAATGTTAGTGTGGATATAAAGATGATACGTCATCAGTTCTCTTTTGGAAAGTCTTACCTGTTTTCCTTCTGGGCCAATTGGACCGGGCGGACCCTGGAAATCAAAATAAAAGCTATTATTACCCACAGCTGCTCGTATTTGCGAGCTGCGATTAATCTTTACATCAAAACATGAATATATAAATAAATAATCTTGCAGTCACCGAGGGGCCTTTAGGTCCACTGAAGCCTGGTAACCCTGGATTGCCCGGCTCGCCCTTGTCTCCCCTGAGACCCTGTAGGACAGCAGAGACATGTTTGTCACATGGCACACTGTAGATGAGCAGGGCTGCATCATTACTGCAGATTTAGCTGCATTTCCTGCTCAGCATGCAGCAGAGCTCTGGATGAAATTTTCATAAATATTGTGGCTTGAAAACATTAAAATTCATATTTTCTAACCAGCGCGTGGGCTCAAAGACAAGCTGCTTAATGCATCCACAGAGTGGAGAAACGTATTAATGCCCATTTTATCGACACTTTCTTTTAAAAAATGCTGTATTTTAAATCTTTGATGTGCTTCTCTATCACCTCTGCTCCTCTCCACTCACTGCACCCCTTCCTTTTCTTTGCGTGGTAAATCTGACATCTGATACCATTTTGGTCGATATCTGACTCTTCCTCTGAACATCTCCTTCGCCATCCACTGAAATCACTCTCCATCTCCTTCTGTAACCTTTCTGCATTCTGGTTGCTGCCCTCTTCCCTCCCCCGGGCTGCTCCTGTTGATCTGCTTCCTCTGCTGACTGATATCATCGACTCCTCTGATAACTTCCTGCATATCGTCTGCCCTCCAGTTAGCAACATTTAGTCCACCTCCAAAGATACCATCCTTCAGCCCACAGGTCGGTGCACAGGTCCTGCTATTCCTTCCCACAGCTTATTAACATTCTCGTTGCACATGATACCGACACATAAGCTGATTTGATTTCAGCACGAATCACTAAACAAACGCTCTGCATATTTCAGCCTTTTCCTCAGTACTCTGACGTTACCAACTCTACGTTTAGCTGTGACATTTCCAATAATGTGACACTGCTTTACAATAAACAGTTTGCTTCAGGATTTATTTACCCTCAAATAAAGGTTTGTTTATCATACTAATGATACGGCATTTAAAAATGTCACTGCTGCGAGGTGTTTTATAGCAATCATGATGATTTACTATTACACCTGATATTAAGGAGTAATTTAACACCAGCGTTTCACCTCTGACCACGCTCAGCATGCTCTCTCCTGTTTGGGCTCTCAGGTCCTACTAAGTGTATTTAAAACCCACGTATAAAAAAGGGCAGAGTACTTCTATGTGAAATATGACTTACAAAGCTGCCTTAGAATTAGAGGAATGGTCTCTCTGACTGATGCTGATGGTTGTCCATTGGGCTTCACTTCAGCTAATTTGACTCAATGAACTCTGAAACATCTTTGTGTAGTTGGTGCCTTTTGAGGAACTTTCATTGTGTTTTGCACAGACTATTAGTGGCTCTGTGTGTCTGCAGCCTATAAGGTTCAGAGGTTCAGTGCACAGAGGTTAACAGAGGTTATCGGCTAACACTAGCTTGCTAGTGTTTGTGCATAAATTTGGTGGCTGGGTTTCGCTTTTGGGAACACATTGCACATTGAACCTCTACGTAATGACTTTCAGTCACAAGGAGTTTGAATAGGTTTGGCACACGGAGGTTTGCTCTGACTCGGATTGACTGCAATCACTCACAGACAGATTGGTGAAGATTTACTAACAATAATGGTCACAGCAACTAACTGAGTTGTTGCAGGCTGGTCGCCATCTTCTAAGTAACCACATCGAAGGTGACTTGCACACTGTTGCATTAACTTTGGTTGTAGTGCAGTCTCCAACATCTGCTCTTCCTAGTGTTACTGTAGCAACAAGGGCAGATGCTGGGACCGATTCTACATACAAGGCTTCTCTTACAAAGCAAGAAGTATTGTTCATATTATGGCAACAAAACCATCACCAAGAAACTACTGGGGGACATCATGGTGGCTACATCTATCTCCAGTAACACTGTGAGGAATCTTGGGGTCATTTTTGCCAGGATATGTCCTTCGATGCACATATCAAACAAATATGCAGGACTGCTTTCTTCCATTTGTGCAACATTTCTAAAATTAGAAATATCCTGTCTGAGTGATGCTGGAAAATTAGTTCATGTATTCATTACTTCTAAAATGGAATATTGTAATTCATTATTATCAGCTCACCCTAAGAGCTCTCTGAAAAGCCTTCAGTTGATGCAAAATGCTGCAGCGAGAGTACTGACAGGGACTAGAAAGAGAGAGCATGTTTCTCCCATACTCACTTCTCTTCATTGGCTCCGTGATAAATTAAAATTAAAAATTTCTCGTCACATACAAGGCCCTGAATAATCAGGCTCCATCTTATCTTTAAGACCTCATAGTGCCATATCACCATAATAGAGCACTTTGCTCTCAGACTCCTGCGTTACTTCTGGTTCCTAGAGAATTTAAGAGCAGAATGGGATGGAGAGCCTTCAGCTTTCAGACCCTTCTTCCGTGAAACCAGCTCCCAAACTGGGAGCACGTTCCACAGAGGACAGGCCTGAAAGCTGAAGGGTCTCCCTTTCACAGAACCAGCTCCCAAACTGTCACTACTGAGCACTTAGCTGCACAATCTCATACACATACACCAAGGTTCTTTTTGCACATTTCTATTGCACTGTCTTGGGTCCACATCGTTGTCTTCTATGTAGTGTTGCACTGCCTTTGTTTTTTTGTTGTTGTTTTTTTTGGAGGGGGAAGGGTTGCAATTTTTGCACATTGCACTTTATGCAGTCCTGTGTTGGTTGTCTGTTATATGTCATATGTAGCACCATGGTCGTGTAGGGATGTCATCTCATTTTACTGTGTACTGCACCACTGCACATGGTTGGAATGACGGACACTGGCTCTACTTTTAAGATTAATCAGAATGAACGTTTTAAGCTTAAACAACTAATAAAGGTTACTTAGCTACTCTGTGACAAGCTTAGACTGAGTCTCTGCAACTGAGCCTGGAAACACAGTTCAGGAAAATATGCAAAGGGAATTCATTTAACTCCGATATCCACTTGGTAAGATGCTTAACCCTCACAACTGCTTCAAGTGAACTCTGAATGTAGATTCTGATTACAGTCAATTATGTTCAAAGCAGTTTAGAAAGGGATCATTTAATGGCCAGTTTGAACAGGACTGATAATTACAGCAAATGAAACCTGTTTAGCGTTCAAGTGCTCATTTGAATATTGTTTCCTGACAGACTCAAAATGTAAATGTGAACCAATTCTTTAACCGATAGCTTTGTCACTGCTGGCTTTTCTCCAAATCCTCACACACTCACATTTTCACTGTAAAATCATCCCTGAAGGAAACCTTGTGAGCCAGAGTTGTTTTTCCCCTGATATCAGGCACTCTGTGCAAAACCTTCCAATAACCTTGGTTGCATTCTGCATCACCAGACAATTCAGATCTTTTGTCACCAGAGACTCAGCTTAGGCGTGTCTCTGTGGGTGCGCGTCAAAACACAATTACTAGATGAGTCTTCTAGAAAATGACGATCACCTGATTCACTTGACTTTGAGGGTTTCTTTTCTTCAACTAGCAGCAACCCGGCCAACTCCCTTCCTCACTCAAGGGAAAGTGATGTTCCCTCCCCAGTCAGAGCAACATTGATGTTCCATCAAAATCTGACAGCTCATTTCTTCAAAAAGTCTCCTCTTGCCTTCAGTTTCATGTACGCCTGTTCTGCTATCACTGAAAATACTGCTTCAGCTCATTCATTCTCTGGGTGCTTGTCACAGAGTTAAATTAGGGATACGTGCTTCTTACATCAAAGGTGAAAAAACAGTAAAACTGAATGCAAAGATTTTGCAGAACAGGAAGAGGAAACTCACCGGTGTTCCGGGGAGACCTGATTTTCCTGACGGTCCCGGTTCACCCGGCTTGCCCTGGGATACAAGTTAAAAAAACAAGAAGAAGAAAAAAAGATATAATGGAAAAAAACTGATGAGGAAGGGCAGTGAGAGAAACAGCTTGAGTGCCACTTTATGTCCCTATCTGTCAGCGTGACACCGTGCTGTCTCTTCTCTGCATCAGACAGCCATGCCAGTGACTGAAAATGACTCACCGGCTCTCCTCTTGGGCCTAAAAGTCCTTCTGGCCCTGGAGGTCCCCGAAGACCCTGTAAGAAGACAACATTAGTACCCTGCATTCAAACTGGTTGAATGAATTTTATCGCATCTTTAGGCCAAAATGGGGGCCAGATGCTAAATATTAGCATCAGTGCAAAACCCTCCGTTCTGGAGTGAGCAGCATCTTTTCATCACTACAGTAAATGTGTACTGGCAGAAAGATGAAGATACTTATTTCTTTTATTGCTCGTATTATATACTGTATGTATTTTATTTTCTTCAGCCGTTTAACATTTACAATTTACAGCTGTTTATACCAATTTTTTTTTTTTTTTTTTTTTTTTTTAAAGCTCTGATTGGTCCCCAACGTCGCTAAAGCAGTTGATATCAGCGCAAGTGAGTAATCAAAGGTGAACAGTGCCAGAGATTTAGGTCCATTCTATAAGGTGTCACTGGCTCCTCTATAACACACGGACATCAACAAACGCTGGATTTCGTTTTTTGAGATGCTCTGCCAGGACTTTACTACAGCCACATTCAGTTGTTGCCCATTTCTGGGTCTTTTGCCTTCAGTTTGGTCTTCAGTAACTGAAAAACGTGCTTTGTTGGGTTGAGATCAGATGACTGACTTTGAGAAACTCTTGTGTTGCTTTAGCAGTACGGCTCAATACATTACGAAGCTTTGTAAAATTACTTTGTGCAGCATTTGCCTGAATCTGAGCAGAGAGTGGAGATTAATCACATTCTGAAATACAGTGTGGATACCACAATATCTACTGCTCACAGAAATATTGTTGCCATTTTCTTGCCTGTTGGACAAGTCGGCCGTTACAGGCCTCTGATTTATGCAGAGCGGTTTATAATAAAGCAAGCTCAGAATTCATTTAGTGAAAAGCTTCCTCAGCCTCTTTTAGCATCCGCCTGCAGAGCCTGCATTTGATGGGAAAAACCACGCTGCATCGCCACGTTGTAGCCAAAGAACCGCAGGTGTAAACACCAGTTCTTACACTGGAGCATGCTTTCCAGATTCAAGTAGCATCACGTGTAGCATCAGGTCATTCATTTGTGACCTGGCAGTTTGAGCTGCACTCAGTCGACTGTGTTGCTCAATAGTGAAAGAAACATGCAAAGGGCTAATTTGATCTCCTTACGTAGCATAGCCTTACTGGACCGCAGCCTCTCCTGTAGGAGGCTGTTAAATGGGAATTGTTGTTGTTGTAGGTGAAAAATATATTCTTACTTCAGGAGACGTGAGCTGTGAGAACATTCTGTCTCATTGCCTCACAGCCAGAGGATCAGCTTGGTGAAAGAGGTTTTTGTGAAGTGCTACTGCACACCGTGCCACAAGAAAAATGGGGGCATAACAATCCTGCAGTTTCTGAGTGTATGTGCGAGTTTTCACTTTGACGAAGAGAGAAAAAAAAACCCCAAAAAAAACAAAACAACTCTCACACAGTGTCAAAAGATAAAAACGGCACTGCCACGACTTGGCCGCAGTCGTTATAAAAGACATGATTAAAGATGCCGGTGATGGTGTGCCAGGAAGAAACTTTTTTATTATCTGCATTCCCTCAATCAATACATCTGCTTCCAGACAACATTAATGATCACAGTCAAGAGCTCAGCGACTGAGACAGAACGTGCTGGAGGATTTTGAAGGGGGTGACAAATGTTTACAGCAGGGGGGATATCAGAGAGCTGCAGTCGAGGCATTATCAGGGTTTATTTGGGGTTTTTTCATGTGTACGTTTCTTTCCTTTAAATGTATTGTCTGTTCCTCAGTGCGCCATAAGGGCTGAAAACTGAATATAATAAAAGCTGCATTTTTCCTTGTGGTGCCCCTTTCTGTATATATGTATAGTGCTTAATAAATGAATGAGAGCGTCATAAAAACAAGAAGAAATCTGTCAAACGTGTTTAAAACTAAGAGCTATATTGTTATCGTCATGATCTCTGGGTTTTGATTTTTCTGGAATCACTGTGTTTTCCTTTTCATGCTTGTGTGTTGTGTTCAGTTTTGCTTCCCCTGTCTTGTTATTCCTGATTTGTTCTTGTTCAGCTGTCTCCACTTTCTTAATTACCTTCCTGTGTATTTACTGTCTCTGTCCTCCACTACCCTTTGTCACGTCCTCTCCTCTCGCAGCGTCTTCCTCGAGTTCCACGTTTTCGCAGCTTCTTCTTTGTTTGAGTTTGTGAATTATTGAGTTTTAGGACGGCAATACAACTGTCTTTTAGTTTATTCTTTGTCTCTGATTTCTGCAACTGTGTCCCACACGACCTGCCACACAGCTGTGTGACAGTTATTTATTAGGAGAGTAACTGAATTTACATCTTTACACCTGAGTTTGAGTCAGCACTCAGAAATTAATCAAGCATAACATTCATTCACTAAAAAATGTTCAGTTTAGGAATGCAAGTAAATTAATTGGCAAATTATTGACAGTTTCGTCAAATAATAATAATATTTTGGGGTTTTTTTGTAAAACAGTACATTTGAAAATTTCTAGAAAACTAGAAAACGATAATGTTAAAGTTAAAAAACTGCACATACTGGTTGCTAATTCCCACTACTGTTAGTTTAGGGCAGCTGTGTGATAAACCTTGGCCTGAGTAGGGGAGAGCGGGGTAAGTTGTCACACGGGTAAGTTGTCACACTGTTCATAACTCCAACACTAGAGGCTCTATCTCAAAAATGAAATAGCCACTTTGTGTGACTTCTTCTTCTATAGTCAACCTCCTGTTCACATGTGGTCAAGACTGCTCTAATCTGAGGTGAGCACATCTTTTTTATTTTTTTGACCTAAAAGGAAAAATAAATCACTTTAAATTTTCTTCAGTACAACTTTATTAGGTATAGATGTTACAGATTATTATTTTACACAAAATAGAGGAGACATTAACGTGTCTTTTGATACTTCAGCTGATGTGCTATGTTGAGCTAACCCTGACATTTAGCCAAAATTAGCATAAATGTCAGTTTGGGGCAAGTTGTCTCATTAACTTTGGGGCAAGTCGTCACATGTGACAACTTGCCCCAGTACAAATAAATGCTCCAAAAAATTGTGATATTGTAATTCATTTGTATTTGTAATAAGGTTTTTGAAGAAAGGAAGGAGAGGCAGGAATTAAGGAAGGAAGGAAGAAAGTAAGATGGTTCGAAATTATCAACGAAAGACAGAGCGTGGCAGAACACCACCTGACATTATGTTAAAGGCAGTCAGGCAGGTAAAGATGCAGAACAAATCAATCACAAGTACAGCAAAGGATTTTGACATAAATTACCGCACTGCAATTACTGACAGCGGACTACCAACTCCAGAGGACATCCAGCCATATCCAAAAGCTGGCCGCCGAAAACCATCCAGCAAAGGAAGAAAACGACGCAAATCAGCAATTCTAACCGACACGCCAGTGAAGAAGCAACTAGAAAAAGAAAAGAATAAGGCTGAATCTAGCAAAAAGCTGTTTCAAAAGAGAGGGACGCGAGGGGGGAAAACATCTGGACCTATGAAGAACAACGCAGCTAAAAGAAGAAAAATAATTCAAGAGTCATCATCAGATGATGAAGAGTGCTTCTGCCTTGTCTGTGTGGAGCCATTTTCAAACAGTCGTCCAAAAGAGACCTGGGTACAATGCGTAAAATGCAACAAATGGGCCCATGATGCTTGCACCTCAGGCCAGGCAATTTATGTGTGCCAGAATTGTGACTATGAAGTTGAGTCTGATTAATCAGAAATAAGGCATCTGTTTTGTTCAGAGGATAAACATGTTAAGTAAAGCAAGTTATTTGCAGCATTCCATTCAGTTATGATGGATTTATGTGCAAGCCAGAGAACATTTGAGTTTAAAGTTCAAACTAAAGTTTTCTTTCTACTTAATGTTTTGATTAAAATGTGTATTGGATTGAAATAATTGTTTTTTTCCAAATTCTCTTGGCATAATTGTTCAAATTTCCAGTTTTGGTTTGAATTTAACAATTAAAATCAATAATCATAATTAAGTATTTGTGTTCATATTTTAAGATAATCTAGTGTGACAACTTACCTGCCGATGGGGCAAATTGTCACAAGTGCACATTCTCCTTTCAACAGTCTACAACTCCGTAATGAGATAAGATATGAAAATGTAATCAATACATCATATGTGCCCGAGACTTCCGTCTTTCATTTGGTGAAACATTTATTACGTTGTGATGTATGGTGCTCAGTAAAAGTTAGTCAGTGTGAAGAGTGTGACAACTTACCCCGCTCTCCCCTACTTCTCTAAAAAATGCATTAAGCACTTAAAGTAGAAAGGAAGGAAGCGAAATTTGATAAAACCCACCACGTACCTCTTTCCCAGCTTTACCGTCACGTCCAGGTGATCCCGGCTTTCCATCTTCTCCCTGTGCCACATAACAAAAAACATCAACTAAACAAAGAGAGAATATGAAGGTTACATTACGATGACTCATAATGTAACCTTTGCTGCTTATAAGAATAACACAACACTGCAGACCAGAGAGCTTCCTGTAAGAATCTATATGATGCTTCCAGACTACGCTGAGACATTCTGCACTTGTAAAATCTACTTTCAATTTTAAGATTGAGTTTAATTTACATGGAGGTGATAATGAAGGGTAAGTCTTGTGTCTACGGCAACAATTCCTCTAATAAGCTGTCTGCAGAGTGGCTGCAGGGCGAGGAGGCTGCCTGCCTCGCTGTGACTCACTCAGACTTGTCTGTAATGAGCCATGCTATTGGTCACGGGGCTTTGACAGAATCCAGAAGAAAGCAGCAGGTGTGATGAGTCTCTATTAAAACAGGTGTTTAAAAAAAAAAAGGTGAGCCTCTGGGCTGGTGTCAGATATGAGGTGACGTTGCAGTGCGGCGAGCTAAACAGCGAACGTGGCTGTGTGCTATACCCTGCACCCCTGCTGTGAGTAAGGCTGTTGAGCCAGAGACTAAGTAACACTCCTCGCCAGTTTCACACTGCATGCATTTGTGAGCAGTTGAGAAAGTGACGGTGCGGCAGTTTTCAAAGCCACCAACGACGACACTCGTGGCTACATTTGTTGTCCTTTGTCGCACCGTCACTGATTATATTTGCATGTTTTACTTGGTTTTTCTTGAGGGTAACATGAATGCAGCAAGTCTGCACAGACACCAAGATTATTTTGGGTAGTTGTTTCAGGACCCATCACGCTGTCTGGCAAACTGCACACCTCTTCAGGAAAAAAAATGCTGTCACAAAACATAAATAAAACTGCACTGGTGCAGATTTTCTGCTTTTTTGCACTGCCAGAATCTCAAAATGGTTTTAGCTCGCATTTTTAAGGTCAGCTGTTTATGCGCGGCCTTGTGAAGTAAAAGGAGAAACTGTGTCCCGTCTTGTTGCTGGAATCTCTCGGTATTTGTATTCTTTAGTCGTGGCATTACAATAGTTGATATAGTCTGTAATGCGGTGGGTTATTTTACTTTGCTTTAGGAGTCTGATACTGCATGAAAAAGGAAAAATAGCTATGTTTTAGTTAAACTGAGGGTTAGACTACCAGGCAAGCTCAAGATAGCCAGCGTTTCTTTGTGGTAACTGGCTGAAAGAAACGTTAAAGCCTCAGTAGGCGACAGTATTGCAACGGTGGTTATCAACTTCCTTACGTTTCATGTGTCAGTTATTCAGTTAAGTGGAAAAGATAATAAACAGGTATAGAGAAAATGAAAAATGTCTTCAGAATTATCCATCATGTCTCTATGTGTTACTCTCAAAAGCCAGATGTCTTTAAACTGGTATTTTGAAGTTTTCCTTTGGTCATTGGCTGCGTTTTAATCATTATGATTTCAGTCTTTGTACCTGACCATTCATTAACACTGACCTATAACTCCTTCTCTTTCTCCTGTAATGTCTCTAACATATTATTCTTGTTTAACAGCGCACCTCTCTGCTCAAATACATTAAAAGCAAACCAACCTTAGTTCCTGGAGCTCCAGGTTCTCCTCTGTGGCCTTTGAAGCCCTGGTTAGAAAGAGAAGGTGCAGCGAATCAGTCACAGCAATTTGCATATCACCAGGTTCTTCTATCAGATCTACTGCTGGCTACTTACAGGGAGTCCCCTGAGCCCTGAGTTTCCTGGGGGTCCAGTTTCACCTTGTTTGCCCTGAAAGGAAACACCTTGAGTGAGTATGTGTGTATAAATAAATACAGACAATATCTTCCAGTTAGTGTTCAAACTTTTTATGCTCTGTGGGTCATTTCCATCAACTTACAGGTTCTCCTGGTTCACCTGGTCTGCCATCTTTTCCCATTTTGCCAGGCTGCCCCTGTGATAAAGGAAAACAATTATTTAGGGTCTGCAGCGTCAAAGACCCAAAGGCCCACTTATGGTTTTATATTGTTGCCTAAAATAATCACAGCATCCAGCAGGAACTGCATATTCATGATGCTTTACGTTCTCATGATTTTTCTTACTATCAAGCCAGGAAGCCCTGGTGGTCCCTGGATTCCTTTGAGACCCTCTTTGCCCTGGTGAAAACAAACACAAAAACGGGTCACCAACAAAAAAGAAATGATTAATAGCCATTATTACGGCACAGAACGGTGACCTACACGCTAGAGGGAAGCGGGTTGTACAATAATGACACATGGGTAATGGGCTCTCTGAGCAGAAAGTACACAGGGTGCTAACCGACCTTTTCTCCAGGGGGTCCTGGGGGGCCCGCAGGCCCAGGCAACCCATCGTTACCCTGAAGAGGAAGAGACGATGTCAGTGGAGGTCAATATTCACTTTTCACGTATTCTGACAATGTTGTAAACAAGGCTGAAACATCGACTTACAGGTGTACCCATTAATCCAGGAGGACCTGGATGACCAGGAGGCCCCGGGTGACCCTATTAAACAGATAATGGTCATTAAAATCGAGCTGAAGACTTTGCATTGGATGTTTCTTCAAACACAGCGAGAGGAAGGTTGGAAATGTCACAGTGGAAAAACACACCTTGTCCCCTTTGTCTCCGGGGTTTCCAGCAGGTCCTCGATCACCTTTTACACCCTGTGGTGACAAAAAGAGAAAAGCATTTGGTTGGAAAAACGTTAGGCTTGAGAAAATAAAGTTCAAAATATCTCCCTAACGTCTGAATGATGTAAAAAAAAAAAAAAAAAAACTGATTGAAGCAGCTAATAAGTTTGGCAGTAAGTGAGCACACATGCCTTTCCTCCATCGGCTCCGGGGGCCCCTGGAGGTCCGGCTAGTCCTGGCGGGCCCTGCAGTGACACAGCAGACCATCAGTCTCTGTCCGAGCCAACAGTGGCGAGCACCGTCGCTGGTTGCTAATCGCTCACCGCTACCCCCCAGAGGAGGCCGAGCTAATGATGCAGACAGAGCCTCGCCATCCGTCACCTGCTGTGACGGATGGCGAGGCTCTGACCTCATGACTCACACAGGGCAGCAAACACACACTTTATAAAATGTGCTTAAATACATGCTTTTACATTATAATAGACTTTAGGCAAGAGAAGTGAAGTGAGGTCATTCACTTTAATTATGACATGTTAATAACTTTGACCCACTTGGTATCCATCTTCTCCATTTTTCCCAGCAGGTCCCTGTTGTCCTTTATCTCCTGGGATTCCTGGGAGTCCAGGTGGTCCCGGTGGTCCTGCAGGGCAGTCTGAGCAAAACTCCTAAAGATGGCACAGACACGCTGTCATCAAATGATCCACATATCAAATCATATCAAATAATGGCTTCTTACCTTTGGGTCAAAGTCTGGGGCTTTTCCCTGGGAGACAGAAAATAAATGAGTTAATGGAAACAAAGTAACATCAAGGGATCTGTGCACAAGCCAAAATTGTGTCCAAAAAAAGTATCATATATATATAGAATATAAACATCTTGCTCCAAAATGAATTCTGCGTTCTAGTGGACTCTCAAGATTTCCAACTTCAACTTTAAAACTAGATTCCAGAGTTTTATTCCCATTTCCCCGAGCTGCAGCCAGAAGCTGACCATTTACATTAGTGACACTCTAAGGTTGACTTTAATCTTTAACAAGAATAAAATGTAGCCTTATAAAGTTGGTAGGATGAACATGTTAACACAAAGCAACATCCATTCAGCCGTGCATCTGTTTCCTGCCAGTTATTTGGGTCCAGGTCGTGGGGGTGGCAGTCTAAGCAGAGGAGCCCAGGTCATGGCCTCCAGGTCTTCTGGTAAGATACTGAGGTGACGTCAAGGCAGAGAGGACACATAAGATGCCCAAACCACCCAAACTACTCTGAGCCCCTCCTCAATGACTAAGTTCCCTCATCCTTGCTGTACAGCTACACCTGAAAAACCTTCAGAGGAAGCTCGCTGACACCCCCACAATCAGTCACTGCAGTCAGCGTGTGGCCATCAAACAAGAGCTGGATGCAAACCAAGGTTTTAGACCGACGAGCAACAGGCCTGATGTTTTGTACTTACTTTGAAACCCCCATACACTGCATGTAGTTTTCCAAACTCCCGAGCATGCTCAAACAGCAATCTGAGTAGTAATTTAGTCTCTCTCCAATATTGCTCTCATTTTATGTCTATTTTGTGTCATGTTAAAGTCTGAGAAACATATTTAGCTGCTAAGCTTAGGCCTTTTTAGAACCTTTTCATGAAAAAAAGCTGCGACCAACAAAAATTGCTCTGATAACTCACATGATCCTAGTGATAGTGACAGGACAAAGTGTTCTCATATCCCGCTTTATATTTAATGCATGCACTAAAACTAAGCAAACAGCTGGAGAAACAGAAGCTCTGATGTAGCCTGGTGTTCTCTCGCTGTGTGTACTTACAGGCTCTCCTGGTGAGCCCTTTTCTCCTGGCCTTCCTGGCAGACCCTACATTTGGAGAAAAAGCCACACATTACATTTTCTATCAGCTGAAGATCACAGGCATGCATCAGCATCCACCAAAACTGTGGTTCACTGCAGAGAGTTATACAAGTCAAGACAAGTGAAGCATAAATGAACTTATTTATGAGTAAATATTTCAGTGTTGGACTTACATTGTGACCTGCTGGGCCTTGAGGACCAGCAACACCTGGTGGACCCCTCAAACCCTTAAACCCAGAAATGCACGTTAAAGACGATACAATAATAGCATGGAGTTATTTAAAAAATGCTTCAGTAAATATTCACCACAGGTCCAGATGGTCCAGTTTGTCCTGGAGGTCCCTGTAAACAAGAGTCATGGTGAAATTTGTGGCTAACGTTAAAGCAACATTGTAAATCTTCAGGATCTAGACGATGAGATGTTACATTTCCAGTAAAGTGTTACATATTTTGGCATTAGAGTTTATCTTTGGTGCTTGCAAGCAGAGAAAAAAAATTAAACAAAAATACGATGGGCATTAACAACACTCTGCCGCCGGCGCATCGAGCCACCTGGGGGGCTCTTCAACTGGTGGGGAAGATTGTCACATCTTGCAGGAGCTTTCCTCTCCTCAGGAGCTCCCTCTGCAGGAGGGGGAGATACAGGAGAGGTGGAGGAAGATCTCAGCCTGGGTGTTTATTGTCTTATGTAGTCTGGAAGATGAGTGGATGGTGGGGAGGGTGCAGTTTTCTCTGTGGTGGGGTTGGGTGGACTGTCCCAGGCTCTGTGGGGCCAGGAGGCGCTGCTGCACTGGGCCCCGGTCTGGATGGGCCTGGGCCCCCTTTCCCTGGTGGGTCGCGGAGTATGGGGGTGCCTACTGGGGTCAGCGGGGGAGCTGGCCCCAGGGAGGGGTCACTTGCCCCTCCCTTCCTTCCCTCCCCATCTCCAGCTGCCTCCCTCTTCCCGCTCCACCACAACCACCCACACATGCAGGACCTTGGAGTAGGGGTATGTCACCAGGGTGCAGAGGAGGCTAACCCCCCCCCCCTCTGTCCCCTTCTGGCTGCCTCTGCCTCAATTTTATCCCACAACTTAGACATTCACATTACTCACACTCTCATTACACATACATATAGGATCTTGGGGGTGGGCACGATACACGGAGTCCAAAGTACCATCAGGGTGTATACCCCACCCCTGGCGTCGTTGCCCACCTCTCAATTTTGAATACACGTAGACATTGAGGGCCAGCAGGAGGGACTATGCGCTTACCTGCTGCTCTCTGGCAGGTAGCTCCATGCCCTCCTGGGTTTTAAATGCACCTTAAAACACACATGCATCAACACTACAATGAGCGGGTGGAGGGAGGTTTGGAGTCTTCTCTCACCCCCATTCTCTGCGGCCTGCTGGAGCGGGGGGGCTAGGACTAGGAGGAGGAGTTGGCCGTCCAACTGCGGTCTGGAGTGTGGGGCCTTCCTGCTGCTGCGGAGTCGGGGCGGTCTGCCTCCCCCCACCGCAGGGAAAAGGGAAACACCACCTGGGTCTGGGTGCAGTTCCCCCCTCCAGGGGCAAGAGTACCTAGACCCGGTTTGTAGAGTACGCTTTGGGAGTGTGATCGTGTGTACAGCGTCTCTTTATGTCTGTCTCCACGTTGGTTGAGTGTGGAGTAAGTGCATATGAGAGCATGAGGGTGGGAATGGATGTTTGTATCTGTGTGTGCCTGTATGTCTGTGTCTATATGTCAGGTTGGGTATCAGGCGCCACCTCTCTGGGGACACCTCAGGCCCTCCAAGGTTTGGAGGCCTATCTCCCCCCACCAGTGGCAGACGCCCTCAGACATCGGTGCATTGGTGGTTCTTTGTGTCCGGGGATGGGCGTCCGGGTACACACCGGCTCACTCCTTGGCGGCCGCTTATCGGGGCCTGGAGCCTGGGGCTCGCTCGGGCCACTTCGGAGGTGGGGTGCCCCCGGCCTCTCGGCCTGGGGCTCGGTCACTCAGGCACGGCTGGCTGCCGGTGGAGCTCACGGGCGCGTCACTGCAACTCCCCCTGGCTTCTGCTCCGCGGCTGCTGAGTGACCCCTCATCTGGGACTCTCCTCAGCTCTTTCTGGGACAGTGGCGCGGCTGCCCCTCTGTTGGTCTTCCTTGGTCTCTTGTGTTCTGGGGGCCTCTGGATGTCTGGAGTTTTGATCTCCTCCATACCTGCTTCATGCCCTGGAGGACGGGGCTGTGGCCCCCCCACACCCTCTAGCAGATCATTACATGAAGGAACCTTTTAAAAAAAAAACAAACGCGTCCATGCTCACAGGTGTACACACGGGTGATCACACCCACAAACTACACCCTTTTTGGCTCCTACCTCAAAGCACACTGTGTTCTGTTGATCTTATGTGCTGCACAATAATGTTTAATATTTAGTATTTACTGTCATATTCCCATATATCATTGTGATGTTGTTTATTCTATTACTCTTGTTCTCTTCTGCTTGTTTTCTTTTTTCTTTCTCAGCAGGTGATCCAGGTGATTGATATATGCATTTTTTTTCTCTGCCCGTTCTGTTGGTTTTTGTCTTTTGCCCTTCTCCCCCGTCCCTCTTCTCAGCTGTTTCTCTTTCCCTCTTTCTTTCTCCCCTTCTTTCCCCCAGTCAAGTCTGTCCCGTATTCAGTAAGTGAAAATAAAATAAACAATAAAAGGTGAATCACTGTCTCCGCTGAACTATGGACACGCACACACATACACTTACACTGATAGGCACTCACTCATCCCCCCTCCCTTTCCAACGCCTTCGATGCTTGTTTCCGGCGAGGGAACACGGCGGGTCTGTGTGCCGCGCTGGAATGATAGCGCTGTGCAGGGTGGCTGCTGTGTTTCTTCGGATTACTCCTCACCCCCCACCCACCCCTGTGGCTTGTCATGTCTTCACAATGTTGTGCTGTGGACATTTATGTGCTTTTTTGTGCAAAGGAGTTTTTTTGTTTCCTGTTCTCATGCTGTCCTACCATGGAAGCACAGCATGAGTAGGGGTCTCTTTTTTCCTCTTGTACTTCCCCACTGTAATGTACATTTCAATGTTTTTCTCTGATTCTACCAATCTCCGACCTGTATCCCCATGTAATGTTTGTGCTATATGTGTAAGGTCGGGGGGGGGTCCCATTTCACTGCAGGGCAACCTGCATGTGACGAATAAAGCTTTGATTGATTGATTGATTGATCAAATGGACCATTACGGCAAGGCTGGGATGGTCAATTTGGTAAAGTAAATCCATTTGGGCATCTTTTTTTGCCTTTAGACAATAATTCTGATGGCAAAAGAGCCAAATGGGACAGGCAAAAAAACAAAAAAACCCAAAAAAAAAACCAACAACACTAACTTAGACGGGTTACCAGTGATCTGAAGGTCAAAAGGATCACTGTGGCGTGGTGTACGTACCATTTGTCCTACTTTGCCTTCTCCTGCAGGACCCCTGTCCCCTGGTAACCCAGGTTCTCCTCTTGACCCTGGTTGACCCTGGGACGAAAAGAAAAAGCTAAATTTATTTCACCCTCCAGCTGCCAGTATGTTTAGCTAAGGTTCTGGCGCACTGCATTCAGCAATGATTGCCAAACCCAGAAATACAACTTTTTTCTGAGTGACTGGGGAAAAAATGAATAAAACAAATACAATCTAAGACATTTCTGTAGTCAGAAGAGAAAACGTCTCGGTGATGAGGGTGAGCAGTTTGACACCATAAATCCACCAAATGCCCCTTCCCAGCCTCACGCGTGCTGAAACTTTCACATCAAGCTCTTCACAACAAAGAGGCAGTCATAATCAGAGCGACGGTCACAGAGCAGTGGACACGGGAATTGCTTTTGCTGCTTTCTACAAAGATGAATTGTTTTTTTCCTCATTCGGGCAACAACAACTAAAAAAAAAGAACGTTTTTCCACATCAACAAAGGAGCACCTGTGCATGATAAACCGGAGCAGCTGAGGAGACCTAGAAAACTCTTACAAACTTCTGAAATGACATTACCTTCAGCCCTGGGGGTCCTTGGATTCCCTGTGGCCCCGGGTCTCCCTGTAATACCACAAATAAAATTGGTTATTAACCAAAATATTGCAATTAAACATCTTTGAATAAATCATTTATGGTCCACAAAGAGCTCCTATTCTTCATGCACGTGACTGTATCGAGGCCTCAGGGCCGCACCTGGCAGCTGTAAAAGAAGTAAAAAGAAAAAAAAGGGGAGTGAAAACTGCTGTGAGGCAAATCCGTTGTGCCCCTCTGCTGTTTTAATGTTATATGTCTTAACAATGTCCTTCCTGTTTGCTCTGCCCCGTCAGCAGGACGGCCACATGTTTGGATCACGGTGAAAACTGATGAAGACACATGTTGAGCTCCAGCACAAAATGTGCCTACTCAGGCTTGTTTTCTGCCTCATACAAGTGCTCATATTACGCTGCGGTTCAACAGGCAAGGAGATGTTTACAAGCAGAACACATGTGGAAATACAAAAGACTGTTCTGAGGCACAGTCACACGGGAGAGGTAATCCTAACCTCGATAAGCATACATTTCTGTTGTTAAAATGCAGATAGACTTCATAAGATTTGCCAAGTGTCAAATAATAATCAAATAAAAAGAGAAAATAATATGGTTTGGCAGTGTTCACCAGGATAATTCTCCCAAACTTTAAAGCAGCTGAAGGTAAACTGCTTAGGAATAACAAATAGGAAAAATGAATAAAAATTCTATGCAAAATTCCTTAAAATTGCAGTTCTTCTAAAGGCCACTTGAGGTTGGCTGCAAAAGTGAGTCAGCCTCCAACATTCAAATACCAACTTCAGCCTTGAAAACTTGTTTACAAGCCGGTCATGCACATCTTTAGAGCTAATTTTGTCCTCGGGTGGGTGTAGCCAGTAGCAGTCGGCTACACCTCTTGTCTGTGTTTGTGCCATTCTGACCATTTCATTTGAATTATTGGAAAAATATTATGGATGCTATGTAATAAAGCCCTTACAAAGAGCCTGTGCTCTAATTTTAGGTGTTTTTTGTTTTTGTTTGTCCTCTTTCTAACTTGTGTTAGCTGGCTCCATGGTGTAGCCTTTGACAGTATAAGAGATGGATACAGCTGCCATGGTGATGGAGATGAAAAAAATCTTAATGTGATACAGAAGGGCTGAAATCCAGACAAGTTGATCTATTCTAATCATAATTGTGGCACTGTCCTATAATATGATATTGTATTAAATGACTTTAAATATCATTATATTTGTAGGATGAACTATGGTAAACATTCAGTAAATAACATAGCTGTGCCTTACATTTTGTCCATCTTTCCCCTTCCCTGGTAGTCCAGGAGGTCCAGGCAAACCAGGCTCTCCATGTGGTCCTGCGAGACCTTGTTGTCCTGGTTTTCCAGGTTCCCCCTAAAATAAATAATGGAATAAAAAGATTCTGCTTTTGTCTCTCAAGTCAGCAAAGCAGATGCCTCAGATACTTTTTTTTTCTGTTGCTCTGGATTCTGAAAGTAGTCAAATTCAATTCTATGTATGATCATTTATTATTTTAAATCTCAGTCTTATAATTATTATACACCTTGTCCTTCATATTAAAACTGCAGAGAGAGTACAAAGAGCTCTGAATTGCTACTCCTACATGTAGCTGCTGCAGCAGGATTCAAATGAATTCACAAACTGAAACAATGATGGAGGACATACAAGGTCACTCTTTTTCTCAGCAGTCTGTTTCTCTGCCAATACCAGTCTCAGCAAAGTCCTGATCCTGTCAAATCACACCCACCAAACACACTCATGGATTTTAAACATAAGTGACTGACCTTGTCTCCTCTTTGTCCAGCTGGACCTGGAGGCCCAATAATTCCCGGTATGCCCTAAAACATAAAAATAATTCTTAGCTTAATTTAATAATGTGTAGTATAAAGTCATAGGAAGCACTTGCAACAGACATAAATGATCAGAAAGAAAAGACTAACCACACTTCCTGGTAGTCCACGGGGACCCTGAAGGCCAGCTACGCCAGGTGGACCCTGGTAGAAACACAGAGGTCATCGTCATCCTCTATCGTACAGAAAACGTAGCGCTTGGTGTTAAAAAGTGAATCCTGTTAGATGGAACTACTTACTGGGTCTCCAACACGCCCAGTCTCTCCAGTGAGTCCAGTCTCACCCTTTGGGCCCTGGAAGCAAAGCAGCTAATCAGAGATATTCCAGTCGGAATGACTGTAGCTTAAAACGAGTGAGGAGATAACAAGCTTTGTACCGGTAGTCCAGGTGGTCCCTTAAAACCTTGTTCACCAGGTAGTCCTCTTGGACCCTACAGAGAAGATGCATCAATTTAAAAATATATTAAAACATTTCTCTTAAAGCGTTAAAAGGGCTACTCTAAAAACGAATGAAGAATAGTGATGATCCTAGATGAAGACTTAAGACTTACTGTCATATGCTGCCTTAAGAATATGAGTCTGTTAATTTCAGCACATAATTCATGTTGCCTATTTAATGCTAAATATACCAGTGCACTCTGTTCTGCTGCACCTAATATACAATATATCAGCAAAGCAGAGAGAACAGAGATTCAGGGCACTGCATGACAGTGTCAAATATTTAATTTACTTAGCCAATTAAGGGAAGTCTCGGGAGCTCTCTCACTGTAACAGGACATCCTCGCTGCAGCAACGTCAAATCTCTACTGGCACCTAGTGGGATCCTGAGCGTATTGCTGGTTGAAGCTTGGTTATGTAAAAAGAGGAAGTGAAAACTAAACTCACCATCTCTCCTGGTTTCCCTTGTTCCCCTTTCTCTCCTTTCTCTCCAGGTCTCCCCTTAAGGTAAAAACAAGCAATGAAATAAATGGCAAAAATGCAGAAGATGAGAAGAGTAAGAACAGTGTTTATACTGATCAGGCATTATGACCACCTGCCTAAGGTTGTGTCTTTCCCCCTTTTTTCTGCCAAAACAGACCTCGGTGAGGCATGGACTCTACTAGACCCCTGAACATGTGCTGAAGGTGTGATGAGGTATTTGTTACCAAGATGTCACCAACAAATACTTTAAGTTGTGCAAGTTGTGAGGTAGCGTCTCCATGAATCAGCCTTATTTATCCAGGACATCCAACAGATGCTCGGCTGAACTGAGTTCTGGGGAATTTGAAGGTCAAGTCGATGCTTCAAAGTCATTGTTGTGCTCCCGGAACCATTCCTAAACCAGTTTTGCTTTGTGGCAACAAACAGGACAGTCCATGGCCCTGTCACTGCTTCACCACTGTTCCTTCCTTGAACCACATTTGATAGACACTGACCACTGCAGACCAGGAACACCCCACAAGAGCTGCAGTTATGGAGACGCTCTGACACAGTCGTTATAATCTGGCCCTCGTCACACTCGCTCAAATCCTTACACTTGCCCATTTTTCCTTTTTCTAAAATGTTCACTTGGTTCCTAATGTATCCCACCCACTAACAGCTGCCACGATGAAAAGATAATCAGTGTTATCTGCCTCACCTGTCAGGTGTCGAATGTTCTGTCTGATCGGTGGTATATAATATGTAAACATGTTTATTTATTTTTTTTAAATCAAGCAAATTGAAAGAAAGAAACAAAAAAACAGCCATTCTTCACGGATTTGATTCTGGAGTTTGTGAAATAGAAGAAGCGTACTCACAGGTTCACCAGGCTCAGGAATGACGTTTGCAACCTGTGAAGAAGAAAGCAGGTGACATCTCACCACATCTGCACTCTATTACAGTTAACACGAACACAAACAGCAGAAATATTACTCACATTTCCCGGAATGCCCGGCGGTCCCATAGCTCCCACTTCACCCTGAGGCAGGAGACAATATGTTCAGAGTCTGGATGCTAATTACCTTATTACAGCTAATACTGCAGGACGACCATTAGTGAGACAAATGCAGCAGCGTTCCTCCTATTCCTTCACTTTATTAAGGTGTCCAAAATATAAAAGTGGTTCCAGATTTTTTTTTTTTTACCTTGTCGCCTTTTTCACCTTTTGGCCCAACTGGTCCTGTCTGTCCTCTCTCTCCCTATGGGAAACAAAATATTCATTTTTTAAAACAGATCTCAGATATTCATCCATCCATCCATTCGCTTCCGCTTATCCTTTTCAGGGTCGCGGGGGGCGCTGGAGCCTATCCCAGCTGTCATAGGGCATATTAATGCATATTAATACAGGGAAGTAAGAACTTTATAATTGGAAAGTCAGTCGGTCTCAAAATGGCATCTGGGAACAACCAACGGGCCCCAAGGGTTCCCAGGAGGTCACCCAGTCCAATTAGGGACATTCATTTTACTGGAGCTGACTTTAATAGAAATGGTTACATAATGTACAAAAGTGAGGTAAGGACAGTGCCCCTTGTTTGCAGAAGTAAATCAGAGATATAGCTGTGAATGACTGTGAAAGCTTTGAGAAGCTTACCGGCACGCCTCGGTCACCTCGTGCTCCAGCAGTACCTAGCTGTCCAGGAGCACCAGCTTCCCCCTGGAAAAAAAATTAAACATTTCAAAAAATATGCCAAAATAAAATGTATCCCATAAAATCCAAATGCCAAATAAACAAAAACGAAGGCAACTGTGAGCTCACTCTCTCCCCTGGAGGTCCTCTTGGTCCAGGAGGCCCTTCGTCGCCCTGCAGAGAAAACGCACTTGTTAACATGGCGGTTTTCTGAATAAATAACACAACAAGCACAAGCTCAGTGTATTTCTGGGTAAGGTTAATCACGTCACCTTGGGTCCAGGCTTGCCAGGAAAACCATCTGCTCCACGCTCGCCCCTGAGCCCCTTTAGAGACACAAGATTATAATTTAGATGTCATACTTGCAAAACTCGTCCCAGCCAAAAGCATTTTCCAGGCATATCACCAGCCCCGTGGCACCAATGAGCCCACTGTTTACCAACCAAAACATATTTTTTAAAGTTTGCTTGTGGTTTCTGTGCAACTTTTCTTTTATGAGGAAGCAGAGTTCGGATGAGCAGCCTGGAGCTCGCCTCCAAAGTTGCCCAACAGCCACAACACACACAACTCTGCACAGAGTCTCACTCGATGTGAAGAGTCTCCCAATCAAATGTACCAAAGCCCTGAGATTTGCAGCAACGGTAAAAAGAGAAGAATAGACTTGTTTTCTGAGATTTTGTGATTTTGGATTTGTTTTGCTTTGTCATTTTATCTTTTCTCATCCATGCGGACACAGCAAAGACGTAAGATTTAACTAAATTTATGAATATGGCTTCTTTAATTGATAAGTGTCCCAACACACGTAGCTGTAGCTTGTAGCTATCTGCCTGGCCTCATCTTTGCTAATTCAGTTCCACTGTGTTTCTGCTGTTGGAGAGTTTGCAATGTAATGTAATTATCAGGCAAATGACATGATACAGCCCATCAAAGAAGCTTGTGCTTCAGGTGTGGTGAGAAAAATTACAGTATTTTATTAGCCTGTAGCTTAGCGCTAATTAACAGAATGTGCTAAATAATACACCCATATATTTATGGATGGAGTGTGGTTGGTTAGCATCGTTCAACTGCTTGTTAATGCAAATATCAAACCAGCCAATAACCTGGAAGCACCTCACTGCATTAAGCCATGTAGTCAAGACAACCTGCTGAAGTTTAAACTGAGCATCAGAATGGGGAAGAAAGGTGATTCAAGCAACTGTGAACGTGGCCTGGTTATTGGTGCCAGATGGGCTGGTCGGAGTATTTCACACACTGCTGATCTACTGGGATTTTCCCACATAACCATCTGCATGGTTTACAAAGAATGATCTAAAAAAGAAAAAAACTGTCTTGTTTAAAATATCTTCTTGTTGTCAGAGCAGAATCGCCAGATTGCTTTGAGTTAATGGAATAGAATGGAAATAACCTTTATGGTCCTTCACTGGGAAAATGTGTTCCAGGAGCAAAGTGATAGCCAGGTGGAGCATACAGATTCACACAAACGTAAAGAATATAACATAAAAAACAATAAATAAGAGTGTATGGGGCAAATTTAGAGTGCTGTACAGTTATTAAAAATAACACATTCAGATTCAAAGACATGTTGAGTAGGATAATTTACAAAAAGATGTACAAAAAGTGCTGTAAATGTAATTCAAATAACCAATTATTACAACTAAGGTATCAGAGAAGAGAATCTCTGAACGCACAACATGTCAAACCTTTGGTGCAGAAGGATTAAAGCAGCAGGAGACCAGTCCTGTCAGCTAAGAACAGGAAACTACAGTTCACACAGGCTCACCAAACTAGATCACAGAGGATTGTGAAAACGTTACCTGATCTAATGAGTCTGAATTTCTGCCGTGACATTCGGATGGTAGGGTCAGAATTTGGTATAAAAACATGGAAGTGTAAATCTACCTTCTATCCACTGCCTTCTTCAAAATATGCCACAAGGAATTAAAGCTATTCTGACATCAAAAGATGGTGCACATGGTACTAGCTGTGTCACTTTTAAGTCCAAAAGGCCAGTATGACTGTTACCACCTGCAAAAGCTGCTTAGCTATCGCAGCCCAGCCACAAAGCTTTCAGTGCACATATTTGTGCTTTTGTTAATGCCGGTGGTTTTGAGCTTGGACTTCAGTCAGCAAACTGTTAATGACTTTTTAAAGTGTTGACGACTGTACACCTCTGCACTCGGTGAACCCAGCTGTGGACCCTAAATGCTTCCACTTTGCAATACCACTTACAGCTGAGCGATGGTGGGCTCGTCTTACAGCATCGTACTCAAATTCAACAAGCTCCTTAGAACCATATATTCTTTCACAAATGTTTGCAAAGGCAGACTCCATTACTGCATGCATGGCTTGACTTTATACACCTGTGCCAATGGGACTGGAAACACCTGAGGTGTGGGCTAATATTTTTGTCAATATAGCGTATATCCTGAAGGCTAAATGGAAAATTATCTTTACTTATATCAGTTAAGAATATATGCTCCAAGATTTTTTTCCAGTATATTCTGTGGTTTAGTTATGCTGACACTCAAACTTGGTTCATAATTACCTGAAAGAAATGGTAAAATGGTAAAAGCCTGAGAACCAAAACCCTTCCTTGTTGCTAGCTTGTAGCTTAGAGACTCACCAACATTAAGGGGTCACAGTGAATACATGTAAAGGTTTTTTTTCTTCAGAGATTATGTGGAAGAACACCACAAAAATATGACTAACATACATTAAGACTATTATTCATGTCTGGCCTTACGTAGATGAAATTACTAACATGTTAGCAAAGAGTTGTCTAGTTTTCAATTCTAGCGGACAAAAAGCAACATCGGTATTTCTCTGAAGCTTTTTGTGTTGGCACAAGTATTTACCAAATAAAACCTCTCAAGATTTGTTATTTTTTCACAAATTCCTCACAAATAGACTCAGAGTTTATTGTTCTTTATTGTTCTTAACATATCTACTTCCCCTTCAGCATGTCTACGCAGACGATATCCAGTTTCTTTTAAGCCAAGATGTTTCTAAGCTACAGATTTTGAATGAGTGCTTAGATTCCATTAACGTTTGGATGGCTGACAACTTCCTCCAACTTGAAGAAGGAAAGACTGTCCTTGTATGTGCCCCTGATAGACACGTGCCTAAGATAATGAATGCTCTTGGTCCCCTTGCAACATTTGTGAAATCGTCTATCAGGACCCTAGGGGTCATTTTTGACCTGGCTCTCACTCTGGATGTTCACGTCAAATCTCTGGTTTGGTCCTGTTTTTATCACTTAAGGAACATTTCTAAACTAAGCCCTATTGTATCTCTCACTGAACTGGAGATTGTCATTCATGCTTTCATTTCATCACGACTGGACTGCTGTAATTCACTGTTTACATGTTTAAACAAAAACTCTTTGGAGCGTCTACAGATTGTTCAAAACGCTGCAGCAAGACTTCTGACCGAAACATCTAAGTAATCACACGTGACACTGTTGCTCATACAGCCGCACTGGCTCCCCATTGAATTCAGAGTCCATTTCAAGATTCTGGTACTGACTTATAGAGCTCTTCATGGACAAGCACCTGCCTACATCATTGAACTTCTACATCCCTATGTCCCCAGCAGGTCTCTTAGGTCATGTAATCAGGGTCTACTTGTCATGCATCATACAAGGCTGAGAACCAAAGGAGACAGAGCTTTTGCCACTGTGGCAAAGTGATATACAAATAAAGTTTTACTTACTTCCTTACTTAATAGTTTGAATGCCAAAAACTGCTCATTAGCTATTTGCTTTATCAGTTAGCAAGTTTCTAAAGTTTCTAACTGTAAATGTCTAATCTGCTGCTGGAAACAAGGCTGATCTGCAGAGTGAGAGGGAACAAAACATAGAAACGTTTGGAATTGTGAAACAAACAATAAGCTAACCGTAACCATTTTGATTAGCACACCTTTAACGTTTGTTCATCGTAGGCAAATCTAAAAGTTTCACTCACCATGGCACCGTCACTTCCAGGAACACCATCCAGGCCATCTTTACCAGGAATACCCTTTGAAAATCAGACACCAGATGCTGACGTTCGGTGACACACACACAGAGGAACTACCAACAAACACTTGGCATTATAAGTACCAGCATGAAGTTTTTATTTAAGCCCTCAAAAGGTTAACTCACAGGTTTTCCAGCCTCTCCCTGTTTGCCTGGAAATCCAATTTCACCTGGCAGACCCTTCCGGTGAGTGAAAAAACACAAAGGCATCTCATCATGTTTTGAAGCAAATCTTCCTTCACTGCTAAATCTTATGAGCAAAAATAAAGACTTTCCTTTCTAAATGTCAGTCACTTACAGGAGGTCCAGTGTTTCCTTGGTTTCCTGGTGGTCCAGGTGGACCCTGAGGACCCTGAAAAATAATTTTTAAAACGTCTGGAAAAAGTTGACTTGATCATATACACAGTTATTTAGGTGTTTAATGAAATAGATCGGGCAATGTGCCAAGACCTTGTTTTCTTTTCTCTAAATCTCTAAATTTGAATTCATTTTAAATTTTAATCATATAATTTTCCAGAAGGCAAAGTTCAAATCATTAGCGCCAAGCAGCCACTAGAGGGGAGTATTGCAGCTCAGTTTACCACCAATTCAACCTTGGCTAGTGCTTGAACACAGGGGACATGTCTGTTTGGCTACAGGGAGCAATTTGAGAAATTAATTGGTATAACCTGTTGGCTTTAATTTAGCCTGTTTATTTTCTCTCTATTAAAACATACAATGAAGAGACCTTTGAGAGCACTGCAGCAATTTTGTGCTTTGTGGACCACAACAAATATTGAGCAGCCCACATAATTTAAATAGCAAATTATTCCTCCTCAGTTCTCCGTGAGAGGTCATCGGGGCCTTACAGGAAGCACTGACATAAGATGTTCATAAACAACACATCAATGTAAACAGAGCTACATAGAGGATGATGCTATGGCAACTTAAAATGAGTATTACGTTTTTCCAAAGCAACATAAACAAAAGATGCTTTTCCCAACATATTGTGATTTTTGATTTCCATGTTATTTTTAAAGACTGTATGAGCTAGAAACTTGGGACTCATTTAAGAAAAGCCTGGTGGGAAGCTGCTTTTTTGTGAGCCTCTATGCTGCTCACATGTAACTGTTAGGGTCGAGGTAATGCTGGCTGGTCTCATCCATGAATACAAGTAGGGTTAATATGTACTGTATGTCTAGCTGTGGCTGAAAAAGAAGATTTGGTTAGTACGGCAGTCTCAATGGACATATTTCATCCAGCACCGAGTCCTGTCCACCAGAGAGCGATGGCTCACCAACAAATCAAAATGATGCTAATCTCAAGACTTTTTTATAGACACTACTTCATATTTGCATTATTGCAATTGTTGAAAATAGAGTAGGAATTGAAATTGTACAAAATGAGGCAACATTTTGTCAGGATTATTTAGAATGGGGGAGATTTACACGTATTTTAATACAGCATATGAATGCTGTATTAAAATACGAATCTGGAAGTTCATTTCTAGTAATTTTTTGTAAAGTAATATATATTTGTTTAAAAAATGTATTGCATTCACAGACAGTATAGAAGATGGTCCACGTCTAAAAATTTCTTTTTAAAGGGCCACCAGGGGGCGATAGCTGTGGTTACAAAAAAGCTTAGAAGTGTACTTATATTTACATAGTCGTCCATTTGCTCATTCATTTCCGTCATTCAGTCAGTGTCAGATAGGAGATTTTTCCAGGATGTGCTCATTGTCAGACCCATCTCAGGGCTTCAGAATGGGACTTCACACACCATCACTGTAGCTACGTTCATCTTTTATACTATTACAACTTTTTGTAGCTTTGTTTTTATAATAATGCTGTATTTTTACTAGAATTTACACATGGGTAAATACATTCGGTCTGCACATCTCTCGTGCATGCTGCAAAATCCAAATTGTTCTTACAGCAGGTCCAGGAAGGCCATCCACCCCTGGGAGTCCACCTTCACCTTTCCTTCCCTATAAGATAACAGTATAAATAGAACAATGACATGAACAAATGGTAACAATAATAAAATAATCAGCACACAATTGTCTTAGTAACATCTGAGAAATGTGAGCTTATATTTGCTACTGAGGGGTTTAGAAACTTTGGAGTTCAGAGTGCAGTACTCTGAGCTATTCTTCAAACACAGCAATCTTGAAAACAGCTTTCAGACCATAAAACTGGGAAATAAAAATGGGAATATTTTAGTCGAGCCTCTTTCATTTGTGATGCTTTCTAGAAATGATAAACTTGGTAAATATTACAGGGAAAATAGAAAGCTCAGAGATTTTGGTTAAACTTCAGTAAGCTGCTGATGACAATGATGTCGTCTCTGCCTATGCTCCTCTGATGGTCTCATTTTACAAGTTGAGAAGCTGTTCCTTAAACATTAGTGTATCCATCTGCTTTTATGTGGGAAGGTTGAGCAACACTAATCCAGTAGACAGCATTTCATTTCACTTCTCTCTCCCCAACCAGTCGCGGCAGATGACCCCGCCCCTCCCTGAGCCTGGTTCTGCCGGAGGTTTCTTCCTGTTAAAAGGGAGTTTTTCCTTCCCACTGTCGCCAAAGTGCTTGCTCATAGGGGTTTTTTCTCTGTATGTATTATTGTAGTGTCTACCTTACAATATAAAGCGCCTTGATGTTGTCATTTAGCGCTGTATAAATAAAATTGAATTGAACTGACTTTACTTTGGGCCGTATCGCTGTAGATAGGTAAAATCTCATAGTCATGTTGGGTGTAAAAAAGTGTAAAAAGTAACATGTTAAATGTAACAATGTAACAATTTGATTTATTTAACACATTACTGTACTAAATTCAGAAATTGCATTCCAGTTACAATTACGTCATTAGCTGCATTCTACAGGATTTTCAGTTATCGGCATGCCAGGCATACAGAAAGAAAAAAATACAATTTAAACAAACATTGGGATACAGTCAGCTGATTTCACTTTATAAGAAAATGATGGATAGGTCTACAGAGGAGATATGGACATTACATTTAATAAGAAATAATGAATGTAACAATAAAAGAAAATTATTTACGATTATTTTATGGAGTAACAAGACGGACTGTAACAAATTACTTGTTCTGGGAGTAAATGAGTAACGTACAGCATTACTTTTAAGAAAAGTAACATGTGTAATACATTACTTTTACTAGGTAATGACCCCAGCGCTGTCTAGAAGGTATGTTTGTATTAACAAAACCAAGATGTGAAATTGTTATGGGTTCTAGCTGTTATGTGTAGGGCAGCACGGTGGCGTAGTGGCCTCACTGCAAGAAGTGCCTGAGTTTGACTCCACCATCTGGTCAGAGTCTTTCCGGATACTCTGGCGTCCTCCCGCAGCACAAAGACATGCAGTTAGTGTGGTTCTGTTAATTGGTGATTCCAAATTGCTCATAGATGTGAATGTGAGTGTGAATAGTTCTCTGTCTTTATGTGTTAGACTAGTGACCATCCAGGGTGTACCACGCCTATCGCCCTGTCGTAGCTAAAACAGGCCCCACACACCCTGATGATGATAAGTGGAAGAAAACCGATGGTGTAACTGAGAAACATTCGTTTTGGGGCAACTCACATTTTCCCATTAAAGCTATGGTCAAATTATACTTAAATCACACATTTACTTCATGATTTATTAATGAAATATCATTATTCTCACTATGTAGAATAATTTTTCACAAAACTTTACTGTTTTAATCTTCTTTTTTTTTTTTTAAAAAAGCCTTTTGTGATGATTGCTGTTGTTTCTCTTGCTTTCACATAAAACTACATGCTGCCAGATTTTTCTTAATAAGTTTGTTTGTTAATCCTCTTCAGTCCTTTAAGATAGTCAGTCAGCATTCCAGGCTTCAATCAGCGATCATATAAGGATAAAGGTGAAGAAACAGGACTCAGCAGCACTGAAACCAGACAACTGATGACTGCTTTTCAGCAGTGGAGGTGAAAGCAGCTCAATCTATACCTACTCAACCATATGGCCAACTCTATTAGCACTGGCAATAGTGGAGGCGAGGCCAACCCATTATCACAGCTCAGAGCCTAGCTTTAACTCCCTCACCTCCACACACACACACACACACACACACACACACACACACACACACACACACACACACACACACACACACACACACACACACACACACACACAGACTGTCTCCCTGTGAATCTTCAGAGTGGGTTTAACAATCCAAAACCTGAAGAAAAAAAATAGGTCAAACTTCTCACAGTCTGTTTTTCTGCATGACTCTCTTGGAAAGTACCCCATGAAGCTGCAAAGTACTTCAGCAGGACTTCCACTGATATCATAAAAAAAACAAGGCTACATAGAGGGATGTTTTCTACATATTCTGAAACATAAACCCAGTGTGGCTGTTTTATTAATGCTGTTTAAGCATAAATATTTTGGAGGTAGAGAGTTTGTCTTTTGACAAGGTTTGGCTTGACTGTGTTACCCAGCTGAGCAATGACAAAGTCACATACTGCTGATAAGAAGTTCATTACTCCCAGTAGAGAAGGGAGGGGAGAGGAGGTCAATGTCTTTGTTAATGTTTTGGAGGAACAAATTATGTAGAACTACTGTGTCTGTTTTAATTACAAACTGCTGTGTAATAGAACCAGTGTTGAGAAAGAGAGAGGAAGAAATATACGAGACACATGGGACGAGTTGTTAGAGAGCACTGATAAAAGCTACAGCATAGGCTCTGACTAGCATGAAGAATAAACAGCATCTTTCTTGATTCCATATAAAATCAAAATAATCCAGCTGGAACACGATAGGTTAGGGACTAAACAGCCAAAAAATATAAGTTACAGTTTTTCTCATGAAATCTTTGCAAATGATTTCTTTTTAAGAAATTCTCAAAATGTGGTAAGGATAATATTAATCACATAAAATATTTTTTTACTGATTTATGTTTGTTAGTTTGTTTATTTGTGAATGTTACTGAATATCATAATGATGCAGTATTGGTCATGATGTATCATTGCTCATAACCTTAACCCTATCCTTACTCTATCAGAATATATGTGTACACTACCAGTGTATTTGTATATGATTTATAGTAAAGTGCAAAGTTTGGACACACCTTCTAGTTTAATGATTTGTCTTTATTTTTACTACTTCCTAGCAATATATAAACATAATTAAGTAACTCTAAATATGTCTTATATTTTAGATTCCTCAAAGTAGCCACCCTTTGTTTTGTTGACAGCGCTGCAAACCCATGACCTTCTCTCAATGAGCTTCATGATGCAGTCACCTGAAACGGTTTTCACCTCACAGGTGTGGCTTGTAAGGGTTCGTTTGTGGGATTTCTTGCCTTCTTAATGGGGCTGGGACCATCAGTTGTGTTGTGTCAGGTTGGTACACAGCTGACAGCCCTATTTGACAACTGTTAAAATCCATATTATGTCAAGAACCAATCAGCTAAGTAAAGAGAAACGACAGTCCATCATTAATTCAAGCACTGAAGGTCAGTCTGTCTGGAAAATTGATAAAACGCTGAATGTGTCCCCAAGTGCAGTCGCAAAAACCATGGAGCGCTATGATGAAACTGGCTCACATGAGGACTGATCCAGGAGAGGAAGCCCAAGAGTCACCTCTGCTGTTTGGGATAAATTCATCTGAGTCACCAGCCTCAGAATTAGGCTCAGATTAGATTCGAGCCCAGATAAATGCCACACAAAGGTCCAGTAGCAGTCACATCTCTACATCAACTGTACAGAGGAGACTGTGTGAATCAGGCCTTTATGCTCAAATAGCTGCTAAGAAACCATTAATTAAAAGCAACAAGCAGAAGAGATTTGTTTGCATCAATGGAAATCTGCGCTTTGGTGTGATGAGTCCCAGTTTGAGATCTCTGGTTCCACCCGTCGTGTCTTTGTGTGAAGCAGATAAGGTGAACGGATGGTCTCTACATGCATGGTTCCCACCGTGAAGCATGGAGGAGGAGGTGTGATGGTGTGGGGATGCTTTGCTGGTGACATTGTTGGGATTTATACAAAATTGAAGGCACACTGACCCAGCATGGCTACCACAGCATGCTGCAGCGACATGCATCCCATCCAGTTTGCGTTTAATCGGACCATTATTTATTTTTCAACAGGACAATGACGCCATATACACACTTGAGGCTGTGTAAGGGCTATTTGGAGCAAGGAGGGGAGTGCTGGAGTGCTGTGCCAGATGGCCTGGCCTCTACAGTCACCTGACCTAAACCCAGTCAAGATGGTTTGGGATGAAATGGAGGCAGAATGAAGGCAAAAGGGCCAACAAGTGCTCAACATCTCTGAGAACTCCTTCAAGACTGTTGGAAAACCATTTGAGGTGATGACCTCATGAAGCTCATCGAGAGAATGCCAAGAGTGTGCAAAGCAGTAATCAAAGAAAAGGGAGGCTATTCTGCTCAGTACGTTTTGCAAAAAATTCGTTTTTTGGTTTTCTCCAAAATATCCGGCTGGGGTTTGAGTTTAAAGCTAGGATTGGGATCGTGACTGATGATGACTTAGACCTCTGAAAGCATTTAGTCAGATGACCTTGAATCCTCCCTTAGTTATGCTGCAACAGGTGTAGTCTGCTGGGGGATTCCCATTGAGTGTTTTTTCTTCAGTCGCCTTTCTCACTCACTATGTGTTAATAGACCTCTCTGCATTGAATCATATGTTATTAATCTCTGTCTCTATTCCACAGCATGTCTTTATCCTGTCTTCCTTCTCTCACCCCAACTGGTTGCGGCAGATGGCCCCGCCCCTCCCTGAGCCTGGTTCTGCCGGAGGTTTCTTCCTGAATTAGCTAGATCCAAACCCAAACCCTAGATAGATTGCCTGTGTCCTGAAGGTGTTAATCCTCTGAGGCCTCATCATTGCCCCCCTTTTGTCGTTGTCTCCCCTCCCTCACGCCCAACCTGTTGCAGCAGATTCAGTTTAATTCAATTTTATTTATTTTGCACCAAATCATAACAGACACCTGAAGGCACGGTGAAGACCCTACAACTACACAGAGCAACAATCAGATGCCCCCCCTGAGCAATGCATCACGACTTGTTGTGATTTTGAGCTACATAAAAAATTTGATTTGAACTGAAATGAATTGAACTGAATGTCATTTTCAAGCTGAAACACTTCCTGTGAGTTTAAAGTACGTGTATTCACTCAGTTGCTAAAACTGTCAATGCCATATTCAAAAGTAAGGTGAAAAAACAAAATGTGTCCGAGTTCCACTGTAATTTAGTTTAAAATTGCTGAGTTACATAAAACCAAAAATACAATTTGGCAATGTAATAAGAACAAAGAAACACGCTGCTCCTCACATGACATCTAACCATGGGGCACAGCTCTATCTGTGTCCTGTGGTTAGAGCTGGAAACAGAAAGTCAGATGATGCAAAGATAAAACAATCATCAGGTGAACTGATCCTCCCCCGGTACAGTAAGGTGATATTCTGACACCCTCCCAACAAAATGAGATTCTTACCCTCTGGCCAAATTCTCCAGGGTTACCGGGTAAACCTTGTTCACCAGGAGGACCCTGAGGAATAAATCACCAAAAATTAAAACCGCAAAACTGGCATGTTAATAAATTGTTGAGCATTGCATCTGATTGTGGGTTTTCAAACAACAGCAACTATCAAAAGTTAAACAGGAGGAAAGTGGACGGAAGGAAATAATAAATCAGGATCCTTACAGGAGGCCCTGGATGTCCTTCAGCACCTGGAGGCCCTTGTGGTCCAGGCTCACCCTGAAACAGGTCAAACAAACATGTTTTATTACAGTAATAGTGAAACATTAGTGAAATGAATCATCAAACTTTTCAATACAAGCTTAAACTTTAAAACTTATAAAGGCACGAGTCCGACATGAGATCCTTTCTATACATTTAGTTGGGTAGTTTATCATGCATTTGATTAAGCAAATTAATATATTCTCTTCAATCCATTATTTCCATTTACTGATATCAATATTGGTTAGTTTTATAATTCCAATTTTCATAAAATGCCATATTTCACTTACTTTTCATGCACAAAGCTACATTTTCCAGAGACCAAATACACCAAATTATTCATAAACAGCATATTTTGTGAGGGATATTTTTATATTGGTGCCTGGATCTTCATGCTGCAGTAACAATCTGCTTTCAGTGAAACTGTTAAACAACTGCTCACCTTCTCACCCCGTAAACCTTCTGTTTGTACCTGAAATTAAAGCACTGAATAAATAATGACATCCTCACTTGGATTTGTGAAATTCATTGATAGTTACTGTGATGAAAAAGTGTTTGCACAGTGTATGTAATTTCTTTTCTCAAAGAAAACAATATATCCATCAGTAGTCATTATTAAGCTCATTTTCTTCATCCCATTAAGAGATGTTAAAACTGTTTTTAACCCATCAACTGAAATAATCTATATTTTTAGATATAATAACAAGTGTTGTCAAGTTTCAGCTAAAGTCCTGCACTTCACTAACAGACACAGTGATCTCGCTTCCTGTCTTTTTATACACTTCAGTTAAAAACACGACGATCACTCTTTGATGATCTGCTCTGTCTATAGCAATAATCATTAAAAAATAGTTAAAATGCAACATGTGAGGTTTAAACGCATGCTGCTGTAACCCTGCTATCTTCATCATGACACAAACCTATGATCCTTAAGAGTATAATTCTTATGTACCTTTGGTGTATTTTTGGCACTTACCGCATCCCCAGGTAATCCGGGAAGACCTCTCTCCCCCTGTGACATAGGTCACACAACAAGGACAAACCCATCATTAGAATCAAGAGGCTCTCAGGGCAAAGTCCCTTAAGGGATATGATGACGGCACAGCGACAACCATAATTTATGAGATGAGCTGTGCGGATGCTTACTGCAGGCTAAAAGAAAGTGAAACTTGTGGGTAAAGAACCACGGCAGCTCTTTGTGCTTGTGTGTGCATTAGTGTGTGTGCAGCTGGGTGTGGTAGAAGCATGTGCGTTCCACTGGAGGAATCATCAAAGTTGGTAATTACAGACAGACAAATGAACTGCGTTTTAGTTTCTCAGACAAATGAGGGGGCAGACTTTGATGGTGCACAGAGGAGACTGAGGAATGTCTGGAGAGAGCAGACGGTAGCTTGGGAAGCTTTTGATAAGTCTTTGAAAGAACTCATATCAGCAGCACTTAAGAACATTACACAACAGTATCATCAACTTGTAATCAGGTGAACAGTGTTCCAAATACAATAAAGGTAAGTGGGTGGGCGTACCTTGTCACCTTTAACCCCGTTGGGCCCAGGTACTCCAGTCAGACCTCTCAAACCCTAATCAATAAAAGAAAAAAAACATAAGCAACAAAAACGGTGACGGACCAAATGTGTCACCGACTGATGTCGCCATCAAAAATCAACACTTACATCCTTCCCAGGAAAGCCAGGCTTTCCAGTTAATCCATCAAGACCTGGCTCACCCTGAAATGGGAAAATTACATTTTCTCTTTTAAAATGTAGGCAAACTTCAAAACCCAAGATAAAAGAACCTTCGAGTAATGAATAAAGAAGGAAATAAGAAACAAAAAACATAATAGCATAAAATCATAATAGGACAAAAGAACAATAGCTCTTGTAGCTAAATGCCACAATACTGGGGACAGTTTCACACAAGTTAATGCTGACTTACACATGAAAATGTGTTTTGCTTAATAATATCAAATTTACTTGCATAATAAATTACATCCAGTACTTCCTATACAAAAAGTTCTTCACTTGCAATATACAATATCAAGAAAGACCTTCAATAAAAGGTCTACACTACCATCAGGTTCCTCCACCATCACCAAGTATAAGACTTGTTATTAACATGTCCTCCGGGCCTCCTAGATATCTCGACATAGTGGCTTTGGTTTGAATCTGACCAACCACAGTCGTGGTTAGTACGGACGTGCTTAATAAAGAACAGCTTTTTCAGTCAGCAAGCACAACTTTAAATCAGTCCTGTGTGTCTCCTCCAAACCACCTATTCCCTTTATCGCTTCACTGAGGTAAGGACTTTGCCAGCACTTTTCAGCAACAGGGAATTGCTTACTGTCTGACTGAACAGCTGATGGACAGCTCTAAAAGGGGCATCAGTTTGTCTGAATGGGCCTATATGTGCTTAGAACCTGCTACTCATCCCCATGACATACGGCAGAGTGATCAGTGGACTGATTTGATGCACAGTTCTTTATTCGAACCACGTTAAAGACGTTTAGCTTGAAGTTGAAGCTGACCTCTGAACAAGAAACACTGAGTACAAAAACAACTCAACACGAAGCAGAATTAAATAGTTGAAAACAACTGTTGATTCAGGGAAATAACCTTTCACTGAATTATTAAAAGCCTAAATGACATTCAGTGTGATGGCAAACAGCTCCTAGAAAACTTAAGACATCAACAAAGCTTCAGCGAGCCTGAATGAAGTGCATTATATCCTGTAACGCCCCCACAGAATTCCAGACAGGAAGTGTGGAGAGTAAATCAAGGAAACCACATCTGTTTGCACAATTACGCCTCTCAGTTCTCAGTTCCTCTGAGAAGAAAAGTCTCTTTCTGAAAAGTTAAGCCCGTTATCAGGATTTGCAGTATGAGCTGGTGTTCTGCGCAGGTTCAACCTAGAAACGTGGCCCAAATCCCAGGACATGCTGGGAAAGCAAATGAGCTAACTCTCTTGTGACCTTCAGCAACAACTGTTTTAAAGATGTAGTTCGTATCTGCTGCAGCGGAACTGTGTGGCCAAGCGATTAGTGGCTGCAGCAGGAGGCCCCCAAGCAGGAATATGTGAAGAGTGAAGCAACTGTTTAAACTCTATCAGGTTGCCGGTAACCTGGTCAGGTTCACGTCTACCTCTTTATATGGAATTTTCACAAATTTAGTTTACCCAAATGGAAAACTTTAATTGTCATTAAAGTGCATTTAATACACTTTGAAAGATGTGAAAGGTAAAATCTTTTCGTTTCTGAAACTGTGTTTGTTGTAGCATGTGGCTACAATGCAACCTCTCCATAAGCCTAAGCCGAAGTGGTTTTAATACGTGACTTACCCTGGTTCCCGGTGTTCCCGTTTCACCTTTTGTACCCGAGTCACCCTATAACAAACCAAAGCAACATAATTATTTTTATAGAAATAAATTTCTATAAAGTGCCATCAAATCAGACCATCATTTGGTGGAAGTTAATTCGGATTATACTTACAGTGACACCTTTTGGCCCTGGTGCACCAGGAATTCCAGCATCCCCTTGAAGACCCTGTGAAATAAACAAAACAAATACTTGTATTAATAAAAGTTACTGACTTCCACCAAAGCATCGCTATTTCTGACTCGAGCATACTGAGGCTCGCTGGGGTCGGCTGAAACTCCAAAAGATAAAAAAATAGCTTCTGTCAGTGATAAAAATTATCCCAAGAAACCCTTAAATGTTGACTTATGACCTTCTGTCCACAAGCTACCAATCTACAATGAGCAACTTTGTTGATGTTGTGACATGATCAAACATTAAAAGACCTTCGCAAAATTAGAGAGAGAACCTCAATGATCAGATGATCTCCTATGAGGAAGCAATTAGTGACAGTGGGAAGGAAGACGTGCATTTAAATGGAAGCAACCTCAGGCACAAGTTTCTTGTTGAGAAACAACAAACAATAAAAAATAATAAAGTGCTCAGCACACTGGAGTCCCCAGGCAAACTGAGCCTATATTACCATAACGAACAGATGGTTCAGGGTCAAACCTTCTTCCTTCATTTTTGATAAAGCTCTAATGATAAGCTTTATCAGAAAGGAAGGTTTGAAGCCAAATCTTAATAGAAGACAGAGCGTCTGTCACCTGAACTGAAAGCTGGTTCCACAGAGGAGCCTGATAGCTCTGCTTACTTTTGAGATCTCTGGAAACTGCACGTAATCCCACAGACAAAGTGCTCTGCTGGGATAATATGATACTATGAGGTCCTTGAGCTATTATGGGACCCTCATTCAGAACTTTGTATGTAAGTAAAGACCTTTAAATCTAATACTGGACTCAATGAACAGAAACTAGTATGATTTCTCTCACTGTGACATCTTGGATAAACTGGACGTTGTGCACTGAACTTTTAGAGCAGCAGTGTTGGGGAGTAACAGAATACATGTACTGTAAAATACAAAATATGAGTAACTGTATTCTGTTACAATTACTGTTTAAAAAGGTGGTATTCAGAATACAGCTTCTTTCTTGAAATAAATGGATTACGCGCTCTATTTTTGGTAATTCGACAGCGGTGGAAACCCAAACAAAACACACATTAAGAGGCTCTAATGCCCGTGTCTCAATTTCACAGCCCATGTCACCTCTACTTGCAGCCCGCATAATGATATGAAGAAATATTTTTAAAAATTATTATTCAAAAAATAATTTAATATGAAGGCAATAGGCAGAGTGTTACAGGCATAGCCCTAAAGAATGTAGCCTCATGGACGCAGCTGTTGTAAGTTATTAAGACTCGACTGTACACCGTGTTCGTGTTTTCCTCCAACACAATAAGTTCTGTTGGAGCAGTCTTTCAAAGCCTCTCTCTGTCTCTTGCTAGCAAAGTTGACCCAGACAACAAAGTAAAGCTAGTTTTCAGCTACGAGCCCGACATGGAACCGACGTATTAGCCAGAGGTCCCTTTACTACGGTTCAGAGTAAAGGGACCTGTTTTATATACGCGCTGAATAGTTTTCTATACGAGATCGCTGCAAAAAGTGCAGCCTTACCTAATGCCCACCCTACTGTTACTCATTTTATATTAAGATTTAAAAATCTAGTTGCTATTGGCATGGTGAGTAACCTTCAGTAATAGTAATAAATCACACAGCAACAGTACATTCATGTAGTTGTAAAAAAGCATGATAATATATTAAGTAATCCAAAGTATTCACAATACGTTGCTCTCATTGAGTAACGTATTCCCAACACTGTAGAGCAGCCTGATAATAACAAAATATATAGTCCAGCCTCAAAGTTCGTAAAGCTATGAAGCAGCAGTAAAAATGTTTATTTATGAACTGAGCCAGTCCTAGGAGGTGTTCACTGTTTTTTTAATAATCTCGTATATCCTGTGCAGTGATGCTCGTTCGCTTCAGTCTTGGGCAGTCTGTCACAGGCCAGTGGCCCAGCTTGAGCCCGCACCCATACTCCCATCTGCCTGACTCCCTCACCAGATGCTGCAGCTTCATCCAAGAGAAAGTCACCCAAACTGGCAAAAAATCAATACCAGCTTGAGAGGAAATTGTTCAAAAAAACTTATGTACACTCACTTAACAGAACAAGTGCCTCTCTGAGATTGATGCCAAAACCAGATTAGCTTAAGGTTTTTTTTCCTTTTTTATATGGCCTGAAATTTATTTAAAACCTTTTCAAAACTGCATGTGCATGTGCAGTCACTCGTGAATGGATTAAAAGCTGGAAAACCACATTCACCCACCCTCGGTCCAGCTGGACCTGGTAGCCCTGGATCACCAGCCAGTCCTGCTTCACCCTGATTATGAAAAAAACAACAACATTTGCACAGTCACAACGTCTGCGTTTTGAAAAGGAATAGAAAACAAAGGTCAGAAAGTTAGACGATTTCTTTGAAAAATTTATAATTGTTACAGTTTTACCAAATAGTGTTATAAATACATGCCAATAAGACGTTATTTCAAAATAAAACAGAAAACTGTCACATAGAATCCTCATCTACTTTTGAGGATTCTATGTGAACTCATCTAGTGTCCAAACAAAAACTGTTTTGTTTGGACACTTGGAAATGATGAATAAAATATAAATACACCATTAAGAACACCTGTTATTTCATGAAAGAAAATCAGTAAATGCCTTTTTCTAAACATCTTTTTATTTTTTTAAATATGCATATATATTTAATACTGTAAATTTTGATATACGGTATAAAAATAAAGGTAACACCATAGCTGTATAAGTTTGCTTCTTACTGTGTCGCCTTTGTCTCCAGTTAAACCATCAATGCCTGGGATTCCACCAACTCCCTGTGAGATGGTTGAAAACACACAATCAGTACCAGTTTGGCGCCGTTTAAAACTCTAAATAAAAGTCAAAAGATTTCCAGGTCTCCAGGTTCACACCTTCTCTCCTTTTTGTCCAGGAGGACCTGTCAACCCTATGCTGCCTCTATCACCCTGTGAATACAAAACAAGCGTTAACGTCTATAGTTCAGTCACAGTAAGGCATGCAGGGGGGCCGGGACAGGCGGCGGTGACGTGCTGTCAAAAAAAATCAACCCAGCAGTATCACAGAACATGGTTTAGTACCCGATGGATGGACAGTCAATTAAACACAAAGAACAGGAGATGTATTATCACTGCACACACAGTAACACACAAAGTTAAAAGTTATACACAGAACACAAAGACTCACATAAACCGAGACAAACAAAACACTTTTGAGTAAAGGTTCGGGAGCCAGAATATCCTTACAGCTTCACCAAGACCTGCTATGGTTTGGTCGCACATTCGACCAAAGACTCAAGGAACAATGGCTTCCCATTGTCCTCAGAGCATCACACTTTTGGTTTGTACACTGATGTCATCTTCTGTGCCAAGGAATCCCGCGTCTGAGCAAAAAGTAATGGCTGTTAAATTACACGGTACCATGAGGTCTCACCCACCGCAAGACTTCCCTCTGCTTCATAAACCACTTTACAAGTCACAGGAGGTTGCCCTTTAATTATTTCAGGCTTATATCATATTAGCACACGTCCTTTAGATCAGCAAAAGGGACTCCTGTTCTGCTGCACCCCATGGCAAAAAGACATGATCCATAAGAAGAGTGCTGCACAGGGAGCAATTAAACCAGTTTTGATTTCGCTCCCCCGCCACGTGCTCAGGGAGACTCGATGACCAGCTCAGCCACTTTGAACCGCAGCTTAAAGTCAGTTTACGTCACGTGTTTGCATCAGGTTTCGAAAAGCAGCAAATTGCAGCCTTCCCATGGAGAAAGTGAAGACAGATGCTTGCGCAGTAAGAAACAGAAAAAGCAGCAAGGCGCATTAAAGTTCGATTTAATGCGCGTTTTATCAAACCTGCAAGTTTTTCTTTTTTCAGCTATAACAAGTAGAAAAGTCAAATAAATGTATCATGAAATGACTTTTGCTGTCGCTCTGACTGCACTGCCCCCCTGTAGTGCACCTGTATTATCCAGAAGAATTTACAGGTGTGTTCTCAAAACTACCAGGATAACACTTCTCGTCTTTTAGATCTCTAGGGCATTTTTAAGTGTCCCTTTCAGTGCAGTGTGAGAGGTGAATACCGAGAAGTTTGTTTCAGGGAATAAATTACATCGTGGGACTCCCGGCTGGCACTGGAAGGCAGCACAGAGGCTGTGATTTGTGCAGACTGGGTGGGCGTCTGCACTGGCTCCCTGCTACATATCCTCTGTGGTAACCTGTCCTATAATTCATACATCTGTTACTCTGACAATAAGAGATGTATGAGCAGGTTCCTAGACACTCCCAGGAAAAAACATATAGAAAAAAAGGCAAAGCCAAAAAGCGAGATAGCAAGAAAGACTTGAATAAAAAAGATCTGAAGGAGCAGATTAAAACATTTTGTCTACATGCATATAAAATATGCACAATACACAGACAAACATGTATCTGGGTTAAGATGATGCTCATGCAGAGTTGTGAAGGACAGGTTTACTTACCTTCTCACCTCTGCCACCTTTGACAGAGTTTATACTGCCCTGCAAATAATTAACCAATAAGGATTAATTATTATCGAGGCTGAAAGAAAAGCAAGAAAGCTTGAAAGCATAGCATGTGACGTGACCAAGACTAGTTTATTTACAGTGGGGGAAATAATTATTGGATTTGTAAATTTGCTCCGATCATAGAAATGAAGGATTTTTGTGCTGAAATAAGTATTTGATCCTCTAAAGTTTGTCTGTGTGCCCATGTGGCAATCAGTTTTTTCCAATCCAACCTCTTCACCAACACAGGCAAGACCACAGAGCTGTCCGTCACGCTCTATGTAAGATCTTACCTGATGGGGTGAGGATGATCATGAGAAAGGTGGTGGATCAGCCTAAAACTACACATGAGGAGCTTGTTATTGATCAGACGGTGGCTGGGACAACAGTCACTGGTAACATTTAAATGATTCAAAAGGAGGTTCTGGAGAAAATGCTGTGGTCAGACGAAACTAAACTCAAACTCTTTGGCAACAACTCGACCCAACTGAAGGAAGAGAAATGCTGAGTATGTCAAACACTCAAGTGGCAACATAATGCTTTTGCACTGCACTGTACAGGAAGACTTGAATCTTGAATGAGAACCTCCTTCCATCAGCCAGAATACAGAAGATGGGTCATGAAAGAAGCACATTAAGGTCACGGAGTGGCTTAGACCTTCTCCGGACCTCAATTTTATAAATTTGTGGAGGGACATTTGAGTTGCAAAGTGGTATCCAAGAAACCTAAATGATTTTGAGAGTTTCTGTAAAGAGAAATGGGTTCAAATCCCTCCTGAGATGTGTGCAAACCTGGAGACCAACTACAGGAAACATCTTAATGCTTGCTTGCCAACAACACTTCTCCACCAAATACTAAATTATGTTTTGGTTAGAGATCAAATGCTTATTTTTACTCAGTGAAATCATTTTATAACATTTATGTAATGTGTTTACATAAAAATCATGACTCTTTCCTTCTTTGAAAGTGAGCAATCTTACAAATTCAGCATAGTAATCATTTCCCTCACTGTACTCCAAAAGGTTTGAAGCTATCTTAAAAGTAAAAAGATGTGACTGTGGACATTTTTAAGTTTTCATACACTTTGTCCTTTTTCTCCTTTGAGTCCAGGTGGTCCGATAGCACCCTTAGGGCCAGTGTCACCCTGAAAAAAGTAGGCAGGTTCACACAATAAAAATAAAGCCGAACAACTATAATGAAAGTGTAATCCTTTATCACAAACACTATAGAACTGAAAGGCAGTGGTAGATGACCTTTTCACCCTTAGGACCTGCAACACCGGGTGCACCCATGCGACCCTGTGAGAAATGAAAACACAGCCGTCTTTTGAAAGCCACTGAAGAAAGGATTCCCACTCATCCGTGGAAATAATAGAGAGGGATTAGGCGTGGTAAAATCAGCGGGGCTTTACCTTTTCTCCAGCAGGGCAGGAGCAGTTCACTTGAGGGCCTCGTTGTTGCTCAGCACTGGTAGGTGTTGGCGTAGGGATCTTGTAAGGGGGAGCCTCTGTCACAACCGTCTTAGGGCACTGAAATGAAGCAATTTATTTTGATAAAACTGGATCATGATGCTGTGATAGAAGAGACAGGCATCTCTGATTAAGGCTAAAACTATTCAGACCCACACTTTTAACTTTTAAAGTAGCTCCTGCTTTAGAAGAAATGATACCTATATGGTCTATACCTTTATGATGAGCTGATGATGATCAGTGCCACTCCTGGGTTTATATTAGTGCTATTTGAAGGTTTGCAGGCATCCCTGTGATGGTAAATGGTAAATGGCCTGTATTTATATAGCGCTTTTCTAGTCCCTAAGGACCCCAAAGCGCTTTACATATCCAGTCATCCACCCATTCACACACACATTCACACACTGGTGATGGTAAGCTACATTGTAGCCACAGCCACCCTGGGGCGCACTGACAGAGGCAAGGCTGCCGGACACTGGCGCCACCAGGCCCTCTGACCACCACCAGTAGGCAACAGGTGAAGTGTCTTGCCCAAGGACACAACGACCGAGACTGTCCAAGCTGGGGCTCGAACCGGCAACCTTCCGATTACAAGGCGAACTCCCAACTCTTGAGCCACGATCACCCCTTAGGACCTGCAACACCTGTGATCTAAAAACTGACGCTTCAGGATGCTCAACTCTGAAACATTTCATTTCAAAAGTGGCTCTGTATGATGTCATAGAGAGTCACAAGCACACACTGTTTAAATCTTGTGTTTCCGAAGGTTAACCAATGAGAAGGAAGTGGGAAAAAAATGAATGAGAAAAAGCTTCAGACAGTGGATGAATTGAGGGGCTGCACCAGCAACCAACATAAATAAGAACTATTTTGAGCTTTTGTGATTCATGCAAAGTTAATCTAGTGGAGTCCAAGAATTAAACATTAGCATGACAATTCACTTATGTGTACTCAGCTAGATCCTATAGGCTGTTTAGTTGTGTCTTAATTACCTAGATAGCAAAATTAACTAGTTGTAAGCTGGTGAGATTTCAAATGGTAAATGGACTGATTCTTATATAGCGCTTTTCTACTCTCACGGAGTACTCAAAGCACTCTATACAACATGCCTCATTCACCCAATCACACCCATTCTCACAAGCACTTTATCTACACTTAGTGCTTTCTAACGACATTCATACTCCGATGGATGCATCGGAGAGCAAGTTAGGGTTAGTATCTTGCCCAAGGATGGGCAAGATACTGTTTGAAAAAGCTGTATTGTACAGAGTTACAAAGTAACAAAGCTACACTGATTATTCAAAGTAGCTTAGCTGTTCAAGCTACAACTGAGCTGGGGGGGCACACACTCATGCAAACTTGATTATTTGGATGTAACCTTTCCTTTAAACACAAAGCATCCCATCTTGTGGTAGATGTATATTTCTATGCAACCAGGAACCTCCACGGCTTAGCAGCAGCATCTGAAAGACGCGTTTCGCTTTCACTGCAAAGACGCAGACTCTGGGCCTGTTGGCCTGTAATACTTACAGGCCCATTAGGTAGATCACAGCAGGTTTCCAGCTCGGCATGCTTGGAATCGCAGTAAATCATCATTCTCTGGAGGTCAAACTGTATGTACACAGATTAACAACAGGTCAACTGCAGAAAAATAACCTTGACTGACATGAATCACACTGTTGCCAAAATGGAGGTAAAGACTCACATCAATTGGCACACTGTCATACAGCCTTTTCCCAATCACTGTCTTCCCCTGGATATCAATGTCCTCTCTGTCTTCTATCGGCAGCGTCTGGATGTGCTTGCAATCCAAGTACAGAGACACAGACTTGGACTCCACACTGAGGGCAATCTTGTGCCAGTTGCGGTCAAACAGGTTGTCGACTTCAGGGTTTTTGAACACAGCCCTCACAGCATCTTTTGTAAGGCCCACAGCGTTGTACTCCACTGCCTTGTTCTCACCGTCCAGACGGATGGACACCTGACAGGTCAGAAGCACAGGGATGTGAACTGAAACATAAAGGAGCTTGTTTTCCATAGGGGGAAGTAATGAATGTACAAAAATAAATAAAATATTGGAATGAAAAAGAGAAGTCAGCGAGGTGAGCCCATTCGATGATGTAATTCTCCAAGTTGGGCCACATGCAGAGACAGGTACATTTGTCACTATTTACATTTGACTCACTCACCTGTGGAATTCCATATTTGTCAAAAATCTGCCAGAGGTACCAGTCTTCACGCCTCGAGGTTTTCCTGAATTTAAATGTGGTCACAAAGGCATATTCGTCTGGCAGCCCTTGACGAAACACATCTCTGTGGAATAAAAGTACATTATTATTACTGCTTTATTTTTCTCTTTTTAGTGGATGTGGTAAACCAACAGTTGCATTGGCTGTACAGCAGTTGAAATATTAATGTATAAGGTTAAACACAGTCCCAGTGTTTTACCTAGCAACCAGTGTGTTTGTAGCTACTCTTTCTGCTCTTCTTAGCAGTTTTACACTGACTTCTTATATTCAAACTGTTGCCTGTGTATTTATAGAAACAGCAAAATAAAATAAACTGTTCACATCTGAATTAATATTTATAAAGGAAGAGCTCAGAATTCTGTAAAATTGGAAAACTGGAAAAACCTTTCAAAGAATAGGATTAGCCAGGATGCTCACTGGTTAACAATTTGGGATTGACACCTTGTTAGCCAAAATCATTCTTTCACAAATCCAGCGCTTGTTCTTCTGTTTCAAAACACCACGGTGGTAAAAATGTGCACCATGACAGTTCAAAAGGAACTTCAAAAGTCAATGGGGGATGTTACTGTAGTCAAACCTATTTTTTAGGCTCTCTATGGCTACAAGTAGCAGACAGTTAGCTTAGCATAAATACTGAAAATTGACAAGGCTAGCTTAGCCACCAAGTAACAAGTAACAAAAAAAGGTTTAAACTTCACCATAAACTGTGTTTTGGTGCTTTAGTTTAGACATTTGCGCCATCAAAGCAGAATACTAGTTAAGGTGTCTTTATTTTTAGCTTTAAGAGTTAGCTAATTTTATTTTTACTGTAGCGTCCTATATAAAAAAAAACAGTGCAGACAGAAAACACTTAATGAGACAAAAACATTTGACAAATGGGGAGAAGACATCCACGTTCTCCTGGTTGGCCAATTCTGAGCCTTCAAAATGACTTCCCTTTATCCCTTTATGGATCTCAGGATGTCAGGAATAAGTCTAAAAAAGACTAAATTGGTGCCTTTAGTACTTAAGTAGATGGCTAATGGTTGTTTATCACATTTACTGACATTTCATCTGGCTGTGTTCAGATAGCGACATATCAACTCTAACTCCATAAGGTTAATATACAGAAGATGTCATTAATATAGCTACATGGTAATGATGTTTCACATGAGATTGTGTCATAATGTATTGCAAGTTGGTCTTAGTTGTGTTTGGCTTTGAATCTCCTCATTGTTGGAGTTGTTGTGCAGGAAACATTTCCTTTTCAGCCAGAACTGAGATTTAAAAGGATGAATTTTTGGAGACTTCAAAGACTTCATTTTTGCCACTTTCATGTGCATTGACAGGGCTCAAAAACAAGCTGAACTGTTTAAAGCATAATGGGCAGGTCACTTACTCTGTGTTTTGTACTATAGGCATGGTGCCAAGGCGAACATATGAACTTTGTCCATCTTCATCTCTGGCTCCCAGAATATCTCTCACGTTGAAATAATCCATCAGGTCAAATCCTGCAGCAACACAGTAAAAAAGCCTAGTTGGACTCCACACACACATAAAAAAATCATGCCAGGCTCTCCGGTCATGAAGTTGAGTTATGGCTTTGTCAGATTTCTAGGGGGTACACTGAAGTTTAACTGGGTCAGTCCCACCACACCCTGCATCGACTGTGTTTTTGACTTTTTGATGAATTGCTGAATTAATGGACAACTGGAAAATACAGATGTTTTCTGGACCATTTAAATATTTGTTAGATTTGTTGCCAGAGTGGGGAAAAAAAGCTCGTTTCCACTGGTGGTAAGGTCCTCGTGTGAGTCTGAGAGAGCGCATCTGTGTGTACATTGTTCTGCAGCGTGTGATTTGAAGTGGTGTGACCACAGACCATAGTTAGGTGGTTTAGAGAGGACACTCCCTTGTACAACAAACAAGTAGCTGTAGCTATGGCGATGCCAGTAAGACGAGCGCTTGTGCAGCACTAATGCTGCCAGTGTGTCCAGCAGCTCTCACTGAAAGCTGGTGGTTAGCCTATGTTGTGTAGTCTGAGCTCTCCGGAAAGCAGACTGCGGCACGAGTGAGTCAACAGAATGAGAACAGCCTCAACATTTTCCTGCACAGCCCTAGTTATGCAGCAAAATCTGTGTGAGACGTCTAGTGGGAATAATAACAGCAGCGCACTAATCTTTCAAAGAGGAAACCACAGCATTAAGGTGGTAATGCGAGAGTCTGGCAGAAAAGCTCAGTGGATGTCATAGGAAATAGCTTGGAAGCAGGTGGTTAAGCGCACACTTAGCCTGCCCCTGTGTCATTAGCAACAGAGCAAAAAATAACGTTAGAATCAAAAGTCTTCATGACAGATATAACTGATCTGCCATCAGCCGCACACAACAGCTGCTTTATCTGTCAGTAATTTGCCTCACATGCACCGTTAACAATTATTTTATTCACTCAGCAGTGGGTGGAGACTTTCTCTTTGCTCAAACGCATGCACAAGGAAACATTTCTCATTGTCTTTCATTCATTTGATTATGAAACAGCTTTATTAGTTAGGTTACCTTTACTGGCCACCAGATGGTGCTGTTTCTTTGCTCACTTAAAACACAAGAGTCATCAATTTTGCCTTAGCTTTCTTGTTGTTTGTTATTGTACGATCTACTGTGCAATATAAAGCGCCTTGAGGCGACTGTTGTTGTGATTTGGCACTATATAAATAAAATTTAATTAAATTGAATTGAGCGATTCAGTCGTCAGTATATTAGGTAAATGGAAAACACAGCTTCAAACACACACACATTCTTAAGCCTGACATTTAATGTGAGTCATCTTTAATTTTCTCACCATGTTCATGCAGAAAAATCCAAAAAGGATTTGTTGCTGTGTTCTCATACCTGAGACTTTTGCCTTATTTAAACCATGGGATGGGATACTCGCAAAATCCCCCCAGTCTCAGTTGGGTTATTTTTAAAAAGTCTTCTGAGATACGTGTGATGTAAAAGGGCTCACCTTCCTTTGCTATCTGAAAGAAAACACTTTGAGTAGTTGACAACTTAACGAGTAAAAACGTAAACCTTTGCTGTACAAGAGCGATGTTTGCTGGTTATCAGTTGCTCGAGGAAGCCACGCAGCTGTGAGTTACACTGGCCTCGATTCTCCCTGTCACTGTGCTTGCATCGTGCACACCATGCTGTCTCTGTGGCTCTTTGGGGCCAAATCTGAGCACAAAGCTGTAATTTGAACTGGCAGCAGATAGCGTATAATCAACCCAAAAAGTTATTTTGGACAGCCAAAAACGACCACTGGGGTGATCTGCGGCAAAAGCCAGATGAGTTCACTGACTGGGAAAGGCGAGCGCATACACACAGCATTCTTTTGATGGGAGCAGATGGCAACATTTGTACAGTAGATAGTGAGCGCCGAGCCACGGAGATGCTCCGCAGCCTCTTGTGTGTGCTCGGTACCCCGAGGGGGTCTGACTAGACAGCCCGTGATAAATACAAGTCTCATTCAAACCGCAGGTCTCTTGGCTGTCAAATCATAATAAGTGGCAAATAGTCTTGACATTTAGCAAAGAGAACTGCACTCCCTGTGCACCAGCACAGAGGCATTTGTTGTGTAATTATAAGAAGGACCTGCAGGAGTAGCAATGATAAACACCGTGTGTCTGTATGAAGAGAAAATCTCAGTGTGCTTACCCGCAAACTGAAAAAAAGTACTTTGCTCAAGCAAGTTTGACATTGTACATCTTAAAGTTAGCTGCATTTACAGAGCGACTGCAGCTTGGAAATCCCCAGACATCTTTATCATGTCAGAGCGTCAGACCTCAGACCGCTGTGTGATAACATTTCGCCCCAAGTGGGGCCCACAGCAGGTTTTTGCTCGTAGAAAAGACCTGATTGTGACACAACTGTCTGTGTTAGATTCAAGGTAGAGAAAATAAATCAATAAGCACCCCTGTGCTGTATCTACTGGTGCTAAAGTGAAATAAAAACTGAACATTTTCATTGAGCTGCCTTTGCTTCCAGACAACACTATGGGAACAGTTAAAGCATAGAACATGAGTAATTATGATGGAATTTAAAATTATGATAGTGTTTAGCTGTAACTAAATGTAAAGCAAATATAAATCAATGCAGTGTGGAGTGTATTCATGGCCTGTTCCACAGTATTCTATAGTCTGGGTACAAGAGAAGTATTTCCCATAGAGTTTTCCACTGGAACAAGATCTGACAAACAAATCTTTGGTCAGAGGATTTATTCCAGTACGAGTGCTTAGCGCATCTGACAAAGTGATACATCTGCTTAAGAAAGTATCAGTGGCTTTCAGTGATTTATCAAAAGTTTGTTCTAATTTCTTTTGCGGCTGAGAGAAAAAGCCAAACCACATAATTAGCACTCGCCCAGTGACGAGGATGTGATAATGTGTCCTGACAGCAGAAAGTGACGCTGTGTCTAATCATGAAAACACTCTTTCAGTCAAAAAGTCAGCGTAACTTTTTAGCAACTCTAAGAGGATGCATCAGGGATAAAGCTTTCTCAAAGGGTTCTGTACTTTAGTCCAATATATACTCTTAAAACCTGACTACAGTATGAGGGGAAATACTGTTCATTTAGCAAAACCGAAATACAATAAACAAATATGCACTGAAGTATTTAAGTTCAGTTTTACTAGCTCGTAATATTTCACAGAAGATCTCTCAAATAATTGTGAGAAATTAACCGATGATTATAAGATTATGTGGTTAAAGTACAGAGTAATCAGGCAGGAATTACATGCCACTGCCATTCGCTGGTGCATCCAGTAGTGGATAGTTAACAGCTAAACCATAGTTTTTCTCACCAGGAAATAAATGTAGTCTAAAAAGTAGACTTCACATCATAGCTCAGTGTGCAACTCCATATTGATGTTGCACTTAATCACTGAATGTGAGAGCTGTGGATGCCAGCAGACTGACAATCTATATGGATGCTACAGAAAAACAGCTCCATGTTGGGACGTCTGCAAACACTCGCCTGATGAATTTACAGGTTCAGTAACTCATTTCATTGAAATTTGAAATCAAATTGAATTTTAAAAGATTTAATATTTTGGACTGTTTCAAATTTAGGATTATCCTGTGCATGTTAATTGTAAATCACAAGTTATTAGCTAATGAGACGTTCCTCATCTCATCTGAATTTTGTTAGTTTGTTGCTTTTTTATTAAACTAAAAAATACATCTGGGAACTTTTAAAAGTCTGTTGTTGACAATTATCTACAACTTTACTACTATTTAAAGTCCTATTCATCACATTAAATCAAGGAGCACTAATGACCCTGTCTCTCAGTAATTGACTTACGCATTCCATCAGTGGTTTAAAGCTGTTTTGGAAGCAAAAGGAAATATAGATACTGCACATGACCCTCGAGCTCACAGGCCTCTTGTAGAAGACCCGAGTTTGAAGGATAAAGACGGCCCGACAGGAGCGAGAGGGGAATTTAAAAAAAGTGGGCTGTTATGTTAAATAGTAATCATTGTCATCCATCTTTGATTTGCAGATGTTGCATCAACAAACACAAGTCTTAAACTTAGCCAGTTATTTTTTGTCCAAAACAGATATATTTGGTTTTGTTTTTTTATTTCATTTCATTAATGTTGTTATATTTGAATTCATTGCCAGCTGGTGTCTTTCTGTTTCAAGTTTCCATGTTATGTCTGTGTGGTTTTCCTCCCACATGTCTAAGGACATGCAGTTTTGATAAACTGTCCTTAAGAAGTAACGTGTTTTTGGCTGTCATTCAGCAGCCTCTTCAGGGTGTACGCAGTGAGGTCCAGTAGAGTTGTGATGCTGACCAAAAGATATACAAAAAAGATGGAAGGATGTCCGGGTTTTAAGTAATTTTTTTTTTAAGAAATCAAAGTCTGTCTTTCCTGAATAAATCAACAGAGGACCCTGTGCCAGCCAAGTATGTTAAGAGGGAACATTTCTAAAAACATAGCTTTTCGGTGCTCTTACATCTCTTTTTCCTTGAACCTGGACTTAGCACGAGTCCAAACACTCATGCCTGTGCATCTGTTTTTTCTCTTACTGTGATGGATGTGGGTGGGAGACACAGACAGGAACTGAGATTTCCCAGAACACACTGTTATAACTGGTGGGTAAATGGTTTTCAAGACCTCAGAGAAGAACCTTTAACACAGCAGCGTGGAATGTGTGGACTAAAAACATCTAATGATGGAGCGCTACATGCTAGTGAAACAGCAGCTTCACTGCTAATCTTAAAAAGAGCAGCGCCTTGTCTTGACTCTTGTTTGTGACTTCCATAGCCTGGATTTCAATAGTGAAGCTGCAATAACAAACACTGAGTGTACTGAGAGGTCACGTCTTTCTACAGATAAAGTGGTGGCGCCTCAAGTGGTCATCTGAAAGGTTTGAGTTTGATGCAGATGAAATGGATAAACTCTTCAGAACTGTTATCTCCCAGAAAAGGATGGTGACCTCGCTTCAGATAAAGCTGAGGAGTCTATCCTAGATAGAAAAGTAAGTTCAAGTATCTTGGAGCAAGAGATCAACGCACCAGCAGGTCAACCATACTGGTAAAGAGAGCCGAACCATGAGGTGAAGCTCTGAATTGGCCCACTGTCAAATTTGATTTTGAAAAAGACGAGTGTTTTGTTTTCACAAGTATATTTAGAGAGCTGCCAGCAGCCTCCTGGTCATGAATTAAACCACTTCACTTTATATTCTCATGGAAAGAGAGAGAAACTGTGTGTGAGAACAAACTCTTAGCATGCAATAAATGTTTTTGGAAAATGTAGGAAATGCTTTCAGAAATAAAGACCTGACCTTGTGGTTGACACGTATTGCAAGTGCTGCATGTTGCTGTTAGGAAAGCAGCAGTTTGCACATACCTGGAACCTCTTCAAGACCATAACTGGTGCTGCCGGGCTTAAACCGATCAGGTTGAACCTTCATATTTGGACACAGCACATCTGAGGAGAAAGCAAAAATAATTCAGTTAGACACGCTCGTGCTCTTATTGGACCATGGGGAGAAAGATATGGTAACCCTGTATCTTCCTGTTCAAAATCGAATCACATGTTACTGTTTTATTAGAAGAAGCAATCAGCGGGAAACGTTCTGAGGGGTCAGACGTGAGAGATGTGAAGTGGCATATTGTTAAAGGAAGCAGTCGGATCATTGAAAGACATCTGCGATGAGGGGAGCACCAGCGCAGACAGTTCTGCCGTTTGATATCTGGGGATGGGAAGCGTGTGGATGGCCGAGTGACGACTGAGATGGCTTTTATAGTAGGTGGGGTGACAGTGTTATATTTCCACACACGCGCAGCTCAGTGATGACAGCAAGAAAGGCAAACCCTTCAGGTTGGCAGGAGAGACATTTTCTGTGTCAGGATGCCAGCTTCTGTGAAGGGTGCTGTCTAGTTCCATATATGTAAACGTTTGCTTAATGTGACCGGCAGTTTCTGAGGATCTCGTCACTCCTGGTTAATCCATGGATACAGATAACCCTCATTCATATTGATTTTGCTGGTTCGCGTGAGTTTACGTTTGTTTTTCATTTGTTTGTTTTTTACTAAACTGTGTCATAAAGCACACGCACTAATAATCACATGTGAGCGTGCTGACACACTAAAGAAATGTGAACACGGCAAACTTTATCCCAGCCAAATGTTAATATGTCAACAAGGCTTCACTGCCTTCCCATAAACGCTGGGTGGAGGACATAATGACACACCTCAAAATAGAACAACTCAGGTACAGAATTCAGGGCTCACTTAAGTTCATGAAGAGCTGGTGGCTATTTCTTATTGTGCTGGAATAACGTCTGTTAACTTAATGTTGATTTGTTTTATCATTTTAATTGTTGATTTTTTATTTCTCATTGTACTATAGTGTATGCAGCTGGATGTCTGGCTATTCACAGAACATACAAATACTCAAAAAACAAAAAGAATCAGTGCAAATATTCAAATACAGTCCTGTGCAAAAGTCTCACTCCACCATCATTTATTCTTTATATTTTTATTCCAAGAACTTTTAAAGCTGTCTTGAGCCATAGTTTCTGGAGGACTTTGAAAGTTTTCCATCATACATCGGTTGCTTTATTACTAATTTTCATTTTTAGTCCAGTCTTTGAGTCTTTTTTTATCGTTTTCAAAGGAGTTTGTTTGTTTGCTTTTTGTTAATTAAGCCAACTAACCCTCACCTATGAATCATTCAAACATTAAAGTAGTGCTGTGTCTAGACAAAAAAAGCCAAATGTGACACAGTTTAACAAGCATAAAATACTACTTTCACACCATTAATGTGATTCCCAAAGAGCTATTTGATGGAAATTTTAGCATTACACTGATAGTGTAATGCTAAAAGAATTTAACAATACCAGTGATGGAGGCCTCTTTATGTGGATTGTACGAGCATTTATTAACATCACTGACTAGGATCAAGGCTAAGCATGATAAGGGGGAACCATGAAACATTTTAAAAGTAGACAGAGGGTGTGTCAACAGCACCAGTGATAGTGCATATGCTTGCTAGCATGCTAGCAGTGCACTTATAATTGAAGACTAACCATATATTGCATATGTGTTGTGGTAGCTCTTAGGCTTTATGCATTAAACGATTGTTTACAGGCAAATGTTCACAAAATGCAGTTGTTAGTGTGACCATCATTGCAAAACATTGTAAACATTATATACCACACAAGTGGGTACATAGAATCTGTTAACAGAAATATCACGCTCATTTTAAACTGACATTAGCATTTGGCTCAAAATAATGCAATGCTATGCATTGTACCGCCTCAGAGCTGCTAGCATAGTTGTAAACTTAGACATGCAGACTTGCCTTTTTATGGTGGTTCTTTTGCTCTAAGTGCCATGATAAACTTTCCACTCTGTTGATTGCTGAAATTAAACCGCATTTTTATCAAGACAAATCTGTATCCTCCACTCTTTGAAACTCACCCTGATGGGCTCCCTTGTGTTAACTTTCAGTCAACAGCAGCAGATCCAAATCATGTTACCCTTTGGAATCACTATATCATGAAACCTGTTATTATGTCATTGATTTGTCTAACCCTGAATGCTATCCTGAATATATTATCTGACAAGTGAGACACTCCAAATTCCCTATTATTTGCTAAAAATCCAATTTGTTTTCCAATTCACAGCTGTAAAAATCTTCACTGCAGAAAGGCTTTTAACCTGTAGCACTGATTATGAGCGCCTGTCAGCTCTTGAATACTTTATCATGCCCCAAGTAGTAGAATTATTTCAGTTTCTTGTGCATTGTTTTTAATTTGGGCTTGACATTTTTCATTGGGAGCAAAGCTGGAGGAGACTGTTTTTTGCTTGTGTCTGCTTGTGCCTTAATTTAAAAAACAAAATTTTTAGACGTTAGATAGGACCTTTGGCTTATACTGTTCATAAAGCCAAATTCAGCCAAAAATGACCATTCTATAAAATATATATAAGCACATCACTCATTTTTTTTAAAGACAGTGATGACACTTGAGCATGCTAAATACTTGAGCTACCCTCAGATTTGTGGCCCTAAGGCTATAATTTGGCTGTGAGTTAAAGTGGAAGCAGTGTAAAACTTGCCTTTGGGAATGAATCTCTGATACAGAAGTATCATCAAAAATGTATGCATTGCATGTGGCATCTGTTTTCAGCCATAAACTGGTAAATTATTCATTTTTGCTATTAGCTGTGTTTCCTGTCACTATTATAGCTTGTGAATTTTTAAACACCATCTGGGTGCCCCTTGTCTGTTATGTGGAGAACGGGCATGTAAGGTCAAATATGCAATCTTAGGGTTTTTGTGTTCTTAGGTGAGGCCACACATGCTCTGTCGAATCAGTGTAGCACAGAATAAATAGTGTCCATTTTTAAAACTATAGATTAAAAGGTGAAAACATCTAACATGGACATTTGAGCCACTGTAGCTGACCCACTTGAAACATTCGAGCTATAATTTTCTTGGTGAAAATAACTCACATCGCTCAGGCAGCCAGTTTTGCTGACCACTGATGTACTTGGAGGCTCACCCGTGGTGATTTTAGAGATTATAGAAAGAAAACACTGAAACTTTTTTTACCTGACTGAATTTAGCCTTTGGCTTGCTGAAGTTGATAAAGTATGGTTTAAAAATACAATCTTATCGGGTGCCTTGTTCAAAACCTATGAGTCAAGAGTCAGAGGTTACTGGCTTTAAGACAAAACTACAAGCTGCCTTTAAAGCACAAGGGGTATGTAACTTTGTAACATGATACCCCCTCAAAAAAGAATGAAGGCATTTTAGTCTTACTCATCACATTCTTGACAGGAATCACTGCTTTTGCCTGACAAGTTAGCACCAGGTTAAAATAAAAGTTGAGGGTTTGTCATTGCTCATCCTTAAGCAAACCATGTAATCATGTCATTTCCATTTTAGTATTTCTTGTTCGTGGTTAAGACTCATGGCATCCCTTTCTTTCCAGTCTGGCTAATTTTAGGCAGGAATTTTAAGCGTTGGCGCGGGAAGCATCCATCATCCCCATAAAAATGCTAGCAAACGGATGGGTCCCTGCTTCGCTACAAAGCTAAAAACAGTTGTTAAGATAGAATATTATAAGTCTATTTTAACTGATTAAGTTAGCAGTGTAAACTGTTTTGTGTCCATGTTGAAACATTTTCTCAACACACCAGTGGAGAAAGCATTGAGGTTAACACTAAGACAAGCTTTTTTACTGCTAAATGTCTCTGCAGTATAGCAGCAGTCGAAAAGGCAGCTGTACCACAGATATGTCTTGGTCGGGAAACTGTCATTTATGAGCTAATTTTTGCAACAGCTTCATATTCAGTCACAAGAAGTCGGGATAGCTCAGTGTGCATGTGCATCTCTGTGTGGTCGGGGTGGGGTTTTGTGGTTAGGGTCTTTCCTCTTTTCACAGTGGTTAAAAGGTTAAAATAAGAGTCAGTTTGATGAAGTGCATATTGCAACTGAGGCAGGCTGTTCAAAGTATAACTTCAAAAAGAAGCCATGCGGCATGCAGTGTGAGTGTTTTGTTGGCAGTGGTCCCGATGGCTGACTTACTCTCACACAGCCTCCTCCTCAGCCTGTCCCTGATCTTGTCAATGGCATTGAAGTCTGTAACGTGGAAAACATGGGCATTCTTTGGCTCCGCTGCAATCTCTTCCAGCTCCTCCTTCAGAGCCTCCCCTATGCCCACAGCAAACATCCTGATGTCCGCTTTGGCAGCTTTCTTGGACGGCTCCAAAACATAATCCTGGCTTCGGCCATCTGTGAGAAGAATGGCTACCTTCTGAATGCCTCTGGCGACCGGCCTCGCTCCATTCTGCACTGTGAAGATGTTGCTGGTTGTGTAGTTGATAGCATCCCCAGTCATTGTATTTCCCCCCAGGTAGCGTATGTTGCTTGCAGCTCGCTTCACATCTTCCAGGGTCTTGTGTTGCCCTAGGTTGAACTCAGTGGTTGGTCTGTCACTGTAGCGAACCACGGCTACTCTTGTCTTGTCAGGTGCTACATCAAAAGACTCCACCAGGTTAGACACCCATTGCCTAATCTTCTCAAAGTTCTCCTTTCCAACACTGGATGAGGTATCCAGGATAAAAGCCAAGTCATAGTGGACGTTTTTACAACCTAGAGAAGGCAGATGCAGCAAGGATTTTAACACATACAGTAAATGTTCTAAGGCTGCTATTACAACAGAAATTCTAATCCTAATGGTCTTACCTGCTCTTTGTGCTTCCACCTTCTCACTGGAAAGAGTCAAGGCCAGGATGACCAAGACCAGGGTGATCCTAAATCCCAGTCTTAATTCCATCTCAGCCTTGGCTTCAGTCTGTTTTGTTTAGCTTATTATAATCATCAAGTTGTTCAGTCTGTGGAGAGATAAATAAAATCATAATTCAGTTCAATTCTATTCAATTTAATTAAAAATATTTATATATTTCTATTTATTGCATTTATATTTATATTGCATCTTGCCTATTTGAGAAGTGTTTGAATTGATCTGTGAAATGTATAGTTTCTGAAAAGTGGCCAATTGACACTAGCTGAAAAAAACAAAATCTACCCTAACTCCAGATGGGTCAGGTAGAAATCCCTCTGAACGCTAGACCTATGCAATCAAAAAATGGGATTTACCGTATTTTTCGGGCCGTAAGGCGCACCAGATTATAAAGCGCATTAAGTAAAACAAAGCAGTCAGATAAGTCAACTTGCTTCCTCCACTTCCGTACCATTGATTCATTGATGTTGAATTCTATCACAGCTGCTCTATCCCCATGTTGTTGCAGTATGTTAACAATTAACCTCATATTGTGGATGGATTATCTCAATTGTTCTCCTGACTGAATCTTGGCCATGCAATTGCATTTGTCCCTAACAATCGGGAACTCTCACGTTAACCTTTATCGAGTGGAGAAAAGTTAGCGTTCATGCTCCAGCTTCACTGTGTTTGTTATGTTAACATAGCTGTGTCGCTAGCGATCACGTACCACATTATTATATACCAGCTAGCCTAACTTCAGTAACCCTACAGACATCACTGCTGTTTAGTTTTCTGTCTTCATTTATGTTGGAAGTGATAGCAGAGCTGTACGTTTTAATTTTTTCACAAATCTCTCAGTCAGAACATGCTATATCCTGTTTAGGTGGAAACTAGCAAGCTAACTTCCGGCTAACTTCTAACTCCGTCAGAATTTGATATATTATGTTTTAATGGATGCCTGGATGTTAAACCTTTTGTTACACCTGGTAAAGCAGCAACATTGACCATTTTATTAAAGATGATTTGACTTTGTGACTTGAAGCAGACGGAGTTTTGGAATAGTCCGCGAGGCTCCTGACTACAGTAGCCGTAATGCTGCGACAATCCATCAAGCGGTGTGGCTTTTTATCTTCGCAAAGTCATATTAAAACATTTTTTAACAGATTTTTGAGTGCCACGTACCTCATAAAATCGGTTTGAGGTCAGTAAGCACAACCAGAATTCAAGGCGCACCGGATTATAAGGCGCACTATTGATTTTTGAGAAAATTAAAGGATTTTAAGTGCGCCTTAAAGTGTGGAAAATACGGTATTTTCTTTACAAACAAGTCTTTACAATCATTTAACAAAGAAGGCAATTGTTAGCGTTCCAATAGCTACAATTTAAACTGCATTAGACACCTTATATGTGTCAAAGAAAAATAAAAATCTCATCTCCACTATGGTCCAGTATTTTACTGTCTCCGCTTTGGTATGAAAGCTGGAAGGAAATGTCGTTCATTCTTAGGACATGATAATTGAAACCTAAGACTAAAATACACACTTTTTTGTTTTATAGCAGCAGTGAATACTTCATCCAGAGAAAAACTGGACTTGGTAAAGAGTGTTGGAATTTGCTGCATATATATCAACTCCAACCACATAAGGACAACGTCAGGTCTGTGATGTTTTCTGATGATAAACTGCAAAAGTTAACCAAAGTAATTTCTTACTCTTTAAAACATGCATTTAAACACACATCTAACTGCTAGAGTGCCATTTTTACAGGTTTGATCATGTTGTAGAAGACATCAGTCTGCCTCTGTTTGAATCATTTTTATGCTGTTGTCTCTGGGTGGCACTGAGAGGAGCCTGTCTTTTAAACAAAATACTATTCTTGGTCTTATTTTACACAAGTGGTTGTGTTGCCTGCTATTAAGATTGATGTGTGGCTGACTGTAGCCATAACACAGGCTCATCCTGATCTCATTGCAGGGGGTTTGTGGGGGAAGTTGAGGAAAGTCTGAGTAATGCACAGCTTGGAAAGCAATAATATAAACCATCTTTTACTGTTGGGATATTTTCACTCAATTGTGCTTTTAATGTATGTTTTCCAGAAAGAAAAAGATACATTTTTGGTGGTGGATAGTAACTTTTAACTTCCAGAAATAAAGCAGTGCTGTGTAGTTTTCCTATAACGGAAGGAGCAGGTAATTCACCTTTTACATTCCTAACAGTCATTAGAAAACTTGATATTGATATATATATTTTTTTTAAAAGAAGCTTAAAACACATTATTTTAGAAGGTTTTGTGTCTCAACAATCTGGAGAAGTGTTGGCAACAAATAAACATCTCTGGGGTTGAAAAGTTCAGCCAAAATGTCAAACACTTTAGTTGATCCATCAGGTAGCCATCAGTGAGTCAACATAGAGTCCCATGTTGAAATGCCCAACTTCAGTGAAGAAATTAACATGTTTGGTTCAAACAAAAAACAAACAAAAAAAAAACCATCATCTTTTGGGCATTTTGGATAGTTTGTCCCTTCATAAAAACTACAGAGGTTGTTGAACTGAACCAAACCTCTGGCTGCTTGTGATGATTTTGCATCACAAATCCAAGAAATAACTTCAGTTTATGTGGGTAAATATCAGTTTGTTACTGTACGTAGCACTGATTAACAGGTATCTGCATCTATGTGTTGCATCTGTACATGCCCTAAAATGCATGCAACTTATCAGTCCAGTCACATCTCTGAATAAAATAATTTGTTACGCAAAAAAAAAAAACTCAGTTAAAATGGTAATGTTGAGGCTTCAAGATACACGCAAACAGTGGCTATGCCCACTCTGTGGTGGGTGCTGGACTTCACTGAGCACATTAAAACATTAGGATTGCTTATGTTATAAGGTAGACCTTAGTCACATACTGCCACTCAGTGATAGTTTCAAAAAAGTGTGATGCAAACTGGAAACAAAGACTATTCGGCTGCTAAATAAAAGTTGTTTCTTACAAATGAAATTTTACTTTGAAGGCAAACATTCTCTGTAGCCAGGTTGTGTAAGACTTGTCACAGTTTCACAAGTATTTGCAGACAGGTCAGCATTTTCTATACAAACTACAGTGATCCTAGCAATCTGCCAGCAGCCAACGAACTTGCAATGAGGTTTTCGGTTCAACCTTGTATAAATCTTTTGAACCAGTTTCACTTAGTGATGCCAAGCACCTTCCTGCAGCCACTCATCAACTGCTAGGGAATACACTTTTTTCCTAGTGACCAGGCGATCACCAACTGATCTGGCCTTGGCAACTTTCATGAAGGAATGAATGGGAGGAAAGTTAACCGTAATATCCTTCGAGCAGGTAGGTAAATTTTGTATCATCTAAATAAAGCTAGGCTATCTGTTTCCAGTTGTTATGCTAGGCAGAGCTAGTCACCTCCAAGCTGTCAATCTGTTGATTCAGTTCTTGGCATGAAAACCTGACAACCGGTGTTGTCCAAAATGTCAAGCTAATCATTTACTCGGATTAGCTAGACTTTTTAGGACTATAGTGGAGAATGAAGTATAATGAAAGAGCATTAAGTAAACGTAACTACAGCAAATGTAAGAATATATTATTTTAAATTACAAAATGATCTAAACAGAAAGTCAGGAAATATTGTGGTGGGACTCGACAGCCTGTTGACTGTGCTTTAGCTTCTATGTAGTCTGTGACATAGAAAGTTCACTGTGGGTTGTACAAACTTCTTTAGCGTATGGTATTGCCCTTATCTGATTCTCCACTGGGCTATTTCTGCTACTTGGTTTCAATGTTGCTATTAATGAATAAAACAGGCACTTTAGCTAAATTACTGTAATTGGTCCAATTAGTGTGCATTTAACATCTAAGAAATTCAGCCCAAAGAGCAATGAAAAAAAACTACAAAAAATCTCAGCTGCTCAGCTGAATGACATTTAGTTTCAAGCTCCTAATCGTCATTACTCTGTATGTCAAACAGATTATAATTTATCGTTCTTTCATCACTTATTATATAAAACGTGGAGCTGAATTAATCTGCAGTTTTACGTAGCTACAGTATCTGACGTGAAGCTAAAAACAGGATATCAACATCCCAACCTGGGACCAGATTCCTTACAAACAGCACGTCTGTATCACCAGGCCTGTTTCCACTTCGTCTCTTGATGGTTGACCTGGGACTGCAGTGTAGATGTCTATAACAGAAGCACCACGTTTATCATTCCCGCAATGCAAAAAACAGAGAAAGGCCTTTTTTTTATGTGCAACCAAAGGAGAGGAGGGGGAAAAAGTATGTTTTCTGATAGCAGATCTGAGCAACACATAAACACAAAAAAAGCCAATAATTCAGAACTGCTAAAGAATAAAAAAGCATTTCAGAGGCGTTTTAAGGAAGCAGAATACGCAGTAATACATGGAAGACTTCATGACTTTTTTCCCCTTACCTGGCCTGTCACTCAGTCAGTGTCACTGGAGGTGTCTCTCTTTCTGTCTTTGCCTCCAGCGCTCACACCCTGAATCAGCACTGGGAAAGCATCATTATCACTTGATAATAATCCAAACTGTCACCCCTGCAGGCATCAGAACTCACGAAGGGATTATAATATAATCCAGGGAGACAATCCAGTGCAGAGTGTTGTTAAAAAGTGAGGTGAGCTTCAGCAACCTTGTGGATGAGTGGACAAGGTGGGAGGGAACTGCAAAGGGGGAAAGTGTAGGGTTTCACTTGGGGACGAGGCAGCTTCTACTGTTCTTGACTGGGCTGTGCTCTCACATAAAAAAGGCAAAGAGGCACAGCCAATTATAGAGCCAACTTTATGGATATTTTTGTCCTTTTTTTCCTCTCTGCCTCTCTCTCTCTCTCTGTCCTCCGTAGCTGCACCCATCTGAGGTGTTGCCCTTAAAGTAGAGGCATGGCTTCTTGGCAACCACCTCAACTGTCCAGCCGTTGCCACTGTTATAGCCACAACGGAGCCGCCCTGGGGCTGGCGGTGGGCTGGGCCTTATTGGCTTCTACCAGCAACACACTTTTAGAAAAAGGCTGTATTTAAGTTGGGGAAATGATTACAGAACACTTGTGCTTTCAGCTTTGTGTTGAATGGCTGTCCTTGCACTGGCTTATAGTAAAGCTCTGTGATCTATATGTTATGCTGTTTTTCTTGGTTTACACTCATGTCAGACCGCACACATTTCATTTAATATACATTTTTATCATATGAAATATATACTTGTATCCAAATTGATATGTCTCCTTGACTTTATGGTTTCTCATGTTTTTTTCTCCCAATTTAATGTTTTTAATGTTTTTTTTTTCTTTCCTTGGGATGTTTTAGTGCTTCCTTTTTGTGACATCCCAAGTTTCCTCAGATAGGATGAAATATTTATTCATGTTTGAATCAGCAGAAGAAAATGGATGGATAATTGGATGGATGGGCTGTGTATAAAAGTACAGTGCAGGTGTGGGCAATTCATTTCCCCAAGGGGCCACATCAGAAATCAGGACCGCTAAGCTGAAATCAATTCTACTCAACATTAATTTTATCTCTTTATAAACTGTTACTGGTAAGAGTAGATGTTGCAATTAAGGAATGAGAAGACAAAATATTTGTGGTAAAAATGCCAACATTCTATCATATTACAGCAACATTCGCAAAAGCAGTTCTGAATAAAATGTGTATGCTTTCACAAACTTTCAAAGACTTTCAACTTTATTCAACTTGGTATTGCATTTTCACTTGAAGTTACTTCATCTTTAGTTCTTGTTCCTTCTTTAGTGAGAAAAGGTTAATCTGTGCTTGAACAAATGGATTAACGTCAGTGATTGAGGTGAAAATTCAAAAGACAGTACAGCAACAGCAAGGTCTGCCTTCCATTCTGTATCTGAAAGCTCTTTGCCTTTCTTCTCACAAAACATTTAAGTCACTTCACTGAAGTCAGAGGTAAAGCCATGTGCTTAATTTGTGGAGAGCACATTGCAAAGTTTTAGAAAGGTTATGGACCTGACAACAGAAATCTGTGAGTTGTGTGTGAAGAAAGGCAAAGAGCTTTCAGATACAGAATGGAAGGCAGATCCAGCATTTGCTATACTGTCTTTTAAAATTTCACCTCAGTCAAAGTTGTACATTACAATACATTAACAAATGTATTAAACCACTTGACATAAAAACAAGAAAACACAAAGATTTTCAGAAATCTGTCGAGACTTCTTTAAAACTGAACATTATACTGTTATTTATCAGGCCAATCACATAAGTTGAAGTTTGTACACCCAAATTTGAGCCAGCACTAGTACACTTCTCTGAGAAGCCTCAAATTAATTGAGCACAGCATACAACCACTAAAAGTAACTTTGTAACATATGGAACTAGTATATAATTTTAAAAAATCTGTTTCTTTCTGTTCAAATGATACATTTGAAAATGTAGATATCAGCAATATTTCTATTTTAGCTTTATTAAATTCCTTTTGATTAAAGAGTTTTTACATGTAGTGTTGGATTAACCTTTACAGAAACATAAAAAATGTTTTTGGTAGTTACCAGTTTTGTTCATTTAGGTCAGTCTAATGAATGTGTTAAGCGCTCAATAACTATTTAACTCGTCATTTCTTATCAGTCTTATACGAGCCACTTAGCGACAATCAAACAGCCGGAAGTGGCCCGGGCAGTACAGCATCCAGAACTCGTCTCCAACCACCCAAAGCTCCCAAAAGTCACCAGATCATGTACAAATGAGAAGGTTGATGGTTCGATCTCTGGCTGCTCTAGTTTGCATGATAATGTATCATCGGACAAGATACCGAATTGCTCCTGATGCATTCATTAGGAAAAGTGCATCTGTGAAAGAGGCATGTTGAATAAAGTGATTTCACTGCTCAAATAGAGTACTATATAAGAACCAGTCCACTTACCTCTCTCTGTTGGCATACCTGTCAATCAAAATGTCCACCACTACTACCATGACTTTAAGTCTCACCAGTATAGGAATGGAAGAATTACAACAACAAAATCACTCAGTACACTTGTTATGAAGCAGAAAACTCCTTAAGTTGGACATGCTGACATGGCCATTTGAAGGGATTGACTCACTTTTGGAGCCTGCCTCGAGAGGACTATGAAAGAACTACAGTTTTGTTTTTTTGTTGTTTTGTTTTTTTCATTTATCATTGGTTTCATTTTTTCAGCCCTAGAGGCTGCCACTTGGACCAAACACATTTTTTTTTACCAACCATCCAATCCCATTTGATAGATAACTGTGCCTGTGCTCTGATTTGACAGACCGGTGATTCAGTGTGGGCTCCAGGCACTTGTAGAGTTATTGCTGCTGGGCCATGAGCCTTTAAATACATAAAAAGTTTCCTTCTCGTTTTTTTTTTTTAAATATGAAATCACATCAACTATTCTGAAGTTTTAGAAAGGCTTTGATTTACAGTAGTAGAAGACTGCTGTGATTCACATTTCTCTGTACAGTGATGTCTTTATCATGCGTGGTCATGCTCCTCGACAGTGACCACACAACACTGTGGTCATGCCACACGTCATGTTTCGTGCAGTTGTCTCCACATGCTTTTACGCCACCTTAGAATACAGCCAAATCTTGTGCGGCGCAGTCAAGGCACCTTAATGCTCCAAAGTCAGTATTTGAATGTCATGGACAACAACATTAGCCATTCCACTGAGCCCTATTTACAGTGTCTTTGTAGCTGAGGCAAGTGAGCACAGGCCGGGCTATGTATAGGCTCAGTGTGAAGTGGATGAAGTAGGCTGACGATTCAGGGCAGATGCACACGATGAGTGATGGTGTCAGTCTGAGAAACCGTCTGTCGCCTTGTGTGAGAGGGCTAAAGAGTTGACCAGCATGTTTGGTGAGTGAGAGGCTGAAGGCATCATGTAGTGTTGGAGAAAGCCATCTGTCATGCAACCGACAGCCAGGCTTACTGATACAGGCTTACTCTCACAATGTGCTTCCAGTTTTTGTCTGAGAGTTAGTGGTCGAGCAGACAATCTTTAAGAATGAATTTCTCACATATTTTACCATTTTATCTTAGTGAAAGTATCATGTTCATTTGGCCTATTCAATTCAATTTTATTTATATAGCGCCAAATCACAACAAAAGTCGCCTCAAGGCGCTTCATAGATACAGAGAAAAACCCAACAATCATATGACCCCCTATGAGCAAGCACTTTGGCGACAGTGGGAAGGAAAAACTCCCTTTTAACAGGAAGAAACTTCCGGCAGAACCAGGCTCAGGGAGGGGCGGGGCCATCTGCTGCGACTGGTTGGGGTGAGAGAAGGAAGACAGGATAAAAGACATGCTGTGGAAGAGAGACAGAGGTCAATAGCAGATATGATTCAATGCAGAGAGGTCTGTTAATACATAGTGAGTGAGAAAGGTGACTGGAAAGGAAAAACTCAATGCATAATGACAGGTTGTGTAAAGCGCTTTGGGGTCCTTACGGACTAGAAAAGCGCTATACAAATACAGGCCATTTACCATTTTGATAAAGTCTACTCTCCACTGCTGTGTAATCAAATTATTGTAAATGTGTGTAATTATTTGGAAAAAGAAAAGTTTTGAGTCTTTTCTGTGAGAAACCAGCTGACCTGAACAACATAGCTTGGTTTATGCCACATTACTTAAGAGTAGCATGTACGGTACTTAAGAGTTCTTCAACATCACATCACAACATCGCAAAACTATCGTCACACAATTTAGTATGACATTGAATTCTTTTAATATTTGACTAGTGATTCCATACAAGCAGTTTTCATGTTCCAGTGAGCATCTATAAGTCCTGAAAAAGGCCACACCCTGAACAAGCTGCCATCCTATTGCAGTGCTAAGACACAGAAATATACAACCATTCACACTCATGTTTTCCAGTGAGAAGTGAAAATAAAGTTATGGCTCTTTCCTTATTTATTTAGGTAAAAGATTCAAAATAACTGGCAGGATTTATTATTATGACTTTAATCTCAGAATTCAGATTTTTTTCTCAGAATTCTGGAAAAGAAAAAAAAGACGTGCCCACTTTTTCTTCTGGTGGCCCTAATCGTCTTCCGTACATTTGAGAGGAGACCTGTTGTGCTGAAATTATGTCGACCAGATCAGGTAGACATCAGTAACCACTGTTACATGTCAGGCCAATTCCAATGATTCACAGATTTGTGACATCTTCCTGTCTGTGAGAGCTCACAGCTGTCCTACTGTCATCATAAAAGTATTGGAGTTCTCCGGCACTTTATGCATGTTTTCTGTTGAATTACCCACATTCCAGTTTAGATTCACTTATAGAATATCCCAGGCTCTCTTCGACTTCAGCTCCTCATCTTTTGAAGCTAGGAGGTTCACATGAGCTCTCTGTATATTTCTCATGACTCCCTTGAAAAGCATCTTTTTGCCCGAACTTTTCCTGGTGCAGACTCGTCTCTGTCCATTCTCAAAGATGGCAATCTCCTCCATGATGTCGAGACTTGTTCAGAGACATTTTTTGATGACAGAACAGAGAGCATCTCAGTCCTTGAATAACTGAGTTTTTAGTCAGATGATTGGTGGAAAAGAACTCAAAAGTATGAAGGAACAAATCATGTGTTTTGTCCTTATGTTTATTCCAGTTTTCTGGTCCCTGCCTGCTTTTTCCCACAGACAAGACTATATACAGACCAAAGACAGTATAAAAGATGGATCATGTTTTACAATCCAAACAAATGTTGAATCAGATTGTGAACCTGAACGCTCTCCAGCTAACAACTTGTGATTAGCATACTGGGGATAATTCAATTCAGTTCAATTAAATTTTATTTATTTAGCAGCAAATCACAACAACAGTTGCCTCAGTGTGCTTTGCATTGTAAGATAAAGATCCTACAATATTACAAAGAAAACAGAGAAAACCAGAATAATCTCCATGATGCCCCATCAGCAAGCACTTTGGAAATTTCAGAAATTTCAGAAATTAATTATTTAATCAGTATGACCTGAAACCCGCAACTAGGGTTATAAAATCACTAGCAGTGTTTACAGGGGTCACAGTTTCAGAGAGCTGAGAGTTGTTTTCAGTCCGTCTGTGAGCCACACTGGTTTCAAAACACCTCAATGGTATCTGCCACTGAACCTGAATGACAAAGACAGCTACTTTCTGTACCATAAAACTTCTTACTGTTCCAGGGTATCACTCTTGAGGGCCGCCCTTCAGTAGAGTCTGTGAAATTAGTTCTTGTCATTGTTGACTTGTGTAGTGTTGTACTTAGACTGCCCTCAGAGGTCAAACACACTGCAGCTTAAGAAAAACTGGCAAATAGAAAAATGGTGCAAAGACAAACAGAACACAATGGATGTTCAATAAAACAAGAGAAATAGCAATAAAATGTAATAGCTGCGGAAGTGAAAGAAACCAAAACATACTGAAGATCGCACTGAAACAAGGACTTTTACTAGAAAGTCTGATGTGATGTGTAGAAGGTTCTTTACTAGAGAGGTTAACTTCTTAATATACAAACATGTTGTTTGTGCTTTGTTTTTTCTTATTATTGGGGTCCACAAGAGACAGCACTGCATATGCAGATTTTTAATGAGTGGAAAAACACTGCAAACAGTTATATCATTGATTTTGTTGCAGGTTTGGCTTGAAAAGTTTTACTTTTCTTGTTTAGTGGCTTTTATTGTTTATTCCTGGCCAGAGGTCACAGTTGGCATAGACTATAACCCTGAAAAAGCTTTTGAAGCTTTTCCTTTGGTGTTTATAAGACGCTGACTCCAAGCAGCAGATTTTCACTGCAGTAAATCTTTCAGTAACTGCTGTTTCTGACCACTTGGGGGCAGTGGAAAGAAGTTTTGGATCCACAGTCTCCTTTTTATTTCTAGAGCAAACATAGCACTTAGTTACCAAAGATAATTTAATGAATAAAGCAGACAGTATATAATGGCAGTAATGACAGTGAGCTCACGGGTTCATACTTTGGGGTGAGTTACATCTCTAATGTTACCTGCCTGGCTCGTTTCCAAAAGCCACATTAAAGCACTTCCAGGGTGGAGGAGTGTGATCAAACAACAACAAAAAACTCAGCTGGCATTCAGAAACTCCTGTAGCTGCCTATAGGTCGAATTAATTCTGCTTAGAAAAGCAGAATTGCTTTAACAAATCAGAAAGAATGATAATTTAACAAAACAAATGCGCTCCCGACCTATCTACACATCTGATCATAAACCAGGTTTTTTTCATTGCATTTTCTGTTTTTGGGCCACAAAAAAATCTTGATCCGGGTCTTTGTGCCAACAGCATGTACAATACACCCCCGAGATTTCATAAGGAGCTATTTTCACACTGGAGACATTTGAGTTAATAAAAAATAAATAAATAAGCACTGCCGAAGAGTAATCATTATGTTGTACATTCCTGCTTAAAATACTAGAAATCAGGTTTCCAGTTGGAGTACATTCCAGTCTATACCAGTCCTCTGCATGTGTGTGCTTTATGATGACATCATCCTATTTTATTAGAGACATTCCAGAGGGACTGCATTGTTATGCTTTGCGATCAAGGCTTTTTTCCTCATTAATCTGCAGTTAGCAGCACTTGGCTTCAGACTATAAAGTTCCTGTTCTCTGCTTCCACCTTCAGCTGACTGTCGGTTCAGAGTGCAGCTTGCTTACTGCCATCCTCCTCGTGGCTCTTCCTGGCACTTCCATTCTCCCAGGAGGCTGCAGGTGCAGGCGGCTGTTTGATGCCTTTCCCAACATGTGGCTGTCCTCGAAGAAGCCTCTCTCCCCGCTGCCCTTTGCCTTGGACACCTTGGACCAGCTTGCGCTCATCTGCTGATAATCCTAGTGTTGACGTGTTTGAATTGCACTGATCCTCTTCTAGGCATTGTGCTCTAGGCAGCCTTAGCCGCCTCCAACCTGTCTCCTCCTGGAAGTTGCCAGGGATGTGGCACGCCGCCTCTCTGCCACATGCAGCCTGAGCTTTAATTTGAGGGAAAAATGAGGGAGGGTTAGGTTTGCTGCACAGAGGAGCTGGGGTACCTCGACACACCACATCCTCCAGATGCTTGTGTCCATCCTGCTCTATGGGGTTGGCACGCGTCAGCTGTGGCCTTGCTGATTGATTTTGCTGCTGGGCTTTGACTGGTGCAATGGAAGCAGAAGGAAATGCCTCTGCTTTTACCAGTCTTTGCCTCATGCATGATTTTGCCTTCCTCGTATGGGTCCCATCCAGCTTACAAGAGGCTGGGTTGGGTTCTTGGTGGATAAACTTAAGCTTTTCCTTCTGAGCCTCCTTCACCTTCTCTGGCAGCTCCAGCGGGGCAAGTTTCAGGGGTCGTCTGAGGGCTTGAATCTCAGTCTGGTTTTCTACGTCAGGCTTCGGAGACTTGAGAGCTAACAAGTCCAGCTGTGGCAAGCCTTCCTCGGTAGGCAAGGAGGTCACAAGGTGACCCGCTGCCTCCCTTTCATGGCCCGGTGTCTTGGAGTTGCGGCCCTTTTTAGCAGCTGGTCTCAAGTTTTGACCATTCCGATGCAACGTGGTATTTTTAGCTTGAATAGTCAACATTTCTTCTTGCTGCAAAACACCATGAACAAAAGACACGTTATTGACTCAGATGAATCATACAATAAAAAATAATGTGACTTCTACCAGTTAGAATTTTGAAAAACAACTTTTTAAGAAGACGTTTGATGGCAGTTGCGTTACTCTAAGGATGATAAATCATTTCCGCAGTTAGGCTAACCCATACCCTTCTTTAAACTGAATTTTCAGCTGTTTTCTAAGAAGAAAATCACAAAATATGCTTGTTTGGTATGTGGCTGAAACATGTTCTAACTCCAACCGGGTCTCTGATGTCTCGGTGGATGTTAGGATGCTCATTAATGTTAATATGGGCAGTAACTGGGAGAGCCAGGTATCTCTGTAGCTCTTAAAAGCTCATTAGGATGGCTGTTTCGAGGAACTGTTAGGCTCAAGCCATTCTGGAAAATAACTGAACACCTGGATTCGGATCTATTTATTAACGACTGATTAATATTTACAACTGCCAACTTGAACATCTATAATAAACTGAGGAACTATTTGCTTACTTACAGCATTGGCTGTTTTAAATTTAGAAAGTCATCAATACAGATCCCTACTTTGCAGTGAGCGTTGGCTGTGGTCATAAATACACTTAATGGTGCTGTCACTGTGATCAGCATGGAAATGTAATGAAATGTTAACACATTTGTTTTTCAAATGCTGCACAGTGTCCTTTAGAACAGTGGCCACAAGCCTGAAGGCTGGGAGAACAACAAAAGGCCGTGAGATGAATATTCAGATGGAAAATCAGGAAGTTTGTGATACACGGAATGATTCCGTCTTTAGATCTATACAGTTTTTTATATACAGTTTTACTGTATACAGTGAATCTTATTAAAATATTTTTTTAGCACATGAAGGGAAAATTGCTCTTTATATGACAGAAGAACTGTTGATGACTTTACTTTGATCATATCTGCACATATAACTAAATTAAATAAATGCAACAGACAAAACTGTCTCTCAACACATCCAGTAAGATAAATATTTTCTGTTTTCATTCTTAACTTCAAAAGTTCCTCATTCCTAAGGCTTTTTAAAAGTTTATTACACTCACATCACACGCTTATGCTGCTGGGTTATTACTGCACACCAGAAATAAATAAGCTAGTACAGTTCACACGTCTTAGCTTGGGATTTTTTTTTAATTATTAATGAATTAAAGAAACATAGAATGAGAAGCAACAGATTATACTGGAAATAGTGCCTGCTCGACCAACTACACTCAAAAGAAACAAAAAGGCTTACTTTAACTAATTCAATGACATATAATTTTTCCATGTAAAATGTTCAATTTAATGAAATCTGATCAAATGAAACTTAGTTGATTGGTCTACTTTCAGTTTTTGCCGATCACATAATTTGAATAAATAAACTTTTGGTTTTTTGGAAGTTTTTTTTCGTTGTTTCATCTGGACAGTTACTGTAAAGTCATTGCTTATTATTTATGCATTATTAGAAGGTGATCTAAGACATAACTGTAAAACATGACTACATCTGCACATGCACGTTGACTTTCTCATAGATAACAAGTCACTGATGAGAATCAGTGTAAGGATACTCACAGGTTTAGCAAACATCTCTTGCTTGAACTTTTGTTGAATCATATCTCGCAGAGAGGAGCGTTCTTGTTGTCCCTGCTCCGTTGGACCGTGCCACCCGGGTGAAGGCAGTGCCACTATAGTTGCAATGGATTTTAGCAGCCTTAATGTCATTATACAGATTAGGGTCACAATAAGGCACAGTGATCTCTGCTGATCTCCAGCTTAGCAGCCAGTGTCCACACTCACTCTGAGTTCTTCTTGTTTGTTTTCATTCCCCCCAGCAGGATTTTACGCTAATAAAAAATGAGTAGCACCTTTCTGCTCAAATTATGACTGAAAAGTAGCAGTTATTTTCATTTTTCACTGACCACCAGATGGTGCCAGAGACAACCTTTAAAGAGTACTGTGACCTCACTTTTGCATACATAACAGGGCCAGCTGTGAGCTGCAAGAGACCTGCAGAAATTTGATTCTAACTTATCAAATATTAATATAATCATAAAACAAACCATGTTTTCCTCCTAAATAACAGTAAGTTTCCATTTGCACACATTATAAAAGAGCTGCTTTGCATTTTAAGATTCCAACACTTAACACATTACTATCTGGAAAATCTCTGAATACTCACAATATTATGCCGCATACATACAGCTGGAGCAAACAGGGAGTTCTGTGACAATTCGTAACCGATTGAGCTAAACATCACACAGCCTCGCGTTACATGAAGATAAAGGTGACACTGACGCAGGCTAAATTCACAGAACCTCTCTGGAATGTAAAAACGTCTGTCCAAGTTTCCTAAAAACTGAGCACCTGAATGGTGATTCTGCTTGAATTATTAATTTCATTTTGTTTTCATCTCATATGCACTGTCACAAACTGTTTGGGGTCACTAAGAAATGATCTTGCTTTTAATGTTTTCATGTTTTTACATGCAGATGCATTCAGTCTCCTTTAATCATTGATCATTTTTAATGGAATATTGGCACAAATGTACAGCAGCCATGGAGTTTTTGGTTGCTGAAAATCCGGTGGAACATTGTGTTACCTAATGCAAGTTTATCAGGGTAAAAGGCTGATCGATCATTAGAAAAACCCTTTTACAATTATGTTAGCACAGCTGAGAACTGTTCTGCTGATTAAAGAAGTCGTCAGGCTAGCTGAATGTCCGGAGCGTGAGCAATTACAAAAACAGAGTCATCTTCATTTGTTTTAAAGAAACAAAGGATATAACTCAGCGGACATGACCTAAAACATAAAAATTGTATGATATTACTTTATACTAGTCCCTTCTTAGAAGCTAAATGCCTTTAACCAATGCAGAAAGAGAAGTAGGAGACAGAACTAAGCATGAATCCCTTACAGGTTCTCAACTGGCAACATCATTAACATGTAGCAACGTATCCATGAAGCCACAGTCTCATTGTCAACAGTGAAAAGGGACGTATTGCATTGACAACTAGAGTGCTAAAAGTCTGCAAGGAGATCCTCTGAAGAAGGCAAACTTTTAAATGCTTATTTCTAACCTCGTCAGTTTCTTAGGACATTTATCTGATGTGATCATAGCTCCAATTCACTTTGCAACTCACCCAATTAATAGATTTTCATAAAAAAAATTCTCCAGACTTTTGACCTTACCCCTATGTCGTTATAAGAAACTAATAATGCTGCGGCGCAAACAGCGTTATATTCATATAAAGCTATTTGGTGATATATATATCAGACTGAACGTATGACAGATCATCTGGTTTGAAGAGTCACACATTTACTTACCAATGTAAGACGGTTCCTTTTGGTGATACTATTACATCATCTGCAGTTCACACAACACATTGTGGGATTAAAAATAAGGTGGGCAAAGAACAGATGTTTTTGTTAACTGAATTCAGCTGGCTGTGGTGTGGATATGTGGCCAAAGCTGAAATTCCTCTGATGTTCACTTCAGGCTGCCTCCACTTCACTCCAGAGAGTCACTGAAATGGACCGAGCAACCTTTATTTTTGTAGCCCTTCTTAATGAAATGATCAGGAAAAGCATCCTTTGTAAAATTCTCCTAAATCCAACATGTGGAGCGACCCACTGTGGCAATCCCTTGTAGACTGTCCAACAAGTTTTAGTTTCAGTTTTGCTGAGTGAAAGTCTGGTATTGTGTTAATCTGTAACTCATCTCAAATAAGCAGTTTGTGTCTGTGTAACAAACGCTCTACAGTTTATGGATATAGCTAGCTAATCAAGCCTGCTAGCTGTCTCCCAATTTAACATACTAATCCAGCCCCTTGTCCCATTATTTGTCCCATTTACTCCAATAAAGCAACATGTGGGGAGGTCAAAATGCTAACGTTGAGGCTTCAAAATTCAGAATTAAAATGAATGGGTGTTGTCATGTGTTTAATTCTATCGCGTAAATGTATGTGGTTTAAAACCCAGTGTAATACTTTAAATAAAGCCCGCCCACAAAAAAAATATCAATTTAACTTCACTGATTACAAAAAAACAAAAGGAAATGTAAAAGAAAATGAAATTTACTGCATGATTTGTAACCTTTGCATTACCTTAAGAAAGGGGCGCTGAAGGTGCTGTGTAGACATGTCTGCTATATTATCAATCTTCACTGGAATTACACTTTAATCCCATTTCTCTTCACTTCACACGTAATTCTTCTCTTTTTCAGTCTAAATATCTTGAGACAATCAAGACAAGACAATGATGTGCTGTGTGCTGCCTGCAGGAATATTTGCAGATCGTAATCACCCTCCTTTTGCAGCTTGGTTTAAATTTTAGCTCTATTGCTCCGACATCAGCCTCATTCACTGTATTTAGAAGCAGACTTTTCCTAAATGGATGAGACTTGTGTGAGATTAGTTGAACCATCAAATGTACAGACAGACTCAATCATCTTTTTTTTAAAAAAATCTCCTGTTCTCCATTGTCTTGTTCTCTTGCATCCCTCCCCTAAAAACGAAATGTCAGCACCTGCTTATTGCATCATATTATTGGTGTGGTGGAGTTGGTACCACTGCAGAACAACTTGGCTCTGCTTACATGATTATTTGAGATGCAAAATTACAGGCTTACCGCCAAGAGAAGGCCTCAACGCCCCTCTGCCACTGTTCTTATTGTGTCGCCCTCTGTGTTGCCTGACGTTCAGGGCTGACAGTATAATTACTACGGTGTGGGAAGAGGATAAAAAGGGACGTTTGTTCATTCTCCCACCTACTAAACATCCAGCTGCACCACATGAGCCACTCACAGAGAAGAAGGTGGCGACTACCAGAAATCCTTCATAACATAAAATTGAATGCTTACAAGCTGTACCTTATTACTGTGTCATGTGCAGAGGACTAAACTTACTAAAAGGTTAAGTCCCAGGCGTCTCTGGCTCTTAAATAGTTTTCATCGTACTTATCTAACAGACAGTTCAGAATTTATATTTAAACAAATGTGACTTCTCCTTTGTGGAGTCCCTCAAGGCTCAGTCCTTGGACACCATTCTGTTTCCTATATATGTGTTGTCTTTGGGTGATATACTTTACAGTTTTAAAGGAATTTCCTACCATTTCCTACCATCTCAACAGCTTCTCCTACCTCAGCTCATGTTTTTATGCTATCACTAATTGGAAGTGTTTAAATTTCCTCGAACTCAACTCTGATAAAACTGAGGCTTTTGTTCTCTATAAAGAATCTTGGTGTTATTTTTGACTGCTGTCTGAATTTTGAAACTGGAAATTTGAGTGCGCACTTCAATTTTCTCCCGTCTTGACAAGACACATACTTGTCTTTTGTATTTCTCAGTCCTCTCTTGGTTGTCAACTGGTCCAGGATGCAGCATCTAGGCTGCCAACAGAAACTAGCCAGTAATCACATAGAACCAAATGTTTCTGTTATATTATCCTGGTTTGTTTCGGACCAACCAAGTGCTTGTTAGAAACAGGGTTTTTTTAGAATAGTTATGTTATTTTGTGCTTAGTTAGGATTGGTGTTTGTTTTTGTTTCCCCCTATTGTGTGTAAATGGTTTGGCCAAACCACTACAAAGGTGACCCTCCTGTGTCTTTGTGTTTAGGCTAGGTTGCCAGTTAAGTTGTGTCTACTTTGTTTGTTTAAGCTTCTGGAAGTTACTTTTTTATTAGAGTTATATTTAGTTGACCTCTCTTATGGGTCTACTAATTATATTTTGAACTTTGTCTTTCTGAACTTATTGTGGGGGTTAAAAAAAATTTTAAAAGCCCATTTCTGAAGACATGTTTCCTGTGTCTTCTATGCTTTTGCTGCTTGGTCCCTCACATGTGTCTAACCTAAAGCAAAACCATACCACCAAACATGAATAAATGAAGAATGGAAATTACCATCATCTTTTCATTGCAGTGTCCTTTTTTGCTTTCTTGTCATAGGAACTGGAAACAATGTCAAATAGCCAGTTAGGCTCTATGCAAAGCTGACCTTGGAACACCTCTAAATCTCAATAAAAAAGCACATAACCTTAAATATTCTTGCTAAGTATCTTTGTTTCTACTCATTTGTTTTCTAAAATGCACAAATTTGGACGGCTAGTTTTTCCCCATGGTTTTAGTTTTTATAATAAATTAAGCTATTATTCAGCTTTAAGCAGTCCTGGAAGTGATATCAATAATCTCATCAGGAAGAAACTGAATGAGCATATTTCTCAATAGGTTAATATAATCCCTTTAACATGGACACTTACGGAAATAAAGTAAAACTTAAATATTTTAAGCACGGGCATGGTGATTTGGTTTGCATACAATTATCATTTATTTTCTCCTGCAGCTGAGATTTGCTCTGATCCTTGCCTGACCACCCAAGTACTTAAGACCTCTCTCTTCATAGTTTTAATTCTTAATTTTTTTTAACCAAATACTTTGGTTGCTTCTGGCTTAGAACCTTCTCTAAACTTTCTCTTAAAAGATAAATCAACAACATGTTATAAATTTTGAGAAAAACTGATCACAAATTAGTTTGATAAACTTGCCTGCAGCTGTTTAATGAATATGTAACAATGAAACTCCCCGGACTGGATTTTGTTCTCGAAATGAAAAACTCTTCTTGGATTTTGGTAAAATGACTTCAAAGTTGGAGATGTTAAGCACTTACAAGAAGACAGAGGCTTTCAGAAGGAGGCTCATCATTTTTATTCAAGTGTGTTATGGCTTCACCCAGGCTGTTCAAACCCAGTGAGTCACCCACACCAAATCATGCACACACACTCACCAAAAAAAAAGGAAAGAAAGACAAAAGAAAACATACAAATGTAAAATATTATGTAAAATGTTCATTGCACTCTGAACAAATCTCAACGATCTCTTCTCTAAATGTTGAAAAGAGAGCCACACCAGAGAGCACTGTACAGACATCAGTTTCAAAATTGCAACAGAGGACGTCAGTGGCCTCAAACCACATGATTACCAGCAAGATGGGCTATAATCTCCTGTAAGGAATATGGTACATGGTATTTTTTTGTTCATCAGACCTACAGAAGAACCTATTGCAAAGGATATTTCACAAATAGAAGTTATGGAACACACTTTCTATTATTACACAGATAGTAGTGCAATTTGTGTCTCTTTGTCCCTGTCGTAGATAAACATGGCACTGTTGACAGAGAAATGGCCTGCACATACTGCCACATGCAGTAAGGAACACCTGGAAGCCAAGCATGGCCACATACGGGATGCCGTAAAAAGAAGCAGCAGCCAATGACCAACGGGAATCAAATCACCTCCGTATCGTATGACCCCACGTGGCAGAAGACAATATGCAGCCGTGTTTGTCTGGTGAGAGCAATGGCGTGTGCGGCTGTTTCTCCGTGCCGTCTGCATCTGTTACAGAGTAACATTCAGTCGAGGACCATCAGCGTGACATGTGACGTGGTGGTTGAAAAATCAGAGTAATATGAACGCGTGTGGGAGGGGGATGAAAAACGATCTGACTTGCAGCTCATGAAGATTAAATGAGTTAATTTGTTTGCTTCTTCCATTCAAAAAAAAAAAAAAAAAAAGATCCATTATGGCTGATACATTCCCCAGAAATGCTGCTTGGAAAGGTTTTACTGTGAAAGTGGAAGCAAAGCAGATGCCACTGATCACTTAGTGAGCGTAGATATTTGGTTAACCCTATCAGTGTTCTGGTAATGATAGATCTCGATAATGGTAACGATCATTCTGGTGTACTGCATTCTCAGAGTAACAGGTGAGAGGAGGAAGCACTGAAACGTCTCAACAACAAAGTCCAAAAAGAACAGTTGTTTTCTCTTCAGTGTACTCTTCAAGTACATTCAGATAACCTTGAGCTATATTAAGGTTTCATATTATCAACAAATCCCCCAAAGAGATCAAAATCAATGATGCATACAGCTGTCTCACTATCTGACCTTATATATTTTTGTGACATTAAGCTGGAATTCCATCATCCGCTTCCTTGGTTGATTGGGATTATATGACTAAGTAAAATGGGGGAAAACAACAACAACCACAAAAAGAAAACGGGGGACTTGGAGTAAGAATCATGAATCATCATCACCCTAAGCTAAGTTTGTTTGTGCATTTTGGATGGCTGATTTTCTGGCCCTGCTCTTGTCTCAACGCTCTTTAGCTAGAAATCTATCTGCCAAGCATCAAACAGCAAGCAAAGTTCTTAAGGTGATAACATCCAAGAAACCTTGGGAGCTGCATATTTATCTTGGGAAAGAGTAAATATTGTTCTTTTGTATAGATCAGTAGATCTATTGATCTATACATGACTCCAACTGTAATGTTAAACATGTTTACTGGAGAATCTTTCTCACAACATATCCTTTTTCATTGGCAATGTACAAAGATATTAAGTAGCTGTTAGCTTAAAACTGACGCTCCTGACTCTCAACGTTGACTGCGGGGTTTGTGTGTTTTAGCTTGCCTCTTATAGCTCAGTGACGCCTCATTGAGGCCACCCTAATTGAGACTAGGAAAAATACGTGGTTACTCTGTGATTGTGTTTGTCAATCAATTGAAAGTAGTTGCAGCAACCAGCTGGTTACCTAACCTGTGTTAGCCTGGGGGCCACTTTCAGTTACAAGGCGATTTTGTATTTTGCAGTAAAATGACAATTTATCATTTTATCAGTTTATTTCTATATTATCACAAACAGATGTTGGTATGTAGTTACCAGCTTGACCCCATTCAATTGCAGACTGATAGCAACAAGAACAAGAGCTCCATGTTATTGCTGATACATCAGGGTCGCTTTAAAGATGGCATCTCACTTCAAGTGGTCGCGGACTTGGTTGCACACAGTCACAATCAATTTGTCATGTCGCCATCTCTAACCACTGAGTGGCTGCAGCATTAGCTAATTGAAGTACCCACATGCTACCAAACATAGCTAAATATGGTTTTAAGTTGATAATGTCAGCTGATTCTTTCAAGTTCACAAAAAATAGCTGATGCAGCTTCGAAAATAGGCTGTATCAGCTTTGCGTCAGTATTTACCCCTTAGCCGTAAAAGGCTTTTGGGGTATTGTCATTACCCTGCTGTGTGGGCGAGCAGATGGCGTGAACACCTAAGTTTGTGAATGAGGTAAAAATTGATGCCATAGGTGTATTTACTAAAAAAAAATCTCAGCCGAATCTGAATCTCAGTGACCTCAACCCCAAAAGTCAGACGTCAAGTTTTCTGAAAATCTTGTGAATGCAACAACTTGATAGTAAGGTGACGTAGGATTCTAAAAACTGCTAGCATAGTTGTGTCTTCTAGGAGGCTGAGGGGAAGCATTGGCTATGGGTAGTGTTTTTAATTAATACTATAAGTTTTCTGTGGTTGTGGCCTGTTGTGGGTTATGTTGAACTTTCCATGTTATATCCTTTAAACCTGTCAAATAATCACACTCCTTGTGTTTCTTGCACCATCTGACTTCATTGTGGGAGGTTGTGGCAAAGCTCAGCAATTATCTCTGAAAGCACAGTGTTACTATTACTGAGGAGTAGCGACCCAGCATTATGAGAAGGATACCCAAGCTGCTATACACCACAATAATCTTTTGAACCATTATGAGATGATTGTGTCTTTTAAAAGTTAGGAAGTGATTCAGTCTGCTTTGTCAATGAGTGAGTGCCTGACTCTGCGTGGTGGGGTTCAGATGTTGATTTCCTTATCATCATACGACTTATCAGGACTGAAATCTGTCTCTATGTAACCGCATCTGCTCTATTGTTAGCCCGAAGCCAGACTGCTATAGTCTAACAATAGATTTGGTAACGTACAAACAGATCTGCTGTTGAAATGTGCCCACTTTAACAGAAACACTGACTGCTGTTTCTTCAAGGCACATATGCTGATGTGTAAAAATACATATGCATCTCAGCCATGAAAAGGCTTGTTTTTTTATTCCAAAGATTGTTATCTAAATATGCTGTACAAAATGTTTAAAAGCCAGTAAAGTTCCAATAATGAAACAATGCTTTTAGGGCTTCTCTTAGACTCCATGCCTATGTTTGTCACGACTGAATAGGATCCATAGCTTTTTACCGTTTGCCCAAACAGAATGGCATTCACCTTGTGAGGCATGCTCAGCTACCCAGGAAATTAATAAAAGCCTGTTAAACACAAGGCTGCAGAGAATACTGAAGGTCACGCTTTAACTTGAAAGTTAAAGTGCAGAAGTTTTACCAGGTTTCCAGGAGTATTCATTGATTTTTACATGACATAACCTGCTATGGGAATAAAAAGGCTCCCAGGCCTGTGCAACTTAAAAAAAAATTCTCGCCATCCTGCTCCATACTTTACAAAGAATATACACTTAAATTTACATTTGCATGTTAAAATGCATTTTCAATTCTGACTAATTTACATGATGGAAATTTAAACACATGTGAATTGGACCTTAAAAACAGGCTGGTAATCAACATGAACATCCAGAGTTAATCAAGTATTTCTTAGCCTCATGGCAAGACACAGGCGTCAGGGAGATGATGTTTCTAAGTTGCATTTCTCTGAAAATTTCAAAATGAGAATTTGATATGTACATCGGTTTGTTTGGCCTGTGCGCTTGGACTTCTTGGATTGCATTCATCACCTACAGGAAATCAAGAAAAAGGGGGTTTCATTGAAAATTTAAATCTTTTTTTTTCTTTTTTTGAATTAAAAGTCATAAAGCGAGGTAAATAACTGCTGGGATTTATCAAAAGTAATGTTCATTATTTGGTAAATCATTCTTAATTGTTTGTAATTAACATAGTTATAATGGAAAAAATCGATCTGCCCATTGAAGTTCATGCACTTCCTCAGATCAGCCTTTCGACAACAAAAGAATCCTCCCTCTCCATTTTCTTCTACTGTTATTTTACTGAGAGTGAAAGGATCATCCTGGTGTTATCAAGCTTGCCTTATTCACAATCTTGAGCTGTCCCCTCCTATTAATTCATTCTCACTATTCAGCTTTTCCCTCCTTGTTGATGTGTTTATCACCTCGTGTTTCCCTAATGGCTCCAAAGTGTATCCAGATCTCAAGAGTTGTCAGTTCAGATCTGCATGCCTCCCCGTCACTGTTTGCACTCGGGCTCTCAGTCCTACGTGGTTACATTTGTGCAGGTTTCAGAAGCACGCTCAGGGTTAGCTGCTACAGGCATGCATCATGTACTATTCAGGGCTTTGGAGCATGCTCATATGTGTCTGTAATTAAACATACACTGCTTCTAAATTCAGATGGAGTAATTTAATTGCACTTATCAAAAATTCCACCCTCTGGGTCCGCTTACACTCATCAACATCACGGCACGGTAATGCCAGCTTCATTAATCTGACTTAATTTGTGATTTTCAAACATCCTATAAATGATCTTTTCTCAGCTTAACTCATAGATCCCCATCTTGATAGTTGTGACCGACATTTCCCATAATGCTCCAGTTTACTTGCCATTAAGAGACTGAAAATAAAAGCTGGCCATTACTTCCAAATATCGACAGGGGGTGCTGACTCCTCTGGTTGCAAAAAGGACTCTGTGAAGTTCACGTAAAAATGAACTTACTGCTGATTTATGATCTCAGTAAAGGTTGTCTTGAGCTTAGGATCTCAATAGTTTAACATGATCATTATTTTATCAAATGTGGTTTCATTTATAGAAAAACAAATGATAAAGCAAGGTATACTTTGCACATTGCTGATGTCTCATTAAAAAAAAGGGTGATGTCATCGTGAATTTTCCCATCTTCTATTTAGAGTCTATGATCTTATGGTGCTCATGAAGCTTTTCGAGGTATAGAAAAACAACCCTGCTGATGTCAGAGTGATGTTATTAGGGGTAACTTTTATTTTTATGTTTTAGCGTTAGAATTTGTAAAAAAGTCACCATTCGAGGTCAAATGAAAGATAGGTTTCATTATGGAAAACATAAGAGTCAGTTGTTTCCGGGTATTGAGCCATATGAGAGACTAAGAGTCTGAAATTGTGCTGCATCTTTAGTAAATTGAGCAATATTTTTTTAGAATCAGTTTTATGTGTGCCCTCCAAATGGCTGGAAGCCAAAGCACTGAATCATCAATTTGTTATACAGTTTGTGGCTGCACTGGATTGTTATCCATTAAGGCAACTCCTACTACAAAAACCTGCCTTTAAAAACATTTTTAACCATATTTGAATGCTAATTATCTGCGCAAAATCATGAATGCAGAGAGAAGCCTCTGCACTTTAACTGAACTCATATTTAGCATGAATGTCAGCGGGAGGGAAAAATCATTATCAGACTCTGGGTACGTTAGACCCCAAAAGTGGAAAGTCTGTCTAAATGGAAAAGAACTGAGGGCTGATTTGTGTGTGTGTGAAAATAAAGCTTTTATGGCCAGATCTGATGTTTCTAGAACAGGAGGAAATATCAATAACCGCAGCATGATCCTTTCTGATCAAAGACAAACAGATGCCTTTCACACAAATGTTCTGGAAAAGAGACGCAAACAATGTCACAAAAACCATGGCATACTATTAAATGACAGCTAATGCACATGCTAATATTGGCAACAGTATTTTGGCTTGATGTGTCGTGAATCCGTTTAAATACATGATTGCTTATAGAAAACAATACCTGATGCTTTAAGTCACTTTAAATTCTCTGTCTGCAGTGAGGCAATGGAAACATACATAACGGTAAATGCTGCTTCAAGTTATGGTGAAACAACTCCCTTTGAAAAATAGCATTTCCCCCAGTGTGCATCATTTGGTATGTAACCAAAGGTTAATATATCAATTTCTGTAGTGTAAATCTGTAATAAGGAAAAGTCTTGCAGTTTGTGTTGTTTGGTTCTTAAATGGAGCAATCTCTTGAAAAAATAGACATCCATGCTTCATGCTTTGCATCCCCTTGTGTCCGCGCCTGCTGTTCTTGAATAGTTTCCCAAGAATACTTCGATTTCATACAACCAAACTGGAGGGAAAAAGTGCTGAAATAAGATTTGGTAAAGGAGCAGCATTGGAAATGTTTGACCTTGTGTATAAAACTTATGGTCCTGTGGTTGTTGGGGTCTAGATAGATTTCCTTCTCCTCATGAGCTGGTGATTGTCTGTGAAGCTGTGAAGGCCTGGAGACACCGAGCTGATGGGCGAAGGGAAGAAGCTGTTTTTCAAGGTGCTGGGCGAGATCTCCTCAATCCTATAGGAAACCGAGTGAAAGTACTGGTTGGGGTTCAGCTGTGAGCTGAATGAGTTCTTGTGGGAAAAGGCACAGCCCAGGCCTCCCATCCCCGGGCTAGGGCTGTCATGCGAGTGATAGTGCATACAGGAGCACACTGACTGCAGATCAGTCACTTCTGCGTGGTATGGCTCCCGTCGCCGCCGTGCCCGGTGCAGCGATTCATCTTGGATGTGGATGATCATGCTGTTCCGATTGCCGGCGAGTGAGGCCCGTTCCTCGGCATCCCGCCGCTCATCCTCACTATTCATAGTCAGGAAACGGAGCACCACTAGATTGAGGAAGGCCCCGATGACCGTAAGGCCCACCAGGATGTACATGAAGCTAAAGGCCACATAAAGGGGTTTCTTCTGGAGGGCCCGATTCTTTTGAAGGGCCACAAAGTCCCCAAAGCCAATAGTTGTTAATGTGATGAAGCAATAATAGTAAGACTGGAAGAAGCTCCAGTCCTCATAATGGGAGAATGCAGCGGCCCCGATGCACAACGTGCCAATGCAGGAGAAAAATCCCACCGTCACCATGTTCTCCATGGACACATCAGTGATGCGCATGCCGCAGCACTTCTTGATGCGTTTCAGAAGGTACTTGACAAAAGTGTTCATCCTCTCGCCCAGGCTTTGAAACATGACAAGAGTCAAAGGGATTCCCAGGACGGCGTAAAACATGCAAAAGGCCTTTCCTGCATCGGTCCCTGGCGCCGCGTGCCCGTAGCCTGAGAAGAGAGCAGAAAGACAGCAGAAATTAGTGATGCGGAAAGACGTCAAGTCCGGGCTGGTTTTGATGCCACCAGTGCTATTGTAACTGTATACTCAAAAAGCCCCAGATCAGCTTTTGTTGACAAACATGACCAAGCAAGAAATCTTCTAAAGAGTCTGCAAGCAGTGCCAAAAGAGGTATTGAATAGGCACATGCCACAGAAATGCGTCTGCTCATTAATCTTATTTGGGCTCAAAGATTATGGCAGGAGGGACGTCCAATTAGTCTGAAGTTTCCGGCGAGGTAAAACAGTTTGGAGGAAGGATTGGAAAAGAGTCATGGGGGAGCCAGTGAAGCTTTTAGCTTAATTAGACTTTATCTTTAGACCACAAGCTGCTGACTCACACACAAACAGACTATTGGAAATCAACCTGTGGGGCAAACAATAGGATTGATACACCATATTCAACTGGGTTTCTAAATGAAGTGTAATTGATTTTAAGTGCATGAATTGTAATTGAATGTTACTTCATAGACTGCAATATGAATGAAACTTGTAGAGCGTCATATTGATTATCTCTCCTCTAGCAAAGCCTTTAGCTGCAAGTATTAAACACCAAAGTCCTAGCCAAGATACACCCACCATCAGTTGGCATGTGTATCGCTTCAACAACTGACCTTCAAACAGAGACATAATATTTTTGGTGTACTGTATACATAAAAAAACATTTAATGTTCTGTGTTTTGAATTTGAATTGTGATTCTGTCTTTTCCCATATGCCCGTCCACCCACACAGGCATGTGTTTAGCTAAGGCTGAAAGCAAACTTGGCTGGATCAATCTGATTTGCAATCGAAGCATTTATATTTCCATATGCAATGTGTGTTCCTGACCTGAGGTTTCATTAGTGGACTTTAAAGAAATGCATTAAGCAAGATTTCAAATGTTGCCTTATCCTATGGCAGAGTTTAAGTGGTTGAATTTTTTTTTTTCCAAACTGCACTGTTATTATTTTTGCGCGTAATATGAAAGGAGCCGAGTGCACTTAAGAAATTAGAATTAAATTATCACTAAACAGCAACCTCCCATGCTATAAAAAACAGCCAGTATGGTGCTGAAAGTTAAAGTTCTTCAAACTGAGGCTAACTCCAAAAGGGAGCTAATGACAACCGATCCCTCTGGCAAAATGATCACTTTTACACCAGAAATAAACAGGTTCACAGCAAATATTCTTGGTTTCAAATGCCAATTGATAAGACCACTGCTGGTGGTAAATTTTTTAATATGTCATTCTTTAATTATTTATTCAGTTATGCTTTATCAAGCGTCAGCATGTTTTAAGCCTATTCTAAGCCTAGCCTATCTTTGCTAGCTAAAATTCGCATTGCATTTATTATTACAGTGAGTTTATGAAAACACCTTGCTAACCTAGCTGATTAGTTTGATTTATGGTTCTCAACCAATCAATAGCTCTCATTGGATTTATGTATCTTTTGGGGGGTTTTTTTAGTTTATTATTTCGGTTTTATTGTTAGCATACTCTAGCTTCAACCGCTCTTTTATGTAGCTTTTTTGGGTACAATCTAAAAAATTCCACAGCAAGTGGGTTGGCAAAGTGGAGCACTGAGCCATACAAATTAATAAATAAATAAATTAAATAATTAATAAGAAGATGAAGACCAAAATGTGAGAAAAAGCGATGTGGATACTAGCAAAACAATGCAACCGTAAATAAATCCAAACATGCAAACAAGCAGATATTTGCCAATCTGTTCCACAGCCACAAGTGCTCCTGCCTTACAACAAAAAACAAAACACAAACTTGATTACACAGGTTTAAGTTTGCTTTAAATAATCTAAAATAATATATAACCACTCAACCCAATAATATGTTATACACATCAAATTTCCCCGCTTGAGATTAAAACCAGAAATCCTGCATATTCGTCTTGTCTGATTACACTTACATGACACACTTACAGTATGTGTCATTTGACTTAAGCAGCTTGAAGCAGTGATAGATCTTCTTGATGATACAATAAAAGTAATAGCAATCGACGCGAGGATTAGTATCCACATCAGCTTTGTCGGTATCTGCGACAAAAGAGCAATTACAGATCATATCTGGTGCCAAGCATTGGCATTAAAGTGGCTGTCTAATTTTTCACAGAGACGTCTGAGATCTGCTGCTTGTTCATTAATGAGAGAGTAAACTAAAGTTGGGGGGAAATCAAACCCTTTTCCCATAACTAAACAAAATAATATATACATTAATCTTGATTTTTCAATTCGCCCCGAGCCTGATAATCAAACTCATACAGTGCAAAAGTGTTGGCTCCCCACACGATATGCAGCAGGATTAGGGATGGGTACCGGTGTCCGGTGCCATGATGGCACCGGTTCTGACATAAACGGTAGTAACCAGACCGAAAAGCAGCGCACATTTTGGTGCTTTATTTCGGTGCTTTTTTTTTCCTGAGCTGTGCACTTCTAGCCAATAATTTTACGTTTCCGAGGATAGTAGGCGGGTCCAGGTACGTACTTTTAGAGCAGAGCTACAGATTAAAATGTCCAAGGCGAAGCGGTCAAAAGTCTGGCTGTACTTCACAGCAAAATATGCAAACTCAGCAGCCTGCAACAAGTGCTTTAAGCTGATACTGTGATACTGTCAAAGGAGGTAACACCTCAAATCCGATGAAACACCTGGCGACGCATAGCGTTTTTTTTTTTAAAAGCCCAGAAATGCGCCGTATGATAGCTTGCTGCGAGACCTCACACCGAGCGCATCTACTGTGCGTGGGTTGCCTGTTATCTGACCCGGAGTTAGCAATATCCCCCAAAAACCCCGAAGAGGAGAGTCCTGGCCCCTAGCCCTGCCAGTGTAGCAGAAATGATGACGGATGATGATGCAGCAGCAGCCGTTCTTCTCTGCGTGAGTAGCTTAATGTTCGTGTGTAATTTACGTTGAGTAGGCTAACCACGTTATTACATTAATGCATGTAAAGTGAACTAACAAACCTCATCATAGCTACATGCGTCTGTCTTCTTGTTTGATGGCAGATACTCCCTTCACCCTGGCCAAAAAGGCTAAAATGACCAAAGAAAAAGTGGAAAACAGCTAAACATGAGAGGTTTTGGATAAAGTTTGTGTTTTTTCCATTGTTTAGGCACTGCTTCCAGCCAAGAGTGATGCCATATATGCCCCATAGCTGCAGAAAAGGCTAACATTGTTATCTTTTTACAAAAAACCAGCTGAACATGAGAGGTTTTTGGACCAATTTTGTGTTCTCCATTCTTTAAGCACCGGTTTGAGCACCGTTTGAGCACCGGCACCGTTTCAAAAGTACCGATTTGGCACCGGTATCGGATAAAACCTAAACGATACCCATCCCTAAGCAGGATGTACTATAATGTTGCAGCACAACAACAGACCACACCTAAACATAACCTTACTGCAGAGAGCCCAGACCAGCCATGCTTCTTCTTTCAAAATAAAGTACTGCTTACAATAAATTTCACTTTAAGAATGTGTATTACTGACTATTGTGAAACTCACAGGAAACAGACAACAGCCTCTCACTTTATGACAGCTTAAATTGTTTTAACAGGTTAAATCGATTTAATCCCCCTCCCAACTTAAATGGCATTAATGATGAAACGGAAGTGGGGGCAGTATTGTTAGTTAAATAAAAGTCCAGTATTTCGAATTTCCGTCTTTAAAAGGATTTGAGCTTCCTGAGTAAAATCTAGAAGCAGGAAACTTGGGTAAAAACACTGAGCGTAGGTGTTTGTTTTGCATTGCAGCACAGCTTATTTGAAAATTCTTTCCGTGAAGTTGGAAGAGTGTGCATAAAGTGTTGCTGCAAATGAGCCGACTGAATCTGTTGAACAATGAGCAGTGATTACTTTAAATATGGACTACAAAAAGATACGTTTAAAAAAAGGAAAATAAATTTTACTGCAGACTTATTTCGACACAGGTATAGTATTAATGCAAATATATATCATGCAGATCTGCAACTGCTTAATCATGCGATTATTATATACATATACATATACATATATTATTTACTAATTATTGCAGGAGAAAAAATATTTTTCAGGGTTAATGTCATGTGGAAAATATAGCAAAAACATGCCTGTGGCATCTCAAAAGTCTTAGGCAACTCTAATTACATCTCAGGACAGATTTGTATACCCAGCCATCTGTCTTTTTCCAATCTTGCTCAAAATTAGCAAATTAATTGATATTGATTCTTATTGCTTAAATTTGTTCTCAGCGAGTAATTAGGACGTAATGAATTACAGCAGCAGCTGTGAAGAAGTGACAGCTTTCATTTGATTACAACTCGACAGAGTATGTATATTACCACAAATGTCGTCCACAGATGATCCTTCAGCATTATGGGCTGCACTCGAAGACATTATGCCAACTAAAAACTACTTCTGTTCAGTCATTTGAGCTTCCTGTCACAGGCTTGTTGAAGTGTGATAGGTATTGGTTCAACTTCTGCCAACAAGGCTCGTGTGGATTCTCCTTTTTTTATTATTTAAATCTGGACAGATAAGCACCTAAATGTCAGTCTGATGGTGAAAGCAATGTACTATTAAAAACGTGGATAGTGATAAGACCTGTTAGTGATAAGACTAATGATATTAAAAGGGAAAAAAAGCAAAAAGCAATAAAATCATATCCACAGTGATGTCCTGTCAGTCGGAGCTCTCGTTGCTCCAGCATTCATTAGTGTCCTTGCATTTCCAAGGCAATAAACAGAAGATTAACAGGGCTTTACAGGGATTCAGAGAGATGACCTACAGACCTACAGAGTGGATATTAACTTGTAAAAGTAATCATCTCTGACATTTATTGTATCAAATAATATCCACTTGGGTGCCGTCTATCTTGGACTGATAAGACGATGCATCCAGGAAAGCTTATCGTTTTTCTAGTTTGTCCCTGCTGCGTAACTCCTGACACACACGAAAACCATTTCCAAGCTCGAAAAAAAAAAAGTTGTGAAATGTCGGATAAACTATCCAACTGTCTTAAAGTATTTCTTTGATGTTGCTGATGGGCTGTGTGGAGTCCGTGACAGCATTGCACTGTGTAATCTGTTTGTCCTGTTATAATGACTCTATTATCTCTCGTTGTCTTGGGAACAGACATATTTGCTCTGCCACGCTGAGCCTGTGCCATGCACAGGTGCTTTGTGCTCATGTGTGCACAGGTGAATGCATGTGTTTGTGCGCAGCACAGCAGAAAGAGAATCGTACTTTAATGAATGATAAAAGCATAGGACAGGAGCCCGGTCACGCTAATATTAAACATTAAGACGTGTTATGAAAAAGGAGGGTTGTGTTTCTGCAGGACTTCTCAAGGGGAGGAAGACGAGACTGGAGCTGCAGCAGGCGGGATTTGTTTGTAAAACACACCGGCCTTATCAGCCTGGAGCACAAAGTGACTCTGAAACGTAGACGAACTCACAATCCATTCAGTGAGATGCTGCATATTTGCAAAATGTTGATTTGATATGACTCATTAAAATATCTTTGAGAAATTATCTCCTAGACAGGAATCCGTTAAAACGTTTTAAAATTTCAGGGTTGCAATAACCTATGTAGCAGCTGATTGCATTGCTTTAGTAACAGGAGCACACTTTCTATTTTAAAGCATTTCCATAAACAGGGTACACGAGGAACATCTGCTAACATGTTAAAAGAAGAACAAAGAAGCTCAGTATTCTGTGTGTGATCTTAGCGTCTCTCCTAGAATATTTCAGTATGAACACGTTTTCTGTATCACTGCACATCTGTTGACTCAGTCTTGAAATGTTTGAACAAACCGTAGTGGGATGTTTGATAACACGACGACACAAAAGTGCCTCCTGAAAGTCGCGTCAGTGTCGTCTGGAGTGGGAGGAGGTAAAAGCTGCAGATCAGTGCGCTTTCATGTTACATCCTTTTTCTACAACCAAGCCACGATGAAATTAGTCTGCGAATCACCAGCCATGCTATTGTCTCTGTGAGCCTTTGCTGTCAGGGTGCTGATGTTCAGCAGGTGTACTGTTCGACATCTTAGTTCAGTTTTGCTAATTAACGCCACAGCGCTTTTCTCATGGGGGGGAAATGTAATTAGATTTGCAGATACTGGTCCATAAAGCAACAAGCAAATTAAAAATTCCCACAATAAAGAAATAATACAGAACTTTAATGTGTGTACCAAGTGCCGTGGCACTATGGTGCATTTCCATCCATGTTTCACAGTATGCATCGAGGCAGCGTGTTAGTGTACATTTCAAGTGGCTTTTTATCTGAAATTAAAGGAGTTGTTGAGAGTGCTGATCAAATCACACTGGCTTGTCAAACAGCAAACCCGGTGCTAAATAACATGAAGTGTCAGAAACCACATCTTTGCTTACGCTTGACATTTCATTGTATAAATTGTTTTTCAAAGAAGGCATTGCATATTACTGCATTTTGCATCTTTTACAAGAGCAAATCTGCCTCCAGCCCAAACCTTTTACCAGTTTAAAACATTTGAAATGAGTGACTATTATCGGTGACAAATAATATATAAAATATACATGATCTTGAAAACCTTCTATTCAAAGGTTCTATTTGGCCCTAATCTCCTCACTGTAACCTTCAAAACTTCAGTTTGAGTTTAGAAATCACACAGCCTGTCTTTAAAAAAAAAAAGGTTTTCTAAGTTATCTTTTTGATACAACCTAAAGTTAGGACCGGTGACCCTGAAGAGCACTTCAATTATGCCGCTATAGGCATCACGATGCACACAGCATCTCTCTTCTATGCTCTCTGCATATTTACACTCTAAAAACTGCATGCTGTTAGCATTGTGTGTCTCTGTCATGTAAGTCTGCCTCTCTCTGCCCCTGGAATTGGATGTGCTAACAAAATGCCAACTGTTTTACTCTTGCTTCATAAGGATGTTTGGTTTTCTCTCTATAAAATCTTCGTCTGAGACTGTTGAAGTAAGTTAGTGCTATAAGGAAAAGAACATTAATAACTAAATCATATTTGCACACTTTCTTCTAGATTTTAAGGTTCAATATCAGGAGCCAAAACAAAAAAAATGTTTTTCAAATTTTACTGTTTATTCAAGCTAAATAAAAGCATATAATGCTTTCTGACAGGTTGCATTCTGTAAATGTCATGTAAATCAGCAGCATAGCAGTACTAAGGTTTAGCACTAATATAAAAGGTCAAGGAGTCTAGAAAAGCACTACACAAATACCAGCTCATTTCCTAGTGTGAATGAATAGAAATCAGTAATGACATCAGTACATAACTTACAAAGGTGCATATTTGCACCCCTGCATTAGGGTACAGAAGTAGTCTGATCTTCATAAGGTACAAATCATCCCAATATATACAGTGATCTAGATGACAATAAAACATATTATTGGGAGTATGTTAGTATGACTCAATCATCTACCAAAACAGTGTTTTTCATTTTCATTCAGTTTCACGACAAATATGAGACAGATACAACGATGTATATCACTGCATTAAATATATACACAAAAGAGTTGCGTATAACCCTTTAAAAAAATGTAAATGTCTTTTGAAACAATCTCAAAATTCAATCTATAAGCGAACAAATATATCACACCCCCTGTTGCTCAGCACACTCACCTCCAAACTGCTTCTTATGTTTTACACACTTCTGAATATACCAAAGCAGCTTTCGTGATAAATTTGGATGACTCAACCTTTGTTTGGATCCAATCCACTTTACTATGACTTCTTTTGAGTGTCTGCACACACCCACAATGTGAATCCATAGGTCTCTGTGAGTGTGAGTCATTGTTGCTTAAACTCGAAACTGACACAGCTGGCTGCCTAAATCCAATTATTATATCATTCTATTATTATAATTCTTCCTGTATGGGAAGAAAAGGGACCATCCCACAGTCATAGACTGGCTTAATGAATTAACCACCAACCTACACCCTGAAAGAATTGTCAGTCTCTGATCTGCTCGTGAGTCAAACGTAATCCTTCAAATAACACAAATCTGGAAAGTGTTTGTCAGGAGCATTAAATATTCATGGGTAAAAATAAAATTAAAATAAAATATCAGAGTTAAAGTTTATAGAAAATATTCTTAGGATCACTTAAAATGAATAACATTTTGACAGAGGACAACAGTCCCAAAACTGTCTTTTAACTGTGATGCTTAAACCCTGTCAGCTGCTTGGAAATTGATCAGTTAAAAGATCCCAAGAGGTCACTGAAACCTTTGAGGAGTTTTAAAATGTATTATATGCAATGGCCTTCACAGTCACATGAAGACCTATAGGAAATTTTAGATTCAAGTGTTTAACAGCAGTGTGCACCACATTAAGGCTCTTTCTATACTCATTATACTCATTATACATCGCTTACATATTCCAATATGTAAAAGGGCATATCATTTACAGTGTTGGCCAAGTTACTTGAAAAAGTAATTAGTTACTAATTACTGATTACTTCTCCAAAAAAGTAATCCTGTTACTTTACTGATTACTTGTTTTCAAAAGTAATTGGTTACTTAGTTACTTTTTAAAAACATGACACACAACCTGTCATAAAGTAATAGACCCGTCATCCCAACTCTACTTTTTTCTGCATAATTCTTCATTTAAAATTGAATCTAATGGAAAGCCTCTTTTAGCTTTATGCACATTGCATTAAGCAAACATTAAATTCTAATAACTGTCTTTGACTTGAAGAAATTTGTTTAACATTTAAACCTATTTTCTGCATATTCCAGCATATAAAATAATGTTTTGTGTTTACACGCTTTCAAATAGATGCAAGTAAAACACAGCAGAAAATAAATAAAATAAAAGATTCTGCACAGTCATACTCTCTCCTGCACTCCATATTATCCATTGTTGATCTGCACACTTCTGTTGCTGCCACGGGCGTCGCACGTGCTTACGTCATTGTCATGAGACACTCTCACAAAATCACGACGGTTTAGTAACGCAGTAATGCAGCGTGCTTACAGGAAAGTAACAGTAATCTAATTACTTTTTTGCATAGTAATCCCTTACATTACTCGTTACTTGAAAAAAGTATGCGTTACTGTAACGCGTTACTGCCCGTCTCTGATCATTTATGTATAGAAAATATAAGGGAGTTCTCCAAGAGAACCAAGGTTACAATGTAACCATGTATTATGTCATATTGTACATATAGTACAACAACTAAAGTAGTTACAAACTTTGTTAGTGCTGTTCTGGTTTATCAGACATTTTTTACTTTATCCTCTTCCACGTAAACCAGATCACTGCTGACTCATCAAAGGTACGGCTAGGGCCAGGGTTTGGTAATGTCCGCCATTTTCAATGGAGATTTTCCCTGTTTGGAACATCCAATAGGAACATTTTTCAACAGAAAAACTGCATGCCAAAATGTAAGAGACTTTATTCATAACATGAACTTTCTGAAAACGTGAGCATTTAAAACATAAAACAAAACCTAAACTTCACCCTAGATGTGCTACGTGATGGATATTAGGAAGTTAAACGACCACCTGCTGCGTCGGTAAACAAGGCAGATGAATCAAAACCATAACAGTGCAACAAAGCAGTTTCATTTTTATTCTATTGTATTCTCTACCTACATTTTATATGTTACAGTTTGAAATCTGATTTTGCATCACATTGGAAATGAGGGCATGTATTTTTGACTGGAACGAGAGAATAAATTATAATGGCAAAAAACAACAATAATTAGAGCTAGAAAGTTATTTTCTAATCATATGATTGTCTATGCAAAGAGACTGCTGTGAATGAGCAGCTATTTCTCTATAGGTTGTCTTTCATTTTCACACAAAGCTGGTTATATAACATGTATCATCCATAATTCATAACACTATCAAGGTAGTCCCTCGTTAGTATTCACATACAAGATGGATAGTAACTCTACAAGTGTCAAGCAGTTGCTTAAACCAACTGCCTTTTGGTCATTTGATCCCGAGGTTAATCTGCCTCACATTATTTCAGGTGCCCTGGTGGCATTAATTGCTACAGGCCATGGCATTTTAATGAAGGTCAAGAAGAGCAGAGAGCGCAGAGGTGAGAACACCTTGTTCAGCTCTCTGCCTGAGTCTCCACCACGTCACCAACAAGAGCTTAATGTGTCTGGGAAGTGGAAACACCATGGTTACCTGCTACAGGCAGGGAACCTTTCATTATCAGTGCTTTTTGAAACACAAGTCTCCCTACAATTCCACTTTGTTATGGTACCATAATGGTTATGGTCTTTCAGCTGCGAGTCAGCTTAACTCTGTTGTTAAGGAAAAAAATGTCAAATGTAGAATTGTACACTTACAAAGAGGCAATTCCACTGATATCAGAGATGCCTGCCAGCCATGTAGAAAGATCGCATTTACATTTTAAGTGTTTTGTCCAATGCTCTTATTCAGAAACTTTGCGTGAGTGCAGTATGACAGAGCAGAAAACATATAGACTGAAATTACATTCACATTAAAGTCAGGAACCAATATTTTTTGTAAAACAGTGCTTGTTTTGCCTCTTGCAATGACCAGTGTACATAACAAATTTATGAAGCATCATGTTATATGTAAAAGAAAAGAATAAGCAGCTAACATCAACTATCACGACAAGCAAGGGTGCTACATGGCTTACAGAAAGTTAAATTTCGAGGCAGGGAACATTTAGAACATCCTGTTCTCAAGTCCTGATAAGGATTTCAAGAAATTGGAAGTTACAAAGGTGGAGATTTACTATCAGCTCTAAAGAAAACTTTCCTAAAAGCATTTGACCACCGTCTTCAAATCATATGAAGCAGGGTCTTAGGCTATATAGCAGAAGACGTGTCACATGGAAACCTCCTGGTGGTGTTTATGCTGGACCTCTTTTTATTTGAGAGTTCTACACAGAACCTTCTGATGGCTGTAGTAATCACAATGAGGAAGAAAGGTGATTTAAGCGACTCTGACTATGGTGAGTGGTTCTCATGCCAGAGGGGTTGGTCTGAATACTTCAGAAACTGCTGATCTACTGGGATCTTCCCACACAACCATCTAGGATTCATACAGAATGGTCCAAAATAATGTGAGCAGTGACCAGCAGTTCTCTGGGTGAAAATCCTCCGCTGGTGTCAGAGGTAAAAGAATAGAGAGAGGAAAGCAACAGAAACTCAAATAACCACTTGTTACAACCACGACATGTCCAACCTAGAACCAGGCAAGGCTATGGCTGCAAAAGGCCCACTGGGTGCCACTGCTGATGACTAAGAGTGGGAAACTTAGGCAAAGATTGTGGCTCAAGACTTGGAAGTTCGCCTCGTAATTGGAAGGTTGACGGTTCGAGCCCCGGCTTGGACAGTCTCGTTCATTGTGTCCTTGGGCAAGACACTTCACCCGTTGCCTACTGGTGGTGGTCAGAGGGCCCGGTGGCACCAGTGTTTGGCAGCCTCGCCTCTGTCAGTGCGCCCCAGGGTGGCTGTGGCTACAATATAGCTTGCCATCACCAGTGTGTGAATGTGTGTGTGAATGGGTGGATGACTGGATGTGTAAAGCGCTTTGGGGTCCTGAAAGCGCTATACAAATACAGGCCATTTACCATTTAATTAACTAACCATTATTGGACCATAGAAGAAGAAAAACATTGCGTGGTCTGCTGAGTCTTAATTTCTGCTGCAACATTCAGATCATAGGGACCAAGTTTGGCATAAAAAAACAAAAATGCTTAAATCGAATCTGAATGAACAGTGAGGCTGGTGGTGGTGCTATAATGGCGTGGGGGATATTTTGTTGGTACACTTTAGACACTTGAACATGACACTAACTTCACTATACTCAAAACTCAAATGATCTGTCCAATGACCAGATTTCAAAGCGCTTTGAGTGTTCAGGTAGAGTAAAAAAGCGCTATATAAAAACTAGTCCATTTACCAGATTTCAATCCATTCCTCTTCATTATTTGAACATTACAGCAACCTCTAGTAGACAAGTTCCTGTTTGTGAATGACACCTTCCAAATTTCACTTAGTCATTTAGATCTATTTGTTATGGTCCAGACAGGCATGTGTTTTCTTTTTGGGGGGTTTCCCTGCTTTTGCTCCCTCTCTCTTGTTCACAGGTGGAGATGTGGGCTGGTGTTCCTTCAGGCTCTCTGCAGGCGAAGCTGCTTTCTATTGGGAGTTCCTTCCACATCTGTGTTGCACTGTCTTCACCTCCAGATATGTAAGAAGTGACCGTGCGTTACTGCCCTCTGCGAAATTGTTGTCACCAATATAGTGGTAATTTATAGAGGCGGGTGGATCGAGCTAAATATCGATAGTATCGATACAAACACTAGTGTTGGTATCAGGTCGATACTAGTGAGATAGGTTTGATACTTTTTAACTTTTTTATAAGTTCAGGATGTAGCTCAAGGAATTGTGTTAATTTTTTTTTGGATGAGAGGAATGAAAAAATGTACCTCAAACATGCACTATGAAATGTCTTTGCCTTGACTGTCACGTCTATTTTATTTATAGTCTATAGCACATTTAATCAACAGAAGTTGACCCAAAGTGTTTTAGAGACAGACACATTCACGCTCCAGGTCTAAAGAAACCCCAAAACAAAATGAAAAGCTGAAAATGTGCTTTGTTGTGTTAACTAATTACTTTGGAAAGTAAAAATCACAATGATTTAGTGGTCATAAAATGCATTCAGAATTAGCAAATTGATGAGTCATCTCGTATGTACACACTGCTCTCCCCTACATAAGCTGCCTTTATAAGTTAAAAGTATCAGTATCAGCCATACTGACCCTGTATTTACTTGGTATCATATCAATAAGAGTATCGCACAGTATTAATTAGGCCTTCCGTGTTCTTAGTGTTCGTGCTTTTTGTTCATTTAAATCCTTTTCTGCTCTAGCATCATCTCCTATTTCAGCTCCGCTGTACCTTGACTCATATTTTCTTCACGGAGTCATCTGTGCAGTTGAATTGTTTTTTCTAAAACTGACTGCCAATCAAGAAAACTGCTACAGACCTGCCTGCGCGCTCCACCAAGTCATCAACTCTGCCTCCAACACCCACCTCACTGACAACAGCCCTTCCAAATCCGCAGTTCCAAGAAATGTCAAGTGAGCCACTCTTTTTTTGAGCTACCCTTTGGATTACTTTCAAACCCACCTTGGCCTCTATTGAGTCTATCGCTCGTCTCCTGCCCCACTGCCATAATGAACTCACCCTCCTGAGTCATTAACCTGTTTTTTGATACAGCTTCTCTTCTGTTCAATAAATGGTTTAAAGCGCTAGTCAGCAGTCTGACTATGCTTATTGGGTCCAGATAACACTTAAATATGACAGAATAATCTGGCCAGCCTCCGGACCCTGCAGACGCATTCCTTCTATTAGGTCTACATGACCAGATTTTGGCTTCCCTGGTTGAAAAAATATGTTCCACTCACCAAAGCCTACACCAAATGTTTAACACAGTTCAATACATAAATGCTAAGACCCCTCAAATGCCTCCCACTGAGTCACCAGACCACTTTGCCGCAGTCCTCCATACACAAACACACATACCACCCACAATGGTAGACCGAAAGAGCTAATCAAGAGCTCAAGGCGGCACTGCGTCTCTCTTGGAGCTCCCCTTTAGCCTGGGTTCAATACCCTCACAGAACATTAACTTCCTTGTCCCATCACATCACCTTTTGAAACCTCAGTAGGTTATTAGCCTACACTATTCCCATCCAAGAAAAATAAATAATGTCACAAGCAACCATCTTTGCTGTTGCTGCCATATCTGGAAACACCAAAGCAGCTCTTCTCAGAACCATGGAGCACAACTGTCATCTGGCTGACAGGAGGACAACCCCAGCCCCCCAATATAAGCCAGGTCAAAGAGTTTGGCCGTCTTCCAAAGATATCCCTCTGAATTGCAGAAAGAAAGAAATTATTGGACTATTTGAGACTGACAGTCTGCAGTTTGCCTAAAACTCTCAGCGCCAATGAAAATCCATGCTAACATTCACAAATAAAACCACTCCTTTCCATCCCATCTCTGTCCAGTTTGTTCTCAAATTTGAACAAAAATGAATTTGGGACAATTGTTGCCATTGTTTAAAGCACAGGTGTTGAACTCCAGGCAGATTGTCCTGCAGATTTTAGATGTGTCCTTGATCCAACACAGCTGATTTAAATGGCCAAATGACCTCCTCAACATGTCTTGAAGTTCTCCAGAGGCCTGGTAATGTACTAATCATTTGATTTAGGTGTGCTGACCCAGGGTGAAATCTAAAACCTGCAGGACACCGGCCCTCGAGGCCTGGAGTTCGACACCCCTGGTTTAAAGAATCCATTTGGGCTGTTGCTATAAATGTGACAGTGAACTCTGTCTTGGTCACATTTTGATGGCCCAGCCACCTTGACCGGTACTGTAATTGTTCCGTGAATTTTTCTGTCACCCTGCTTCTAATACAATCCATTATTCCCTCTTGTAAATGTGTCTCAGTTTGCTGAGAGAATAATGTGTAACACACATGAATACAACACCCCAAACAAATGTGACTTTTTGGAAAAGCAACATCAGAAATCGCCTCATTAAAAATAGATTGCAATAAGGGATTTCGAGCACCAGTCGACTGCGATATTACTTCAGTTACTTCATCATATCAAAACCTCACATTGCCTGCATTCTCACTGAAGCATTTCTTGTCAGGAAAAGTTCTCAAGGTCAGAGAAACTGTTCCACTGCCTGCACCAGTATTTACTGATAAATAAAAAGAAATTAATTCTGTATGTGAATTGTTATTCCCCTTTTGTTTGCCAAAATGAAAATCTGAAATTAGCTTAATTAAGAGCAGTAAGCAGTCTATTGCACAACTTACACTAAGTCACATTTGTAGTCCCTGAATCTTCTGTTAGCTCTGAGTTCAGTATTTTCTTAGGGGTGGGGTAGATACTATATAAAAGAGAGAGCGTGAGCTTTAAGCATAGCAGCCTGAATGCTAAAGGTAGATGCAAACTGGGTATGTAATCCATCATATAAGTAAGTCTTTGTATGTCTGCGAAGACTGTAATTCTCTACGTGACACTAGCAACAGAGGATGCAGCTCCATTCATTGCATGAATGGTTAAACCCTTTTTTTTGTGAAACAGTCTCCTCATGAGCATGTCGCCTGATGGAACCGAGCAGCCGCGCAGGATTCAGCAATAAGCACAACAAACAACCCCCTGAGGCGAGAAAGAACAGAAGCCAACAGACACGCGTATACCAAAAGAACAAGGTTAGAGATCATCAAGTATGGTAATGAGAAAGTAGACACAGGAAAAGTGGAAGTACTGTGCAAAAGTATTGAGCACCATTCATTTCTTTATATTTTTCTTGGAAAATGAGAAATTGATGCAGTGATTTACTGAAATGTGCAAACATAAGATTGAAACTCGGTATTGTATAAGATATTTTCCAGATAGTTTGTTCCTAATTCCATCAATTTTTACAAGATCGCAAACACCACTGATTGAAATGCAGTGACAAATCATGAGAGAGTGTTTTACAGATGTCTGCAGATGTTCACTACACCGCGTTCCAAATTATTATGCAAATTGTGTTTAAGTGTCATAAAGATTAATAAGTTGTTTTTCAATTAAACCCATGGATGGAATTGTGTCTCAGGACTCTTTGTATCACTGAAATCAATCTCGGACACCTATGATCACTAGTTTGCCAGGTGGGCCCAATTAAAGGAAAAACTACTAAAGAAGGATGTTCCACATTATTAAGCAGACCACCATTTTCAAGCAATATAGGAAGGAAAAAGGATCTCTCTGCTGCTGAAAAGCGTGCAATAGTTGAATGCCTTGGACACGTAATGAAAACCTTAGATATTTCACGAAAATTTAAGCGTGATCACCATAATGTTAGGAGATTTGTGGCTGAGTCAGAGCTCACATGGGTTCGTGCAGATAAAGGCACAATGATGAAGGTTTCTGCCAGACAAATACATCAGATTAAGAGAGCAGCTGCTAAAAGGCCATTACAAAGCAGCAAACACGTATTTGAAGCTGCTGGTGCCTCTGGAGCCCTGCGAACATCAAGGTGTAGGATCCTCCAGAGACTTGCAGTTGTGCATAAACCTTCTATTCGGCCACCCCTAACAAATGCTCACAAGCAGAAATGGCTGCAGTGGGCCCAAAACTACATGAAGACTAATTTTCAAACAGACTTCTTCACTGATGTGTGCAGTGCAACCGTGGATGGTACAGATGGACGAAGTGGAGGATGGTTGGTGGACGGCCACCATGTCCCAACAAGGCTGCGTCGTCAGCAAGGAGGTGGTGGAGTCATGTTTTGGGCCGAAATCACAGGGAGAGAGCTGGTCGGCCCCTTTAGGGTCCCTGAAGGTGTGAAAATGACCTCTGCAAAGTATGTGGAGTTTCTGACTGACCACTTTCTTCTATGGTAAAAAGGGAAGAACTGTGCCTTCTGCAACACAACCATCTTCATGCAAGACAATGCACCATCTCATGCTACAAGGAATACCTCTGCATCATTGGCTGCTATCGGCATAAAAGGAGAGGAACTCATGGTGTGGCCCCCTTCTTCCCTGACTTCTGTCCTGTTGAGAACCTTTGGAGCATCCTCAAGGAAAGAAATATGAGGGTGGGAGGCTGTTCACATCGAAACAGCAGCTCTGGGAGGCTATTCTGACATCCTGCAAAGACATTCAACTTTCCAAAACTTTCCAAAAACTTACAAGTTCCATGGATGCAAGAATTGTAAAACTGCTATCAAATAAGGGGTCCTATGTTCACATGTAACTTGACCTGCTAAGATGTTTTTGATTGAAAGTGAAATTGATCTACTAATGCTGCAACTTCAACAAATGACAATTTTCAATTCTCTACAACCTATAAAATCTTTTGAAATTCTGTGCGTAATAATTTGGAAACTTAAAATGCACTGTTTTACCCCTGTTTCCCTTCCTTAACATCCACCCCTCCACCGGCAGTAGATCACAGGTGTCGAACTCCAGGCCTCGAGGGCTGGTGTCCTACAGGTTTTAGAAGTGTCCTTGATCCAACACAGCTGATTTAAATAACCTCCTTAACATGTCTTGTAGTTCTCCAGAGGCCTGGGTGACCCAGGGTGATATCTAAAACCTGCAGGACACCCTGGGTCTCGAGGCCTGGAGTTCAACACCCCTGCAGTAAAATGGATGAACTCAAGGGCCAGAACTATCTATCAAGTCCTGTGCCGGGTGTTTGCTGAATTTTTTCCCCCATATCTCAACTCTCCTATTTCTCCAATTTCACAACTTTCAAATTCAATGGCAGTTTTCTCAATTCTTTAAGGCCACACAACATTCCATGCCATGATAAGACAAATGCATTAGTTCATGAACTGCTTTTTAATTGTTGCTGCAAAAGCACAATGTTTACTGGTCTTGTTTTAAGTGGATGCTGTTTGATGGGGTCTGCTTAATTTCCTTTAATATGCCCTCTTCTTGATATCTATGCAGACGTTTCCTGCAACCGTCTTTTGCCCATACCATCTATTCCAGGTCAGCCACAATCTGTCCATCTGGCCACATTGATACTGTTGCAGCTTGCTCAGATTGATCTGCAGCCTGAAGGATGTAAGCAGCAACCACAGAGCTAACACTAACAAAAGTCAAAAAATCAAATAAAAAAAAAAAAAAAAATATCAGTTATGGTGTGCAATTTCAAGTTCTGGCTGAATTATTTATTGCTGTTTCCTTTGTTGTGATTTGTTGTTCTCTGTGTGTTGTTTGCAATGTCCCAGCTGAACTGCTGCTGAGGCAAAATATGCCAACTGTCACAGGTTTGCGGTCCACAGTAAATCCTGCTTTAAACAGAGTACATTAGCTCGGCATCTCTGGATATAAGTAATTCTAATATAATCTTTCTTTCTTCATCAGGGAGATGATTCTTACTGTGTTTATTGTGGACCTCTGATATTGATACACTTACATGTAAGAAGTCATTTTCTTGATTACCGCAGTGATAGGTTTTAACAGCAAAGCATCTAAGTTAAATAAGAGGTGCTGCCTATACTCAGATTCACATCTACAGTTCTCTGTTTACCTTCTTGACATCCAGACACACACATACTTCCAAAAAGGAGACTCAGAGGAAAACCTATCTCCTGAAAACTACTAATCAACAATGAGTCACCCAACATCTTATCAAATAGTTATTGCTGCATCACTCTTCAGTTTTCTTTGGGCTTTTTTTCCCCATTTTCAGCTTTAAGCACAGTGCTGCCTAAGAGTGATTTCAGTGATAAAACATCGCAGGAGAGATGAGTACTAACAAAGGTGACTCATGCTTCTGAAACCTTTGGGGCAAATCATGATTCCATAACTCATCTGAAACAGTATTTCATAAATTTTCTTCTTTTTTAAATGCACTCTTTCAAGTCTCCCATGTCTGTGTCTGTCTGTGCACAAACTACTACTGTCTATAGTACAGAGAGGTTATATAAGACTGTATTATCTATAACAACATGTGATTATATCTATATCACAGGATATTTTTACTATATATATTGATATGCATAAACTAAAAAGAATTGATTGGATACATTTTACACAAATTTTAGCAACTAGGATGCAATTGTTATAAATTTTAGAGCCAATACAACATGATGGATGTAGCTACTGTGTTACACTGTGTTTGTAAATTTGTGGACCCAGATGCAGGACGTGTGAATCTGGAGCTGGCTTTAAAACTTTAAACACAAGGTGATTACAAAGTCCAGAAAACCAGAGAATAAACAAACACATGCCTGGGAATCCAAGGTTTCCAGAAATCATTAAATGTAAGAATACAATATTTGGAAACAGACTGCTTAAAGGGACATTCAACAATGGAGGAGACTGCAACAATATATACAAAAGATAACGAGGGAAGTGGAAACCAATAGGGAACACAGCTGCAGACAAGTGACATGGAAGTAAAACTCAACACACAGAGACTAATGATTGCCAAAAGAAAAAAAGGAAAGATGCACAGATGAACAGGAAAACAGGTGAAAGACACAAAGAGACAAGACTGAAGGAACAGAATGGGAACACGAAAGGGAACTAATAAACCTCAAGTGATATATAACGAAGCTAACAACAAAAGGCAAAAAATCCATTAAAATTAAGGAAATGATTCTGAGATTGTTTCACAATTTGTAGGTGCAGTTTTTTGCACATTGATGAACGTCTGCCTCTCTAAGATGCTGTTTGTAGACCCAGTGTTACTGACCCGATGCCAGTCAACCTAATTAGTTGCAAAATGTTCCTCTGAAATCTTTTTTTTTTTTGAAATGTTCTTTTTAGTATCACCACTTCCATCTTTTCTTCCCAACTTTTGAAATGTCTGCTATAAAATTTTAAATGAGCTTATATTTTTACATGAAATGTCTCAGTTTAAACATTTGATGTTGTCTCTGTTCATTTGTGATTGAAATATGGGTTTGTGGAATTTGCAGTCATTGCATACTGTTTTTTGTTACATTTAGATCTAAAGGCACCGTACAAACAGTATGAACATAACAGAGCAGTTCTGTTCAGTGACTTCCAGTAGCTACATTTTTTCAGGCACAATTTTGCAACTTTCAGTGATTTTTTTTAAATGCTAGTTAAGCTAGCATAGTAATTTATAATTAATGCAGATGTTTTCTCAAAATTGATTGGTCTTGACTGTTTTGCCAGCATCTCTGGAATGATTCAATGGAAATTGACCATCACAAATGCACTAAAGACATGTGTATGGCTAGAATTGCAGCAGTGAAAACACCAAGTCTAGTTCACATGTATGGCACAAATAGGTCACAAAGAGATAAACCTAACTCTTAATCCGAATACGTAATTTTTGTCTTTATGAAATTGTTCTCTAACGATTTGGTAATCAGGGGACATAAAATAAATATTCTTACACATATACAAACACGTAAGGTGGGGTAGGGTCAGGTGTGTTACTTATGATGACCTCAGAGGGTTAAACCAGATGAAGAGAAAGAAAATACACAAACAGATATGGGAGAGGATAGACGCAGGTAGACAGCAGGTGTTCTGAGTAAAAAAAGAAAAGTATGAGCCAATTAAGATTAGCATAGAAAAATCTTAAGAAACTGGACGCCTAGGATGGCTCCCTGCGTGCAACCAAACCTGTTCTGCTTTCAGGCAAAGTAGCTTGGACTGCTATTTTTAAACCTTACTCTGAAAACACTTCAATAAAAAGAAAACTTGTTTTGTTGACTGCAGAACAATTTTTACATGTAAGCATTTAACTGAGGTGTCTTTTAACCTCTCTCTAAAATCAACCAAATCATAGACAGGCTGACTTGAAACATTTTAAGGATTACCTGAGATTGCATAGGTCATGGTGAGGGTGAAGAAATTCTTCAGCTGAAATGCTTTTTCAGACTGTGGCCACAAGAACACAATAATAACACAACAGTGAAGCTGATACTGTTATGTCTGGACAACCCTGTGTTAAGGAAACTCTGTTTATTTGTTCACTGTACTGCAGTGAGTGTGGAGCCTTTATGTGTTTGGTGTAGAAGCTGCTTGCTGACTGAGAAAAAACACTGACATAGGCTGTCTGTTTTTAGGTCTTTACAAGAACAATAGATTTTGTTATTAAAATATAATATTTAACCTACGAAAATAATACATAGATTTGAATAAACCACAATTCACCTAGATTGATGATCATTTTATAATGATCATATCATATTGTACATATTATGTGACTTCATCTCACTATCAATGATTAATAAGTAAAATGATTTTCTTACAGAAAATCCTATTAACTTATTAAATTACATTATAAATTAGTGTGACGGGACAATGAAAAGCATTAACTATTTCCAGTAACAGATACTGAAACATCACCAATATTTCACCAATAAACAGTGAAGGAAAATGTCGATGGACTGTCAGTAAAGTAAAAGCCAGTAATTAGTGCCGTGAAGAGAGATTTTCTTGCTCTTAGCTGACAATTACCAGCAAGAGCCATATGGATTTAATGCTTCATCACTGAAGACTGTGGTTCTACACTCCCCTGCAGCACAGTTTGTTGTTATTCCTATGTCACAAAACACTGCTTTTTAGTAAAGGCTGTAATACTGGAATAATTAGAAAGAACTATTAAGTATTTAGAAGATGCTTAAAGGAAGAATATTTAGAAATTAACAAAGCATTTGGATAGCGCATTTGCCCAATACCCAATTTTATATTTAATACTGAATTAATTAATACTGAAAATATTCAAAAAGTCTGTAGATCATATGTAAAAAAGAAAATTAATAAAAAAGTCTCATAAATGTGGTATGGGTAGGGGGTACACTGATAAAAGCAACTACAAGATATGTAAGCGTGTCATTAATCTGTATTCTATTATTTCAGTTCAAACAATCATTGTGAAACCTACGTGTTTGTTGTTTAACATTTCTGTGTGTATCTGTTTTTCTCTGTTGCTTCAATTTAATAAAAATATCAGAGAAAAAAAAAGTCTCATAAAATTTTGTGTAATGTTTTTTCTCGATATCACCAAAAATATCTAGTAATATCTGGAAATAGAAATATTGTTATTGATTATATATAGATATATAAATCTATATATAATATAGTGTTAGTTGGTAAATTTAAAAAAGATGTTATAATGCATACTGGGGTAGCTGTAGCTCAGGAGATAGTGCAGGTCACCTACTTATCAGAAGGTTGGTAGTTTGTTCCCTGGCTGCTCCACTGCCAACTATCCTTGGGCAAGATACGAACCCCAAGTTGCTCTCTGATGCATCCATGCGAGTGTGAGTGCGTGTGAATGGTAGATAGAAAGGACTTAAGCATAGAAGAAAGTGCTTGTGTGAATGAGGCGTGCTTTATAGAAATACTAAATAAGAATCTGTCCATTCACCGTTTATTCAGGAAAGAAATGCCAGACTGTTGATCCTGTTCATGTGCAGTGTCCAACTGGACCCAATCAACTTTCTGGAATTTTAAAAAAAATGCTTTGATGATATCCAGAATTGACATCAAAATGTTTTTTATTTGTTTATTAGTTTGTTGGCTGTTTTTTTTTTTTTTTGTTTTTTACTGTTTGGATGTTTCGCCTCCTGCAGACATGTTGCTACAGTTAGTTTGTCAACAAGTATCCAGTTGTGTTCGTAGCTTCATGGTGAATCCAATAGTCACTCGCTTTCACATCACTTTTCCAGTTAGTTAATTAACCGTGCTGGAAAGAAAACTAATGAGACAAGAGTAACTGGTTGCTATGAAACAACAATTTCACATCAATACAATCTGTTCACTTATTTATAAAATGAATGTTGATAAGCAATTAACGAATAATCTAACTATAATACTCCCAAATAAATCAAGAGGTAGTCATTACTGCAAACTGTAAAACAAAACTTTTCATTGGATAATTTCTTCTGTGGTAATCAAGGTGAAATCTCTGGGGTAAGAAAATGAAGCTTTTGATCTTTTCAGAGTGTTACCGAAAGAAATAAAGACAAACGAAAAAGGTTTTCACCCTCGTGGATCTTTGAATGCAGTTTGCTAACCAAGCTTGAAGATTTTAGATGACAACTAAAACATGGTTTTATGTCAAAATGATGTTTAATTTTCATGCTTCAAAATGCAGAGTCCTGTCATCATGGTGACTACTTCCATCTTTTATATACAGGCTTTGGTGGTAATTTATTTCTTGTGTTTTTCCCATAGTAACACGAGAAGCAGGCTCCCCTTGCTTGACTGTGCATCCTGCCACATCACAAACTCCTCAAGAATGGCTCAGGAAACATAACACAGTCCATGTACTGCACAGTCTGCAGGTCCCAAAGGATCTGCTGCTTGTTTCAGAGAGAAGGGTGCCTGTAGTACACAATACGTGTGCTATACATGCAGACAAGTCGGGGCTGATTAGTGGTTACTGTATACTGCCCACTCATCTTTTTCATTTCCTTTATTGCGTTTATTCGTTTTTAGATTTTTTTCAGTTCATTATTAAAAGGTTATTCTGTTTCTCTGCTTCTTCAGCTCACTCTTTACTTTCTCATTACATGTTTTAGAGTTAATGACCCCAACAAATTAAAATGTACAAAGGGGACTTTCTCTCACACTATTTCATACAGATACAAACTCGAAATGTGCTTTAGGCGAGATTAATTGTAATGTTATGTTCTATGAGGCGAACAAACGAATCACAAGAAACCTGGAGCACAGTACCAGCATCAGCTCTGCTCTACTCACTGTTGAAAACTGCCATTAACTTCAAAGCATAATCTCCCCGTGCGTCCTATAAAATGCCAATTAAACCTCTGTAGAGAACATTTTGCTGAATCCATTCTGCAGCAGCCACAGCGCAGCGTGGTCATCACAATCCTCCCGGTGCAGAATTAGTACAAATTCGTCATGTAGCATTCACATCCTGCCGCCTGCTCATGGCAGGACTCTGAGCTGTCCCAGGTGTCACTGTATATCCCCCTGTTAGGCTGCACCTAATGACACTCATTGCCCAGCATCGAGAAATATGGTCATTGAGCACTGCTAAGCAACAGACATTCACACTCTTCTGAATAAAATCACCTCCCCAGCGAAATGGACACCACTTGGCTGGGTAGGCCGCTGTTGCCTCTCTCAAGTCTCATCAACATGACTTCCTCTAGTTAGAAAGTTATCTCAAACTGAGATCTCAGTTAGTTTTTGCATTTCAGAGACATAGGACGCACATCTCGGCAGATCTGTGATAGTGTTGACCCGCAGCACCCAGGCAGCCTTTACTAATGGTCAGCCTGTCGACTCTTGGCTCTGAAAACTGAAAACTGGCTTAGCTGTTTTCCACCTTCACTTCTGTCTGGACACCACACGATTTGCCAGGATTTTTATGGCATCTAACTTCAGCACACTTAACTTAAAGCTAATCAGGCCTTTTGTAGGTACTTACATATTTGAAACATTCATCAGAAATTGAAATTCAACAGAAAGATTCAAGATTTCCAGATTAGGTCCCAGAGAGTAGAACCCCCAAATGGATTCTATCTTATTTAAACTCCTGACATCAAGGACTTCGTGTTTCCTTTGCTACTGAAGTGTGGTACCATCGTGTTAAGACTTTAAAGAAGGCCTTCAAAAGAAAATAACTTATGGATGCCTGTGAGCAGGAAATGGATTTTAAAAAGAAGAAAAATCATCTTTATGTTGTGTTTATTCCCAATGACGTATTAAGCCAAAAAGTACAAACTGTTCAAGATTGTTTAAAAAGATAAAAATAAAGAAGTCTCCGGTAATCTTACAATTTCTTAGAATATCTGCAAGTAATTATTACAGCTGTTGAACAATGAACATATGGGCCAAGATCAAGAAACTAGGAATGGCATGCTCTAGTCTAGACAGACATACAAGAGACAGAGTAACAAGTCTGCAGGTGTGATGCAAATTCCCAGGAAAAAACGTCAAACCAATTTTGAGCTGTGGTGCTACTGTTGCCGTTGCTTTTCTCCCTCAGGAACAGGACAGCTTGCATTCATTGACTCTACTAACAGTTCCATGTTATATCAAAGGGTTCTTGGCGATAAGGTGGGGACACGTGTCACAAAATCAACAGGATAATCATCCTACGCACACTAACAAATTCACCAAGGAACAGCTCCAAAAGTAGAATCTCAGGCTTGAGCACTGGTCTAATTAAAAGGGACGTTTCCCCTCTAATACATCAACATAAAGTCTCATTTTCTTTTATCTATTTGAAATTGTATTCATCAAAACGTATGTTTGCTTTTGAATGTTCGTCCCTATTTTGCTACAGCAGTCAATCACATGGCAACTCAATGCACCGAGGTGTGTAAGACATGGTCAAAATGACCTGCCTGGCACCAGATGCCACATTTATTACTTCCAGGCTGGACTAGATCTTAATGACCTTGTAGTACCATATCACCCTATTAGAGCACTTCGCTCTCGCTCTGCAGGCCTACTTGTTGTTCCTAGAGTATTTAAAAGTAGAATGGGAGGGAGAGCCTTCAGTTTTCAGGCCCCTCTTCTGTGGAACCAGCTTCCAGTTTGGATTCGGGAGACAGACACTATCACTACTTTCAAGATTAGGCTTCAAACTTTCCTTTTTGCTAAAGCATATAGTTAGGGCTGGACCAGGTGACCCTGAATCCTCCCTTAGTTATGCTGCAATAGATGTAGGCTGCCGGGGATTCCCATGATGCATTGAGCTTTTCCTTTCCAGTCACCTTTCTCACTCACTATGTGTTAATAGACCTCTCTGCATTGAATCATATCTGTTATTAACCTCTGTCTTTCTTCCACAGCAAATCTGTTATCCTGTCTTTCTTCTCTCGCCCCAACTGGTCGCAGCAGATAGCCCCGCCCCTCCCTGAGCCTGGTTCTGCTGGAGGTTTCTTCCTGTTAAAAGGGAGTTTTTCCTTCCCACTGTCGCCAAAGTGCTTGCTCATAGGGGGTCATATGATTGTTGGGTTTTTCTCTGTATCTATGAAGCGCCTTGAGGCGACTTTTGTTGTGATTTGGCGCTATATAAATAAAATTGAATTGAATTGAATTGAATAGATGGGCTGGACTGGGTACTTCAGAAACAATCTACTGGGATTTTCCCACAGAACCATCTCTAGGGTTTACAGAGAATGGTCTGAAAAAGAGAAAATATCCACTGAGCAGGGTGAAAATGTCTTGCTGATGCCAGACTGCTCTGAGCTGATAAGAAAGCAACAGGAACTGAGATTACCACTCATTACATCAAAGACAGAGTATTTCTAAATGCACGTGTTAAACCTTAAAGCATTTGGCCAACAGCAGCAGAAGACCACATCCGGTGCCACTCCTCTCAGCTACAGGAAATTTACACCACAGTTCACATGGCCCCATCAAAAATTGGACAATAGAAGATTGGAAAATCTTTGCTCGTTCTGATGAGTCTCGATTCTTACTGTGACATTCAGTCGGTAAGGTCAGAATTTGGCTTAAATAATATGGAAGCATGGTGCTGGTGTAATGCCATGGCAGACCTTTTCCTGGCACGCTTTGACCCCTTAGTAGAAACTGAGCATTGTTCATGTTCATCCATTTATACCGACAGTGTAGACATCGTCTGACGGCTGATTCCAGCTGGATAACACAGCGTATCGCAAATCTTGAATCACCTCAAACTGGTTTCTTGAACAGGACAATGAGTTACATGAGTTTATATTTGTATGTAGGTCAGAATATGCACACATTTCTTCTGATCTAGGGAAAGCAGGCTTAAAGCGAGAGCGAAAGGAGCTAAGATGGCTTGTTTCAGACGGAGGATGACCTGAGGGGGCTGCACCAAGGCCCGGTAAAAGGTAAACAACAAAAAAACTGTGACTCATACAAAGTATGAAAAATTGGAGCAGGGATGAACATGAGTCCAGATTGCATATTGAAGTGATGTGAATTTTAAACAGAGTTCATTCAGTTCTGTTTTATAAGGACGTATGAGACAAACACTCACAAGAAGCGTGAACTCCATTTTTCCACAAAACAACATTACATGTTTTGCCATGTTTGACATGTTTTTGGAATGATAGAAGACACCATTTTCCTTATAATGTTGCTCAAATGTACCACATTTACATAGAGGCGCTCTATCAATGAGGTGTTCATGGAAAATTTGCCTGAAATGCCAGCCGTTTCTATGGGACGCACTCACGTTTCTTCATGCGGCTGACTGGATTGTAAGGCCGACCACCTGCATGCATAATTTTTCGGCGCTCTCTAAAAGTGTGCATTGCATAATCAGTGCAGCACCGTGTTAATTCCTTTTCATTGTTAAATTAAAGTAGTATGACCTTGTCCTACAATTCAGAGCAAAATAAGTTCACATGCACCCACACTGTTTGTGGTTTATAATGCAGGCGATACTGTGAGAATTAGAGCCCACGCCACGCTGCTTTATTTGTTTTTTCCAACCTATGTAACTCTACTGTCACTGTGCTTTTACACTGTATTTGTATTTCACCCTCTGGGGGTCCCACATTTAGTATCAGAGGCACTACTCGTGTATCAAAAACACTAGCGGACCACACACTGTGCGCAAGCCACCGACGCCGATTTCATGCTGCTGTTCCGTGGCAATAACTCATACGGGAGACCACACACTCCCACTCTTTCTACAGATGGAATAAAGTGGTTGTGATAAGACCGTGTGGGAGTGTATTACAGTGCAGAGCAGCATAGTGAAGATGACTGTCAGGGTCCAGCGGGAGAGAATTAACAGCAGGTGGAGTAGCATTGGTCATCGGCGCTCTCAATGTATGTGCTGAGAAATTACATAAAATACCTGTGCAGTGTTATACGCAGGCCCTTTATAGGAATTACATGTCAGAGACTTCAGGGACATAACAATAAGATGAAAAGTAAACGTTCTTTGTGTCTGAGCTGCAAGCAGGAACACCCAGCAGTTTGGCAGCTGTATAGTATGCCATGCTGACTCACAGCCCGGGGCGGCCATAGTGGATCAAAATGCAACCAGCAGCCAAAGGATGACGTGAGCTAAATGTCAGATCTTTGTTGCACAGTCCACTTTAATCCCAGACTGCTGGGAAATACGACTTGGATTCAGGTGATGACGTTCACAGGAAGCTCTCAGTGTAACACACTTTAGGACAGAAAACGTTTTGGATAACTCCTACTGACCATCCCACAGATTTCCTGTGCACGCTCATTTGTTGCTACTGAAATGCTCATCATTTTCAAAGGGTTCGACAACACTCTGGTGATTCAGCATGAAGGAAGAATGCGACAGCAGTAACGTGCGACCTGTTGTGTTGTAGAATCACAAATCAGATAAACATATGTGACTTGCAAATTCACTTGAACACCAGTTCAAGTTGGAAAAAAAAAAACACCTTGGAAGGTCGAACAGAACTTGTAACATTGTATTAAGCTATAAGTGTTGGTTACAGTGTGTAGTGCAACCTAGATTAGTTATTGATAGCAAGTCAACAAGCCAGGTAATGTGATCATTTGGGTGGAGACAACTGTTAACCTGCAGCTTAAACAGACAATAACATCTTGTTTTATTAAACCTATAGCAGCATAAAAAAACCCCAGAACACATCGTCTTTGTTCTGATGTATCCACAGAGGCCCAAGCATGTACCGGTTATTTGCTTTTTGATGCTGTTGAGTTGGGGTTCTTTGGGGATTCACGTGCTTTTGGAAAGAGCTAAAAGTAGCCATTTTTGTGCCAGTTTTCAGTTTTTGGGATTGTCTCCATGTGTCAGCTCCAGATTTTATTGACAGGGAGCACATAAATGCACAGACAAAATTCATTGTAATGTTACAGCATGCTGACAGGCCAACGACTGCAAACACAGAAGCTCTTCAGTGAGTACCAGCTTACTCTTAGATTAATTTTTAAACAAGTAGTTGCTTTGAGTTACTAAAATGTTTATCAGTTGCAGATATTTCCTGTATTGTGTCAAATCTCTGTTTTCTGGCCAGACATGCTGGGCTCCTTCAGGCCTCACTGTCACCTCACTGAGTGTTGGCTCTCTTCTACAGCAAATCTGTTATCCTGTCTTCCTTCTCTCTCCCCAACCGGTCGCAGCAGATGGCCCCGCCCCTCCCTGAGCCTGGTTCTGCCAGAGGTTTCTTCCTGTTAAAAGGGAGTTTTTCCTTCTCACTCTCACCAAAGTGCTTGCTCATAGGGGGTTATATGATTGTTGAGTTTTTCTCTGTATCTATGAAGCTCCTTGAGGCAACTTTTGTTGTGATTTGGCGCTATATAAATAAAATTGAATTGAATTGAATAAATGGGCTGGACTGGGTACTTCAGAAACAATCTACTGGGATTTTCCCACAGAAGCATCTCTAGGGTTTACAGAGAATGGTCTGAAAAAGAGAAAATTGTGGGAGAAAATCCCACAATATTATTGTGGGATTTACCTTACAATATAAAGTGCCTTGAGGTGACTGTTGTTGTGATTGGCACTGTATAAATAGATTAAATTGAATTGTTGGCAGACAACTATCAGATTTTTGATGTTCACTTCTGCTTACAGCCACGATGCTCATGAGTCAGAAGGCAGAAGTATTTCAAGTTTTGAAGTTGTACTGATTATCTATTGAGAGGCATTCCTCATATATTAAACAGCACGAAGCATCAATTTAAATGTCCCACAGTTTGTTCTTGTGCCAACAGATGATACAGTGTGGTCTCTCTTGAAACCTTTAACTTTGATTTGTCTTTGTAACTTGCTGTATGTGACATAACCCAGAATTAATGCTTGAAGAAATACTGACCTGTGGTTATGCATCTCCTCAAAGTCATAATATACCGCATTGATATTATTTTGTATAATTTATAAGCAAACCCCACTGCAGTTTAGTTATGTTATATAAAAAGTTAAGTAATATATGTATTGAAGTTGGCATTCGATCCTGGAGTCTTATGTGAGGATGGTAAAAGGTCCTGCGCATATTTATTAATCCCGGTGTAACAAGAGCAAACACGTGGAATTTTTTGGTTTGTTTGATTGTTTTTGGTCATTTTTGACAAACAACTGGAATTTCATATTAACCCCACACATATGAGAAGAAAGTAAAAGCCGTGTTTGTTAAACTTTATATACCAGCTACATTTTCCCATTTTCATTCAGCATGGCTCCTCTTGTAAGCTGCCTAAGAAGGACGCCACCTGGACTCAGTGCCCCTCTGCAACAAAGAGGCACTACGGTTCATCAAGCAACAGCTCACCGAACCACACTCGAGTCTGAGTGAGGCGCTCTGCGCTCTGTTTCGTCAGTGCTGGAGTGGAACAACCAGTCATCGCAACACCGAGAGACTCTGGCTGTGAGAGCAGGGCTCCCTCCCTGCGGGATGTGAACACACACACACACACACACACACATATATATATATATCTAGGTTTCTCTCTTCACACAATGAGAACATGCTTATAAAATGCTGTCCACATGCACTGACAGTGTTGTGATGGATGAAATCAGTGGTTTAATGGGGAGAAAGAACAGCACAGGGCACTGAAGCTTGAAATAGAATCTGTTCTGTTTGTTTTTCTCAGACTACCTACGTTTCATAGCTTCTTCTGCTGCTGCTGTAGCTAGATGTTGCTTACCTCAGCCGCAAGCTTATTGCTCTTGTGAGGTAGATATCTCTTTGGAAGAACTAAAAGCACAAAGTCAGCAATTACAACAGCATCTTGCATAGTTCTTTAAATAAGACTACAATACTGTAGCATCAGGAGTAAATTATGTGATTTATCTTAGGTTTTTGGTTTTTTTCCATCCATCCACAATCAGGATACCAGTTTGCACTGGTACCATGCATTAGTAAACTTCAGGAACATCCGGTTTTTAATCAATTTCACCTGCTCTGGATATGAGGGAAAGGGACAACAGATGCACTGCTATATTACAGATGCACTGCAATATAGCCCCCCCCCCCCCCCCCCCCCCCCCCACCAAAAGGGAATGGTTTTGCAGGTGTGACCACAGATCTTTAGTTTCTCTCCTTAGATCTCTGAGTCTTTGTCACTGCTGGAAACAATGTGTTAGGTAAGTCCAAAATATGAATCTCAAATTCTTGACTCACAATTGGGACACGTAGATTAAACCACCTCTATCCAGACTCTAAATGTAGCTTTTTGTTACGTTTGTTAACCTGGAAACACACCACCTTCTTATTAGCTCTGCTCACCTTAGCAAAACAGCCTTACCGTCCATGAAATTTCATCATACAATTGTGGAAATGAATCCAATTGGACCAGAAAGACCCCTACACAGGCATGCACCAAGTCATGCTTGACAAAAGCACAGATAGCTTCACTTTTATCTTTAGTGCATCATTGAGGTTATTTTGATAGACATTAGAAAATCTCTCTTCAGCGACTGAGAAAATTCTGCTGTTATCACAGGCTGAGAAGCACTTCTTACAAATAAGCAGACTGGGCATGTTACACTCCTTTATATCTTTTTATTTATCTATTTATTTATTTTTAGGATGAAGTCACAGGGCCAAACTGGGCTGCACAGAGGGACCTCATGCAAACAGTTTATCCTCTGAGCGTTGAAAACAGACCAACCGGCTCCGGAGTGAGTGACTCCCACAGTGAGCATCAGCACCACAGAAACACATTCCCATCGATCTGCGTGGAGACCTCCATCAAGCTCCCGGTAGGACACTCTAGCAAAGTGAAAATAATCTACTTGCTACAAAGTGCAGCTAGGGTAAGCGGCTCAAGTTATTTTTCAGTGAGAAGTCAGACACTATATTAACAACTTTCTTGTTTTCAGAGGAGCAGCAAATATAAATTCTGCCAACATAATGAGGAATTACAGCTATCAGCTGCCAAACAGACTGGCTGTAATTCACAGCATCGTTTTGATCATGCATACTGGGGATGAAAAAAAGTATCAAGTGAGAAAACCTCAGAGGACATTAGAACTTGCTGGATGTACCCAGGTAACGTAACGCTGTAGCCAAGGGGATAACAACAGAAGAATCATGTAGCAAAAGCCTTGCTCGTTCTTTAGATCAGTGTTTTTCAATTAAAATACTATAAAAAAAAAAACATCAAAGAAAAAAATCTGTACATTGTTACTTCACATTCCAGATGCAAATGCTACATTATTTCTTACAAATATGAGAGGATCGTCTCATTGAACTCAGCATCGTACATTTAAATATTCTGTGCCCGTGTTATGACATTGGTGACATGGGAAACGCTGATAGTCATTTTAAACATTTTACAGGTGATGAAGTAACACATAGCATTTGTTTGTGTGTGTGTGGTTGGAGGGGGGTGTAAATAAGTATTGAACATGTCACCAATTTTCTAAGTAAATATATTTATAAAGGTGCTATTGACATGAAATTCTCACCAGATGTCTGTAACAACCCATCAGATCCACACATGCACCTGAGCCCAAAGACTTAAGCCAGGTATAAAGACATAAAGGAGTCCAACCTGGAACCAGCAAGGTGTACCTAATAAACATGATGTGAGTTTATGAACATCTCCATTATCTAGTTTTTTTATTGTTTGCAACTTTTTTTGTTGCAGCAAGTCCAATGTTTATCAAGTTTATCACCTCAGTTTAATCCGGTCTTTAAGCGATGACATATGAATCCTGCTTCCGGGTCCAAACTACTCTGCGTTTATCAAGGCTGTTGTGTTTCTAACATGTTTTAATGCTTTGTATCTTGTTCTGTTTAATCTTAACAAGCCCCTAAAAAACGCAGTGATCACTGTCGGCCTCTCTCGGTTTTTATTACCATTGTTTATTTTAAAGCTCATTTTTAGGACCTGACAATGTAACTACGGCCCAGCCCATGCAGCAGTATATTAAAGTTAGGTTGAAACCAAGCACACCATTGTTTTTCTTGTGACATTACCAATAAGTTTGATGTGTCACATGGCCCTCTTTCTATTGAAAAAACAAAAGTTGTATCCAAGATGGCCGACTTCTAAATGCCCGCCATGGTCACACCCATCTTGAGGAGTTTGCCCCCTCACATATACTAATGTGCCACAAACAGGACTTTAATATCACCAACCATTCCCATGTTATTACGGTGTATCCATATAAATGGCCCACCCTGTATATCAGAGTCTGAGGTGTGTGTTCTCAAACAAAATTACAGGGGAAAAAGTAGACCCGATTGCAGGCAGTAATCATTTGTCTGTGCAATATTTTGTGCCAGTCGTTGACACATTTTAGTTAAAATTCTTAAGATGAAACCAACTCCGAGCTGAACCTCGTGGTTCAGGAAAAAGGTCTAAAAAATATCCACTAACACACGTCACAATGATTACTTATAGGACTGGGAAGATTTAGTACATTTTTACAGAATAGAAATGTGGTTATTTTTATTCCATTGCTTCTTAAATGATCTGAGAAGTGAGCTTTAGGTTAAAAAATGAATTAGTCAGTTGTTTGGATTGATGACAATTAAAGTCTTGCCAAATCAGTAAAAAAAAAACAACACTATGGCATTTTTAATTTAAGCCTTTATTCATATCCTTAATTGTACCATAATGTGCTATTAATCATTATAAATGTGCTGCTCAGTGTCTTGTATTATTAATGAGCAAATCACCTGGATTTAAAATACACTGTATACTCCATCATGCACTGCTTGAGAGAGGAAATCATCTAATCCGGTGTCCTTGATTTATGTGTCTATGCAAAGTAATGTGAAAGTCGTGGTTTTCCAGCTCATAACGGCATCAAGAAAATTCATATAAGACTCTGTGTTTATTTTACCTGCACAGCATGAGGTGCAGTAACTGCTGCACCACTGCCAGCCAAGAAAAGCAAAGTTGAACAGTGATGTAAAATATACATTGTATGTCCAGCTCTCCTATCAGTCCTTGAGGTGCATACAGATTGTCCATGTTGGACAACTGAATCTGTATTTAGCTCTTACTGGACTGACCCTCCAGCCCATCTCACACACACACAAACACACAACAATCACTGTCTGCATGCTTCACTTTGCCAGGACTCTACCTAACAATTCCTGTCAAGATTACAGTGTTTATTATCAAACCAGAGGATGACGAGCAAAGCGCTGTTTTTAGCAGCTTGTAGCCCGACTGCAGTATCACACCAATCAGAGGACGTGCATTCTATGTAAATGGATCCTAACACATCTGCATATTGCATGTCAATCACATGTAATATGCCTTTCTCGCCCAAGCATATACCATCTATATAAGTCATACACACCATGACCAATAACACCTCAGCTTATTCAGTAAAAACAGTATGACTTATATTGACAATCAGTTAATATTTACACACTACTTTTCTACCATTAGATCATTTATAGATATTATAAAAACCTTACAGTCCATAAAGACTTGTTTTAAACAGGTGGCCTCATAAAGTACTCTCTCTGAGTGGACTGCTACATAAACCGGCCTCAGTAAGTGAGCACAGGTTCACAAAGCCTGCAAGAAGACGTGTGCTGGAAGTGCCAGTTGCTTTGCAGTGTAATGGAAACTGTGACTGGCACAATAGCTCCAACAGAGATGCAGCATCTGACTCATCTTCACAAAGAGCTTTCATTAGAAAGGACGGGTGATGAATTTATCTACGAGGACACCACTCACTTATGGAGCACTACAAAATAAAAGCATTTCACTTTACTTTTCTGAAAATAGGCTTTCACAGTTTCACTATTGAATCATGTTAAGTTATTCACCTTAGGTTTCCTCTAGCCTTGTATCTCTGTGGACAATAACGATAATAACGTGTTACTACAGAGTACTTCTCAGCTGCAACGGTCAACATTTGTAAGTTACTGGTGCTACACAAAACTGTATTTAAGGTGAAAAGGGTTAGCACTGGGGAAAAACCCACAAACCTGTAAACACTGACTTCCTGCTCGACACTAGACAGCAGTGTTTGAGCGCAGCTAGTCCATGAAGCCGCTGGAGGTTTTTTCATAGCTAAACTTGTCTGTAGCGCAGGGTACTACTATACTGTGTAGCCCTGGCAGGCCTAAACACCTAGAGCACAACATAGAGCTTTTACAGAAGCTGTGTGTTATGCTAACTAATAAAGGTTATGAGTCTACTCTTCCTGTTAGCCATTTTATACAAATAAAAGCAGTTAAATAATCTAAAGAAGGAATAAAAATCTATCCCAGATGAGCCACCACATTAATTATTACTGTTTCATCTGTTTAGTTTTTATACATGCATTTAGGTTTGCTAATTATAGATTTAAGCTAAAGCATCGTTGGATGTGGAAATTTCTGCTAGCATGCTTGTTCTACTAGCTCAATTTATTTTTTTAAATCAACTTAAAGGAGGAATAGCTTTATTTGTTTATCATGCTGATCTCTGACTATAATGTAGGATAAAGCTAAAAGACTCATTGGTCTAGATGCTTGTCTTTGATTAGCTCGTGCTAATCAAATTTGATTAACTCATGCTAATCATCTGCTGTCATGCTAATTGCTAATATGTTACTCTGATTTCGTCATTATTTTCTCTTACATTTGGCTGATATTGTTTATGTAATATGAATTGTAGTTTTGATGGTTCAAACTGTAAAAGAGGAGATTGAAAAATCTTTAATTTGAGGTATAAGACCTTATTTTATATTCGATTATAAAGCATTATGTTTTTGTTTGAAATGTAATTAGGGTTTAAAGTGGTGCTCACACTGATAAACCTTTATTAGACTGGGTGTCATGGAACACTTTGATAATGTTTTGGCACATCATAACGACACAGTGAATAATTACACCATATGTGAAACATTAATATTGACAAGAATTTTGTCACAGTTTGAGTCACTGTCCAAAAATATAACTGGTGACAGTTTTCAGTCATACCCTGAACTGTTCATATCCACTGTATAGACAAATGTTGATATTTCCAGACATTTGGCAGAGATGACTTTCACCTTTTAAGCTGTCTTTAGTCTCCTGGCAACATGAGGCAGGTGTATAAGCTCACCATAGCACGCTGTTGTTGCTCTTCTCCCTCTGAGCAGAGTTTCGGCGAGAACACTTCGCGCTCGCCACATGCTGTCATCACATTTGGAGCAATTAATCATGAGAAATAAATAGAGTGAACTTGCAGGCCGGTCTGAATTGAGGGGTGCTGTGCAGAGTGCTTACAGCTTCATCCTGGCAGCCGAGATGGGCCCCTCAAGACAGCTGCTCTGACAGTCAAGTCAATTCAGTTTTATTTATAAACCTGAAAATCATGACAAAAGTCATCTCAGGGCCTTTATACATACTAAGGCTGAGACCTGCACTAATATCATCACAGCTAGGCTCCAGTTTCAGGCCTCTGGCCTTTTCTCTCATGATCAGGAGTATGATGGTAATAAAAATTAGCTTCTGATCACGACTTGCACTATAACTTTTCCTGGGCCTAAGGCACGCCCAGGTGAGGCTTCCAGATGTAGATGATAGACCAGATTTTAAAAAAAATCATCTGTAAGTATATTAAGTATACATCCTTAATTTAAAGTGCAGCCCTGACATCCAGGGTTTTTCATCCTGCAGCTCTCCCTGTTATTACCACAATTACTATCTCCAACTCCTGTTACCACTGCTGCTGTTACAGTAAAGAATTTTCAGTAGCATTTGAACTGAACTGTATTCACACTGGTCATACATTGAAAAGAATCATTTCCAGTGTTAACTCTATTAAAAACTGTATCTATTCAGTTTTGACCCTATAACTCCAAGTATATCATATTTGATACCTGAGTTTTTAGACCTCTACAGCATCTATCCTAACAGGCTTATATGTTTTTGATACAAAAATGATACAAATTAAAACTTATACAATCAATTTCCCTCTTTTTCGTTTTATGAAAGGTTCAGTAACCTGGGAATTGGCAATTTATCTCAATTTATCTCAGGAAGTTATTTTTAATATAAAATCCAAACAAAGTGAGAAGGTTAATTGCTTTGGTTTCTTTGCAGTGGCCCTCCCACAGCTTGTTTGTTCGCTCATGTTAACCAAAACACTTTTTTTTCTAAATGATGATCAATACTGAAGTAATTCTTTTCCTTTAAAACAAGATTTTTCTTTAAAAAAAAAAAACTAAATTAAATTACTACATTATTTTGGGATTTATGTAGTAAATACAATATATAATTTTATATAATATTTATTCACTTCACTTTATGGGTGATTCTTTTACTTTATCACCAATGAGTATGTGATGCAGTTGGACTCATGGGGTATGCATCGATATTAATAGAAAGATCTTTAAAGATTTATAGTGAGCCAATGATGAATGTACTTGGCTGAATGCTGGCAGGTTTTACAGTAAGATGGTAACCTATCTTATCGATACGGTCATGTGATATTCGGTGTATAGTGTGTGTTTTATACCCCTGTATATGTACATAACCAAGAAAAACAACGTGTAGTACCACATATCTTAATAGAGATCTTTGTACCTCACTTGTATAGTCCCTCGTGTTCACACTGAATTTAATTAGCTTCCACAAACAGCTCATAGTTGACACAGCCCAAATTGGTCCCTTATCTTTGCAGCAGTTTCATTTCACACAAAACTACTTCCACTTTTAGCGGCTGAAATAATGACTGGAAAAACAAAACGGGTTTCATTATTTCTGAGAACAGGTAGGAGTGTAAGAATTAAAGTTCCCACTGTCAGATGAATGTTATTTTTGAGCGTGCCATCCAATCATTGAGCGAACTCATCAAATCAGAGAGAGAAAAGAAAAATCAAAGCTCCACTGCCTAAAGGCACAAACGGCTGGGTCAAATACAACCCACAAGTAAGATTTAACCTACTTGGAGTGTCAGATGAAACCTTATGAAGTCTGAAGTGGCTGGAAAATCACCAAAAAAGATATCAAACTCACATCAAGACACTTTTCTGTGATTGCCTTGACTTTCCAGTTGTACAGTGTCCCCAAGGCACCAAGAAAATAAATGCCATCTGACTAAAACCTACTGTAATATCATTGAGAGTATTGAACATATCAAACTCACTGAACTTCGCTATGACCAGGTGACGGTTTCATCTAATGAAAACTGTCTTTGTCCATTTTGTCCAGTCTGTGCTTCATCGTTGTTTTTTGTTTTGTTTTTTCTCAGAGAAGAAGAAGAACTCTCTTGCTTGATGAAAAAGCAAAGTTTGGTGATCTTGCAGGCTTGTGCTCTAAGGCACAGAGTCGTTTGCTTTCAGGTCAGATGTGCATTTTAGGAGCATTCAATCATTGGGTGGATGACTAATTTCTAACATAAAAAATTTGGTGGTTTTCAGTAAATCAGATGGATTTGTGCATTTGTTTTTGGACCGTTTTTAACTCTGGATTGAGACATATTTGACACAAAAACAAACACTAACATGGCAACCCCAGAGTGGAGCTCTGTGGCACAGAGAGATCAGATATATGACCCTTAGAAATCCTGGAAACAAATTTTAATTACCTTCATTAATTTGACACAAATTTCTTTTAAAAAGGTAAATATCAGGGTACCATGCCAGTAAATACACTATATCATATTAGTTATGTTAATCATTTATATATATTATGCAGTACTGTGAAAAAAGTCTTGGTTCCACCTACATTTTTAAAAATATTTTACTATAAAAATGGGAAATTGGTGCAGTGAGTTATAGCCAACATAAATGCAGATACAGTAGATAAAACAAAAACAGCAAATGTGCAATTCTCACTTGCACTTGAAAGTCGGTCATCTTTATTCTTCAACGCTGCCTCGACTCTCTCAGTCAAGTTTTCCTGTAATTTCTTTAAGTAGCCTTCAAGAATAATTCTCCAGGCCTCTTGAATGACTTTCAAAGCTCTTCTTTGGATGTCGACTGTCTTTTGTTTTTCTTTCAAGAAAACCCACAGTGCTTAAATAATGTTGAGGTGGATCCTCTGTGGAGGTCAATCCAATCCACACTGTTCCCCTGTGTTTTACTGTCCAGGTGTGCTTTTACACCAGTAGTGCAGTTTGGGATGATTGTCATGCTTAAAGTCACTGTTGTACGTGACCTCCTGCTTACATACTGATGAGGGTTTGAATCATCAACGTCAAATTAGGATTCATCAGTCCATGTGACCTGTTGCAGCTGATTTTCTGTTTGGTTCCTATGTAATTTGGCAGACATCACCCTTTTCTCCCTGTTGCCCTTCCTGGGTTTTTGACAGCCACCAGTTCACAGTAGATGAACTGGAGGACCAGATGTATGTGTCAGGTTCTGTGTCAGCTCTTTCATTTAGTTTTTCTGCTTCTTAAGGGCGTGACTTTCAAACACTGTTCATCTGCTGTAGATAATTTTTAGGTCTGATGCTTCTTCTTTTGCCCTTCACTTCTCCAGTTTCTGGTGCAAAAGTACTTTTGTATTCCATTTAAACTGAGTGATCTTTGGCATTTTCTATAGATTCAACAAAAGAAACAGGAGCATGTTATGTACTTTGCTAAGTTGTCTCTTGTGTTCATCTTATAATCAAAAGAAACACTTTGAAAGACCTTCAGAAAGGCTGGAGGACTTAATCTCAAGAGCACTTTCAGAAAGATTCAAGAAGGTCTGACCCCTTGAAAGTAGAACTGTAAAATATGAAAAAGCTTTTGCACAGTACTGCATGAATTTAGAATAGAATAGAATAGAATAGAATAGAATAGAATAGAATAGAATATTTACATATGTCATCTAAAGTGCAAATAAATCCAATCTGATTTAAAGAAGCGTTCCAATTCAAAAATGAGTAATATATGGCAATGTGTGAAGTACACATACAGTACTTGTTAGTGAGGTCAGTTTATTGTTGTTTTGTGGTTTATCGTGGTGAAAACAACAAAACCATCACAAGACTAACGCGAAACTAATCCTTTAAAATAAAAAAAGGTGGTGGGAGGGGGGGGGGGGGGTCTAAAAGAGGAACATTTATCTGTATCCTTCTTTTTTTAAATGTACCTTTAAATGAATAATCAAACTGAAGTCCCGCTGAATGCTCTGTTCGCCTGGTGTTTTACATTAGAGCACCGCAATTATAAGTCAATGCTGATTTTAACGACTTTTTGCAGAACGGCCTGACTGTGTCAGCTTTATGTTTGTGGTGCATTTCTAAAATGAAATGAAGCTCTTGTAATCAATAACTTTTTGGACAGTGTTCTTTTCTCGTCTCTTTCTTTTCTGCAGGCTGATACAATAATATAATTTCCATCCTGCACAAGTGGACTCAAAACAATTGTGTGTCTAATCCCATCCTCTTCCTCAGTTTAACGCGTCACACCAGGAAGTCAACTAAAGGTCAGACCTTCACATGTTGCAAAGGGGGAAAAAGAGAAAGAAAAGTTGGGCTGTCCTCTAAACTATTGGAACTTAAGAGTATGATAACGCATAAAGAGCGCTGTCTCCCACAGAGCTGCAGTAAATGTGGCCACTTCACCCGACGTGAATATTACAATGGCTCTCGTTGTAGCCTGGAAACAAAAGTAGATCCACCTTCACTGCGCCGTGCTGGTGTCTCTTTTAGGTGTTGCCTGGCCAGCTATGAGCCTAGTGCATTAGTCCTCCTCCCCATAAGAAAATCATCTTGAATAACACCATGTCGAGTCTCTGTGACCTCTGCGTAAAAAGAAGTTCGTTTTCGAGTTTCGGACTTTTTACAATCCCAATCTGGGCTGATTAAAAGGTCGGATTTGTTCTATTTTATTATTTTGCTGAGTTCATTTCAATTAATGCAATTAATTACAAGTCGCTTCAATCTGACATTATGGTTAGTATGATTACTAAAATGCATTACTAAAATGCACTCCGACGGTGGAGCGTAAACAAAGACAAACTCTGTTTACCCCTCCTTCCCAGCTTGAAATAAACCTTTATGACGCACATGCGTCAGAGCCAGGGGCGTCAGACTGATGTGATGTATGTTGCATTTTAGGAGACTCATAAAAATAAATGCAAGGAATGGAAGGAAAGTGGGATGGTTTGTGCCCACAGGCGGGCCCTGCAGCTGTCTTTATTTGTAGCCAAGTTGGAGCAAAGTGTTCACTGTCCTTTTTTTGTTCTTGTGGAAAACCATTAAACCTAATGTAAATATAACCACAGGGACAAAACACACAGTTTCTTTTTAAAAGCAGGATCTGAGCAGGATCTCTTGGAGTGACGTCAGGTTTCAGTTGCTGAACTCTCGTCCTGCCTGCGGCTGCACTCAGAGGAACTGTCTCTTTCAGCACCAACACACCGCCCGCTGCTCTTCTTCCAGCCACAGCTTTGTCTCTCCGGCCTCTCAGGATCAGTCTCGGGGTGTCTCACAGCCTGAACTCGATCTGCTCTGTCAGACTTTCCTGGTGACGCATCGTTAAAAGTTCAAATTGTGCAGCTGCACGAAAAGAAATGATGTATGTTTCCACAGTGCACTCGAGCACATCACGCTACGTCATTCTTCCGCGTAATTTAACCTACAGGTGATGTTCAGGAGCTTAAATCTCACGAGGCTGATGACACACAAAGCTCCATTCTCACCGCGCAATTCCCTTTGGAGCAGGGAGCGAGTGCTGCAACATGTTGCTTAAAACTTTACCTACAGACGTGTACTGTAAATATGTTCCTGCTCTCCCCTAATTGTTGCTGACAGCCCGCTTTATCGCCCTAAAAATGTAACTGTCCTCGTCAAAGATCACAGTGAGCCTGTAAAGATTTATACACATGTTAGAGTTTAGGCTTACCTATGGTGGTTATCACCGTGATGGCAAAGTAAAATGACCCTGCGAATTTCCACTGCACCCCGGCTCTGTGGGGCTCAGCCTCCATGATGATGCTCTCCAGTTTGCGGTAATCATCCTCGCTGATGTTATATTTCCCCTGGAGACGCTTCTCCTCGGCTTCCAGCTGCTCTTTTTCACGCATCTCGAAGTCGGACTCCAGGGCGTCAAAGACAGCGGCCCCGACGAGCAGGTATGTAAACGTGCAAATGATCAGGGACAGGGTCCGCACGTTTTGCCGCTTCATGGCCAACAGGAACCGGCGACCGAGGGGCTCATGTCCCCTCGGATTCTCCGGGAAGACGCAGCAAGCGTGGGGATAGCCGTGTGGACAGCGCCTGGAGGCGGAGGCGCGGAAAGGTGCGCTCCGGTGAACGCCGGAGTTGGAGCCCCCCGCCTTGTTGTGATCCCGGTGGCAGAAGCCCAAATCCTGCTCCTGGTTAGTGGAGAGACACAAGAGACTGCTCGAGCGCCTGGACCAGGAGCCTTGCAGCCGAGAGACCCTGCGCAAGACCTGCCCAAACCAAGTCCTCCCGGTGCGCAGTGCCATCAACAAGCTGCTTCCAAGCTCGTCTGTTGCTCTCTGTTCTCTACGTAGGTCGGAATGAACCACAGAAATCAGCACTGACGGATCCTTTCTTTTTCTTTCCTGCTCCAGTCGAACTTTGTCTGTGAGGAGAATTAAAATGTCCTACAGCCGAGCATCTTCCCGCGGGTCTTTAAGTTTCAGCTAAACAACAACCTGTTCATCCTAACATCTCCGGGATATTTTTAGCTGCCATTCTCCACACACGGGAGAGAGAGGAAGACAGAGAAAACAATCAATTTACTGTCCGCGGAACCCTCAGATCTTCCTCGCAAGCGGCGGACATCCTCATCACAAATGTGCTGAGTCGTCCCTAAGATGGGAGGGTCACGGATAAGGAGAGTGGCGGAGAGTTTGGAGTTGTTACTCACACAATGCACATGAAAGATTCACGGCTCCGTATCTGTTGCTTCATCCGCGCCTCAGCTCAACACTTGTTGTTGTTTTAGGAATGGAAAAAAAATCCTAATAACTATCAAAACAGTTTCCATCGGAACGAAAAGTTTCCTTCAAAGGTAAATGTGTTTAGCAGCTGGAGCTGCAGGAAAAAGACACTTTACTCGTGGAATAAACACAGCTGCTCACAGCGCACTCCGTGTCCGCAGTGGCACTCATGCTCTGTTGCGCACACCGCGCTCCAAAGCTCCTCTCCCGATCTGTATGCTCATCACTTTGATTTGGGACGAAAAAAAAGAAAAGAAAGAAAAACCCACATGTGTGTTTTTACTCCTCGTGTCGGGGTTTCTCAGTTCACCGTGCGTGTCACGAGCTGCTTGTATTTTGAAGGCTCCACATTTGATGTCACCACTCACTCCAGACGCTGCTCGGTGGGCGTCGCTCCTCCTTTTCTCAGCGTTTTTCTCTTTTTCCAAGTGTCACGATTCAGCTCTCAGTCTGCCCACTCTTGGACGCTTTCTCTCCGCAGGAAAATCAGCCCGGTGTGCAACAGATAGAGCCCCCTCCCACCCTCCTGTGCTCTCCATTACCAACGACCCCTTCCACAGTGACCACTCCTACTCATTATATGGACCGAGAGAGTTCACTTTAATGTTCACAATAAAGCTTTTTCTTTCCCTCCACATTCTGGCAGCAGCGGGAATCAGCTCTCCGGACCGGACTCAGCTGCACATGTTAGCGCGCTCTCCATGGTGCTGAGGACAGACGGACGGAAAGCGCACTGCTCTGCACCATACAGACACGGGTTTTTGTACACATACTTTAAACAGGCACAGAAACACGTGACATGCAACAAGGAGGCATTCGAGTGCATTTTAAACAGAAAATCGAGACTGGGTTCCCACATGGCAGCAGCGGGAGACTGTCCCGCAGCAATTACAGTAATCTGATTAACAGCAGTGATGAGATTCAGCACAGGCAGCAAGTAAGAGGTTCTAGTTTTTTCTGAACTTCAATCCGAAACATTTACACTGCAGTTTGTCTGAGTTTGATCCACAGTGTCCACGTTTTACACATTCCACACAACAGTGGAGGGTAAACGCAGACAGACCATGCGTGCTGAATCCTGTGCGTGCATGCGGACTCAGGTTCATCAGACTTACGTGCCTAAAAGATCGGATTGCACTCACACCTCATATTGACCTCACCTCTCTCATGAAGTACCCAGAACTTCTCTTAAAAGGAAAAACTACGGGATTTCTACAAAGTCTGGCACATAAGTCGAATTAGAAGACGCCATCTGCATGATGTTCCTTGCTTATGTAGAGCCCCGGAGTCATACCACAGAACAGTGTTTCTTGATTTATCGTCAGTTTTATCTGTATAGCACTAAATCACAGTCACCTCATGGTGCTTTAAATTGTCCTGTAAAGTCTCTACAATAATAATCTGTGGAAACTATAAATGAGCTACTGAAATATAAATTAAGAAAAAAAATGCAGATTTGTGAAAATGTAAAATGAAAAGCGTAATGTTTTCTCCCCTGAAATCTTCAGTTTTGTTTTCTTTGTTTTTCACTTTGCCAGTAACAGTGTTCTTCTGCAAACAAGGACATAACATAATCCATGTTGTCTTACTTTAAAGGGAAATTTCCTTGCTCATCCCAACTCTACAAAAATAGAATTTTAACAACCCTTTCAATGAAAAACACAATCATGTTATTATTGAAATAATTGTTCAAATGAAAACAATATAAAAACGAATATTTCTATTTATCTAGTTTGTTAGTTCATTAGAATAGAATAGAATAGAATAGCCTTTATTGTCATTGTACAGAGTACAACGAAATTGGAGTGCCACTCCCTTGGTGCAAGTTTCAATAATAAATATAAATGTAAAATATAAAAAGTACAAAAAAAACAATCGTAAGTACTCAAACAATAGTATGTACAATATATACAGGATAGCAGCATAATATAATGACAGTGACGGTATGGAATAGGTTCAGTTGTTTTTGTGCTTATTTACTACGGTGATAGCTCTGGGAAAGAAGCTATCCCTGAATCTGTTTGTCCTGGTTTTATGTGACCTGTACCGTCGGCCTGACGGTAATAGTTCAAACAGTTGGTTGCTGGGGTGAGAGTGGTCCTTGATGATATTGCCAGCTCTGCTGAGGTACCGAGAGTTTGCAGTGACCTCCAGGCTGGGCAGAGAGCAGCCAGTGATCTTCTGGGCTGTGTTGATGACCCTCTGCAGTACTTTCCTGTCTGCAGCTGAGCACCCTGCATACCATGTTGTTATGCCGTATGTTAGGATGCTCTCTATGGTGGCTCTGTAAAATGGTTATTTAATGTGTGTCTCTTCCTGAACAGTTCAGTTATTTAATTATCATAGCACACAGACAAAAAAATAAAATAAAAATGTAGGAGAAATGGGGGTCAAAGGTTAGTCGGAGCCCACAGCTTTATTGGACCTGAGATCTAAAATACACAAATAAGAAAGCACTTTTGTGAAATACAGTATCATTCCACTACAGATTTAAAAGGTGATCTTGAGCAAGGCAGTTAATCCCGTGCAGCAGTAGGAACAGACTTGTGATATTGACAGCTGCATTTGTCTCCATGCGTCAGACAACAAAACATTTCAGTTCAGACGTTTAGAGGCACGCTTCTTTGTGCTGAACCTAAAGGTTACGAGAGCAGTCCTGTACAGATTAAAGGTCCAAATGTGATATCATAAAAAATAAAAATAAAAAACACACGAATACGACATGAATAACAATTATGACCTGGCTGTGAAAAAGTATACATTTTGGCATATCAGACCTTTGTGTTGCAGCCATGTCTCCTGGCAGTAGGCTGCTAAGTTTCTAAAAAGATGTGGTGTGAGTCACTGCAATCTGCCTTCAGTCTGACTTGAAAGGAAGAAAAAGTAGAGCTGTCCAGAGACGGCATTTTTCTTTTCCACGATCTAGGATCCTGACCTTGTGTCAGTCATGTTGAAGGACACAGAGTCATTAAATAAAACAGCAGAAGCATTTTGCACACAATTACTGGAGAGTAGGACTAAAGAGAAAGCTGACCAGCAAGGGTTCATTTGAGTCACTGCTGTTTCATTACATGCCACTTGTGATGGACCGAGCAGCGAAGGAAACTTAGGCACAGGTTAAAGTCCAAATAAAAGATTATTTTTTTTCTCCCATTTAACCCAAAAACATAATTGGTTAAATCATGCAAAAAGAATCAAAATCTTGGGCCCATAAAAGAGGTCAAAATAACAGAAAATAATCACTGTGTGGCTGTAAGGGCAGCCATCACACACGCCTCCTCTTCAGGTCTCTCCCTGGGACAGCCAGAGAGAGTCTGCAGTGCAGTTATCCTTGTCGGGGATGTGGTTGATGGTGAACCGGAATGGCTGGATTGCAAGGTACCATCGCGTGATCCTTCCATTTGTGTCCTTCATTCTCTCTATCCATTGAAAAGCCTTGTGGTCCGTTTCCAGTATGAACTCCCGTCCGAGAAGATAATACTTAAAGGAGTCCAGGGAGTCCACTTCCCTCGGAAACAGCTTGCAGCTGATGAAGGCCACTGGATGACGCTCTCCAGGCGGTCCCTTTAACAGAACAGCTCCCAATCCTCTCTCTGAGGCATCAGTCTGAAGAATGAAATGTCTCTCAAAATCAGGGCTGTGCAAGACTGGGCTCTTACTCAGAGATTGTCGTAGGTCCTGAAAAGCCATCTTAACCTCCTCTGTCCAGGTGATCTTATTGGGACTTCGGGCACCAGTCAGATCCGTCAGAACAGCTGCCCCGGCAGGGAAATGAGGGATAAACCAATGATAGAATCCTGCCATACCCAAAAACGATCTCATCTGTTTTCTGGTCTCTAGCAAGGGACAGGATTCTATGGCGGTGACCTTATCGCCTTGAGGTTTTATTACTCCATTTCCAATCACAAACCCAAGGTACTCAGTTTCAGCCTTGGCAATGGCACACTTAGCTGGATTAACAGTCAACCCTGCAGACTGAAGACGTCCCAATACCTTCCCCAGATGTTGCAGGTGTTCTTCCCAGGTAGAACTGAAAATCACTATGTCATCAAGGTAGGCTGCAGCAAAATCAGACATGATATGAATCAAACTGTGATATTGCATTCAGGTACCTGAAGTCTATGCAGAAACGAATACCGCCATCCTTCCTTGGCACCAGGACCACCGGGTGGCACCACTCGCTCTTCGAGGCTTCAATGATTCCTAGTGACAACATCAGGTCGATCTCCTCTTTCAACGGGATCAATAGACGCTCAGGTATCCTGTAACTCATTCTCCTCACAGAAGCGCCATCTTTCAACACAACGTCATGTTCCACAATGTCCGTTCTACCAGGATTTTCACTGAACACATCTAATTTACACAGGTTTCTCACCTGAGCCTGTCTTTCCTCAGGAAGGTGGTTGAGATCCAGGTCCTGAGGAGTTGGTTTTGGCAGATACTGATCATCCGCTTCCTCCTCCTCCGAAACCTCCCGGATCAGAAAGACATCTGCTTTTGGTCTCTCCACCCATTCCTTAAGCAGGTTAATGTGCGGTACTCTGCTGGAACGGGGCTGATCTCGAATGGCGACCTTATAGGTTGTTTGTCCAAGTTTCTTTTGGATCTCATATGGCCCTTGCCACTCTGGACTTTGTTGACTGGTGTCAGCAGAACCACCTGCTGATCAACGCCGGGAAAACCAAGGAGTTGGTGGTGGACTTCCGGAGACGCAGACCCACCACACTGACACCGGTGAACATCCAGGGAGTGGACATTGAGATAGTGACTCTTATAGGTACCTGGGTGTTCACCTGAATAATAAACTGGACTGGAGCCACAACACTGATGCTCTTTACAGGAAGGGTCAGAGCAGACTCGACCTGCGGAGGCGGCTGAGGTCATTTGGAGTCCAGGGAGCGCTTTTAAAGACCTATGACTCTGTGGTGGCATCTGTCATTTTTGACAGTGTTGTATGTTGGAGCAGCGGTTTATCGGCAGCTGAGAGGAAGAGGTTGGATAAACTCATCAGGAAGGCCAGCTCTGTTCTGGGATGCACCCTGGACCCAGTGCAGGTGGTGGGAGACAGAAGGACTCTGGCCAAAATAACATCTCTGATGGACAGAGTCTCCCACCCCATGCATGTAAATGTTGCTGAACTGCAGAGCTCCTTCAGTGACAGACTGCTGCATCCTCGATGCACGAAGGAGCGTTTCCGCAGGTCCTTCCTCCCTGCAGCTGTCAGACTGTACAATCAGAACTGCTCCCAACAAACGGAGATGTTTACATCTGCGCTGTAACTGCAATAAGTTAATTAACCGATTTGCACTACAACCTGGTTTGCCTCTTATCTGTAGTTATTTTTATTTAATTTAATAACTGTACAGTACTCTCTGTATATAGTAACCATTGTCCTTAATGTAAATATGTAAGAAAAGTTGTGTACATTTCTGTTCTGTGTCCTGTTTGTATGTATATGTGTTACAACCAAATTTCCCCTTGTGGGACAATTAAAGGATTATTCTATTCTATCTGCTTCAACAAAGTGGACATAAAGTTAGTGCCACGGTCAGTAAGAATCTCACGAGGAAAACCAACCCTTGAGAAGAACTGTATCAGACAGAAGGCGACTGCTTTGGCTTTTATTGATCTCAAAGGAAAGACCTCTGGATATTTTGTAGCGTAATCTGTCACAACCAGCATGTAATGGTTGCCTGCTTTGCTTCTTTCTAGAGGACCAACAACGTCCATTCCTAGCCGTTCAAATGGAGGGCTGATAATTGGTAGAGACTGGAGAGGAGCTCTGGAGGGGATTTTAAGAGAAGACTTCTGGCACTGAGGGCAGCTTTTACAGAACAGTGTCACATCCGAGCGCACTGCAGGCCAATGAAAACATTTGCTAATACGGGCCATGGTTTTGTGCTTTCCCAAGTGGCCAGCCCATGGAATGGAGTGTCCCAAGGAGAGCACCACTTTCTGGACTGCTCTAGGAACCACCAACTGTAATGCTGAACCCTGCTAACGATACAGAATGCCATCTTTCAGCAGAAACTCCCCCTTGCTGTTCAATTCTTGCTCAGTCCCTTGGTTCCTCTCTGCAGCTTTCTGGAACAGAGATGTTAGAGATGAATCGTCATGTTGCATTTCAATAATATTAACAGGGATTTTAAAACCCAAAGGTAACTCAGGCTCTGTGCTAGGAGCTGATCGAACAGCAGTATGTAGAAACTTCTCTTGCCGTCTCTGTCCACGTGACTTACGAAACTTCCCGGGTGCAGTCTCTATGTCCGCATCATAGAAGGGCAAGGCATGGAGTGGGTGTAGGGACTCCTCTTTCTTCTTAGCTTGAGCTCTTGTTACTGCAACATTGCATGTATGACTAGGATTCAGCAAGTCAAACACAGGCAGATCTCGACCCAGCACTACTGGAAATGGCAGATTCTCTGCAACACCAATATTTAGAATATACGTTTGTCCTTGTACTTTGATGTACAGATCTGCTGTTGGATATGACCTGTCATCCCCATGAATGCAGCAAACAGGGATTCTCTCCACATTATTAACTTTATTTGCGGGAACAAAGTCTCGGTGCACAAGAGTCTGAGTACTTCCTGAGTCAACAAGGGCCTTTAATGGTTTCCCATCAACCTCAACCAATGTCATTTTGAACCCATTCTCAAACTCCACTTTAGGCTCCACACTTTGTCGGGGCACAAAACACATAGAGTTATTTTTGTAGAATTCTTTAGGCACATCGGTTTTGTGTGGCCCTCCATCCCACACAAATAACAAATCACAGTCTTGGGTGGAGGTCTTGACGGCATATTGACAGACTGGCTCTTTGGAGGTTTACTCACCCCTGCTTTCTGGTAGTGAAGGACAGATTTTGAAACATCTCATTTTCAATGCTGTGTGGCTCCATGGCTCAGGAGACAGCATTCTCAAGTATTGTTCTAAAATGAATATTTCACCAACCTCATGCACAGTCTTTTCTTTTGGCTTTACCCACTTCTCATAACTCTTTCCTCCTCTTCAAAAAGCCCTACCTCTGGTTGTTTATGTTCCTCCATTTGAGGCTCAGGGACCGGAGAGGTACGAGCTTGCACTTCTACCTGCAACAGCAGAAACTGATGTTGCAGTGCTCTAAAGCGCTGTTCCTGGCGGGTAAACTCCTCCCTTCTTCTTGCTTCCTGGGCCTCCTGCTGACCCATATGAGAACAAAGGATGGAAATCAGTTCTGACATTGTCAGCTCCTTACCTTGGCTCTCAGTGCTATCCACCCCTCCAGAGGCTCCATGTTCCTCTCCTTCTTTCACTTGCTCTGCCACTCCAACTGGCTGGTTTTGACAATCTCCTTTTGCTCCTTTGCCACTCCTTCCCATTCTGTGCATGGCTTGATAAGTGAAGAGGGAAAAAAAGAAAAAAAAATCCTGTGCCTTCAGCTGGTATCCCACTTCTGACACCACTTGTGATGGACCGAGCAGCGAAGGAAACTCAGGCACAGGTTAAAGTCCAAAAAAATGATTTTTTTTTTTATTTAACCCAAAAACATAATTGGTTAAATCATGCAAAAAGAATCAAAATCTTGGGCCCATAAAAGAGGTCAAAATAACAGAACTCTACTCAAAGTTGACAACACTACTGATAACTCAAACAAACTGACCTAACTTACCAGACAAAGGGGAAACTTAAACAGTGGCTGATCAGCCCACAAAAAACACGAGAAGGGGTAAAACACACAAAACCTAACTAAACCTAACATAATGAACTCCAATTTCCCCCCCCCATGGTCCTGAGTTATGGCATGAACCAATTTGTAGTCTTCCTTTAAAGCTCGCTCCGCCCCTTTTCCACCTCTTGGCTCCTTAATCAAGGGACTGGAACAGCTGCAGCTAAGGTAACTCAGAAAACAAAAGATTAATCATACGTAAGTGTAAACTAAAATGTGCACTTATTTTAGAATGCAGTGTTATGTGGATATGTGAATTAATTCTAAACCAAAACCAGTTATTTATTGTCCTGTAAATTAATTCCTATATTTAAAGACAGACAAATCTGAATGCAATGTTATGTATAAGTCTCTACACTAACATGGTGGATATTACCACTGTGTGGCTGTAAGTGCAGCCATCACACCAATACAACGATTTCTATGCTGTCACAACACACAGTAGCTATAATAGATATGAACACCATGTCTGCCAGAGTCCATGTGCCTAAGAAATGAAATAAACCCGGGTAAAGCAACAAAAATGGCACCAAACAGAATCAGAAATTATGGTTCCCCTTTCTTATATTAAAACATTCCACCTTAAAACAATGAAAAATAAATTAGATTACTCATTACTGAGTGGTTTAGTGAAGAAGGCCCTGGAGTGGTACAGGATTAGGATCCAAATGCAGGCTCAAGACAGCTGAATGAACAGAAACCAGAAGGTGGGTAAAGTAAACCAAAAGCTCACGAATGTAACAGACTGACACCCACCTGGGTCCACTCAGGCCCCGGTGGGGTGGAAACATCAAGAGGGAGGGACTGAAAAGCAAAATGAATACAGGGAGCAAATTAAGGGGAAAAATTGGAAAAGGTCGACCAAGCCACAGAGCTAGGTGGTGGAGCAGTTTATGGACCCAGTTGGGGGGCCGGTGGTGGAGATGAATTTTGTGGTAAATTACAGCAGAGTTTTGTTGCTTTCATGTTTATATATTTATTTTAACGTACATACAAGCGTTGCAGCTTCACTGTAAATGCGTTGGAACCAGCGTTAATTAGAGATGTGAGTTTGCAGTTCACATAACACATGCAGAGACTGAACAACCAACCTTCCAATTAGTAGATGACCTGCTCTAGCTCCTCCTGCAGCCACCCCAGTAGCTGAAGAGCAACACAGCCCAGTTATGATGTCTCATATATGGAATAACTAGTGATTCGTTTGCAGAGATAAGTGCATGTTTGAAGAGGCGTGGCCTACAATTGGGACAAAAAGGAAGGTTATGGAACCAACAGCTGTCCAAATCTGAAAGGTAAAAATGGTGGACATAAATGACATAAATTAATACATCTTTTATTTGTGATTTGTAATTTATACCAGGGGCTGCAAGGTGAGTCAACTGTCCATATTGTAACTGGTTCAGGGCAAGATTGCAGACAGTTTGTTGCACTTTTGGAGAAGCATAATGGTGAATATGGTGACATAAGCTACCACAAAGCATTTTCACCTTAGACACTGAACCTGACATTTGATTGACTTGTTCAAGCTTTCTCTCACTTAAATAAGATAACTGAAAAACTGAAGATAAAGTAATTAAACTATATGCAGTGTATCAATAGCACACTGTATAAAGTTAAAAATCCTTTGAATTTTGCAAAAACATGTTTTGTTGAAAACTGGTTTTGGGAATGTTTATGAAATAGTGATCAAATCTTGGCATTTTTGCTGCGTATTTCACATTTTCATCCTCCAATTTTCACTTACATCTACTCTCACCAGTAACAGTTTATTTAAAAAAAAATCAAGTTAATATTGAGTGGAACTGAGATCAGCTTGTTGGCATGCCCTGTGGCCCTGTAAAAAAGTGAACTGCCCACCCCTGTCCTAACATCTGTGTAGTCTCCTCTCAGTACGAGCTGTTTACTACAGTGTGAGTAAATCAGGAGCGCTGGCAAGATATTTCTTCCTTCTCCACAGCCCCCCTCCATCTGGTGGTGCCTGAGACGAACTTAGCTGGCCTCTGCCAAAAACTGACCCTGGTTAGAAACATATGGGGATAAATCTGCAGTAAGATGAGAAAAACACAGTGATGGAAGTGGAACCCATATACTCCTAATTAGAAAGCAACCCACAGCATGAGAATAGGGTGACGGTGGAGTGCGAATGAAAACTGAACATCCACGATAGCCCTGACACACGTATGATTCATGCTCTTTAACTGTTACTGTTCATGTTTAACATCCCATTTTTTTAAAACCAGAAATGCAAGAAATTGACGTGGATGATACCAAACTCTTTGTCAAATGCAAAAGCTTTTTATAAACTTGAGTTATTTTTTTATGCATTTTTAAATGTATTTATGTCATTTCCTCTTCTATAAAGCTTTCAAAGGGGTTTTCTTTCCTCCTAATTTGAGATTCTGAAGGAAACCCAGCAAACTTGACCCAAGACTCATCTTGACGCAGGTAAGAAGCCGAATGTGTTCATAAACCAAGCCATCGACCAGCGGTTCATAAATGCAGCCATTTAAGAGTCTAAACAGCTCCACTAATCAGCAGCGTCTGGATCTGTAGTTGCTCTATATTTAGCTCATAGCTCAAGTCTCAGCCCACCTACAGAACTGTTAATGCATTTCTGGAGATGCTCCGAGAGGAAAGTTTAATAATGGCAACTTCTCAGATTAGTCTCCATGGTAATGACACAGAATTCACTGTGCGATCGCTCTTCTCATCATGGCTGCACAGACACTGAAACATATTTCTGAAGGCTGCACGCGGGAAGAATTTCTCTGCATATGATCTGAGCTGACAGAAAAGACATATGACAGAAAATGTCCACAGTGATGAGTGAGAGAAGTTGGAAATTCAACCCAGATGGATTAACTGACTGACAGCCGAGTACTCTGATTGGTTAACCCCAACCCAGTTGGAAATACCAGCCACAAACAGGAGATACATTAATGTCAACTAACTGGTTTGTGCTAGTTGACAAAATGTTACTGTTTATGTAATGCTGCACAGCTAAGAGCACTGAATAAAGTACATTAACCTTTTATTTCTCTTTTTAGCGTCCTGGTGGCATCAAGTTCTTCAGATGAGCAACAGAATTATTTTTATTACGTCTTTTTTTGTGTGTTAAAAAAAGAGAAAATAAACAACTTTCTTCACCTACTGAGAAACCAAGACCAGCCAACAGTGCAATGGAAACTGAGAAAAATGATCTGCTGATGCACAAATGTTTCTGTGTGGGTTTGTTCTAGTAAAGGGGTGCTAGTGTAACGCTGTCTCCTTGTTTTGAAACTTGAATGCCACAGAAAATATGTAATTTAAGTTAAAGTACTTCATCAGACCTATTTTGTTACATTACAGGAATGTAACTAA